>NW_023416289.1:1395000-2597500 GCF_014176215.1 Rousettus aegyptiacus
GTACTATACTGCCAGAGGCAGGAAAAAAGTAAAAAAGGAAGATGAAGGAGACAAAGGTAATGCATAAAGGAAGACTTTAAAAGGAAAAAACTCAGGAAGTCCTAAAAAGAGATACTGTATTTGTGAAACAAGAACAGTATGCTACACCAAAGAACATTCTAAAAACAAAACAAACAAATAAACAAACAAAGCTCCTGGGAATTAAAGAGTATAGACATATTTTAAAAATCAATCCCTGATTCCAAAGATAATGTAAAAGAAATGACTTCAAAAATTATAAGAAAGACAAAGAGGACAATAGAAGGAATTTATAAGAAGTAAAAAAAATAATCAAAATTTCCTAGAACTATAGGACATGAATTCCACACTGAAAGGACCCACCGAAAACCTAGTAAATAAGTTGAAGACGACCCACAGCAAGGCATATCACTGGGGCATTTCAGGTCATGGGGTATAAAGACAGGAACCTGAAGCTTCTGAGGAGAAAAAACAAGCTGCATACGAAGGAAAAATAACGGCAACAGATTTTTTAATAGCAACATTTAAGACAGAAGGTAACAGGATAACAGAAATTTCTGAGGGAAAAAAAATCGTTTAAAACCTAGAGTTCTAAACAGTCTGATGCAAAAAGCAGGTGTATAAAAAATATTTTCAAGAAATATATCTCCCACATATCTCCCCAAAGTTACTAAAGGCCATTAAGTCCAACAAAACAAGTAAAACCTGAAGATGCCACAGGAGCCAGGAAACAGACTAGGCACGAGGCGAAGACGAGGGGATGTCGAAGGGCGACACCAGGAAGATGGCCGTGCGGTGTCCACGTGGCAGCCAGCGCAAGTCGGAGCGGGACGAGGAAGAACTGCAGCACAGAGCGCTCCACGGCGAAACGAACGTGTTGGACCGAATCAGTGACAGATCAGATCATCGTGCAACAAACAACGAAAGCAGTTACCTTCGAATGAAACACCACACAAGAATGGAATGAAAGGACCTCTAATATGAACACTGGCTTAACGAAAATCGTAATAAAACAATATTGAAAAGATTGGGGGAGCATGGACGGGAGAAAAACGAAAATGATCTAAATGCTCCCCTTTGCTACAGGCAGGGAGCTGATGGATACTACAGCAGGTCCTTGAATAAAATTTTTTTGTTCAACATCATTTCATTATAATGCTCGTGAGATGCTACAGAAATTTAACTCTTGTTTATATCAATTAGCCTGTGGTAAAATTGGTTTTCTTACACATTTCGCAGAACCCATCGACAATGTTGCGTGAGGGCTTACTGTACACAAAAATGGGGGGAAAAAAAAAACACGAGAAAAGAATATGTAAATTACTTGGGTAATACAGATAAAAAGAGCTGAGAACAAGATCGGCCAAAGGACTGAAAGCAATAACCCCTAGGCGGCGGGGTCGGGGAGCTCAGAGGATCGGCCGGGACCCTGCTGCTTTGTTATCATATGTATTACGAAGGTACCTGATGTTTGAAAGCAATGTGTGTTTATTATGTAGATAAAACCAAAATCATAAATTTATAGTTTGTAATAAAATATGAATGCATTTAAGATATCCCTCACTGAGGACACTCAAGAGCACACATATCACCTAATGTAAATCGTAAACCTTCATTGATGCCTTCTCATAGTTCCCACAGTACATAGTCCATACGAACTTCAAGCTCCTAACCTCCTGCTTCTGAACAAATAATCTAACTGTATTACTGTAAAGACCTGAATCTTTAACTTCTCTAACCCAAATATTCTTCACCTGTCCTTGCCTCTTACTCTTTTTCATTGATATTTTCAAAGCTACATTTTCTGCCTATGCTTTTAATACCATCACCTCCAAGGTCCTGTCTCATTTTCTCCTTCTGTTAAACTGCTTGTCACTCACTACACTTGTTCAAACATGCTCAGAAATTTCTTATGCTCAAGGGAAAATAAAATCTTCCCTTAAAAGAACAAGGAACAAAATTAAAGACAAAAAAGCTCCAAGCCCTTGTTCTCCCAGAAACATCAAAACAACAACAAAAACACACACACACACAAACACACACACGGAAACTAACTAAAAGACATCACTTGAGCTCTGAAAAACAGTCAAGGGTCTACGGCAGCCAAGCAGACACTCTAGAAAAAGCCACAGTCAGAAACGGCAGGAACTTCACTCACCTTTCCCCGCCCCCGCCCCCGCCCCACCACACACCGGGAGCAGTTTGGTCTACAGAGGTGTCAGCCCGGATCCCAATTCCCTCCTGGAACCACAGAGAACAGACCAGAACTTATTTGCAATGTTCTAAGCAGTCTGATGGCTGCCTGAAAAATTGCTAACTATCTCACCTAGACCAGATTTCAGTGAGGACGCTGCTCATTAGGGCTGCAGGGAGACTACAGACCTGCAGATACCTAGGGCAAGAGTCTGGATGGAGCCACAGGACATATAGTCTGAGGGTGCAAAGAGAAGCTGAGGTGAGAATTTGGGAAATTAAGACATTCAAAAGCAGCCATGTATATAAGAAAGTTAAAGATTCATACACAGGCCCAGGAAAGACACATGTTCAGAAAACACAGGATGACCACAACCTTCTACTTCAGGTTGATACAAAAACTTATTAATGAAGTTCCTCCTTCACCAACCTGCAAAAGCTGGGAAAGGTGGCTGCTTTTTCTAATGCTCAGTTTTCCTCAAAATATCAAAAGGCAAATGATAAACAGGAAAACATGGCCCATTCAAAAGAATAAGTCTCCAGAAATTATCCCTAAGGAAAACAACACAGGAATCAGATTTACTAGACAAAGACTTTAAAACAATCGTCTTCGATATGCTCAAACAGCTAAAGGGAAACACATAAAGAACTAAAGAAAATAAGGAAAACAATGTATAAACAAGACTATTAATAAAAATACAGAAATTACAAAAAGGACCAAAAGAAATTCTGCAGCTAAAAAATTTAATGACTGAATTTGAACTGAAAAAAATTCACTAGAAGAGTTCAACAGCATATAAGCCAGCAGTAAAAACACAGTCAGTGAACTTTAAGACCAGATATTTGAAATTATCAAGTCTAAGGAGCAGAAAGAAAAAGAATGAAAAGCGAACTGACCCAAAGGGATTTGTGGGATACTATTAAGTAGACGAATATACACATTAAGTGACTCTCAGGGAGAAAAGGAGCAAGTAGATTATTTGAAGAAATAATGGCCATAAATTCCCAAATTCGATGAAAGACATGAATCCACTAATTCCAAGTGGAATAAACCCAAAGAGGCACACACCCAAACACATAAACTTTTAAAAGACAAAAATAAGGAGAGAATTTTGAAAGCAGCAGGAGAAAACTCATCACATAAAACGAATCCTCAATGAGAATGTAAGTGGATTTCCAAGCAGAAACCTTGGAAGCCGAAAGGCAGTGGGCCGAAGTATTTAAAGTGCTGAGGAAAAAAACTGTCAACGGAGAATCCTATATCCAGCAAATCTGTCCAAAGCTACGGGAAAAATTAAGACCTCCAGATAAACAAAAACTAAATAGTTTCATATCATTAGCCCTGCTCTACAAGAAATGCTAAAGGGAATTATTCAATTTGAAATTCACCAGGGGTCACTAGACAATAGCTTCAGACCATATTATGGTAAAAAAAAATCTCCAGTAATGATAAACGTGGACAAAAATAAAAACCAGTATTATTGTCATTATGGTATGTAACTCCTTATTTGCTACAGAATATAAAAGAGAAATGTATTTTAAAACAGGTACACATTGAATGAAAATGTAATATAAAAGGGGGAGAAAGAAATGTACAGCATAGAATTTTTGTATGTGATTGAAGTTAGTATCAATTCAAAATACATTGTTATAACCTTAAGATAGTAATCTCCATGGTAACCACAAAGAAAATACCTAAAAATTATTAATAATAAAGGAAGTAAGAAGAGAACCAAATCATTTTACCAGCAAAACGAGTCAACTAAACACAAAGCAAGGCAGTAATAAAGAAAATGAGAGACAAAAGCTATAACGTATGCAGAAAACAAATAACAAAAGGGAAAAGTCCTGCCCCATAAATAATTACTATAAATATAATTGGATTAAACTATCCAGTCAGAAGGCACAGACTGGCAGAATGGATGGGAAAAAAAAAAATAACACAATTTATACACTGTCAACAAGAGACTCACATTAGATCTAAGAACAAAGACGGGTCGAAAAGTAGGATAGAAAGATATTTCAGCAAATACTAACCAAAAGAGAACTGAGATAACAGTCCTGTGGGGGCGGGGCTGCTAAGAGGCACATCCACAGACTACCATTGTTCAAGGAAAAGCCGAGCTGTTACATGACAACTTGAAGCAAAAGGAAGGTAAAGGATCTAGAGCCAGAGAATTTAATGCCAGCAAAGGATGGCTTGGTAATTTTATAAAGTGGTTCGGCTTAAAAATGTCAAGAGGAGAAGCAGCTTCTGCTGATCCAGAGGCAACAGATTAGCTCCCAGACACCGTTATGAAAATCACTGAGGAGAAAGAATATCTGCCCGAACAGGTTTTTATGCAGGCAACAATACCTTATTCCGGGGGCGGGGGGGGGGGGTGCCACAAAGGACTGCCAGTAAGGCAGAGAAGCAAGCACCGGGATCTAAAGCGGGAAGGGGCAGGCTACCCGCCGTTTTGTGCAAATGCAGTCAGCTGTGTGCTGAGGACAGCCCTCGTCTGCAATGCTGCTCGCCCCCGAGCCTTAAAAGGAGAAGACAAACGCCAGCTGCCAGTGGTGGTTCCAAAAGAAGGCCTGGACACGAGAACCCGGGTCAGGCACCAGCTCCATCAACGCTCTGTCCCAGAGTCAGGAAGCACCTTGCCAGTAAGGGGCTGCCTCTTAAAGTTCTGATATTGGACAATACCCCTGGCCACCCGAAACCCTACACTGAAGGCACGAAGGGGTCTATTTGCTACCGAAACACAACTTCTCTAATACAGCCTCTACACCAGGGGGGCGCGAAGACCTTTAAGGCTTATTACACACTGTCATCTACAGAAAGGACTGTCAACACTATGTTTGAGAACTCCGACAGAGAGAGCATCATGGAAGTCCGGAAGGATCACACCACTGAAGACGCATCATTATTATAGAAAAAGTCATAAAAGCCATCGAGCCACAAGTGATCGATTCCTGCTGGAGGAAACTGTCCAGATGTTGTGTATGGATGGCTTCACACGATTTAAGACGAAGCCGATCAAGCAAGGAAATGGTGGAAGAAATTATGGATGGGGCAAAAAAGGTGTAGGGCGAAAGGCTTCAAGATATGGATCTTAGAGAAATTCCAGGGCCTAAGAGACACCACGCCAGAAGAATTCACGGAGGACGTGATGGAGATGAGCGCCACTGGACCAGGGCCAGACGACGAGGAAGGAGACGAGGCAGAGGCAGTGCCAGGGAACAAACGGACACCAGACCGTCTGGCGGGAGGGTTCCGACTACTTGAGACTGCTTCTGACTTCTTTTACGACACCGATCCTTCTATGATACGTGCACTGACTACAGCAAACTGTGGAAAAAGGGGTGCCCTGTGGGAACATTTTCAGAGAAACAAAAATGCGAAGTGTCAGGCAGAAGTTACGGTCTGCCTCGTAACGTGACACCGGGGTGCCTGCCTCTCCCCCCCCCTCCTCCACCACTTCTGCCTCCACCAGCCCCTCCCACGCGGTCCACTCGACGTGACGACGAAGAGGATGAAGGCCCTCATGGGGACCCACTTCCACTTGGGGACTAGCAAAGGATCACCATGCCACACAGTTATTCACGTGTGTACGTGCATGAGCGTCTTCGTGTGAAAATCTAGTAACTGGCAGGGACAGTATGAGGTGTCTCGTTATCGCCATCACCCTCACCTAAGTGTTCGTCAGGCAGAACACGTGTGCAAATGTGTATGGAGGTGGATTACCTGTCCTTACACAGGCATAAGGTGATTTTTAATGTAAAATGAATAATGTGTTCATTTTCTTACCGTTTTATAACTTTACTTTCAAATAATTAGATTACCGCACAACATGCCTCTCTCTAGTAACTGGAGAAACTGTGTGTAAGCTTATCATTATAGGTAAATGGTTTTTTAAAAAATAAACCGGTACTGAATATGATGGTGATGCCGTGTGCCATTAGAATCTGATAATGACTCATCCGTCAGCGTGCGGGCTGGCTCTCAGGAAGCAGTCGCATCGATGACACGAGGCTAGAATAAAGCGATCATACTGCTGCTGCTTCATTATCCATGTGTGAATCACTATACCTATAAACATGAATTTTTTTTTCAAATAATCTTTTAATTTTTGATGTCTAGCATTAGTAATACACGTAACATCTAGTGTTTTGTGACGTATAAGACAATCCTGACGCAGGCACTGACGGCCGGGTCGTCTGGTACACTCGCTGCGCCCACGAACACACACGCACCATCACTGTTCTCACGATCAGCTGTTTGCTCTAGCTTACGTGAGTGTGAGAATGCGGCACGGAATACGTACAACATACAAAATACGTGTTATGACTGTTCATGTTATCAGTAAGGCTTCCTGCCAACAGTGGGCTACTAGTAATCAAGTTTGAGGAAAGTCAAAAGTTATAGATGGAGTTCAGACTGCGGGGCAGGGGGGCACCCCTAACCCCCGTGTTGTTCAAGGGTGAACTGTACGTGCAAAAATCCTCAACAAAATGAACAAAATCCTAGCACACGAGGAGTGTGGGGAATCGAAGGTGGTCAAAGTGCCACCGTCCAATGATAAGTTAGTTTTACGTAATGTGAACATGGTGTCGACAGTTACCGCTGTGTGACAGGCGTGACAGTTGCTGAAACAGTAAACCCTAAATTCTCATTATAAGGAGAAAAATCTTGTTCTTTTTTTATCATTTCCATTCCTTTTGATGGTATCTATATGAGATGATGGATGTTAACTAAACTTATCGAGGTAATCATTTCACGATATACATAAGTCAAACCTTTATGCTATACATCTGAAACTCATATGGGATGTACATCAATTAAGCCTCAATAAAACTAGAAAAAAAAGCTAGCAAACAAACTGCAGCTATCACGTTTAAAAAAAGTATACTCCATGACCAAGCTGGATAATCCCAGGTGGTTCACCACATAAAAATTAATCCATGCTGCTAATACACCACGTTAATAGAATGGAGTTAAAAAAAATGATCTCAACTGATGCAGAGAAAGCCTTTAACAAAATCCAACACTATTTCATGATATAAAACATTCAATAAACTAGGGATAGAGATAAATTCCTAAACACAATAAAGGCCATATGTGATAAATCCATGTTGACATCATACTCAACAGTAAAAGACTGAAGGTTTTTCCCCTAAGACCAAGAACAAGATGAGGATGCCTACTATGGCTATCTCTATTCGACGCAGTACTGGGAGGTCTAGCCAGAGCAATTAGGCAAGAAAAAGAAAAAGCATCCAAATTTGAAAGAAGTAAAATTATCTCTAGTGGCAGATGATATGATCTGACATGTAGAAAACCCTCAACATCACTCACACACACACACACACACACACACACACACACACACTGTTAAGAGCTAATAAACATATTCGGCAAAATTGCAGAATACAAAATCAGCATTCATAAATCAGTTGCATTTCTATACACCGGCAATGAACAATCAGAAAAGGAAATTAAGAAAATAATCCTATTTATAGTAGCATCAAAAAGAATAAAACATTTAGTAATAAATTCAGCCATGGAAGCATAAGACTTCTACATGGAGAACTACAAAGTGTTGCCGAAAGAACTTAAAGAAGACAGGTAAATGGAAAGACAGCCTATGTTCATTGATGGGAGGACTTCATATTAAGGTGTGAATACTGCCCAATGTAAGCTACAAAGTCAAAGCAATCCCTATCAAAATCCCAACATTTTTTACAGAAACAGATGCAAAAAACGTGTGCTACCATTTGAGTGGTTATGTATACGGTGGGTTGGGAATACACAAGATGTAAACACACAAAATGACAAGTAAGATACTGACAGCAGTGATGCCTACAAGTTGACCAAGTGGATGCCAGGGGTAGAAAAAGATACTTATTTTCCAATTAATATCCTTTAAATTTTGTATCATGTCCATATATAACATTTTCAAAAAAAATCTAAGTCACTCTCCATTCTCCCCAACACCTTACTAACCCTAAGCAACCACTAACCTAATTTTTCTTTTATAAATTTGCCTATTTGGAATATTTCATACAAGTGGAATTATACAATACGTAGTCTTTCGTAGGGGGCTCTTTTCACTTAGCATAACGTTTTCAAGGCACTTTTCTTTTTCTTGCCTAACAACATTCACATTTTCTTTCTCCATTCATGAGCTGATGGAGTGTTGTTTCCACTATTTGACTATTATGAATAATGCTGCTATTAATAGTATTCATGTCCAAGTTTTTGTGTAGACATATGTCTTTTTTCCTCTTAGGTATCCATATGTAAAAAGATCAAACCTTGAACTAAACTTCACACTTTATTCAAATATTAACTTAAAATGGATCACAGAGCTAAGTGTAAAATATTCAACAATAAACATTTTAGAAGAAAACATAAGAGAAAATCTTCATGAACTGAGATAAGGCACCAAACGTTTGATCAATAAAAAAAAAAAAAAAAAAGTAATAGACTGGACTTCAAAATTAAAAACTGTTTTGCTCTGGATAGACTCTGTTGGGAGAATAAAAAAAAAAAAAACAAGACAAGATGCAGACTGGGAGAAAATATTTGCAAATCACATAGTCAACAAAGGACTCGCATCCAGAATATATAAAGAACTCTCAAAACTCAAGAATAAGAAAGACATACAACCCATTTTTTCAAAATGGGAAGACTTTAACAGATGAAAGAGGACAGAAAGCAAATAAGTACACCCATCAATGTTCAATATCATGAGCCATTACAGAAGCGCACATTAAAACCACCATACGCCTATTCAAACGGTTAAGATTTTAAAAACCGGCACTACGATGTGGTGGCGAGAACGCAAAGCCACGAGGACTGCCGTACCTTGCCGGGGTTGGGGAATCATGAAACAGTACCGCCTCTGTGGGCAAGGCTTGGCGTTCCCTAAAAACTGCAAAGACGCCTACCGTGTGGCCCGGCAATCCCACCTGCAGGTATTTAACAGCAATGAAAAGTCACAGCCACACGAAATCCTGCACACAAAGGTTCCCAGCAGCTCTGTTCATAACTGCCGAAAACGTGGAAGAAAAACTGTGGTACGTGCACATAACGGAACGATACTCAGCAGTAAAAAGAAATGAACTTTTGACACATAAACAACTTGGGTCAGGCACTACGGAAAGTAAAAGAAACCAGTCTCAAAAGGTTCCATATGTCCGATTCCATTTATATGACCTTCTGGAATGTAAAATTAATAGTGATAGAGACAGATGAGTGGCTGTCAGGCCTTCGGGGCAGAGGCAGAATGGTACCACGAGAGGGACGCACGAGGGAGGCTCAGGAGCGACCCCGGGCCTGACTGTGGTGCACCCTGCCCCGCTCTGTACCCTGACTGTGCCGCTGGTCAAACGAACCCGCACGCGTTTTAACCCCTAGAACAGCACGCCAGATGAAGTGTCAATTTCACTCTCATAATTGCAACACTAAAAAAATCTCTAAAGAGCTTATCATAGTCATGTTAAATGGCAAGAGTGTGGGACGTGACCACAAAGGGCCGGACACCCTCCTCGGAGCCGCCTCCTCGAGGCCTCCTGCTGCCGCTGCTGTCGTCCTGTCAAATCCATTCTGTCCGTTCCGACCACGTTTTTCACTTGCACTGACCTCCCTCCACCTTGCCCAATTCCCCTGTCAAAAGCGAGGTCGGTGACTGTATGTTTGTTTTATTTCTTCTGCCTTAAGAAAAATAAAGTACTTTCCTTAGTAAAAGTTAAGTACAATATGCCTGAACATTTTCTTTGGTTATTATAAATTATTTTAAAACTGCATGAATAAAACAACTTTTTAGAATTACTTTATCATAATAGGTTCTCAAACATAATTTATATGTATATATTCTGCAAATTACTTTATATAAATATTGATCCCCAAAGTCATTATATTTGGTCATTCCCAAAACCACGTTTAACACTGGAAAGTGATTTACAGAATAATATTTCTGTATTCTAGAGCTCTATTCTATTCTATTAAAAGTATTTTCCCATTAATATAGTGTCGTAATTGAGTCTAAAGATTTCTTTGATGAACTATCCATGTGAAAATCAAAATGAAAAAACTCCAACAGACTATGATCTTTTCATTTCTTATCAGCAGAGCTATACCCCCAGTAAATAAAAACTTCCCCATTAAGAAAGCCCTTTAGAAAGAATTATGTCCATTCTTTCTCCTAACGTATGTACATGCTTTCTTTTAATGTACTAATGCCAAAAGAATTATCATTGCCAGAAATTATACACAGATCTAACAATAAGATTCTGATTAGTGTCAAAAAAGATCAAAATATGTATCAATTATAAACTTATAGGAGTTGACTTGCAATTAGTCTCCAAATATAGATCCCAGAATTTCACTGAGTAAATGAGTTCTCTAACTAGTACCCACTCATGTATAAGTGAAATAATTTCAGCTTTAGAAAACTCAGCTGTTTTCTATCTATATGACCTCATTTATGTAGAAGGATCCTCAAAAATTTATTTTCAAAAGCACATTTAACTGGAAGGGTAAAAAGCAAGTAGGAGTGATGTATTATCGATTTAAGTATGCTATTATAGAAGTAAGAACATAGGTTAATACACCTAATTTTAAAATGCAACTAGGCTAGAACCCAAGCCAACTCATCCAACTACAAAAATGCGCGTACGTGGATGTATGTACACGAACCTGTAATATTAGAGATAAACAAAACTGAAGAACCATCTCAATAAAGCGAGGCAGAGCCCTCAGAACCCATAACGGGTACAAGAGAGCCATTTCAGATAGCGCCTCTCCACAGAAAGAAAACATGACTTCTTCCGAACTAAAAAGCATGTTTAAGAATGGTTTTTACTTTTGCAAGTAGGTGATTCACTCAGTTCATTGTAGAAAGTAAATTCCTTCTATGTACTAAAGTACTAAAATAAAAGCAAAAGGTCTCTGAAGTACCTAAAACAGACCAACTACAAAATATAAGATGACCCCAACCTCTAGCCACAAAACCACACATAGAGACATTTACCTGTTGCAGATTCTGAAAATTCGCATCCTAATACGGGTGATACTCTATCCAGCTCACATTCTCATATGTTGGCTCTACTCAAACTGGGACAATCAACAGAACCACAGAGAGCCTGCACTAACAAACCATGGCGGTTCTGTTATTTACAAACGGTCCATTGGCTTGGCCCTTTGTGACCCAATACGCACCTAGCAAAGAAACGTCACTTATAATTGGTACATACGCTCTTTCCTGTGTTCAACCAAGCCCGCGGCCTGCTTTGCTGAGCACTTTGCAAACCAATTGTCCCCCAGTAAAACGGTGACTTCATTAGTATGAACAAGTTTTCCTGGCATGAAGGCAAAGGGGCCAAATGGTACCTATTAAAACAAAACAAAAAAAAGACAAAAAAATTTTAAATACTAAGAAAAAATTTACAGAACAGCCTTAAAAGCTCTATGTTGAGGCCTTTTTTATCTACACATTACAAAAAAAGTCAGCTTCATAGAAATGCAACATCATATTTAAGTTTCACTAGGAAAACCTACAGAAAGTTGTTTTAGGTTAATAAATTAACACCATAACAGGAAAAGATATCATCAGCACTTTACATATAGCTCTCAGAGAAAGCAGCATTGACTCTGAATGTTTATACTTTTTGTTCATTCATAAATCTACATGAAAGCAAACTAGTAATGAAGTATTAAATTAATAATACCTTTGATTCAAAAAACTAAAAATCGTTTCCAATAAAATAGCCATTTTTTTTGTAAAGCAAGAACAAACAAATAAAAAGGATTACTAAAACTAAAAAATTTACAAATTATCTGGGTCAGTATAATAAAGAATAATACCTTTACCAAGCATTTGGGCTAATGTCATTAAGAACGGTCTTCGTGAAAAGGGACATTCATGCAATGAAAGAGTCTAACCCAGGGCTCATGAATGGATCACTATGCCGATATGAAGATCATTCAAACAAAAATTAGCAGTACCTTTTTATATAAAAATCAATGTTCTAGGGTTTAATTCTGTGAATTACACAACATTATGGTCTATTCCTGCTCTGGCTAACAGGAAACGACTAAGTGCCATATTTCTGTCATAATTACAATTTTCTAACACAGTAAATCTGCATACCAAATATGTCAAATTGTGTGCTAACATTTATGCCATTTATGTCACCATAATGTGATAATTTAATATAAATCTGAAACAAAGGAAAAGAAGTAAATACTATGACTATAATTGGTGTATTACTGTAAAGTAAAACAAAACCACCCTTCCTGATACAGCCCATCAGCTTGGCGATTTGGGAAATGACACACGTACGGTAAGGAAACATTTTCTTCACACACGCAACATCTTTACAAGAAACAATGCGCTCGCGTAAGAGACACACGCGGCGAACATACCATGATGTTGTACGACAACTTATCGGGCAAGGTGCCGAGCCTCTCCTGCAGGGCGTCATAGTCGCTATCCACCTTCCTCCTGTTGACAAAACCGTACCAAACACGAACTGAATACACGAATTACTTCCCCGAGCAGGCTATGTATCATACGAAAAGCTAATCAAAAACCTAACTGTAGCATTTAAAGAGTAAAGTATTTTTTAACTTAAAAACCCCGTTTTTACGAAGGTGGGCGATGGCTTTCACACGCCCGTTTGTCAGAGTGCAGACGCCCAGCGGCTCCGGCCTTCGGGAGCGGCGCACACCGCTGGGATCGAGAGTGTTTCCCAAGGTAGAAGGTCATCTGGACTGAACCGAATCGGCCATTAGGGGAGCCGGTGAGGGAAGGTGCCTGAGGCCTGGAGGGCCACGGGCTCCGGAGGAAGGAGGAAGAGGCCTGAGGAAGCTGCTGGGTGACCGGACACCGGCTCGGAGCCGCAGTCACAGTCGGGAAGCCTGATCAGACGCTTCGGGCCTCGGACTCGGGCAGTAGCGAACGCAGGAGTCGCCGACCGCTGGGCTACTCCTGCTAACGTGGCCAAGGTGAGAGAGAACCATCGAGGGGCTAGAAGGAATCAGGGAGACGAGACGCCGAAGAGCATTTCCATCCAGCTTTGGAGTCGGTTTCACACTGTAGTGGAACAGAGCTGCCTGATGCGTTCATTCCAAAACACCAGAAGACGTGACGCCCGTCCCCAGGCCGGGAGCCCCCTCGGCTTACGGCCACCGGCAAGGGCCGGCCCTGGCCTGAGCCGCCTTCAAACCCCTGGAGAGGAGGCTCCCCAGGGGCCCCCGCCAGGGTGCAGGCTGCGGGCTGCCCGAGCCTTGCACGTTTCTAAAGCAGAAGGGTCCTGTCAATTTTCAAAAATAACAAAAACAAAAACTCACCGATTTGGCTAGTCATTTAAAAGAACATGTAGATATTGTCAAATTGAAATTAGGATAAATTGCAACAGAGATAATCACTCTCCAGATAATAAAAATGACTGCTCTCTAAACATTGCGGAATCGGTTTCAGTCACTCCTCAGCTCCCTAAAGGAACCGCGGCATAATTAATAAAAATGATCTCATTTCGTCTATCAAAGAATATCACGGAATTTCACATATGCTATTTATCCTAAAACCACCCTGTAGTAGCTGTCACTTGTGGCCCTGCCCCCTGGGGGGAGAGCAGGGGGCGGGCAGCCTGGGGCAGGCCCCTCACCCTGCAGCGGGAGCATGTAGGTCTTCCGACCTGCGTCTCTTCAGCAAGCCTTTCCGTTTTCGAGGGTTCAAGTGCTTTTTTTAAACTTCCCCCCAAATCCTTTTTTATAAATAAACATGAAATGTCTAGTCTATTTCTTTCAGGCAAGATCATCCTTCTGGATAAATTTATTTATTTATATACACACACACACACACACACACACACACACACACACACATATGAATAAAATAATTTTTAAAAACCTTTTTATCAGGCACAGGGCTATGTCCCAGAAAGAACATGGCTTTGAGGTCAGCCCAGAGGGTGAATCCCAGCTCCGCCATTCAACGCACACAACTTAGCCCCAGCCTCAGCATCCTCGATGCTCAAACTGGAATGATGCCATACTATCTGACCGGTTCAAGCGAACTAAAGATAAAGGGCTTAACATCCCCACCTAGCACTGAACATCTTCACTGGGCATCCAATACCCTTTTTCCATGAAGCATCAAAAAATACCAATTCTAAAATTTTTTAAGAAAAACTATTACCCACTAAGGTAAGATTTCACTAGGTTAAATTCATTCAATTTGATAGAAATATTGGGTTGTACTGAAAGAGAGTACAGTTAAACGTGACCATTTAGGGGGCTTTGGAGACAGGGCTGGTATGAGCCATAAACGGGACACTACGAAGAGCTAACTTGGCACAATGCCTGCACACAGAAAACATTTGTTATTAAATCAGCTAAGCACTAACGGTTCATGTGTTTCAGGTAAGTAATTTTGCAAATGCTCAAGGACTATACGTCAGCTTAGATGTCTAAATATTCCTGTGACCCCTGAAAAGCTAGCATTAATGTTAGCATGCGGTAGTACGTCTTATCTGGGTAGCTATACTGCGACAAAGGGGACTTCTCAACCAAACATCTCTTTCTATGTTAAAAGAACAGCAGAGTCAAGCAGAAGTAATATAAGAAGTCAATATCAGTATTCCAAATGAAGTATATTCGGTTTTAAACTTATCAATAATCCTCTCTAGAACAAAACTGTGAACATATTGGAGGACAGTTTAAGACTGGAGTTGCGATTTCTAAATTCTGAATTGTTTTCTAAAAATAAAAAAAAGGAGATAATTTAAAAATGCAGCCCATGCAGAAATCCCTTTTGAAGGGAGGCAAGCAGCAGAAGCGACATCTCCGGGAGAAGCCACGGCTCAAGGTATTCTGTCTCCAAAGGCCCCACGAGTGGGAATACCCAGGATCTGGCGCATGGCCAGAGCTACCTCCAAGTGGTCCCTCTACTGTTTAGGGCTTAAATGATCCCACTGAAGGTCACAAAGCCTATGCAATGACAAGTACAAAAACGACTCTAAGAACTATTGGGTTAAAGAAGGTAAACAGGGAATCTTTTATTTACACCAAAATTGGAATAGATTTTCTCCACTTTACTATTTAAAAACACATAACCCCTTCTGGGACACTAGTCATATCAAAATGCGTAGTCAAAAGTAGTAACTGCTTAAAATCACCTTTTTTCAAATGGAAAATAAGACTCAGATGTGGTTAGGGTAGTCTGCTCAAGCCTATGTGTCATCTATCTATAGGCTTCCATGTTTGGCTTCACTATATTTGACCCTACTAGATTAGGTTCAGCCTTCAATTCTTAATTTAAATAAAATTATCCAATAAATAAAATTTAATTTGCATAAAAGTCTCAATTTTCCTTATAGAGAATAAGGACTAAAGCACTGCTACAAAGCCTATAGGAAACTTCTACAATCTTGTTTCAAATCTTGCTAATTGTGTGCATTATATGCCTTCTGAGAAGCATCTTTTGTATTAAAAAGCAGCAGCAAAGAAGGACATAACAGCTACGGATTTGCTTTAACCTTAAGGATAAAGATCAGGACAGAACCCACTGAAAACACCTTATTTTCATGAAATTATAAAAAGTATGGGAGAGGGCAAGTTAAATGATGAGCGTGGCTCAAGTATTTACAGGTAAATATACTGATGTCCACGACTTACTTTTAAAGGCATCAGAAAAAAGGGGATTGGTAGGTTGAGGGTGGATAGACAGATATATACAATTATAGACAGACAACATACAACTCTTTCTGACTCTTCTGTATGTTTGAAGATTTTCATAATAGAATATTAAAAAGGAGTTGGAGGAAATATGAAAGAGTTCTATATATTTTTAATCATCTTCTTATATGCAACTGACCAAAAAATTCTGTAAAGAAAAAGTTCTAGCTCCCTTGTTTGAGGCAAGCAGTAAAGACTCCGATTTCCTTTAAATAATAAAAAATAATAAATAGCTCTAAAAAATAAAATTTCCTTTAATAAAAATAGCTTTAAATTTTAAAAAGGAAATAAAACTTAAATCTCTGATTGAAATAAGATTTTGCTAATTTTCACTTTAAAGTAGCAAGTTGGAGTAGGCAGCAAAGACTGACATTCACAGTGGGCTATCAGCAGTTAAGTTTTGGAGGAGCCAAAAGCTACATGTAGCATTTCAACTGTAGGGGTGGGGTGGGGGGCATCCCCAGCACCCGCATGATTCAAGGGTCAACTATATATGATCCTCCTTCTTTATCAGGAAACGAAAGCCACTTTCATAAATAACTACAGAAATGCCAAAACAAAAGCACGTAGTCTTCGGAAGGGTGAGAAGTGCCTCTCTGCTCCACTGGGTGGTGGTGGGCAGGATGGGGTAGAGACAAAAATGAGAAAGCCCGGCAGAAGGCCCGATGCAAACCAGTGACTGGCAACGCTGTGGTCAGAAAAGCGGAGACTGGAAAACATGGTTTCCAAATTTACCAACACTAAAGAATGGCGTTATCACCATGGACTTTTTTTAAGTTTTAAAGGTATGTAGATCAATATTTCATAGGCTATACATAATAAAACACGGGCCCCACAGCATATCAAGTTAATTCAAAAAAGCACTGTTTCAGGGAATTCATGAGAAATATACTATAAACCACGCATGGCCGTGACGACGTGGGTCAGTGCTCTAGTGGACAAGGAACCCCTCGAAAACATCGGAGCTGGACATCCACCCATCCACACCGTGCTGACTGACTTGGAAGAAGAATTAAAAAAAAAAAAAAAAGAATTCAACAAATCTTCGACTGTGATTTTTAACTATTTAGGTGTACATGTTCTTGGTTATTACCTATACTAGAAACCAGATGTGCTCTTCCTTAAAACAGCATTTTTTATCCAGTTGCCTTTAAAAAATAACAAATGTCAAAAATTGACTTTAAGATTCCTCTTTCAAAACTCACATACTCAAACATTTCGGGATTTTTACATCTAAGTTTAAAGCTATTCTTTCCAAAATTAAACATTTGAACAATATAAAATATCTTTTTCTATATTTTCATTTAAGTTTGCTGCGGGTAATTTCATAGATATCTTTACTACTTAAACCTCTTTTAAGATGATTAAAGGAGGCGAGAGCGCGAACTCTTCGCCTGCCCTCCACCGACGGGTGAGGCGCTCCCTCCCGCCCCGCGAACCCGAGCTGGCGTGTGAGCTCCTCAGAGCAGCAGGACAGGCCCCGCAGCCTCCATGCCCACCGCCCCGGGCCCACCGCGCAGAGGAAGCCGGAGAAAAGAGCACACGGACAGAGGGGCCCCGCGCGCAGCAGCAACGGCCACCGGACCTGTGGGTGAGGCCACTGAGGACAGCCCGCTGGCCCGGCCTCCACGCAGCCAGACACGACAGCTGTGCCCAGCCCCACGTGCCCTCCACACATGGGTCAACGGTTGTTGCTTTAACCTACCAAGTTTTGGAGTGATTTTATCAAGGAACAATAAATATGGATAGAACCACCTAGCAAGGGTATAGTTTGAATTACAGGAGCTGTACTTTCAGGGATGTGGTCGTAATTTAAAAGTATTAGTACCAAACCTTATTTGGTAACTTTAAAAATCAGACATCTGATACACAATGAAGCTTATGGGAATGAAATAAAGAATCAGAGTTAACTAATCATTGAGAATAATCTTCAAGGTATAGTATTAAATAAAGTGTATGCTCAGATTTCATTTTTGTCAAAATGATGAGTGTGTGTGCGTGCGCACACATATACATGTGACAAACACACGCACACTCATATACATACATACACACATACACCTTACGCAAACAATTTCTAAAAGATTTACAAGAAACTGGTAAAAAACAGATGTTTACAAAGAGAACAGAGAATTGGAGGAAAGGAGTAGGAGGGAAACTACACACCATTTACACTCTTTTGTACTTCTTAAATTTTGAACTATATATGTTGCCTAATTTTAGGTTTTTTACTTTAAATTTTTGAAAGTTAATGTAAAGTATTTTATGTATCAAAGGTCTATACAGAAATACTTCCAGATGGAATGACACGTTTTAGATTCATTTCCAAACAGCCGGGGGCGGGGGCGGAGGGCAGCACGGGCCCTCCAAACGCTGAGCTGACAAACACTGACACTGAGCAATGTGCACGCGTGAACTCGCCACGCCGCTCTGTCACCTTTCGTTTGAAATTCTCCATAAAAAGTTATTTTAAAACATGAATGGGAAGCTTTAATAATACTGTTTAGAAACCCATCGCTCCGCCATGATAAAAGAAGATTGGCATGAACACAAAATATTCAGAAATATTTACAAAGCTTTGGTTGTTTTTCTATTTGTTTGTTTTTCTTTATTCACCTGATGATTAAAATTTTCAAAAAAGACTCAGAGCCTATATCAAGATTCACCAAGGGCTGGGCAGGGTGTCACCCTTCGACGTTATCTCGCTTGATTTTCAAGTTAAGTAGAATCATCATCACTTTGCATGGAGAAAGCTGAAAATCATAGGAATTCACCCAAGGTTCCAAAGTTAGTAAGTGACAGGATTCAAATGTGGGTCTGTGACTCCAAAGCCCATGCTCGTCAGGAAAGATTTAAAAATATAAAAAATTACCAACACTCTACAAACAGAAAAACTAGCCTCTAGTCGATCAAACAATGGAAACGCCCACGTTTTATGAGAAAACAGCATGTGGGCTTTATAATACCTTATTTCTCGAGTTAAGTAAAAAGGATAAGAAAAAGAGTTGTATTAAAAATTTTTTTAATCTTCACTAAATTGAAAGCCACTATTACCTCTACAAGTGTTACATAAATTTTCAACTATCAGGCTCAAACATTTCCTTTTTACCTATTATTAACTAAACAAATACTATAAATATCTTTAGTTCACCAAAGTTCTTAGATTTGAATTAATTTTCTGGAAAAACTAGGTGTGGGGGGACACATCCTACTTTTTTACTCCTATCCTTTTTTCTACAATTTTTTTTTTACTTTCTGTCCCACATATTTTTTTAATTTAGATTATTTTTGAAGCCTAGAATATTCATTCCTTGTCCTTTAAATAAAGGATTCTTTGAAAGTGTATACACGAGCACTCAGACATCACTAGCATGAGAACTCATTTTTTAAAAATCATATAGTTTGCTATTCCTTATGACATTAGCATATAACCATAAAGAGGGGGAGCTTAGCTACATGAATTATATTTCAGCCTAGGCCAATGCCAAGGGGTAAAAAGAAGTAACGTGCTTTTCAAAGCAGTGTGCGAGACGCCCTTCAGCATGGTTCCGGACGCTGTTCTTGCTTCCTATTTCTCTGCAAATAGCACAAAATCATTGTGATTTCCCTGTTTAGTGTCCGACTATGAATTCCTCCTCATAGCAGGGTCTTTCAAATCCGAACAGCAGCATAATGCTGGCATATGGTAGGAACTCAATCATTGTTTGTGAAATTAAGAGGATAAAAATACCACGAGAACGCCACAATGCTCCCAAATAGCAATTCTCTGGCTTTCAGAAGAACGGAGACACTTTGGCTTCATGTTTTTAATATAATAAATTAGTGAGTTCACTGGCCATTTAGATTCTAGCAATGTCAGAGCCTCACTAAAAACAAACAGAAACGTCTGTTTCCTGAGCCATATTAGTTAGAAATGATTCGGAGGAAAAAGCAAATTCTAACTGGAAAGCATTATTTGAATTTTGAATGTATAAATAAGGTGCTACACTCCTTAAGATGCATGTAGGTAAACATGCTAAGCTTCTACAGTTTGGAGTGCTTTGGGAAACTGGAAATTGAGACTGAGAGTCACATGAACCCACCCTGAAGTAAATGTCACATTTCTGTCTGTCAGTGCTCACCAGACTTGGGCACTGATACCGTACTGATAAACTAAAATGTTACATACAAAACGATGATATACTTGGTCTTCGTTTACTCAGACATTTATTGAGTGCATACAATGTGCCAAACGCAGGAGGAGGTGCTGTGGATAAAAACACAGAACCGTGCCCACTGGCCCCAAAGAATCCCCGTGTGACGGGGAAAGCCTCTCGCCACCCGGGCCAGACGCGAGCTGCTATTCCCACATCTGTGTCCATCAGGGCCCGCTGAGTGGATCCGACCTTTTGCTAATTCCCTGAATTCCTTACCAAAACCCGCTGAGAGAAGGGTCCGCATTCGTAAAATTTCCCCTTCGAATAATTTGTAAAACGGTTCGCTTTGACCAAATTAGCAAGGGGAGGGTGTCTCCGTCTTTTCTCTTTGGCCAAGACTTGCATTTCAAGTTTTAACCTGGACTGAATGTACAATGAAAAGCGAATGGTCCGTTGCAGAAATGCTGACAGACACCAGCAGTGGATGCGACTACAGCATTTATTGAAAATTAATGAACTCCCTGAATTTTATTTATAAAGTGGATATTATTGGTTTTAGATGATTTTCTGCAAGCCAATAGTCAGAATGTAATAAGATGCTGTGTACAGATTATACTGAGTCCCACTCTTATCCACGGCTTGCAGCCTATGTGCGTTTGAACCAAAAAACATTTGATATACACTAACTATAAATTATTTCCTTGGAGATCTCTCAGGCATGAAGAAAAAGCCTCTTAAAATAAATTTAAAATATTATATGCTTGATGGTGTATAACCAAAGGTTTAATCTCACTGCTAAAGGGGCAGTTACCATGATTTTGCAATAACCCTGCAGACAATAATCAAGACAGCTCCTGTTGTTCTCAGAGTAAAGCCTTCGTAAACACAGCATGGATGGATTGTAATTTGATATCGCTAAGATCAACAGCTAGACCTCGTGACAACTCATAATATAAGATTTTATTCACCATTAAATTGAGCGTTTTCCTCAGAAGACATAAGAAAGTGTGTTATTTACCAAGCATTGTCCTATTAACTAAAGATTAGCCCATTAAAACAGATATGATAGATATGCTTTCTTTCTCTCTGCATCTGAAAAAAGTACAGTCCATAAAGCAAGCTTTGAGACGCAGGCAATTAATTAGATTTTTCGAACTTCAGGAAAATGTGCACATTTCCATCATTTTTTTTAAAACAACTGATTCCAATTACTATTCTACTATAAATATGAGAAATATTCCCAAATAAAGCCATGATCAGTCCAATTCAAAATGTCTGTCTCCACTTCATAATAATATTAATATTATTCTAACTTAAAAAAAAAAGAGGAAAAAAGACAATTAGAATAAACACAAATGGTGACACAATTTCAGGAAATCATGGAACATGTAAGCCTGTAAACACTGAAAGACAATACAAATTAGTGGCAAAAGCATTCAAAATGGAGATTACTAGAAGAATTCAATTATGGGTTACAAAAAAACAGTACATACTTTATTCAAACACAAACAGGTAAGCCCATCAGTATTTCAGAAATGTAATAAAAGCATCTTTCACTCACCAGTGCTGAATTTTCTCTTGGCAGCTAGTGACCACCTGTCATGAAAACAGATAACTACTCATGAAAAAACAGGGCTATACACAAAGCTACACAATCAGTGTATCAGAAAACTAGAACAGTAGCTTTACAGATTTAACAGCATCTCACTTTACATTTTTATTTGTCAAATGCACAGAGATGTGAATGTTAGTTTTTAAGCAGCATACTTTATCATAACCCTCTAATGCAGGCTGATAACTGCAGAACAAATTACAGCTTCCCAGTTCATACTTTGGTACAAAACCCGCTTCATAACTATTAGATGACATTTGATATAAGATAACTAGTATTTTATACAATCTACAGACCTGTTTTCAATGTTACATATTTTGTAGCATACACAAATGTTATAAATAACAAAAAAACAATGTAACATCCACGTTTCATCAGTAAAAAAAAAAAAAGACAGTAGTGAAAATATTTTATTTTGTCAGTATATCTCCAAATGTTTTCACCTGTAATTTTTATTCTGATGCATTAAAAATGAATTCAGTGATATTTTTCTACTACATTTTTAAAAAGAAATACTTGGGATAAAGAGATGCTCTGAACAGCTCATTTGTTCCCCCAGTGAATTATGATAAAATTTTAAGCACTTCATAGCCAGCTTAAACTATGTTTATAATACTAAAACAATAAAATTAAGTACACGAGTTATTTGTTCCCCTTAAGAAATATTTCAGCAGGTTCTCAAAATGCTCAGAAAACAAATAAGAACACTAACCAGTAAGGAGACAAAAAAAAACACTTGAATAACAATTTAAAAAATAACATTGTTTCTAAGAATTACTAATCATCTGTTTTTAAATTATCCATTAATAAAAATGTAAAACAATAATCTTGAATACTGTAGCACCATTTTAGAGACAGAGAAACTAAGGAATAAAAGCCAAAAGGCTTAATACAAGGCTGCGTGGGAGGCGGGGGGGGGGGGGAAGGCAGTATTATCTGGTTTGAAACACACTGCTCTACTTTACTGTTCTAGATACCGATATTGTCTCTTGTATATGTGCTCAATGTTTTACCCCAAAATCACCAGATTTGGTGGGGGAGGCTGTCACTAAATTTCTTTTATTATAACGTTTAATTCCTGAAATAAATGTCTTCCTTTGGGACATTTTAAACACTAAGACAGCAATCCTGTACCAAAATACATGCTGTAATCAGATGCCCAACCATACTACACATTAACTCAGCATAAAAAGTCTGTCTCAGAATGAAGATCTCTCAGTAAGTATCAATCACATAGCAACACTTAATAACAGTGGTAATATGTAATAGAGCGCTGACTTTACATCTGGAAGAGCAAGCCTAAAACTACATCAATCCATTCCACTGTTTCTGATTTGGCAGTAATTATAAAATAGACAAACAGAATTAAATGTAAATTGAAAAAGAAAAAAATTTTCCTGAAACCCTTTTTATAAAGTTCCTATTTAACAACCCCATTAAAAGACGAGACCCAAAAACGCCAGGATGCTCTGCAATCCCATGTGTTCCCAAGCATGAAGTGAGCCAAAAGCACAGAGAGAAAGGCCTGCGAAGCACGAGAGCAGGATGTTCATTAACCTCACATGATAATCCTGTCGTAGCTGCATATTAACTAGTTACATATTCATAATCATTTACATTATTTAAAGGACCTTCGATGAAATTTTCTATGCAATATCCATTAGTGACAGTGTTAAAGGTTATAGAAGATAGTCTACTTAATGTTTCCAGGAAGCCTTTTTAATTAGTAAATATGTAAATTTGGCACATATGCTTTTTATGTTTAAAAAACAAGTCCCTGGTAGAGCGGCAGGCGTTTCTGCGTCACCCCCACGCTCCACTCTCACTTTGTTCTAGCTCCCTCTTCCCCACCCTACCCTCCCACCTTGCCCCTTTTCTTTCCTAAAATAGTCTGATATTCAAGGATAAAACAACAAAAATCCATTTCATAATTTACAAGGGAAATTGTACTGCCAAAATACTGTCTTACATTAAGGTCTGTATTAATTACATGGAGGGTTTAGAACAACAGAGACTTCAGTTAGGTGCTCCCCAAGTGTGGGCCAGATATTATGAGAACCAAAGAAATAAAGGAAAAGGTGAAAGAGGCCAGGCATGAAAACAGAATAGCCTTCTGATGATACGTCGGCAATTATCCTCGTTTACTTAGAGTGTGCCTCCTTTCAAAAAACACTTGAGCCCAAGCAGTTGTATTTATATTTTGAGATATTTTTAGTTTACTTCTCTTTTACAGAAAGTTATTTTGAAAAATTAGTAAATTTCTACAACTTAGCTGCCAAGGAAAATTTTAGATGGAAGAAAATCTTATGATTCAAACCTGAATCTACCTAGTTAAAAAAAACAAATCTTATTTTCCTGTTAAATTAAGTAATTCCAAATAATCTTACTTCCTCTGAAAATGGGCTCAGATTAATTCCTTTAAGCATTAAATAAACAAAGTGACTAAGATACTGAGTCTGGTTCTATAAGCAACTCTTGAAAAATAAAGCAAAACAACAAAAAACATTTCATTATTTTGTTGTCTTTCACGAAGCTTTTTTTTAAGTAAGATGGATATTGAGGAACAATACTAGTTTTTTTAATTAAGGCTGTCAAAACATGCAACTATTACTCCTTAAGGAAAAAAGAAATCTTATTGAATCATTTTTATAAAAAGGATTGGTTAGTAGTCTTCGACAGTTAAAATAATTGACCTAGTAAATTCTTTAATATAATCGCACTTACAGCCAGAAATTTATAAATAAAATATGTACTTGGGTAGTAACAGAGCACTAAGTCCACAAGTGGACTAAACGAGGGGGTGCTATGAGCAGATTTACCACTTTTTAAGACACAGTCTCATTAAGCCTTCACCAACAACCCAGTAGTAAGTCATTTGGTACTTTCTTTATAACTCAAAATTGCCCCTACCCTAAAAGTAATAATCATAGAGTTTTGCCAAAATTTCAGATGATAAAAATCAAGCTGCAAACAGTTCCTCCTTAAAGAGACGAAATCTGCGTTCGGAGACGAAGTGCCATCCCCTATGTGATAGGGCTGCCCGAGACCTGGTGGGAGAGAAAGTCGGTTTTAGAGCCAGGTCTCGCTAAGCTCCGAGCGCACACTCACGGTGTCGGGCAGCTTCTGACCCGCACGCATCTGACTGAGTGCAGAAGAAAAGCATCTGCAGTCTCTCCTGCTTCAAACACTGCTGCTCCTACTTCTCCAATTGCTCCATTAACCCAGTCGCACACGAACAAGGCCTTACCAATAATGTCAGTAAAAGCAAGTAAGTGTCAACTCACCAGTTCACTAACAAAAGTCCTTATTCCCTCCGACGCCCTTTCCGGTCAAGTAACTAAGTATGAACGCCGACTTTCCCAAGCCCGGGAGTGTGTGTGCAGGTGTGTGGGGCGGGGGAGAAGGAGAGGGTCGTGCGCTAGCCCTGTAATTACCACGCCATCTCATCACATGTTAAGGCGCTCACAATAACCGAATTAGATGCCCAGGATGACGAAGGTGGAAAAGCCCATCCGACACCTGTTTTTCTTTACATCGGAGTCCACCTAACATCCATGCACACATTCTGTTACGAAGGGTTAAAGTAACAGTTGGCAAATTGTAGTTAATAAAGTATATGGAATAGAGGAATAATAATTCCTTTGTTGTTTTTCCGCAGAAGTCACTTTTTAAAAATGACTTTATAAAGGAAAGAAGGAATGATTTCACATGCTACGATCTCAACCCCTTATTTCCACCTGTGCTATTTACTTTGGAAACGGTCCACAAGGGGGCATCAGTCTATGCGTGCTGCATGTTAGACACGGCGCCACCTTAAAACCAGACTGGAATAGAAAGCCTGACAGGTACGTGTGCCCCAAGTCACAAATGCTATTTCTCTCGAAAATGCTTCCCTTCACTTCTAAAACTTTTCATTGTATTGCAATTTCAAATTCTTCCCATATTGGTTAATGTATAAAATAACCACCTAAGGATTATACTAATCAGAGCTGTCCAAATTTATATGGTTTGCTTTTCTTGCTAGACTGTGTCTTCAAGGTAAATCATACAATTTGGGATTTTAATGCTGTTGAGTCACAAAGGAAAAAGTTTCCGCGGTGGCTAAAGCTCGCTGATACTGGACATGCATTGTTATCTGACAGTTACTTAAAAGGTTGAAAATAACTTCGTAAAGATCATACTGTCAATTAAATAGATGTATAAATGTCATTACCGAGGTATACAAGAAGTCTTAATCAACAGCATTAGTAAAACTTTACAGGTCTTTTAAATAAACCTCTTTGCAAAGAGGGAAAGAATTGACTACAGGTTCCTGACCAAAAAAAAAAAAAAAAAATGCAATAAAGAGTAATAAACTGCAACAAACTGCTGAGTATTTCCATATAAAAATTTTAAACAAATTTACTTTATAAAGATGCTGAAAAGCAAAAATACCAAAACTACTACCAAAAGTTAACTGCAATTATATAGAGCAACTTGCTAAAAGACTTAAATGTTCTTATTCAAAAAATGTAACTAGGATGGAATCAAAATGATTATCTAACCCCAACTTTTACATTTACCCCAGTTTTCTCCTATATAGGATTCTAACACATTTCTCATATTCAAACCCAGTCCCTTTTTACACAAATACTGGACATGTCATCAAGGAGTAAATACAAATAGCTGAATGCATCGAGGCACAATAGAGTTACACTGACGGAAACCGAAGAAAGTGTTACAAGCAGCAGGGTGGAGAAAAAGCAGTGAGGAGATACACCGCCTTCAGAACAGCAAGACGAAGACTCAGGGCTAGAGGCAGCTTCAACAAAAAATGGAAACTGGAAACTAGAAAAAAGTCTTAAAGTGCTGAAAAAAATAACTGAAAATCTATCACTGCATACGCAGCAAAAAGACCCTCCAACATGAAGAAAAATAAACATTTTCACAGAGCCATGTGCCAGCAGATTTTCACTGAAATACAATAGGTAATATGTGACATGATGGTGTCAGCTAACACTAAGGTGGCCATCACTGCAATGTGTAAGTGTATCAAATCAACACCTGTACACCTTAAACTTACCCAGCAGTATGTGTCACCACATCTCAATAAAGCTGGGGAGGGGTGGGGGGGTGGGGAAGATACTACAGGGATTATCAAAGAAATATAAATGCATAAAGAACTAAAGAGCAACTATACAGACAATTTTTACAAAGGTACAGGTGAATCGATATTGATCGTGTAGAACAATTAATAAAATATTATTCTGTTTAAAACGCCTAAAATTATTCTGTGGCCATGCCACCCTGAACAAGCCCAATCCCATCTGATCTCGGAGCTAAGCAGGGTCGGGCCTAGTTAGGCCTTGGATGGGAGACCATCTAGGAAGACCAGGTGCTGTAGGAGTAAAAAATAAAAAATAAGGGACTTGTAAGCAAGGTCCTTACGATCTGTGAGGTCAACCAAGGGTTGCCTCACCTAAAAAATAAAATAAAAAACAAAAAATAAAAATAAAACACCTAGAATTAAAATACATTGAAACGAGAATACAAACAGGATAGATAAATGAATGCATGTTGTGATCTCTAGGAAAAATTTCCCTGGTAAGAAACAACAATAAAAAATATAGTATAAATATATAGTATATTTAGTACCGATGAAACATATACTGTACTAAGGTACCACAGTAAAAAAGAATGTATCATAAACAAGTTAACACAGGGAAGGAAATACAACAATAAAGTATGTTTGATTAAAGTCAAAGGAAGGCCCTAAAAAAAGCAGGAAAAAAAAGAATATCAAAGTAGGTATCACTTCACGCCCATTAGAAAAGCTATTTGAAAAAATAGTAAAAAGCGTTGCTAAAGCTGTGAAAAAAGTTGAAGACTACACTGTTGGTGGAAACGGAATACGGTGCAGCCACCACGGAAAGCAGTGTGGTGGTTCCTCCAATAAACAAAGAATTGCCACATGGTGCAGCAATCCCCTCCTGGGACACACCCAGAACTGAAAGCAGGGACTCGGACACTTGCACAAACTCATGTTCACAGTAGTATCATTCACAATGGTCAAAAGGTAAAAGCAACCCATATCCATCAGTGGATGAATGAGTAACAAAATGTGTTTTATACATATAATGGAATATTATTCAGTCTTTAAAAGGATGAGAATTCTGATATAGTCTACCTTGAAGACATTATGCTAAGTGAAATAAGCCAGTCACAAAAGGGTAATTACTGCATGACTGCTCTTACATGAGCTTTCTAGAGTAGTCAAATTCAGAGACCGAAAGTAAAATGGTACTCATCAGGGAATGGGGGAAAGGGAGGTGGGACTTATTGTTTAATGGGTAGTTTCAGTTTTGCAAGATAAAGAAAAGTTCTGGAGATGGATGGTGGTGATAGTTGCACAACAATGTGAATGTACTTAATGCCACTGCAATATACACTTCAAAATTACTTAAATGATCAATTTCATGTTTTGCATATTTTATTACAATTTTTAAAATCAAAAGTAAAAAGTCAAGTAGAGAGGCGATAAGAGTGAAACTATATAGATCAGTAATTCTATCACACAGAAATGGACTAAATATTCTAGATAAAAGGAAAAGTTGTCCAGACTGAATTTTTAAAACCATAATTATATGCTGTTTCTACGAAACATCCTTTGAACACAAATAGATTGAATCTAAAAGATAAAAAAAAAGATAAATCATGAAAACCAGCAAAACAAAATAAGCTGATATAACCAGATGAATATTTGACAAAGGAGACTTGAAGGCAAGAAGCATCACTAGAAATAAAAAGAATTCAGAATGATAAAAATGACAACTGACCAGGAAGCTATTATAGTCCTAAATTTACATGCATCAAATGACATAACTTCAAAATGTACGAAAGCAAAGTAAAGAAAAAGATAAATAGACAACCACCGTGGAAATTCTAAAACACATCTCTTCATAGCTGATAGGATTAGCAAACAAAAAAATTAACAAGAATATTAAGATACTCCGACACCACATTCAATCAACTCGGGCTAATAAACATATGTGGAACTCAAAAACAGCAGCATTTACATTCTTTCCAAGTAAATGATGGAACATTGACCAAAACAGATAATATAGTAAGTAGTCTGTAAGGTAAGTCTTAAATTTCAGTTTTGCAAAAATGCGTTCTTTGACCAGAACAGAATATGACAATAGAAAAACAGAAAATACTCAATGTTTCCAAATTAAGCAACATATTTCTAAATATTGTGGGTCAATAGACAATTTCTAATAGAAATTAGAAAATATTTTATATGACTGATAATAAAAATAACATACAAAATGTGTGGGGTATAAGGTAATGAGAAAAACATAAAACTATAAAACTCAAATACATATAGTATAAAGAATGGTAAAAATCAGTGGCTTTTTCTTCTCTAGTAGCTTTCACCTCAAGAAGCCAGAAAAAATTTACAGAACAGAAAATTTTTTAAAGGAATAAATAAATAGAAGCAGAAATTAATGAAGTAGAAAAACGAATTACAAAGAAAAATTAATAAAGTCAAAAACTGGTTCTTTAAAAAGCTTGACAGCGTTGATATACCCCTAGGAAGACAAAGACAAATCAAGGGTGGGGGGCGGGAAGCACGTACAAATTGCAAATCACAGACATCAAAAGAAAGATATCGCTATCAAACCTACACATATTAAAAAGAAGATATAACAAACAACTCAAGGCCAGTAAATTTTAAAACTTAGATAAAAATAAAAATTCCTTGAAAAAACACATTTCCAAAACTGACACATTTAGAAATAGAAAATCTGGATAGTCCTTTCACTGACAAAGAAACTGCATCCATATTTTTAAATACCCAAACAAGGAAAATACTAGGCCCAGAGAGCTTTACTGATGAATAACTCCAAACATTTAAGTTAGAAACAACACCGATGTTATACAAACACTTTTATAAAATACACAAAAATGAGAGTCGTTTTATGAGGCCAGCATAACCCTGAAACTAAAACCTAACATGGGCATTACAAGAAAAGAAAATTGGACCAATATCCCTCATTAAACTGTCGACCCCAAGAATTAATGTGCCTGTTAAGAACTCCTGCTGGCTATTGGGCTCAAATTTATAAACAGTGTAGTAGTCACCACTAAACACGCTCTCTATCTATCCTTCAGGGAAAAACTGCACTGAGCCACCCACAAAACTGGGTTCCTGCGGTCTGAGCAAACCCTTACAAAGGAGCGCCTGGTGTGCTATCTGGACCAATCAAACTGAAGCTTTGAAGTCTTCATTTGCACAAAAATGGACCAATCAGGGATGGGAGCTAGCACTCTTTGTTTCAACAGAGCTCACTGTAATATGAAATCTAGCAACATATAAAAAAGTAAACACATCATATGCAAGGGGGCTTTCCCCAGGCATGCGATGGTGTTTCAGTATTTTCAAAAATCACATTAATTTGCCATATTAATATCTCCATAAACATAGAAAAAGCACTTGATAAAATTTAACATCCATTCATGATAAAACTAGCAAAATAGAATAAGGGAACATTTCCTCATTTTCATAAAGAGTGCCAAAAGCCTACAGGGAACATTTTAATGGTAAAACTGTTCCTCTCTCATATGCAGAACTAGATAAGGAAGCCTACTATCACTACTTTTAAAAGGTCCAAATCATTCAACAAGGCAAAAAATAAAATAAAAGCCTTGAGAACTTGAAAAAATAAAACTATTACTCAGATAACATGCCTGTATATATCTGTACACATACTATCAGAATACACAGACAGCAATTCAAATTCAAGTAAATTTTACAGTCAATACACAAAAATCAAGTACAGGTCTACATATAGCAAAAGATAAAATAGCAAATAAATTATAAAGTGTGATAAAAATAATAAATATCTAAGGATAAATCTAAAACACTACATATAAGATGTATATACTAAACAAAGCCGATACTCAAAGAAGTTATGAAAAAACTAAATAGAAAAATATACCATGTTGATGGATTGGAAAACTTAATATTGTAAACATGTCAATCCTCCCCAAATTGATCTTTAGATTAAATGCACTCCAAGCAAAATCCTGGAAGGTTATTTTGTGAGTATTGAAAATTAACTCGAATTCAGGACTAAGGCAAGAAAACTAGGAAAGGTAAGCCCAACAACCTCATGCCAGAAAGCAAGGTAATGATTAAAGAATGATGGGACATGTTAAAATGATGTAGGAGCCAGCTTGAAGGGGCTTCCACTGGCCAAATTTAGGACAATCTGAGCATAAAAAAAGAATAATGACAAATTATAACACACTGAATTAAAAAAAAAGAAAAAAGAAAAACAGGAGTCTATAGTGATACTAAAAGAACAGATGTTCTTGTTTTCAGAAAAATGCCAGCTAAAAATATAGATGTTAGAAAATCACTAATCTGCACCAATATAACAACTGATTTAGGCAAGGATCATCCATGGTAAAGGATGCTTGGGGCACAAGATATTTACACTATCTTTAAGTATTATTACCACTTATTCCTTACATAAGGGAAAGGTAACTTTACCATGCAGAGTTCTGACAGACACCCCCTTAAACAAGTAATTAGCAACACCAGTAATAGGAGAGCAACGCATGTTTCCTGATGATGCAGTAGGAAGTCACCATCATCCTGTAATACTCTTGCCAAAAATTTTTAACTCTGTCTCTTCACGATTATATTCATCGGTCATCCAAATTGTGGAGCATTCTATATGACAACTGTAATAAGTTCTTCAAATACTCTTCAAATATCAATTTCATAAAGACAAAAAAGGCAGGGGGTTGTTTTAGATGAGAGGGGACTACTAAAGAGATAAGATGGCCGAATGCAATCTCTGAATCTTAAACCAAAAAAGAATTATGAAGGACATTTTTAGAAAAATTTGAGAAAATTTGAATATGTTAAATACCATCACTGAGTGTCGCTGTTCGTTTCTGGGGTGTGAAAAAGGATTTTATGATTATGTAGGAGAATAACCTTGGTCTAAAATGATACATGCTTAGATATTAAGGATGTGACGATGTCTGCAATTAACTTTCAAATAATTCAACAAGAAAACAAAAAGGAAAAGAAAGAAAGAAAGAAAAAAAAGAGAAAAGAAAGAAAAGAAAAAGAAGGAAAGAAAAGAAGGAAGGAAGAGAAAAGGCTCATGGAACAAAATATTGATGACTTAACTAGTCTTTCAACTTTTCTGTTTTACAATTTTTCAAAATAAAGTTTTAGCTTTTAAAAAAAAAATAAACTACCTTGGGATGGAAAAAACGGATTGAAACTCACCAATCTAGAGAGGATGGCAAGAATGACACAAGCTAAAAGATTCTTCGACCCAGAATGAACACATCAGGTGGGAGAACAAAATGGAGCCGTTATGGGCGCAGCCCAGACTCCATGCCTCCTCCAGCCCCTCCCCGCTGATGCTTTGGAACTACCGGTGTCTTCTACTCCCTGATCTGGAGAGGCCTGCCGCAATGAACCTGGGGTACATTCCACCTTGAAACACTGCATTATAATGTTTATTAACAACTTCCAAAGTTGTTTTTTCTCATGGTACACGACTGGCATGATAATAAGTGCTAACAACAATAATAATATAGAATTGTTCTAAAATAAACTGTAACTCACATGTAATGAGTTCTGAAATCTCATCTACTTATAAAATGTATCCTTGACTATAAGCAGACTTATTCTTACAACTTTGCCATCCTTAAATTAAAAAAAAAAAAAATTGGCACTAGAAAGATCAAATATACTTTCTTCAATAAACTGCTTATGATTACTAAATTTAGAAAAAACACTTTCTAAACCTCGATGCCTATTCAGAAAAAGTATTAGCTAACTAGGAATGTAAAGTAATTTCCTTACCCTAATATATATGTGAATATAAAAAACATATTCCACAGTAATACAAAAAGTGATGTCCACATCATACTCAATGAGTTTTTTTAAGTTTACTGCTAACACCACTATCGCCATTTCTGTTCGTCATTGCACTAAAAATCCTAGCCAGTGCAAAAAGCAAGAAAAAGAAATAAACAGCATAAAGATTGGAAAGGATAAAATAAGGAAATCTTGAGGGATCACAACAAAACATACTACCAAGTTTCAAGATGACTTATAAAACTATGATAATTAGACAGTGTAGGTTTGGTACAAGGAGAGACAAACAGGCCAATGGAATAGATTCAAGAAACAGATCCAAACATACAGTCACCTGACTTATGACAAAGATGACAACGCAGTGGAAAACAATCTTTCCAATAAATGGTGATGGGGCAACTAGACAGCCACATGGTAAAACATGAAACCTGACCTCAACACCCTATTATGCACAAAATCAATTCCAGGTAGATTATAGATCTAAAAGTGAAAAGGAAAACAATAAAACTTCTAGAAGAAAACATAGGAGAATATCTTCAAATACTAGAGTAGGAAAGACCTCATAAAAACAATACAAAAAGACACTAACCATAAAGGAAATGCTTGTTAAAATTAAGAATTTCTACTCATCAAAGGACGCCATTATGGAGTGTCAAGTCAAGCCACAAACTAGGGAAGAAATTTACAAAATATTCCTGAAAAAGTACTCATATCAAAAAGTACATAAAGAATTAGTATGAATCAGTTAAAATATAACAAATATCCCAATAGAAAATGAACAAGAGAGCAGGTATTTTACTAAAAAGCAATGCGAATAGCCAAAAAATATCTGAAAAGGTAACTGACTTCATCAGTTATTACTAGAATGTCTAGCAAATATGACAAGGACAGGCAGTAAGTACCAAGTGTAGGAACTTGGAACTGCTGACTATTAGAACCACTCTGGAAAAGACACAAATAACCCATGAGACAGTTCAGGGCAAAAACTAGAAACAACCCAAGTTGTTCACCTGAAAAATTAAGAGTTAATGAAGATTCTAACACCAAATCTGTAAACATCTGTCACGATGCCTGGCACACACAGAATTTACTCTATATAATGCAACCTCAAGTCTCCCTTTCTTCACACATGACAAATGGAAGCTTATAGTTTAAGATCAGCATGATTCTCAAAACACATTTCAATGGCTTCACATCTAACAAAAATAAAAAACAAATCCTCGCGCTACTGTGAAACAGGTCTCGCCTGCCTCATGCTGACATGTTCGCCCTGACTGGAAAGCGCTTCTCGAATCTCCACGCAGCCAGGGCTGCACTTTCCTTAGGGTTCTGCTCGGGCGAATCCGCGACAGACGGGACTCGCCTGACCCCCTTACCCTCGAAGTCCCCCCCGCTCAGCCCTTCGCACTCGGTACCAGTCCCTCATCCACTTGCTTCTCCCCAGCCCTGCCTGTCCTGTACCCCCGGACACGTTTACTGAGCCTATTCCACGTCTCTACCACTAGAACGGAACCTCCCTAAAGCGGGACTTTCTGTGTTGTTCACTTCAGCATCCTCCGCGGAACGTGTCTGCCTGGGAACAGGTGCTCAGTAAACATCTGGTGAAAAACTGTATGACTTGGGTTCTGGGCTTGAAGAGGGGAACAGCTGTTGTACAGGGTCCGTGACAGTTTCTTAAACTATGTGCAATTTAGTTTTATCATGAGAAATACAAAAATCCACCATTAAGTTATTGTTTTATATTATGAAATTTTTGAAATATTTCCTCTTAATGCATTTAACTCCCCAGGTTCTACATCAGAAAAGTATAAGTTATTCCAAAATTCCAAGTGAGAATTACATGAGCCACTCAGTAATAATTATAATAAAATAATATCCACATTCTTCCAAAGTTACTATTATCCTTCAAATAAACTTGTAAAAACAATACTACATGGTACTGTTTTCACATTACAATAAAATCTCAGTAATTTTGCTAATAAAAGATAACTGTATCTGGAGATATAAAATAACAGATATCACAGAAATACCACTTTAGCTAACAAACCCAAATTTCAACATAATGTAATTCTAAGATAGAGCCAGATGTGACAAGATCCTAGTATGAGGAAATCTCCCTAGAGCAACCCAGGATTCCCCACTATACACCTAGGACTCCCTGCTACAGCCCAGGACTCCCCACTACAGCCCAGGACTCCCCGCTACAGCCCAGGACTCCTCGCTACAGCCCTGGATCGTACATTTCACAGCACCACTCAGTCTAGAGAGGCCTCTGAGCATTTTCTAGTGACTGCTCTACTGCTACTGGTGAAAATAGACTTGGTTATGAGAAAAGATTTAATCCAAGTTCCCTCTTGTCCCTGTATCTTTTGATCTAAAGTTTAGAGTAAATAAAACCTCCCTCCCCCCCAAAAAAAAAAAAAAAAAACGAAACCAAATATGGGATAGATGTTTAAATAAATGAATAAATTGTATCTATCAACTATGAAGAAAGCAATGAACCTGCTTAACTGGTGCTCAAACCAGCCAAGAGCTATTTTTCAGGCCCGGAAAGTACTTAGCAATTAAAGATACAACAGCTCAGTTTTCATTAAAACTAATTAAGTTTTATCAACAAGCTTTATTGAAAAAAAAAAATAATTCCAGCCAATTTCATTCACTTTTAGGTAAAATAAAAAATGAAACTGTGTGCCTTTGAAACATCAGACGGTGTGTTTTCCTATATGAGTGTGAATATTTACATACACATAGACATAACTCTAACCACATTAATACATACTGTTCTACAATTTTTAATGTCTGCATAAAAGCTCCTCATAAGTACTGTAATATATTTAACCAATCTCCTAATGTTGGATTTTTAATTTTTTCATTATTATAAATAAAGCTTCGAGGAACCTTTCCGTACATGTCTTTTTGCTAGATCAAAAAGGAATAAGTGAAAGTTTCAGCATTGGTGTTGTAAGTGAAAACAATGTTAAAACATCTAATACTGCCCATTTACTACAGATATTGTCATTTATTGGGGTCGTGGCTCATTCATGCTCCTCTGTCTTTTTTCCTCAGGATACTAATTTTGTGTCCTTGTTATTTACTGTTCCAAAAGATAAGCAAGGAAAAACAGAGAGGGCCCTGGTTAAAACCTGTTACATTCCTAAAACTAAGGTGCCCATTGTACATAATGAATCCATTTCTTTCCTCAGCATCTAGAGCCTACTAGCTAGGTAGCATCCCAGGGGAAAATGAAAACACAGTCATTTAAGTCATTTCCTCAGGTTTTCGACCTCTCTCACAGGGCCCAGGTAGGGAAAGGCCACGTCCTAAAGCACCTTTTATCCAACTTCCATAGAGGAACCCTAAGTGCCACACTAACGTCCGGCCTGTGCCAGTGTTCCCTTTGGCACCCCAGCAATGACCCAACACCTCTGCTTCACTAGAGCTCACGGTACTGACCGCTGGGTTGGTTTGAAAGCCTAAAATGAAGTCCATCACAGATGTCTGTCTGTCTGCTAGGGAAAGTGTTCCTGCACTAAACTATCATGACAGAATAGCTACCTACTAGAATAGTATGTTTGGATCTCCTGCCCCCCAAAGCAGACATACGGCCCAGTCTATATACTGAGGGGCACTACTTACGAACTAGAGAAAAGCAGTTTTCACATGTAGCTGGGTACCACACCATAAGCTGTTCAGAGCACCCCAAATGTACCCTGTGTATTTCCGCCACGCTGACATCAGAATAAAACCAGGGGTATCTCTTCTTAACAAGCCAAATGGGAAAAAACACATCGAGTCAGCATCATGCACATATACGATGGAGACAAAAGTAGTTCCTCTACGGAGGAGACTAAAGGCAGTGGCGACGCCGGCTTCTGAGCGTCGGCGTCGCATTTTCTAAAAGAACAAGAACCAAAAACAGTTCTACAAAAATGAACAAATTGCTTTCATGAGTCTTTTCTTTCGCCTTTTAATTTTTCTCATAAAAAAATTAAGATCCATTCCTGTCTTATAACGTAAACATGCTAAGCTTGTTGAATTTTTAAATCCCCATTTTGAAAAAAGCCAAGTTTAAAACCCAACACTTTTATGTGGTATTAAGAGAAAAATCTCTCTCAGAAAAGGAAATCCAATGCACAAAGTAATTTAGACCAACCAGCACAAAGCAGAAAGGATTCCCACAACAGGTGGTTTCCAAGCAAACCACGATTTTTCTAGGTTCTGTGAAAATTCCCTCACCTAGGTGAACTGAGTGCTAATATCTGTACACCTAAGTGGTCGTTTTTATACAAAAATGTTCAATAGGAAAAGTTAGGGATTCTCACTGTTTACTTTTGAAATAACTTCCTAAAGCTTTTAACTCCCTCGCAGTTTGACATAAGGGACTTTAAGTAAATTAAATGTAACTTTTCAAAGTAAGAATTTCAAACTTGCAGGAGATAGTGTTAACCTGAAATGTTACAATATTCAAAGGGAAAAACATCCCAAGTTAAACAGTAACTATGTTTCTGAACCCGGGCACGCTTCATTTCCAGTCCCATCAGGAAATGCCCTCTCCGCCGGTGTGTCAATACAAACTTACATGCGGTTGAAGTCAAAACTTACTAAACCAGCACTCTATTTGGCCAGGTGCTCGACCTCCAAAGCCGACACTGCACCTGAAGCGTGTCGTCACAAACCTAATCAAACTCTTCGGCGCGATGATAACGAGCAACAAAGAGCACACATTCCAGCCGCGTCCGGACAGCGGGCCCGCGGCGCCCGGCGCGCACTTCCGGCCGCGGCGCGAGCGCGGCCGGCACGGTTCCCACGCGCGGCGCTGCGCCCCGAGTTCAGGAACTCGCTCTCGGCACGAGCTCAACAGCCTGGCACACCCCCGGCCCCCCCCGCGCCCCACGCGGGCCGAAGGGCTCCACGCACACGACAACAGAAGCACGTGACAGAAGTTTCCCGCGACACCGTCTCCGCAGGCCCGAGGCGGTGCCCCCCGCGGGCGCGGGGTCGGGGCCAGGGGCGCGCGCGCGCCGCGCCCCGGGGGCGCAGGGGCTCGGCGCGGGGGCGGCCCCGGCGCCGGGCGCGCGGCGGGGGCCCCGGGACCCCGCGGGGGCGCGGGCCGGCGCGCGGCCTGTTACCTTTTCCTGCTCCTCGCGGAGCCGCGCCACCTCCGGGGCGCGCAGCGGCGCCGCGGCCGAGGCCGAGGCCGCGGCGTGGGGCCCGGGGCCGGGCGGGGCCTCCATGGCGGGGGAGCCGGCGCCTCAGCGGGGCGAACGAGTCCTAAACAAGTGTTTGTGGAGGCGGCGCGGCCGGCGGCTGCCCAGCGCCCGCGTGCTCGCCCTCATGCGCCGCGCGCCCCGCGCTGAGGAGGCCGCGCCCGCCCGCTCCGCTGCCGCGGCGGCCGCTGCTCGCGTCCGGGCTGCCCGCGGCCGCATCTCACACGCGCATGCCGCCCGCCGCCGCCGCCGCCGCCGCCGCCGACTCGGAGCAGCAGGCCGGCCGGGGAGAGCGGGACGCGCTGTCCGGTGGCCGGGCCGAGCCAGACGTCCTGTGGCGGCCGCGCCTCCCCGCAGGCTCCGCCCTCGCCCCGCCCCGCGCGGCACGCCGGGAAGCGCGCGGCCCCGCCCCGGCCCCGCCCCTGGAGTCACGTGGTGCGGGAGCCGCGCGGCCGGGCGGGCGTAGGCCCCGGCTGCGCCTCGTGCTGGCCCTGGGCGCGCTTGCGTCCCGGCCCGCGTCCGCGCGCCGAGCGGGTTCGCTGGCCCCGCATGTCCCCCCCAGCCGTTTGCTGCTGCATCTGGCGGTAGGCGCTTCGTTCATGCACTAAAGCTGCTTCTTAAGCCGTTTAATTTTAGCAAATTCAAATCTTTCCGGTGCCTGTTTAATGAATTAAAAATGCAATTATATTTCGCATGTGTATTAATTACTGCACGCGCTGTAATTTTTCCTTATATGAAGCCATGGCACTTACGTTAATATACTACTATGTGTGGACCGTTGAAGAGATTGGGTAACTGCGCCCACACTTTTTCTCTTATTTTGCAATCCCCGCACCCTCTTTCTCGGACACCCACTGTACACAGTGGGCGCCCAATTACTGCTTACTGCGTGGAAGCGGCCTTGCCCTAACAACCGTCTCTGCTCCAACCCCTGACAGTAGCGATGGGTCCTGTTCCTTAAGCATCTGCAGAAGGAAGTAGGCTGGAGGGTACCCCCCCCCACACCCTGCTGCACCTAGGTACCCCCCCACACACACCCTGCTGCGCCTGCTTGCTCACCTTCTCTTCCTTCCCTCCTGGCCAGCTCCTTATCCCATCCACCCTCTTCCATATGCTCCAAAGGAAGAAGGGAGGACAACTTGGATAAATGGTAAATGGTAATTCCTGTCTTTTCTTCACTGCATCTCCAACTTCAACACCTTAAAACAGCCAGAATCTGACCACCCTCTCTAGCAACACCAGCATCTCTCCTCCACCACGTCTGTAGGTCCTTTGCTGGTCTCCCTACCTGCACTGGTGCCCCTCGTGATGGACGTTGGCCGCTGCCCACCCTACCACCCTTCCACAAGATGGTCAGCCCTAGCCCGCACAGCTCCTGTGCCTGTGGGAAGCTGACCCGCCCCCAGCTCCAGTAGAAGCAGTGTGCATTTTCTGTGCTTGGTTCAGGACCAGGCATGTGACACCCCACAAAGAGAGGTTTTCTGGAGACTTCTGAGAAAGTTCTTCCTCATTCTCCAGAGGTGCTTTCATGAAGAATCTACCCATCCCTTGGCGAGAAAATATGAAGCACACGGCCTTGTGTGTTTCAGGTCCAGGAAGGCCACTATATACCTCTGAGACTCCGAACGAGGTTGAATCTATGGCCAGTAAATCTCCCATCTGGTTAGGGCAGTTGGTGTCAGGAACCCATCGCTGGCAGCCAGAGGCATCCCCAGTCTATTCTCAGCTCAACAGCCCGAATGAGCTTTTTAAAAAGTAACCAGAACATCTCGCTCTCCCCTGTAGCCCTCCGTGTCTTCCCTTGCAGCCAGGAGAAAACCCAGATGCCTGAGTGGAATTCTGCAGTAACCGCCCCCCCTTTCCCACCTCCCTGCAAGCCGCCTGCCACTCACGCCAACCATAGTGGTTTCTCTCTTCTTCAGACACTTTACACTAATTCCTGCCTCGGGGTCTCTGCACTGGCCAGTCCTTCTTCCAGATCTTTCCATGGTCACCTCCTGTGCACCACTCAGGCCCTAGTTCAAATAAAGACGCTCTCTTGATATTCTGTCCACGGAAGCCTCCCTCTCCTCCAAGCATCCGCCAGCACCTCACTTTTTAAATTTTCTTCCTAGTAGAAAGCACAGTCATGAGATCTACATTTCCATTGCCCAGCTTCAACAATGATCAACTCATGGCCAATTTTCTTTCATCTGTACCCCACCTCCAGCGGGCCTCCCCACCGAGTTACTTTGAAGCAAATCCTCTACATTGTATCACTCCCTTTGTAACTATTTCGGTACATATCTCTAAAAGATACTTTCTGTAAAAATATAAGCAAATATCATTATCGAACCTAAGAAAAATTGTTACAATAATTTTTTTTATATTATGGGAAGAGCAACATGAGATCTACCCTCTTAACAGATTGTTAAGTGCACAATACAGCGTTGTTTACAATAGGCAGTGCTAGGTAGCAGATTTCTAGAACTTAATCGTCTTGCATAACTGAAACTTTGTTGAGTAGCAATGCTCCACTTTCTCCTCCCTCCGGCCCCCAGAGACCACCACTCTCTGCTTCTACGCCTTTGACTATTTCAGAGTCCTCATGTAAGTAGGATCGTATAAAATTTGTCCTTCTGTGACCGGCTTCCTTCACTTAGCATAATGTCCTCAAGGTTCATCCAGTTGTTATATTTGGCAGGATTTTTCTTTTTAAAAAAAAAAAAAAAAGCTGACTATTTCGTTGTATGTATACACCACGTTTTCTGTATCCTTTCATCCATCGATAGACACTTAGGTTGTTGACACATCTTGGCTATCGGTAATCATGAACACGGGAGTGTAGATGATCCTTTAAGACCCCAATTTCAATTCTTTTGGAGGTATGACCAGAAATGGAATTGTCGAGTAATATGGTAGTTCTATGCTTAATTTTTTGAGGGGTGCCATGTTGTCCTCTGTAGCGGCAGCCCCATTTTACACTTCCGCCAGTGGCGCACGAGGGTCCCAACTTCTCCACATCCTCACCAGCGTTTGCCACTATTTTATAATAGCCATCCTAACAGCAAGAAGGTTGTATTTATTGTAGTTTTAATGTGTTTCCCTGATGATTAGTTCTTTGAGCATCTTTTCATTTACCTGTTGGATATTAATAATTTCTTCATATCATCCACTATCCTGTCAAGTAACAAATTTTGTGGAACTTAGAAAAACAAAGCTCCTCAGCCCCCCTCCGGGCCTGCTGAACCATGATATGTATTTCAACAATTTCCGGGGTGTTTCTTACATGGCCCAGCTGGGGTCACCTGCCACAACTAGCAGCTTCAGCTGGACGCATCTCTGGTGACAGGTCCTCCACAGGGAAAGAGTCATCCCTGCACAAAATGCCTTTCTTTTTCTGTGCTTTCAACAATTTTCCTTAAGCCTCCCTGGACTTCCTGAGCTTTTGAAATGCATTTCGTTCGCTCCTGAATTACCTTGCCAAAATTTGAAGATGGCTCTTGTGGCCTCCCAAATTTTCCCTTCTCCAGCCTGGTGTCCCCTTTATCCCTGGGCTTGATAAGGTCATGGTCTTTTTGAGGTTCAAGCCTGGCTCTCTGTGTCCTGGAATCTTACATGGGGCTGGATTTCACGCCAAGGCTCCCAGCTCTGCGCTCCCCCCACCCGCGTGGGCATGTAAAGACGAGGAGGGACAGGTAGGGATGCAACAAAACTGGCCTTGAATCTGTAATAGCCGAAGCAGGGGGAAGGGCGGGGGAGGAGCATGTTACACAGCTCCGTCTTCTCTTGTACAGGTTTAGATTTTCCATACTAGAACGTGGAAGGTAAGACAGCGATGAGATGCAACTACGCACCTGTCCGAATGGCTGAGAGCTGGAAGGCTGAGACCACGAGGTGCGGTGCTGAGGGCGCAGAGAGACACACCTGGGGACCTTACCCGTGGGAAGGCAAAAGGCGTGGCCGCCCTGGAAGACGGTTTGGCTACTTCTTCTAAAACTAAAACTCTCACTATGATCTAGCAATCGCGCCTCATGGTATCTACCCCCCCCAAAAAGGCAAGAACTTGTGTCCACACAGAAACCTACACGCGGATGTTTACAGCAGCTTTATTCATAAGTGCCAAAACTTGGAAGCGACCTAGACGCCCTTCGGTGAGTGACTGAATAAACCGTGGCACGTGCGACAGTGGACTGTTGTTACTCAGTGCAAAAAAGAAACGCGCCGTCGAGCCGCGGAAAGGCACAGAGGGGCCTTAAATGCATGTTACCGAGCGAAACAAGCCAGTCTGAAAAGCCTGCGTCTGTGACACTCTGGAAACGGCAAAAACTACGGAGACGGCAGAAAGAGCAGCGGCGGCCGGGGCGGCGGGACGGGGAGAGGGACACGCCCGAGAGGGACGCGCCCGCGGAGCACGGAGGAGTTTCGGGGCCGCGAAAATGCTCTGCGCGCTGCGCGCTGCTCTGCCGATGGCCGCGCGTTACTCACGTGTCCGGACGCACAGAGCACACGACACCACGAGCGAGCGCTGCGCTGCAGCCTTTGGTGACCACGCTGCGTCGCCGTGCTGTTTCCTCCACTGTGAGAAATGTCCCAGCCTGGGGAGGAGTGCTCACGAGAGGGAGGGGCAGCTTGGAGGGGAAACGGGGTGCATGGGAAATCTCTGTACCTGCCCCCTCGATTTAGCCGTGACTCTAAAACGTCTCTAAAAAATTGCCTTAATAAAAAAAAAAAAAATGGGCACCGAAGGGTCCGGCCTGGTTAGTACTTAGATGGGAGACCACCAGGAAGACCAGGTGCTGTGGGCGGAAAGAAAGAAAGAAAAAGAAAGAAAGAAAGAGAGAGAGAGAGAGAGGGAGGGAGGGAGGGAGGAAGGAAGGAAGGAAGGAAGGAAGGAAGGAAGGAAGGAAGGAAGGAAGGAAGGAAGGAAGGAAGGAAGGGATCATAAGCTGACAATGTCCTTGCACTTTGTGAGGTCAACTAAAGGTTGCCTCAACAAAAAGAAAAAAAATTGGCGGGCGGGGGCGGGAAGAATCCGTGGCGTGAGCGGCGCGGGCCGGCGCTCCAGGCCCTTAGCTGGCCGCACGCGTGCCCCGGGCCAAGCTCCCTCGTCCTTTCCAGTGTCGTCACGTCACCTGGGGCAAGTGCCCCTTGCTGCGTCGGGGTAAAGGGGTCCTCCGGCAACTGCTGGCATCCGCGCCTCACCCTGCCTCCGAAGAACCGTGTCATCACTAACGGGATGATTACTCTGAGCAGAACTTTTCCACCTCGGGTGCGGAAGGAAACACGCCCACGCTGCGCCCCTTCGGGGGGCGGGCAGAGCCAGCCGGGTGGGTGAGACTTCCGCGCGCCGATCTCCGCGGCGCCTCGCACCCCTCCAATCTGTCCTCCTCCGGCCTCTTTCACTCTGTCCTCAATGACGCGCGTGGCTGAGCCGCCCACGGCTCATTATTTACACGCAAACCAGGCTCCGGGGACGCTCATCTGTCCTCTGCAGGGGAAGGAGGTCGGCGTTGCCTCTCGCCAGCTGTGTATGTTATTGACCGGGTGGCCCTTCCCGCCCCAAGGGTCTCACGGCTGCCCTTCCTGCAAGCGTCCCGGGCACTGGAGCAGCCTATGCCGTAGATCATCGTAATGTGAAAACACACTCAGGGACATTGTAAGGACCCTCCGGCCGCCCTCTGATTCCTCCTGACGGTGCCAGGCCTTTGCGAAGGGCACGAGGACAGGCGGACATGTCCCCCCCTCGCCCCGCACCCGTGAGGTCAGAGAGAGGCCGGGGCAGGCGGAAAGAACCCATTTTACAGATGGCAAAACCAAGCCTCTGAAACTGGGATAGACAGTCACCCAGAAAGAGGGATCACCTCCCCCCCACCCCCCCACTCCCAGCCGTTTCTAGGGACTTCTTTTTTCTCTTTTTTTAAATTTACAAGGAGTACGTGAGGTGCACTGTTTGATACTCTTTCTTTTAGTTTTCTCATTTTTCCAAGTGAAACCATCTTCTTTTTTTAAAGTATAAGATAATACGTGATCACAAAAGAGAAATCAGAAAATACAGTGAGGCAAAAAGAACTTGACCTCCCAACTCCATATACTCGGAAACGATACTGTTATTAGGCCCTTCGATATCCCTTTATCTCCTTCACTCTTTCATTCATTCATTTTGCAAAGTGTTTCGAGCTGCTAATATGTGCCAGACGATAGATACAAAGTCATCAAAATAGGCTCCTGGCCTGAAAGATATCAACCAAACGGACAAAGAATGAAACAAGCAATTAAACGCAAAAATTTTCTCTATGTACAGGTATCCACGTATGTAGATATATATTCTTTACCAAAAAAAAAAAAAAAAAGTGGAAACATATAATGCATGCTATTAACCTGATTTTTGGCCTAAAATATCAGAAAAAAAATAAATTTCATGTCAATAGATTCATTTTAGATCAACAAAAACAAACTCTAGAACTCAACCTAAGAAGAACTATGCAAAATCTACATGAAGAAAACCAAATCATTTTTACCAAAGATCATTCAAATAAGGATTTCTAAACCTCAAGATATAAATCATATGCAGTGACACAGTGTCTCAGACTACGGCACTCTATAAATAAATCTCTACACTCGGTGCAATCCCAGACACAATCCACGTAGATTTTGTTATAAACTTGTTAATATTCTCAAGTTCATCTGGAAGTGTAAATGTCAAGAATAAAAAATGTGTATAAAGAGCGACTGAAAATCCTTTGCCTACAAATACCAAAATATGGTTTAAGACATCAGCAGTCAAACAACTAGTATTGACATAAGACTATCAGAGATCAGTGGAATAGGACAGAAATTCTAGAAACTGCTCTTAAATAAAATTTACTTTGAATTCAGCATTTTAAATTAAAGAGGAGGTATTAATGGAGTTATCTGATAAACACCATTGGAATCATTATGTATTGTTTGGAAAAGAATCTTATACCTAACTTGAAATAAATAACCCAAAACTAATGTCAGCTGATTTAAAGACTCAAAACAATTAAAAGTATTATAAACAGAATAGAAGAGAATATGATAGAATTTTTAAATGCTTTCGGATGGGAAAAGTTTTCTTAAGCAAATCTCATACACATACAGAAAAAAATTAAGAGTTTTAACTATGCATTAAACTTCTTATCACAAAGATAGTACGAAGTTTAAAAAGAAGCCTCAGAATAAATATATTTGCAATATGTTTAACAGGTAAAAGATTAATATGCAGAATACATAAGAATCTTCTACAAATAGTCAGAAAAAGACAAAATAGTTATGATAAAAGTGAGCAAAGACCATGATGGGGAAACTCAGAGAAGAGGAAATGTATGAAGAATTATTAAACCTTTCCAATACTCAGGGACATGCAAATTTAAATAGATATTATGTTTTATTAGATTGACGAAAACATTTTCATGTATAATGTTAGAAACTGTGAGGAGGAATAGATGTTTGTAAAACTGCTGTGTGAATGTGACTCGGCACAGGTTTGATGTGCACAATCCGAGAATAGAATCTAAAATTGTTAAATGTGCAAACCCTTTGACTCTGCAATTCTCCTAGAAATGAATCTCAGAGGAAACCTAACATCGCAACAGCTTCCAGGCAGTGCACAGCCAGCCGGCAGGGGAGATGGGCTCTTGCTGGCCGGACCCTGATGGAACCCTCGCCCAGTTGCTGGGTGGAGCCGGAAAGCCAGCCCATGATTCAGGGGTGCCCGTTCCCCATTTGGACCCAGACATCTTTGCAAAGTGCCTTTTCGTTTAACCAGACCATGAAACCAAGTACTAAGTGAAAGGAACTCAGAACCAGGCTTCCGAATTGCTGCTTCACCAAGTGTTAATCAAGGTTTTCAAACATAATGAAGCACAGGCAATCACATCTCCGCTCACTAAGAACATCATAATTAATATTTGGGTGAGAGCAAAAAAGATTGTGTTATTAATAAATAAGTTGTTTTAAATATTGCTTATTTTATCTCTATCTTATCCTTTTAAAGTGTGTTTTTGAGTATGTTTCATTACAAACACAGTAAAATAATACCGCAGTTTCCAGCAGACCCTGAGACACGCACTCACAGGAGGTTTATTTGGGGAGGTGATTTGGGGAAGCAGGAGGGAGGGCATGGGGGAGGGAGACAGAGGGATGAGCGGGGAAAGGGCGAGTCCCCTCACTCCCACAGAGGCCGTCAGAGATGCCCAGCAGGCTTCAGTCCAACTGTCTCATCAGACGGCCCCACCGGGGGACAGGGAAGCAAGATGCTCTCCCCTGAAGCCCTGCCCTCCCTTCCTCCGCTGGTTGAGAGTCGCCCTTGGGATGGTAACTCCTGGACGCTTCGGGCTGAGCAAGCTTCCTTGGTGCCAGGAAAGCCCCAAACTGAGAAGCAGAGGGGAGCAGGTGCTGGTGGCCAGAAGCGGTCCCTTGGGTGAGAAGTGTCTGTCGGTGAACGCAGAGGCGGGTGGAGGAGACACAGTGGCCATCTACGGCATTTGCTAAAAGGTCCCTGCTTGTAAACGTTAGTCCCACTGCCTCGGTCACAGCCTTCAATTCATGAGTCCCCCAGGCCCCTCTCGTGGCCTCTGGGACTCTCCATCTCTTGTCATTTGCTTCTGTTACACCCACCTCCCCTGGCTCGGACCTGTGCGTGGGGCTCGTGGTCCAAAACGGAATGGAGAGCACTCACCTGGGGGTAATTTGGGAGGTGGTGGCCTTCTCCACCATGACTGGGAATAACTGGTTTTGAATCCGAAGGCCGGCCTTGTTCTCAACGGTAGCGGCATGCCTGCCCCTTGCCCGGCCGGCACCCTCCCCTTCCCAGCTCTCAGCCAGCTTGTTATAGGGCGACACCAGCAAACCCTTGAGGACAGATGATAACCATGCTGCTTAGACCGTCCCAGGGCATTAAAACACAAACAAATAAATAATAAAAAAATTAAAAAGACTTGCTGTGTTTCTAAACAGAAAAACTTACCATTGGAATCTCGCTCGCCCCCTCGGGTGCGTCTAGGCTGCACGTGATCTGTTTCTCTCCTCTCGGCCATGACGCTTTTGGTTGCAAATGACAGAAGACACAAGTGGAGCTGGCTAAAGCGAAAAAAGGAGAGGGAGATTTATGGACTCAACACAGCAGGATCCAGGAGCTCGGTCCATGTCGCCGGAGGCTCCCCTGGCCTGGGCCTCGGCCTCCAGCAGCCATGCTCCGTGCTGTGGCGCCGACCGCTCCTCCCAGGACGCCCCGGCAAGAAAGGGCTCCTCCTTCCTTACGCTTCGAGCAAAACCCCCAGGATAGCACCCTGGCCATGTTCCCCAGGGACTAGGAGGTAGGGCGCCCTGTCGGCAGGCCTGAGTCTCACGCCCACAGTGATTCCAGGGGGTGGAGAAGCCCCCAAAACTTTTGAGACTGAAAGCAGGGAGAGAGGGGCTCCTCGCAGGGAAACGGGGGCGCCACCACGTGACGCCGGGGCGCGCGATGCGCGGGGAAGGCGGCATGGCCTCTGCTTGGTTTGCACGCTCCCCGAGCCTCGGCGTGTCTGGGGCCTGGGCCATGTTGGCACTGGTAACAGGACGGGCGCTGGGACGGCACCCTCTCTCGCCTCTGGCGCGCCACGTGGCACGTCTGGCCAAAGCTGGCCCCACGCAGCGTGTCCGCGCTCTCCCGCGCGCTGGGATTGCGACGTGAGCGCACTGAGACGGAAAGATGACAGGAGCGGGAAGGTGGGCATCTGGACTGGACACCACGTAAGGACAAGGGCCAGTGCGGGGGCCGTGAGCCACGACGGCCCCCCTGATGAAGGGTGGCCCTGGGGCGGACCTGGGGTCCGGGCACAGGTGGGTGCCGGGGTCTGGGACCACACGGCCAAGCCGGAAAAGCAGCAGGCGGGAGGGCTCAGCAGGGCGCGTGCCCAGATCCAGCGCTCAGGCCTGGAAGCTTCCACCGAGGCCCCTCGCAGGCCGGGTGGCTCCCCGCGCACGCCCATCTGCTCCTTTCCAGAAGTCTCGCCTGGATGAGGAGGAGGAAGCCCCCCCAGACAGCAGCTTCCTGCCCTGGGCCTGCCTGGCTCTGCCCCTGCGGTGGGGAGGGAGACCCCACGGACAACGGGGCCCCAGACCCGAACTCTCCACCGCGCCCCTCCGTCGGTCACATTTTCCAAGGCCCGGAGACCCCAGACCTACCTTTCCACTGGGCCTTGAAAAACTCAGAAAACAAAAGACTGAAAAAGTCTTTGGATCCAAGAGTGATATTCTGGGTCATGAATATGATAAGTCACCTTATTAGAATTTGCTGATTGATTGATTATAGACTCGCTAATCTCCTGGATTCAAATGTACCTGAAGAATAGGTGAAAACTCGTGAATTCCCGTCAAATTTTGTAGGACACTGCCTGACCTGTTTTCTTTAAAGTGACTTACCCGACCATATTCTGGCTTTAAATTCTACATGAATACTTCATAAATATCCCATACATTTACTATTTTAACAAATTTATATCATATCTACAGTACTTTAGTACCTGACTTGTATATTTATGTGACTATTGTTAGAAGTGACTAATTGGGTTTGATTAGCTCCATCATTAATATTCTGTCCATAATTTAACATGCTTCAATAAAATACCCTAAAGCAGTGTAATGATTAGATTTCAGGAATATGTGTTTTGCAATTAAGTTCCTCTTGATTTTGATATGCAGATGAAGAAATGGTGGTCTCATTTAAAAAAAAAACTGCCCTTATTAACTCAGCAGTATACTCTGAAGATTAGGTAAGAAATCCAAGATTTTCTCTTTGTATATGCTAGTTAAAATGTATTTCAATCAAGCCTATGTGGGCAAATCAGATTTGATTAGTTTAAGTCCACAGTCATTCTATCTAAATGAATAATGTGTCACCTAACATTGCAAAAATTTGATTAATAGTTTATCAGTTAATTAAAAACGGGTTTAATTTTTCTTTTTTAGGAAAATGCAAGGTAGATATTCCTTGTGTTCATCATAAATGCAAATTATTTCAGTTTCAATCTATTGTTCCTTTTTGCTTCTTAGCCAAAGTGGCAAGAAAAATAAAGCTCTTAGAAATATCTCCGGGAGGGAGGAGTAAGAAAACTTTCTTTGGCCCCAGCAGTGGGCCGTTTCTGCCCCGGCTCGGCTTGGGAGCGCTGGTTCTGGGCGGAGCTGGTCCCCCACTCGCCTCCCTGCCTCGCCCTTCTCCCAGGCACCCGGTCTCCCTGCGGGTTGTGGCCACAGACTTTTCCAAACGGCAACTTCCGTCACCTTGTTCCGTTCCATTCGTCTGAGGAGCAGGATAGGGACCGTCTGAGGAGCAGGATGGGGACCGCAGGAGCCCCTATCAGCGGCCTCCTCCCTCCCCGCACCCCGCCTGCTGAAGGAGACCAGCAGCATACCCCGGTCTGTTCCAACCTTGATTTATGGAACCTTGCTTTGGCATTTTTCTTGCTGTGCCTCTGGGTGGACCAGCTGACTCATGGGAACTGGACTGATCCAGTGAGTTCACGGCTTTCCACACGATCCCCATGTCACAGATGCGGTGACAAGTGAGTGGCAGGGCCAGGCCTGGGGCCCTGTCCGGGGCCTTGTCTCTGGCCTTGGACTATGTGGCCTCTGCTCAGGGCCTTTGAACCCTGACACCCCCTTTGCCAGCACACAGCAAAGGCACACACCCCCGCTGCCGCTGGGACGGCGGGAGGAGACAAATTGCCAGCACTGTTTTCTTAAAAAAAAAAAAAAAGAAAAGAAAGAAAGAAAAAGAAAGAAAAAAAAAAAAACCATCTAAAACTCACCAGGAGCAAACTCCGATGGCTTCGCCTCTCAGGCAAGTCCGGGAGGGGCTGCGACCAGTTTGGAGACCGGGGTCCGTGACCGCGCTGCGTCACGGCCACGTGCGCCGCATTCCTGTATGACAACAACGTCAAGAAACCAAATGCCAGTGTGCGGACGTTGCGAACTTGAACTGTGTCTGCTTCGAAAGGAGCTAGCTGTGGAGATGGCGGATGGCGCTGGTTTATCTCCGTGGAGCGGGACCGGGCCAGCATCAGCACCACTGGATTCTGAAGCCCGAGCCGCCGGGCTCCTCACAGGGGCGGAGTCTGGCTGCAGCCGCCAGGCCGCTCCAGCATCTCAGGTTCTGAGCACCAGCCGCACATCTGCTGGACCACAGCTGCGCCTGTGACCCGCTGACTTCCCATCTCCCGGCCAGGGCGGGGTCGCAGGGACAGCAGGGGGCTGCAGTCTGGGCCTCCGCCAAGGAGGGCCCCTCTTCAGCGAGGGCCCTGAGGGGGCCATGCGTGAGCACCCGAGGACACCACTAGTCCTGCATCCGTGGCTCCAGGCGGCGAGCCAGGCGGGTCCCCCTCTCTCCACGCCGGCTGCCTGTCCTCCCTGCAGGCAGGGCAAATGCTGCCGAAGAAGGGGTGGCGGGGGCGTGGGGGAAGTCAGCGAAATGTTCAGTATTTCTACAAATGTTGATCGAATTCTTATGAGCTAGCCACGCACCACTCTTAAGCACCAACAAGCGACAGGGCCCAGTGCGGAGCCCTTGATGGAGAGGCAGGCAGAGGCGCCAGGTCCCTGGGCACCGGGAAGCAGGACCGGGCGCGGAGGGCAGGAAGCCGGCCCCGCTAACGCTGGCACGAGGAAGCTGCTCCCCGCTCTCCGGGAAGCCAGGAGCCACGGGGTGGCACGGGAGCCCTCCGCCCGTGGCTTGGGGCGGCGTGCAAAAGGTAGGGTCATCCCCATTACAGCCCCAGGGGTCATCCAGGCGTGCAGCTCCCCACTCAGGTGCAGGAAGCCTGGTGAGGTGAAGGGACCTGCCACGCCACTCACCCCTCGGTGGGCGAGCTGGGAGCCCGCCCCATGCCCCACGCCCTCCACCTGTCCTCCGCCAGACCCAGCCTCAAGGACAACTGAGGTGGACTCTTGGGACAAAAGCATCACACCTCTGTTGGACGGTGGGGGCCTGGGTGGAAGCCAAACAGTCCACTGTGCTGACCTGGGCACCCCACTCAGCCCAGCCCTGGAGCTGGGCCTTGTACGTAGATGCCGCCTAAATACTCTGCAGCCATCCCTGTGGGTGACGATGGGCACGACATGTCACCTGCCATGCTGAACAATGCGGAGTGGGTGAGACGCATCTCAGCCCATCTCTGCCCAGGGGCTGACTTTCCACCTGGGAGTCAAGACCCGAGGCCGCAGCAGGAGGCAGGCGTGACCAGCCTGGAAGCTCTCATTTCTGCGCCTCCCCCAAACCCCCTGCACGGCCACCTCCCCTCCCCCCAGCAGGCTCCACGCCTCCGCCTCGCCTCCGAGCTCTGGGCTCTGTGTCTGGTCTGCACTAAGGACACCTCACACCGCAGTTCAGGAGGTCCGGACCCCCCACTGCACCCAACCCGCCGCCCCGGGGCCGGCTCTGCTCCACTGCCCTCCGGCGCCAGGGCAGCCCGCTCGCGCCCACCCCCTCGGTCCTCACATGGACGCGCCCACCAACTGCTGAGTTAGCCGCCGGCACCGGAAAAGGAAAAACAACCAAAGTGTCCGTCTTCTGGGAGAGACAAAGGAAGACGTTACGTGTGACAGGCAATCATCGCTGTGACAGCAGGAGACCAGGCACCTGGGAGAGAGACGGTGGACCCCGACGCCGCACAGGAAGTGGGGCCGGGGAAGCCGCCCTCGTGCACGCCACACGCCCAGCAGACATCACTGTGTGGCGGACGTGTTCGAAGGCGGCAGAGCAAGGCGAGAGAGAGGAAGGGACCCTGTGCCGGGAAGAGAGGGCCCGGCACTCAGTGTTCAAAGCCCGCCCCAAAGTTCAAGGACAAAAGCCAGCTGTGAAGGTGACAGGCGCGGTCCTGAACTGCGTTGGCCGTCGGCTGGGCATGAGCCGCTGCTGACACGTGGGTGGGGGCAGCAGACCGGCAGGAGTCGGGGCTCAGCGCTTTCCGGACCACTCCTGGGGGCAAAACAGGAAATCGGGGCATTACGAGATGTCCCTGGGCTACAGTGACTGTGACCCTGACTGTGCCACCTCCAGAGACAGAGCTGGGGCTGGGCCACGCCCTGGAGCTCCCTCAGCCACGGGCAGAGGCCGGCGGCGCCTGCGAGGCGAGGTGGGAGGCTCCCAGCTCCTTTGGAGGGACACGTAGGGGCGAGCAGGACAAGTCTGTCCGCAAAGTCCAGCAGCCCTGGGCCTCGGCCCACGCAACACATCAGGCCCCAGGTTCCCGCGAGAGGCTCAGCAGTCCTCAGAGCTGGCTTCTCTCTCAAGGCGGCTTCTCCCTGGGGACGGTCCCAGGCTGGGCCAGAGCGTCTTCCGAAGCAGGTCCCGCCAAGTCCTGAGCCCAGCCGCGATGGTCCTCGCTCGACTCCCACACTGCCCGCTGCTCCTCAGCTCCACACACACTGCTTGGCCCTCGGTGACGAGTGGGTCCCCAGAGGAGAAGCAGACATGTCAGACACGGGAAAGAATGGGGTCGTGTGCCACAGCAGGGGCCAGACACGCCACCTGGGGAGACAAACCGCACGGGGAGGAAATGTCCCCGGAGGGAGGTGCCGGAGTTCAAGGATGGAGGGAGGCCCTCGCGGGTCCAGAGGGACGTCACGGAAAGGGTGACACTGAGATGGCTCTAAGGACGGGGGCATTCTCCAGAGGAGCAACCAGAGGGCCATTTTCCACCCCGTCCTCACTCTCCTGCAGGCGCCTTTTCTTAATTACGCCCAGAGAGCACAGCGAAGCGGATGCCAGTGATATTTATTTTCTGCTCAGAGCCCGCCCAGCACAGGTAACCGCCAGGGGCACTTTTCTTAATGAGAGAAGAAAAATGTCAGAGCAGCGATCGGCCATGACGCACCCAACGGACTCCAGGATGAGCGGAAATAACACGAGGATTCGTTTCGCATCAGCCGGCCGTGCGTATCACCCCCCGGGTCAGGAGAGGGGAGTTGACCGTGCGCCGTGCAGAGGTCTGTCACCAGGGGTCCCCTCGGCGGGAAAGCCTCGAAGATGGGACCATCATTCTAGGAACGACGTTCGGCCGTTTAAGCCCAGAGCTGAGGCTGGAGGCTCGGGTCCGCGTCTGCTCCATCCGCGCGTCCTGCTGTCTGAAGGCCTCGCCTGGGAGCCCTCCTGCCATTCGAGGTCGGAGCTTTCAAGTGTATGGAGGGGGCGGGAGCCCCTGCCACTCAATCTTAACACCCCCCTGTGATCACATATCACCCCCAGCGGGCCTAGGAGGTAGGGACTGGCGCCCCTGTTTAACAGAGGAGGAAACTGAGGGCTTCTGCACGATGCCGCGCCCCCTCCCTATCTGTTCTGACTAGAGCGGACCCGAAGTCCTGCACTGCCGTCCACGCTGCGGGGCTCTGGCGGGGGGCGGGGGCCTGCCCCTCAGGCCGCGTGCTCTGGGTGCCCACACCCGCATCCCTCAGCAAGCTGGGCACCCAGGGGGAGCTCTCGGCAGGGGCTGGGTGGGGGCCACCGGTGCCGGGAGGAGCAGGGGGCTCCTCACTAATTCCAGCCAAAGTGACAAGAAGGACGAAAGGAAGGGGACGAGGACGTCCTCGGAGCCTAAGATGGAATCCCTGCTGCCTGGCCCCGTTTCGAGCGGCTCAGAGAAGGAAGGGCCGGAGTCCCATGGAGTCCAATCCAAGGCCTGGCACCCTCCTCTCCAGCCTCCGAGGTGACGGCGGGGAGCGCCCTGGGCCCCACGGCAACTGGGGGGACATATCTGGGGGGAAACAAAGAGGTGAGTCACAGGAGATGCGGATGGTGAGACCGTGTGAGAGAGATGGCGGCCAGCACGAGAAAGACAGAAGGAGGTGATTGAGGTGGAGAGGCCCCGAGGCAGGGACAGGGACCCGAAGGCGTCCCCTCTGCGCCCTGCCCCGCCTGCCCTGCGCACCCGCCCACAGGCTCCAGGGACACGGTGCTCTGCCTTCTGGATGGGTGGGAGCCTCTGAGCCTCCGCTGGTGGCAGGAGAGTTGCTGGGTGGCCAGTCCCCAGCGTCCTCTTCCCGAGGTCACCGTCCCTGTCACGTGGCACTCTCCACACAGCCACCTGGGTCTCCAGGTTGAGGTGGCTCCTCCTCCCGGTGTCCCGCAGCCTCAGGGCTGGGAACAGCACCACTACCACGGTGCTGCCAGCCTTAGCTCCTGGCCGCAGAGGGACCTCCCGGGCTTCCAACGGTGAGGGGGAAGGGCCCGGTAGGGAGGAGGACGTCCTTCGCCTCCGATGCAGGAGTTTTGGGTCTCTTCGAAGGTCGGCGTGCCGGGCTGGGTGGGGCACCGCTGGGAGCAGCCAGCACCTGGGCACTCACCACTGGCGGTTCCCCAAGCGCGTCTCTGGGCTCTTGCAGCTGTCCCCAGAGAACGGCCCTCAGGATAAACAAAAGCCTCCATGACTGCACGTGGGTGTCCAGACTCCAGGGCCTATTTTTAGAATGTAGGACGACTTTCGCCCAGAATAGACACGACGCGCTAAGCCAGGAGGGGGGCCTCGGAGAGATGAAGACGTCGAGTCTAGATGTGAATTAGCCGCAAGTATATTATTTGAAGAAATGTTGAACAGCTAGGCAAATATTTGATACCTTTGAATCGGAGCCGGTGTTTTCACAGGTGGAGTGGCGGCAGCTGCTCGCGAGGCCCGCTCCCTGCCGGGGTACCTGGCTGTCACGCCTGGTTCTGGATGCCCCCTCCTGCCGCATTCTGGGAATTAAAGCAGGAACTGGTGTCAAGCGTGCACACACAGGGACCGAGTCTCGGGGACAGTGCGGGGTGCTTAAATAGTCCACCCACACTATTAAAGCGATGAGCCAGGTGCTTTGGTGTGGCCTTCTTGGGAAGGGGCAAGAGGGCATGGCCCTGATTTGGACCCTCTGCTCTGTGACTGTGGGGCGGGGCGGGGGATTGGGGGCCTTTGCAGGAACGCTTGGAAAGCAGGCCCTGTCTGTCAGGCCCCAAGGGAGGCCTCCGGGTTCGGGCAACGGCGTATGAGAGAATCTTTTTGTTTCGGCAGAAAATTCAGCTCTGGGAGCTCACAGGTGGACGGCCCCTAAGGCCAGTGTGGCCAGGCGCCCTTGTCCGCAGAGAGGCGGAGCGATCTTTACACCAGCCACGAGTTTACATCGGAGCAGCGGGCTTACAGATGGCGACACAGGACGTCCGTGACATGGCCAGCCCGGCGCTGAGGGAGAGGCACGGAGTCCGAGGAGCGGCCCGGGACCTCGTGGCGGCTGCAGCTAGAATCCATCACGCCCGTACCACGGGCCTGGGGCGTCCCTCGCGTCCGCCCAGGCAGTCCTTGCAACAGCGCCGCAGGGCACGGGCTTCTGCCAGCGCCTCTGCTGACAGGAAAACAGGGTTTAGAGGTCGAAGGGCCCTGGGGCACGTCACGCAGCTGGGGTGTGGCGAGCCTGGCTCCGGAGCCCTGGCGCCGACCGCCGCACTGCACTGCCCCGCGCGAAGCCCCGCCGTGCCGGGGCCCCCGGAGCACCGCCCAAGCGCGGAGGCGCGGGGCTCCCCGGCTGTGCCACGCGGGTCCGGGAGGCTCCGGGTCCGCGAACACGCGCCCCCGGCCCCGCGCCCGCGACCCTGCGCCCCCGGCGCGGCCTCCCCGCGCCGCCACCAGATGGCAGCAGACGCTTTGCGATCGCGCCGCCAGGAGGGCGCGCGCGCGGCGGGGCTGGGGCGCGGGCCCGCGGAGCCCGCCCGCGGCGCGCCCCCGGGAGCCGGGCCGCGCCCTCCGGCCGCCCGCCGCGCCTGCGCCGGCCCCGGCGAGCCGCCCGGGCGGCGGGACGGCAGGCGCTGGCCCCGCAGCCCGCGCTCCGGCCTCCGCCGCGCGCCGCTCCAGGCGCGTGCGCGCTGATTGGCTCGGCCGCGCCGGGGACGCTCGGAGCAGTCAACGCCCGCGGGCGGGGGGCTGCGGGGGGCGGCGGGGGGCGGCGGGGGACGGGGCCGGCCCGACAGCAGCCCCGGGAGCGCGCCCGCCAGACCGCCGGTTCGCACGCTTCAAGCTCTGCTGTCGCGTCCGCGCTATGGGAGGGGACTGTCACCCCATTGGGCCCCCAGGAAAATGTGGCCGGGACAGGGCCAGCGCCTAGCGGAGAACCGGTGGTGCACGGCCGGGCGGGACCGTGCGCGGGGTGTCCGCGCCCCAAGGCCCGGCCTCGGCCTTGCACTGGACGGCGCCCCGAGCCTGGCCGCAGTGCTGCCATCCAAGCGCTTGGCCCAGAGCGGGCGCGGCCCCGACGGCGAGTCCTGGGGTGGGCGGGGCCGGGCCCGCCTCCGGCTGCGGGGCGGGGGTGCTGTCCAGGGGCCAGGACCCCGCAGCCAGCGTCCTCCCCGCCTAGGCCGACCCCGCTCTCTACAGACTGAAGCTGGGGCCGAGAGGACCGTGGCCCTGGATGGGGGAGTCGAAGGGTTAGGGGGACCCCAGAGAAAGCCGGAAGCTGGCTGCTGCGGATGCCTGTAAGGAGCTAGAAATAGTGTCTCAAAGGGAACGCTGTAAGGGCCACCGTTACGAATGACTTCGCCTGGCGGTGGGCACGCGGCTCAGCCCTCTGCCCCCCCCTGCCCCCCTGCCCCCCCCCCCACAGCCCTAGACGGGCAGCCAGGCTGCACGCGGAGGGAGGCCCGGCGGCGGGGCCGGAGCCCCATCGGCTGCCGCCTCTGGGACAGGGACCGACGCACAGGGACTGCCGGGTGGTAGTGAGCATCCTGGAGTCTCTGGGACCCACTGCTGCTCCACACAAGTATTTGGGATCCTTACAGAAAGAATGGCTAGAAACGATGACGTTAAACCAAAGCACAATGGATGGAAATAAGAAAACAAAAAGTTTAATAAGACAGTGGTGTGGCGTGGGCCAGACAGCCTCCGGTCCCGCCCCGCGCTGCTCACTGTCCCAGGAGAGAAGTGGGAGGGCAGAGACCGTGGCATTCACAGCTCGGGTTCCCTAAACTCGAGCCCTGAAGCAAACGGAGACGACCCGGGGCCCAGAGGGACCACGCGAGAAACGGGAGGAGCACAGGGAGGGGGCCCAGGAGACGCAGCTCCCCTCCCCGCCTCCACCCTGCCCTTCAGGAACGATTTCTCGGGGCAGGGGTCCAATTGGGTGGCCTCTTTGGGGACAGAGAAAATACCAGAGGATGTGACAAGAGCCGGGACTTCGGCCCTTAGAGCAGGGAAGGGCCGCCAGGCATCCCGCCGCAGGCGGCAGGTGGGCCCTCACCTGAGAGGCGGGGCTATGGCAGGAAGGCCCAGAGTAACCCTGGCCCCACACCCCATAATCCGGATGTGGGAGAGCCCGGCTGGGACTGGAGCGTCCCAGAGCCCGTGGTGCCACCGAAGCTGGAATGGACCCCAGGACGGAGAACCACACGTTGCCATCGCGCCCCAATGCCCGGCACTCAGAGCCCCAAACTTGGCCTTGACCCCAGAACAGGAATCCCAAATCAACAAAGGTTAGTTGCCCACATGAGACTGAAGCAGTTTTAGCAGAGACACTTTTCTCTCTTGCGCATCGGAGCTCCGGCCCGGCATGGCGGTCACCCCAGCAACCCGCTCTCCAGGCTCGACTGAAAACACCCGCGTGTAAGGTCATCTGGGCATGGCTAGTTCAGGCAGCGCCGTGTGCAGGGCAACGGCACTGGGAATACCCCGCCGCCCTCGACATGGGGACAGCAGTCGCGGAGATATAAAGAATTATCTTTATATCCAGATGCTAAAATGCGATCAAAATTTAAAAGAGGTTTTGTTAGGTTCTCAGAGTCTGGGTTCCCTGCACCCCGCTCATGGGCTATTTAAATTGAGAAATTGTTGGGGTTTTTTAGTCCCTCGTGGCCCTCCCCCACCCCAGGCCACCCCTGGTCAACTGTTGGTGACATCTTCCTCCCGTAGGCCCGCGACCCCGTCTCGGGTCCTGCGTCTCGTGGGTGGGGGGCCAGCGTTCCTGGCTCTGCGGGGCCGGGGGCTCCCCGGACACTGACAGACTCCCTCGGGCGCCTCTGTACGCCTTCCCAACCAGACTCCCACTCCGGGACTCCGTGTCCAGCTCCACACTGCCCAGGCTTGGCAAGAATCCTGCTGTGTCGGTTTAAACAGAACCTCCCCCCCCCCTCTATCTGATCACCCTAGAAACCTGCATTCTCGTCCCCTGCTGTCCGCTCATCTGGCCTGCCTTTAGCAAGAATCTCGTCAGGTCGGTTTAGCCGGAACCCCTCCCCCCGCCATGTTCCCCTCAGCGACTTTGCACCCCCACTCGCGCCACTGCAGTGGACCGCAGCGCAGTCCCGTGCCCCTGGGAATGAGGCCTCCCCCGCCCGCATCAGCAGGTGGCACAGACGACCCTGCTGTAACCAATGCGAAGGCGGCGGCCAGCGCCTTCTGGGCGACCCAGCCCCTGGCTTCTGCCCTAGGGGCGGCTCTGTGCGGTCCATCCCTGACCTTCCCCCCCCCCCCCGTGCTGCAGTGGCCTCCTGGGCCACACAGGTGCCAGCCCACCAGGGGCCCAGAGGCCAGAGGGCCGAGTTCCCACTCGGGGGACAGAAGGGACTGACGGCCGGGGGGCAGGGATTGGCTCCCCTGCAGTGGCAGGTGGGTCCTGGTCCTCAGGGCTCCACTTCCAAGGAGGGGAGGGGTACTTTGGAGGGAAGACTCAGGGAGAAAGGACCAGGCCCTGCCAGTGAGTGGGTGCTGGGCCGTGGCCAGGAGGAGCCCTGGAATCTGCAATCCGAACCCTAGGGTCTGCGGCACGCTAGGGTTGCCCGGGCGGCCTCCAGCGTGAACGACCCCGGGCTGCACTCCACACCGATCCAGTCGGCCCTCCGGGGCAGCCTTAGGCATCGGCATCTTAACTCCGTGCAGGCGGGGTCTGCGGGACAGCCGACCGGACGCTCTGGCCTAAGCTCGTGCCAACCCAGCACCTGGGTCTGGAGGGCGATGTGTCCACATCCCTCCCCCACCCCACCCCCACCCCGCAAATGCTGGTCATCTTCACCTGTCTATTTATGCATCGGTGAAGTCACTAACTGTGTCTTATCCAGACACAATGCCTGGAACTCAGCATGAATAAATGAATGAATGAATGAATGAGTGAATGAGTCTCTATTTTTTATCATAACACTACAGCACTAAAAAGGCCCCTCAATCCTCTTTAGTCTACAGGCCCTAAGGCCGCACTTTATGGATGGAGAGACCAAGGTCCCCAAGGGGATCGGGGACTCCCTGAAGTCCCTCGGGACAAGAACCCGGGCTGCAAGGCCACTGTGCCAGGAAGCCGATCTCCCCGCTACTCTGCTTGGCTCACTCTGGCCTCATACATTCTGTCGGCCTGTAGCCATGTGAAGAGAGGGCCCCGCAGACTGTCACACCTCTGGCTATGAGGCTCGATGGTCTCCCCACAGCCAAGCTCTGCTTGGTGCCGGGCCTGTGTTCCCGGTAGGGTCTGGATATAAAGTGGATACTGGTGAATTGAGTCCAAATCATTCGAAAAATATCTGCTGAACATCTACTAGGTGCCAGGAACGGTTCCGGTGTCCACGCGTGGGCCGCGGCAACTAGTCCGAGGCTGGCGGCCTCCGCATGCTCCGCTCTCCACCGAGAGGGGCTGCATCCCCTCGCCCAGCTTCTGGGCTGGCCCCGAGACTCGCCCAGACTAACAGAATGCAGCAGGAGAGGCCGTGCCCACTCTGGGAGGAGCCCCTCTGGCTGGGGCCCCTTAGCGCGATGGAAGAGGGCCCACCGCCCTGCCCAGGGAAGAGCCCGGCCGGCTGCTGGCCGTTCCAGCCGCCAGAGCTGAAGCACCAGACATGTCAGCAATGCGTCCCAGCTCCGGCTGGGCTCCCGGCTGAGTGCAGCCAGCTGAGTGACCCTGGCAACACTCCACCGGGCACGACCGCCCACCGGGCCCGGCCACCCACGCAGTCATTAGAAGTAATAGATTGCTGTTGCCTGAAGCCACTGACTTATGGGGTGGCTGTGCCCACAGATAACTGAAACAGGAGGGGAGCCAGATAATAAACAATGAGCATGATAAACGTGTGTTATTTGTTACTGGTCGTATTCTTTATTTTCAGTTATCAGCACCTCCCGACCCTTTGGCTTCGGGTCTGTGAACGCCTTCCACCCCATCTCGCAGGCGAGCACCCCGCACTCGGCGCCTGCCCCGCCGGGCCTGGTCGGTGGCTGCGCAGACCCACGCTGGCCCAGTCTGGGTGTCTGGCACACAGTAGGTGCTTTCCCAGGGCACCAGGCTGGCCGTGAGGAACCGCCAAGCACCCACACCATGAGCGCCCTCCCGCCCTGCCTCTCCAGCAGTGGAGGGAGTGAGTGATGATAACCCCAACGTGCCCCCGGGCGGGAGCCCCACGATTTGTTCGTGCTCCCCACTCCAGCACCTGCAGGGCACTGTCTGCAGGGCGAGGTCCGCGGGCGGCGTGTCACCCTAGTGACCTCCTTGCCCCACATGCACTGTCTCTCCTTGTGGTAACGGCACTGCGGCTTGCATGGGGGCCCGCCCCCCTCTCCGAGTCCATCTGCCTCCGTTCCCGCTCTGGGTGCCACGTTCCTCAGCTGAGTGGGTTAGTGTGTCCAGCCATGGCCACCGGGCTCGGCCCAGGAGTGGGCACAGAACCAAAGCCCGTCCGATCGAAGCTGAGCCCGGAACTTCTGAGCTCCTGCCAGGAAGAAAGAGCCCCTTGCACCGGGGCCGCCCGTCGTCAGGACGGCGCGGGCCGGGGGCCCAGGGCCGCACGGGAAGGACTGCTGGGAAGTGGTGCCAACCGGGCAGAACGCAGAGCAGGAGGGACCCAGACGCACCCGGAGGACCCGGACGGGGCAGGAGGTGGCGGCAGCATTGCAGCCCGGCCCGGCAGCTCTGGAAGCAGCCGGCCTCGACGCCAGGGCACGCCGTCGCCAGGGCACGCCCTTGCCTGCACGACGCCGCCTTCCTCCTGACGACCCGGGGCCATATCCACGTCCTTGCTGGCAGGTGTCTGAGCTGCTGGCAGGTATCACTTAAACAATTAAGTCATTTTGTCTTAAACATGGAACATGGCGGGGGGGGGGATGAGGGCGTGGGTCAAACCCCTTTTGGTTGTGAGTGACAGCGAAATGATTTCCGTTGGCTTAAACTCATGAGGGACTTAGTGACTCGTCTGTCCCAGCACAGAAAGAACAGGTGGTCTGCCTCAGCCACAGCTGCATCAAGGGACCAGAAAACTGTCCCGCCGTCTTAAGCTCTGCCTTTTCTCTGTGCGTGCCATGGTCACTCCTCTACGCAGGCCCCAGCCTTATAGCCAGTGACGATAACAGTCTTTATCCTCTAACTCCAGCTAGAAAAATCCTGGGGAAGGGGTCCGATCGGCCCGGCCTGGATCGCTCGTCCACCCACGCGGCCGAGGCCGGAATCTGTCGTCACGGGCAGGAAGCCCGGGGCCCACGAGGTGCGCGGGAGCCGGTCTCAGCTGTGTCTACATGGAGGGGAGCGCGGGGCAGGGTAGGGGGGCCCTTTGGGTATTGCTGGGGAGATGCTCTGTCTACTGTACACCCAGCCTAAGGTCTAATCGAACAGCAGTGCCCAGGGCATAGAGTGGTCTGAGTCTCAGGATCCCGTCCCGGAGCGGGGCTCTCTCCCGCCGGGCAGCTGTGTCAGGAAGGGGCGGGGGGTGGCGGGAGCCTGAGAGAAGGCTCTCTTGCCTTTGAATTATGCAGAGTGGAGTGTCACAGTGGCATTGATGGTGTTTAATTAAATATTTGCCACATTTAATTAATTAAATATTGAAACGTTAAATACAGAAGCAGATGTGACTTAGTGGACATAAGCCTCAATAGCCATTAGCCATTCCCAGGCCCTCTGAGCGGAGCCTCTGCAGCCTTGGCCTCCCCTCCCCTGTGGGAGGGGACCCCTGGGCCACATCGCCGAGTAGTCAGCGCTCACCGCTACCCTGGGCTTTGCTGTTTCAGAATGTCACGTGTCACCGAGGTGGGGGTCTCTCTGGCTGGGCCCCGGGAGGTGAAATAGGCAGGACCCAATTTCTGCAGGTCAGAATCCACCCAGACCACACACGCACCAACACACACACCTGCCGCCTGGCGTGTCTGGGGGGCCAGTTTATAACGAGATGCAGGTAGCTGCAGCCACAGCGATCTTCACACAGGGCGAGACCTCATGGCTTAGGGGAGCTAGGGGTCCCCACTGTCCTCAAGACGAAGCTCAGACTCCTCGGCCAGGCTGCCGCGGCCCTGCCGCCCCCAGCAGTGACGAGCGTCTGCATGGTCCCCTCGCCCCCCGTCCCAGGGCCCTGCGTCCCGGCTACTCCGGCTCCCACCAGCTCTCCCGGGCCCTGGGGTCTGAACCTCCGCACGTTCTGTTCCCTCTGCCTGAAATGCTTTGCTGTCTTCAGAACTCACCTAGGATGTCGGCTCCTCCAGGAAGCCCGCCCGGCTTGAGCAGGCACCCAGGCACGGGAGGAGTGGGCGGGCAGTCCCAGGCGGGGCAGCCGGACGCCGCCAGGCTGCCCCATCTGGCTTCCTCGTGCACCAGGGCCTGGGTGCCAGGACCCCCTCCAGGCACCTGGGGGCCTGTGCAGTGGGGACCCTGGGGACCCTGGGCAGAACTGCCACCTACTGGCCACTGAAGAGGGGACGCCTGGGGTGCTGCCAGGAAACAGGTGACCCAGGCAGGTTGGGGCCCCTCCTCGCCCCTGCCCTGCTCCCCTGAGAGGCGTGGGACGCGGGGAGGCCTGACACTCTGGGCCCCAGGGGACAGCCCCAGGGGACAGCCATTCAAAAGAGTGGGAAAGAAGGGCCACAGCTGCCGAAAACATTCACGGCGAACGATCTAAAACCTGTCAATATCAAAAGGTTCGCTTTCCACGAGGAAATGAAAGAATTTATCCAACAATTATGTGCTCATGGCGCCCACAGGTGTCGGGCGGACCCCAGCATCTCTCCCTCTGACTGGGGGTGCAGCCTCTTTCCGAGACAGCGGTCCTTTAGGGGCCCTGAGGCCTGAGTCAAGCGCCCCTGTGGGGATGACAATGGAGGGCCCCGCAGAAAAGGGCTTGCCCGAGGTGTCCTGGCAGGCAGGCCGCCCCCCTCGGCCCCTTGGAGCTCCGCTCTGTCCTGGACCCGCCAGCCTGGCCTCAGCCTGGCCTCCCGCACCCCTGCGAGCGCAGACTCCTGGGCTTATTTCCCTGCCCTTTATAAATATGCATTGGTCCAGAAAGATGGGTAGGGGGGCTCTTTTTTGAAGGAAAATTAACCACAATGACAAACTTAGTTATTCATGCAAACCAGCAGCCTGTTACTCCTGATTATGCAGGACGCAGACTGCGAGGATCTGAGCGGCTGAGCCGGCTCATCAAAGGCGAAATCCGGCAGCGCCCCGCCCGCCCCGCCGCCGCCTTTGAGCCCCGCGCTCCCCGGTGCCGGCCAACGGGCAGCCTCCCCGACAGCGCCGCTCCCGGCGCGGGGGGCCCTCCGCACTGTATTAAAGGCTTAATTAACCTTGCGAGATTGGCGGGGACGGCTCCACCTGGCGCTCTCTTCACGGCAGCCCCGGCTCGCCCGAGTATTTTAAGCTCGCAGCGCAGACCATATGGTATTTCAAAGAACAGAAGTTGAAAGTACAGTCCATATTTATTCCTTCCACAGAGAGCACTAAAGGGGTTTAAGTATTTTATTAAAGCCTATACGTGCGAGCATGTGTGTGTGTGCGAGCGCGGACGCATGAATCAAGCGGAAATATACTTGATGCATAGAAAAAATAAATTACACAGATTTATTTTCATCTCTCTGCCAGCCCACCCCATAGCAACAGTGAAAACTTGGTCTATGTAAACTTGAGAAAACAAGAAATATTTTATCAAGTCATCTCAACTCACGGCTACTGCCAAGTTTTTCTCTTTGGAAATATGAGCAGTCTCCTTGGTGTCAGGGCTGCAGGCGGAGGGGCGGGGGTGGGGGGCCTATGACAATAAAGGGGCCAGGTCACGTGGACGCCCCCGGCCCTGCAATCAGGCCCACCCCCGGCTCACTGCAGGGACTTCACTTCTCTGCCCCTCCGCGCCCTTATCTCAAACAGGGTGCGTCTCACAGGATAGCAACGCTTATGCGCAGCAGCGGGATAAAATGCGAAACAGACAGCGCGACAGCGCGGGGCAGGCGGCCCCGCCAGCCGCACCGTGAAGGTCCTGGGCCGGGCATTTGGAGAGAAGGTCGCCGTAGAAGTTGGTCGACTGCATCCTCGCCCAGCATCCGGCTTCCCTCCCTCGGCCTGCTCCTGGGGAAACCCCTTTCTGTCTCCGCTAACCCCAGCCCTGACTACAGGGCTGGCCGATCAGAGCCTCCACCTCCCCGGCCTCAGTGACTGGCCCAGGGACCGGCACGTGACCCAGCGCAGCCCAACGAGGCTCTGCCCTGAGACTTTTGCTGGCATTCCCGAGAAAGAGGCTCTTTTCCCGCAGACCTGTCATTCCTCAGAGGTTCTACTCTGGTGAGGGCCAAATAACTCCTATCTGACCAACCCTTCTGCAGGCGACAACCGCAAATTCTAAAACTAAAGCAAGGCACTGGGGAGGGACTAAAGGGCAGATGGGGGGGGCAGTCAGGACTTGGCGGAAGTGAACCTCAAGTTTCCCATTGTCACAGGTTTCTGCCGGAAGGCAGGCCCCAGTCAGCCCCACGTAGGGCAACTAAAGCTTGGACAGAAAACTTTAGATAGAAAAGTCCCACTGGCTTGAAGTCCCAGGAATCAGGGCAATTATAGCAAATGAAAGGTGACTGGGAAAATTAAAAAAAAAAAAGAGAGCAAGAATGCCACAGAACGAGGTCTCCAAATCTGTGTAAAAAATGCCCAAATCTCTTGCCAACCCCAGAACCACACATGAGTGAGGCCATCGCCAAGTAGCCCAGCTACGGCTAAAAATTCTTAACTGAGATTTCTGCTTCCATCATCTACAGGAGAAAGTTTATAATGTGAGTTCAACTGAGTTCATTTTCTGCTTCAAAAAAAAAAAAAAATCAGTGTTCTTCAGAGGACTTTAACAAATCTTCATATAGTCACAATGACCAGAACAAAATCCAAAACAGGACTCAAACCTACAGAAAAGACAATCAATGGATACCAAACATAATGCAACTTAGAGATGTTGGAATTACCAGACAATCATTTGACGGCAGCTATTATAAGTATGCAATGAACATAATGGAAAATATGCTCATAATAAATAAAAAGACAGTCTCAGGAGATAAATAAAAACTATAAGAAACAGCATCAAAAAAACTGATGTCACTATCCTATGTGTGGAGAGAAGCCCACTGGTTATGGTTGAGACATCTACACTTGCTGAGACTCCCTGAGAAGGCCATTTGTCCCTCTGATCCACAGTTGTCAGACCATACCAGGTCCCCTTCATCCTCCTCTCCCGGAACAGTGGGCCCCGTCAAGTTTATAAGTTCTCTTTTGAGAAACATCTTCCCCCTTCTTGGGGCACAGGAGAATGTAACTGAAGCCCACAAAATCTGGGGTCAAAGGAGACACGTGCACTCACCACAAACCAACATCCCTCCTGAAAACCACCGCAAAACCCACGACGAAATTTTAAAATGCAAAAATCAACAGATTCACCATTATTATCAAATAAAGGAGAAATACTTCACGATCATCCCAATGCGAGCAGAAAACACATTTGGAAAAATTCAACACCTACTCACACTTCAAAAGAGAGATTCAACAAGCAAGGGATAGAGAGGAAGTTCCTCAATCTGATACATCTTCGACAGGCCCCGGTCTAACGTCATCCTGAGTGGGGAAGAAGAAAAGCTTGCGATCCAGAAGGGGCAGGGAGGGTCCCCTCGCTGCTCATAGTCAGTGCTGGAAGTCCTGGCCAGGGAAACCAGACGGGGAAGGAGCAGAAGGCACAGGTCGGAAAGGCACACCGACAACAAACTGCAGTCACAGAAGATGTGATTGTCTATGCAAAAATCCCTCAGGATATGCCCCCGAAATGATAAGCTGTAATTTTATAACCAATACCATTTAAAATGGCATTAAAATTGACATACTGAGGGCGAATCTAACAAATTACGTTTAAGGTTTGTGCATTTAGATCTATAAAACCCTGTCGGAAGAGAATAAGGACCTAAGCAAATGGGGACAGACCCCGTGTTCGTGGGTCGAAACACTCGGCACTGTTAAGATGCCGGCTCTTCCCAAATCGATCTCTAGATTCAGTGCAATCCCAATTTGTATTCCAGAGGGCTTTTTGGTATGACGAGTCGATTTTAAATTTTGTATAAAAATGAAAAAGACTAAATTGGCTACAGCAACTTAATAAAAAGAAAGATATATTTGGAGGAGTTTCAGTCCCTGATTTCAAGACTCCTTATACAGCTGCCGTGGTCCAGACGGCACGGCGCTGATGTGGGGACCGGGGGCAGAGGTGGAGGCTTACCAGGCCCGCCCTCGTCCCGCAGAAGGCTGCTCCACAGCTTCCAGAGCTGGGCGCCCCCCGAAGTACTACTGGGTCAAAGCTCCACCCGTGCCTGAAGCCGGGAGGGGTCCCCACCTGAACCATCAGGACCCGATGCCTTCATTTACCACTTAAAAGGCGCATTCCCTGCTCCCTGGCTCTGAGCTTCTCCTGAAAGGCCTCTAGACTGCTATCTGGTGATTAGAAAAGTGGGTGAAGACTCGCACAGGATGGGAGTCCACATTTGTTCATTCTGGGGGAGAGACAGAGAGAGAGACAGAGAGACAGAGAGAGACAGAAACAGGGGGAGAGCGAGCTGGTTTCAGATGCCTTCTCTCCTTTGACTCCTGATGCCAGCTCTCAGGGAGGCCTTATTTTCATTCTCCTCTCACCAGGAGGAAAAGCAAGGTTCACTGTGGCTGGGCTTTCTGACCAAGTTCAGGTCTCTAGAAAGTAGGGGAGGGATTAGAACCCATGTGTCTGCACTCCAAAGTCTAAGCTCGGCCCTCTAAATCTTTTCTGCCTTGACACTAGGACAAATTCTTGAACCCTCTGACCTCTGCCTCCTTATATGAAAGTGAAAATATGCTTAGTCCTTCGCAGGGCATCCGCCAACTTTCTCCCCCGCCAAGTCCAAACGCACCTCCTGGTGGGAGGGCGGGAGGACCAGCGAGGAAGGTCCAGGCGTCTTCCCTGGCCTCGGCTCACGCTAAGAAAGTGGATCGGAGTCCTTTTGTCTTGCTCTCAGCTTTATTCACCAAGTGCCTGCGCTCCCGAGGCCAGGCGCTGGGCGATCTTATTCTCCCTGAAGGTCAGTTTCTTCATTTACCAAATAGTATTCGTCCAGGTCCCTCGTGGGGGACCCTACGGCCCTGCGGTCAGCAGCAGCAGCACAGAACGCACATGCTCTCCCGCCTGACCTGCTGAGCTGTGTCGCCTCATGGGGGCGATGTGGCACCTCATTCCTTAGTTGCCTTCCTCTGATCACCATGGGGGACGAGCCTCTTTGCTCGCCTCCGCCATTCTGATTTCTCCTTCAGGGAACGGCCTGGACATATCCTTTGCCCATTATTGTTATTATTTTTAATTAGGTTTCCTTTCTTTTTTGGACTGATTTTTCAGAAGTTTCTTGATTGTTCTAGCTACAGCCTTTTGTTGGTTTAAGACATGGAGGATATCTTCTCCCAGCTTATCAGCTAATATCTTCGTTTTTTCTATAGTAAAGCAGCATTTACCATTTCGGTGTGGTCAGATCAAGTTTTCCTCCGTGTGGAGTCAGCTTTGGAGGTCATGATAAATCCTGTCCTATCACAGAAATATCCTACGTTCTAACTTATTGCCTTTATTTTTTAACTTTTAATAATTAGATATTTAATCTATTTGGAGTTTATGTATATGGTATGAGGTAGGGATCCAATTTTATTTTCTCTATTATGGAAAGTCAGTATTCCCAGTGCCATTTACTAAATACTCCAGCCTTTCTCTAGTCATCTGTGATTTTATCTCTATTACATACCAAGTTAACCATCTGTACATGAAATATTCTGAACTCTCCAAACTATTCCACTTATCTGTTTCTGTACCAGTATCACATTAATTACTGTAGTTTTGTAATCTGTTTTAAGGCCTGTACAGCAAGGCCTTCTTTTTGTTCTTTTTCAAAATTGTCTTAACGGATCGTGGACCTTTACCCTTCCACACGCGCTGTAGAACCAGTTTCCCAATTCCAATAAAATTGGGCTGAAATTTTTACTGGAATGCATTGAATATATAGATCATTCAGTGGCGAATTTACATTCTTTCAAGATTAAGATGTCTTCCATTATTTATCTGTGTATTCAAGTCTTTTGTAAAAAATCTATATTTTTGAGTTTTAGACTTACCTCCTTAAAGATCTGGTGCAATTTTCATTAGGCTAATTCCTACATATTTCAGTAATGTGCAGGATATCTTATTTTTATTACATTTTCAAGAAATGTATTATTATTGCAGGGAAACCCATACCAGCTCCATATTCTGATCTTACATGAGCTACCCCTTTTTACACTCTCTTATTAGGTCGTCTGTTGACTCTCCTTTCCAATTCTGATGCTCATCTGACAATAACTATACTGACTTTTTGCTTCTGATCCTCATCTCAGTTTTCTCACCTTGCATTGGCCAGGACTCTCAGGTACCATGGTGAACACTGGCGGCGCCAGCGAGCTTCCTTGTCGTCTTTCTGACTTTTAAAAAGGATGAAGAGATTCAGGTTTTAGTTCAGTGCTTAGAGCAGGTGCACGTGGTCGTTAGAAATCTGCCTTTGGGGCGGATTGCTGTACCTGAAGGCCGCATGGAGAAGACAGGTGGGACGAGGGCCGCACCGGGAACAGCTGCGGTCGGCTAGGTGAGGACGACGCAGCCCCACCTGGGGTCGCGGACATGCGTGCGGCAGATTTGGGGGATGACTAGATGGCATTCTGGGTCCCATTAGATTTGGGAGTGAGGAGTCAAGGCAGAAGCCTGTTTAGGGGCTGGGTGCATGGTGACACCATTCATTGAGGGGACATCCAGGGGTAAATAGATTTGGGGAAGGAAAGTGGGCTCCAAATCAGACGTGTTTGCTAACTTCCGCAAGGGATCTGGTGCGCATGTGCGTGGACAGACTAAGCTCAGGGCAGTGTCCTGGGCCAGGGGTTAAAGGCCTAGGCGTGATGGGTCCGAAGTGGTATTAGCGGATGTTCACAAAGTACTTAGAAAAGTGCCTGGTACATACGGCTTAGCCACTGCAGCAAGAACAGTTACGATTACCCACACTCGGGTGGGAGTTAAGCGGGGGAGCCGACGCGCGTCCCAGGCCCACGCCCCGTGCGACACCAACACCGGAGGGGCAGGACGCCGACGACGGACAGTAGGAAGGGCGGATGGAGGGTGTCAAGGGGACAAGTACTAAGGAGGAGGGAGAGGCTCGGCCCAAATGGAAGAGGACAGCGAGAGTGAACGCGCCTTGCGCGAAGGTCTGAGCTTTCTCGTGCTCAGTCTCCCGGGAGCAGGGACTCGCACACCGCGACCCGCGTACCTGACTCCAGCGGCTCCAGGACCCGCGCACAGGCCGCGGAGGTGACAGCAGCCGGCTGCTCCTCGGGGCTGACCCGACGGTGCGCCTGCGCAGAGGAGGCCCCGCCCACCCACAGCAGGGTCCGCCCACTCAGGTTCCGCCCACTCAGGCCCCGCCCTTTCCGCGGGGCGCGCTCCGGAGGGGCGGGGCGGGGCGGAGCCAGTGGGCGGGGAAGCGTCACGTGGGTAAACACGCGCACGTGGAGCGGAGACGGCGCCGGGAGGCTGGCGCGCTGCTGCGCGCGGGCTGCGCGCGGGCTGCGCGGGCCCCGGAGGCAGGAGGGGAGGCGGGCGGGAGGCCGCGGGGGCTCCGCGGAGCCTCGGTTCCCGCAGTCGGTGCACGCCGTCCTGAGGGGCGAGCACGGAGGTCGGCTCTCCTGCCGCGCCCTGCCCCGGGGACGTAAGAAACCTGTGACAGGCGGGCGAGGCGCGCTCCGTGCCGCCTGACTGATGGGCAGAACCCGTCAGGAGCGCGGACAAACGTGCCCAGAACCACGTGGCCAGAAGCGCCGCGCTCGAGCCCCGAACACGGGCAGTCCGGCTCCGCGCGGCCGGGGGTCCTGCTCCCGGAGTCCTGCTCGCGCCCTCGCGGCCGGGCCTGCCCCGGGACGCGCAGTGAGGCCCGCGCTACCCGCGCTACGACGCGGTGACAGTGGTGCCCGCCTCCAGGGCGGCCCAAGGGCGGCGCCCGCCCAATCGTCGCGATAGCTTCCGCCCCGGCGTGACTGGCATAGAGCTGGAGGGGCCTCTGGCCCCGCGTCGCCGCGCACGCGAGGGACCCCTCTCCAGGACCCGCCTGTCTTTTCCGGTCCCCTGCAGCGGCCGGCGCCCAGGGTGCTCTCCGGCTCCTTTTCGCAGACGACCTTTCAGGCGACCTCTCCCGGGGCCGCCCCGCCTTCCTCCGCTTCCTCCTCCTCCTCCTCCTCCTCCTCCTCCTCCTCCTCCTCCTATCCCTCCATCCACCGTGTGGCCTGGAGGCCCGCACGCGGGGTCGGTGGCCGGGTGGCCTGGGCGGAGTGCTGAGGAGCCACAGGAAGCGGGGTCCCGGGCGGTGGAGCTGAGCTCCCGGGGCTGGGGGGGAGAGGAGCGCTCTTTCCAGGCCTGGTGGCTCTACTACCAACGGTGGGCCCTAGAGGCAGAGACCTGGGCCCTGACCCTTAGTTGAGTTTGGGGTTCACAACGTGATTAACCAAGCTTGGGCTCCTCCTGCAGTGTGACTCTGGGTCCCGAAGCCAGCCACCCCCACCCATGTGATCTCGGGCAACCTCCCTCTGAACCTCTCTCTCCTCTAAAATGGGGTTTCAGGCGAATTAAATGACTAGACTAACGCCTGGATGACAGCGCCTGCACATTGTCAGGGAGTGTGGGGGCTGGGGCCCCTGCACCTCTCTGCCGTCTGAACCCTGTCCTGACCCCTGACCCCAGTTCTTCCCCCGAGATCTATTTTATGGAATTTTCCGTGCAAACAGCGATTTAGCCTGATGCATTCACTAAAACAGGTCAGGGCAGTGACCCAGGCCTGTGTGGTGGCCAGAAGCCGAACCCTCCTCTGTGCCTCCTCCCGGCTCACTTACCCACTGGCCAGCCCCAGCATGTCTCTCTCTGACAGAGTGGCTTCCTCTGCCCCACCCAGTCCCAGGACAACGGCCACACCTGTCAGGAGCCTCCCTTCGCTTTGGACCTTATTCTATGAGAGACAGGAAGTCTACCCAGGGTGATCTTCTGGGGGGCAAGCAGGCTTTGTGCACAGGGGCCCTGGCCTGGGGCTCTGGCTAGTGAGGGCCCTCTGAGCTCTGGCTTTTTCCTCCAGAGCAGGTCGAGGGGTCACAGGTGCTTCTCTGAGGAAGAGAAAGGTGAAAGCCAAAACACGGGGAGACCTAGGACACAGCAGAGAGGAAAGTTGGGGGTTTGGTGGTAAGCTGATCTCAGGGGTGGGCTGCTCCCACGGTTGGAACCCCAGGTCACACGGCTCATCAGAGGTGGCCCTGGCCTACAGCCGTCTCCCATAGTGTCTCTGGCAGGGGGCTCCTGCCTCCTCTGGTCTCTCTCCTGGCCCCCCACTCTGGCTTTTCTGATCAGAGTCTGTGGCCACCCAGGCCACAGATGACCTTGACTGCGTGTTCTCTGGGCCTGCCTTGTGCATAACTGTATCCCCAGGGCCTGGCAGAGAGGCTCTCAGCGAACGCTGGTGGTAAGACTTTAACGGGTCGTTGAAACTCCTGGGACCGACGGGTCGAGGGGGTGGGGGGTGTTCAGAAAACCAGGAGCCCCCAGAGCTCCCTTCGCTCTCGCCTGCCGCCTGTCCTTGGCAGGCATGCAGCCTCTGCCCCTGCTTCTGCCATGATCCTACCCGAGGCCTCGCCCCACCCCTCAGCCCTTTCCCAGGACCATCTCGTGGATGACAAGATGGCCAGTCCTGGGCAGTCGAGTGAGGGACGAGCTTTCACGCCAACACCCCTCCGGACGCCCACACACAGCAAAGGCCCAGGCACGGCAGACACCCTTCCGAGGACGCTCGCCGAGGGGCCCGGGGGCCCCCTGCCAGCGCGCCAGCAGGGGTGGGAAGGTGCGAGGCGAGGACGCCTCCCGAGTGCACAGCGGCACATCTGCCCGGGGGAAGAGGGAGGCCCGGAATCGCGGGCTTCGGTATTTTTACTCTGTGGTGTGAGGGGCCATCTGTGCAGGTTGGAGCTTGTCTGGGGAAACCGGGATCCGTAGATGAAATTCGCATGTGGGCTCGCTTTGCAGGCTGACAGCCCGAGACTCTCTCCAGGAGCTGGGGTGGCAGTGCTGGTATTTTTGCAGCAGCGGAGTGTGCCAGGGGCCGGCAGCTGCCGGGGGAGTGAGCGCGCGGGGCCTCCCCCCGAGCATCGCCCACATGCTCAGCATCGGTCTTCCCAGCCCAGCCTCCACCAAGGGTGCCGCAGGGGCCCGGGCCACCCGCTGTGCAGATTGGCCCCCACCACCCGGGAGGAGGCGGGCTGGGGGGCGGGGAGGCAGGTAGAGCAGGGGGTGCCAGGGAGTGCGTGTGGGGGAAGCTGTGACCCCTCCGTTGTCACGTTGGTCCCTCCCGACTACCTCAGCGCACTGCGGTTACAGGTCCACCCTCCGCCTGTGCCCCTGGACCCCACTTTCAGCTGCTTGGAAATTCCAGAGCCCTCTATCTGGGCTGCAGGTGGAGGTGGCCACTTTGGGACCCCTCCGGGGTCTTCTCACACAGCAGGGCTGCCTGGCGGGGGCGTGGCAGTGTGAAGTGGGCCAGGAGGAAAGCCTGTTCGGGGGAACCCCAGGTGACAGTCCCACATGGGGCTCACATCTTAACTGACGGCCGTCCCCGGCGTCTGCACCGCCCTGCGCACGCCGGGCTCATGAGCGGGTGCCAGGGGTCGCACGAGTGTGAGCTGCGTGTGCCTGTCTTGCTCGTGCACAGCAGGAACACCATTTGTTTGTCACCTGGAGGCTTTCCTTGGGCCCCTGTCCTGGGCCCGGTGTGCAGCGGCCCTGGGCGGGAGCCTGCTGGGGGGCACGTCGGGGGGGGGCACCAGGAGAGGGGAGAGGACATCGAGGGTCAGCACGTTTAACTCTGGGAACCTTTCGGTGCCGTTCGCCACCATTCCCAACCAGTCCCCCGGGGTTCCGGGGGGGCAGAGGAGTGACAGCCGTGGCCAAAGGACCCGTGACTCCTGCAGTCATCGCCGTGCCCCCAACACACGGACCCTCTTCTAACTCGTGCCAAACCATAACCGACAGGGCTTGTGGGAAGAAGGCAGCCCATAGCCCACTTTTCCCGTCTCCCTCCAAAAAGAACCCTTAGGGGAGAAACGTGATTTCAGATGCACCGAGAGGGGCCCTTGGCTCTGAGACACTGCTATGCACACACAAACACACGCACGCACACACACACACATACACACGCACACGCGCACACGCACAGGGTCTGTGACCCCACCAAAGAGAGGCTGCCTTACCCGTGCCAGAGCGTCTCATGTGGGATTGTTCCAAGGCGAAATGGGGGGCGGGGGCAGCGCCTGGGAACCCAGCAAATGGCCACTGCCAAGCAGGGCTGCTGCTGGCACTGCCAGGGAGAGCCGGGGACAGACAGACAGGAGAGGGGGCCAGACGAGGCTTCCGGGGCAGAGCTGGGCTCCGGGCTCACACGGGGGCTCACTAGCTTGGGCAGACAGACCTTTTTTTTTTTTTTAACAGAAACAAAAGGATGAAATCATTAGCATCAATTGAGCACATTCAGTATAGATTACTGACGGGCCATTGTTATGGGAATAAAAGAAATATAATTAATAAGCCCGCCCAGCGCCTTCGTGCTTCCTGTGAGCTCTCCATCGGCGTGGGCATCCATCCCAGCTGCGGGCCGCCAGCGCTGAGGTGCCCCGACGTCGCCGAAGCGAGCCCCACAGAAATCACTACCGCGCTCGGGGACTCCGCGTTTCAACTGCAATTTGTCTCCCGCTGCCTCTGTTTTCCCTGTCTGGGGACAGAACTGGGGGAGGGTCTTCCAGCAGCACAGCACAGGGTTCCATTCAAGGAAGAACAAAGCCCGTCCCCCCAGGATGAGGCTCTGAGGGGACCCAGGTTCCCCCCACCCAGGACCACGTCCAGGGCCACCCAGCAGGGCCAGGCACCAGCTCCCAGGTGGGGGACCTTTTCTGGGGAGCAGTCCTGAAATGACACGTGCCCCAGCTCTGCCCTTGGCATGCCCTCCATGGGCTTAGGGTCAAAGTTCACCCTGAGAGTCACCGGGAGGCCTGGAGGACCAGAGGCGGAGGAGCTGCTGTCAGCCCCTCCCCAGCTCCCAGCCCACCTGCTGCGGGTCCTGCCAGTCTGGCTCCGCCTCCTCCCTCCTGACAGCTAGAGAAATGAAACCTTTGCATGACAGGAAGCGGGGGAGCTCCCTAAAGTGTGACCCAGACCTGAAAACGGCCCATGCGCTCGCCTCTCGTCACCACCTGGATGGCGGGTGTTGGAAGAGAAACAGAAAGCGGCTCCAGCCCCGTGCGCGCTCACACGACACACGGCCTCTCCGCCCAGGGGCAGGTGGGGAAGCCGCGGCCCAGAGCGAGGAAGGGGTGACTGGAAAGCCCCACGGACCCCGTCAGCCCAGGCGCCTGAAGCTCAAGGCCCCGCGGGTGCCAGGCGCGTGCGGAGCTCGGCTCTGGCCGAAGCGCTGTCCGAGTGCCAGACCCGTCTGTGCCTCCTCTGCCTCTCTCCCTGAAACATCCCCCCTCCGGGCCTGTGCCGTGCCCAGCTTTGACGGCGCTGCAGGTAGGAGGAGCACCTGTCCGCCCAAGAGGTTCCGCGGCACCTAGGTGAGGCTCAGGGGGCGGGAGCCCCTCGCGGGCCTCGGGGGACGGGCTCACGGCAAGTGGTGGGCGCTGCCCCACAGAGGCCCGCGGGACCCCTCCTGAGTCACGCAGGCTGGATCGCGTGTGCCGAAGCCCCTGTGCAGCCCAAACGCGACGGCGCCCCACAGCAGCCCCGGCCCCGCAGCCCTGACGGGCGGGCGTCCTGTACCTCGCCCGGACTGACACAGGGACCCCGCCGCCGTCACCACCGACAGGACGGGCAGACACGGAATCTCAGGGCCAGCTCGCCAGGCCATCAGCACCTCACGCGAGGGCCGCACGACTTCCTGGGTGGCGCCGGCTGCGCTGCGGGAACACCTCCGCTTCGGATCCCGCCTTCTCCTCAGGAAGGGGCGGCTCGGCTCAGCTGGTCCGTCGCAGCCCGGGGGATGGATTGTCTGTCCAGCTGCCTGCGTCATGATGCATTGGAGCCCGGCTCACGCGGGTCAGCCGCCCTGACAGCCCTGCCAGGAATGGGAATTCGATGGCGTGTGGCTCCTTCCCTCAGAACACTAGACACGGGCCTGATCCATTTCTGTGAACGTCTCGCTTTTCAATCTTAATGTTGATTTTTGCAAGTGGAAGATAGCCTATCTGTCTGCTTCCGGGCATGGAAAAATAAGAAGTTCGATGCAGGCCAGAATTGATCCATCTACCCCTTCATTCACAGAGCAAATCTTTAATGAGCACCTGTTATGCGCCAGGCTCTGAAATTATGTGCTAAGCAATGAAATCAATTGGCAGGCAATCGCTGAAAAGTAACAGAAAGAGAGTGCGTTTGAACATGCGTGTGTGCCTGTTAAACCACTTAGAGATGATACGATCGGATAAAACCGCCTTGTAGAAAAATAGCGAATATTTTTATTTATTCGCATGTTAGTGTATGCAAAGAAAAAGTTATGGAGCAATCTACACAGATTTATCACCCAAACTGTTAAGAACGGCATCTCTGGGGGATTTTCCATTTCCATGCTGTGTTTGTAGTATTCCAACTTCTCATAACAAACATGCTCCCCTTTCATGACCAGAGAAAAACCTACCCAGTTGAATAATGGCCATGTCAATGGGCAGCGAAGTCGGCGGTGCCCGGTGTGGGAGCAGGTGCAGGAGGCAGAGACTCAGACTCCCAGCTGGGGGCGGAAATTGGCAGGATGTGGTGAGTCGCTGCCCACGTCCAGCCAAGGCGCAAAAGCGAGTGCTCTTCGACATGGCTATTCCACGCCTGGGAACATACTCTAGAGAAGTCACACGCATGTCACACCCGTGGAACTGCATGTTGATGGCAGCACTGTCTGTGGAGGCAAAAACATCAGAAACCTACTTGCGGGCCAGCATGGGACCGAATAGATACGTTGTGGCATGTTCACACAGAGAAAACCCGCCACAGTTAGCGTGGGTAAACCAACGCCACGGGTACAGACGGCAGTAAATCTCGAAAATCATGTTGCAGTAAATAGCAATAAAGCGCTATGATGATGTGTAAGTTTCGATTCCATTTATATGAAATTTTAAAACACCCAAAGGATTGTTTTCTGTAAAGCTACTGCTTGTGGATCCGGATAGAACTGACGAAAGTCTAAACGTGTGCGTGGGGCCTTTCGGCACTGCCCTCAGCAGGGCGGTTTTTCCGGGCAGGACAGGACGCGCGTGGGGTTAGGGAGGGAGACTGGGGGCCTTTGACTGTGTCTAAAGTCGTATCACTTCAAAAAAAATGACCTGGAGCCAGTGTGGCACAGCTGGACGATGGGTCCACATGTCATTTTCTGCCAATCCGGTGGGAGCGAAAGGGTCCCCGCGCTTTCCCTGGCTTCTCCCCGGCGACTCGCCCATCGAGGGCTTTGCCTGTTGATTGCCGGTGCCCAACTCCACGAGAGCATAGGAGGTGGCCGAAGGCGTTCTTTTCCTCGAAGACGGTGAAGTGTGTGGCGCACGCCGGGTGGAGGGGCACCCTGCAGGCGGGTCCGCGGGGGTGAAGCCTGGCAGGGCAGTGAGGGGACGTCCCCGTGAGAGGTGAGCTTGCCCAGGGGTAGCAGGTCGAGGGCGACGCCCCTGCGGCTCCCTCACCTTATGCTGGGCAGAGAAGGGCCTGGAAGGAATGCTACCTGGGGAGCGGGAGTGGGGGGTCGGGGGGAGTCAAGAGAAGGGAAACGTCCCGGCAGGAAGTGGGGCCCGCAGAGCGGTGTGGCTGAGGTGGCCTGGTCGATGAAGGTGGAGGGACCCGCTGGGCTGGCCACACGGCTGTCGGCGGCCTCGGCGGGGACAGTGTGTGCTGCCTGGATGCAGCAGAAGAGAAGACAGAGACCGCGTCACGAAGGTCCCCGCAGCCGCGGCCGGTGTGTGAGGAGGGCTCAGAGCTGCGTCTGGGGGGGTGGGTGCCGGGGGGGGGCGGCAGGGAGGAAGGCCAAGGGGCGGCAACAGGGGTACGCGGCATCCGGAACACCTTCCGGAGGGCCCTCCCAAGCGACCGCCCGCCCGGCTCCGGGCCACAGCAACTCCCGCCTGCAGAGCAGCCTGCCGGCCTCCCCTCCCAGACACCGCCCTGTCCTGGCCCACGCTGACCTCGCTCCTCCCGCGGGCACTGGAGGAGGTCACCTGGAGCCGGACCTGGCCTGTCACTTCCCGGCGTGATCCTGGCACCTGCTCGGCTTCTCCGAGCCCAGGGACTCTGCTGTGGAAAGGGGACGGCACGACAGTGTTGACCCCGTGGAACGAAGGGCGGGCCAGATGCGGTCACGCACGGAAACCAAGCAGCGCGGCGCCCGGGGCGCGCGAGGAGCAGCACCTGGCGGCGGCCGTGGCTCTTGTCCCTGGTGTGCGGGGCCGCGGGCAGGGCGCCCAGGGCGTGCCGCCACAGCCCGGGGCAGTGGGCACCCTAGAACACGTGGCACCCGCCCCCAGGCGCCCTGTTCCTCCCCAGGCTGAGCCCATCTCTCCCCCGCCACCCGCACCGCCTCCTGCTTCTGGGGCAGCCTTCTCGGAAGTGTCAAGTAGACCTGCCGTCCCTCCCAACTTCGGGGCCCCCCACGGGGCTTCTGTCCCCAGTCTTCCTCCTTCCTCTGCCCCCACCCCTTCAAGACACTTTCGTTGGCTTCTGGGGTGGACCGGCAGCCTCCTCCACTCCCCTCATGCAGCTGCCCCCAGGCATCCCAGCTCCCCTGTCTCCCAGGCTCACCTGGGCTCGCCCACCACGCCCTGTGAGCCGTGCTCCCCGGCACGGGCAGCACCCCCCACACGGCAGAGGCCCGCGGGACGGTGTCTCGGGCATCGTGCTAGGGAAGCCAGTATCCGACTTGAACATCTCTGCACAATCAGATGCTACACAATTTTTGGTGTTGGCAGTGACCAGAAGCATGGCTGGGGCGGGAGGGGGGAGGGAGTGTCGCTTCGATAAAGGACACCATTGCCCTGAGCCTGGTGGGCCACCGGAGGCTTCTGGAGTCAAACGCGGAATTGGGACGAGGTAGGAAAAATCTATGCTCATTGAATGCGAAATGCAATTGCCTGTCAGCACAGGAACTGAAGTATCTACCGCAAATTATATTTAAGACTCTATTGTCACAGGCAGATTAGCTAATGCTTGATTTTAAGTATAGGCTCTAATGCTATTACTCCTGGTTAGCTCTGCCTGGCAGGTAACCTTGTGGAACAAATGACTGCATTGCTTGAATAACATATTTGATCAAACAGGACAATTCTTTCAAAAATTGAGTTCTCTGTGGCAATTTGAGACCCGTAATCAGCAAATTAGATGATTACAGCAGGGATAAAAATAGTCTTCTAACAATGTCCAAGGTATAAATGTGATTCGAATTTCAAAACGTGGTAGGGAAATGCACGACTGGGTAAATACAACCAGGCCGGGCCGGATCTGGTTTCTTCCGGCCGCCGCTCTGAGCCGGGCCGGATTTCACCCGCGTAACCTCGTCTCTTCCACGCCTGGTTGGAGGGTAGAAGCTCGTCTTGCCCCGAGCTCCAGCCCCCGAGGAGGGGTGCGCGAGCGGGCGCCAGGTCCGGGTGACGGCCTCCGGTGCCCGGGGAACAGGTGGCGTCGGCGTGGGCCCAGTGCGGGACGGCGCTTCGCAATGAATCTGCCTCCAGCGCTTACAGGCGCAGGGCCCTCAGAGCCCCCAAAGCCGACCTGGCGTGCACGGGCCGCCACAATAGCGAGCTGCCCACGCCTCGCGCCGGACAGCAGCCCTGCGGGCCATTCGGCCCCCACCACCTCGAGGCCGTTCCCTTCTTGGGCACTGGGGCCCGACCGAGGAGCCCTGGTGAGGTCCGGGGGTGGCTCCTGTGGCCGGGCGTGAGGCGCCATGGGCGCTCTGCCTGCCTCACCCCATGTCTGCACTGTTGCTCAGCGTCTCCACCTCTGACTCGAGGGTGACGAGGAGGGCCGCATCGCCACCTTCTCTGGGTCCTGCTCACGCATCCCTGCCTCGGACCATTTGTCCCCTGGGCTCACCACAGCTGCCATTTCCACCCCGGGTGTCCGCTGGCTGTCACCCGGCCGCAGCTGGTTCGAACCGAATGACAGAATGAAAATGACCTGGCAAATGGGCAGATCCAGGTCCCGTGAGGGCCTGAGCAGACGCTAGTGGATAAACAAAGCCTTCTCTGGAGGGGAGACTGAGTTTCACTTACCAGCGGCTGCTGGGGTTTCCGCCAGGGCGGCAGAAAACGTCGATTACTACAAACTTCACTCGCCCGTTGGGACTTACCGTGCGTTAGCACAGACATCAAGGGCTGCCCAGGGCAGCGCTGCCACTCGCGGTCAGCGCAGGTGTCCGGGAACCCCGCACTCCAACGACGTTACGCACCGGGCAGCCTCCTCACGTCCAGTGACACTCTACACAGCGGCTGGCTTGCCAGGCGATCTGCAAATTATACCTACCTCAAACATGCTTTCTAACCAGCATTACCTCCCATTTGTCAAGATGTCGAACTTTTAATAAAACTTGGGAAACGGAAATGTTTCAAATGCCCTGTTTTTGCATAGAAAATGTCAAATGTAAATTAACCGCTTTTAGGATTTTTGCGAGTCACTTGCAAATGATCATCACAAAAAATTCACTGCTTTTCAAGGCAAGCGTCACTGCCCGAGATGGAAGAATGAGCTAGGAGTATCGTCTGGCTAAACACCATCGCGTGTGGATTTGTAATGCATTTGGGAACTTTATTAAAACTCACCAGAACTATCACGCCACAGTGTTAAAAAGCACAATCGCTCTCCAACTTTATATAAATGTGACTTGAATTTGAAATGGCTGTTTTTTGACTTCAGACGGATTTTTTTTTTACAAAATGAGATAAAATATCAAGTCGAAAGTGGGATTCCTTTGTTCATTCGGCCTCGGTTTTATGAATCCCATGCACACGCTAAAGCACTGTGACAAAGTGGGATGAGACTGGACGAGGCCACCGCTGAGACAGCGCAACGAAAGGCTGGTGGCCCGCACATGCCAGGCCATGCAGCGGACAGCGACCCCGCCAGGCCGCCGGGCACCCAGCGGTGCCGTCGTTGGTCAGGCGTGAGCACCGACACCGTGGCCTCGGCGGCGTGTGACTGCACGTTGCGTTTCCCTCTTCAAGGCAGTTTAAGGCCACAAAGTTAGCGAGTTCTCGGTGTGGGGAGGGCGCTGTGCGGGCCCCGGGCGAGCCGGGCCGGCCGGGAGCCTCGGCCGCAGCGCCGGGGGCCTTGCGGGGCAGGCAAGTCCGCGCCCGAAGCGCATGGCAAACACTTTCTCTTACATGCACATGTGCTCTCAAAGGCTTGGGCTTCGAGAGGGGTGAAGCGAGGTGAGACCGTGACACAGGCGCACGCGAGGCCGACTTCCGCCTCAAATCACCAGACACGGCTCGTGGAGCCAGCTGTCTCGAGGACAGGGCCACCTTTATTAAAAACGGATAGACGTAGCAGCACTTAGGAAACAACAGTTCATAAAAGGCATTGTACATCATCAGCTGGCAGCAGGCGGGCGGGCCCCCGACCGCCTGCTCCACTCAACGCACAGGACCCACCGCGAACTCCCCAGGGGGCTGGGGCGACAGGCCTCGGTGTCGCCTGCCACCTGTGTGAACGGTGGAGCGGGCCCAGCGGCGGCCTCCTTGGCAGCCCCTGGAGCTCGCTCTGGTGTCGGGAGGTGGCCGGTGTGCTTGACCCACTCGTTGCAAAGCCTGAGCGTCCCGTGAGAGCACTCGTCCCCGCCGACACCACCCCCAGACACGCCTCCGCTGTGCGGGGCTGCCCTCCATTCTTCAGTCCGAGAGGCCGGTGCGGCCCGCGGGGCGGACAGGCGAGGGCCTGGAGCAGCCACTTCCAGACGCGCCACTGTCTTTGGAGGGGGCTGGTGTCACGCGGTCCCCTGCCCGCCGCTGTGCTTCTTACTGCTGGGTGGCGGGGTGAGGACCCCGGTGGGGAGCGGAGAGACCCGATTTTGTTCAGATAATATGGCTTTCTTCGCTTGGGCTTTGTCCTGTGGGCGAGAATGAAAGCAGGGCCGTTAGAAGGGGACTGTCCTCTAGGCGTGACCTGCGTGCGCGTCCTCCTGTGGAGGCGAGGTGGGGAGAGACAGCTGGGCGCAGTCGAGAAACCTCGCCCCACACGGCGCGGAGACGCAGCCTCTCCTGACCACGACGCTTTGCCCAGTCCTCCCGGGCCCCCTGGCGCCCGCCCGGGGAGAGGGGGCGGCTGTGCGGGCAGCTCTCGGAACCCGTGCGGGAACAGGAAGGGGACTGACCAGCAGGTCCAAGCTGTTCAGGTGGGTCTGGATGTTGTGGGCGTCCTCGGCGGGCACGCCCCGGAACTGCTTCAGCTTCGAACTCCCTGTCTCCCTGATAACCATGGCGAAGGGGACCATCCACTTGACGCACTTCTCTATGTCGCACCACTGATACCCTGTGATGGAATCCACGGGCTCAGTCTCGGGCCGCCGGGCGCGCCGGAGGTTCAACCCACCTGCGAACGCACCTGAAACCTTTTGCATCAGTTCGGATGAAGAGAAATGGTACAAGGCAGAAGCAGCAAGGACTCCGTAGGAAAATTCTAGGCAGCCAACATCCAGGACGCAGAGGTCTAACAGCTACGGGGGAGAAAAGGGCGCTGAAACCGGCGGCCGCCGCCCGGCCCCGCAGAGCCACGCGACCGACCGGCGGCGCGGCAGGCCCAGAGGGCGTGGCCACTTGCCTCTGCGATCTGTATGAAGATCTGCTGGGGGTACTGCAGCAGGAGCACCTCGTACACGTCGTTCAGGTAGGCCACCTGCAAGTAGACGCTCAGCCAGGACACGATGGTCAGGGGACTGAGGTGCCACTTCAGAGCCTGCGGGAGAACAGAGAGAGGGGACCCACAGCTGCAACAGGAACACTGCTGCTCCCCGTCCCCTCGGGGGCTCGGAACGCAGCCGGGCACCACGCCGCCGAGTGCGGAGGAGGCGCTGACACGTGTGAAGGACCGGGAGCCCGCCTGCCTCCTACCTTCATGATGATCAGCTCCATGGTGAGGATGTCGTCTCCGGAGCAAGCCCCGTCCGTGACGTATGCGAACTGGTGCAGCTTTGGAGGATAAATCTCCTGCAAGGACACGAAGGAAGACGCTACTAGCAACAGCCCCTGACAGGCTCAGCTGACAACGGATCCCCCAAATCACGCTTTTAGCGTCACAACGGGGAGCTGGGCCAGAAGGGAAGGCGAGGGCGCACACGCCACTCCGCGGCCCGGGCCGGCCGCACGCGACCGTGAAAGAAGCAAAGCATCCCCCTCCCCACGCGATCGATCGACGACACTTTCAGTCGTTGGGAATAATTTTGAAATTTTCACCTTTTCAACACCTTTTGCAATGTGTGTGAAAGTTGGACCCATCCACCTTCTAATCACACCAAAATTTGAATCCCCTCAGGTCGAGGTTTAATATTTCTGCTTAAAGTCACTGAACAACCCTGCTTCTCTTCCTTCTTGGCTAAGTTCTAGCATTTTCTGCTTGTCTTTACTGGGCCTCGGATGAGAGACGCGTAGGCTATGCATTACAGACGAGTAGTTCACCTCGTCCCCAGTCCTCAGGGGACCTAGAGAAACAGCGTAGCGCGTGCCACCTAACGAATATCTGAAAGTCATTTACCTCAAGTTTGGCAGCAATAAATAAAGACGAAATCCCAATAAGCTGCAAAAGCGTTTTTACGACGTCTTGTTGCGTCGCCATATATCGATCGAAGAAATCCTGCGCCAGGTAGAACGTCTCTCTGTGAAGTTTGTAGACTTCACACACCTGGAAAAACATTAAGTGAGTTTAGAACAGTTACTGGAGGAAAAAGTAACAAAAGAACTCGCCGCGTGTTTTGGTTAAGTCAGTACTAACGAGCGGAGGGAGAACCCGCCTTCCTGCCCGATGGCCACCTCCCCTGTCCCCAGGCACACACAGGGAAAAGCGGGGACCCTGGTCCAAGGACGAAGCATTCTGTGTTCTGTAACAATTCATGAGCAAGTTTTCACAGCCTGCTGAAAGCATACTTTCATGAAAACACTAGGAATTTTCTCAAAGAAAAACACCCCTTTATAGGTTTCGTTCTGGCTTGAGGAAAGTCTCAACTGGCAGCAGCAGGAGAAAGTGTAAAAGCCGGAACGCACGTTTACTGAGACGACGTCGTGTCTGAAACAAGAGGCGAAGCTTCTTTAAGTAGAGGCGGCCCAGGGGCGGCGGCGGGATCGACCAGGGAACCTGGCGGTCGCCAGAGGGCGGTGGCCTGTGAGCAGCGGGAGCCGCACGGGCCCACGCGCCCAGGGGGCTGTGCAGTGACCACATGTTTTCCTTACGATCTAACGCGTTCGCCTTGCCTTGGCCCTGCCACTGGGAGAACGCAGCACCTGACGCTCGGCGAACGGAACACGGGCTGAGCGACGCGGGTCGTCAGACGGGCTCCGGGTCCGCGGCACGCTGTTAGCAGCTACGTTTTTGGGGAGTCTTCTGGAGCGTCGAAGTTACACGTGGAATTTCGACCATCGTGCAGCGGTCGCCGGATCTCCACGGTCCAGGTGGGGCCCCGTTCAGCCGCGCTCATGGGGCAACGCGTTAGACACCAGACCCTGTCCTCCGCAGAGCCAACGTGGCCCGCTTCGCCCGGCTCACAGCCTGAGTGTCGCCACTGCCGCGTGGCTGTCCCGGCTGGGCCGCGGCTGGCAAACGCCGAGCCTGCCTGCCAGCTGCGACTCGGTGCCATCCCACCAAACACATAAAGGTCACTGTCCTTTTCTACCTTTCACGGTGTGACTGACGTTTTGCATCAAACTTCGGAGAACCACATTCCTCTAAAGCAGACGGCATCGGCTGCGCTCTGTAAAACGGAGCCTCTTGGTCCAAGGCCTTGAAAGCCGAAGCTCGGGGATGAAGCGCGCACACCATGTCCGCGCTGCAAGGAACCGCGCACCCCCGCAGCGCGCAGACGGGACCCCTGCCGCGAGGCGCCCGCCGGGCAGCTGCAGTCAGCATCCGAGGCAGGCCCGCCAGCCACCGGCACAGGAAAATGCAGCCGTTGACGTTCCCGACGAAGCAAGCGAACTAAGAATAGGAGACACGGCGACCTTCCCGGGCCTGCCGCGCAGCGGGCTGCCTGCCCCGGATGCACTTCTAGGCCACACCAGCCCTGTGAGGGAAGAGCTGCTAGAAAATGCCAAGGAGAAAGCCACGGCTCACAGCTGAGCGGCTCGCCCGAGGCACACTGGCGGCCAGTGACAACAGAGTCTGGCTCTGGGATGAGCACGACGCTGAGGGAACCCAGCGCAGGCGGCTCATCGGGAGTCGTGAGACGCAGCCTCCACCTGTCCGCCTTCGCGAAGCGCTCCAGCTGCAATGTCCTTTGTCATAGAGGAAAGCCCCCTTCTCACCACCCAAGGCTCACGGGTGTCCAGGAAGGGTCCCGAATCAAGGCCCAGCTGAGCTGCCCCCAGCTCCCCCAGAAAGGGGTGCGCTCCCACACAATCCGACTTTCTGTAATAAACATGTATCCACCTCCATTTGTAATATTTGTTCTTTTGACCAATTGTTGCAGAGAAGCGTGATTGTGGTCAACAGAGGATCTGACCGATACATTTTGTTAGTTAAAAAGAAACAATGTGCTCTCTTACAGTTAAAGGTAAGTTTGTTCATACAATTTTAAAACCTAGGATGCTGTCAAGTAGCTATTACCTGCACTGCCCTGGGTATACCTAAAAGCAACATAATCGGCCAATGTCGAGTACCAATTTCTACAGTTAATTGGAAAAGACAACCTTTGCAATTTTCGGAACTTAGATTAAAAAAAAAATTAGTTATCAACTTAAAAACATCTAAGGGGCAAAGAGACTTCAGAAACTCTTTTCAGGACACACACAAGTGACAAGTTAGACCCCGCAGTGTATGTGCCACGGCTTCAGAAACTCAGAATGGCAATGGGCCCGAACGCGCAGCTGCACAGAGGATTCTAGAAACAGTGCTTCCCGCCAACAGGGAGGCCAGCTCACCTCCATCAGCCAGTCCAGAAGAATCGCTCGCATTTTCGGCTGCAGGAGAGGGTGCCGCTGTAAAAAGTGCTTGTCTCTTAAGTATGTCCTTTCCTTGTTTAACATGATTTTCCAGACCTCGTCTCGATTTGCCCAGCTACAAAAAACAAAACCAAGCAGGAAAACAGGAGACGGGGTCAGTGTGCCACACCACCGCCCGCCGCCGCCGGGAGGGGCCCGGGGGGCCAGGGCAGCCCGCTTACTTCAGCACAGGCAGGGGTGGGGCTCGCGCTGGCCTGGGGCCCTGAGGCTTGTGCCCAGGGCTCGGGCACACCAGCTCATCCTCTTCTTTGTCAGGTGTGGGGATCAAGGAGCAGGGGTTTTCACAGACTGGATTACTGTCCCATGGCTGGAAAGGAAAAGCACGTTTCTAAATGTCTGCCGTAAACCAGCCGGTTTTACATTCACTGTTCTGTAGAGCGGCCAGTGATTTGCACTGGACAGCAGCTCCCGGCCTGGACTGAGACCGAGGTGGCGTGGGCGAGCGAGAGCCGCAAGGTGACCCACGCTTCTGTTTCACTGTGCCGCAGCTTAAAAGTCCGTGACGTAATACCTAAGGAGACTACTAGGTCAGGAGCATTTTATCCTCCACGTCGTCATTCTCATAGGAGGTGCCTGAGCAGGAGGAGCAAGACAAAATGCAAAACGCACACAGCCATGACCGGAAAAAAATATAAGTCCATCTGCAGCTTCAGGAAGAAAACGGGCACGACGACTCAAGCGCGTTGCGGGACCACTTAGTCACCGTTCAAAGACTTGCTTCACAAGTACGACTGATCTAAACCTCTTAAAAGTAGAAGGCAGAGTTTCCAATAAAAACTGCACAAGCACCCATTTGCAAGTATAAACGACCGAAAATATAAACTGCCGTCTATAATCAGTCTCCCCATTCTAGAACAATGTCACATCAAGTGTGATGTCTTCCTTTGGTTGCAGGACTAGCCAAAGATGACACAATAGGCACTTTTAGTTTTCCTTAACTCAAAACAAAACAAAGAAACACCTGCCCAGTTAACACCAGATCAAGCAATGGTCACAGGTCATGCTAAGCGCATGGAGACAAAGCCTAGACCCCCAAATCACACCCCTGAAGGCCGCCACTTAGGACTCAACCAACTTGCCGTCATCAAACACCTGACGACTCACGCCAGGAGCGACGCCTCGAAGGCTCCAGCACAGCCTTGCAACAGGACATCTGAACTCCCGTGTGCCCCCCGCCTAACGTCACGGCTCCGTCCGTCACCTTGTATGTGACCCCCTTTACGCGTTGTCCCCCCACCCCCTTCCTCTCTGGTTCCCACCATTCTGTTGTCTGTATATGACTGGTTTGAAAACTACAAAATATTGATTTTGTTGAAGACATGGCAGGTAACAGTCCTGCAACATGGAAGCCCTGAGTGTGACACTCTCGGCATTTTTTTTTAAGGCAAAGAGATCACTGATGTTGACACAGAAGGAGACAACTGAGATGACAACGATCATGGACACTGGAAGGTATGGCACAGGGCGGCTCCCAGCCCACCGGCCACTTTCAGGGTCCCGAGAAGAGCAAGTCGGGACGGAGGCCTCTGCCGGGCCTCGCGCATGGGCCTGGCACGAAGAGCAACCACGCCGTCCCTTGCCCCCAGCTGTCGGAGGGCAGGCAGCCTCCGCCTCCCTTTCTAGAACAGTGCGCTGGGAGCACTTGCTCGGCTCAGGCGGCGTCATGGCACCCCCGCCTTAGCGGCTCTTCATTCAGGAGCGAGGCAGGAGCCGGGGCCGTGTCTGCGGCGGGAGGGCGGGAGCCGCTGAGAGGCCTCGAAGGCGAACTGCTACATTCCCAGGCCGCAGCTCGCAGACAAACGGGGTCGAGCCATACGCGGACACCTGGTTCCCGAGGTGGCTTCCTAGGGACCAGGGATGTGAAGCAGAATAATGAAGCCTGCGTCCTGTAACTTGAGTGTCCACCATGTTTCGAGGAAGCTAGATCAGTCTGACTTTAGGAAGGGAAGGGAGGGATGCAGGAGACCCGTGCTGACTACTCCCAGCCGCCTGACTCCGGACACCACATTCCATCAGGAATACGACCGCCTTACGCAAAATGACACTCTGAGAACAGAAAGCCCAGGATTCCACCGCAATAGAAAAGTTGTCTCATGCAAAAAATTAAACGAAATGGATATAATAAGTGGACTTGAGATAAAAGGGTTTCTTTTCATTAAGAAAGACCCAAGGTAAGAATCGAAGGTTCCCTGTGGTCTTGACGAAGCAGTTACACGGAGTTTAGCATGACGGCTACAAGTCACTCGAGGCTGGTGCACTGAACTATGGTAACTGTGTGACTCTGCGTCGTTAACAGGCAAACAGGTGTATTACCCCAAAAGTCCAGCTTCACAAAACCACACAGAGAAATGACGAGGTTGCGCCATGAATAGGTGGGTAATTTTCAAGCCATCTAAGCGTGCGGAAGCCTGTCGTCATTGATCTCTGGACGACCACGACGTGCCTTCCAGTGGGAAATGAAAGAGCTATTCCCACGTCACTGCCACCAACGCCCTGCGGTCCCCGGGCGGCTAAGCTCTGTGGAGGCCCCAGTCAGGTGGCCCCCTGCAACAGCCTCCTCTCAGACTCCCAGAAGTCAATGTGGACAGTTTTGCTTCATCCTCAGTTGGAAATTTCAGTTCAAAGCTGAGAAAGTAACTGGTTTTGACTTTCACGAAGCGGAGATCCATTTTATAATACCCACAAAAATCAACTCACTTGAAGATTTTTTTAAAAGGACAAAGAGGAAAAAAGGAAAGAACGTGGGGCACTGTCCTTTTTCCTTTCCTAAAATGAAGCGTTTTTTCTTCTAAGAGAGCAAATCATTGACTCCTTGCTCAGTGAGCAGTGGAACCTCCCCAGAAACGCTAATTCCTAGGGCCCTATGCGCAGTGACAGTTACTGGAAACAGCGTGGCCCACAGCTCTGAAGCCCTCTCCCTTCCACACTCAGCCGCGGCTGCTGCTCACGGGCCCACGGCGGGTGCTGCCCACTCCTCCTCCAGCCAGGATCGCTGCCCTCGGCTCAGACACTCCTGCTGGGCTTCTATCTGTGACAGGGTCAGAAGGCCCGACAGGCTATTAGCAGATGGACTACTCTCCCTACCAGAGCCATAACTACAGTCTGCAGCCACTTCTGGGGGTAGGTAGATAATACGAACTTTTTCTGCCAGGAACTCCTGATATTATAACGATATCACGAGCATGCAGGAAATTTGGCGGGAAGTCCATGAAGGAGGGGCGCAGAGAAATGGGCTAGTAAACAAAAAAAAGTGTTGAGACACACCCATCATTGGACGCTGTTCTACCAATACTCCGGCTGAGGCCCAGACAGCAGTGATCACCACAGATAATTGCTGGATGGGCTGAGGAACCTCCAGAAAGGGGGGAGGGGGGAGTTTTAAACCTGACCTGAAGGCAGTAGGAGGGGCCAGGGAGATCCTTAAGCTCCGTGAGGAAAAAACAAGTGTGGATGGGGAAGAGGCCATTTCTTAGGAACACACGCAAATCCCCATGATCACGGTTACCCTGAGAACTGTGTCAGGGTTAATTTCTTCCTTTGAGTCTCAGTCTCCCCAAGGGCAAACAGAGAAGACCGAGTTATTCAACGTCCACTCTGGTTCTCCCAGGCATCAGCACATGTCCAGAACAAGACACCTTCCTGGAACCCCACGGCTGGCGGAGGTCGTGCTCACGGGCAGGCAGGGTTCAGCCTTAGGGGCTGTGGCCACAGTTGGAGCAAAAGCCTTCACCAAGAGGCAAGAGACTGCGGACCCAAGTGACCCACAGAGGGCAGGGGTCCCCCACTCAGGCCCAATCTGCAAGTGAACCTACCTGACTGCCACACTGGCTTCTCACAGTCTTGTCAATTTTGGCAATTTCTTCATCTGGATCCTGCAAAAACTAACATAAAACAACCGCCACCCCACAAGGAAACACACCAAACAGTCAAAGACAAAAACACAGAGAAGAAAAAGAAAGTTAGTTAGGTTATGAGCACCATTTCTGCAGACACGGACGCCCCTTAACTACTCCTCTATCAATGAGTACGTGGACAGAACCCAGCCTAGTACCCAGGTAAGATGGGGGGCCATGCTCCCCCACCTGTCCCCTTTGTACTCACCACGGCCACATTTGCCTTCCTCTTCCTGGAGCGAACAGAGGCATCGGTGCCACTTTCCTCTTTCATGGTGCCCGGCTCCTTGGCATCCCTGCGGAGAAGCCAGAGCGGCAGAGGTAAGGGTGAGCTGTCCCCAGACCGGGGCCCACCCCTCCCCCACCGCCGCACGCCCTGCCCTTCCCCGCAGTGGCCGGGCCACTCACCTCTCCCTCCTCTCCCTCGGCATGGCGCAGGGCGTGGGATCAAACCTCAGGCCTGGGGAGCACAGAGCCGGCGATGGGGTGAGGACGGCCGGCCGAGGGGACCAGGGCCCGCCCGCGCGCCCCGGACACCCCTCCCCCTCCCGCGCGGGCGGCGGCGGGAGCCTCCCGGGCCGGTCTGGAAAATGGCCGATGGGCCCGGGGTGGCATGTCACCCGTGGCGCCGCCAGCAGCCCGCGGTACCGGGTCCGAACTCGGGGTGGGGGAGCCGCACGCCACCCCGAAACCCCTGCCGGCCCATCGCCGCCCTCGGCGCCGGGGCTGCCTCGGTCTCCCCCTCAACACCTCCTCTAGCCCGTCTCTGGGCCACCCTGCCCGGCACCCCGCGCTGACGCGTCCGGGGACCCGGCGACCGTGGCTCGCCCCACCCCCACCCCCACCCGGCCGGGCCGGGCCGGGCCGACCCGCGCGCCCCGCGAGTCCGCGCCGTCCGCAGCCGGTGCGGGCCTCACCCGAAGCCGTGTCCGCGACAGGCGGGCGGCACGCGCCGAGGCCGGAGGCGGGCGGGCGGCGGGGCGAGCGGGAAGCCGGCAGGCGGGAGGCGGCGGCGGGCGAGCGCGCGGCGGCGGCGGGATCCGCGCCTGCCCCCTACACCGCGCTGGCGGTCGAGCCGGCTGCTCCTGCGCCCGGCGAAGAGCGGGACATTTAAAAATCTCTGCGCGCGGAACCGGCCCCCGGCCCGCCCTCGCGCCCTCCCGCCACCCTCCGCCCCGCCCCGCCGGCTCCGGGCCCGCCCAGCCGCGGCCCTCAGGACCGCCCGCGCCGCGCAGGCCGCCGAGGCGCCGGCCGGCCGGGGGCGGGGCCAGCGCGGCGCGGGGCGGGGCCGGGCGCCGGCGGGGCGGGGCCAAGTGACAGGGCCTGCGCGCCGGCGGGGCGGGCCCGAGTGACAGGGCCTGCGCCGGGCGGGACGCCGCAGGTCGGACAGCGCGCGCCGCGAAGGCGGTGCAGGTCTGGCGCGAGCCGGGCGGAGGGCGGCCCGGGGGCGGGGCCGAGCCGCGCCGGGGCGGCAAAAAGCCGCGTGGCCGGCGCCGGGGGAATGTAAACACCGCGGCGGCGGCACTTTGGGCCCGGCTGCAGTCCGACCGGGTCGAGCCAGGGTTCGGGCCTGGGTTCAGGCCTGGGGCCAGGCCGGGGGGGCCCGCGGTCCGCCCTCCCGCCCTGCGCGCGCATTGTCCCTCCTTGCACGTCCTCCCCGCCCCCGAGACGCAGGGTTCCGGCACTAAGTCGGGGCGGGGATGAGCCCAAGGTCACCGCGCCTGGTCGCTGGGCCTAGAACCAGGGCCTCTAGCCAGCTGCCGGGTCTGAGGACCCCCGCGGAACAGCCGTTATTGCTGGACGCATGTTCAGCCATCTATCGGCGCACGCATGCATTCATTCATTCATTCGACTCATAGGTGCGCACCTCCCATGTGCGTTCCTGCCCCGCAAACTGAGCATCAGAAGACCTCGCTAACGCTGGGGTTCCACGTGGTCTTCTCTAGTTTAAAGGCTTCCGAGTGTTTCTCATCAGCTTCAGTATCAAATACACAGCCCTTGCCCTGGTCTCCCAGGCTGCACCTGAACGTGCCCTCGGCCCCTCTCAGACCTCCCCTTCAACCCCTCCCCTCACAGCGCCGGCCACCCTCTGTCCTTTCTCACCTTAAGGCCTTGGAACTTGTCACCTGCTCTGGCCCCCTTGGGCTGCTAGCGCCCCCCTCCCCAATTTCAAGGTCTTCGGTGACCGTTTAATTAAAGCCCCGCCCCCTCGTCAGGACTTGCTCTCCACCTCATTGTCCTGCCCTGGTCCCTTCGCAGCACTTGCCACCGTATGTCTCTTGATCCTTGGCTTGTTGCCTTGTTTGGTGTCCCTCTCCCTACCTTGCCTGACCTGTGCACTGCTGTATCCCTCAGGTCTTGGCATAGTGCCTGGAGGAAGGGAGACACATCTTATCTGTGAATGAATCCCTGAAAATCATACACGGACCTAACTTGGAGCTTACAGGCTGGTGAGAGAGGTAAGTACAGGATAAGGTAACTTCAAAACACCCAGGGTTCCCAGCTTCTAGAAGTGTGCGGCAGAGGGCCCCTGAGCACTCCCAAGGGCCTTCCTGATATATGGTCTCAGCCTTGCACCCCGCTCCCCAGGCCCCCATGACTGTTTTCTTGAAGTTAGAGCCTGGATCTCATGGAAGTGTGCAACTCTTGTCACCTGCATAAGGCCCCTGCTTGCAGATTTTTGACCTCTCAAGGACTCTGAGGTCAAGGCCGCTGGGGTGGCTTGCTGTGGTTGGCTTAGGCAAGCATAGGACCCAAGTTTCAGAACTCCTACCCCTGCACCCTTCAGTGATCACAATAACGGGTGTCATGGATAGTGACTCCAAAATGGCAGCTTTGGGCTAAATCCTTCAAAGTGTTATCTCAATTAAATGTCACAATAATCCTATAATATTGAAACTATGATTATCCTATATCATGGGTGGCAACTATCGACTTCCTGGGGTCATTGTGAGGATTAAGTGACATAACGTAGATGAATCACCTAATACAGTGCCTGGCACATTGTAGTGCTCAGCACATGACAGTTCTAACAGCAACGGGCAAGACAATTTTCTTTAGTGGTTGTAGCAATTTACACTCCCACAAGTAAAGACCGAGAGTTCCAGATGCTCTATATCCTAGCCAGCATGTTCATCAATGGTATAATGGAGAAATAAATTTGGTATATTTATTCAACAGAATATTACACAACAGCAAAAAAGACGAGCCGCTGGGACATGCAGCAGTGTGACTGAATCTCTCAGATGTAATGATGAACAAGAAGCCAGACACAAAAGCTCATTCCTCCGGAAAAGGCGACATGGCGGTGGCAGCGGTCAGAGTGGAAGTCCTCCAGGTCTTACGAACGCTTCATGTTTTGATCCGAGTTCCACGGCTGTGTACACAGATAAAAATTCACTGAGCTGTACATTTACAATTCGTGTACATTACTGAGTGTGTTATACCTCAACAAACAACATTAAAATAAAAAAAATAATGGAAGTAAAGCAAGACTTTAATAATCCCTGCCCACTTGGGAGCTTCTAGTCTGGAAAGGAGGCAGTCTGGGGCAGTACAGAGTGAAAACGGCTGAGATTGGAAAAGTGCGGGGGGTAGGACTTCCTGTGGACTTGCGGGGGAGGGCGTCCGACCTACTCTCAGATGCCAAGAAGGCTGCGTGGAGGAAGCCGCGTCGAGGCTGAAGGATGAATGAACTCGGCAAAGGCGATAGAAAAGATAGGTCTGAGGCAGCGGAAACTGCCTGCACAAAAGCTCGGAGTCCTCCGAACTTACTGATTGACGGCTGCTCGTCTGGGGCAGCTCACCTTCGGCTGTTTGGGTTCATTTCGTTTTACGCCTGCATCCGGTTCTGAGTGTCCAAGTGTTGGTTCAGCCTTGAGGGAGACTGTGGATCGGACTAGAGGCTACTGTGTAGGGAGGCAGCACCTCCCTCTGCCATGAGACTTTGGTTCCTGTATTAATACCTGTAACACCTTTGCGATGGTATATAGTACGTAGTAAGTGCTCAATATGTCTTAACAATTGTTATCATTCATAAATTTAGGGGGGCATTTACTTAGTTTCATACATGGTTCAGGCCCCAATGACTGTGGAAGGGTAAGGATGAGAGCCAGCATACAGGGGGTAAGGAGGGGTAAGTTCACAGGGGTTGCTAGGGGGACGTCCTTCCAAGATAGGATTCCTTAATCCAGGGCCCTCAGACAGACTTCGGGGGCCGGGAAGCTGCCTGCTGACAGTGCCGGCCCATGGCACGCACTTGCCCAGGCAGCTGGTGTATAACTTTCACCAGCTCCTTAAAGGCTCCCAGCACAAAGTTAAGGAGCGTGGCTACCAGAGAAGGTTGATCGGGGAAGGCGTGGGCTGTGGCTGGGGGTGGAGCAGCCCGAGGCCCTGCTGTCAGGCAGAGCTGGACAACTGTAGCTGCTCAGGTGAGCCGAAGAAGGGGCCTTGTGAGGCTGTAGACCAGCATACCAGAAGAGGGGCCCAGCCAGCTGCACCAGTGTGAGCTGTGGGGTGGGGGCTGGGCAGGACAGGCAAGACCCAGCTCCAGGGCCCCTGAGCGTGGGAAGGCAGCAGAGGCTTGGCTCGTGTTCTCCCTCGGCCCTGTAAATCTGTCTGCTCAGGCCAGTCAGGGCAGCAGGAGTCACCGGCCCCCATCTGTGCTCCCCAAGTCTTCATTGCCATTCAGATCGAGCCAATGCTATGGACTGCAAGACGGGTATTTGGCAAACCAGTGGGTGGCCCCAGCCCTGGCCTAACCCCCTTAGGCTGGAGAGCACGTCCAGTCACCACTCCTTGAGACAGAGACTGTGCTCAGTTAAACACTCCAGCAAAAATTTAAATTGACCTTCTTTCAGACTTAAGATAAGATAGAGCAATGAGCTGACACTTATGGATTCTGTGCTAAGCTTGGAGGTGCCAGGAACAGAGACTGATTTGAAAAAAATTCTAGGAACAAGGAGCGCGGCCAGGTTGGGGGACAGTTTCGCGGCAATGAGCTACCCCCGCAGATGGGCTAAGACACAAGGGGACTTTGTTCTGTGTCTGACCACCATATCCCCAGCTTTCACTTAAATCTCATTTTGGGTTTTTCTGAACACAGGCGCAGCTACAAGACATAGAGGGTGGGGGCTTGAAGAGAGAAGGCCTTCCTGTGTCCCTTGGGGTCAGGGGCTCACATTTTCCTTGAAGCACCACCCTCTGCACTTTGATGGGGTAGGGTCCTGGCCAATCAGAGCACTTCATTCCTGCCCATGTGATTGGTTGAGGGGTAGGCACATGACCCAAGCAGGGCCAATGAAAACCCTCTGGTGTTGCTAAGCTGTCTGAAAGTGGACCTGGGACCAGGAAGCCATGTTGCCACTCAGGGTGACCTTCCTTGGAGGGAAGTCCTTCCCCAGGGGAGCAGGGCCCGAGGCGAGGGGAAGCAGACTTCCGATTGCTGAGTTCCTGGATCTAATCAAGCTCAAGACCAGATAACTAAGCACTTCCCGGATGCTGGAGCCGGCGCGGCATCTTCACGTGTCCGTTCGGCCCGTTGGGGTCGGGTTTCCCATAAATTGCAACCCAGACAGTCATGGGTGTCGGGGGTGAGGGAAAGGGGGACGAACTGTCAAACTTTGTAGATCTGTGCCCCCAGAGATCTGCCAGTGGCCCTGCAGACCCCACGCGGCCCCTCTCCACAAGGACAGCAAATCCAAGCGCCCCGGTTCGGGGCCACCAGGCTGGATCACTGGCTCAGCCCCCCAGAATCCCGACTCCTCCGGCGATATTCCTGGATTCCTCGCTTGTATCAGTCACACAGGAGCACACACCTTAGCCTGGCAGCCGCGGGACCCCATACGCCTGCCCCCCAGTCAAGTGCTAGCGGGCCGGGGTGGACCGGCTTAACCCTGCCCTGCTGGGGACACCTCCCGCCTTCTGGGAGCAAGTGGACACTAATGGAGCAGGACTCACTCCGAACGTGACTGGATAGAGATCACAAACGGATGCTAATGGCCACAGACTATTAGCCAGAAATTGAATTTCTGTCTACCTGAGGGTTTCTGACTCATTGGGCAATAGCTGGGCCCACATCTCTGCAGGGCGACAGCACCCGCTGGCCTGTTTGGGTGGGGGGTGGCTTCACCCTGTCACACTCCTTGAGGTTTCAAGCTGGCCACTGCGTCTGTCTGACACTGAGACCCCACCTAGGGGCTGGGAGCTGACCCAGAGCCTGCAGAGCGGGCTCTCACGTGAGGGAGGGTCAGGGTTAAATAAACAAGAAGGGGAGAAGGAAGGAGGCATGGGGTGACCCAGGCCTGGAGGCCTGAGCCTTCCCCAGAGCCAGTGCAAGGTCTGGACAGCCAGGTTTGCTGAATAAATAAGAGGGTGGATGAATGGGGAGGGGGCAAAGGTGAGAGGTACAGAAAGCCTCTTCCAGATGGGGACAGGAAGCTGAGGAGGCCGGGTGCACGGAGTGGGGGGCACATTCTTTTGCTGGGGCCAACGTAGGGCTGGTATCGGGGACACAGAGGGCTCGCCATGGGGGGGCCTCTGAGCTCAAGGCCAGGGCTTCCCCCCTCCCTGTGCGAGAACCTCTCTACCTTCAACCTTACACTACAAGTTCCATCAGTCTGTTTGCTTGAGAAGGAAAACCTACTCTCCGTCCCCCAAATGGAAAACCAGCGTCATGACCACAAAGAGAAGGGAGCATCGAAGTGTTTGGCAGGACAGCGTGGGCGAGGCGTGAGCCCAAGACCCGAGCTCCTCCTGTTTACAGCAGGGGCAACTCTGTGATTCCACTCTGCCGAGGGGTCCAGGGTGAATTCATGGAGACAGAGCAGAAGGGTGATGCCCAGGCTGGGGGGCCGGGGGATCGGGGCTTACTGTTAATGGGGACAGGGTTTCAGTTTCGCAGGATGGAAACTTCTGTGGACAGATGGGGGTGGCGGCTGCGCAACACCATGAGTGTGTGTAAAGCCACCGAACTGGACTCCACCGTGGTTAAGATGGCGAATGTTATATGTATTTTACCACAATTTTTTTAAAAAAGGTGAGCAAACATTACAGAGGCGCCAAAGCCATCAGCTTCAAATGGAGACTTTCTCCTTGACAAAGCAGAACGTGTGGAAGAGAATCGAGTGACTCACTCAGTATGTGACCCACTGTTATCTAAATCATGTATGAAACTGTGGTCGGGGAGGGAAAGGGATGGCCGATGGGGCGTGGGGAGTCGGGGACGGTTCAGCATGCGCCCTGCCGAGGGCTAGGGGTCGAGGATGGCTCTTTGCAGCCTCTGCCCCCTGGCTCCCACAAGGAGCCCCCAGGTTTGCTCTCTCCGATCAGTTTTTGGTGGGGGACCCCTGAGCCGAGTTCCAGTGTTTGGGGACAGTTGATCAGGTTCTCGGTTTCATGTCCTTCATGATTCTGGGCAATAGGAGTTGGTGACCAGTGCCATTTTACTGGGCCCAGCGGGCGCCTTGCACACAAGTGGTGCCCTCTGAGTGTCTGTTGACAGGCCACGGGGCTGAATTGTGTCCCCGAGGCATGAAGGCTGAGCCGGCAGCCTGCCCATCCAAGATGCTCTGCCCCCGCGGAGGTCACCACAAAACGGCAAGAGCAAAGCCCAGAGGGAAGCAGCCGGCAGCAGGGGGGAGGGGCAGGGCCAGGAAGCGGGGTCACTGACGTGGCCCTGCAAGGCCACCGATGCCCTCCATCTCGCCCCCTGCAGAAGGCCCTCCGGAGTGGCATTTCCTTCCTCCTCCTCTGCGCTCCTCCTCGGTACCTTCACTCGGGGAGCTCCCTGTCAGCCACGGGGTGACTCCAAACGCTCCCTTCCCGCTGGTCTTTCTGTCTCCAGCCCACGCCTCTGCCCGGCCTGCTTGCCGGCTCCCAGGCCGCTCAGGGTAAGATGCCTGAAGATGAACTCAGGGTCCCCCACCCCCACCGCGCCTGCTTCTCCACCTGGTGCCACCATCCACTCCGCTGCTCAGGCCCAAACCTGGTGTTGCGCCTTCTCATGCCTTCCTGTCGCCCTTTGCGTTGCAGGCAGCAGCAGGCCCCGCTGGCTCTCCGCCCCTCAGTATCTCCAGTCTGCCTCCTCCTGCCCCTCCGCCCCGTCTGGGAGGGAGCCCTGGACCGCCTCTTCCCCACCGAGACGCCTGTGTCAGGGAACAGCTAGGGTCACCCTAGAAGAAAGTTGCATCTGCAAATCCAACCAAACCTGCCCTTCCGAAGATTGTGGGGTCCTGTGCTGCTGCGTGAGCACCGGGAACGCTTGTCCCGGAGTCCCAGGCCCTGTCCCCGCCTCTCCCTCTGCCCCAGCCTGCGGGCTCCCGGCCCCTTCCTCCAACAGGCCACACTGTCCTGTCTAAACTAGGCTGTCTCCGTCTCGGGACCGTTCTGCTCTTTCTTGCCTCTCACCAATTGTCTCTTGGCATCCTGTTTTGTTTTTGTGTTTTTAATTATAAAAATTTCCAAATGTGCACACAAACAGAGGAACGAGCGGACGAGGACCCGGCGTAGAGTTAGCCCGCAGACTCCACGACGAAGGTTTTGTCATTTTGGTTTCATTGAGCCCGCGGCTTTTTTTTTCCCCCTTTGCTGAAATATTTTAAGGTGAATTCCAAACATCATGTCGTTTCACTTTTACGTATTTGAGTACGCGTCTCTAATAAATATGGACGTTTTCTTACCTAACACACCTAACGAAGTGGACAGTTCTTGGTCTCATTTAATGCTCAGTCTAAAATCGAAGCCCCGGGTCTCGAACACAGCTCGTAAGCTTTGGCGGGGGTCACCGCGTCCCGCCTGGTGGCTGTGTCCCTCGCCCTCTTCAGTGTCCAGCATCCGCTTCTTTTCCACATTTGCTGCAGGAAGCAGGTGCCATTGCGCATTCCGAAAGTGGCCGTTCGCTTCACCTTCACCACGGGGCGATTCGTGTGGGCCTCTCCCCCCCCACCCCGGTTCCCCGAGGGCGGGAGCTGCTTCCCGGAGGCGAAGCTACGTGCTCGGCTCCGAGCGTCACCGCCTCCAGGGGCCCTCGGTGCCTGGCTGCCCCCTCCGGTGACGCCGAGACTGACCAGCAGGGTCGGGGATGACAGCCTCGCCCTCCCGCTGCCAAGTTCCCCACCCGCCCCCACCATCCCCTGGGTCGTTTCCTGAGTCAGTGTTTTGATCGGGGTTTGCGAAGTGGTGATTCTCTGTTTCCTTCACTTCTTTGGCGGGGTGAGAGTCATGTCCGGGGGTGGTGTGGGGGAGTGCTCACCCCGCGGCGAGCGGCAGGGGCCGGGGGGTGGGGGGGTGTCGTCTGCAAACAACTCAGTAGTAATAAGAGGACAGACTGAAGCCCGCGGCTCTTTCCCGGCCCGGCCCGGGCAGTTCCTCAGCGTCAGGGCTGGAATATTGCTCCTCACAGGGCGATGTCCCTGTCCCCACCCCCACGGGGGGCTCCACCGCTCCCACTTCATTCCCTGGGGTCTCCTGCACAGAAATTCTCCATATCGATGAGAGCTATTTGGTTGCCCTGAAACACAGCTCACATGGTGGACTAAATGCTTAATTCTCCCCTTTTAATTACGCCCCGTGTTTTTATTCGGCCTGGCGCTGCACGCTCCGGGTAATTGCATGTTTGTTTACGTGTTTGGGGCCCTTCTTCCTGCAGGAGGAAGCTGCACTGAGGCACCCGGGAGGCTCCCAGCGTTCAGACACCGGAGGGGGAGAGTCCGGAGTGACAGCCAGGAGCGGGAAGCAGGCGGTGTCACAGGAGGGGGCGGGCAGAGCCCTGGAGGCTGAGACCCTGTGGCCCAGGAAACAACGGCTGTCACAGTGTCTGAGGCTGTCACCGCGTGGGCCAGTGGTGGGCAGGGGCAGCACAGAGGTGGACGAGGCCAGGAGAAACAGCACGTGCCACGCCCGGTGGGGCCACGAGGCCTCCGGGTCCCCCGTGACCCCCTGCACGGAGCCCGCTCCGGGGAGCACACCGTCCCCGCGGCTCGGCCTCGTCGCGAGCCCCACCCGCTCGCTCCCGAAGCGCTCTGTTTCCCTCCCACTTCACAAGTGGGTTGGCGAGGACCACCGAAGTCTGTTTGCTGTACACAGAGATAGTTAGCAAACACAGAATGTGTGGAAAGCGCCGTTCCAGCCATCTTTCTGCTATTAACACACAAAAGCAAGAAAGCTCCAAGCCCGAGCATCTGCAGCTCGGCCTCGCGCGAACGAGCCATATGGTGCGAGCACGCGATGGAAGGCGGCGGGGCGCCCGGCCTGGCTGCCTGCAAGGCCCCTCCGCCGGCGCCGGCCCAGCGAGCGAGCGGAGCCGGCCCCTGCGCCAGGCGGCCGCGCGGAGCCCGGGCCCTGCCGCCCCGCCTGGCCCCGCCCGGCCCCGCCCCTTCATCCCTGCACTGTCGGGGCCGCGACCCTTCCCCCAACGGCGGCAGAAGGAACCAAGACAAGCTGTCCCGGGTGGGAGCGGGGTCGGGACGTAAGGAGGTGACGTGGGAGAAAGACAGGACGGTTCTCAGAGGTTATGGGTGCGGTGACAGGGAGCGGGCAAGCTCGTCGCTTGGATAAGGTGGTTCTCGAAGGCCTTTCTCAGGAGGAGGCGCCGCAGACCGTGAGGCCCGAAGCATGTCAAACATCCAGCTCGAGGAGCTGGGCGCGAGTGTCCCAGGCCCAGGGGACGGCATGCGCCAAGCCCAGGGGCGCCAGTGACAGCGTGTGAGCAGAACTGGGCCAGGAGGCGGGGGCCCCGGCCGGGGAGGGGCGGCCGCGCCGGCCCTGGGCCCTGGGAGGCCCCGCGGGGAGCCGGAGCTTTGCTGCCCCTCCGTCAGGAGCCTCGGAGGCGGTGGGAGGACAGCGACTGACCCTAGCCTCGCGTTTACAGGTCACTCGCCCGCGCGTGGGCGTGGGGCACACCCTGCAGGCAGAGCGGCCAGACGGCGGTTTGGCCAACGTTGGGGCGAGGTGGAGTGGACACCAGCGTCAGATACGTTTGCGAATAGAGCGAGGACACCCCGGCCGGAGGGGCTGCCGGGACCGGGGCGGGGGCGGCGGGGCGGAGCGGACGTCCGAACACCGCCCCCTGTTCCCTGCGGCTGGGGTGCCGCTCCTCTGCCCCTCCTCATGGAAGGCCTAGCTTTCTTTCCCTCTTCCTCTCCTCTGTGGTCAGTGACATGTCACGACCCGGCGACATGCCATTCTTCTGCCCGGTGGGAGTCTGGGGAGAGGACGGCCCTGCCGACGCCTCGGGGTGCGGCCAGCCCTCCCCGGGCGGCCTGGTTGTTCTGCATTCCAGCTGGCCGAGGGGGCCAGCCGCGTCCAGGGCGGCAGGGGCGCACGGTCACACGTCGCCCGGGGCAGCAGGGCCACCTCAGCTCGCGAGCATGTGTCTTCTCCGGGAGCGTGGCCATCTGGGGTCCCCAGAAGCAGAGCTCAGTGTGCAGGGCATGGTAGGGGCGCCCTGGGGACCGGCATCTGGGGACCAGGGGGTGCTGAGCAGGAGCGGGCAGAGGCCGCTCTGGAGCTGACGTGGCCGGCAGACGGCCACCCCGCAGGGCGGCTCTGTGGCTGAAGCCACCCCGAAGAGGCTGGCAGCATGCCGGCAGCCGGGGCCACGGGACCTTCTTCGGGGGTCCCGGGCGGGGCGTCTGCGGGTCCTCCACACTCCTCTAACTCAGACACGACCGATGTGTAAACCAGCAGTTGCGGGTGTGCTGAAGTCACAACATCCTTTCCTTAAACAGGCTCAGCCAGAGGTCCAAGTCCGCCGCCGGGCAGGTCTGGGACTCGGTGGCAGTCCGTTCACATGCCCACAGCCAACAGGGCCAAGACCAGGCCCCTCTCCTCCCTGGACACGGCCCTGTGTCAGTCTAACTGGGCGCTGTCAATATTCTTCACAGACACTCAAGGCTCTCCAGGGGGCTGGGCCGGTGGACAGGGACCCTGGCTGTCCTGCCCTCATGGAGTCCACGGCTCGTGGGACAGGGAGGCACCAATCAAGTGACCACACCCAGGGCCACGCCATGAACGCTGGTTTCCCGTTTTAGTGCAATAAATGTGCGTCTTAGTGGGTGCGAGGTGCACCCACACGCCAGCCTCGATGACCTGAGGCTGGTGCCGGTGTTGGCCCCACTTCAGGCCGGGACACAGCCACGGAGAGCTCTCCAGCAGTCGGGTTCGCTGGCTGGCACGTCACCGTGCACAGATTCACGCTCCGAAGGCAAGTTGTTTTGGAACCCAATCGGGACAGGGAGGAGGGAAGGAGAGGCAGGGAGGCCGGCCCCTCTGGGGGGCTGATGCTTGAGCTGAGGGGTCAGAGATGTGACAGGGTCGACGGGCGGAGGGGTGGGCAGGGAGAAGGCCCGGGACTGGGGGGGACCAAGCTCATCTGAGCACTGGGAGGTGGGGTCCTGGGAGGCCAGGCTGGGGTGCGGCCACAATGCTCCCACGTCCTTTATCCTGAGAGCCGTGGAGGCACTCAGAGGTCTGTTTTCAAAACAGTCCTCCGGCTACCACGTGGGGCACAGGCTTCAGGGGGCCAGGTGCTGGAGGCTGCTGCCATTATCAGGGAGACGAGGCCGGAGCCTGGGGATTGCGGGGCCCGGCAGGAAGTGGCTGGACTCGGTGCTATTTGCGGTAAGATAAACGTGGCCATGGGGAACAGGACCTGAGTGTGGTCCAGAGACCCAGAGTTTCTGGCCTGCAGACTGGACTCTCGCGATACCATTAATGGGATGGAAAACCCAGGGACTTAGAAGGTCTTAAGAAGTAACAGAAAGTCAAAGTGACATGTTTTTCTGATTTTTATGTCTCAAATATATCGGAATGTGGAAAAAGTAGTATCCTGAACATCTGTTAACTTCCACCTAGAATCGCCGTTGTTAATAGTTTGCTATATTTGCTTTTTCCCACCCTTTCCACACACACACACGCATGCGCGCACACACACACACACACGCACACGCACGGGCATCATGGCGGTTCACCCCTAAATACTTCTCTATGTGTCCCCTTGGAAGAAGGACATTCTCCCCAATAAACACAACAGCATTTTTGCATCTAACCATGAAAACGATTCTTCCATAATACCATGTGACATCTGGCCCATGTCACATCCTCCCAGCTGTCCCCAGATTATTTTAATAGTAGGAGCCAGACGAAGTCCCCGCTGCTGGGTGGTCTGTTGGTCACTGGGTCTACTCTTTGCCCCACGGCCCTCCCCTTCTCCCCGTGACTCCGGCTGTCGGGCAAGTCCAGGCCAGGCCTGGGAGCCGCACGCTGTCTGCTCTGGGTCTGTCTGGTGGCTGCGGCTCTCTGGCCTTTTTTTTTTTTTAGCAGTTTATTGAGATATAATTCATATACCAGACAGTTCACTCATTTCAAGGGAGCAACGCCACGGCTTTTGGTATACTCGCGGGTACGCAGCCATCACCACGCTCACTTTAAAACACCTTCATCGCCTCGGGAGGAAACCCTTCACCTCCTCCGCCTCCCTCCGCAGCCCTCAGCGACCACACGTCTGCTCCCCTCGTCCGGGTTGCCTGTGAGCGGAGCCACGGAGGTCGCGGTCCTGAGTGAGCAGCTTCGTCCATGGAGTCCAGGTGGCCTTCCTTTCTGGCGCATACTGTTCCGTGGCCTGGACACGCCACGTGAGTTTACTCATTCGCCTGTCGGTGGCGTTTGGGTGGCGTTTGGGAGGTTTCCGTGCCTTGCGGTCATCGCGAAGGCCCCTGCTGTGAGCAGGCGGGAACGAATCTTTACGGGACGTGTTTGCACTTCTCTCGGGTGTGTACCCGGGTGGCGCTGCCGGGTCACGTGCTTCCACCCTCTGCCTGTGGGGGGCGGGGCTTCCTTGAGGAAGGGAGGGGCTTCGGACTACGCCCATGATAGTGAGCTGGGACACACGGCCAGGGGTCCCTGTTTGCGATTCCCAGGGCCGCAGTGACAAGTTACCACAGACTCAATTCTCTCACTCGCATAGAGGTGATCCGTCTGAAATTAGGGTGTTGGCAGGGCCAGCCGCCCTCTGCACTCAGGGGAGGGCGCCCCGTCCCCCGCCCCTCTGGCTCACTGGCTCCCCGCAGTCCCTGGCTGGTGGCGGCTCCGCCCGGCCTCTGTGTGTCCCCTTTCCCCTACGGACACCCGCCTCTGGGTGAGGGCCCCCTAACTCAGCTCAATCCTGGCCTAACTCAATGACCCCCGCCAAGTGCCTGCTCCCGAACAAGCTCGCGTTCATGGGTATTGGGGTCGGGGCGTCCACACCCTTTTGGGGGGCACAATCCAAGCTGCGGCCTTCCCCATCCAGGAGCCTTCCCCCGTGGCGGAGGACGTGGGGTCGGCCTCGCTCGGCGTTTACTGAGCGAAGCCATCACTGGCCCGGAATCCGGACGCAGCAGAATCCACTAAAATGGAAAATGCGCAGAGCCGAGAGGCGGTACCCTGGGTGCCCGCGTGGAGGCGCCAAGGACGGGCAGGGCAGCAGGCTCACGCCCACGGCGGTGCGGGGCAGCCACACGGCGCAGGCCCGCGCTCCTGACTGGGGGACAGCGACACGCGGGGCTGAGCGGCGTGTGCGTGTGCGTCCCTAGCCATCCCCTGCGGCACACCCACGTGCGAGCAGACGCACCCGAACAGGGCTGGGGCCGAGGTCCCAGAGACGCTAGGGTCAGGACGAAGGCGCTGGGCCTCACCTCGCACGCGTTTACACTCCAACCCGGAGAACTCGCTGCATGAGTGACTTAAAAGAAAACCCTTGGCCTCCCTGGCCACAGGCGACTGCCAGCCGAGGCTGACCCCTTCTTCTGCCTCTAGAAACAGTCCCGAGGTCACCCCCGTGGAGCGCTGGGTGCCAGGGTGCCAGGTGCACGGAGGAGGGGAGCCATGAGAGGGGTCGGCACAGACGCCCCCCTGCGCTGGGCAGGGGCCCTGTCTTCCTCACCAGGTCTGGGCACCGGCTGGAAGCAGAAGAGAAAGCCTGTGTCTCCTGTGTTCCGAGGGCCCCAGGATGTGCCTCCTCGGGCTTAGGCGTCGGGAGGGCTGTGGCCGCCTGCGAGGGTGCAGGCGCTTCGTCACCACGAGCCGTTGGAGATCCCATGAGCCGGGTTTGAGGCTGCAACAAGTCTGCGGGTGCTGATGCTTTGGTGAAAGAGGCTGTTTCTGAAAACACTTAGCAAAGTTGCTAAAAGTCACGTTCATTATGGGAAAGTGGGATTCTAATGTGTCACTGCCGTCCTGGCGCCACCTGGAAGTGTCACTGCGGGGGACAAGGGGGTGGCTTCTGGCTGGCTCCAAGAGAGGCCCTCTGGACTGGAGTGTGGGGACATCAGACATCAGAATGAGCCCCTCAGCCTTGGAGCTGGGCGGGGCGGGGCACAGGCCAGGGGCGGGGCACAGGCCAGGGGCGGGGCAAGGCGGGGGCGGGGCAAGGCGGGGGCGGGGCACAGGCCAGGGGCAGGTCCGCCTGCCTCGCTCTGACCCGCCCTCCTCCCTTCCCAGTCTCTGTCCTTTCCGACACTACACAACTTCTTTTAGAAAATAGAACGGAAACCTCGCCCACAGGATGACAGTGCTTCGTGACCAGCACCCAGGGGCCCTCCACGGGGTCATCGGCCCGACCCGTGCTCTCCCGGATGTTTTCCTGCCCTCGGAGCAGGGTTCTCAGCCTCGGCGCTGCTGGCGTTCGGGGCCGGGGTGCTGTGCTGTGGGGGCCTCCTGTGCTTTGTGGGGTGCTTAGCCTCTGTTCGCTGGGTACCAATGGCACCTTCTGCCTCGCTGTGACAACCCAAATGTCTCCAGCCACTGCCACATGCGCCCCCGAGAGGGCGGGGCAAAACCACTTCCTGTTGAGAACCTTCAAGGTTCTGTACCTAATCCCGGTGCGCGTGCGGGTGGGGAGTCCACACTGAATGCCGTCCTCCAACATGAGCCGGGGGGCCTGTCGTTCAACCCAAGTCTGACACCACCCGCCGGAGAGCATCACACACCACAGGCGAAGGGCTCAGCCCTACAAGACCACCCCGCCCTTCCCGCCAACTCTCTGGCACTTCTGAGACCGGCTGTAAGTCAGGGGTTCCCACGACCGCCTCCTCCGGTGTGATTAATTTACTAGCGTGCTCACGGGACTCGGGGAACATGTCACTCACAAGATCACTGGTTTATTGCAAAAGGCGGGTGTGGGGACGGGGCGTGGAGCTCTCTCAGAGAATGTCACCCTCCTCGCCCCCCCACCCCCCTCCCCGCACACGCCCACTAACCGGAAGCGGCCGCACGCTGCCCTTGCGGGTTTTTGCGAAGGCCTCGTTCCCTAGGCAGACCGACCGAGTCATTGCCCACTGGTGACGGATTCGACCTCCAGCCCCTCCCCTTCCCCCGAGGTCTGGGGAGCGACTAGAGGTCCTAAGCCACCAGTCCCCGGCTGGTTCCTCCGGGGACAGCCCGCCCTTAGGTCTCCTGCGTTCCAAAAGCCATTGGTTAACATAAAAACTGACACCTTTACTGCCCTGGTCCCTTAGGAAATTCCAAGGGTTTTAGGAGCTCTGGGCCGGATCGGGGACAGGGACCAAATATTCGGACAATTTCTTATCATAAATCACGGGAACGCAGAACTACTGCCCAGGTGACTGCTCCTGTCACCGCGTGGGGCGTTTGTCAGAAAACAAAACAGACAGAAATACACGAGGTGACGTTTGTGTCCTTCTTTAACTGTGCCCGGCCGGATGGCGCGGCGGCGCCGCTAGGCGCACCCCGTTCTTAACCGCTGCGTGCGGTTTCCGCTCGGACCCTGGCGGCCTCGTCCGGGCCGCGTCCCGTGGTTCACCGCTGTACCCGGGCTGCAGCGAGGGCCTCCGCCTGAGTCCTCCAGTGGAACCGGGAACGGAACCTGCGCCGCTGGGCCCACATCCCTGCTCCCCATCCTCCGGGCTCTGCTGCCCTCAAGCCTCAGTGTGCCCGTCTGCAGCCCGGGGCTAATGCGCCCCGTCCCGCCCACCCCACGGCGCTCCGTGGGGCCCAGGGCCGGCGCCCGAGAGAGCACCGGGAGCAGCCCTGTGCTGGGCACGGCGAGGGAGGACCGCGGGCCAGAGCTCGGGGGACCTGCTCCCCCCCCCCCCCGTGCCTGTTCTGAACCCGGGGGACCTGGGAGGGCTGTGACACCCACCTTTCCTCACCCTTCCTGACGTCCCCAGACTTTGGGCACGGAGGGGAAGGCTGCATTTTCCAACGCAAACGCTTCTCAGAACCCGGAAGCTTTAAAACCACCAGGTGAAAGATGAAAGTGTGTGACAGTTTCTTTAAGAATCTTTCATTCTCTGAGTTCAAATACCACGCATGAGGATGAGTGTGCTCCGCGCGTGTGTGCGTGTGTGTGTGGGTGTGTGTGCGTGCGTGTGTGTGCGTGTGTGTGTGCGTGTGTGTGTGTGTGCATGTGTGTGTGCGTGTGTGTGTTTTAAGATCCTGCTATCGTGAGCAGCAGGTAGCAAAATGTGGGTCTTTAATGTGTTAGTAAAACAGCACACATTTGAATATTGACTTTTTCTGCCATCTGTACCAGTTGACACTGTTTTTCATACCAGCTTATTACATTTCTGGTACAAACATACTTTTGGGTGTCTCTGTTGATTTATGCTATAGTTGCTCTGGTATTTGTGTTAAAATAGCATTTCAAAACTTTAAAATATTGCTATTTATTCCTTCCTTGATTCTTTGCCACTTGACGAGCTGTGGAGCGGCATGTCTCCCGAGGACTGAGTCGTCAGGTGTAGTTCTCTCGAGGGGGCAGTGGGCTGGGGACGGGCAAGCCCAGACAACTCAGAACGGGGGCCAGCGGGGACTCCGGGGGCACCCAACACACGAGACCCTTGGGTGGATCTGTGGATCCTTCGGTGTTATTTTTAACCCCCATGGGAGAAAGACAATATGGTGTGTCTTTATGAAGCTAACTCTGCTCAGTTTAAAGACATTTAATTCTGTCCTTCTTCCTTTCTTGATGCCAAAGTTCTCTTTCTTTGGTGGATTGAAGGGAGGGGGTCATGGATGGCAGGATTTTGTCCTTTAGATTAGCTTTCCCTGGCAAAATCATAAGTTCTTTAGTTCAATTTTTTGGTGGGGGTGATAGTATCACTGGTCTGCAAAATTCACAAACCTGGGGCCCACTGTACAAAGCCGCTGTGTGTTTGGGGGGGCTGAGCCCCTCTTTGGATTTCACGCTCTGCAGAGGCTGTGGCTACGGCTGTGTTTGGGGCTGGGGCTGGGCAAGATCTGGGATGGGGGTCCTCACAATTTGGGGGGGCCCTGTGGCAGTGCAGGGTGCCTGCAGCCGGCTGGCGCGTGGATAAGGCATTCTGCCACTCTAAAAAAAATCTGTGCAAACTGTCACAGATGGGAGAAAGAGCCGATATTCAAATTGGAGGCTGTTTTGCTAACATGTTATAGATTAACGTGTTTTTACTGGCTGCCGCATCCTGTGGCAAGATGAGCTATCCTCCTAAAAGAGGAGGAGGAGGAGAAGCCGCCTGTTCAGGGGCCCGCGGGGGTGGGGTGCGGGCAGCCCCCGGCTGCCTCCCCTTGCCCCCCACGCCCTCACAGAGCCCGGGGCTTTGGAAGGGAGCCCCATCTCCAGCTCCAACACCCTGGCCCTTTTGCTCAGGGATACTCAGCCCAGCCGCCTCCTTCTGGCTGGCGGATTCCTGTCCCCTTTTATTAGGACTTGGCCCAAGTGCAACAGTGTGTGTGTGTGCGTGTGTGCCCACATAGGGTGGCAACGAGAGCTGAGATTTATTACGTGCTGACACCGCGCTCAGCGCTGCCTCCTGCAGCGCCCTGAGGGCCACCCCAACTGCCCCTGTTTTATAGAAGTGGGAACCGAGGCAGAGGGGCGGAGCAACCTCTCTGAGGCCACACAGCTGGGAAGTGGGGTTTCGAGTCCAGGCAGAGGGGGTCCGGTTCGGTCCCCTACCCCTACAGCAGAGCTCAGCCACACCCCAAACACAGCTGCTCCCTCCCCCCACCTCCCTACCCCCGCCAAAGAGACCCTCCCTCCGGCCGTCAGCTCACATTCCAGTCCCAGCACAGGGCGATCGCTGCCTCTTCCATTACATGACTCCCAGCCTGGGCCCGGGGACAGAATAGGGGTTTGTGGGTCTCTGCGGGTTCAAATGGGGCTCTCTGGGGGATCTAATTATAATTTTTGCAAAACGGGGCACAAGGCGAGGACCCGCTCAGGGGGTCCAACACGCAGGAGTAATTGCAGAAAGCCTGGTGAACAGAACTGACGCCTGCCATCAGGCCAGCATGTGCATGGGGGGCGGGCTGCCCCGGGGCCGGGGTCCAGGGTCCGGGGTCCAGTCCTCTTTGTTTTCTAGAAGATGCTTTGGGCTAAGGGCCCTCCCTGAGCCTGGTCCTGGCCAGTGCCCTCCGTAGGGGCCTCTGTGCAGGCGCCCTCTGATGGTCAGTGGCAGTAGTGCAGCCTGCCATATCCCTCAGGCCAAGGCCTGAAGGAGGGGGGACCTCGGGGGCCACCAGGTAAAGAAGAGCCTTCCAGGGGGGCTGCGAGGGCCAGGGAGAGGTGGGCTCTTTCCCTCTCTCACAGTCACCCTGGGCTGCCCACTGACGAGCTCATTCCCCGAGCCCTCTGCGGGCCAGTGTGGCTCACGGCAGAGGCCAGGCTCAGGCGGCGGGACCCTAAGAGGGCTTCTAGGCAGCGGGGCAGAACCAGGACCAGGCCTGGAGATTCCAGAAAGCTGGGGTTTCTGAGAGTCCCCCAGGCACGGCCCCCCAGGCAGCGGGGGAGGGCGCCAGGCGGGCGGCTCTGGGGACTGGCTCGTCCGGCCAGACGAGGTCCTGCCACACCCTGCGGGGACAGCCTTCCACAGGCAGGAGCCTCGGTTTCCTTCTCTGTGAACTGGGCACACTGCTGACCTCAGGGGTTGCTGCTCTGTGTGTCTGCCTGAGGTCCCAGGGGACACGTCTCCCCAGGGTGGCCCTCGTATGTGCCAGGCTGGTCTAAGAAGATGCTTCACCTGTGGGTGGGAGGGCCATGGGCCCCAAGGCGAGGCCTCCGCGGCAGGCAGCCGGGACCCTACAGAGCCTCCCACGGGCCCCGCACCCAGCCTGGGGCCTCGGTGCCAGCCGCCCCACATGCCCCAAGGCCACCAGCGCTGATGGTGTCTGACCAGCACTAGCCTCTGTCGACGGAAGAAGCGTCCAGACCTGCAGAGAATTCTTATGAGTGTCTCTCTGAGCTCGTAAAGTGATGGCGCGTGTCGGGAGCGCGATCTGGAGGGCTCGTGGGAGCGCCGGCTCGGCAGCTACTTCCTTCCGTGCGTTTGAGACTAGAGAGGCCGGTGAGAGCCGGGCAGAGCGAGGCGGGAACTGGGTTACGGGACAGTGAGCGAGCTCGTGCACAGGGGGCCACTCCGGGCGTTGCAAAGGCGCGTTCGTGCAGGTACACAGGAACCATCAGCAGCAGGGCTGGCTGAGACCCTCTCTCTACAGAAGTCACAGGCGGAAATGCTCCTTCTGTGCAGCCGGAATGGAATGGCGAGCAGTGAGCGGTGGCCGGTTAGAGCCCCCAGAGAGGCCGCCGGCTGCGTCCCTGGGGGCAAACACAGGCCCACGGGGCCCTGCCTGGCCCTCACAGCTCCTGCATCTGGGCCTGAGCAGGGGCAGAGCGGAGCCGAGCACTGTCCCTTTGCAAACCTACCACCTCCTGCCGGCAAAGGCCGCCCTGGGGCGTCACCTCACCCCGGGTCTCCCTGGCTGCTCTGGGTGGCACCTGGGCTTCGGTGACACTGTGCCATCAATGCCAGTTTCAGGAGCATGAACGATAAGTCCGGGTAGCACTGGTCGTAAGATGCACGTGCTTTCGGCGTGCTGAGCGGGCGGGAGAGAACGCAGCACCTGAGAAATCTCGCAACGGCTGTGTGCCCAGGCCACGGCAGCCGCAGGGCGGAGGGCCCGCTGCCTCCCGCCTGGCCCGGCCGCCCACCAGCGCTCCGGGAGTGGCAGGGGGCTCGCTGGCCGAGGATGGCAGGCCCCCTGGCCGGTGCCTCCGCTCTGGGTCCTTCGTCCCCATCGGTGGGACATTCGCCAATGCGGGCGGCCCCAAGGCCACCCTCACACGACGCGGGCCTCACGTCCCCTTCCTGCTTGACGTGAACGGAAGGCGGTTTTAAAGTCTGGGGCCCCTGTGAACAGTGCGAGAATGGCCAGGCAGCCTGAGGGGGGCCAGCAGGGCTGGGGACATGGAGAGGTGGGGACGTCAATGGCGCCCCGCCTCGCGCCTGCTGACGCCCTGCGCTTCGCATGCTCGCGGAGTAATAGCTTCTTCTGCTTAACCGTGGGTTTCCCCCTAAGGCGGCTGGACTCCCCCTTACCCTGCAGATGCCCCCGCCCCAGTTTCCTCATCCGTGAATGGGCCGAGGGCAGTGCCTGCCCCTGAAGGTTGCTGTGATGGTCAAATCAGTCAGCATCGCGAGCGGCGGGAGGTGCCTGGGCACAGCCACGCCCACTGCACGCCCTGGTCAGTGCCCCCGGGGTGCCACTTGGTTTAAGCACCTGGAGGCCGAGCAGGGCCCCCCTGCTTCTGGCCCAGGTGAGCCCCGCTGATTTAGACCATGCTCTGGAACCAAAACCAGAGAAACCCCTGGGCTGGTTTGAATTTCCAAGAATTAATCAAGAATCGAGCATCAGGCTTCCTCTGGGAAATACCAGTTCTTAGCTTTATAAAGTGCCCTGGCTGTAAATACTCATAAAAACGACAATTTGCTGGGCTGTATTTATTGTGAAGCCGGTCAAAAGCTGTGAGCGCGTCTGACTGTGTGAACCTGGCAGCTCCCGGGCTCCCGCGTGCTCGCGGGGCGCCCTCCGGTCTGGGCACCGGGCTGGCCACCTGCAGGCGTGAGGGGCTGAGGTCCAGACACAGGCAGTGACGGCCTTCGCCCAGCGGTCCCTGGCCGGCTCATGGGGTGCTCACGGAGGCAGCAGCGGGTGGAGGCCCCAGGCTGCCCTGCTGGCTGAGAGGGGGCCCTGCGCTCCCAGGCCTGCGGACAGGCCCCTGTGGGCTCCACTCCGAGGCCACCGCCGCCCCCAGGCCCCTGCGGGCTGTGCCCACGGCCCGGGACAGCTCCGCGGCCTGTGCATCTGTCCTGACTCAGGCTCAGCTCGCGTCCTCCTCTCCGAGCGGCTGCAGCGGACCTCACGCCACCAAGGGTCCCCCTCTTCCTCGCACGAGAATGAAGGAGCACGCCTTGACGCGGGGCCATGCTTACAGCTCCCGGACCCCAGAGCGCCCACGACGGAGCCGGGCACGCAGCCGGCCACCCACTCAATGCTTTCTGCTCATCCCACTGAGGATTAAAACCAACAAAACAGTCCCGGCCGCCATTCACTGACTGTCCGAAGTGCTGGCCAGCACCCTTCATCATGACCCCATTTAACCCTCGCAGGCCACAGGACGGTTGCGCTCATTTTGAAGATGCAGAAACTGAGGCTTAGAGGGACCGAGAGACCCAGCCACCGACGAGCAGAGTGACGGCTGACAGCTGGGCCACCAGCAGCCCCGCCTGACACTGTCCTCTGCGGCCGTGTGCGGGAGGGGCGAAGAGCCGTAGCTCAGGAAGGCGGGCCTGGCTCCCGGTGTCAGCCCCCTGAGAGTGGTCAAATCACTCGTGCGCCCCGAGGTGCCAGCCCAGGTCTCAACACTGATTTCTGCCCCGGGACGCGCTGGGTCGTGTGACGGGCGCCGGTCGGGTGAGCGGCCGCGAGCCGCAGCTGACGCGCTGTGTGTAAACCGGCGTGTGATGAGGACTCGTACTTGGCACGGGTTAGTGAGTGGGGGCAGGGCCCGCAGCTGCACGTGGCCCCCGTGACAGCCACGCCTAACCACTCCATGGGGCGTCCGTCCCTCCTTCCATTGGGCTGGTGGGGCGCACGGGGGCTCTAAAGTGGAGAGTGTCCAGGTGGCCTGGGATGGGGCGCAGGCCTGGCGAACGCCAGGGCTCGTGGCTGAGGACACGGGGGACTGTGGCTAGGGCCTGGGCCGCGCGCTCCCCGGGTGAGCACGTCACACACAGACACTCTCCGCGTCTTTACTCCCGATATCTAACTCGCAGAGCTGGCAGAAAGGCTATAACAGATCCCCCCAAACATCCGTTTGCCTTACCATTTATCTACTTCGATCTGAGACGCAGAACGTGATGGGCGCCCTAGGTAAATCAAGCATTTCCTGTCTTCCGAAATGGGTTTGCAAACGCTTATTTCACGCCATTACCGTTTTTCTGTTTCTAACAGTAAATCAAAAAAGTATCGCCCATTCACCCGCTTTAAAAGTAATGCCTTTCTTATGCATAATTACGCACACCCAGTGGAGATCTGTGTGAGCGTGCTGTAAATCTACTCCCTTAAAAGGTCCCCTTAAGTACATCGGTGACATAAATTGGTGCAGAGCAAATTTATTTATTTAATAGGTTTATTCTTTTAACTGGCCCGATAACCGTTACTGTTCACGGTTTGGTTTGGGGGGAGGAGGGAGTCCTTACTAATTTATCTGATTTATTTCTGTGGCAGATATTTATGTAAAAGGTTCCTCTGGAAATGAGGGAGCGTGATCTATTGGTTCAGCGGGTTTCTTCTTAGCTGTCCTCCGGGCAGTCCACGCGGTGCTCACGGGAGCCAGGGGCACCCCGCAAACAGCCAAAGGGGTGGGGGGAGGCGCGGCGGACGAGGGAGCGGATTTTGGAAGGCTGTATTTGGACAAAACTTTTTCTAAATGCTCAAATAAAGGGGCACGTGTCATAAAACTGAAAGCATTAGAAAAGGAAGGAAGGAAGGAAGGAAGGAAGGAAGGAAGGAAGGAAGGAAGGAAGGAAGGAAGGAAGGAAGGATCTCAGCAATGACATCTCCAGAACGTTTTGGCAAATTGAGATAGACGGGAACCAGCTACTCGGGCTGCGTGAACTCGTTCGCGGTTGTGTGACTCGTTCGTGCGTCCCGCTGGTGCTGAGGGAAGGCACGCAGGCCCAGCTGGTGGCGGCGAGGGAGAGAAATGCTGAATTTTTAGCAGTTCAGGTTTATTTTTAGGCATTTAAGGGTATCTTTAGCTTCCCAGTAAATGAGTCCATCAGAAGGCCGTATATGAAATAATCGGAAAGTGAAAATATGGAACAGAAATCCGAGAAACAGAAATTTTGCCCCCTGACCAAACTGCGCAGCACCGGCCCCCTCCCACCTGGCGCAGGTGAGCTCGTTCCCCCGGCCAGGACCCCAGACCCGCCCGGAGGAGGGTGCAGGGGCAGCCGGGGCCCTAGGCATGCAGCTCACTCCATCCTGCCTGAGGGGCAGTGGCCCTGGACTGGAGGCCGGACAGCAGTGACCTTCTGGGAGCTGGGGGTGGGGCTGAGGGTGGCGTGGGCGATGAGGGTGCTGTGGCCTTGGACCTAGCCCGGGCGGCAGCGGTCGGGTTGGCCTTGCTCCCTGGGGAGGGAGGGCTGAGTCCGCTGGAGTCTCTGGACTCCGCAGGGACTTGGGAGGTCCCGAGGCCCGCCCCGGAGGCTCCAGGGCAGGGACTGTCCCCAGTGGCCTGATTTCTCATCCCTGAGCAGAGCCCTGCAGCCTCTGGGATGGGCCCCTCTCTGCCTCTGATGCCCCCGTGTGGCCTGGCCCAGCTGCCCTGTCTGTGGAGCTGCCCCCAGGTCCTTAACCCGACCTCCGACATCCGTGCCCACGGCGCCGCCCAGACGGCACCCGCCTGTCTCCCCCACCCAGGGTCCCCCGTCCCTGGGCCTCTGTGCAGGATTCAGAGCAGCTTCAGGACCCTGTGCCGTGAGTGGGGGCCCGCCTCCCGGGGGAGCAGCGCACTCAGCCGGGGACTTCAGAGGACACAGCTGTGGGTGCCGTGAGGTGGGCCCAGTGGGTACCTGCCGTCAGGGGTGGGCCGGCTTTGCAGTGGAGGGTCCCCTCTCAGGTACAACAGGCGGGTCCTCCCCCGCACAGCGAGCTCGGGCAGCGGGCGGAGGAGGGGGTGGGGCGCACGTGTTGACAAATGCGCTGGGAAGGCAATGCCTTGCGGATCGCCTGACCCCGGCCTTCCCGCCAGCCCAGCGACTCTCACCCGCCAGACCAGTCCTGCGCTCCACGCCTCGCTGGGCCCTCTGACCGCGGAGGCCGCCGACCCGGCACCTCCACCCCACCTGCCGCCCCTACCCGGGCGTCACCCCGAGGCCCCTCCTCCCACCCCGTCCCCCACCACCTTGCGGAGCATGCCCCTCCCGTGTGCCCGGCCACCCTCTGCCACTGCGCTCCAAGCCACTGTCACTTCTCAGGGGCCGGGCCGGGACCTTGGTCCAGTCCTTTCCACCAGCCCGGCGACCGCAGTAACGAGCCACAGGCTGGCGGCTCACACCGCGGACCAGCAGGAGCCATGCGCGTGGGCCCGGGCGAGGGGTGAGGGCCCCCGTCTCGCTGAGCCCTGTAGGGAGGGGGGGACTGGTGGTGGCTGGTGTCTCCTCCTCCTCAGGGCGCTGACCCCATCATGGGGGCTCCACCCTTGTGTCCTCATCTGACCCTCCCAAAGGCCCACTCCTAAAACCGTCAGGTAGGCATTAGGCCTTCGGGGTGTGAATTTGGGGGACACAAAGTTCTGTTCGTCCGCCGTTCATCCGTATTCACCTCCCCCCCACCCCCCACCAGGTCCTGGGTGCTCCTGCTGAGCCCAGCCAAAGTTAAGGGGCGTGGAGAGAGGAGGCCTCACCCCCTCTCCCCCTCCCCTCTCCCGCATCTCAGGCCACCACAGCTGACAGCTGACCCCTCACAGCACTTCTGCAGGACCCCCCTCAGCAGTTAGGTGGGCAAGGCGGTCACCCCGAGGATGGGAGCCAGCACCAACCACCCCAGTGCGTGGGTGGCAGTTCCATGTCCGGTGTGGCCGCGGTGACAGAGGTCAGGCTATGGGCCCCGCCTCTTACTAAGGACAGCACCGTGCCGCAAGCATGTCGTCTGCTGTGGCCCCAGGGTGCGGGGGTCAGAGCCCAGTGAGCACGCGCCGCGCCGTGACGCACGCGCACGCGCAGCCTGCAGGCGCCGGCGGACCATCCGGGGACTCTCAGCTAGGGGGCAGGCGGGGACGCCAAGGGAGTCCCTGTCCTGCCACGAGGGCCCCGCGGGCATGGGCCCCGGCTGCCCACTGGCCTCAGGTCGCCCCGGTACTGGCGTCTCCTTCCCGTGTCCCTTCCTGTGGTGGCCCCGCTCCTGGGATCCCCTCTCCACGAGCCACCTGTGCCCACGCCCCGTGCTCGGGCTCTGCTTTTCGGGAGGGCCTGGGCTGACAGTGTCTGCAGACCCCGGCGCCCCTGGAGAAGGGCCGCAGGGCACGCGGGGGTTCCTGCCGGTGCCAGCGAAGCCATGCGGACGCGAGTGCTTGGTACTTGGCGTCTGCCGCGCAGACCGGGGTCTGCAGCCTACAGGCGTGTCATCACGGGGCGCAGAAACGCCTCACACGGGGCCTGTGGGACAACGCCGCACGGCGGGAAGGGCGAAGCCGCGGGGGACCGTCCCCGTGCGGCTCCACGCGGTCACCGGGCGGACCGAGCCGGGCGCCGCGCGTCCCGGTTCCCTGGCCTCTGGCGCCCCCTGGTGGCGTCTTCCGCTCGCGCCGCAGCCCAGCCGCGCAGCCACATCCCGCCCCGGCGCGCGGACGCGGGTTCCGCGCGAGGTTCTCTCGCTGCTTTGTCTCCCCGGAGACGTCGTCGGAGTTCGGGTCTCTGGGGCACGAGTCTATGCCACCTCTGCGTCTGGAATAAAGTGTCCCGTTTATGCTTCGCTCGTTCCTCCAGCAAATAAGCGTCGAGTATCGTGTGGTCGGTCGAGGACGCCACACTTCATTTGAACGTGCACAGATGTCCACAGGTGCACGGTGAAGGAGGATGCCAGACCGGCGCCCCAACAGGTGTGCGCAGGGGGACAGGTGCCACCGCGTGCCTCAGGGCCACCTCCGAGTCCAGTGCCCTGTGTGGCTCGGCAGCAGACCTGGGCCGCGCGGTGTCTTTGCAGCCAGTCCCACGGCGACCCCGTGCGTCCGCGCAGTGTGAGGCGCACCGTCCTAGCGGACGCCTTGGCGGCGGCCGGGCTCGTGGAGGACGGCTTCAGCACCCGGCTGTGCGGCCGGTAGCTCACACGCGTGAGAAGACGCCATGTTTTAGTGCCTTTCTGAAAGGGAGCTTTGAGGGCCAGAGTCTGATTCTAAGTGCTGGGAACAAAAAGCACACGTGATTTTAGCTCCAGACTCTGCAGAGGATGAAAGGAGACGTTAGGCTTCTGTCCGAGACGCCGCACATCGCTCGCGGCTGGGACGCAGCCTCCCTGAGACGCAGCTCTGAGAACAGACGTCGGCAGAACGTGCTGTCGTCCCCACGCGGACAACAAAGTGTTCCGCGAAGCCGCGATGTGTCACCTGCCAACGCATCCTGGAAGAGACTTCAGACGCGTCTTCTCAGGGCGTTCTCTGTTTTCACCAGCAGTCTGTGGGCACGTCTGCATATGTCTATGTAGCGCAGGGATGAAAAATTACTATTTTTTTTAAAAAGCAGAAAATGTCCATAAGCGCCCCAGTCAAGCGGAAGGGGGTGTTCGTCATTCATTACGGAAGGGGAGCGAACCCGTATACTGGCTGCTTCCCCCCCATGTGGAGCAGGGTGGGCACCCAGCCCCCAACCTGTGCCCACCGGTTCAGCACCTGGGACCCCCATCAGACTGGACAGGACGAGCATCACATTGACACTGGCTGCGGGAGGGGAGTCCGGGAGAGTGTGGGGGGCAGTCGAGGCTGGCCCGCCGGGAGGACAGGAGCAAGAGGTCCCATGAAAGGGGCCGACCGGGCGCCACTGTTCCTTCTCGGGCCACTCGACGGGTCACGGTGTTACACTGACCCTCTCTGGCCTCTGCGGACCTTTCGGTCCGCTGGTGGCACCAAGCACCTTGGGCTGGAGATGCCCTGGCCGGGCCAGGCGAGCTGAGCAGAGAGGACGGGACGCCGGGGCTGAGGACGGAGGCCGAGAGCGGAACCAGGAGGCGGCTCCGGGCCTCGCTCAGGAGGGACAGAGTCTGCTGTCCCGTCCCTGCACCTGCCCGGAGCGGACGCCCCAGGGACGAAGGGAGGAGGTCTTCTTCCGCGACCAACGCAGAAAACAGGCCGTCATTCACCTCTCTGGCTGAGACGGTCCACAGACGACTTGATGAGAACCAACTAGAAAGATCCGGCCCCCGTCCTCACCTCTTCTCCCCCCGGCGGGGCTGCTGGTGGGGACAGGGCTCTACCTGGTCACGCCATGCTTGATTCCATGACCTCCACTGTCGCCCTCACCAATGCTACTTATTCCTTCTTAAAATAAGGTCGTCAACTTCACCTACTACAGGATTCTAGGGACAGCTCTTCAGCAATAACAATGGAAGCTGTGCGGTGCTATGGGCTGAACTGCGTGCCCCCCAAATTCACACGCCGAAGCCCCCGCAGCAAGGCGGTGGCCACCTGCAAGCCAAGAGAAGGGCTTCAGAATGAAGCCACCCCTGTAGCACGCTGACCTTGGACTTACAGCCTCCGGAACGGCTGGGAGCCCGAGCCGTGGGGTTTGCTGGTGCAGCCCGAGCGGCCAATACGGGCGGATGCGGACAGGACGGCCCAGATGACGTGGCTGAGAATCGTGTGCGCCGCACGCTGACCACACACACGCACCCCCTGGGGTGGCCGTGCGGCACAGCACGTGCCGCAGAAACACCTCGCCTTTGAGCCGAACCCCACCCGGAGCAAAGTTCACGCCCCCCCAAACCGCCCCCCAAAATCCTAAGCAGCATGAAAGTACAAACTTCTCGGGAGAAGAATTTCCACCCTGCGAGCAATTTGGAATAAAAAGTTCGGCATCGTAATAGTGACTCTCCCATGTTTTTCTGTAATAAAACATCTACTACGACAGATACGGAAACACGACAGAAGTCCCGTCGTCCCGGGCCCCGGGTTGCGACTGAAGCAAGATAATTATAGAAACACTCGCCTGAGAAGGCGTGCTCAGCGGAACCACGGAGAACCGTGGCTGGAAACAGGTCCTGCGGGCACAGGACGCGGCCGGGAGAGCTCGGAGGAGGCTGAGGGGGGCCGAGGGAGAGCCTCGCGGCAGCGTCACCTTGCAGAGCCCCTCGGGGCCGCCTGGGACTGGTCCCCGGCAACCTGTCCGACTCCGAGTCCCACGCATCGCTCGGAACCCTAAACGTCAACAGACTCGGAACTAGGGCGGCTGCGCCGGTGCTGATGCTCAGCGCGCCCCGCCCCGCGCAGGGCCCCCCTGGCCCCAGGTCGTGGGGAGCGGGGAGCTCATCTCGTTCTGTAGCTGGGGGAGCAGGGGCCCGGGGTCCACGTGGGAGCTGCGTGTGCTCTGCAGGCACCGTTTTTACTCAGCTTGTCATTTCCTTGATGTGGCTCTGGGGAAACTGATGAAAATTACACAGCAGGAGGGCGCCACGGGCCCGAGAGCCGTCCCTCGCCGCCGCTGCTGACACGCAGTGTTCCGCCCTGGGGACCTTGGCACGTGACAGCTGGGAACCGGCAGGACACTCGCACGGCTCTGATCCGGCCGAGGGACGCAGGGGGCGCGCGGGGACGCCGACGGCAACGGCGAGGACAGCGCACGCTCGGCACCACGGCAAACACGCAGAGCGAGGCTGAGTGACGGCCGAGGGGACCTGATAACCGTCTACAAATATTTGAAGGACGTAAACAGCAGGGAAGACGGTGAATTAATTATTTAGAAGAACAGCGATGCAGCCCGGGACGAGCTCATTACCGGTCCCAAAGCCACCGCGTCCCTCAACGACTTTTCAGAAGCAAGCTCTCCCAAGGCCAAAGGCGGATAGGTGGCTGGACGGTCCCCGCGCCTGACTCTGACCCAGGCTGCTTCTGTCGGGCGAGCTCAGGTGACGCAGCTGGCCCTCGGGGGATGCCTGGGGTCAGGGGCAGAATCACGTTGCCTCAAAAGACTGTGGCTCCACCTCAGAGGTGATTTAAGATAAAAAGGACACCGACCGTGACACTCAGCTTCTGAAATGGTCCCAGTTTGCTGTGTGCAGGGTTTCTGTGTGTGTGGCCTGCCCCTGGGGCCACCCAGCGGGGTCCGGGTGGGTTTCCGCTGAAGTCACGTAAGTAGCAGCAGGCTCACTCAGCCTCTGGAAAAGGGAGGACAGGGTCTGGCCTCAGGGGACACGCCTGGCTCTGGCTCCAGCTGGCTCTGTGAGCACAAGCTAGCGCACTCAGGGGAACCCCGGGGCCCACCGGGAATGGGGCCCACGGGGAAGGGGGGGCTGGGTTGCCTGCCCTCCGGCCCCTGAGGCTCACATCGGGACCTCGCAGATGCTCCTCGTTTTCACACTGTGCGATGCAAACGAGAATGGCTTAGATGCCACACACTGCTGTATTCCCTCCGCAGACAGCGCTGCGAGGCGCAGAGAAACCGCACGGCCTCCCCAAGGCCGCGACGGGCGCGCGGGCCGCACGCTGACCAGCGCCATCACCGCCCAGGACAGCTGCACGGCACACCCCTGCCAGCGCGCGGCGTGGTCCGGCATTCCACGGGCGGGCCCCAGGGTGCTGCTCCCTGACGTCGTCCGGGTCACAGCGAGGGCCCAGCCGCTGAGTGCCGGAGGTCCGCGACGCCCTGCAGCTCGCCTCTCGCCCGCCCCCTCGAGGTTCCTTCCCCTCCCAGCATCTCTGTCCTCTGGGTCCTCGCCTTCTGTGCCCAGGGGAGGAGTGAGCTGAGTGTCACTCAACGCACCACCAGGGGGACCCGCCCGCGGAGAAGGGGGAACCCTGCCCAGGACACCCCAGCGAGCTGGGCCACTGCGGACCCGCTTCACTTGCACACGCGGGTCTCGCACACCGGGCGAACGCCGCCGTCGAGGAACGCGTGGGGTGACTTCGCTGTGGCCGGGCGCCCCAGTCGTGCTGTAGGCCCCTCTCACGGGGGGGACGGAGGGAAAGCGAGTCACGACGCGGTGACGCAGGGCGCAGACTGTCAGCCGCGTCAGGCGCCCCAGTGACGGCGGCCTGCCACCCGGCGCGGCGCCTGTGCCACGGTTTGCCGGGGCGCAGCGCTCACATTCCGTGTTCCCTCTCTCACACACTCACACTCACACACTCACATACTCACACACTCACACTCACACACACGATAACATAACAAAGGGGGCGGAGGTCCTGTATTTACAGCCCTGACGGTGGTGACATTTCACTGCTGTAACCTCATCCTCCGGCCCACCGAGTTGTATGTTAACTATGTACAGCTTTTCGTGTCGGTCACACCTCGGCGAACGGTTAAAATCTACACACGTGTAGTCATGTGTCGCTTAGTGACGAGGACACGTGCTGAGAACTGCATTGTTAGGTGACGCTGCCTAACACTGCAGCGCACTTACACACACCTGGAAGGCCTAGCCCGCCGAGCAGCTGGGCTCTGTGGTATGGCCAGGGCGCCACGCCTGGGCCCTGTGGGACAGCCCGGCGCTCCGGGGCCACCAGCCCAGGTGGCGCGTCACTGCGCTGAATGCCGTAGGCGGCCGTAAGCCAGTGGGAAGGGTCTGCGCATCTAAACGTAGGACAGGTGCAGAAAAACACGGCACGAAAGGTAAAAACAGCCGCCTGCTTGGGGCGCGTTCCGTGAACGGAGCCTGCAGGACTGGAGGCCGCCCGGGGGAGGCAGTCAGGGGTTGGGGGACGTGAAGGCCGGGCCATGACACTACTGGAGACTCTGCAAACACTGGATACCAGCGTCACCACAAACACACTGAGGCACGAGGTTACGGTGGCTGTGGTGTCACAGGTGACGGGAACTTTTCTGCTCCGCTGCAGTCCCATGGGGCCATGGTCACACATGCGGCCTGTTGCTGACTGAAACGTCCTTATGTGGCCCTGACAGTATATATATCCAAAGTGCTTTACCACCCCCAAAATAAAAAGTATCAAAATGACTCTGGCAACGTCACACGGCCCACCCTCTGGGTGCCCACAGCACCCTGGGAAGCGAGGCAGAGTGCTAGTTACGAGCAAGGGCTTCAGGGCCAGGGGGCCCCAGGCTGGAGCCTGCATCCTGACCCTCTCGACGGGTGTCCCTGGGCAGGCCTTGGTGGCTCTGTTCCCCTATCTGTAATGTGGCAATGACGATCGTGCTCGCTTTGCAGGACTGCTATCGTGATTAATTGCAACAGTCCATGGAAAGCCCTAGAAGCCTGTCTCAGGTTGGCGAAGGCTCAAGGCCAGCCCTCGTGTGTGCGTGTGCGCACGCGCGCGCGTGTGTTTGGGGGGTTCTGCATACGCCCCTCTCCCTCCATATGTGCAGGGTCCACATCCCACATTCAACCAGCCAGAGACGGAGAATAGTCTTAAAAAATTTAACATTGGGGCCTGCCCTATATAGTTCGTTAGGCTAAACTGGCCTCTGAACTGACCCGGGACAGACAACTTTTCTTGTCATTATTTCCTAAACGACACAGCGTGGCGAACATTTATTTACACAGCATTTACTTCGTGCTCCGTATCGTAAGTTATCTAGATAGGACTAAAGCCTACAGGTGTGCTTGCAGGTCACAGGTCACACTAATACACCCTCTTTCATATGAGGGACCAGAGCAGTACGGTGTGTCGGCGATCCTATTACCCACCCCTCCTCCTCCTATTACCCACCCCTCCTCCGTGCCCTTTGCGCCCTCCCGGAAGGCTCCCCAAACTCCCCCGTGTCCCGGTACCCTGGCAGTAAAGGCTGCCCTTGGCCTCCCCCCCCCACCAGAGGCCCAGGGGCGGGCCGGGGCCCAGCTGCGTAGGACTATGGCGACAGGGTCACCAAGTAGTAATTTAGCTGCGTTACCGCCCAAGGCCCTGCGCGCGCTCAGGGGAGGGAGTCGGAGACGCGGAGCGCAGACTAAAGGGAGGGAGGGTCTCCCATGGGCGGGGGGGGGGGTTAGGGCGCCCTGCCCGGGGTCAGCCCGAGGGGCGGAGCGGCGGCGGGGCCCCCAGGGCCAGTCCCGCTGCGCCCCGCTTGGTATTGACCCGCTTGGGATGACCCGGAAGGTCCCAGCGCCCGGAGCCGGAAGACGAGAGGGCGGGGCCTGAGCGCTGGGCGGCCGCCGGCCCGGCGACCCTCGCCCGGGACGGCCCAGTGTCCCCGCGCGGACGCGCCAGGGGCGGCGCGGCGACGGCCGCCTGCAGCAGGTGAGCGCCGGGCCGGCGGGGCGGGGCGGGGCGGGCGCGGTCGCGGGCGGACGCGGGGAGCGCACGCATCTTCCCGGCGACAACGCAGGACGCCGAGGGCGAAGTCGGGCCGGAAGGAGGCGGGAGCGCGCAGCTCGGGTGGGGCCCGGGCCGCTGCCGCCCTCGGCAACCGGGGTGCGTGTGACCTTCACGGTGACGTGCTAGGCCGCTGTCAAGTAAGCCAGGTGGCGTCCTAGCGGGATACCTGCCCAAGTCCGCACACCTGGCCTGGCCCTGTGGGAAGAGGCTCAGGGCGCTGGTTTAGAGACGATCAGGAAGGGATGGTAACAAGTTAGGAGCCGAGCTCAGTGTGGGTGGGGGCTGGTAGCCCCTTTAGTCTGTAAAGAAGGGGCGGGGTACCTTGAGAGGTGCAGAGTGACCTGCCACGTGGGTAGCAGGTAAGGAGCCCTCTGCGGAGCCCATGGAGGGAGCAGCACCTGCTCGGCGCCCCCCAGGGCGGCTGCTGGAAGGCAGGCCCACCGCGCCTGGCTCTCCGGGTGTTTCAGGAGTTGTGATCTGAGGTCTATGTGACATTTCCTGATTTTTAAATACTAGCGACTGACCTAAAAAGAAAAGGTCTTTCAAAGTGCGATGCGACTTTGGGATCAATAGTAGTTATTTGGGAAGCACTGACTCAGGCAGAAGCCCAGACAGTGTCCAACGGGGCACAGAGGCCGGGGCATGGATGACAAGGCCGGCATGTTTCCATGTGTCACTCTCAACTGAAAAGGGGAGCCCTGGGACGGAAGGGCCCCCCAGCCGCGGCTCCAGCCAAAGCCGGAGGAAGCCCCGCTCCCGGCCCTTTGATTCTACTTCCCAGCCCTGCGGTGTGGGGGTAACCACCCCCCATGCCCCCGCTTCTCCCGACCCTGAGCAGAGCCTGGCCCCGCCCTGACCCTCGCCTGCCATTTCTCTGCCAGCCAGAGTGGCAAACAGTGTCCTGACCCTAGAGCACTGTGTTGCCATCACTGTTCCAAAGTCCAGTCTACCCTGGCCACTGCCCCGTCCCGTCCCAGGAGAAATGGCTGAGTCTGGGAGTGGCGGCTCTTAGAAGCCGGGGTCTTAGTAACAGAGCTTTCGGCTAGAGCCATCACGTCTGCGACCGGCAGGGTCCCCGACATGCCAGGCACTGCACCCCGCTCACCCCTCCCCAGAACCCAGCCTGAGGGTGCTTCACCTCTGCCTCACGCTGCAGACCCTGGCACAGCTCAGGGTCACATGGCAGGTGAGTGTGGCCGTGAGGCCGCGCGGTGGCCGGGTCCCGTGCTTCCCTCCCCCTGGCTGGGCCCGAGCCCAGGTGCCTGTCACACAAGAGGACACGAGTCTGCCAGGCTTTGCGCACCAAGGTGGCCTGAGCCAGTGGGCCGGCCGCGGGTGCCGGGGGCAGACGCCGGAGACGGCGCACGTGGTGGCTCAGATCGGAGCTCGCTCGGGGGGCAGACGCCTTTCACACACTCTGCTGACGCCGGGCTTGTAGCTAAACAGCCCGCTTTCTGGGTGGCAAGGACCTCGTCCCCTGACCGGGTGCTGTCACACGCACGCCACACTGCGGTGCTCTCCGAAAGCGAGGACGCGTGGCCTTTGGGTGACGCAGCCTCATACTCACGATTCTCCCTGTGAAACGCTTGTCCCGAGGCCCCGGGATGCCCGTCAGGACAGAGGAAGTCATCAAGCTGCTCTGCTCCATATCCGAGGAGAAGAAGATGAAGGCGGCCGTCAAGCGCTCGGGGAGGGGCGCCCTGGTCACGGGGACCGTGGCCTTCGTCGGCGGCTTGGTCGGTGGCCCGCCGGGAATAGCCGTCGGTAAGTGCCAGTGCCTGGCGGGGTCCCCAGAGACCTGGTCGGAGTCTCCGTCCGCGTGAGGGGCTGTTGCGCAGAGGCTGCTTCTGCGAGACGATCTTGTCCTGCGAGGGGCCCCGGCTTCCGTGTGACCATCTCAGACGTGCAGGGCTCTCTGGAAATAGCCGCTGTGCCACAGAGTCCTGGAGGGCGCCTTTGCCTCAGGGATGTGTCCTGGAGTCTGGCAATCTGGGGGGGTCTCCTCAGTCCCCTGGTCTCGGCTGCCGCTGCTTTTTCCGGGTGATGGTTTTGAGGGCTTGTCTGGGCCTTTCCCTGCTGAGACAGGGTACAGGTCCTTGCAAAGGTCACCGTGGGGGTGACGAGCCCTTGCCATGGTGCCCTGTCCGGGCCTGGTGACATCCACAGACCTCCCTGGTGGTGTTCGCTGTCATAACCTGGTCAAGGCCGTGTTGGCCACCATCAAGTTCCCGTCACCCCTTTCTAGGCGCTGAGCCTCTGAAGTGGGCACTGAGCCCCACCGACACTCAAAAGTCAGGAGCCCTGTGAGACATACAAATCTGGGGCTCTGCGTGGCATTGGGTAGCCACGGCCCCTTTAGCTGGGGACCCCGCTCTCCAGGCCCACTCAGCCCCTGTCACCCCTCCCGGTTACCTGCCTGGCGATCGGCTGGTGAACGTGCCCCCTCGTCGTGACGGGGACTCGCGCCCAGCGAGCACCCGCGGCCGCCCCTTCTGCACCGGCCCCACTAACGGCAGCCTCCCTCGCGTTCCAGGGGGCGCCCTCGGGGGCCTGCTAGGCTCCTGGATGACCAGTGGGCAGTTTAAGCCCGTCCCGCAGATCCTGATGGAGCTGCCGCCAGCCGAGCAGCAGAAGCTGTTTCACGAGGTCACGGCCATCGTCAGGCACCTGGACTGGACGGACGTCGTGCAGCTGACGGCGCTGGTCATGGGCAGCGAGGCCCTGCAGAAGCAGCTGCTGGCCATGCTGGCGAACTACGTCACCAAGGAGCTTCGGGCCGAGGTGCGGTACGAGGACTAGGCCCCAGGCGCGGGGCTCCCGCAGGGGCCGGGAGTTGGGGGGCCGCGCGTCGTCGCCCGTTTCCTGGAGCCGAGCGGCGCGCCCCGCGGAACGGATCTCTGCGGCGCGGCGGCGTCACGCCGGTGCCGGAAGCCGCAGGCGCGGACGTCACGCAGCGCGGCCCCGCGCCCCGCGCCCCGCGCGCGCCGACCCCGCGGCGGCTGTTCTGAGCCCGCGCCCGCGGGAAGGTCGCCGCGGGCGCCTACGCATCTGGACGGTGACGGCTGTCCCCGGCCCGGGGACATGTTCGATGTTTGCCTCCCGAGAGGCCCCCTCCCGCCCAGTCACCCCCGCGTGTCCTCCGGGGGATGGAGGTACAGGCCAGTCGGTGCGTCCAGGCCCCCACGAGTTTTGCTTTTTAAATGAACTACTTGCGGTGAGAGGGACTGACCTTTCTGGACTGGTCAGGTCAGAGACCACCTCTCAGGACGGCTTCCGCCCTCGCGTTGTGTCCCCTGCGTTCACAGCCGCACCTGGCCTGCCCCAGCGCCCCACCCACCTCAGCCGGCCCTTCGCCCGCGTGCGTCCGCGGGGCATCTGCAAGCCGCTTGCTCCCAACGCCGGGAACTGGAGCGGGGGTGGGGGGCGTCCACTGTGAGGCCTTAAACAAGGCGAGAAGGCTGTGACCCCAGTGCCAGCCCTGTCCTTCCAGCTGCTTAGGCCGCCTGTGTGGTGTGCGCCTTGTCCCCGGCCCCCTCCAGCCACCACAGCGCCCAGGGTACGGGGTTTGGGGTGCTCTCCATGGACAGCAGCTTGCACCTCCGCGGGTGCAGCGGGCAGGGGGCTCCGCGTGCCTGAGGAGACCTTCAGGGGCCCCGAGCCCAGAGCTGGCCTGCAGCCGCCTGGTCTAGCCCAGGCCACACTTCTGAAGTCGACTGCGTGGCCTTGATCGTTCACGTGCCCTTTGAGTGAGGGGGGGCAGGGATGGTCCATTTAGATGATTCTCTGAACTCAGAGAAGGTGACTGGTGAGTTGGGGAGCCCCGCCCCCATTCATTACTCATGTGCTGGGCCCTGCTCTGCCAGGCCCAGGGGACACAGATGGTCCCAGCTCCAAGGTCCTATGCCAATGTCCACTGAAGCCCCTCCCCCAGCCAGCTTGCCTTTACCCTTGGGAAGACTCCCAGGAAGGAGACCAGGTTGGGGCTGGAGGCAGCAGGCCTTGCTGAGCTGTCACCCTGCTGAGCCCGGACCTGCGGGGACTGGCTGTGGGCTGAGGGCCTCTCAGCCCCTGCAGTTGTCCTGTTTGTATCTCAGTATTTTTTTTTTTTGTAAAAATCTCCATTTATTTATTCTTGAATAGGCCACACCAGCCAGGTACTAAACTCAGAGGACACCAGGAGGTACAAACATAAAAGGGGCTTCGTCTTACACTGACCCCTGCCCTGATGCAGCAGTGATCGACTTCTGGTCCATTAACTCTGTTTCTAGTCTTTTGAAAATGCTTCGTTTCCTTTTATTGGTCAGCATTTATTGATGAAAACTTAGAAAAATCCAGAAGAATGTAATGAAATAAAAACCACTACAAATTCTACCACTCAGAAGAAAACGCTGTTAGCGGTTTTGGTGTACTTCATGCAAACCTTTCAATGCCACGTGTGTGTGTGTTTGTGACACATGTGCATTCCTGAACACTTGTGCCAAGTTAGCATCAGTGATATACCTTACGGCCCTTGGAAATGTATGTGACAGCTGTAGGACACCCCATTGCACGTGGCTGTACCCCTATCGTGGTTCCTTTTGTGAGTTTCATTATTACAGTGCTGCTGGACATACCTGTGTTAATTTTCTGTTTGTATTTTGGCTTATGATCGACGGCCTTTAGGACTGACTCTTCAAGGTGCAGTTGCTGAGTTACAAGTACGTGGTATTGTGTTAAGGCTGTTGTTATATTCAGTCCGAGTTATTTCCAAAGAGGCAGCACCATCAACAATTTGTTCTCCCAGCAGCAGGGTTTGGGGGCCTCTCGCTGTGTCTTCACCAAGAAATAGAATGATAGTGACTTAAACCTTTTGCTACGTGATGGGGGATTGCCAATATCTCGGTTTGATTTGTTTTTCTCTGGATTATGGGGTTGACAAGGTCGGGGTGACCCCCTGGCAGTCACCTGCCCAGGCAGCTGCCTGCTGAGGGTCCCCAGGTCCCTGTGGCAGAGGCCCGGGGAGGGTGAGTGGGCCCTGCCTGTGGGCAAGGTGGCAGCACTGGGCGGAGGCGGGGGCTCCGGCGGGGTGTGGAGGCAGCCTTGCTAGGGGGACCCAGTGATCACAAAAGGGACCATCTGCTCCAGGCCGATTGTTAACTTGTTCCAGGTGCTGGTGTGATGGCGCCCAGTGAGATTTTTCTCAGGTAGACGGTGTATTTTTAGCTAGAATGAACTTTCCTTTTCTGGTTTTTTTTTTTTTTAGCTGTCTGGCATGGAAGTAAACGCAACTGGGGTGTGTTGCAATGTGGCAGGCTGGGGGACAGGGCCTGGCGGCCAGGAAGCTGGCCCCTTCCTCCCCAGGAGTTGCCGGGAGGGGCCATGTAATGGGCACATGGCCACCCCCTTTCTCCTTGTCCCTCTGAGCCAATAGCGCCTGCCCGGGCCACCAGCCAGGCCAGGATGCCCCTGTCTCCGGAGGACACTGCGTCGTCAATTCCCTGAGGGCAGGGCCTGGGCCCACCCCAGGCTGCGGCTCCTGCGACCCCTTTGCATATAAACCAGAATGGCTCTCAGTCCCGAACTGTCAACATAGGGCAGCTAAGGACCACTCAGGGACCGGACATCGGGGACGCGTCTCCGGTGTGTCGGGAGGAGATAAACAGCTCTATTAGCTGGAGAGGCTCCTCGTTTGGCATGATAACGGGGGTTCGGGGGCGTCATGCGGGCCTGGCTCACTGATGGCAGCCTCGGATCGTGGGGGACCCCAGATGCCGGCAGTGCGGGGAGCTGGGAGCATTATTCTAAACTGTTGAGGTTATGCCATTTATTTCGTTTTTGTGGGTTTCGAGGGAAGGACTTTATTCTCATCTGCAATTAAGCACATGCAAGGATAATGTCTAGGAGTATCTGTTACACACCAATTAATTAGTAAAGGTAAGTACGAACGATCAAACCCAAATCTAGCAGGGCTGTGTGAAAACACGGACACACACACACGTGCGCACACGCGCACACACACACACTGCAGATAGTCTTTCGGGAGAGATTTGAAGGAAAAAAGTCACAGGAACCGTAAAATTGTATATCCTTTCCAGCCAACAAATTTCACTTCAGGGGAAACATTACAATAAAATGATTCAAATGGAAAAATGATAAAGACGTTCACCGCACAGCCGTCTACGAGAGCGGGGAGCAGGGAGCAGCTCTGAGGCTGGTCACCGCGGGACACGGGTAACCCGAGTCCGTGAGCAGCACACGGCGGGTCCGCGGGATTCCAGGGAACGATTGCACGGTCTCTTGGCGACAGCCTCATCCCGGGGTGAACCGAGGCCCCGTCTCTCCCAAGTCGGGCTGCCCTGTCATGTGACTCGGCCACCCCTCCCCTGTCCAGAGCCAGGGCGTGGGCAGGTCGGGCACATCCAAGTGCTGGCTTCCCGGGGGCGGGGCATCCCGTGGGGGGTGACGGCCACTCCTGGGACTCCCTTCGCGGTCGCACTGCCACCACCGCACTCACGGCACTCCCGACGCAGGGCGTGTGGCGTGCGGCCCACACCGGGCTGGCTCTGTGCCGCCCGCCGGGTGTCCTGCCCTTCAGCTCCATCCTGACCCGAGGCTCGTGCAGGCCCCGGGATCAGCCCCGCAAGGCCGCCCCCACCTCAGATGCCAGCGACGAGTCCCAGTTGTCACCCATGCTTCAGCCTGACCAGCGACACATCGGGGTTCCCATGACCCCCCTCCTGGAATAGCTCACAGGACTTGGGGAGCTCCAGTCACTGGTTTATCGTAAGGGACGTGGCAGGACACGTATGAGCGGCCACATGGAGAGACACATGGGGCGGGGGATGTCGGGGGGGGGGCGCTCCTGCACCCTCCCCAGGTGCAGTATGGCCCTAGCACCTCCGCCTGGCGACAGGCAGGGCCTGACGGACGCATCGGCCCACCCCTCCGCGGAGGGTGGGGCGAGACGGCTCTCGCGGCCTTGCCCCTCACAAAGCGGCCACGAGGTGGGTGGACCCCGAATCTCTGCCCCGGATTGCAACCTCCCCTCTGCTGGGTTACAGGCCCTCCCTTGCCCTTTGTTACAGAGCTTCCGTCATGGCGGGTCACTGGCTCGCCCTCCAGCCCGGCTCCTTCCCTGGCAGACGGCGGCGCGGCAGGGCTCCCAGGCATCTTCCTGGGGCCCTCTAAGTGTTGTCTCAGAACACTCCTGTCACCCAGGACACTCCAGGGATCCAGGAGCTGAGCCAGCAGGGGGTGTGGACAGGGACCACTAGATACCGTTTGTGTGGTTTCACACCAGAGGCCACCCAGGTCCCACCCCCCAAACTCCTACCAGCAGCAGGCGGCCGGGGCTGGTGGGCAAATTGGTGTTTCAAGGCAGAACGGGATCATGGGGGGCCTGGGCCTGTCTGGGGGTGATGACCTGCTTCTGTGCCCCCAGGGCTGGGCTGCCGAGGCAAACCTACCTGCTCCGTGGTGGCACCTCAGGCCCCCTCTCTGTCCCTGAGTGCCTCTGCTGGACGCCTGGCCTCTGGGACCAGCTCCAGCGCAGGCCCAGTAAGCGGCCGGCCTGGCCCCTGGGGGAGAAGGGCTCCTCCTTCCTGGGCCAGGCCTGCGTCCCCAGGAGGCATGGTCCAGAGAGAAAGGAAGGCAATTTGAAAGCCTGGGCAGCCAGGGGGTGGTGTCCAGCAGGGCCCTGCTGACAAGGAACGGGCAGGACAGACGACGGGCCCCAGGCCCCCGAGGCGCCTCCCCTCCTGCTGGGGAGGCAGGCCCTGTTCTCCAGAATCCCTCCCTCTGGAGTAAGAGCGTCTGGCCGGGCCCCTGAGGACATGCTCCGAGGACTGAAATTTCCCCTTGTTTTTGCCCAGAAATGTCTGGCTGGGTCTGCCAAACCCCTGCCCCCCTCCCTGCCCGCCCTTCTGCTGTCAGCACTGGGACGTTCCAGGCAGAGCCGGCTCCTCGCCTGGTGCGGGGAGCCAGCGTGAGGCAGGACTCCCAGGGCACAGGACGGGGGCCTGGCCGCCTGCTCACCTGGCGCCCGCACGCCACCCTCCAGCGCCTGCGCTGGGGCCTGGGCTCGCAGCCCCGACGGCGACGGGGCAGGGGCTGCAGCCGATCGGGGAGCACAGAGGAGACAGCAAGCCAGGAAGGCTGCAGAGCGGAGGGGGCGGCTGCACCGGGTCCTGGGGGAGGGCCCGAGCTCACGGGCCGAGGATGAGCGGCAGGAACTGTCGGAGAGGAGCCCAGAGGAGCCCAGATCCAGATCCAGCCCTGTAGGGCGTAGGAAGGCTGACCCCCCCGCCTCCGCTCCCCTCTGGGCCTGGGCCTGGGCCCCAAGAAGCCTGCTCAGGGCCCAGGCAGAGCCAGCGTGCAGGGTGTGGCCCTCAGCTGGGAGCCAGGTGCAGAGAGGGGCAGGGACCCAGCCTGGCCACGGGGAAAGTCCCAGACCCGGAGGTGGCCTCTCCGCTGCTCATGGCCCCGGGAGGGTCACTTCCTGCGGACCGGGGCAGAGGCAGGCCAGCGGAAGGGGCCGCTTTGGTGGGCGAGCGTGGCCTGGGAACCCCAGGTCCCGGCTGAGAACAGGGTTAGCCGTGCTGTCGCCTGCTCCCTGCTCAGTGGCGGAGGCCAGGAGGGGCCTGGCTTCCCCTGCGGCCTCATTCTGACTGCGTCCGAGAGAACGGGCAGGGGCAGGGGCCGGGCCGGGCCGCGGGAGCCCACTGACACCAACCTGGATGGTGACCCAAGGGAGGCCTCGGGCCCTGCACACGGTCTGACAGCACCGCTCCACGCAGCTCTGCGTGTGCGGGCACTTCCTGCCCCTGACCGAGGGGGTGACAGTCGACGTCTGGAGGAGGTGGCATTTCCTGGTGCCGCGGAGAAGGGGCAGGACTTTATCAGAGGCGCCCGGCCCTGCAGGAACACGGCACCCCTCCCTGCCCAGGGAGCCTGCCTGTCAGAGTCCCCAGGGCTGTGACTTCATCTTCCACCTGGAGTGACTTCCATCTGGGTTGATTCCAGCAAGGGCGCTCCTGGCCCTGCCAGGTCGACGGGGCCCAGCGCCCCGTGGATGTGTGGGCTGGGTCCTCGGACCCTCCCCTTAGCCACCTGCACCGCCCTCTGCAGGGGCACGGAGCCTGCGTGCAGCTGGGAGACAGTGCTGGGCGGTGGCTGGGGCGCTTGGGGAGCAGGACAGGTGGTTCCCGTGTCCTTGCCAGGCCTGGCAGGTGGGAGTGTGAGGGCCTGGACTCCGGCCCGGGGCACCCGGCCCTGCTGCCACACCTCCAGCTTCCTCGTGGGGTGAGGGACATCACGAAGAGCAGAGGCTGAATGCATCCTGAGAACCCGACCTTCTCCTGGTGGTCTTAACACAGGGCACCTCCAGAGCCTTGGGGGACAGCACCTGCTGGGGAGGACCAGGAAAGCCAGCCCCTCTGATAGCAGCCTGGGGGCGGGGGGAGGCAGGACCTGGCCTGAACCTTGACCCGAGCTGAGCCAGGCGGAAGAGGTCCTGCAGGGGGACAACTTGCAAGGCCTGAGATGAGGCCTTCGGCTACTCCCTCCCATCCAGCCCCCACGCTCTGTCCAGGGAGGTCCTGATTCCTCCAGGACACACGACACCTGACATGGCCCAGGGCACCTGTGTGCTTCCGAGCGCACCCTCCGCTGTCACCCTGACATCTCACAGGACAGGGAGGCGTTGTCTCCCTTTAGGAGGAGTTGAGGACAGCCGGCTTGTGGGTGTCCATCACCCGGCACTGCAGGCCGACGGGTGGTAATGGAATCATGTCCCCTCTCGGAGGTCCCTGGGCGCTCTCCTGCACCGGGCCCCTGCACGCAGCCAGCTCCAAGCACCATCGGCAGACTTGCTGCCCTGCTGAAGGGCCCTGGACCAGACTCGCGTCCTCGGGGCCTTGGCCCTTGCTGTGCCCTCTGTCTGGAAGGCCACCTCCCCAGCTGGTGTCATCCTCACCATCCCGGGGGAGCTCCCCTCGGCGCAGGGCTGCACCTCGCCCCCGGCATGCCTCAGCCCGTGCACACACCGGCATCGACACCGCCTGCCCCTGCGCCCGCCTGACCCCGCCGGGCTGCATGCTCCTCGAGGGTGGGGACCTGTGCGGCTCACCAGTGTCCCCAGCACCCGGCATGGCATACGGCGAGGAGTTTGCTCCAACAAAGACTGTCCAAAGGTTGTTGGCCACGTGAGCTCTTGGGTCCTTGCTGGCCCTAACGCCTCGGGGCTTAGGGAAGCAGCAGCCCTGCCCCAGCCCCGGGGTGGGGTGGGGCAGGACAAGGGGACCAGGTCTAAGGGCCCCAGCTGAGGGCTGAGCCGGCACCTGCCCAGCCCTGGCAGGAGGGCATGGCCCTCAGCCAGCTGCCCCGCCCGCTGGGGCCCTGTGCTCAGGGCCCCCGACAGCCGCACGGGAGGCTGGGGTGCGGGGATCAGCCGCAGTCTTCTCTCTCATCCAATCAAATGCTGGCCTGGTTCTTTACTCCCCTGTGCCCAGCAAGGGGGGTGGTTCCAGGGGACCATGACCAGCTGGAGCCGGACACCCCTGCCCCAGCACCAGCCCTGGGGAGAAGGGACAGGACTGCCCGGCCTTCCGAAAGCAAACTGACCTGTCTTCAGGAAGTTACCGCTTCCCCATGGCCTTCTGGCCGAGCCCTCCGTGCAGGTAGAACCAGCCGGGACCAGTCTCTGTGGCTGTGAGGCCAAGAGCGTGTAAACCAGCTAGTCGCGCTCGAGGCACTGCTGCCCCTGCCACCCAGCCCATGCCCTTGGGAGCGGGGCCTCGGCCAGGCCCCAGGCGCCTCTTGCTTTACCCAACCAGGCTACCTGCTGATGGCGGGCGGGGTCGGCCCTGCCACCCCGGGAGCCAGGCCCGACCTGCTGAGTCAGAGTCAGACGCTGACGAGACGGCTGAGAACTGGCCAGAGACGATAGTGCTTCGCCCAGGGCCGGAGCCCTGATGGTGGGCTCACAGGTGCCCCTTCAGCTGGCAGTGACCCCCGCTCTGCACCGTGGGCTCTGGCCAAGGTCAGCCAGGCGATGGGCAGAGATGGCAGAGCAAAGGCAGGCGACCCGCTGTCTGAAGGACCCACTGCTCCGGGGCCTGGTGGGCCCAGCACCAGGAGGCCAGCATTCGGGCTCCAGCCCAACACGTACCGACTCTGAGCCAGGCTGGGCGCTGCCTTGGGGCCTCCCCACCCACCAGCACCAGCCCCAGGGCGGGCCGGGCAGGGGGCCAAGTGCACAGGAGGGCTCTATCTATCCACATAGGGCGGTGGCCCCCAACCTTTCTGGGTCCAGGGACCGAGGCTCCTAGCAGCATCTGATGGCTGATGACCTGAGGTGGAGCTGAGGCAGCGATGCCGGCGCTGGGGAGCGGCTGCAGACAGAGTTTGCTCGCCAGGTGCTCTCCTCCTGCTGTGCGGCCCGGTTCCTAACAGGCCAGGGACCAGCACTGGTCCATGGCCTGGGGGTTGGGGACCCCTGATGTAGAGAACTCCCAGCAGGTGAACAGGACAGCCGGCCATGGTCACGGCACTCACCCCGACTGGCTGTGTCCCTGGGAACCAGCCCGGATGTGGCGTGAATACCTGACCCCACTGTGCGGCCCACGTCCCCAGGAACGCCCGGCCTGGTGGGCAGCTGTTGACATCTCCCCAGCGCGGTGTTAGCCTCTGAGGGGGCAGTGCTGAAGATCGCCTGGACTTTTCAACCACGCTGTCGATAAACTTCCCTTTATTACGAAGTCAGTCTGGATAGGGTTTGTTAATGAGATTGAGTCCTAACAGAAAACACCGTTTTCCCACAGGGAGAGATGAGGACCAAGACAGGTATCAGACACCTGGAAACAGGTGAAATGGGCCACAGGCCTTGCAGGCCGCCCTGGGCCACAGGATGCTTAGACTGGAGGCCCCGGGCTGGGTGGGCACCCAGGGCATGGCAGGACCTTGCCCACTCTGGGTGAGCCCACATACCAGGCTGACAAGGCCCAGCTGACCAAGCAGGTGAGTGGCTTGCAGATGACCCGCGGACGCATGCGCGAAGGGCCGGTTAAGGTGGGTGGGGCTCTGGGGCAGGCCAGGTGCGGCTGTGAATGCAGGGGACACGGTCTCCCCGCAAGGCGAGGGCGGAAGCCGTCCTGAGAGGTGGTCTCTGACCTGACCAGTCCAGAAAGGTCGGTCCCTCTCACCGCAAGTAGTTCATTTAAAAAGCAAAACTCGTGGGGGGCCTGGACACACCGACCGGCCTGTACCTCCATCCCCCGGAGGACACGCGGGGGTGACTGGGCGGGAGGGGGCCTCTCGGGAGGCAAACATCGAACATGTCCCCGGGCCGGGGACAGCCGTCACCGTCCAGATGCGCAGGCGCCCGCGGCGACCTTCCGGCGGGCGCGGGCTCAGAACACCCGCCGCGGGGTCGGCGCGCGCGGGGCGCGTGGCCGCGCTGCGTGACGTCCGCGCCTGCGGCTTCCGGCACCGGCGTGACGCCGCCGCGCCGCAGAGGTCCGTCCCGCGGGGGGCGCGGCTCGGCTCCAGGAAACGGGCGACGACGCGCGGCCCCCCAACTCCCGGCCCCTGCGGGAGCCCCGCGCCTGGGGCCTAGTCCTAGTACCGCACCTTGGCCCGAAGCTCCTTGGTGACGTAGTTCACCAGCATGGCCAGCAGCTTCTCCTTCAGCGGCTCGCTGCCCATGACCAGCGCCGTCAGCTGCACGGCGTCCGTCCAATTTAGGTACCTGACGATGGCCATGACCTCGTGAAACAGCCTCTGCTGCTCGGCGGGCGGCAGCTCCATCAGGATCTGCGGGACGGGCTTAAACTGCCCAGTGGCCATCCAGGCCCCTAGCAGGCCCCCGAGGGCGCCCCCTGGAACGCAAGGGAGGCTGCCGTTAGTGGGGCCGGTGCAGAAGGGGCGGCCGCGGGTGCTCGCTGGGCGCGAGTCCCCGTCACGACGAGGGGGCACGATCACCAGCCGATCGCCAGGCAGGTAACCGGGAGGGGTGACAGGGGCTGAGTGGGCCTGGAGAGCGGGGACCCCAGCTAAAGGGGCCGTGGCTACCCAATGCCACGCAGAGCCCCAGATTTGTATGTCTCACAGGGCTCCTGACTTTCGAGTGTCGGTGGGGCTCAGTGCCCACTTCAGAGGCTCAGCGCCTAGAAAGGGGTGACGGGAACTTGACGGTGGCCAACACGGCCATGACCAGGTTATGACAGCGAACACCACCAGGGAGGTCTGTGGATGTCACCAGGCCCGGACAGGGCACCATGGCAAGGGCTCGTCACCCCCACGGTGACCTTCGCAAGGACCTGTACCCTGTCTCAGTGGGGAAAGGCCCAGACAAGCCCTCAAAACCATCACCCGGAAAAAGCAGTGGGGACCGAGACCAGGGGACTGAGGAGATGACGAAATGCCGTGTGGCAGCCTGAGCGGGAGTCGGCGGCGGAAAAAGGTCAGCAACGCCAAACCCGGCAAAACTTAAAGACAGCCCGGAGACGGGCGGGGAGGAGGCGTCGGCTGGCCTCTCGGTTTTCACAAACGCGCCTGGCGACACGAGGCAGGAACGTCAGGGGAACCAGCCCCGGGAGGGACACCTGGGACGTCGGGGCACTGTGCCGGACGCGGCCGACGGGCAGCGGCGCCCGCGGCCTGCCGGGAAGCTGCGAGTGGGGGCGCCCGGGGCCGCCGGCCAGCCTCGCGCGCCGGGGGCTCTCCGGCCCCTGGGGTGGCTTCCCTCCACCCCGAGAGACAGGAGCAGTCCGGGGCGGGAGCCGGCCACTCACGTGAAGGTCACCGCGTGACGCCGGGGCACGCTCGGGGCCGACAGCGGCTGCGGCCGTCCGCACTCAACCTTCGTGAGAACAAGACTTAGAGCCGCGCTCACTGCAAAGAGTCACCAGCAAAGTCCCAACTCTCTGGAGAAGAGAGAATTCCTCTGTCTTCTGGGTAAACGGTGCTTCCGCCCATGACCGGGGCGGCAGGTAGCCAGGGCCCGTCCCCCCGCAGACGTCCTGCCCCCGCCAGCGTTCACCCGGCCTGAGTGAAGCGTGCGGCACCCAGGCACGGCTACATGACGGGCGAAGCCAGCAAGCCCTCCCCTGGGCACACCGGAGGGCTGCGCGAAGACGGAGACCGTCTCTGGGGACGGGGGCACGGCCCTGGCTCCTCCCTCACGGGCCACTTCCTGGACGGCAAGAAGCTGACGTTGGGATGGATTCAGTTCAGAAAGGGAGGTGTGGGGCTGAAGGTCTGAGGCCACCCACGAGCCGATTGTTCTCCCCAGTGTGGCCTCAGCTTAATGAAAGGTCCTGGAATGTCACTGCTGCTGCCGAGGCCAGAACAGAGCGGGAAGCCTTGCCTGCGAGCTGGGGGACGAGGCCAGCCCCTGCAGGAAGCAGTCACCTGTCCAGCACGCAGGAAGGGCTCCCACCAGGCCGAGCACCCCAGGCCCCCGCAGTCTGCACGGGCTGCCCAGCACTTGTCGCCAAGCTGCCACGCCCAGCCGCTCCCTCGGCGGAGGCCCCAGGGTTCAGGGTCCGCCGCAGGCCCCCTAAGCAGGCCTGATGGCAGCTCTCTAACGCCCTCCGAGCCCATGTCCCTGCCTGGTGGGAATGCTCCCTGCTCCCAGTCCAAAGGAAGCAGCTTCCTCCGAGCCCCGAGGAGCCGTGGGGAAATCAGCCAGACTTCGTTCTGTGCCAGGAACTGGCCCCCTGAGGGGAGCAGGCGTGAAACAAGGGGCAGGTGACCATCTGCGGGGACAGCCTGTTGCTTTTCCTGCACTGGGCCATTTGCATCGGAAGACGGATGCACTTTCTGCAGGGGCCGATGGGAAATGGTGCCCGGAAAGTCCCAGCTCCCCCCTGGGGCCCTCAAGCAGTGACCTGCAATGACGGCAGAGCGCGAGGGGCCACCCAAGGGACCCCCTGAGATCACCAGACTCTAGTACACATCCCTGAGGCAAAGGTGTCCTCCAGGACTCTGTGGCACAGCGGCCATTTCCAGAGAGCCCTGCACGTCTGAGATGGTCACACGGAAGCCGGGGCCCCTCGCAGGACAAGATCGTCTCGCAGAAGCCGCCTCATCGCAATGGCCCCTCACGCGGACGGAGACTCCGACCAGGTCTCTGGGGACCCCGCCAGGCACTGGCACTTACCGACGGCTATTCCCAGCGGGCCACCGACCAAGCCGCCGACGAAGGCCATGGTCCCCGTGACCAGGGCGCCCCTCCTCGAGTGCTTGACGGCCGCCTTCATCTTCTTCTCCTCGGATATGGAGCAGAGCAGCTTCATGACGTCCTCCATCACGAGGGGCATCCTGGGGCCTCGGGACAAGCATTTCACAGGGAGAATCGTGAGTATGAGGCTGCGTCACCCAAAGGCCACGCGTCCTCGCTTTCGGAGAGCACTGCAGTGTGGCGTGCGTGTGACAGCACCCGGTCAGGGGACGAGGTCCTTGCCACCCAGAAAGCGGGCTGTTTAGCTACAAGCCCGGCGTCAGCAGAGTGTGTGAAAGGCGTCTGCCCCCCGAGCGAGCTCCGATCTGAGCCACCACGTGCGCCGTCTCCGGCGTCTGCCCCCGGCACCCGCGGCCGGCCCACTGGCTCAGGCCACCTTGGTGCGCAAAGCCTGGCAGACTCGTGTCCTCTTGTGTGACAGGCACCTGGGCTCGGGCCCAGCCAGGGGGAGGGAAGCACGGGACCCGGCCACCGCGCGGCCTCACGGCCACACTCACCTGCCATGTGACCCTGAGCTGTGCCAGGGTCTGCAGCGTGAGGCAGAGGTGAAGCACCCTCAGGCTGAGTTCTGGGGAGGGGTGAGCGGGGTGCAGCGCCTGGCGTGTCGGGGACCCTGCCGGTCGCAGACATGATGGCTCCAGCCGAACGCTCTGTTACTAACACCCCGGCTTCTAAGAGCCGCCACTCCCAGACTCAGCCACTTCTCCTGGGACGGGACGGGGCAGTGGGGTTATATGGCCAGGAAGACTGGACTTTGGAACAGTGATGGCAGCACAGTGCTCTAGGGTCAGGACACTGTTTGCCACTCTGGCTGGCGGAGAAATGGCAGGCGAGGGTCAGGGCGGGGCCAGGCTCCGCCCGGGGAGGGGGGGGTGCGGGGGGGGGGTGGTTGCCCCCACACCGCAGGGCTGGAAAGTAGAATCAAAGGGCCGGGAGCGGGGCTTCCTCCGGCTTTGGCTGGAGCCGCGGCTGGGGGGCCCTTCTGTCCCAGGGCTCCCCTTTTCAGTCGAGAGCGACAGTGGAAACAGTCGCTAAGGGAACTTGACTGAGGAGGTCTGGGCAGGCTCTGTTGCTCAATAGTGTTTGGTTATATAAGTTTGTTTCTTTTTAAATATATATAAGGTTTTTGCCCCAAGGATAATCCAGATAGGTCTCTAATGTACAGCTAGCCTCCTGGCCCTGGGGGAAGTGGTGACCCCAGGGCCACCCAATCTGTGGTCTACCACTCCCCACAGTCGGACTCCTCGGCAGTCCCGGGAGAACTAAGATGGACCCTGTGCTCCTGCCCGGTGACCTCCCTTCCCTCTGACGTTCTGGAGATCAGCGACGGCCCCCGGGGTCCGGGGTCACGGGAGCGCTTGCCCGTGCAGCCGGCATGGGTGGGGGGGCCGTGCTGACGAGAGGGCCCAGCTGGTCTGGGCTCACTTTGGACAGCGAGACGCAGGTCGTCTGACGTCTGTTACTTGGCCCTAGAGCTCAGAAACTGCCAGGCAGGGTGTGAGAAGCAGCCAGCGGGGCTGGCCCTGCAGGAGAACCCAGGTGTGCCGGCCCCTGCTCCGACTCCCAGGTGACCTGGACCTGACACGCCTCCTGGCTCCAGGCTCTGGAGGTGACCATGTGCAGACAGAGCACACGCCCCCTCCGCCTGCCCAGAAGAGAGCCCCTTCCCTTCTTCCAGGGGTCGAGACCCGTCCACACACGAATGTCACAAACGTAAAACACCACAACAGCAGAGAGACTGCCCAGGGGAGAAGCCACTCAGGACCGGGAGGGAGGAGGGCTCAGCCCGGTGTGCCCGGAGCCGCCGCCCTGTGAAGCTCAGCAGAGAAAAGGACCTGCAGCCGTGTTCCCCAAAGGGCTGTTTGCAGAGATGACCAGAAGGCTCTGACGGCCGCCGGGCTGATGACGAGCGGACTGAGAGTTCGAAGCACTGTTTAGAATTAACATCTGTTACGTCACCGGCGCCGGGGGAAATGCCGGCCTTCTCATCCATGCCCCGGCCTCTGTGCCCCGTTGGACACTGTCTGGGCTTCTGCCTGAGTCAGTGTTTCCCAAATAACTACTATTGATCCCAAAGTCGCATCGCACTTTGAAAGACCTTTTCTTTTTAGGTCAGTCGCTAGTATTTAAAAATCAGGAAATGTCACATAGACCTCAGATCACAACTCCTGAAACACCCGGAGAGCCAGGCACCGTGGGCCCGCCTTCCAGCAGCCGCCCTGGGGGGCGCCGAGCAGGTGCTGCTCCCTCCACGGGCTCCGCAGAGGGCTCCTTACCTGCTACCCACGTGGCAGGTCACTCTGCACCTCTCAAGGTACCCCGCCCCTTCTTTACAGACTAAAGGGGCTACCAGCCCCCACACACACTGAGCTCGGCTCCTAACTTGTTACCATCCCTTCCTGATCGTCTCTAAACCAGCGCCCTGAGCCTCTTCCCACAGGGCCAGGCCAGGTGTGCGGACTTGGGCAGGCATCCCGCTAGGACGCCACCTGGCTTACTTGACAGCGGCCTGGCACGTCACCGTGAAGGTCACACGCACCCCGGTTGCCAAGGCCCAGTTGACCAGGCAGGTGGCATCGGCTTGGTCGGTCAGCAGCTCTGCTCCCTGGAGGCCTCTGAGGACCCACAGCCGCCCCTGAGGGTGTGCCCGTGGTGCCTGGGGCTGCCCGGGAGCTACAGATCACAGCGCTGCTGAACGGCATTTGTTCCCAAGAGGCTTGAGTGTTTTTCGGTTTGCTAAACGGAAGGACAATGCCTGGAAGTGGAAACAGAGGACGCCAACATCCAGAGAGCAAGGGCCACCCCCGCTGCCCCCACTGCCCGCTGTGCAGGCGCATCCCTGGGCAGGGCCCCCGCTGGGCCGGGCCCTGGGGTGCTGTGCACTCCCGGGACTCGCTGTCTTAGGGGCCTAAGCGGCCGAGTCTGCTTGGATGCAGGTGCCCCAGGCGCCGGTCCCGCAGGCTGCGGCCTGGGTCAGCTGTGGAAGGATGACCAGGAGACGCCCGCAGCGTAGAACTTCACGCGGCTGGGCCAGTCGCTGTCCCCACTGCCCTCCTTGTCGTCCTCGGAGTCGTCCTCGTCCTCGCCGCTGGACGCCCCGCTGCCGGCCCCTGCGGGAGGCCCCTCGCCGGCATCGTCCTCGCCCGCGCCCGCGCGCTGCTGCGCCGCCAGCTCACGGTAGCACAGGCTGCAGACGCGCAGGGGCTTGGGCGACAGGCGCGGCAGCAGGAAGCGCGCGCGCGAGCACTCGGCGCAGACCACGAAGCCGCACTGGCGGCAGTGGTGGCGCCGCGTGAGCGCCGAGAAGCGCGTCTGCGTGCAGCGCATGCAGATGTCCGTGGCCTTGTCGGGGATCCAGGGCGCCGCGTGCTCCGTGCTGGGCGGCCGGCCCGTGGCCCGCAGCTGCCGCCGCACGCACTCCTCGATGTGGCTGACCCACTCCTGGCGCTCCGTGGCTGACGCGGCCGACACGGCGAACGACTTCTTGGCCGTGCGGATCATCCAGCGGTTCTTGGCCTGCAGCGTCTCGGGCAGCGGCTCCAGCGTCACCTCCTCCAGCGGGATGATGCGCTGGCTGCGGTACCTGCGCCTGCTGAGCACGATGCTGCCGTACACCAGGATGTCGTTGAAGAGGAAGAAGACGCGCGGCTTGGCCTTCTTGCGGCACTCCTTGGTCAGCACGCCCTCGCCCAGCAGCACGCGGCCCGGCAGCGCCAGCGGCTGCCCCGACGCCCCGAAGCAGCTCTCCACGGCGGCGATGCGCTGGCTGTTGACCTCCGTGTTGGCCAGGTGCTCCACCATCTTCCCGGCTGCGTGGTGCGCTGCGGGGGAGGAGGGGCGCAGATGGCGTCAGCGGGCCGGGCATGGCCGTGGGCGGGGCCACACCGCCCCCCGCCCCCCATACCAAGCCAGTGAGCCTTAGACAAGGAGTTACTGTGAGGGGCGGGGGCTACCCCAGAGAGGGGCGAGTGTGTGCCGGCCAGGGATGCGCACGCAGAGGTAAAGGTGTACAACAGGGCAGGCTGCCATTGTGGGTGGCGGGGCCGAACTCCCTGGGGAGCCTTGGAAGACAGGCCAAAACACATCTCAATGCTGTCTACCCAAGGGGCCAGGAAACAGAGTCCCAATGGCCATGGCCAGCATGCTGGGCTTGCCCCAGGGGCAGGCACTAGGGTGTCTGCAACCCCAACCCCCCGCTGAGACCCCCATCCACCAGGCCAAAGCATCACGGACCTTGTGACCCGCTCGCCCAGCCCGCGAGCCCCGTGCTCACCCCGCTGCACTGCTGGTGGCCCGGGTGCTTCCGTCCTGCGGGGCACGCCTGCCTCGTGCCAACCCCCGTGGGGGAAGCCCCAGACAGGAGGGGAACCCAAGCCCTGCTAGCAAGCAGGAGCCCCGAGCGTGCACTCCACAGACGATGCTGCTACCCACCTCCCACACGGCGCACCCCTGGCCGAGCTGGTCACATGCTCGCTGCTTCCGGGTCACACTGCAGCTCCACGGGCCAGGCGCCTGTGGGGAGGTGGCGGGGCCCAGTGTGGGGGCCGGAGGGGAGCTCAGCCCGAGGCACGTACCGCCTCCCTCCCTTGACCACGAGCCTCCGGGGCAGCGCTGCCCACAGCGCCTTAGGCGAGAACCGCTGCTGATCTTGGCTGCGTGTGGCGACCTAGCTGACGATCGATCAGCGACAGCCCTGGGCCGGCTGCTGGGGCGGATCTGGGTCCCTGCTGGGGAGCATCTGGCAGCAATCCAGAGGCCACTCCGGGGCCCTTGGCCTCAGAGTGAAGCAAGGAGGAGACATGCCAAGGGCGGCGACCCCGACCCGCAGTGGGGACCACGGAGACTGGCAGCAGGGGAGACGGGGGGACAGCTGTGCTCCACTCACACAGTGGGACAGCGTCTGCTGCGGCATCTGCACCCAGCCCGCGTGGGTCAACATGGACTGACAGGCACCCAGCGCAGGACGGTGCGCGCGCCACGTGCCTCCGAGTGGCACGGCGTTTAAAAGGGGCTTGGGAGCTCTGCCCGTGAGCAAAAGCAGGCAGCACGGAACCTCACGCCCGCCAGGACGGCCGCCGTCACACGCAGGAAGCCGGGAGCGCTGGCAGGGACGGGGGAGGTGGGCGCCCCGCACACTGCTGGCGGGAACGCGACTTGGTGCAGCCGCTACGGAAAACGGTGCGGAGATGCCTCAAAAGATGAAAACTAGAACTACCTCCGGACCCGGCAATCCCACCGGTGGCCAAAAACTAAAAGCAAAGAGGTATCTGCACACCCCCCACCACAGCGGCCTCATCCTCAACGGCCAAGGCACGGAAGCGACCGTGTGTCCACCAGCACGTCCGCAGATAAACAGACACGGGAAACACACCATGGAATAGCTCCTTCTAGAAAAGGAGGGGAATCACTGTGCTGGGTGAAATCAGCCAGACACAGGAAGACAGGCCCCTGTGGATCCGCTCACGGGAGCTATCTGACACAGCCGGAGTTGCAGAAGTGGAGTGGAATGGGGGTCACCAGGGCCACCAGGGAGGGGAGGAAGGTGCCCCGTTATTTAATGGATATGAAGTTTGTTTTGCAAGAAAAAAAAAGAATTTTGAAGACGTTTCACAGGAATGAGAATACACTCAGTGCTACTGAACTGTACACTTAAAAATGGCTAAGATGGTTAGAATAAAAGGATACAAATCAAAGTGAGGAGAAAGTGGCCCGGGGCAGGGGACCTGCGTGCAACCAGGACAGGGGCGCCAGGTGACCCTGGGAAGTGGGACACAGCTTCCTGTTCTTGCTCTTTGTAAACGTAAGGGCTAACGGGGTAAGCCCTAGCAGCAGGGGCGCACCTCACAGCCTCGGCGGTCACCTGGTGGACCCCCATCCCCCCACCCCACCCCCCGCTGCCAGCACAGCCTCAAGACCTGAGGCGGGCCGCTGCGTCCTCCGGTACACCTGTGTGTCAGGCGCCTGGCAGGACTGGACGGAATGCCACGGTGCAGCCACCGATGGAGGCTCGGTCCCCTCTGCAGCCGGGGAGGGCGGGCTCCGTGCCAGGGAGGTGAGAGCCGGGGCCGCACTGGCCCCACGGGATCAGTGGGCTCCAGAAGCCCGCCTGCCAGGCCCCCTCTGACTCAGTGACCCAGGTGGGTGTAGTGTGGAGGGAGTGAGGACAGAGCACAGGCAGTGGGGGACCTCCAACACTCTCCCCGCCCCTCGTAGGAGGCACTGGACATCCCGCCCGAGGCCCCCATGCTGCTGTGCTCAGTCGGAGCCTCACAGACCCCTCCAGGCCTTGGTGGCCCCTGTCCAGCTGCGGGCGGCGAAACGTGGCCCAGAAAGTGTGGGGGGTGCCCGGCCTCCGAGCTGACCCCACACACTGATTGGGGTACCCAGAGGCTCTATGCCCCCTCCTCTGTGAGTGGGGGGGTTCCCCGACATCCACCCACCCTCCCCGCAACCATAACTTCACACCTGGTCTGACATGGCCTGGAGGCTTTTCTTGGTGAATAGGGCAGAAGGCAACGCCCCATCCCCACCCCCACTCAGCAGACGGGGAGCCTCTCTTTCACTGTTCTCAACAGAGAAGTGACCCCCCCTCCCCTAGCACAAGCCATCCCCACTCCTCCTGGGGCCGGCCTCGGACCCTGGTGCGGTCCCCGGTGTGACAGCGACTGGACACTCCGGGGGTCGGCGTCTGGGAGTGAGGAGATGAACAGACCTGCTCTTCCTCGGAATGGTTCAGAGGGTGGCTGGGCCCCCTGAACGCACGCGACGCCACCACCCAGCTGCGCTGAAGGTGCTCTGGGTGAGCGCTGGGGCCTGGGACTGTCACTGGGTGGCCAGGGTTCTATGCAGGACAGCCGAGGTGTCACACGTGGTCTAGCCACCTCTGACCCGCTGCTGGGACACAGCTGCATGTGGCGGAGGCCGGCTTGCAAAGCCTCACACGTTGACGACTCGGCCCTCTACAGGAAGTCTGGCGAGCCCTCGTCTACACCCGCACGCGATGCCCGTGCATGATGCGCCTCCTCCCAAGACACCAGCTGTGCACTCAGGGAAGTGTCCCCTCCCCTCCTCCACACACACAGCCTTTGAGGTTCCAGGGAGGCGTCTGGGGCTGCGACCTGGGAACCCGGAAAGCAGGGGCCGGCAGAGGCCCTGGGGGCCATCCTGTCCATCAGAGTGACAGTCGGGGATGCTGCTCATCTGCTCATCGGAGTGTGTTCAGGGGTCCCAGCCACTCTCTGAACCCTACCTGGCCAAGGTCACCGAGGCAGGAGTCAGGGCTATCCCTTCTTGGGTGAGGGCTGATTTACCACCTGCCTGTCCGTCTCTCTGGCCCCAGCCAGGCCCACCCACCTCCACGCCTGCTGATTTCACCTTCCAAATATCTCCTGGCATCCCATCATGCACCAGGCACAGCCCCACTGAGCTAGGCACCAGGTGACAGTGAGTGATAGACTTCCCGGTGGGAGGGGTTTACCAGAAAGGAAACCAACAAGGTAATTCCTGGCCCCAAGTGCTGAAATCCATGAAGAAAGAGGCTAAAGTGGGGGGTCAGCGAGACCTGGTGAGAAAGTGACCCGGCGCCAGCCCAAACGCGGTGAAGGAGCCGGCCACGCGAAGGCCGAAGGCCGGGAACGGCTCAGGGACACCCGAGGAGGCCACAGAGGAGGGGGGTGAGAAGTCGGGTCACCGGGGCGGGCCTGGGCCCGTGTGGCAGGCCCACAGCCAAGGTGAGGCTTGGCGTTTTCTCCAAGTGTGCCAAGGGGTGCCACAGTCCAGTGTCGGCCTTGCCAGCCCTGAGCTTCCTGGAAGGCACACCCCCACCCCCACCCCCACCCCCAAGCGAGCAGTCACAAGGAAAACAAACCAGAGGCTCCGCTGAGAGCTTGTGCTGAGAGCTTGTCGCTGGCCAGGCACATTCACTCCCTTGCTTAATCCCCACAAAAGCCCCCGCTGGGGAAGGTACCGCCTGGCCACCGGCCACGGTTACTGCCCACGGCCCAGCCCAGTGACCAGGAAGTCCCGCTTTAAAACCTCCACGAGCTGCCCTGGACCACAGGCAGAAACGCTCCAGTCCAGAGTGCAGGGCCCCTCCCCAGAGAGCGGATCCCACCCAGCCCAGGTCATGGGGCCCCTTGGGGTGGCCTGGGCGAGTCTCTTAGCTCAGCTGGGCTGCCCAGCCAGCCGCCTTCCTGCCCTGGGACGGGCTGGGTTGCCCGGCTTCCATGTCTCAACAGCCCTGGGGACTGAGTGTGCAGGGACACGGGCCGAAGTCAGAGTCATCTCTTGGCCAGCACTCGCCCCAGTTAACCTTATGTGCCCAGGACACCCCAACACCAAGTGGGGATTATGTGCCAAGAACCACGCTGGCACCGTTCAGATTCCAAATGTGGACTTCTCCTGGGCTGTGGGGGTCAGGTGTCAGAAGTGTCAATGACTGGGGCCCTCCCTTTCGCCCCCGGCAAAGGGGATGCCACCTCTCCGTGCACAGCCCTTCCGGCCACTCCAGGGAGCCGCGCGGGAAGGAACCTCCGACTGGGCCCAGCCCCGCCTCCTTCCGACAACTCCCAGCACAAGTCGCAGACTCAACCGCCTCCAGGCTTCCAAAGCGAGGCCAGCGAGTACCAAGCGCTGCCACCCTCCCGCTCCTCCCCGCCCCGTCTGGCAGCTGTCCGTGCCCACTCCTCCAGACCCCAGGGACTGGGACCAAGGAGTGAGGCTCTCGATGGCGGCGTGAGGTCGGGATTCTGCAAACCTCCCCCGGACCACCGGCGCGCTGAGACCCCTGCAGCGCACGGGCGCGCCCCGACCCTCCTTCGCGCGCACGTCGCGCCCCCGTGCCCGTTCGGCCCGGCTGTCCCCGGAGCCCCTGCAGCCCCCGCCCCGCCAGCCAGCAGGAGCGCCCTTCTCCGCGCCTGGCTCGCGTCTAGAGTGCGGGCCGCCCCGGCTGCGCGCCCCCCACCCACCGCTCCAAGCCCGGCGGCCACCACGACGGGGCGCTCCGCGCGCCCCAGCCCGGCGGGGCCCCTCACCTCCTGGGCCGGGGCCCCGCGTCCGCCGGCCGCCCGTCCGCTCGCCCGCACTGCGCGCCGCTGCCCGCTGGCCAGAGCGGCGGAGCGCGCACCGCCCACGCCGCGTTCCGACTCTCGCCGGACACGCCCCTCGCGGCGGCTCCGCCAATCGCGGCCCCGGCACGCGGGCGGGACAGGGCGGGGCCTGGGCGCCCCCCACGGGGCGCGAGTCCCGGGACCTGTGCGCGGGCGGAGCGGCCGCAGCTGGGGCGGAGCGGCCGGAGCTGGGGCGGGTGGGCCGGGCCCGGCTCCCCAGCTCGAGCCCCCGCTTTCCGCCCGCCGCGCTCCGCACACGGCTGCTCTCGTCTGGTCCGGCTGGAGCGGCGCCCCCGAACCTCGGCCGGGCGGCGGGGGCTGCGGGCAGGGGCAGGGGCAGGGGCAGGGGCCGGGCTAGGGGGGCGGGGAGGGGGGGGTGCCACCGCCCCTGGCGGGCCTGCCTGCTGCCAGCTGCCGTGGTCATCCCCCCTCAGCAACCGAGAGGCCGAGATCATTGGAGTATTAAAAGTCCGCAGCATTTTATCCATTTTATATTTTAAACTTTTTTTTATAGTGGAAACTTGCAAACACAAGGAGAGAGACCAGTTTAATGGACTCCATGTACCCACCACCCAGCTCCCACTAGACCTGCGGGTTAAGCGCCCTCACACCCACGCTCCCGCGCCTTCTGTGACATGAATGAGGCTCCGACGGTCACCGCTACCCCGCTCTGGCCTGCCCCCAACACTGGCTTCTTCCTGTTCCTCAGACCACGAGGTTGTTTCCGCCTCCGTGAATTTCCCACGCTGCCTTTTTGGCGTTCAGGTCTCAGCGCGGACTGTCACCTCAGAGGCTTCCTGACCACCCATCCCCCTCCCCCCACAACTCGGTTTTGTGTAAATCTCCCCCAACCGGAAGTCATCGGATTAGTCACTTGTTTATATATTCAGGGCTTGTTTCCCCACCTGGCCCTGCACCCCATGGGGCTAGACTGATTCATCTTGTTTTTGCCTTGTCTCCAGGGCTGAGAACCCAGTCTCCACTTTGTAAATGCCTGTCGCCCAGGTGCACCTTGTCTTGCCAATAGGGCAGACCCTGGGACTTTGCAGAGCCTGCTGGGCCGACAGCCAGGCCAGGGACTGCAGCAGGAAGGGCAGCTGGTGGGCCCCAGGCCTCAGGGCAGACCCCCTCGCTCTGGCCTGGAGGGCTGGTGCGAGACGGCTTGAGCCTGGTGGTGGTGCCCGGCCTCCTGCATGGCGGGCAGAGGCTGCGAGGTGGCGCCCAGTGTGGGGACGTGCCTCTCGCAACTGCCGTGGAAGGAGGCCGGGACGTGGGCAGGGAAGGGCAGGGCTGCCAGGGGAGAGAGACAAGGGAAAAGCCAAAGAAAGAGGAGGGGTCGAGGTGACAGGCAAGTGGCAGGGCCACCAGCTGTGGTCTTGGAGCGCCCACGTGCCCACCACTGACAGCAGCCCAGCTCCGCCCCCTTCACCGCTCTTACCCTCGTCAGCCAGGATGGACAGACAGACAGTGTTTACCGAACGGCCAACAGAAGCCCCAGCCTCATGAAAGTAAGCCTTTATTAATGTGTCATATTGAGAGATTTCACATGAAAATCAGGGTATTTGGCTTCTTTTAGATGAGACGATTTGAAAATGCGGGCCCCCGTCTCCACGCGGAGCTGTCTCTCTGAGGTGGGGCACGCATCCTCCCATTCACCGCAGTCACCACAGCCGCCCGTGTCCCCGTCGCGAGCTCCAGCACCTACGTACCTGGTACCTGCCGTGGAAGAAGCACGTGCATTTGTGAGTGACGGCAGCACAGCCAGGCCTTGGCACTGTATGGAGGCGGAGGCGAGGCCCCGCGGGCCCGGAGGCTGAGCCGCCACCAGGGCAGTCCCGTGGGACAGGGAGACCCTGGGAAGTGCATCCCGAGTCCACACTGCTTGTTGCCTGGAGTGGGGGTGGGGCGGAGGGGACACGGAGCTGAGCCTCTAGACCCGTTCCAGGGCTGCCTCAGTGCCAGGCCCCCCGCCTCCAGTGAGGGGGCCGTGGGAAGGGAGCTGGAAAGCCCTGCAGAGGGGGGCTGTCCGGCTCTCGGCAGCACCTCCTCCCACCCCCAACCGCCCCCCCCCGTCCCCCCCCCACACACACACGCGCGGCCTCTGACGCCGTCTGGCCCAGAGCAGACCCTGGGAGAGAGGTCTTTTCCAGATTCTGGAAAGCTGGAGGGGGGACGCAGACCTGTTGGTCCTGGAGTCAGGAGACTCCGACTCACCTTTTCCCACGGCTGGTCTGGGGCCCACTTGGGCCTCAGTCTCCTCCTCTGTCCTTCCCCTCAGCTCTGACATTGGGGGGGGGCGGGGCGGGGAGAGCTTTGGGAACCCCCCTGGAGGCAGCACAGGCTCTGACCCTCCCACCGTCCACCCTGTCCCCACAGGGACCCACCATGGATGGAGAGGACGTGGGCGGAGGGCCGTGACCCTCGAAGTAAGAGGAAAAACTCGTGACTCAGGGGAAGGCAGGAGCTGAGTCAGCCCAGCCACAGGCTGTGGAAAAAATGAGGTCTCCCTGAGGACTCTGCTGCTCCTTGGGCAAGGAGCCCTTGGCGAGGGGCGGCCGGGTTCCAGACGGTGGGAGTCGGGGCTCCACGCAGCGCCATGGTCGGGGTTTTCGAGGCAGGGGCTCCGGGCAGCCCACTCTGGAAAACGCCTGTTTTTACTGGATCGTTTATGAGGTTCTGCCCCAGAGCCCAGCACTGCGTAGTATTAGCTCACCCTTCTCCAGGCTGATGCCGCAGCGCTTGGGGGTGAGTCTCAAGGCCAAATGCTTCAGCGAGAGCGAGAAAACCACGGGGCAAAACGCCGACCACTGGTGATGCCGGCCAGGCCTGGGGTCTAGGAGGACTTTTTCCGTAAAGGGCCGAACGGGAAGTCCTTCGGGCTTGGCCAGCCGGGCTCTCCGAGGCGCCCACCCAGCCGCCGGCCTGCAGGGCACGCGCAGCCCGGACCGAGAGCGCACACGAGGGCAGACGGCGCGTGGGGACAGCGCGGTCTGGATGTCGCGGCATTTCTGTGGGCTACGAAGCGGTGTTCTTTCAGGTTTTCCCCACTACTTCTTGGCTTGCGGGTCTCACAGAGACAGGCCAGGGTCTGCCAGCCTCGACTTCCCTTCTTGCCACGTTTCTGTCACTTTGAGAATATTCAAAACCGACAATTTTGGGGGACCAAGTCAGGAGCAAGTCGGGAAAACAAAAAAAGAGGAAAAAACAAAAAAAGGAAACAGAGGCCATTCTGCCGATAACGGGCAGGTCTTGACCTTGACCCCAGATGGGTTCGCTCCCGTGGTTCTCCGAGCCTCCCTGTGGGGAATGTCCTCGGGACACTGAGTCTCACAGCCACGGAGGCGGGACGAGCGGCCAAGATTCCTGTTCCCACGGTGACAAGGACGGCTTAGAGGACGAACCCCGAGGTGTTTGGAAACTGCAGTTTCACAGAAAACCGCGCAGACGTTTGGGCTTGGGAGGGCCGCGGCGTGGGGCTGGACCTGGGACCGGTGACACCGCACTGTCCCCCGGAGCCGCAGGGACCCCCTGCCCGTGTCCTGCCGCCCCGGCGTCGGCGCTCATCCCGCCTGCCCGCACGGGCGCCCGTGCTTGTCACGCCACGTCCGCACATCCTTTCCACGATTGCGGTCGCTGTTTTGCCTTCTTCCCGCCGTGGGTTTCCCGGGAGGCTCTGAGCGGGCCAACAGGGAAACCAGAACAATGAAAACAGAAACAATGGCCTTGAAACGGCGCTTTAAGTGATGCACGTAAATAAATCTTCAGAGTGAGTGAGACGCACCGCTTCTCAGACGGCAAAGCCCAGAGGTCCCCCGGCAGCGACTGCGCCTCCTGTGGAGGGACAACCTGTGGGTTCCCCTCCTTCGAAACTTTCCCTGTGGCAGGGTCCACCAAAGCTCAGCACATGCCACCCGTGCCCCGGAAATTCCACGTCCAAGAGAAGTGAGGCCACGTGCCCGCCACGGTCAATGCCCAGGGGCGTTATAAACACACGATTCACATCAGGCCCTCAGCGAACACACCCAGATGCCCACCAGGAGCCGAACGAGCGGTAAACAGTGACGTAGTCACGCAAGCAAACACTCCACGGAGTACGGAGCACGCGCCTCGCACCTAACGCCGGGGGAACGAAGCAGGCGAGATGCGTGCGCACCTGTCACCTGAAGTTCAGAAACGACGGAACAAAGCTGCAGTGGTGGGAACCGGCACGGTGGATTCCTCGCCAGGGGCCGGGGTCCACGGGCGGGGCGGCGGGGGCCGGGGTCCACGGGCGGGGCGGCGGGGGCCGGGCGGCGCCCAGGTGTCTTACCAAATATTCTCCTCCTTGATACTGGCGACGACTCAGTGGGCGTGTGTGTGCAAACATTCACAGATCCGTACGTTCAAGATGTGCGCACTGCTTTGCGTGTATACCTCAATAAACTACAATAAAAATAACTGGGAAAAAGTCGAGCTTGAGTGCTTTAGAGGGTGGGCAAATCCCGGCTCCCCGCACACCCCACTGCTCCCCACCGCCCGCTCGGCGAAGCCTGGGACCTGGCCATCTAGGCACGGAAGAAAATCACTCTGCGAAGCTTCTGAGTCCCGATCGTTAGCAGAGGGGACAAAAAAAGGCCAGGGCCATTGTCCGTGGTCCAGGACTCTCTCCCATGGTGCTGTAGGGAGCGGCCCTGCTTACGCGCCCGGGGGTTCCATGGTGTTTCCTGTGGGGTGGCCGGGGACAGAGTCCTCTACTCTTTTCCGAAGCTGCAGACGAGAAGGCAGAGTTCCCCCCACCTCTGCGAACCCAGCATGCAGGACTCTGGCGAGTAAGACTCAGTCAGCAAAATCAAAGATGAACAACGAGAAGAAGAAAACGCAAAAACGCCCCACGCCAAATGAAATTCAGCAAAACCAGAGAAAAAGCATGAACAAAACAAAGCAAAACAAACAAAAAAGCCATTGAGGCTTGGGACTGGCCTTTCAAAGGCCAGGGAGAGACGGCGCAGCCACTGGAATTAAGAGACGAAAGATTCCAGAGATGAACCGAGACCCGTCACCTCCAGCCCCCGAAGCCGTAAGGGAGGAGGGCGAGCCAGAGGACCACGTCCTGGGAGGACGGCCCAGGAGCCCTGCTGGCTGGCGGAAAGGAGCTGCTGCCACCGGCGGCTCTGGGAAGAGGCGGGCGTGGGCCCTGACTTCCTGCCCCCCACCTGCAGGCTTTGCTGCGGGCAGGAAGGACCCACCTGGACCCATTGTTTCGATCTTTCCTGGCTGGAGAGCACAGCTAGAGACGGGAACAGATCACGTCCCCATTGTTCCAGCCAGGGACTCGGCAAGCAGCTGGCCGACTTCGCACCTGCAGTAGCCGCGCTTCGCTCTCTGATGGCCCTGAAAACAATTCTGGCCCCAGAGGGCGCTGATCGCCCCTGCTTCCCATTGAAGTGGGCTCCAAGCCGTGGGCAGGACTCGCGTGCTGGGCTCTGCTCCTGCCTTGGTGGGGGGGCGTCCCCTCGTCCTAGCTGCTCCGCCATCCACAGTGACTGGGATGTGTACCAGGAGCTCTGCCTGGAGCCTACAGCCAGACGCTGCCGGGAGTGTGGACAGATGCCGGTCACAGGGCCGGGTCATCTCAAGGCGTCTGCAGCCCTCTGTCAGCAGCGGTGGCCGCGGCGAGCGCTCTCAGGGCTTTTCCGTGTCCTGGGCAGCGGGCTAAGCCTCACGACGGCCCACTGCAGCTCGCGCCACAGCCACCCCACGGTCATCCCTCTTGCTCGTGAGGCAGGTGGGGCTCAGGGAGTTCAGGGACCTGCCCTTCCCAAGCCGCCGGCTGGTCTGGGGCAGGGCTGGAGCCGGCAGCCATGGCCGTCTGCTGCGGAGTGCTCGCTGTTCACGTGCATGGGGGTGTGTGTCCTCGCCGCCCTGGGGGCTTCTCAGATCGCCATTCACGTCTGTCGATGAACGGAAGCCGATCCAGATCCGCGTTGTGGGGACCCCTGTGCCTGACCCCCCACCCTCAGGTCTCCCCAGTTCTGCCTTCCTCCTCGTTGGTGCGACCCCAGTATAACTGGGCTCCCTCAGTGTGCGGGCGCGTGCCAGTCACAGAAAGGACCCCAGCCACAGACCGACGTGAAGGCTCTGGCTGCCCTCGGGCCCCCCAGGACCGCCATGCCGCAGATGCCCTCTCGGGTTCGGCCGGTGTCCGAAAGCCCTTCCTCCCCATCAGCCCCCGGCGGACAGCGATGGCCCTCCGCGACGGCCTTCCTTCCCCACGCTGTCCCCTGGCCCCCGAATGCTCCGCGACGCTCGGCCAAGGCGGCCTCTTTCCCTCCTCATCCCTTCCCGGCTCAGGCTCCTGCAGCGTGGACCGACGTTGCCTCTCTGGTGTCTCGAGCTTTCTTTCCTTCGTCTGCTGTCCAGACCCGGCTCAGCCAAGGGTAGGTCAGCAGCGTATCACCCAGAGTGCAAGAGTCCCCCCGCCTGGGAAGCTGGACAGAGAGGGGGGAGGCCGTCAGGACGCTGCTGTGAGACCCCAGCCTCTGCAGCGTGAGCGAGATGCGTGGGGGTCAGGCGGCTGGCCAGGCCGGAGGGGAGACGGCGTGGCCAAGCGGGAGCCCCCCACCTCCCCGTGGACACACACCACCCCTGTGCACAGGCCCGTTCGTTTGTAAAGACGTTAACGCCAGTCCGGCTGGATGGGCCACCCCTGGGGTCCAGTGTTTGAGCAGGTTCAGCGGGGGGAAGGGGTAGTGGGGGGGGGGGCTCCCAGGGCCTGATTCTGCCCCGATGACAGCTGGAATCGACAATGACTGTCCCCAAGCAGCCCCGTGGCTCGTCACCCCTCCTGCCGCGGACTTTCAGGACGCGATGAGCCGGCTCTTGGGAGGGAGATCATCTCCCAGCAACTCGGGGAGTCATCGTCTCATCATGTGATCACATCCTGGGCTGACCGGAGGCCCTCGTGGGGCCCGGACACCTCCCCGGCCCCCCGGCCGACGGCCACCCGGCCTCACGGAGCCTTGCTGCTTAGTTAAAAACAAATTCCAGAGTAATTTTTTTTTATTTTTCTATTTTTCATCTTCCCATAAAACCTCCAGCCGCATGGAGGGCCAGGGGTCGGGAGAGAAGGCCGCGCTTTCCAGCTCCGGCTGCGGGGCTGGCCCCCTGCCACTCACGTGGGTCGATGGTCCATGGGAAACGCCCTGCAGGACCGGGCCGCTGGCCCAGGGCGGGCCCGAGTGTGCAGGCACGGTGGTGGCATGCCTGTGTTCCATGACGCGAGGTCACCCTCAGCCCCTCCAAAAGGCCACCACCCCAGCTGGGGCCTTAACCTGCCCACGGGTGGCTGCTGGCCGGTCCCCGCGGGGGCCTTGCAAGGGTCCGGTCCGTGCGCTGGGGGAACACAGCCCTGCCCTGCCCACTTCTCGGCATGGCTCTGGGCCACTCGCCTCTTCTCTCTGGGCCTCAGTTTCCCCTACTGAACACAAGGAATAGGTCCGGCCTGCCTCACAAGGTGACGAGGGGATCGGAGTGGCCGGCGGCTCTGGAGAAGCTGGGGTTCCCACTCTCGGATGGGGCGAGGAGGACGGCCGTGCACGAGGAGACAGGCGCGCCAGCCCCCAGCCCCCCAGCCGGCGTGGGGCGTCCTCTCGCTCCTCTGGGCCAGGATGCACGGGGAGTGTGTGCACGTGCCGGGCAGGCGGCCGTGCCGGCAGCGTGCGTCTGCGGGGGCCCGGGGGCCCCGTGTGCCAGGGCGTTTCCCTGTGGGTGGGGAGCAGCACGAAGGGCCAAACCCCAGCTCCGCTTCGGGCGACCGACTTGACCTCCCGGTACCTCGATTTTCTCATCGCAAAATGGGGATCATGCCGGCACCGATCTCGCCGGTGAGGGTGGAATTGGTGAATTCATGCCTCGGCTGGCGAGTGCTTTACACGTTTGCACGTCGATAAGCCTGTGTGTGTCTTCTTAAAATTACATGTATATAAACTTCTCCAACTCAAGTCACGTTTCCCTGTAGGCTTTATTTTTTTTAATTGGGAAGGAGACGTCTAGAAATAACTTTGCTCCTATGATAAAATAAAATCATCAAAAAGTGACCAATCTTTCCATGACAAGCCATGACTTCTGCAGGAATGAGTGTGGCTTATCTTGGGGCACAAACCAGGGAGAAACTGTGTGTAGAACCTCAGACAGAGTTCTTTTCTCTGCCTTAGAATTCCAAATGCCTAACGAATTGCCTCCTGAGTCTGCGATTTCAGTAGGAGCACTGAGCCCCTCACTCTCCTCTCCTCCCACCCCCCTCGTCACTTCGGAAATAAGAGCCAAGTGGCCAGAATCAGCTCGGGGAAGATTGCAATCAAGAGCAGAGATCTTGAGCCACTTCAGGAAGAGGCCGCCTTTCCTGAAAAATTTAAGGGTCATTCATTAGCATCTGCAGAATAAACATTCCTGATGACCGCGCAGAGCTGCTGAGGGGAGACCTTGACAGTTAGTAGTGGGCGCCCGAGGGACACGGACGGGGCCCAGAGGGTGACCGACCGTCTGCGAGGGCAGGCTGCCCAGAGGCTGCTCATTGGCAGGGCCGGGCGGCCTGGAACAGCCCTGCTGAGCTGGTAGGGTGGGGGGCCGGGAGGGGAGAGCAGTGGCTTCAGAGTTGGCATCCAGGGTTCAAGCCCCCGCAGCTCCACCTGGCCAGCGGAGGGCCACCTCCCGCGGCTCCTCGGTGCTCCTGGACCTTGGGGCTGCTGCTAGGGCGTGCAGTGGCTCTCGGGGCACACGGTGGGGGCCGAGTCAGGGTCAGCGACGCAGCGGGGCTCCTGGTGTCCAGCCGCAGCTTGCACGCATCCGCCCAAGGCCTGGACGGGGCCCAGGCGGCCGGTGGGGAAGCAGCGGCCAGCCATGCAGATAGTGCCATTTACAAGCACTAGGCAGCCTGGTGACAGGCTTCGATCCTGATCGTGGTCTTTACACTCTGCAGCAAAGGCCGCCGGGAGCCGGGAGCAGGGAGCCGGCAGGGCTTCCTGCCTGGTGACAAGCAGTTCTGTCCCTGCCCGCCCTTCCCCCCGCCCACCCCACCCCCCCGAGGGTAAGGGCTTTACATTCGGGGGTAGGGAGCCCCTGAGTGCTCTGCACGAACGCCGGCTTGGGCGGGGGAGCCTGGCCGGTGACCCACCCACCGCTGCGGGATCCTGGGTGAATCGGTCTCAGTGTCCTCGGCCGCGAATGGGCCACTCGGTGTCGACTCCTTGGGGGACAGTCCAGGTTCCCTGCAGTTTGCCGTGAGGGTTCACACAGATGAGTGACAGGTCCCAGGCGCCAGGAAGCCGAGGCCGCACACTGTCGCCTCTCCCCAGGTGCTGGGGCGACACCGCAGGGCGAGCCTGCATCATGAGGCCTGTTCTGCAGGCGAGGACCGCGAGGCGCCGAGCGCAGGGTGCTGCCTGGCCTGAGGCGTGCCTGCCCTGCCCCCCACCCCGGCCCCGCCCTCCCGCCTTCCTCTCACTCTGCCGCCCAAGGGCCCCTCCTTCCCGCCCGGGCACACCCCTCCTTTCTTTGAGAAGACCCCCGCTGCCTCCTGCAGCTTCCTTGGCCCCACGGGCCACGTGCCCAGCCCCCTGGCTGGCTGGGGCCGACCTCCACTCACGTGGCTGGCTCTGCCCTGACAGGCCACTTGTCCTTGAGTGGAGGCCCAGGTAGAGATTGGGGGGTGAGGCTTGTGAACCTGGCTGTGGCCTTACTGTGGGGTGCTGTGTGCACCCCGCAAGCCTGTTTCTGTGCCTCCCTGACACCTCGGCCAGGCCACCACCGCCTTGCTGGTCTCCCAGCCCTGACCATCCTGGCTGCGTGGTGCCCCCTTCAGGGCTCGAAGCCCCTGGCTGCCTGTCACCCCTCCCAGCTCCAGGCCTCACTCTCCCCCTCTAGCTCCCCTGCAGGGGGTCCCTCTGCCTGCAGGACTCCAGCTCCGCCCTCTGGCCCAGCTTAAGGTCAGGTCCCAAGGGAGGCCTGCTCCACCTCCAGCCCTGCCAGGCTCCTGACCCCTGACGTGGGCCGCTTCCCACCCTGCCTCTCCCTGCAGCCCCCACGCCCTGTCCCCAGCCCTCACTGTCTGTGTCATGCACTAGCTGGGGAGCCCCATGTGGGCGGGGACCAGGTCTGTGGTCACCACACCCTGGTGACCATATTGCTGATCTCTTGGTCCCTGGAGGTGGAGGACATGGTAAAATGATGAGTTTGGGGACACACCCATTTCTTAGGATTTAGGTTTTCTTTGCTTTGAATCTATGATTCTTGGGCAAGAGGCATGAGGTGACCTGACACAACCGCTAAAGACCAAGACTGCAGGGGACACGCCCACTCCCCTGGGTGCAGAGCGCACAGCCAGCTGCAGTCCCGAGCCCGCGGCCAGCCAGCCCCGGGCCACGGAGCGGGGCTCCGCAGCTTCCCTCCCGCCCTCCGCGCCCCAGTCCCGTGCTGTCCAGGGATCCGCGGAAGGGCTCTGCCGGGACAGACCCCGCTCAGGGGTCCCGCTCACAGGGCTGGCCGATGGCTGCGTCTCCTGCCGACAGTGACCTGCGCTCGGGGAGTGGGGCCGGCGGCCGGCGCCCACCGTGCAGGGCTCGCGCCGCGGGGGCCGGCGGACGGCGTGTCAGGGAGGGGCGTGCGTGCCCTCCTCCCTGCAGTGGCACGCGAGGGGTGGGGGGCTGCACAGGGGGGCCCGCCAGCGAGGAAGGGGGCAGCGGCCGTGGGTCTCGGGCGCGGCTCTGCCGTGGAGGTGGCGGGGGGGGGGGGGGGGGGCAGCTGTCTGGGCCGGGCGGAGTCACCGGCTGGCGCCGTGGTGCCGTGCGTGCCAACCTTTACGCGTCCCTCAGGTCCCGCCTGAGCTCGTTTTCCTTCGGCGGGACCAGCGCGCACGTGAGCCCGCCACGCGCAGGGCCGCGCCCGAGGTCCTCCCCCCCGCCCCCCCGTGCTTCCGGCGCTGGCGGCGCCCGTGGCCAGGTGGCGGAAAGTGAGAACAGAAGGGCGGGCGCGGTGCCAGTCGCCGAGAACCGGCGCAGGAACCGCGGGACGGGGCCTGACGGGGCGGGCCTGGGGCGGGGGCCGGTCTCCGTGGAGGGCGCGTGCGGAGGGCACATGCGCTGGACGTCCAGGCAGAGGCCCGAGCAGACGGGGGAGCAGCGGGCGTCGAGGCTGAGTGGGGCCGCGGTGAGCCTGGAAGGGGGGACGCCGGGGGGCAGGGGCTGGAGGGGGTGGGGGGGTCCAGGGGGGCGCGGGGGCGGCAGCCGCACTGCGGAGGCGGCTGCGATCGGTGTGGGAGGGCACCGGGGCTCCGCGCCCGAGAGGGACGCACCTGGCTTGCGCTCACAGGCCGCCGCACGCTCTTCGTGGCAGGTGCACGAGGGCGGGTCCGCGCCCAGGCCGGAGCGGCGCCGTCTCCACACGACGCTGACCAGCACGCAGGACTGCGGGGCCCGGCCACACGCCGGCCCGACGCTCCCGCCGTCTCCGCAGCTGCCTGCCCAGCGGCGCTCGTCCTCCACAGCTCAGGAAAAATTACCAAGAATGTTATTGACTCTAATTTTAATTTGTCTAGCACTCTTGTTAATGACGTCTATTTAAGACATCCATTAAAGGCCCGCGAGGTTAATTAAATGGACAATTCCAATACAGTCCTATTAGAACCCCCTCTATTAAATTAATATTATAGACATTTAACAGATGTCTTAATTAGGCATTATGGCTAAGAAATGCAAACTAAATCAGAATGAAAGCCATGTCCAGAAAGAAAGCTTTTTACCATAATTTATGGTACTGGGGGGGGGGGTGGCCATGTTTACTCTTCAGAACCTGAGATCAGCCATTTGACAATTTCCTCTGGCACCCAGAAAACGCCACCCCGAGTCCAGTCTTCAACCACAGTCCTGAGGTCAGAAGATCTGCAGTCCGGTGCCCCAAATGTCAAGGTCAGATGGACCAGCTGGGCTGCAAACGGGAGGCTGCCTCGCCCCCCCCGGAGCCGACTCGGTGGAAGACCTGGCTGCCGGTCACACGCGCCCTGCTGGTGCTGGGACCTCCAGGGCCCCACGCCAGGAAGCCGGGGTCAAGCCTCTTGGCCCCGCTTGCCAGGTGGTGACAGAGGCCCCAGCCTTCAGGACGGGGTGACTGGGTCCACAGACTCCTTCCTACGTCCTGACCTGAGGGTTCGAGTAGCTCCCATTTCCCTCTTCCCACTCAGCTGGACAGAACCTCCGGCATCTCCAGTGCATTTGGGACTGGCAGCCAGAGCCCCTGAGCCCCCTCCCACCTCTCCTGGCCCTGAGCCCAGTGGGCAGGTCACTTCCTGGGTCCTCGATGGCTCTGCAGGGCCCTGCCCTGAGCCTCAACGTGACTATGCTCTTTATAGCCCACAGCTGCTTGCATCCAGGGCCACCTCCGCCAGGAAGCCTCCCCTGCCCACCCTGCCCACTTGTGGGAGCATTTCCTCCAACCAGCCTGGTGCTGGCCCCCAAGGGAGGGCAAGGGAGGAGCCCAGCTGTTTGCAGAAATGAAAGGGGAACAGCAAGCCCAGGGCTCCTGGTACCGCAGGGAACAGCTGGACCGAAGGTCCCGTCAGAGTGAGTCACGCGGCAGTGGTGCCAGGGCTCAGCGCCCAGCATCTGGGCTGGACGGGCTGGCTAAGGGGCCACGTGCCGGGTAGGGTGTGGGAGGCCAGGCCAGTGTCAGATCGGGGGCCGGGCTGGGTCCTGGAACCTTCCCGGGGGCACGTCGTCTGTGTGGGCCGGGACAGATCCGTGGCTGGAGCTGTGTCCCAGATTCCCACGTCGAAGCCCTAAGCCTCACTATGTCTTTGGAAGCGGCCTGGCAAGCAGGACGGCACGTGCAGCCGGAAGCCGTCAGGCCGCGGCCGGTCTGTGACTCTGCACTCCGCGCCTGTGGAGGCAGAGCCGCCTCCTGTCATAAACTCAGGGTCTACCGGGCCCTTCTCCCCTAGGACGGTTCTCCGCTAGGGTGGAGTCTGAGGGCGGAAGCTGAGGAGTGCAGCCTCGGGCATCGCTGCCTCCTTCCTCCCTGGGCAGGAAGGGAAAAGCGCGTGGCACCTGCCCCCAGCCTGTCGCCAGGAACGGTCTGCCCTGAGCTCACTGGTGGCAGATGCCTGCTCCTCAGAGGGGGAGCGACAGGCGCCCCCCGCCCCTGGCTTCCCCAACACAGACGCAGGGGGCGGGGCCTCACCTCTGGGCCGGCAGGCATGCTGTCGCACAGGGCTGGGGTCAGAGCGGAGGGCCAGGCCTCGGCTGTGAGCACGGGGCTGCGATGCCAGCGAAGTCCCCTGCTGCGGCCGGGGCCTGGGGAGGAGCTGCAGCCACCCCCTCTGCGCTGACTCACGAGCAACAACGCGGCGCTGAGCGTCCGCACCCCGTCCCGCTACAAGCCCCGTGAGGCCCTGGACTCGGCGTCTCCCTTCGCGACCCAGCCCGGTTCTGATTCCTGGAGGATCGGGCCCTGTCACCCAGCAACTGCCCCGGTCATGGCTCTCTGACGGTGTCAAACAGCGAAGTCTTGCTCAGGTCACAGTTCAGGAGCAAGTGCGACTTAAAGGACCATGTCGAAGACGCACCGCACCGCTGAGCGGGGGACACGCGGCACCTGACGGCAGGCGTCTCCGGGAGCGATGGGGAGGCCTGCCCCGGGTGCAGGCCCAGGCCCCTCCCATCCCTGGCGCCCTCCGCCGGCCGAGCGCACGTGCACTACACGTGCCGAGTATCACGTAGGTGACGGACCCGTCATGGAAAACACAGAAAACAAAACCCCGGAGCCTGCCATTCGCGTCGGCCGGTGCTGAGCTGCTATTCTCTGCCCATCTTCCCCTCCCGTGGAGGGGTGAAAACGACCACCCCCTAAACACCCACCTGCCCACCCACGTCTCCGCTCAGCACAGCCCCCCCGCCCCCGCCAGCGGGTGGCCGCTCCTTCCAACAGGGCTGGGCGCTCAGAGCGTCTCCGCGTCCGTGGCTGTGAGGGATGCTGGAGGCAGCGAGGGCTCACAGGTCGATGGCCCCCTTCGCTTTGAACTTCTTCGCAGACCGCTCACTGGACCGGAGCTGGAACTTGCTCCCGTAAATGTAGGACACGAAGCCGTCGGTCTCCACGGCGAACACGCAGTTCAGCTTGGGGATCACTGCACAAAACCGCAGGACAGGGCGGGGTGAGGCTCCCCACAGGGCGCGCGCTGACCCACCGACGCCCATCTCAGAAGCAAGCTGACCGGTGTGGGGGACCCACGGAGGCACGAGCTGCGGGCTTGCAGGGGTCACTCCACCGTGAGGCCTTTGCTGAGCCCTCACACGTAACGCACCCCCTAGCTTCCAGGATTAAAGGCTCTGCGCCACAGCCCCCGCGAGCTGCCTCACTGGGAGGGGGCCCCAAGGGGCGACGCTCGCTGGGGAAGCCTGCGCACCTGCTGAGGTTTAAGAGGAGAGAACAGATACAGGAGGCGGGAGGGAGGGGCGCGAGGAAGCAGCTCACAGGAGACAGGACAGAACCTCAGACTGTGCTGAGGTCCCCAGACCCGTGGGCTGCACCCGCCCGCTCCAGTGCGAGGCTTAGAACTCACCCCGCCTCCAGCCCAGGGGGCACGCCGAGGCACAGGCCCGGGAACCCCGAGGCCAGCGTCCCTTAGCCCGTCTCCAGTCCCGCTGCGTGTATAGCTACGCCTAGGGGAGGCCCCAACGGCCCTCCTGCCCTGGGCTCTACCTGACTGGGCTGCAGCGGGGCCCCAGGAGCAGCGGTGGCCTTAGGCGAGGACGCAGGGTCAGCAGGTACCTGGGGCTGGTGCTGACTTCAGCCCAAATTGAGCCTAAGAGGCACAAGGCCCCAGCCCACATGGCGCTCGGGGACAGCGTGTACCTTTCAGACGGTCCTCTTTGGTGATGATTTTGAAGACATGCTTTGTCTCCTGCAGCAGGATCCCTGTGGCACCCACATAGGACGGGCACTTGGCCTTTGTGACTGCAAAGGAAACAGGCTGCTCCTGTGTCATCCAGGGAGATGGCAGTGGCTCTGACTCAGGTGCTCGGACGTGCCAGGGATTGGGGGAGGGGTGAAGATGGGGGACACCTGTGGGGACACCTGCTGGGCTCTCGGCCTGTGAGCTGTGACGAGGGAGCAGGGCGGGCCGGTCTGAGAGGCCCGGACCTGCGGCTGGCCGTGTGACGTCGCCGTGCCTGTCGGTCACCCAGGGGGCCACGTTCACGAGTTCTGTGCTAGAGGTGACAACCTGGGAGCTGCCAGTCCACGGGTGACGTTCAGGACCGTGTGACTGGGTGAAAGGGGCTTTCTGTTCAAGGTTCCGGGCTGTGGGTGCGTGTTGGCCACCGCCATGCCCTCCGGGAGACTGGCGGGGGTCCCGGTGGGGAGAGGGCACAGGGACGATCGGGAGCATGTGGCGAGTGGCCAGAGCTGGCTAAGGTGGCTACAGTGATCTCCACCTCGCTGCAACGTGGGGACGTCTGCGTGGCGAAGGAAACGGCTACCACCACGACACAGCGCTGTGCTGCCCAAGGGCCCGGGCCCCCCACAGCCACGCGCCCCAGGCCGAATTACCTGAAATGACAGCGCCGTGAAGATCCGCCTTCAGCAGCTTGGCCTGGATCACCTGCGGGTGCCTGTGAGCAGACAGACGCTCTGACCGTCCGCCGGGACAGGGAGCCCCACGCGCGGGCAGCCAGGCAGGGCGCACGGCTGGCTCCCGGCGCATTCACAAGCAGCATGAGAGCTGGGCTGGGCCCCGAAGGGCGAGGCTTTGGGAATGCAACTCACGTGTCTGGCTTGAGACCACCGCACAAGTCCCGGATGTACTGTGTCCAGAGTTCGTGCAGAGGGAGAAAGAGATTGTATCTGTGCCAGACAGAAACGGGTCGAGAGTGAGGCGACCGAGCTTGAGATTATAACGTCTGAAGAGTACGGGGCTTGGCGCACGCCGAGGACGGCCTGGGGCCACTGGGACTGGGGCATGTCCGGGTCTGCTGCGGACAGCCTGGCTCAGGTCAAGCGCCCTCCGCTCTCAGAGCTCCCTGCCCTCCCTGGGAGCTCGCCCCTGAGGCTGCGTTTCCAACTAGCGAACGCCTCCCTCCGCCCCTCGTCCTCCCTGCTGGCTACACCGGCTGCGACGGCTGGAGCTCGGGCAGACAGGTGAGGCCAGGAAAGGCCGTGGAGCAGCAAGGACACGCCCGGGGCAACCGCCTGGGCCTCTGATGGCTGTGGAGCCGCCGGCCGCCAGCCCAGCATGCCGTGCGTCTGGGCGAATGACGCGGGGCACTTCCATCCCGGTGAAGCCGCCGTGCGGTGGGGGCTCTGTCATGGAAGCTGACTGGGTAAAGCCCTCGTGAGCCAGGACAGCTGGTGTCACGCGAGACCCCCTGCGAGGTGACAGGTCTGTCTGGAAGGTGAGTGAGCACGCGGTGGGACGGAGGGGAGGGGGCGGGTGAGAGGACCCCAGAGGCTTCCCTCGTCCTGGTGCCTCTGGGGATCTGTTCACTCGAGACTGTGGGTCAGAGAGGTGACCAAGAGCTCAGAGCCGAAGTGGGTTCTGCCGGTGGGGACAGCGAGGCACAGCCTGGGTGGGCAGCAGCCCCCTCCGCCACCCAAAGCCCAGCTGACTTCCCGAGAGGGGCCCTGGACACAGTGACAGCCTTTACTTGTCTGCTGGGGTGTGGGAGGCTATTTGGCTACAGATCTTGAAGCGAAAGTCTACAGTCCTAAGACACAAACACAGAGCCTGGCCAAGGAGGGCGGAGTGTCAGCCGCAGGGAGGGGCAGTCCTCCCACGTGCCCTGGTCCCTCTCAGAAGCTTCTGAAACATGTGGGCAGCACGTTCTTTGGCAATAAAACCCCAGGGGGTGAGTCTGTCTAGTGCTATTAAAAGCCACGAAGAGATATATATTAATACCCGTTCCTCTTTTTCTAAGAAAGCTGAAAGACAAACAGCCCGTTGCCACGGGCAACAGACTCACTACTGGCAAGGGTCTCATTAGTTAAGGCTAGGACGGAAGCCAGTCTCAGCCTGGATACCAACAGCCAAGCCCCGGCCCGGTCCCCATTGGCGAGGGAAGGCTGCCCCCTGGCGGCGGACGCGGGAGGGGCGCCACCGCCGGGTTCGGCCAGGTTTGGCTGGGCTCAGCCCCGGGAAAGGCGGCTGGCGGGCCCGGTGCAAGGCTGCTGCGCAGAGGGGAAGGCCCCCCGGGGCCCCCCCGGGGTTCAGGGGTGGGGCGGGAATTCAGGGGTGGGGAGCACCTCTGCTGCTCCGGCTTGATGTCGAAGAGCCGCAGCCCCCTCCTCTGCCTGGCCGAGAGGCCTCGGGACCGCCTCCTCTTCTCCTTGGGCTTCCGGCGCGCGAAGTACTCCAGCACCACGGCCTTGCGCTGCAGCTGGTCCTCGCGGGCCTGCCGGCTCATGCGCGGCGTGCTGCGCCTCAGGAAGGCCTGCACGAAGGCCTCGGCCCGCTGGGCTCCCGGGTGCTGCGTGGGGACAAGGCGGCGCTGGCTCAGGGCTCTGCGGGGCACTCCCCAGGGACACCCTGCCCCGGTGGAGCCGCCGATCCACCCGCAGCCTCTCATCTGAGTGTCCCTCATGCATAGCTAGCTGTCCAGAGGTGAAAGTCACAACCAGATGCCAATTCGTGGCTGTCCCACAAGACAGCCACGGCAAACTACGACTTCCTACCCTGCTCCTCTGAGCTTATTCTGACGAGGATTCACAAAGCCTCTGTATTTGAGAGAAAAGACCGCCCTGATGTGGCAGGAAGGACAGAAATGTGTGACGCCGGCACTGAACCTCTCATGGCCAGACGAAGGCAGGCTGAGGAACCCGGCTGTGGGAGAACGGCGGGGCCGGCGCTCTGCGGCGGGAGCTTCGTCACTGTGCCCACGGCACGGGGGTCTTCGGCTCTGTGGACGCGTGAGGCCACTCTCAAGTCTGCTCCCACATCACACGGGGACAGAAACCGTCACATCTCCCCGCCGCCGTGCTCGCTCTCACGAATACAGCACAGCATCACGTGACCGTGACCGAGCACAGGCTTTCAGGGGGCAAACTCATGGTCATCACTGCGCGTAATTCTTGAAGGGACTCCAAGCATCGCCGCCTCTCAGGATGGCGGTCCCTCCCCACCCCCATCTGTTCCCCCATTCAGGTGTGTCCGCTCTGGGTCTGCCACAGGCCAGGGAGCACTGTCTATGGACGTCCTGCCTCTCGTCTGGGCCACTTCCTGGACCCTCCTTGCACTAAGCTCCCTGTGAATACTCTGAGGCTAATGTGTCTGTGGTAATGGAGCTCTCCCCCATGGGATTGCGGGCGGGTGTGTGTGCGTGTGTGACGACATGTGACGCGCATAACCTTAAAAGTAGCTTGCAGTTAAGGAGGGCAGGCAGCTTCGACTTTGTACCTTTAGATGCGAACTAAAAATCCATATCATGACTATTATCACGGTAAGGGAACAATTAGTTGATTGTTTTAAATTGTTTAAATAAGTGGCCCTTCCTTCATGGAGACGCCAAATAAAAGTATATTGGTCTTTCATGATCGTGATTTCAAGGTCTCTCCCTCCTCATAAGCCGCCGGTGGGGCTTCTGCCAAACCGGCAGATCATGCTGGCAGCACCCAGATGTAACCCCTAAATCCCACTTAGGAAATGAGATTTGCCTGCCCTCTTTAGGGGTGAAGGGGGCACAGTGACGAGGTGCCTACAGCAGTCAAATGGTAGAGCTCACTGGGGCTATGTCAGGCGGGCACAGCCAGGCACTGCGTGCACAGTGGGACCTGACACTAGGTCGGGGAATCCTAGTCAAGCAAGCCTGACTCCGGCATGACAGGAATGGGGGCCAGCAAAGGGAGACAGGCCATCAGAACAACGGACCCTGAGCAAGCCTAGTCCATCCACTGGAGACAGGAATAAGACCTGGGAAAGGACACCTACGGCAGCCCTGAAGGCTTGGAAGCCCCCAAGCCATCTTGATCACCACCTTTGTGGCCCCAGACTTCCTGCCATGTGCCTTACCTGAACATCTAACTCTTTTGCCTCTTTCTGAGACAAGGCGTGGTAGATGGCACCTGGGAATTAAAAAAAAAAACAAAATGATTCTTGGTATGACCATAAGACCCAAGACTTTTAAACTATGAAAATAATTATGCTTATTCAGAGACAGAAGATGGGAGTCGTACAAAGCACAGGTTCAAAGCTTTCTTGGATGCCCCTTACCCTACCTTCCAGCCACATCCACTGCAGAAACGCCAAGGGTGTGCTTGAAAAACAGCGCTTCTCAAACGTCAGTGTGTATAAGAATCTCTGGGGGTCTCACGAAAATGTGGATACTTGGCCACACTCTCATATCCTGCTTCCCTACCGAGTTCTGACGTTGCTGCAGGACAGCAGACCGCACTGGGAGCTGCACTGCTTAAAACAGCACAGATTAACAGCCTGAGCAGTTCCCCGATTAGTCTGATAAAGTAACTCATGTAAAAGTCACGTGGTAGAGCTTTCCAGGCTGCAGGTGGTGGAAATATCGAATTTTGTTAACTGTAAGATATTTAAAAAGATTTTTCACATTTTAATATCTATGAAATTGGAATGCATCATACGACTGGTGTCCTAAACTGATAAAATACTGTAGGTCTTTCCTTGAGCTCAAAATATACAATGATCAATGTGGTTTCAACCTCTAAAATTTTCCACACTCCTATTTCTTATTCAATTTGTCTAAAGAAGAAAACCGTGGCACTAGGGACAGAATATGGGTGTGAATAGACTAAGAATGAGACAATGGCCTGGTTTAAGGGCCAGAAGACTAGAAAATTTGGTTCATAAATTTCATCCCAGCTCCCTGTGCATTTATTTACTTGATACAGCAAACCAAGCGGTGACAAGTTTTATATACAGAATCTAGTTCTCCTTCAAAGGTAAGCTGGGGATTACAACCTGTTTGTAGACAGCAACTTATAGGGCCTGGAACCCCAGGAATGACTTCGCTTCACCTGTCACAGGTGCCTACCGTCAGACTTGGGAGTCTTTTCTGTAACAATACCTGTCTAATACCTGGTTAAAAGCTACATGTTAGACCTCATTACGCTTTCTGAGCAAGCCTTTAAAATAGTTAACATTAACCTGACATAGGCAGGGACCGACAAAGGCAGAACTCAAAAATCATATCCAAAGCCCCATTTTAAGGGCGTCTGCACTCCCCTGCCTATAACCGTCTTGGATGCTTGCTCCTCCTCCTCGGCACATCTCTGCTCAGTTCCCAAAGCCTTGGGTTAGCGACTTCATCGTCCAGCAACCTCCCAGAGCTTTACACCACACAAGGGTCGTTCACAGGCACCATTATCAGTACCCTACAGAAGGGGAAACCAGGTCGCAGGGAAGGGCAGAGCCTTGATCACGGTCACCCAAGGAGGTCGCGGCCAAGTCGCGCGCCAAGACTCTGGAGCCTCCTCTAGCGCCACACACCACTGAGCAGCCCCCAGAGAGCCGGCCTCCAGCTCTGACATCAACCGGTAGCTCGGAGACTGGGTCGGGCTGGCCAGGCCGCCGGGCCTGTTTCACTGATGCAAGGTGGGACAATCCCCACGGCAGTTCCAGCGTCCCTTTTCACCCAGCACCAAGTCCCCGACCTTTTATATCCCAAACCCCTCCACTTTCGTGGCCCTCCACCCGCTTACTCTTCATCCTCGGTCCGCTTCCGGCGCGCTCTGATGACGTCCCCTTCAGGCGCCGCTCACCCTTTACCTCGCCACACTTTCTTCAGCAGCGCTCGCCCACCAGGGCCTCTCTCGTTGAGGTTGGTGGAGAGGATCCCGGTTCCCGAACTCGCGCGGCAGGCTGAGTCCACAGGCTGACACGCTCGGACGCGGAGCTGAGGTCGCCGGCGCGCGGAGCTCGTGGACGGCGCCGCCCGTGACGTCACCGCCGCGCGCCGAACTGGCGCGGCGCATGCGCAGGGGAGGGGCTCCGCTGCAGGGGAGGCGTGGCTGGCCTGCGGGAGGGGCCGGGCGGGAAGCTGCAGGGCGTCTTTTTTTTTTTTCTTTTTTCTTTTTTTAATAGTAATAATAAACTTTCAAACCTGGATACGGTTTCTTCCCACTAGTGATTTCGTGAAAGTTCCACGGGAAGTCGCGGTTCGATGGCTTCTTTGCAGGTGACGCCCCCACAACTCCCCCAAGTTTACTGTGAACCGCTTCAAATATACAGGAAAATGGAAGGAGTTTACAGTGAACACCCGCTCTTAGGCTCTACAGTTAACGTTTTGCTCTGTTTGAACGGATTCCTTCTGATTGCCACTTTAAGACATTCAGGCTGTTAGAAACTGTGACCCATGATCAAGACAAAACACTGTCACTAGAACAGGATTATAGATGACCCACATGTTTGAATTGGAAGATGAGGTTTTCAAACACATAAAGACATCGAATAACTTAGAGGAAAAGATGGACACAATGGATGAAAAGATGAAGGATTTCAGTAGAGACGTGGACGTTCTGCAGCCGAAAAATACTTTTAGTATTTCCTGTGATGGCAGATGCCTCCATGTTCAGACTTGACATTTTTGTACCTACAAAGACTACATCCCCAGACCACACACCCTTCATTTGGAATCCTCTGATAAATCCTTCCCACAAGCCCTGAGGCCTCTCTGGGCCCCTGTGTCTTGCCTATTAAATAAATGAAGAGAGCCATGGGAACCATGTCCAGCTTCCCTGCAGGCCCTGTACTGCCTGGAGGCGTCAGGTCCTGGAAAAGGTGCTTTGTGTGCTCCCAGTCCCGAGGGCCCCTCCACGCAGCTGGGAGCCCTCAGGGGGTGCTTCCAGCATCTGAAGAGCTAGGTTGTGGAGGTTGCCGGCTGGAGAATGACTCTGCATCCAGCTGGTCCATGAATTGTCTTCCGTTTTCTCAGCCCCCACATCCATCCTCACTGGTGAGGCTTCCTCCTTGCCTATCGGCGGTAACAGGAGGGCTGGCCCAGTTTCTCCAGCGCCGGTCTGTGGAGCAGTCGGGCTCTGGGCTGGGCTTCAGCCCTCTTCGTGAGCTGGGGATGGTTCCTCTATTTCTCTCAGGTCTTTTGACTCAGTGAGGGACCCTCACAGAGCCATGGAGCATGGACAGAGCATGGGTCTCTAACACACACCTGGAGGCCTGTCGACCTTTGCTTTTGGAGGGCTACTGGCTGTGAGGGACGCCACCATAGTGTCCTCAGTGGAGGCAGAGGGAGGGCCACAGCCCATCTGACCCAGGGGAGGGGGGTGTGCGAGAATGTGAGGGCAGAGGTGGCTGGAAGTGCCAGTGACAGAGCACACTGCAGATTTTTGACAAATGTCGAGTCTGCTATGAAACCTATTTTCCTGTATAGTGAGGTTCCTTGATGCCCGAAGAAGATCTGGTTTTAATATTAATTTGGCCATTTGGACTATGACAGGTTATATTAGCATTCATTATTTATCGGTTTACTTTTTCTCCTCTGGAGGTCTCGGAGTGTTGGACATAAAGGCTGTCTGCAGTCCCAGCAGGATATGCGAGTCTGTCACGAGGTGGCGGCCTAACACAAGGATTGACTCAGAGGCTGGCGGCTTCTCCCCGTCAGCCTGTCAAAAACCTGGTTTACTAGCTGCTTCAGAGAGTCACAGCCCTTGGCGCTAAAAACCACAGCCATCCAGGAGCTGGGTGTTTCCCTATTAAGCATAACCTCATTTCGATCAACGCCTTCCCTGCCAGAAGGAATAGTTACAGAGTCAAGCGGTTGAAATAAGATAGAGGTGAAAAGGAGAGGAATTATGATAGCCCGGGGGAGAGGCGTGGTGGTGCATGACACTCAGAAATTGATGGCACCGTAGCGAGGAGGAAGGAGAGGCGGCCAGGACTGGTGGGCAGCCTGCGGCCTGTTCCAGTCCACGGCGGGGCGGCTTGCGGGAAGGCGAGGATGTGGTTCTGCTGCTTTGTGGAGGGGCCGTTTCCCTTTTCACTCTGACATGATTTTCTGCCCAGCGACCTTGTTATGACCAGGGAAGGAGACAGTCACACCCGCAGAGTAAATAATGCGGCACTGGCAGTGATGTATGGACGTGAGCTCATGAATTTCATGGGACAAGTGTCCTTTTCTGTGTTTATAGAGGTAGGAATTGAGACAAAGGGAGTGGAAGTTACTTAGCAAAATTGCTTCCAATTACGGTTTATTTATTTACTTTTGACGTTAGAGACTATCCGGTGACACTTATTCGTGACATCTGGGCTAGGAAGCACTTGATTGCAATTTTCTCTCCTCCTTTTCAAGGGACAGCAAGGGCTTGTGGCGGAGAGGCCCCGCGCGGAGAGGGCAGCGGGGGTGCTGAACCGCCCACAGGCTGCCTGGGAGAATCGCGCCTCCTGCCTGGAAGAGGTTGCTGGAGAGAAGGCACAATGGCTGAATGTGACACCCGCTGGCAGGCACAGGGAGGAGCCGCCTCCTGCTGAGGCACAAGAGAGGGAGACTCCAGGGCACCAGGAAATGCCCCTGTCGCCTGCCCCCTATCGATGCAGTCACTGGCCAGCACCTGCCTGGAATTCCAACAGGAGACGCGTTCTCTTAGGCAGAGCGTTGCTTTCTCCAGCGTTTTATTTTGAAATACAAATACCCCTGCTGAGGGTAATGGATGACCCCTGCCAAGTGACACCGTGAGCCCTTAGCCTGGCAGCTAAGCTCTGACTGAGGGGTCGGATGGGGGGGCGTGGTAAACGGGGAGGCTTGGGGCTGACAGCACACTTGTTGATTTCACATCGGACACCTGGACTTTGGATTTCATCTGACAGGACCGAGTCTTGTGCCCGCTGGCTGTACCTGGGGAGAAGCGAGTCATTTTCCTCCTCTCCTCTGAGGAGCTGCCCCAACCACCACTGGTGGCTGCCCCTCCTGTGGGGTGGCCCCTCGGCTGGCCCAGCTGTGGCAGGCGCCGATTTGAGGTGCCTGACTTCCCAACCCTCCCAGAGATGCACGCTTCTCTAAATTTCTCATCGTGCTTGGAGGGTTGTCTGTGATTTGTGCAGGGACCAGCCCGAGGTGCGTGAGAGCCATGGAGGAGGCACATAAATGGATTCTGAGGCCAAGGAGGCCCCCCCGCTTTTTTCCTTAGGAAACTGATCAGCATCATTCATCAGAAAACGTGATGCCCTGTTGACCATATATATTCAGATGAAGATCAATGGTGTTAATTTTCAGCCCGTCAGTTCCTGCACTAATGGGAAGGGACGAAGCTGTGCAGTGTGTCACCAGGTGGGGGACTTGATTTCAGCAACCTATTCACGGGTAGCAGATGGGAAACCGCCCCTCGGAGAGGGACTCTGAAGACGGACGTGCGAACGCCGTTCCCGCCCTCTGACGCGAGCGCCGGCTCTCCTTCCTGGGACAGGAAGGCGACATGGCAGAGCCTGGAGCAGCCCTGCTCCCTGCACCCCGGATCTGTGTCCCCCCCTCACACGTATGCTTTCTTTCCTGAACTCCATGTCTCGTCACCATTTTAAGAAAAACCTTTCCTCGAAAAATGACAATTTACCGTCAAATACAGGGAAAGCCAGCAACAGTCCTCCAGCAAAGGCTTCTGGGCGTTTACTCTGCGTGCTGACCTAGTGTCCCTTTTTTTTTTTTTTTTTTTTTATGTCATGGGTTTTTTTGTGTGTGTTTTGGGCATCTTGCAGGCATACCTGAGTAATGTCCACCTTCGTGAGAAATGCGTGTCGAGCTGGGCGGGAAGGTGCTGGCTGGAGGTGGGTGGGAGGAGCCCAGGGTCGGGGCCTCCACCATAGAGTCGTGTGTGCGTGTGACAGACGAGCTGACAGAGAAGGGGCGCTGCGCGGATGGCGGCCCCGCGGAACCGCGAGCTCGAGCCCGGCCTGGCTGTCGCGCTGGCAGCTTCTCGGAGCCCAGGTTTCGGCTGAAGCTTCTGGATTCTCAGACGCGAGGCCGGAGCCTCCCCGTGACGGATGCCTCACCGCTTTCCCGCGTTTTCCCGATGCTGAATGGCCGTGGCAGGGTGTGCCGTGACCCTGGGCCGGGGGACCGCATTTCCTTTTTCTACCTGCCCATTTGACTTTAAAATGCTTCAGGGGCGTTTTCAGCAAACATTAGCGTTAGAATAAACAAGAGTTATTTTCAGTGGCACTAGGAAGTCAAGAAATGGGGTTTGGGTGAAATCAAAGGGGACAATAGTGAGATAATTTGACCAATTTGACCAACAGGGCACACTGGGTGGTTGAGAGAAGGGGTTGGAGGGGGGGGTTCCCACTTCCTTGAGATTTTAAAAATGCAATAACCAGCGACTACAAACATTGCGATTTCCCGCCCACCTGGCGTACATAGGGCAGTACCCACAATTCAGATCGAATGGGCCCATTTCTTCAAAGGCACAAATTACCAAAGCTTACTGAAGAAAAAAAAAATAACCCAAAGAGCACTGTGTCTGTTGAAGAAATTAAATTTATAGTTAAAAATGTTTCTACAAAGAAAAGTCCAGGTTAAGGTGGCTTTGGTGGGGAAGCCTACCAATCATTTAAGGAAGAATAATACCAATTCTATCCAAACTCATCTAGACAATTGAAGATGAAAGAACACTTCTCAATTCATTCAACGAGGCCAGCATTACCTTTTAATCTCAACGCCCCCCCCCCCCAAAAAACACATTTCAAGAAAAGAAAACTGCAAGTTAAGATTTCTCAGGAACATGGATTCAAACATTTTTAACAAAATTTTAGCAGATCGGATCCAACAATACATGACCGAGTGAAGTTTATGCCGGGAATGACGGGTCGGCTTAATGTTTGAAAATAAACCGATGTAATTCATTTTAACAGACTAAAAAAGAAAATAGTTATGTCAATAGATTCAGAAAAATCGTTTGACAAAATCCAACATCCATCCAATCGTGATTTAAAACCCTCGGTAAACTAGGCATAGAAAGAATTTTCTCAACTTGATGAAGAGCATTCCGCTGCCGGCGCGCGTCACGGGGAGGCGCAGGTGCTTTGCCGCGAGGTCCGTAGCAGGGCGGGGCGTCCGCTCGTTCTGTGCTGGACGCGCTGCTTCGGGCAGTAAGGCACGACGCAGAAAAAGGAGGCAGCATACGGTCGGTAAGGGAATAGCAGACTCATCTCTATTTGCTAACGGCATCTTCACCTATGTGGAAAACCCTAAGAAATCTACCTAAAAACTACAGAACTTTTGAGTTTAGTGAGGTCATAAAAAAAAAAAAGATCAACGTGCACAAGCAACGATCATAAGTTTAAATTTAAAATCGTGCAATTTACACGAGCATCAAAAATTTGAAATACCTAGAGATAAATTTGGCAGATGTGCGGGTCCTCTGGACTGGGGCCTATGACACGCCACCCAGGGGGTTAAAGAGGCCTCAGCGCGTGGGGACAGGTAGGCCACGGTCGGGAGTCAGAGGCTCGGTGTTTTGAGATGTCGGCTCTCTTTAATTTGATCTGTGCATTCCACGTGATCCCAGCCAAAGCCCCCGAAGTTTCTTTGTAGAAACCGACAGGCTAATTTTAAAATTCACATAGCTGTGCAAAGGTCCTAGAATGGCTCGAGTCGTTTTGGAGAGGAAGAGCAGAGGCGGAGGGTGTGCGCAGGCCGGAAGGGAAGCAGCGAGTGGCTCATGGTGCCTGGGATCTTGCGGCCTGCGGCCAGACCTGGACTTGGCAGATCTCCTGGCCAGGGCGAGTCACTTCCTGCTGCAGACTGAGGGCTGTGCCCACCCGGAGCCTCTCAGTCACGTTCAGCAGCCCCACGTACCTGTTCCCCCTAACAGACCGCAACTGCGACCTCCTGTGGGCTGCCCGGCCCTGCGGGCCCGCCCTGGCTTGTAGAGAATCTGTTTCTCCCCGGGGCAGCCCAAACAGGATCGACTGTGGTGGGGGAAAACTCTGTGCTGCCTGGGGGTTCACCTAGGCCTCACCTGGGGCAGCTCAAGGTGTGATCCAAGGGCTGTTTGCTTCTGCCGCTGCCCTGCGGGGACAGAGCTGGGACGTCCAGGGGACAGCCAGAAGGCGGCCCGGCTCTCCCCGCCCGTCTGGGGCCACTTTCCCAGCTCCGGGCTTTGCATGAGAAGTTACATCGTCCCGCCCCCCAGCATTACTGCTCCCGAATTACACACTCTGTCACTGGGCAATTAAGCAATAATGCAATCAGAACTAATGCAGCAGAGATGATGGGGCCATTGGAGACAATGCTTCATTTAAATATTGAGCTCAGTGCAGACAAATAATAAACGTGCGTTTCTACTTTTTCTTTTCTTTTTTTTAACATAAGAAGGAATTGGTCTCAGGACAGTGGTGGGTTTTATGAGTCGTGGCTCCCGTTCGGCCGGCAGCGCTGTGCCTTGAGGTGCATCTGAGCTGTGTCTCCCCCGTGGGTCCCCACCGTGCAGCCCCTCTGACGCTTCGCCTGGGGATGCGATGACCAGATGACTGGATGACCGCTGCCTCTACCTCCCGCTGGCTTCCCGCTCCTGCGGCCGGGGGGCGTGCTGAGTCAGCGGGAGGAGGGGCGTGGGGCCCGGAGGCGTCAGGCTGGGGAAGTCGGACCTGGAGGCTCGGAGTGAGGGGCCCCTCGGCTCCCGGGCGAAGCGCTCCGTACGCAGCCACGATGGCGGCCTGAGGTGGCGCCCGTCCTGCCCTTCGGGTTAGAGGGGCCCCCCCTGTTTGCAACGTGAAGGGGCGTCCCCGCCGGCGCTCCTGCTCCCGACGGCCAGCTTCCCACGTTGTTCCGTGTTGGGCTGAACCACGGGAAATCGCTGACACTCTGATCGATAAAAACGGCAGATGTGCTGTTATTTGACCAATGAAAACAGCAATTTCGGCTGGTTCGACCTAATCATTTTACTAATTCACGCGACACCAAACATCTGGGGCCCGAGGCTCGTGGGAAGCCCTTTAGTCTCGGACCCGGCGGGCTTAGGGTCCGGCGGCGGCCTCCGGTCAGTCCCGGTCTGTGGGTGGGACTCAGATCGCGTCCTCCCATCTCCGGCATGGGGTCGCGGGGCGCCAAGGCCATGGGGCGGCGGGGCGGCGGGGCGGCGGGGAGGCGGGGCCGCGGGGCGGCGGGGTCGCAGGGCGGCGGGGTCACAGGGTGGCGGGGCGGCGGGGCCGCGGGGCGGCGGGCACACGCTGCCTGTCATCTGGTCAGGGGCCTTGTGCCTGCCGGGTCAGCGGCCTGCCGTGACGGCGGCTCTAAGAGCAGCCCGCCCCCGGGGCTGTGCTCCCTCGTTCAGCCCAGGTTTTAGCTCTTCGGGGTGGAGACATCCGGGCGTGGGCTCTGGGAGCGGCCGAGGTGATCCCGAGAGGCTGACTCTGGGATCTGCTGTGGCGATGTCGCGGCAGATGCAGAGTGATCGGGTTAAAAGTGCGAAACCCAATCTGTCCGTCACTTTGTCTTCAGGAGGTTACACGACCAGGTCGGATCTTTTTTTTTTTTTCTTTTTTTTAAAGAAATTGACTTAAAAAAAAAAAAACCCTTGAAATTCAGTTTTCCCTTCTCAGGGAGGCTTAGAGGCCATGTTACTTATACAGTGTTTTGAAATTCTTAGCGAGAATAATAGCCAAAAGGAAAAGAGTCCCTTTGTCCAAAAAGACTTATGAGCCTCCTAAAGTGACTTTACTCAAAACTCTGCCAGCTTCGTCCTTGCAAAGTGCGTCACCTGGTGGCAGATGGTGTTCCTGTTGCAAACGGCGGGACCGCCAGCTGTCATGTGACTTCAGGCCTCCGTGACAGGCAGCTCCTCCTGCTTAGTCCTTGGAGATGGTCGATGTTGTCGGGGCCTCGAGCGCGTCCCGGTCCCCATCTCTCTGCCCGAATGCTCCTTGTCACTGGGCACGCCCGACGGGCGTTGGTGCACGAACGCCCAGCTCCCTCGTCCCGCCGTGGGACCCCTCTGAGGTGCGATTTGCAGGCTCCGAGCGGAGTCAGCCTCACACTGCCGTCAGGGCGGCAGGCAGCCTGGTGACACACCCCTCGCCGGCCGCCGCCCCTTGTCTGCCTCTGTGCGACCAGCAAGTGGAGACCGGCCCCTTCCCGAAGGCTCCGGCGGAAGTCCTGGGGTTGCCTTCGCGGTTCGGCCTCGGGCCGTGCCGCACTGTGGCAGGGAGGCGTGGTGCTCCCGTCGGCTGGGCAGGAGCCACGAGCTTGTCACTAGACCTAAGGTCTGAGGGCAGGAGAGGAGGGACACTGAGGGACAACGCACAAGTTCTTACCCCTGCGATGACCACATACGCTGTGACACCGTGCCCAGGGACCAGCAGGTGCGCCCCGGGCCTCTGTTTCCGGCTCAGAGGGCGGGACCACGCGTGCGCCGTGCCCGGACCCAGAACCTCGTGGCCTGGGCCGCCGGCTCCCTCGTGCAGCCACCCCCCACAAATCCGCACCCACGGAGAGCATGGCGATTCCCTGGGACACAGCCGGGGCCACCGCGAAGCCAGGATCGGGGCTGGCAGCCACCTGCACGGCTCTGTGTCCTGACCGGAGCCTGGGCCAGGGCCTGGGGTTGAGCTAACTTATTTGTAGATGGTTCCAGAGACTGGGATGGGGGGCTGTGCTGTCCAGGCCGTCCAAAGAAGCAGGTAGAATGCCTTCCAGAACGATCTGTGGGGGCGGGGGCTCAGGGACACTCACCCACGGGGCCCTCTGGACACCCCCAGCCCCGGCGAGCTTCTGCTGAACCTGCTCTTGGCTGAACACGCCCCATGGCTGAGAGGGAGGGTGGGAGAGTGGGGTGCACGGCCCGCACCCTGAGGCGGGGCATCGGTCAGCGTCCAGACGGGGCGGAGGGGACATCCTGCGTGGCACCGAAGGCGTCTGCTCCAGTCACGGCACACGGCATGCCTAAGTAGCCCTGTCTCCGCCAATGGCATGCATTGGGAAACAGGGAACCTCATTTATAGCAACGAGCAAGGACAAAACCTCTGAATTTTCTCTCTGGTTTAATGATTGCTGTTTTGTAGAAAGCACACACGGTAGCATGCCGAACACCATACATCTCTTTAATAAATAAAAACCAATTGCTGAACTATTTCCTGCCTGATAGATTGTTTCCTTGGTCCCCGTCTCATGAAACGTAGGGGGGAAATGGCAAGTTTCTCATCTGTCTGGCTGATTTTAGTTTCCTACGCTGCCATTGAATACCACCTTTGGACCTGGGAACGCCTGTCCACTTGTAAAACCTCGGCGTGACCGTTTGTGTCCGGGTGAGTCTGTGCACGGAGCCGCCTCTGACGCGCCTCAGTTTTATGCGAGTGGCGGTTTCCTTGTTGCTTGTGGTTTGTGGTGTGTCTGGCAGCCCCCACACCTGTCTCCATCGTGGCAGGTGTCCCCTCATTCATGCGGCCCAGCGCTGTCTCCCAGCACCACCCCTGGCAGGAGCTGGGTGTCACGGCGCTGCCCCGAAACCTATCCCTGCCCATGAGTGGGCTCAGACACCCATCAAGCTGCCTTTTGCTCAGACACTCTGAGACCCCCTGGGTCTTGTCTCCACAGCTCAGCTCATCTCAGAAAAAGATGCAGCGAGGCCACCGCCTTCAGTGACAGCACTCATGAACGAGCCCTGAGTTTTGCCCACACGCCGGCAGCCCTGGTGTGGGGGGGTCCAGCCGTGTCGGTGGCTGAGGGGACTCCCCGTGCGTCAGAGCCAGGGAGGGACTCTCCGAGCCCAGCTCGAACGCCACTTCCGCTGTTTGATGAGCCCCTGCCGGCCTCCCCTGCATGCCGTCACGATTAATCCTTCCTCCCGGGGCCCTTTCCCCTCCATCACTGTCCTCATCACCGTCAAACGGAATTCCAGTCAACTGCGGATGCGTCCGCGCCTCCTGCTGGGCCACCAGCTCCTTCGTGGGGAGCAGACCTCTTTCTCCTATGGGGCGATGTTCACAGAGCGATAATCGACGTGTGTTTGTCGAATGAATAAAAGTGGCTAGTGACACCCCAAACCCTCAGCCTCTCTTTGCCCTGAGTCCTGGTTGCCACTCATCCGGTGCTTGGGCCAAACAGATCCAAGCCCTTTATGCCATCTTTTGGGATGGTGGGGTGTGGTAGATGCCCCACCCCACCCCAGAGTGCAAGCTCCCCGCCTCGGTCACTTGCTTGGTACCTCCTCCTTCAGCCACCCTGGGGCCAGGTCTGGAAAACATCGAGTGCCCAGAGGGTCCCTATTCATCAAGTAAGTGTTCTTCTGAAAACCATTAGGATGTTACATCTTTATAAATTGAATTTTCCTTTTTATTTGGTAAAATTGTCTTTTCTTTAATTAAAAAATATTTTATCTCTTTCATCTTGTTACAGAAGTAATAAATGTTCATTGCAGAAAAGTCAAAACCTCACAGTAAGGCATGAAAGTACACACAGTCTCACCTGTCACAGAGACAAACTTTTAATACCTTGGTGTACACCTTTCCAGACCTGTGTGTGTGTGTGTGCATACGTGTGCAAATGCACCTTCTCTTTCTCTGTGTAATAAAATTGGGATTCAAATCCTATTTTAAGCATGTGACAGGAGCTTGCTATTTTTAAAAAATCTAAGTCTACAGCCATGCCACCCTGAAGCTAAGCAGGGTCGGGCCTGGTTAGTACTTAGATGGGAGACCACCTAGGAAGACCAGGTGCTGTAGGCGTAAAAAATAAAAAATAAAGGATTGTAAGCTGACGAGGTCCTTGGAATTTGTGAGGTCAACCAAAGGTTGTCTGGCCTAAAAAAATAAATAAAATAAAAAAATCTAAAGTGATTTCTTCTAGAATGTGAATAATTCCTCTGAGATTTATTCATGCTGCTGGTCAGGTAAAATCGGGACGTCATTAAGTGTTTACGCTCGAGTGTGTCTGTGTCTGACAATCTTCGGGAATTTCTATCTTTCTTTGCCTCCATATCCATCCACCCATCCACCTATCCATTCATCTACCCACCCATCCATCCATCCGTCATCCATCCATCCAACCATCCATCTGTCATCCATCCATCCATCATCCATCATCCATCCATCCACCCATCCACCTATCCCCTCCCATCCACCCATTCATCTATCCATTCATCTACCCACCCAACCATCCATCCATCCATCCATCCATCCAACCATCCATCCGTCATCCATCCATCCATCCATCCATACATCCATCCATCCATCATCCATCTACCCACCCGACCATTCATCCATACACAAACTGGTCATCCACCCACCCACCTACCCATCTATCCATCCACTCACCAAGGCATCCATCTGTCCACCCATCCATCTATCTGCCCATCCATCCGCCCACCCATCCACCCATCCGCGATCCGTTCGTCATCATTAGCCTATCATGCATTTCCTATTGAGTCTTGAGAGACTGACATAAAGAGGCAGGCGGGGAGGCAGGGCTGGCTTGATCGAGTGCCTCCACAGGGAGCCTCGCACACTCAGTGCCACAGATTTATGGGGTTCCCCCAGGACCGGATTACACAGCCGAGGAGGAGCGTCCCCGCTGCACACACTGCAGACACCCTGCTCTTTGCGGCATGGAGCGGGCTCGCTGAGGAGCAGCATCTTCTCTTTGAACAGCGTAATTGAATGTCTCACAGTCTGAACCCTCGCCGTATTGATTTGAATTAATTATTTGTGCATTTGTAATCTCCTGGCTTCCCTGCCCAGGAGTGCCCTGCCACGCGAGGCTGCGCGGCTGCCTCCTCCCCGGCCGCCACCTCCACGCGGGGGCCTTTCGCTGTTCTAAAGACAATTAATTACTCAAACGGAGCCGGCTTGTGCTGGCAGAGGGGAGCCTTCCCTGTGAAACCGACGCCCGCTCTGTGGGCCCTAACCTGCTGAACGTGACTGCAGTCTGCTTCGTGAAAAGCGCCCATTCGGGAGGACCCGGCTTGGAGAAGCTGTGGGAGGTGGAGGCGGCAGACTCGCACCCTTGAGGGGTACAGAGCTGGGCGGGTGGGGGGGAACCGGAACCACGCAAGGGTGGGGGCCGGGCAGGTTTACGTTCAGCTGCAAACAACTGATCAGGCACTCAGCTGGCCTCACAGGTAAGAGAATGTTGGTAGACTGTGTCGTAGAGCACAGCAGACCTTGCAAAACAAATGGAAGATTTTTGTATACTATAATTTACTAAAAAAAAAAAAGGCACAGAAAAACCAGCTTTTGCAAGAAAACTTGGGTTATCTACGATCTAATTTAACGTCTTTGCTGTGTTCTTGAAAACTGGGTACGTGTGATTCGAAACATCAATTACGTTCTTTGGGAGTGGGGTGCAGCTAACCCTGGAGCTCGCTCGGCTTGGGGCCTCTTCGAGGAGCATTCTGAGTGGCCGCGACACCCTCTGGCCCTGCAAGGCCAGCAGACTGGCCGCAGCAGCAGTCGGAGGCCTGAGGGGGAGGGCAGAGGCGGGAGGGGGAGGGCGGAGGCGGGAGGGTGAGGGCGGAGGCAGGGTGGAGAGGGGCAGAGAGGCTCTGTGTGCGCGCGGCTTTGCCCGCAGGTGCTCGCAGCCATGTGCCTGTGTGTAACCTGTCCCAAACGCATGCATTGCAGAGGCTCAAAGTGATCTCTAGATGCACGGAGAAGGAGTGTGGAAGGCCCCATCTTGTCACCTAACTGCCCCTCAAACTGGCAGTGAATCCAGTAACAATAGATCCTTCTAGATGCAGAATCTTGGAGAGGGCCAACGGGTTGGTTGATTAGTTTATCCTGAGAGAGGAAAGGCTGACTCGTGACCGTCGTCAGGCTCTTGCCAGAGACCTGCTTTCCTTCAGCACCCAGGCTGCGGCTCCCCTCTCTCCGGGCTGCCTGGGGTCCACTGTCCCTAGGGGAGGCCGGACGAGCACTCCTGTCTGCTCAGTGTGGCTTTGGCCAGGTGCCCTGGGCTGTCCTCCATGCTGGCTGCATCTGGCCAAGGGTACAGCTGGCATCAAAGAACAGGTCACAGCATCCAGGCTGCACGGAGGCTGAGCGTTCATTCATACATGACTGGAGGAAACTTATTTCAAAGTCATTTTTTATTCAACTGTTATTTGGCAATATACAATACGGTTTATAAACAAGTGTCAGACCTTGTTTCCAATGTTTATTTAAAAATAAATATTATTGACAGTGAATTTTAATTATGATAAGGTGTATCTTTTTTTTAAATCAAAGTGTCTCAAAGGAAATAATTTACTTTAATAAAAAGAGGTAAGCCCCCAAAGAAAAAAGTAAATTAAAAAAATTCCCAAACACGATAATCTACTAAAATATTTTGCTTTGTCAGAAAGGCTGCAAGCCAACGTTTTCACATCGCGTCCTAAAGATAACTGCTCAACCATTCGTGCAAAATGAAGACCTGGGGGCGGAGCCTGGAAACGGGGAGCACGCAGGAGAGAAGACTCGACCCCCCCGCTGTCAGCACGGCCGGCCTTGTCTCGTCTGGAGCCCGGGTGCATTACTTCAGGTGTCCTACATTTGCGTAACTTCCTCAAAAATATGCTTTATTTATTTTCCACGTGGACTTAGTCATGCTTCGCTCAGTCCTTCACTGTCCGTCCGGCGACGCGGTCCTCGCCCGGGCTCTGAGCTGGCCGTGTGGGGACCCAGGCCGCGGGGCGGAGTGTCCGTCACTGCCCCACCAGCTGGCCGAGGAGCTTATGCAGCGCTAACAGGACCAGGGACAGGAGCGGGTCTGTGGTGTAGGCGGGGCCCGTGCCTGCAAGGGACGAGAAAACGGGCACGGATTACGCCGGGCCCACGAGAACCGAGCGGCCTGCCCGCGAGCAGACGGGCCGCGAGCCTCGCCAGGGCCCGGGGCCTCCGCACGGCAAGCGTTCGCTGACGCCGTCTGTTTACCTACGTTCCAGGAACTGGGTGGGTGGACAGGGGCGTGCTGGATGGCAGATTTAAAGGCCCAGTCGCTGTTTTAGTTGAATAAAAAGACAATATGCTCCCCTGCCACCCCGTCACCCCCAATACTATGTTGTAAAATGCCCTCAGTGTTTAAGGCCCAACTTCCCCTTTCCTCCAGGAAGACTCCAAGATTGCACACAACTCCAACCCGTCCAGCTCCTGCCCAAACTGCAGAGCTTGGCACTCATCAACACCTTGCCTTTCCATGCCCTTGGGGTCCAAGTGGGAAGCTCAGAAAGCTCTGGCTGGTGCAAGTGGGTGGGCTGGGTCCCTGGGGAGTGAGCCCAGCACTATTCTGGTGGAGGTAACCCCCGCCCCCACCCTGCTTTTCCAGTGTGGCACTAAAGTGGGGTCTCTTGGCCATGGGCCCTGCCTTCCTCCTGCCGTACCTGGGCTGCCCGCCCAGCTCTTTGCCTGTCTGTCATCATTATGGGTCGGAAGGCCTCCCGAAGGAGAAGGGGAGAGCACGCCGTGAGCCCCAGGCCTCACCCGGTGGGTGCAGTGCTCCCGCCAGGGATGTGGAGGGGAGCCAGGCAGAGGCGCTGCCCGCTTGCTCTGGGGCGCTGCCCCTGCTAACAGCTGAGTCAGCCAGCCCTCCTGGAAGGCCCCGCCCCCTCCTGGAAGGCCCCGCCCCTCAGGAAGGCCCCGCCCCTCACGGAAGGCCCCGCCCCCTCACGGACCCTGCCAGCTGGGCTGGAGATCCCCACTGGGGGAGGCTCCGGAGACCCTTCCCACTAAGCAGACGTGGTGCCCACGGGCGCTGTGGCCAGGACGCTGGTTCTGTGGCTTTCCTGACCAGCCGGGCCTGCACCCGCGCCCTCCCTCTGCCAGTGGTCAGCTGGTGACCAGTGGGGACCCAAGGTGTCCCCCCAACCCCTAGACATTCTTGCTCGGGTAATAACTGCCCTGGCCACCGAGGCCTCCCCCAGGCCCAGGAGGAGGGGTTGGGGCCCTTCCGCCTTGAGGCGCGGGGCTCCCTATGTCCATTCTGGGAAACGAGGCTGTGCTCGGACACATGTAGGCTGCCCGCCGTGCCCGGCGCGTCCACAGGTGCCGGGTTCCGACGCGGTCCTGAGCCCGCTGATCCGCACGCCCAGCCTTCCCCGTCCGAGACTCAGCCGGACGTAGCTCCTCGCGGCTGATCCAAGCGGACATCCTGCCTGGTGCCACCCCTCAGCAGGAAGGGCCAGGGGGCACGGGCACCCCCAAACGCAGGTCCTCCTTTCCGCTCCTCGCTGTCACTCGCCACTGGGAGGGACGAGGGTGGATGTGGTGGCAGCGGGTGCCGGCGAGGAAGTCCCCAGGCTCAGGTGCTCAGCGGGTGGGCAGGGCCGGCTTGGCACTGCCTCCGGGCCTTCGGGGCACCTGGATCACCTGGCTCAGACCTTCCTGCTCCTGCAGGCCCTGGCGCTCAGCCAGGCACAGGGGAGCCGGGACAGCCGCAGAGGCGTTCGCAAGCAGGTGTGCCTGAGCCCTGGGCCCTCCGGCGTCTCTGTCGCGGGTCTGACGCCGGCTGCAAACCAGGTGGTGGGGTGAGAAATGGCGATTTGCCTCCAAACGTGGCCGCCTGGTCTTTCCCACGATTACAGTCTCACCTGCTCATGCTTCAGCGTTTCAGACCGGCACGAGCCTTTCTCAGAAGACCCCAGGTGGAAATGACAGGAAGCTGCTGCTGACCGGTGTGCCGAAGACCTGTCCTCTGGCTCCCCCTCCCCCCGGGAGAAGCATGGAACAAGCTTACCGATCCTGGGTGAGCTGGGGAACCAAGTGAGCTGAGGCGCCGAGCTGCTGGAGCCGAGGCGGAAGCCTTCGAAGGAGTCACTGCTGACTTGTTCTTTGTATTGAACAAGTGTCACCACTGTGCTAATCATTCCAAAAGGCATCAAGGCTGCTCTGGCTCTGTGAGGATCGACTTCCACCACTCGATGGTGCGCGGGATAAACAGCCCTTTGGAGCCTTGGGGGGCGGAGGCGCCAGCCCAGCTGCTCCCTCCGCCTGGAAAATCCCGCGTCCCCTCTTATCTGGCAGAACCAGAATTCCGAAGGCCCTCTCGGAAACAGCGCGGGACCTCGAGGCCGCTCAACGCCCCGGACAGCAGTGACGGAGGACGCTTTGTCCAGGCCATCCTTTGGGCCATCCTCTGGACCGTCCTCTGGGACCCTCGCTGACCTCGCCGTGCGCAGGCCAAGCCCATGGGTTAGGTGGCTGGGGGGAATGCAGGGGTGGCAGCTTGTCACCCCCACTCTGGCCTGGCCTCACTGAAGGGACCACCCCGACTCCATGGACATCAGGATCACTGCAGGCTGCGCCCCAGCTGACCAGAAGGGACAATGCGCAGAGCAGCCTCTGCCCGGCTTCCCGCCCTTCAGGACCACGGACAGTTCCCCGGGCCTCTGCCGTGGTGAAACCGCCTGCCCGGTGGCAGTGGGTAGCTCGCTAGCAGAGAGCCACGGCCACCCGCCAGACACACCTGGCCCATCGCCACTGCAGGCCTGCTGGTGGCCGAGGAGCTGCAGCTGGGGGACAGTGCCCTTCTGTCTGAGGTCACTCAAAGCAGAGGCCACATTTTCTCTTTTTTTCTTTTTTTTGGCACTATAGCTTAACAACCAAAATTTTTTTTTGATTTTAGAAGAGTAAGTAAAATTTAAATACACTTGAGGCCTGTCTCTGCCTACCGGAATGGGTAACAGGCTGGTTCCGGCCCTTGGGGCCAGGGCCGAGTTGGAGGTCCAGTCTGCAGGCCGGCACCCCGATGCCTGGCCTTGCCCCGCCCGGCACTGCGTGAGTGCGGGTAGCCGGGGACTGGTGCGGCCTCAGTGGACAAGGCCGCCGCACCACCGCGCGGCGATCTGAACGCGAGGACGCTATGCATCGAGAACTACTGCCTTGTGTATTTTCTGTTACATTAGTCTATAATGCAAACATCGTTACTCACCCGCCCACCTGTGTTTTAAATGCATGAAAATTAATGTTTTAAATGCATGAAAAATTATATCTACATTACCTTTGACATGGGAGAGCCGGTGCGTACCCGAGCCTGCGACGTGGCCCGAGCTCCAGCCCTGGGGAGCCGGGCTTCCCACGCGAGCCGTGCCAGCGGGGGAGGGGAGGCACAGGCCAGGCCTGCCCCGGCGCTCCCCGGCCACCTGACTGTCACTGAGGGGGCCTCGCTCCTCCTGCCCCCTTTGCCCGTGGAGACGGCCGCATCCAGGAGACAAAGACCCGCCTCTCCTCACCCGAGTTCCGCCCAGGGCTGAAGGGCCCACCTCCTCCTGTCACAGCCTCCCTGCTGACGGTGGCCTGTCCAGCAGTGACATGACACCTGTCACAGCTCAGGTGCACGGCGGGCCTCCCGGCAGGGCCACCCGCAAGGCGCTATGGAACACGAGAAGCCACAATGGACTTGTCTTTGCTCCCTGATGGTCTGACTCACGGAAAAGAGCCACCGCCGGGCAGGGACGAGGACACGGCACCATCCCCATCTCCCACCCTCCCCCGTGAAGTGGCAGGGACAGAGACAGGACAGAAATAGCCACTCGCCGAGCCTCGTGCAACCTGATGGCACTGTCTGTCCTGAAGCCCACCAGCTTGCCTGCGTCCCCTGTGGCTCCAGGCTCACCGTGGTGCGGAGGGAGTGAGCCTCAGTTCAGAGTGGCCTGTCCTGCCAGCAGCCCCCCGAGAGTCTCCTGGACACAGTGCCCTTCCCACGACGACGCCGGCAGGAGCCAGCACGCAGCGAGCCTTCCCCCGGCGCCAGGCCCTGTGCGAAGCGTGATGCTCCCTGTGGGTTATCTATCGGATTATCTATCGCCTCTGCTCCTGTCGCTGGCTCTCTGGCGACATCCAGACGCTACAGATGGGAGCCCGCACGGGGCAGCGGGAACGGAGGGTCGGGATGCGAACCCCCATAGTGGGCCTGAGGGGGGCCTGCGCTGATGCAGGGGCGGCGGGTCAGACTCAGGCCGGACGGCCAGGGGGCGCTGGTCCGCGTTCGGACTTCGGACCCCGCTGGCCGAGGGGCTCCGGGGTGAGAGGGTTTGAAACGCCCGGGGAGGCGGCCTGGTAGGAAACTCGCCAGTGCTACTTCCTCCTCTGCCTCGCTCAGCCTCTCCGCTCTGCGGTCTCTCCCTCTGGGAGCGCCGACCCCGCCTGCATCGCTTCCCTGGGCCCCCTTCACGGACAGCGTGGACTGTCCCCGCGGCAGCCCTTCCGGCAAAGTGGTCACGTCCCAGCTGCACGGAGTGGGCGAGTGGGTGGGCACCGGGCCCCCAAACACAGCCCTAAATCGCGGAGACCAGAAGCCAGCCCAGCAGAGCTGCGACATCTTGGCCTGGAGAGCCGTGGCGATAGACGGAACAGTGCTTCACAGAAACCGCCTCGCCCAGGGTCACCGGCTCAGGGACAAGCTTCGCAAGGCCGGCCTGTCCAGGGCCAGCTCATCTCCTGCAGCCACGTCCAGGGCTCGCTGCTGGAGAGCAGCTGAACCGCGACCGGGAGGTGGCTGGGCTGCGGCGCGCACGCCTTCTCGGGGCGCCAGGGCCGGAGGAGCGGGAGGGAGCCGGCCCCGCCCGGCCCGGCAGTGACGTGGGCCTGTGAGCGCAGACCTTCCTGCAGCCCACACGAAGGGAAGCGTCTCACGGCGTGGCCTACGAGCTCTCAAGTCATGCCCGGTAACAGTCGGCAAAGATGGGGGGCAGAAAGAGGACAGCCGCTCAATTCCTGTGCTGCAAAGGTGTCTTAAAACCAAGGCGGCCTCTCCCAGAATGCTCTGGGGCCAAGGCCACAGCCAAGCCTTTGCTCCATCCCCGGTGCACGGGGCAGAGCTAGTCAGTATCGTATGACACAGGCGCTTGACCTCGCACGTCCCCTCCATGCCTGGGGAGGCCTCACTGGCCAGAGCTCTGAGAGTCTGCACCTGGCAGCTTTCATGAGAGGCTCCTGGTGGGTTTGGCTCCTGGTGACATTTAGAAAGGTTGGTTCCCGTGGGAGATGCTGCCCCAGCTGGGGAGGGGGCCGGGGTCCACCCAGGAGGAGACTGTTTAATGAAGCAAGGCAGGGGGAGTTATGGAGACCTGCAGAGAGGGGGAGAGCCCAGGAGACGCGCACGAGGCGAGTTCTGTGTTATTATTTTTCATCGTTACCGTCCAGAGCACAGCATTTTATCCTGAACTTGGGGTGTCTCAGTTGCTGAGAGAATGGCCCTGCAGTGAGCTGGCTGACCACTCAGTGACCAACAAAGTCCACTCCATTCGGAGCGACTTTCTCTACCTGTGGGAAGCTCCCCTCAGGTGCCTCTTTTAAGCTGGAAAACACATGCCACCACCTCCAGGAAGCCTCCTCTGATTGCCTCAGCTGGATTGGGGCTCTCCCTCCTCGGGAGTCCCGCTGACGCTGATGGCTTTGTCCTGGACATACATGGGCACCTGGCGCCCGGAGCTGGGTCTGTGGCTGCCATCCTAGCCTCTGTTCACAGCGATCACGTGACTGTCTGGCTGAGGCTGGCATGGGGCTTGCGCTCACCCCGTCAGCCGCTGTCGGCGAGGACGGCTCGGCCATTTCCGTTGCGAAACTCTTCCCTTTACAGATGCTCAGAAACCCCCGCCCTCTCCTCTCTGGGACGACTTCTGCCAGGTTTACCTTCTATCTAATTGTGGTCCTCATGTCACAGCTCCCTTGAGGGGAGAGCGGCTGTTTATTTAAGGTTCTCAGGTCCTCGCGGGTCTGAGGAGGTGGAAGCAGCGAGGACTGACCGCGCCTGGCCCCGCCGGCCCCGTTGCAGACCGTGCCCGTTGCAGGGACATTCTCCCGGTCATGCCGGCACGATTTCCACCAGTGCTGTCATCCACTGGGGGCATGGGTTGAGAGCCAGCGCCTTCACCTTGTCCACGGTCCCCTTTGCTCACGGTTTACGGTTGCCATGGCAACACCCGGGCTGCTCCCCTTGCTGGCTTCCAGCAGGAACAGCCTCTCTAAAGCCGTCACACCCATGGCCTTGGCTGTCTTTCTCTCATTATTAATTGAAATATTGAGAGCCAGTTCTCCGTGTGGGCAGAGGCAGCCGCTTGCCACGTTCGGCTGGCTCTCTGTAGGGGCCAGGGCGCCTCTCCTTGGAGCTGGAGCCCAAGGCTAATTAGAGGTTCACACGCCACGGATCCGATCCCCAGGTCCCTGCTGAGGGGACTCTCTTGCCAACATACGAGCCGTTCAGTTGCAAACGGTGTTCTTTGGAGGCTGATCTGGGCTTCGCCTCGGTGCCTTTCCCGGTTAGAAGGGTCTGTCTGGATCGTATTCTGTTGTGTTTTCTCTTTCTCTCCCTCTTTTTTTTTTTTTTTTTTTCTAGAAACAGCAACCAGCAATAAAGTGTTCATAAAAAATAGGTCAGCTTTCAGATTAATTAGGAGCCAGGTTTGCGACCGTGGCTGGGAAGGGCCCCGGCGTCCTGTGCCGGCTCTGCTCTGCTAATCCAGCCCACGTCATTTTTAAGCACAAATACCGAAATGTCCCTTGACAAATGAGACGTGAAGTGAATGAGTTTTTGCACATAAACTTTTAGTGCAAAAATACGCATCTGGCTGGGCTGGGCACCTGTGGGGGCACGGAGGGTTTCCGGGCCGGCTGTGCAGTGGCGAAAGGCTGGGGATGGGCACACGGAGCGAGGCAGGTTGCCGGGGATGTCTGGCTTCCTTCCAGGAGCAGTCGCTCAACGGGTGACTGTCTGGGGAGACGGGCGGGGACCCCTCGTGGAGCTGCCAGTCTCAGTCAGCGTCCGCCGGCCGCAAGCCCGGGATGGCCTCGTCATTAGAAACTGCTCTGGGTCTGTCCTGGAGTGGGGGTGGGCTGCGATCCACTTTTGTGGGTTTTCCCCTTGGTGGCCCCCAGATCCACCCCCCACTCTTCTCCACGCTGCTCTGAGCCCCTGGAGGCCGCCTCCCTCCCTCTGGAGGGTGCATCATTCTCACCCTCAGCGCCTAGGAGGGTGTGGCCAAGGGGAGGCCCTGGCAGAAGACTAGGGGGGCGGAGGAGAGTGAGGCCCTCGCTGGGCCACTGTGGGGCGGCCACGTCCTCCTACTCAGGCCACAGTGCCTGCCAGGCAGGCCTCTCCACCTGGCCGACCGCCTGGGCTCTGCTAACAGCTCCCTCCCCGTTCCCCTCACGGCCAGAGGTGCTGATGGCTCCCACTGCCTGGCCCTGGGGACCGACACACATCCTTCATTGATGCCCCGACCTCTCCACACCTTTAAAAACGACGCTTACGGCCCCTCCCCCGCGGCCCTGTTCGAACGTGCCACGTGCTTGGCCAGCGCCCTGGCTGGAGCGTGTCCCAAACAGTCCTGCCTGCGCACCAAGTGGCAGCAGTCCCTCCCGGTCCCTTCCCCTCCTCGCTGCTGAGAGCTCCGAGCTTCCTCTCTGGCTCACGCTGCTGGCGGCGCGGGGCCGTCGGCTGGCCTGCCGATCCTGGGGACACGCGGCAGGGCTGAGTGATGCTCGGCGACACGGCCAACACCCGGACGTGGTCTGCAGGCCTCATCCATCGACAGCCCATGGCCTCGGTGGCCTTCGGTGGGGGGGGGGGGGGTGAATCGGGACACTTAAGAAGGCAAGGGTCCTGCCTTGGGATCAGAGCCATTTGGGTATGTTTGTGGGTTAGAAGTCACCTAACCTGCCTGTCCACTCCCAGAGTGAGACACACAGGTGCTCACAGTAGGGTGACCTCCCAGGAGCGTCACCCCGAGGGCAGAGGACACAGGCCCCCTGGCCTCCCAGCTGAAGGCCTGCCCTCCTGGCCTTGCAAACAGGAGCTGGAGAAGACCTTGGGCCGCTGAGATGGCTCTGCATAGTTCTTGGCATGTTTGGGAGCTGGCAAGGATGTGGGGGTGACAGAGACCTTAGGGGCCACCACATCCCCATGGCACTGCCCTGTCAGCCCTGGTGGGAGCCCAGCTGGCTACGCTTTCTGGAGAGAAATGGATGCCACCCCCCACTCCAGGGAGGACAGTGGAGCCCCTGGCCGGGCTGCTGCCCTGGTCTACGTGGGCATGCACATGCCGCCCTGTGGCTGGCGGGCGGCCAAGACCCTGCCTGCTGGGAGGCCCTGGGCCCTGTGCCATCAGAACAGAACTCCGGAGAGAAGGGCACTGTCCTGGCCACCTTCCATGGATGGGTTCCCTGCTGTGGGGATGAGCTGTCCCGTGGCCAGCCAGAGAGGGGAGCTCTGACCAGCCAGGCCACGAAGAGTCGGCTGGGCTCAGGGGCTCAGGCTCTGGTCAGGGGGCGAGGAGACTCAGCCAGAATGAGCCCCTGAGCTTGACATTTTTGTGAGTGCTACCGAGTTCACTTTCAAAGACCTCTTCCCCATGGCCCTTCCTTGACTAAAGCCTTCAACGGTCTCTGTCACCCTCACAGCTTCCAAGCACCCAGGCTTGTCTCCCTTACCCCCGACCCCCGCCTCCGGCCAGCACAGGTAATGGCCATGGTGAAAACAATGGACATTCACACAGCTGCTCCCTCTGAGGTCAGGGATTACCGTGTCTGTTCCACAGAGGAAGAAACACATTCGGAGACGTTAAGCCACTCGCCTACAGCCACACAGCCAGCAAGTGACGGAGACGCCATCATGTCTGGGCCTCTGCCTCCCAAGCCCTCCGCTTTGCCCAGAAAAAGGCTCCTGCTTGAGACACATAGGGTCACCTGCTGGGGCCCCAGGGATGGCACAGAAGGGTCTTTCCTTCACCAACCAGCATCGACTAAGCTAATTATGCTACGAGTCGAGAGCACTCTTCCGGTACACTTACTGTGTGCTAGACAGGGAGGGCTAACCTCCCCCCAGAGTCACACTTCTGCCGTGAAGAGACGAGGTTAGAAAGCAGCTGCCAAGCTGAGGACTACATTTCCCAGCCTGCCCCGCACCGACGTTGGCCAAGGAGCTTGAGTTACCGGCAGTGAATGCCAATGCCAATGGCGGTGATGCTTATCATTTCTCGGCCTGGCCCTTGAAACTCCCCCTTGCCATTCTCTACCCCAGCTTTTCTCTGAGACAATTAAGCGCTACCAAATGACTTGAGCAGCTATTTTCGCCATCTTCCAAAAGTGATACACACTTAGAGACCTTCCGAATGCGTAAGGAAGAAGTCAGCTGATGTATACACAATGTACCCCTGCGCTCTGGGCGTGGTTCTCTCAGGGAGCCGGGTTCAGGGGGGCTACTTCCGTTCTTTTCCCTTATCTGCTGGCTGGATGTCCATGCCCGGAGTGACCTTGGAAGCCACTTGCTAAAGATGGTAAGGTCGCCGTCAGCCTGGGTCCCTGAATGACTGCATGGAACAGAGTCTCCCTGCCCCACGCACATGTACTCCAGAGCAGGACTTGATGTGAACCAGAAGTAACACATTTGAATTGTCTTAAGCCACTGGCATTTTGGGGTTTTATTTGTCACAGCAGCTAGTGTTACTTTAAACTAATACAGGGAATAGAAGGTTCCAAGGCAGCTGGGGAGCTGTTGGGGAGAGGCCCCCACAGGTCCCAGCTGACTCATGTCTCCCTGCAGCCTTGTGGGGTAGCTGTGTGGCTCCTGAGAGGGACAAGTCTTCCAGACCCAGCCTGAGCCCCCTGAGAGTGCAGCTTGAACGAGACATGACTGAGCCGATGTGGAAGACAGGTCAGCAGGGTCTCAGCCGGATGAGGAATCAGCCAGGGAGGTGGGCGAGGCTGCCCATCACCCCACATCCAGTGGAACCCAGAGCCCGCTTCCCTAACAAGCCCTGAGGCTGGCCGCAGGCGGCCTGCATGCGGAGGACGCGGGCGGAGGGCACGCGAGTGTGCTCCGTGTACCCGGAAGGGTCACGTGCCGGCCCAGAACCCAGCGCCCCTGGACTGCAAGGCCCGATCACGTGCTCCCTGCCAGATGGTTCATCCACAAGAGCGAGGGGGTTGTGTTTAGCAAGCCGTGGCACCCCGAAATCAGCCACAGGCAGGGAGACCGTCTCTGAGGCCCGTTTCTGAGCCAGCAGAGGGTGCAGGATGCTTGGGGAGCAGGGACGCACCGGGCAGCTGTGTCCACCCTCGGTCACCCCACGACCACTGAGTAGCCTCTTCCCACCAGGTTGCCAGTCCTCTGTGGTGACTCCCTTTGGGGACCTTCTACTGTCTGGACCCCCCACCCCCACCCAGCCTTCTCAGCTCCCTAGGGGGGAGCAGGCCTCAACCTCTGGGTGGCCACCCCGGGCCTAGGGCCACGGCAGAGCTGATGTGACGGACCCCACACTCCGGCCGCCATGCTCATCACATGCACTCATGACGGCTTCCAGCGGCCAACAACCAAGACAGGACAACAGCGGGAAGGGAGCCCAGAAGAGGCAACACGCGCCGGCCACGTCACCAGCTGCCGGCGACTCCGGGCAGCGGGGGGCCGAGCGGGGCGGCCCCGCGGCTCAGCGCCGGCGCCCCCTCGCGGCGCGCGCCCTTACCGGAGCCGTGCCTCTGGCGCAGCAGGACCGCCTGGCCGGGAGGGGGCGACGCCGACGAAGCAGCGGCTGCAGCAGCGACGGTGGTGGTGGTGGTGGTGGTGGCGGCGGCCGTGTGGGCCGCGGAGGCGGCGGCGGCCTCGGGGACTCCGGGCCCCGGGGTGGCGGGAGGGCTCCCGGGGGGCGGGCTCCTGTCGTCGCGGCCGGGCTCGGAGGTGGCGCGGCCTTCGGCGCCGCTGGCGCCCGCGTGGCCGGAGCCGGAGGCGCTGGCGAGGCCGTGGCGACGCGGGCCGCTGCTCTGGATGTGGGACACGGCCTCGGCCGCCTGCATGTTGGGCGGCGCGAAGCGCGAGACCACGCGCAGCTGCGCCTGGGCCTTGTGCTCCTGCGTGTCGTCGTCGCCGTAGTCCGACACGCGGCACTCGTACACGCCTTCGTCCTGCCGCCGCACGGCGGACAGCCGCAGCCGGTGCGAGATGTCATTGCCCTGGACACGCACAGTCTGCAAGAGAGCGGGCGCCGGGCTCAGAGGCCCTCTCGGGCCGGCCCGGCTCGCAGGGGCCGCGCGCCCGCCCCGTGCCACGGCGCCCCCAGCGTCGGCGCGCCTGCGCCGCTGCCGCCCGGGCTTGCCCGCCACGACCGAGTTTTCCTTTCACCGTGCCACCCCCCTGTCTCTCCAGTGGAATGGCGCTCCCAACTCCGGCTGGCCTCTCGGTGGTCCTGCCCGCTGTTTCGTGTCCCCAGTTCCCCATCATCCTAAGCTAGCGGTGCAGCCGACAGCATGGGCTCTGAGGCATGGCCTCAAGTCTGGCCCTCCAGGGCTGCTGGTCCTGTTCTAGAACGGAGAGGGTCTGCGTGGCGTCCCCAGGAAGCTGCGTGCCCTCACAGTACAGGTATGTACCTGCCCAGGCCCCAGCCCTTCGCAGCTAGCCCTCCGCCCTCCCTCCTGAGGTAGGCAGAGCACGCTCAGGCTGCTGCTGGACCCCCTGGGTCCCCCTACTTATGAACCTGCCCTTTACTGGGGTCAGCCTGAAGCTCCCAACAAAGCCCTTCCCCCCACCCTCACCTGGTGTGGACAGGGCAGCAGGCGCATGGTGGCCCTCACCATGCAGCCAGGGGACCCTCCCGTTGGAACCTAGCCCACGAGGGAGTCTCCAGGCCCTGGGAAGCTTGGGTGCATCTCCTCCGTGAGTTACAAACCCCACCCGCCCCAGCCTGTAGCCTGGCAAGTCTGCCGCTCCGCTCCCAGCCCCACTTCCCTGGCACCGCAACCCGAGCCCAGGCGCAGGACAGTGCAGGGCGGGCAACGCCCAGGCGCCGGGCGGGGGCGCCCACCGGAGGGGCCGGTAGCAGCCAGCGGAGGAGAGCAGCGCGCCCTGACTGCTAGGAGAAATGCCAGCAGAGAGGCAGGCGGACGCGCAGGGCCTGAGCGCGCCGCGGACGGAGAGTTTTATAGGTGAGCGCAGAGCCCGGGACCCTGATTTACAGAAGCGAGAACCCGGTGCCGCTACCGGCGACAGATGGCGCCCGGACACGCCGAGGCGCCGCGAATGCGAGGCTGCGAGGGAGCCCTGCACCGCCCGGCCGCTGAGCCTTTCTAAGAGGGAGAAAGCGGCGCGGCGCGAAGCGGCCAGAAGGGGTCGCCCGCGGCCCGCGCTGGGCTCCACACTTACGCTGATTTTAGTTGCGTCCTTATTTGTTACCTAAAATGCAAAGCAGAGAGGGAGAGACATTAGGCTCTCGGCCTTCAGGCCCTGGAACTCAGGCGCGCTTCTGGCAAGGGGACCTTCCGCAGGCGGGCTGGGACTCGAAACCGCTGGGGATGTGGTGCGGGCTGAGCGCGCGGAGGATGTCAGGATTTCCAGGAGCGCGTCGCGGAAGGAAGCAGGCCGTGCAGCCAGCCCTGTGCCTGGCCAGCTGAAGGGCCGCCCCGCACACGCGCTGGCCAAAGGGGGGAGGCTGGAATGCCACCGGGTGGGAAGGAAGGCCCGTCTCCATCCCGCGGGGCGTCCTCTTCCCCACCGAGTTTCTCTAAACCCCGTGAAAAGCTGCACGGAAGGACTGGTGTGTCTGGACAGGACGCAGTGGGAGCCGTGAGCAGTAACTCCGGGTGGGACCCTGGGCAGAGGGCAGGTGTGGTGTGTGTGTGTGTGTGTGCGCGCGCGCGTGCGCGCGCCCGCGCAGAGCTGCACTAGGGTGTATGTAAGGAACTGGGCCAAGAGGCAGAGGGGCCTGTGGGAGCCGCCCTCTGATCCCCCGGCGCGTGGAGGCGGCTGCCTGCCTCCTTGTGTACCGTGCTCTGCCGGCCCCTGGAATCCAGCCCAGAGGAGCTTACGTCTTTGGCCTCGTGCCCTGGAGACCTCAAAGTGGTGCAGGGCACAGGGGAAGCCCTGCGACCAAGGGGTCTTCCTTTACCGCCCAGCATCCATCAGACTCTGGGCCCGCAGCCAGCCAGCAAGAGCCTGCGACTGGATGAGGTGTGGCGTTTTACCTGCTAGGTGTGGAGTTCTCAGGTTTGGGGAGAAGGGAATGAACGAACAGGGCTTGGGGGTAACAACTGCTGTCAAAGACCCCATGGGGACGGGGAGGGTGAGAGATGGGCTGCCCTGCCTGGGGCGCCCTCCTTCCTCCACGGGGGTCCCCAGCCGCCCCAGAACCCCGAGCGCCAGTGCCGGTCGCTGCCGGCCGGTACCTTGCTCCGGGCGCCCGGCGCGCTGAGCGCCCGCCCATGCGGCAGCTCGCGCGGGGGCTCCTTGAGGTACCACCACTGGATCTCCAGCGAGTACGAGGCGGCTCCGCTAGCCCGGAACGCGCAGGGCATTTCGATGTCGTCTCCCTCCCGGACTGTCACATCTTTGGGGACTTCGGTAAACGTAGCTGGGGGCGGGAGAAGAGAGAGGCGTGACCAGCCGTGGGGCGGGGGCCTGGGACAACCCCAGGCGAGACGCTGGCTCGGCTCGCAGGCCTCGTGCTCCCCACCCTGCAGCTCCACGCGTGGCCCGGGCGCTGGCGAAGTTCGCTCGGGCCGCTGCTGGGCCGCGGCGGAGACCGGCGACCGCGGCAGGACGCTTCGCTTCGCACCCCGCGGGGCGGCCGGAGCGGCGGGCGCTTCTTTCCCGCGCCCGCCGCACTGCCGGAGCTGGCCTGGGGCGCGCCAGCTCCCGCGCCCCGCACGCCGCCTCTCCGCAGCCGGAGCCCCGGCCCGCCTCCGAACGCGCCGGGCGCGGGCGCCGCCGCTGCGCAGACCCTGCGCGGCTCTCTTCCCTCTGCGGCTCCGAGACCCGGCCGCGCGCCGGAATGTGGCGCCCGCAGAGCCGTCCCCGTCTCCTCCTCTCGCGGCGACCGAGGCCGGCTGGCTGCGGCGGCCCCGGCAAGGACCCCCGCGCCCCCGCGTAGGCGAAGTTCCCGCGCTCACCGTCGGCCACGCACAGCAGCAGGGCGGGCAGCAGCAGCGGCGGCGGCAGGCATCCGAGGGCGCCGGGCCGGTTCCGCTGTTCCATCTCCCGCGGGGCGCGCGGCGGCGGGCGCCCGGGCGCGGACAGGCGGCGGTGGCGGCAGCGTGGGCTCGGATCCCGCTCGCGCTCGGGCTAGGGCGCCCCCGAGCCTGCCATGGCCCCGCGCGGCGCGCCCTCCCCCGGCCGCCGGCGGCCGCCAATCAGCCCAGCTCCCTGGCCGGCTTGCCCGGCGCGGCTCCGGCGGGGGGCGCTGCGCGGGGTGTGCAGAACGCGAGGTCCCGCCTGGAGGCCGCCGGGGATCGGTCCGCACCTCCCTCTACGCCGCCGGCCGCAGGACGATGGGGAACCGCCGTTCAGTCTCTGCCGGGAGCGCCGGGCAGGGGCTGGGCCGCGCCGGGACCCATCCCTGGCCAAGGGAGCGCGCGCCTCGGAGCCGCCAGCTTCCGCCTCTCGGTCGCCTGGTTTGGCTCTTGACTGCCACCTCCTCCGGCTCCTGCCGAGATCCACCGCCACCGCCCCCGCCGGTCCCTCCGCGGCTCTTTCCGCAGACGAGTGGGCGCTCAGCCGCGGCGCGCAGATCTGGTGTCCGACCCAGCGCAGCGCGGGGAGACGGGTCCGGCGTGGCGGACCCAGAGCCGGAGAGAGGCGGGGAGAGGGGGAGGGGACGGGGGAGAGGACGGGAGGGGGCGGTCAGTGGCTGGGCACCGAGCCGCCTCCACCGCGGCATCGCCCCCGCCCTCCCCTCCCCTTGCACAGCGAGCACCGCCCCCGCCCCGAGCGCCCCCCCCCCCCGTGGGGGTCGCTTGCAGGAACCACAGTCTCTCGGCTGGAGCGCAGCCCCGCCCCGCACTCGCTTTGGCTGGAGGTCCTCCCACCCAAACTCTCCCTGGCTGCTTCTCCATCTCCAACGCGGGAGACGGCCGTGCGTCCCGCGGCCCTCTCCGCAGACCCCCGCCCTTAACTCCTTACCCGGGTTTGGGCAACGCGCCGCACCGCTCTTTGTCCCAGGCCCAGGCCATGGCGGGCGGGTGGGCGCCGAGCACCCGGGAGAAAGGCGGAGCGCTGTGCGGGGCCGGGGCCGAGGCCGGGTGACGGCGGCGACGCCGGGAGCCTGCAGTGTGCGAGCGAGAAGTGAGCGCAGGGCGCCGGCGAGCAGGTGCCGGTGGCGCCGAGAGCGCACGAGCGAGCCAGCCAGCAGAGGCCGTGAGTGACGGCAGCCGCGGCGCGGGAGGGGTGGGGTGGGGAGCGCCCGGCACGACTCACGGCTCCGGGGGTTTCCGGGCGGGGGTGGGTTCCTGCGCCTCAGTCGCTGGCCGCTGCGTCCCCACTGGCTCTTCGCTGTTCGCGGCCCCGTTTCCGGGCGCGAGGGGGATTCCCCGAGGCGGCGGGAGGCAAAGGTCGGGTCCGCAGCCGCGTTCCAGAGCCCTGCCCCCAACCCCGCATCCCCCGCATCCCCGCGCCTGTCCCCTCCCCGGCCCTCTGCAGGAGTGCGGTTTGGTCCCCTAAGGGAGCCGCGGGGCAGGCTTGTGGTTCGCACAGCCGCCATGGGGGCGAGCCCCGCCGCTTGGCCTGGGCTCCCCTCGCCTCCCTTCCCGGGGCGAGTTCCCAGCCGGTGGATTTCAGTATCTCTGCCCCTCACCCCCGACCCCAAACGCTCAGCTCTGCCCCAGGCTCGCGTGAGAAGACCCCGGGGATTCATGTGTTTGCTTCCCACCGCTCACCAGCCTCCCGGAGTTGCCCCGGGAGGGTCCCCGGAGAGCCAGTCCCGGGGAAGGAAGCCCAAAGGGCAGACACTGTGCGGCAGCCCACCGTGGCAGGGCCTCTGGACGGAGGCAGTCAGGCCCTGTCTCTGCTCCGTCCTTCCCGGGTGACCCTGGACAGCGCCCTTTGCCCCTTCCAGGCCAGGGTTTCAGGATCCCTAGAATCATGCCCCTCCCCTCAGCTCCGCAGCCGGCTCGAGCCTCATTTGCCCAGGTCTCTGGCCGGGAAGGGAGGGACGTCCGGGGCCTTCCTCCTCCTCCCGCGGTCTCTGCAGGGGCCCCCGGGAGGCGGTTCCCACTGCCCCCTGAAAGTTTATCCTCCTGGTTCCGGAGCTTTCCCTCGAAAAATGCCACTTCCTCTAGGAACCGCACTGGACGGTGCGAGTCAGACCCTGCTGGGCCCCTTGCTGTCCTCAGCCTCCGGAGGGAGGGGGCAGACTTGCACTGTGCTTCCCAGAGGCGGGGCCTGTGGCTTGACTCTAGGAGAGCAGATTCACCTGGGGACGGGTTCCAGGCAGGGTTCTGACGGCGAGAGCCGGCACACTGTGCTCTCCCGTCGCAGAGCGGGCGTGAGCCGAGGTCCGCGGCTGTGATCAGGCGTGCATGGGGCAATTCCCGCACCGGAGGCGGCCACACCTGTGAGTCGTCTAGACGCCCGTGGCCGGGCGAGGCGCCGCCCTGCGTGAGCCGGTGCTCTTCCTCCAAGGATAACGGGTCCAGGCCTCCTGCTCGTGTGCCAGGCGCTGGCTCCGCACGCCCCACACACTAGGTGGATACGACCACCGGGCGATCACCCTTCTCTGCGAAGCCTCTGCAGCGGCCCCCTCCCTGCAGGACGAACCCTAGTGGCCTTGCTGTGGCCGATGAGGTCACACCATCCACTGGGCCCTGCACCACTCTCTGTTCTCGCCGAGTGTCTTTTGACCTTTCCTCACCCACGCTGCCCGAGCCACACTGGCCCCGGGGCCTTTGCACCGGCTGCGTCACCTGACCGGGCTGATGCCTGGCCCGCTGACCCCGTCATGTCCTTCTGACTTTTGCTGAGAAGTCACCTTCTCACTGAGACCCCTGGGTCCACTGGTTGAGGGCTGCAGTCTGCCGCACCCGCACCCCAACCCCCCACCGGCTCCCCTCTCTCTTCTCTGCTTCTCACGTTCGCCGGACGTCCTGCGCCCCGCGCCCCTGCCGGCGGTCTTGGCCACGCTACGGAAGGGTTGTCGTTTGCGGGCTTCTCACTGGCACGCAGGGCGCGGTCTGGCACGGAGCAGCAGCTCCACGAACATTTGCGGAGGAAATGGATGAGCTCGTTTCACCCCGTAACACCCCGGGGTGGGTAGCCGCCTTGATTTCACCCCATTTTAGAGATGAGGTGACTGAAGGTCAGAGCACTTAAGAAAGTAGCCCAAGGCCACACAGCTCGTAAGTGGCCAAGCAAGGCTTCACCCCAGGTCTCCCTTACTCTGGGGTCTGAATTCTTAACCAAAACACCCCAATTTTTCCTGCTGCAGGAGGTCTCTGGTCCTCGTGCCTGGGCTGCTATAGAGAGGAAGGCCTGCTGGCCTGACTGGTGGCAGCTGGGATGGCCTCGGCCTGCCTCGTTGCTTCATCCTGGCTGGGTCAGCCCGTGCTGGGAACTGTGCAGCGAAAGGGTTCATCTGCTCCTCCGCCCCTTGGTGGATGGCCAGGGCAGCAGCTGCCCCTTCCTGCTCTGTGTGTCTCACTCTGGGTCATCTGGCCTGACCCGGGCTCAGGACGGATGAAACGTGGCCCTTGGGAGTGCTGCTGGCAGGTGGGGAGGGGCACTCAGCCTCACCTTTGCCTTTGCTGGGGGTTTCCTGGCGGGCAGGGCAGGGATTTCGGCCTCCCTGACCCAGCCTCGGCCAGCTGGAGAATCAGCGAGCTGGAACCGGGCCGCAGTCCCCGCCAGCCCTGGCCGAGCCCTGGCCGCTGTGTCCCGGGCTCAGTCGGAGGGAGGAGTCTGTGATAGAGCATGTGTGTTGCTTCTCCAGAGGGAGACGTCTCTCTGGGGAGACAGCCACTGAGCCCTGCCAACTGCCAGTGTCCCTCAGGCTGCCCAGAAGATGGCCCGTTTACAGGGGATGTCGGGCACGTGACTTGAAGCCAGTTTCCCACTGAAGGACTTGCAGGAGTATGCCAGAGCTGCTCCGTGTCCAGTCCTGAGTGCTCGCCAGCGGGTAGCTCAGACACCCTTGGGGCCACCAGGGTTTCCCTCTCTCTCTCCATCCCCAGGCTCCTGGACAAATGGTCAGGAGACCACCATACACAGGGACCTGGAGGCGGAGGCCCCTGTCATGTCACTGCGATGCACTTGACCCACCAGTGTGGCCGTGCCCACCCTCAGCTCTTTCCCTCCTGCCCCTGTCATAACGCGCCGTCATGGTCGGGCCGTGAGTTGGGGTCTGCAGTGCTCATCAGTGCCGTTTTGTGGATGGAGTCACTGAACGTCTTTCCAAAAGCGCTATTTAAAGAGACTGCCCAGCCTCGCGCAAAAGCACCCTTAAATTACAGCCCTAAGTGAACGTTTTCCCTGGAACCCACTTTCAACATTTATTTATTGTGGTGCTCGGGTCCTCCGGAGCTCCGGGTTCGGTGTTCTTTTCCCGGCTGACCTTTCCTGTCCTCCCCGTACCACGCACAGCAGCATTGATTCGGGGTAATGTATTTTGATTTTAAGATGCAGCCCATCCACAAACTTTTCTATCAATAATCCTGGCACACTCTGTGTAGCTGACAGCTTAAAGGAAAATACCAGATTTACGAGGTCTTTTATTTTTGGCCAGGTTAGTCATTCGCTCACCATCAGCGTCGGGGCGAAGGCCCGAAGTCCGGCCCCAGGCCAGCTGCTCCAGTTAGGGGTGGGGGTGGCGGAGGCATGGCCCTCTCTGTACCTGGGTTGCTGGGGCGGGAACCCATGGCTGAGCGCCCTAAAGACGTGGGGAGGGCGAGTGAAAAAACTCACAGTTTGGTTTCTGTTTTCCTCTCCTGTCCGCCCCCCTGGAGGACAGTGGGGCTCCTGCCCCCGCATTGCTCCGGCGAGGGAGGGGCCTCCGTCTTAGAGCCATCAGGGAGGCGGGCCACCATGCCCATGTGCACCTCGCAAAGCAGGCCCGGCTTGCCGTCAGCCCGTGCTAGGCCCGCAGAAGTTAGGGGCCCATGCTCGTCAGGCCCCAGGGTCTGGCCCATCATTCCTGTAGCCAGGCTGGATCCCCCGGGCCCTAGGGCTCTTCACTTGCGAGAGACAGGATTGATCGGGCTTGGAGACTGTCTGCAGAGAGGGAACCAGGGGGAGAAACTCCAGGCGGAGCCTGTTCCCCATCAAACACTTATTCAGCCAACATGTCCTGAGACCCTGATCGTTCATCTGTCCAGACATCGTGGGGGATGGGGAGGGGGAGGTCTGGGGTGCCCGTGATGGCCTGCCCACAGGCGACCTGCGTTTCAGCCCAGAAGGAGGCGAAGACACACCTGCAGAGAGACAGGCTGAGCCCAGTCTTCTCAGCCAGTGATGGGTGGCGTGCAGCCCACACACGCACACGCGACGGACACGTTCAGTGGGAGGCGGGGGTCGGGGAGGACCCGCAGTGGTCAGCCAGGCAAAGACCCGGGAGCGGAAGTTTGCTTCAGGCAGAAGGCCAAGGCCAAGCTGGTGAGGTGGGGTTTCGGGGGATGGCAGGCAGCACAGCGAGATGGGGGGACACGGAGGGGCTAGGCACCGCAGGGAAGCAGCGCGGGCGGGGCCGCAGCGGAGGGCGGGGCCTCAGCCTGGGCGGGGCCTCAGCCGGGGCGGGGCCTCAGCCCGCTCCAGGCTTCTGCGCAAGAAGAGTGGGCTGAGAGCCTAACGCCTAACGCCTAACAGGGAAGCAGATCTGCGCAGAGCGGCGCAGAGCACAGGATGGGATTTCAATTCCTGCCCACGCCCCTCTCCCCCGTACCTCCCAGGGACAAGCTCACAGGTGCTGGGCCAGGGCTGGTGGCATGGCGGGTGGGCAGGCTCCTGGCATGCAGACGCCGCCTCTGACGGGCGTCACCGCAGTGAGGCCTGGGCTGTGGTCGCTCGGAGGAGCGAGGCGGCGCCAGGGCCGCGCAGCCAGCCGGGCTTCGGTGCACACCCTGGCCTCGCCCTGGCCTCTCGCGGCCTGGGTTTCTGCGTCTGCAAGCGGGGTGCACCAGCTGTGTCCCCCCAGGCGGCAAGTGGCAGGGTTGGTCTAGTGTCAGGCGTTTAGTGGCTCGCACGTGCCCGCGGCGTGACATTACCAGCAGCGGGCCACGTGCTAGAGCCTCGCTGGTGTGGCCGCCGTGAGCAAGGAGGAGGCGGACTTTCGGGGTGTCGGTTGCTCGTCAGTCCTTGAGCCTGCGTGCTTGGGAGGGGTGGCGTTATTGGGGCGGCGTGACCCGTGGAGCTGAGGATCCGCTAATGGATTTTCTTGCTGCCTCCGCGTGGGTTATTTATTTAATCATTCGCCAGAGTAAATCTTCCAGACCCATGGAGAGTTTATTTTTTAATTTTTAATATTCTCAATACACTCGGGGTTTTATTTCCCACTAGATCTATTAGTTTAATTTAGTAGAGGACAGACTGTATACTTAACCAAAAATTGTTTTGACATTAAGGAGAATTAAGAGGCTGGGGCCAGACGATCGGCGGGGATTGATCCAGTTGAGATAAAGCTGTTATGTCCCGGCGCGTGGTCTGCACCGTAATGGGGCCGGAGGTGATCAGGAAGCACAGGCTGGCGCTGAGCAGGGCGCGAGGCCGGGGCCCAGCTCCCGTGCGTTCTCCAGACCCACGGAGAGGGCGCCCCATTGGTGAGACGTTGTTTGATGGTCCCGGTCTCCACCGGGGACCTGCGGTAGCCTCCCCAAGTCTGTGACTTGCAGGAACTCTGAGGAGTCAGCTATGGGTCAGGAACCCGGAGCACGGCAGCCGGCCGGCTGGGGTAACATGCTGGGGTGCAGCCGGTGTCGGGGTGGTCGACACCTGGAGTCCGTGGTGCTGAGCCTCGGCATCCGGGCGGAGTGCCCCACGTCCCCGGGCTGCTGCGGGGCCAAACGAGCCCATGTCCAGGAAGTAGCTTCATGAGCTGTCGTGGGGTGAACTTGTCGATGATTATGGTCCTGGGTCCCCTGCAGTTCTGGGTCCTGGGAGGGACTCAGGACGTGCCAGGCAGGCTGGCAGATGGCTCCGTTTCCCAAGGTCTGTCATCCTTCTACACCTTTCTGGGCTACCACCTAGAAGTTTCTGATCAGAGTGTCCCCATGGGGGCTGGCGCGGGGCGCGGGGCCCACAGGAAGCCCCCTGGCATTTGGTGGCTCCCTCCACACTGTGCTGGGCATGTGACAGGCTCCGAGGGCGAGGGCCGGGGCTCCATCTGCTGCCGCGTCCCGGGTGAAGCGGCCCCTGCAGGCCGGGGGCAGGCTCCCCTCTGGCCGCGCCGAGAGCTCAGGATGCTGTCTGAGTCCCATGTCACGCCTCCGCCTGGCGCTGCCACGGCCCTGGCTGTGCTCGCCTGCGTGTCTGCCTCCCTCTCCCGGCTGGGTCCGGCCAGCCCGACTCGTCCCCGGGAGGCCTCCCTCACCGTCTCTTCCTCCCCCGCGTGCGGCTGCTTTCGTTCTGTCCCCGGGCCAGAGCAGACCCTCTCGCCTGTGCTAGGCTCTCATTTCGGGAAGGCCCCGACTTGCTCTCGCCTTCCAGGCCGGCTCCTGGTGCTGGTGGCTGCTGCGCTCAGTGTGGATGAGCGCACTGTGGCTGTCACCGGTCAATAACATCTGCTGTGGACGCAGGGGCTGAGAGGGAAGCTTCCTGGGCCCCCTGGGCTCTGGGCAGTGCGTCCCCTCAAGCACACGTGGGTCTGCGCCTGGGGTCTGCAGGGTCCGGAGTACATGGGCAGGCTCTGTGGCTCCCCTCACCGTCGCCGGCAGGGACGGGGTCCCGGGTGCTGGCAGTGTTGGCCTCCCCTCTCCTGCCCAAGTGGGGTCACCCGCAGGAAAAGAAGGCTGGTCCGTACCTGGCTGGACACCTTGCCTGGCACGTAGCAGGCGCCCTTCCGGTGACAGGAGGGAACTGCACGGCTCCCAGCGAGGTTCCGGCCAGGCTCTATTCAGAGGACGTGTGTCTTTCCTGGTTTCATCCCGGGTGGTGGCCCCTCTGCACGGTGGAGCTACAGGGGGGCGGAGACAGGCACAAGCCATGAGTTTAATACCCTCCTTGGCTTCAGACCACAGAGCCCCCGGGAGGCCCTGGAGGTCGGCCGGGCCCCGCACCGAGTGCATGAGCGGACGGAGGCCTGGGTGGGCACGCAGGTCCCCGGCCACCGCGGGCCCTGCGCCTCAGAGCTGATGCCCGGCCCCGGGAGAGGCGCCGTGGCATTTCCGTGACCTTCACGCTGACTCGCCCCGTGGACTGCTCCCGCCGGCAGACTGGCAGCTGCCAGCGCTGCTCGCTCTGTGAAATGTCACTGGTTTAACGTCGGTTCCGGAGGTTTGATTGCCGGCCGCCCCTTCTCCGATGGGATTTTGATCCAATCAGGGCTGCTCCGGAGTGATGTGCCGGTGGAGGCCTGTGCTGTCCGCAGTGGACAGAGGTCACGGCGCCGGGGCAGCGGGGGGCTGCTGGCCTTGCGTGTGGACGCCTGGCCTCCCCGGGGCTGGAGCGGCCGCGCCCCCCGTGGTGCCGCTGTTTCTGGTGGGCGACGCTGCCCCCTGGGCCTGTGGCTGGGCGGAGGCGCCTCGGGGTTCACACTGGGCAGCTGCCAGCCACCAAGTGCCCTGGATTTGTCTGCAAGACATATTCCGTGCTTCAGACCTAAATTAATTGTTCACAGCAATGTTTCAAAATGGTTTGAAAATGCCATTTTTTTCTTTCTAAAAAAAAAAATAAAAAAGCTGTTGAATGGGATTCTGTGTTTGGGAAGACGCCCGAGGCTGGGGGAGCCCGGGCAGCGGCCACGCGCTGTGTGCCCTTTGACCCCCACCCGCTTCGGTGCCCTGCCGAGAGGAGGAGGGGCGCACGGACCTTTGTCCATCTGGCACTTTAGGGGTGCTGCTCAGAGACCAGCCCAGCAGGTGAGCTTCAGAGAGCTCCCGCGTGGTGGGTGGCTCTGTGGGTCAGCCTGGACAAGGGGGGGCCGCTCTGGGGGCTCCTCGTGCAGAGCCTCCTGGGGGGGGGCCGAGCGAGGTTGGGGGGCTCTGGCGAGCAGCCATGGCCACCGGCCGCGAGAGGGCAGAGGGAGGCCGGAGTGGACAGGAGCCTGGGTGCGCCCTGCCTGGGGGACTGGCCTGAGCCCCGCAGCTGACAGGACGGCCACCAGCACCTCCGGGCCCACTGCTGCCACCGTGATCCGATCTGTGGGACAGCTCTCAGCTTTGTCCGTCGCTCTTCCCTGCTCGGCCACCTCCCCGCCCGGCCTCCGTCGTCCCTCCCGGGACTGTGCGGCGGTCTCCACGAGGGCTCGTTCTGTAGCCCTGGCGTCTGGACTTGACAGGCACGTGAAAGCAGCTCTGTGAATAGCCGTTGGGTCCTTGTGCCGGAGGCTGGTCCTTCCGGCCCCTTCCCTCAGGCCTCCATCAGCCCCGAGATGTGTTGTCGCCGAGGGCCAGGAGCAGCCACCGGCCTGGATGGTCGGGTCCCCCAGCGTCCCCCGTCCCCTCACAATCATCACCCCCATTCACGGAGTGCCCACTATGTGCCCCACCGAGTGGACCAGCCATGAGTAAGGAACCTATGAGGGATGGCATGCATGCATTGGCATCCGTGAGCGGCCGCCGCCCTGCCCATCCTGCAGACGCAGAGCAGCCCGGTGCAGCTTAGTCACCCACCCGGGGGGCGGGGGGGACCCAGCCGGGAGCCCCGGCAGCGCAGCCGGAGCTGTCCAGGGTCCCCGCGCAGTTCGGGCCCGCTGCCCTTGGACATCTTTTCCTGTCCGGGTTTTCCGCTCTGCGTGGGGGGCCACGGAGACACCCGCAGCTAGTGGGTTCGTCGGCGCGGACTGTAGTGCGCAACTGGGTAATTATTTCCAAAAATATTGACTCGTAATGTGGAGAAAGCTCTTCTCCATGCCACCCGTCAGCAGAAAATTGCCTTCGGTATTAACGTTTCATCAACTGCATAATGTGAATTGATGTAAATGCATAATTAGAAATAATAGCCTGGGAAAATGCACTCTTATTTATAAAATTGGGCTTGTTAAATTAAAACTGGAGCTAACGACTTCCATCTCGCCCTCCGAGCGTGTCCGAGGCTCTGCCCGCCTTGCTCTGCGGCCAGTGCTGTGTGCCCGGCTGCTCTGTGGGGGAGCTCTGCAGAGGGGACACCTTCTGGGGAGGCACGGACGCCACCTGTCCAAGAGGGGGCTCTCTCGTCACACGAACGGGATGTTCGGAACCATCTTCATCAACGTGCAACAGGTGAGCATCCCCGGGGCAGGGGTTCGGGTGACAGTTTCCTCGGCCCTCGTTCTCGAGGGTGGGGCCAGCCCGTCGGCCCCCCCGGAGTCCCTGGGGTGTGGCGGGAAGATGCCGTGGCTCCAGGCGCGATGGGGGGCGTGAGCGAGCCCTGCGAATGTGAGTTCGCAGGCGGCCGTCAGCGAGGAAGCGTCATCGCTGTGTGATTGTCAGCATCGTTCACACGCACTGGTCCACATCGCCGTGCCGGGGTGGGTGGGGGGGCGGTGCACAGGGATGGAGAAGATTCGGTTTCTGACCTTCAGGACCTGGGCGTCTGGGTGGCAGGGACAGGCGTTTCGACGCGTCTTCGTTGGGTTGCGGGTGACAGGAACGCAATCCACACTATCTGGAATGACAAGACGAAGGAAAAAGAGGTGACCGGCTTGTGACGGGGCGGGTCCCATCGTGGGGACGGCTGACCCGGGCCGCCGTCCACACTGACAGCGAACGGCCGCTTCGTAAAGGAAAAGCCCGCGACCTTTCCTGTATAGAGATCACCCCTCCCGGTCACCCTTGCCTGGCGCAGACTGTGCGCTCCAGGTCCCTGTGCCCTATGACGCTCCGGGAGGCCGTCCTGTCCTCGCCCAGGCCTGGGACGGGCAGAAGTCTAAGGGGAGGGCCAGCGTGGGCCGGGGTCGGGCAGGGGCGGCTGGTGTAGAAACATGCGGCCCATGATTGGAGTGGTCCGGGGAGGAGGGGACATGTGGAGACCCGCCTCGGACGTCTGCAGGGCGTCGTCAGGGGCTCTGGGGGCCGGGCGCCCTGTGATGGTGCTCTGGGCCCTGGGAGCGGAGCTGGCCTTGACCACACCTTCTGCGCCACCCCCGGGCCCTCACCGGCCTCGCGGCCCACACGCGGGGGCGGCTGCCCCTCTGCTCCCCGGACCATGCTGCTCTGCCTCCCCGCGACACGGGGGCCGTGGCAGGGCCATCTGGACCTTCGCCTGCGGTGGCCTGTGTCTCGCTTCCTCTTTGGTAGGGGGCCCCAAAGCGGCCCACGCCCTCCTTGGCTGGGTCCCAGGGGACACTTTCCAGCTGCCTGCTTTCAGTGGAGAACCTTAGGCCAGAGACGGGCAGGGGCCAGCCCAGGGTCGCACGGGGTCAATGGCAGAGGCCGGGGAGCTGGCTCAGGGCGCCCCCCGGCCCATGCGGGCCCCACCCAGCCCCGTCCAGGGCGCAGCAGGGTCGAGGAGGGGCCCTACAGCCCTCCGCGCCTCCAGGGACACAGGTTCCCTTTTCATGTGGAGAGAAAGCTGACCGCTTGTCTACAGGAACAGCTGGGCTTTGTCCCCTCAGCTGTGCTCGGCGCCTGCAGCAGGCTGGACAATCCCGGCTGTGTCCCGGGGGACCAGGAGCCAACGGAAGCACCTTGGCCCCGGCCCAGGAGCCATGGGGGGTTGAGGTGGGGCCCCAGGGAGCCACTTCTGCAGGGTCCTCGTTTCCTCTCAGCCCCAGAGACTGAGATGGCACTGCCAAGGCGGAGGTCTCCTGGGTCCTCGGGCAGGGGGGCTGCAGGCTGCGGGGGGTCGGGGGGTGGCCCGTCCTTTGTCACAGGCCTCCTCGTCCCCGGGGGCCATGAGAGCAGGTGCAAACAGCTGTGCGGTGGCTCCCCCTTCAGCCGCCTCCCCAGAGTTCATCCCTGTGGGTTCCAGGCTTTACCGAGTCTCTGCTGCAGGCGGAAAGGAGGGTGGGAAACAGCCAGCCCTGGCGGGGTCCCGGCTGGGGCCTCAGGGAGGCAGAAGACCCGCCAGCCAGCCCCCCCTCCCTGTGTGGGGCGCAGCTCCCCGGGGTCATAGCTCATAGATGAAGGGTTCGCTCTGAACCCACCTTACACCCAGTGCTCTGCAAACACCGGCTCACGCACCCTGGGAGACTCGTGCTGTCACTGTGCTCTGTGCGAATGGCAGCCGTGCGCGGAGTTCTCACCCGATACGGCTGATTCCTGGCCCTACGTTCTGGAGGGGGACGCAGACGATAAACGTGAACGGAAAAGAAGAGAAACAGAGCAGCGTTCGCTGCGACGCAGAGACTCTAAGTTAAAAGGTGTGCCCGGGGCCGATGGGGGCGCGCCGAAGCAGGGGGCTGGGAAAGGGTGCACCGAGGACCGGGGAGGAGAATGGCGAGGTGGGGGCAGAAATCAGAGAAGGCAGAGGCCATCTCGCTGGGCCACGAGCAGGGCGAGGCGAGGGCCGGGGCGGCAGTGACCAGGGGCGTGGCGGGCTTGGACCTGGGGGGAGGGCGCGGGCGGGGGCACGCACGGACATTTGGGGATCTTCCCAGAAGCGAGGGAGAGCCACCACGTGGCTGTACGTCCCTGGACTCGATCGTCCCACCTGGGCCTTGGGCCATGGCTGCCGCCTGCTCCCCGCTGGCGAGGCTGGCGAGGAGTTGCGGAGACAGGCAGACCTTTCTGCTCGTGCGGCTGCGGGACCGTCACAGGGCGTGGACCGTGGCCCCTGGGAGCAGAGTCGGGCCTGTGTGGGGGGTGGGTCTCAGGCGTGTCGACTGTCACGGGTATCCAGGGATGAGACGAGTCACCGCGAGGGGCTGAGTTGCCCGTCACCGGCAGAGTCCGAGGGAAGCTATGCTTGGAGTCAAAAGCTAGGGGGCGGCCGATCGTGGGTGATGGGTATGAAGGGGGTGGGACCGGCTGATCCAGGGGTCTCCCTTGGCGGCCGCCGTGTGGCTTGCGTGTGGACGGAGCACCATGGAGCAGGGACCCTCGCCTCCCAGACCCCCCAGCGCCCCGAGCAGCGCACACGGCTTCATTCATTCATTCGTTCGTTCACTTGTTCACTCGTTTGCTCTGTTCCGAAGGCCGGGTGTGGGCTGAGGGTGTTCAGAGATGTGCCGCGTCCAACCCTCCCTCCGAGCCCGCGGGTGGCCGGCCAGAGGCGAACCCCATGACAGGCCGAGGGAGCAGGAGTTCCGGTGCGGGTCTCCGCGGGGCGGTGCCTCCCGCCCGCACCCACGCCTCGTGTCTGGGGCCCTCGGAAGCCTGGAGCCCCTTCTGCCCTCACCGGTCGTGGCTCGTGGGGCTGAGCGCACACAGCCCCCCTCAGGGACCAGCTTCCTTGGGGATGTCAGAGGGTGGGGGGCCCTCGGCTTCATCTGCATCACGCAGACAGCACGTGGAGGGAGGCCCGATGGGTGTCACCGCGGCAACAGAGCCGGGAGCGGAGCCTGGGCAGGCCGAGCAGGGGCCTCTCGCCACGGGCCAGGACGGCTGGGCGTGCGACCTGGGGCCGGTTCCCTCCCCTCTCTGGGCCTCCGCTCCCCCGAGGAGGCTGCGGGACCAGTGGCTCTCCACGTCCACCCTTTAGCTCTGTTAGAGGAAGCGCCCGGCTGGCCAGGGTGGCCGAGGGCCGTGGCGCCCCACACCCGCACCCACCGTGGGCTGGCCGACTCGCCGGCCTTTTTCTTTAAGAGCCGCGTCTGCGTTTAAGTAGGTTGTGCTCGCTGGGGCTGGTTTGCATCCTTCTTTGCTTAGGAAGCAAACTCTTTCTTCCCTGCTAAGCTCCCTCCTAGGCCTGTGGGATTAGCACGTTCTCCAGATTAATGGGGTCCAAATTAATGCGATTTATCGTCATGGCTTTCAAAAGCTGTGGTCTACTTACACAGCTACCTTTTTTTTTTTTTTTTTTCTGGACAGCAGAATTTAGGACACTTGGGCCCACAAAAGATACTTTTCTCAGTCGTGCATTGAAACATGCAGGCCAGCTGACCAAGTTGTGGTGAGAGCAGCCCGCGGAAGAGGTCGCAGCTGTCGGAGGGAAGGAAATGCCAGGTGGGGATCCTCGGGGCCCGGGGTGGGGGCGGGCGCCACGTGCATCCCGGCCGTGACGCGGGTCCAGCGGCGTCTTCAGCTGCGCGATGCTCGGGAAGGCAGCGCTGGCCGCCCCGTGCCGGCCACAGGCCAGGTTTCACGGGGCACCCGGGAAGCGGCACCGACCCCGGACCCACCGCCCCTTCCGGCTGTGTTTTGGGGGTGCTGGCCGAGAGTTCCGGCTGGGGTCCCATCGCCCGCAAGGTCCGCGATGGCCCGATGCCCACGCTGAGCCCGCTGAGGAATTGGGGGGTCTTCAGATTCCCCTTCCGTGGTTTCTGGGCTCGACTGGCTCAGACGCGGGTCTCAGAAACCCCTGCTCCTGGAGGGGTGCCCCCTCATCAGGGAGCTGGGTCCCCCGCAGCGTAACTGAGCTCTGAGCAGTCGTGTTAGTACATTTGTGATGTCATCTGATTGGGCGTTATTTTAATTCTAGCCCACAGTCCCTCTTGGCGGCTTTCGGAGAACTCACTTTTGTGGGGTTCCCGGGCGCTTGTCGTCACCTCCGCCACCCGGACGGTCCCCTCGGCGCGGGTCCCCGAACAACGCCGCCGAGCTCCTTTCCTCCCAGCGACTCGCTCAGCTCCCAGCGGCTCGTGCGTGTTCTCTAAGAGCAGTTCCGGGTGAACTTTGGGATCGGCGAATTACACCTCAGTGAGGCCGCTACAGAGCCGAGTTGATTGTGGTCAAACATGGGCACGTCGGCATCGTGCAGCACGACCGTTGCCGTGGGGCCCGGGGGTCGTGTGAGACGGTAACGACCTGGGCAGGTCTGGCGGTGGACGCTGACCGGTTCTAAGATGTTAGCAGAGTGGCCGCGGGCACCTCCGTGGGCGAGGAGCCGAGTCGTTTCCCCCAGTCGTTCCCTGCTCCGCCCCCTGCCCCTCCCTCCCCCATCAACTCTGCTTTGTTCCTTGATCGAGGGAAGTGGGATCTTCCCGCGTGGCGTGTTTTCCATGCGCTCCTGCGTTAGGCGGGACATGATGGTCGCCCGAGCCTTTTCGAGCTGGTGGCCGCTGCTCAGCACGGGGCTTGCCGGATTTGCTCGGAAGTCGGACGCTTTGGCCCCCAAGGCCCTCGCTCTCCCGTGTGGGAACTCCGCCAGCTCGGCCTCAGCCTGCTCCTCCCCTGGGCCTGCTGCTGGGGCCCAAACCCCGGGGGACTCAGGGGGACACGTAGCATCTGGGGTGTCGCCTGGCTCCCGCTTATTCCCTGAGTGGGGTGATTCTTTCAGAGGAGCCTGGGCTCTGCAGCCTGGAGCCCCCGTTTCCCTGCGACCCCCAGCGGGAGTCATGCTGATACGTTCCCACCTGGTCCCAGCAAGACTGAGTGCGGCCTGGAGGGAGAAGCTGCCTGCGCTGGGCTCCAGGAGATGCGACGGCCCTACAGGCAGCATCTCCGCTGAGAACAGGGGTCTCGTGCAGCCCCTGGGCCCCCGGCACAGGAGAGCAGCGTGTGCACCCCCCCACCCCCGGCCGGCCCCCAGACCCACGCAGAGGCGCCACTGCTTCTGCGGCTTTGGACGGCCCGTGTCCCGTGTCGTGGGCACGTTCTCCACCCAGGAGAGCTGGACCGGGGGCGGGGGGGATGAAGTCCCCCGGATGGGAGCCGAGGCCTGGGGCTGGCAGGAGTTGGGGCTCCAGGAGTCGGGGAAGGAAGTCAGGAGACCTGCCAGAAGGCGCCGTCCTCCCCACCTCCAAGCGTGAGGTGCCCCAGAGCCATCTCGGGTCGCCAGCTCCCAGGGCCCCCACGGGCCTCTCAGTGCTGCGGGCTCGTCCCGACAAGGTGAAACATGGCCAGTCTGGAGCCCGGCTGCAACAGATCCTGTCCTGGAAACAGAATTAAGAGCCATTAAAACGCGACTGGGAGGAAACACCGCCTTTTTCTCAGTCCCATTTACTCGGCCCTTTCCAAGGGGCTTCCATTTCCCATCATGATGTCGCTGGCAATTGAGCGTCTGGGGAGGGGGGACGGGCCCCTGCTTACCAGGACCCCCCAGCTTCGAGGGCTGGAGTCTGGTCCCCTATGGGCCCCTGCACTCGGGGCTGCCCCCTTGCCGGGGTTTAGGACTTGGGGGCGTTGTGCCCCATGCAAAGCCACCTCTCTCCCCAGCTTGGTCCTGGGGTCTGACGCGCCACCATGCGGTGCTGGGTGACCTCCTGGGCGCTGTCCCCGCCCCACTCAGCAGCAGCACCGTGCTCACGACTTCTCCGGGCCCCAGTTCTCTGCCGTGAAGTGAGACGTCCCGGAGCTGTTCTGAGAAATAAACGCAAAAGCCCCGGGAGGTTCGTAAAGTCGCTGAGCTCGGTGCCCACGTGACGCCCGTGGGACCGTGCTCACATGCTGGGCTCTAGGGGTCACCGCCATGTCCTCAGGGCCACCACGGGGCTTTGCCTATGGTAACCTGGGGACAGGGCGGTGACCACAATGTTCAAAACTGATTTTCAAAGCTGGCTTCTATCTCTCCTTGCAGCTGCTGCCCTCTGGGAGGCTGGCCGAGGGGTCCGGACTCCCAGAGCCCCGTCCCTTGGGGCCCAGGGGACCTTACTGATAGTGACATTTAAATTCAGTGGTGCCCTTATCAGTTCCCCCAGAAGCCCGCGTTGGCCCGGCTGCCCCCGGATCCAGCCTGGGCGTCCAGAGCCGCACGCCCCCGGCTGTCAAACCAGCGCGGCTTGCCAAGGCGCTTCTCAAACAACATTTATTGTTTTCGTTCAGATTATACAAGTCGTTGATGCTTCCTGGGGCTAATTTGGAAAATATGAAAAAGTATAAAGCAAAGGATAAGGTCCCCCATGATGCTCCACGAGCCGCACTAGACGTTTGGCGGGTGACCGCGTAGTCCTTCTGCCCTCGCTCCCTCGTCTCCTGCTTCTTTTTCTAATTTTTTTTTTTGTCGTAAATAATTCAAACAGAAAGAAACGAAATGCAGGGGAAACAGAGCAATAGCCCACGTCCCCTCGCTCCCCGAGGGTCCTGGCTTCAGATGGCAGACTGCGGCGCAGCCCGGGGCGCTCCCCGGGGCCGGCCGTGTTTTCCCAAATCGGGGTCTGGGGTTTACCCTCCGCTTCCTGCGTTCGTGCCTGTGAATCGCCGCGCGGGAGTCACGTGTCACGGCGCGGGTGCCGAGCCGTCCACGCCCGCTTGCTTGTCCCCGGCCTCTCCGTGGCGTCTCAGGACGTCTCCCTGGACGAGCTCGCGCTCAGGGCATTCGTTTGAGTGACAGGGCTGTGTTTCGCTGTGCGAGCTCAGCACGGCGGTTTATCCACTCGTCCTCGGTGGTCTTGGCCGTGGCCAGGCGCGGTCCGCGAGCGCGCCTTGCTGGGCACGGATGCCGGCTCGCCCCCCGCGGGCACCCAGGAGCGGAATCCCCGAGCGGGGACGCGGGGTGCGAGCGCTCGCAACCGCCTCTGACTTAGTCGCTCGTCTTTGACAGGAGCCCTGGCCATGTCGATCGACATCGACAGTTCACACGTGCTTTCAACTCCCCTCAACCTCAAGTGCCCCTCGCTGTTGCCAAATTAAAACATCTCAACCAACGCGGTGATAGGTTTTGATGTGGAATAAGAGCATCTCATTTCAATGTGAATTCTTCCTGAATAGCAGTGAAATTAAGCATCGTCTCACATGCTTGCGGGTCATGAGGGTTTCATCTCTTACGCTTTCGACTATTAAACTATTGATTTGTAATTGCCTTGTAGGGATACTTGATATGTTCTTGATACCAATATGATGTTGATAATGCGTGTTTCAATATATACTCTTAGATTATGACTTTTTAAAAAATGTGTTAACAGTGTCTTTGGCACGCAGACATTTTAAATGGTAGCGTGATCACGTTTATCGTTTCATTCTGTTTGGTGGTGTGTGTGTGTCTTGTATCTAAGAAACTCGTCTCTAAACCCTTTTATATTTTCACATTTATAATTTTACACATTCCTGGATTGCATTTTTATGAAGAGTGAAATGCCGTAATAGAGATGGATATGTAGATGTATATGTCAATATATGTAAATATTCTTTTATATATACACATGTAGAGAGCGCTACATATTAGTATCTCTAGTCTATATTATCTGTAGATATGTGTGTGAGCTTACACACGCACACGCGCACACATGCACACACACGCACGCACACACACACGCACGCACGCACCTTTCCCGCTGGTTTGCGACTCCACTGCTGCTTTTTATGTTTTACCCAGAATTTTTAGTTGTGATTGGTGGGAGAGGTAGGCTGCTCTGAGCTTAGTTTGTGCAAATGCTGCTTTTTCAAATGCTATTTTTCTTCGTCTGTTTTCTTAGACATCGTTCTGCTTTGGTGTTCTTTTATAATAACCGGATTTTTCTTTTCTTTTTTTTTTTTTTTGCACTGATCGTCTCTCTTACAGTGTGGCTTTTCTCCTGAGTGACGTCCTGCAGAGGGCTCTGTCGGTGCCTTTGGGTCCTATTTGCCAGCACAGCCTGCCCCTCTCCCGGCTTCTGTGGGCTTTGCTGCTAAAGGTTTGCATTTGCGATCTTCGAACGCCTGCAGGTGGGCGCTGGGGCCGGAAGTACCCCAGGTTTATATCCCTCCCACTCGCCAGCAGCCTTTAGCCAATGACTGGCTAGTGCTGGAATGTAAAGTCTCAATCCTTTGCCACAGGACAGAACACATCTTCCTCTCCTCCCGAGCTACCCCACCTCCTTCCTGGTTTCTCCTGGGAGAACTTCCTTCAAAGACTCCTCACATTCTAATCCTTTCCTCAGGTGATTTCATGCTTTTACGTTTTTTTTTTTTTTTTTTTTTTAGTTTACTCTTCTCAAGTTGTATAACTAACTCATTTATTTTTACACACACCCTCACTTTTTATGTAAGTGAATTAAAAACTGTATGGAATTTATCCCGCAACTTATGGTAAGTAGAACGCTTGTTTCATTTAGTTCTAAATGTTTTATTTTGGGGAGATTTGCACTCTTTTAACATGACTAATTGAGAAATGTCATTTAAAAAAATCTGTAGTTTTGTCCTAATGGTCTTTTGATTGTCCGTCTCTAATTCCATCGGGATCTGAGAATGGTATTTGTTGATATTTGATCCTCTGAAATTGGTCGAGATTTCTATTGTGTTCTACTGCAAACTGGTCGCTGGTAAATAGTCCTCATTTTCGGGAAAATACTGCATACTCTCTGCTTGTTCTCTGCATGGTTCCTCATATATCTGTTCGGTCGAGGTGGGTCCGGTGTCATACACAATTTCTACGTCCCAAGGCGTTTTTCTCCGCGGGACCAGGTTCCGATGCAGCGGGTCAGATCTCCTGTTCCGATTGTGGGCTCGTCGGCTTCTCCTTGCGATCCTGTGGGTTCTGCCACGTGGCTGCCAGGTACATGCCGCCTGTGACCGATTCATCTGCTCAGCGAGTCCTTCTGTCATTACCTCGGGTTCTTCATCTCCACAAACGCCTCTTGTCTGAAGTCCAGTTGTACTTGCTGCTGAGATCCTATTCCTGTTTCATTGGGCAGGAATCTCTGTTCCCGTCCTCTGTCTTCGGCTTTCCTGGGTCGTTCGTATCTGCTTGCCCTGTAGCAAGCACATCACTAGACTAAGCAAACTATTGTCTGTAACTTAAGTCTGTTTATGTTTATTATAGATGTCGATATGATCTGCTTGGACTTATTTTTACTGGCTTATGTGGTATGTTTTCTTTTCTCTGCAACTCTCTTCCTGTTTACATTTGATCACTAAAACTTTTATTTTCCTCTCTCGATTTGGAAATTATAGATTCTATTTCTGTTTTTTTTTTAAATGATTATCTTTATTTTTTTCTTAAATGTATTTTTGAAGTTAAAATTGCCTGACGTTAGAAAACACAGAACAAAACGATCATCAGTATGCCCATCACCAGAAATTATTCACATAATATCTTAGCGTATTTGCTTCCAGGAAATCATTCTGTTACTTTTGCAAAAACAAAACATGCATGCTTTTGTAAAGACTTCAAACAAGTACAATAAAGTTTTTAAAAACCACCCAAATGCCACTACCTTAGTCACATATAATTCCAGACACTTGTCTGTGCACATACATACTTCAAAGGCAACATAGGTACATTGACAGATATTTTCCTTTATAAAAATACGGCCATTTCTAGATATTCTTTCAAAATGTAAAGTATTACATATACTTTTACTAGAACCGAGAAGAAATCATAACTGAAGTGAAACCAACGAAATTGCGAACTTCAAATATTTTTTTAAATGTAAGCAAAATCATTTCCTAGAAGATCCCTTAAAAATAATAATAAAAAAAAGCTCTCGAAAAACATCGGGGGTTTAGCGTCATTATTTTTTAGAGGTGTGTTTCAGGTTTCGAGTTTATTCAGCTTCAAGTCCGGCCTGTGGACTCCCTTCTTTCAAAGACGAGACGTCGATCTGCCCCCTCCCGCCCGCCAGCTGCGCCTCCTCAGTTGCGTGTGACTCTTACCTTATCCAGGTTAATTAATGTCATACCTCGTCGGTAATTGCAATTCCCTTAGGTGCTTAGTATGTATTCTATATTTAGATAAATCCTCTGTTCTTCCCTAGTTCTTTTACCCCATGTCTAAATTCCTGAGCGTTTATTATTATTATTACTGTGATTAATTTGTTAGAGAGCTGGATATACTTGTGAATGATTTTTTTTTTTTTTCCTCCAAGAAAGCTCCTTGTGTCATTTACTTCCTGGCGTATTTGACGTTTCACGATGGCTGCTTCTGGCCTTCGGACAAGGCTGGCGGCCGGGCCGTGCTCCTGGCCCACTTTCTGTTCCTCTCAGACGTCTGGGGCCTCAACCCCTTTTCCTCTGCTCTGAGCATCGCTGCAAGTTCCGGCCCGATTTTCCCATTGCTTGTGATTTCGCTTTTTCTGTTTGGATGTGTGAGGTTGTCTGTCTTAACTTTGAAGTTGAATAACTTAATTAGGATGGGATTTGCCTTTGTGTTGATATTTCTGTATTGAACGCTCCTGAAATACATTGTGCTCTTTTGTTTTGTTTTGTTTGGGGCACGTTCAGTGATTTTTTCCAACGCGAGGAGCCTTTCTTGTATTATACCTTCGAATATAAATTTTTTTTCCATTTCTTGGACTCTCTTTTTCAGGAACGCCAGTTATTTCTAAGACAAACTGCCTTTCTTTTATAGCCAGTGTCTCTCTGATGGCTTTGCTTTCTCTTCTTTAATATGCGTCCATTTTTATCGCCCTGAGTCTTTTCTCTGCGTCGGTAATCGGCTTGTCGACAGTGTCTGCTCTGTTCCTCTGTGACGATGCTTTTCGGGTTCTGATTCCCCCCCAGGTGTCCCATCTTTTTCTCCATCTAGTTCCATCATCGCATCGTTGAACTCGAACTCTGTGGAGCTCGTGTTTCTACTGACCGGCTGACCCGAGAGCGCCGTCTCTCCCCAGCCTGTCGCCTGCCTGTGGCAGCACGAGCCATTCGGGCCGGTCTCAGCATCGCCGTCTTCTCCGTCCCGCTCAGGCTCTGGGCGGATCCGTCACCCAGCGCGCGCCCTCGCGACCCGATGCCCGTGGGCCACACTTCCCTGGGCGCCCCTCACGAGGTGCCGAGCTCCCTGGCGGAGGGCGACCCGCCGAGCCCACGGTGCCGCAGCCCCGGCAACAGGCTCCCGCAGCAGGGATCGGGGTCCAGCCTCGTGCGGCCGTGGGGTTCGTCGTCCACCGTTTCAGCCGTGCCTCACTTCCAGGCGCTGCAGGGCCATCAACTAATCGCCGTGTGGCTCCTTCCCGCTCAGACACCCTGTTAGCTCCTGTCTGCGCGGCCGCGGGTGTCCCCTGCCACGCCCCCCCTTTCCAACTCGCTCTCGCTCTCTCTCTCTCTCTGGATGCTCTTGACTTATAATCAACTACGAAATTCATGCATTTTTTAATAAGTCCTCGGCTGTTTTTCGCCACTGAAAAATTCATGGTGTTACGAAGTCCCTTTAAATAATGTTTATTCATTAGACATTGCTCATCGCAGTGTTGGATGTGGTCTGTTCGCTTTGGAGAGGGTGGGGGCCAGGCGGGGCCAGCTCGGGCGACAGAGGAGTCCCCCCCGGGAGGCACGGCCACTTCCCGGCCTTTGCGGCCGTTGGGTAAATAGCGTTTACCCCCTTGGTGCTTCCCCGGGTCTCCCCTCTGTCACGAGCTGGTTCTCCGTGCCTCCGTCACTTCCTGCCACCACGCTCCGGCCTGAGCTGTGCCCTGGCGGCGGCGGTGACCTCCCCCACTGGGGCCTGACCGTGAGCCAGGTGTCTGGTCCGAGCGGAAAAGCCGCCTCCTCCAAGACGTCCTGCTCGCCCAGCTGTCTGCCTGTCCAGATCCTTGACTTCTCCCCGTGGGCCACATGTTGTTGTAGTGCCCCCCCCCCCCGATGCCCTGAGGTCCCCGAGGGAGGCCCCTCCCACCCCAGGCCAAGACTTTCTGCTCTCGGTCACAGGAATAAGGAGCTCGGCTTGTCCGACCATACAGAACCGTAATGAGGAGGACGTTAAAGGCGAGAGGTGAGGGTTTTGCTGACAGTAAAGCCCCTGTCGGCGTGTGTGTCGGCCGGGGTGGCGGGAGCAGGAGCAGGGTGGGCCTGGGAGGGAGGCTCTGGGGATCCAGGCCCGGCCTCCCGAGAGCACAGGTGGCAGAGGTGAGCATCGCCCTCGTGTGGCCGTGTGGCCTGAGCCTCGGCCTCCGCTTCTGTGGAGCGGGCACTGCGACAGCGCCCGCCCGGCAGGGCTGTCTAAGGGCTCAGGGGGTCCGGCGAGGAGCTCAGCAGAGCACTCAGCAGGGACGCTGCTGTAGCCACTGCTGGTGGCAGCGACCGCTGGTCATCAGGGAGTGGGGGGGCCAGCGAGGGGCGCAGTCAGCCCCCAACCACGAAGAGCCTCGTCGCTGCTGACCGTCTGGGTGGGACAGAGCTGTCCCCGCAGAACGCCACTGGCCGCAGCAGCAGCAGGGGGGACAGGGCTTCCGTGTCCTCCTCATCGGCCGACGCGGGCCCGGCCTGCCCCAGCCACACAGGTCAAGGAGAGCCGCTCGCGTGGGTCCCCTCTGGAGAGCGGCGGGGCAGCGGACATCCCCGGGGACCCGGGGCTCAGGCCCAGGCGGCCCTGGCCCAGCGCCGCGCGCTTTCGGGACGGCGGGCGGCCCCACGTCCCCTCCCCGGCCTTCTCCCGCCTGCCCCAGAAACGTGGCGCGTGACACATGTGTGAGACAGGAGGCGGGCAGGCAGCCACCACACGCCAGACGAAGGCTCACGGGGGTTTATCTACCTTTTACTGTAATTGCGAGATGAGGAATTAAATGTTGGCTGTTTTCGGGCGAGCCAGGGTAAAAATCCAATCAAACAGAAATGCTCCATTTCCTCGGAGTCAGTCTCTCCAGGAGGGTGGCCGCGGTCCCGCCCTCGGCCCCTCCCCAGGCAGAGCTGGGACGTGAACACATGGCCCGCCTCTCCCCAAACCCCCTTCCCTGACCAGCACGTGGGCCGCCAGTGGGCCCGCTGCAGGCGGCGCGGTGGGCGTGCGGCTGGAGGCGCCTGGGGCCCGGGGCTGCCGCGGTCTGTCGGTGCTGGGGTAACTGGCCGCCCTGTGTCCGGCCACCCCGCTGTGAGCCACCCGCCAACCCGCGTGTCCCACCCCAGTGCTCTAACGTGCGCTCCCTGTTCTCGTGTGGAGCCAGAGGCTGTTCGTCCCTCCTCCTCGGGGCCTCGGCGTCTGCGGACGGCAGAATCCGCGCTGACTGGCGAGGTCTGCAGAGCTCCCGCCACGTTTCCTCTGATGCGCGGCCCTTGCAGCTTGAGGGGTGACACCCCGCCGTTCACGCTTCCAGCCAGCGAAGCAGGGGGGCCCTCGAAACGCCGGGCCCCTCCGCCCGCCCACGCGTGAATAAAGGCTGCAATTAAGGAGCCGCCCGCCCGACTCCCCGGGGTGGGGCCTGGCTTTGAAGTTTGCGACTCGGATCCTCAGCTCACAACATGTTTTGAAATCTGACATTTGGATGCGCGGCTCAGGATGATCCGTGCTTTTTTTTCTTTTTCTTTTTTTAAGCTTCATTTCGCAGCGGTGAATGGAGCGGGATCCCCAAGTTAATCCTCGCCCGGGCGGTGTTCCGGGGGGAGCAGCGGCCCGCGCCCACGCCGCGTGCCGCGTCCCTCGCATACCCACGATGTCCCCGGCCCCGAGGATGGAGACGCTGACGGAGGGGGAGCAGCTTGGCCAGTGGAGCTCGGCGTTGGGGGGGTGGGGGTGGGGGGGGACCAGCAAGTGGGGAACAGCCACGCTCCGTGGCGCAGCGTGAGGCGAGGTCGGGGGGCGGGGCTCAGGGTTCCAGCGGGGAGGGCGGCGAGGCCGGAGCTGGGGGTTTGCGGCCGGGCCGAGTCCTGGAGCAGAGCGGGCCCTGGGCCCAGGCGGAGGCCGGGTTCGGGCCCGGGGCGGGATGCAGCGGGCACGGCCCAGCTCAGGGCCTGGCTTTAGACACGTTTTCTCAGCGTCCCCCACCCAGACGCGTGGCCGGCACGTTCGCGCCCAGTGGGGAGTGGGCAGGGGGCAGAGCGGGAGGCGGGACCCGGCCAGGCGGCCGGCGCAGCCTCTGGGCAGCTGTCCTGCGTTCTGCACGCCGAGCTGCCATCCCGTTTGCTGCTCTGTGGCACGGCCTGCGAGCGGGTCTGAGGAGGACGTGGAGGCTGCGGGGGTCTGGTCCCCCATCCCTCAGGGCAAAGCGGAGACAGGCAGGCATCCCGCAGCACGGAGCTCGTCCTGTGACCCCTGGGAACGCACCCGAATTCCACCCTCGGGCTGAGGGGAGAGGGAGGGCCATCCATGACACGATGGACCCCGCCGAGGGAGCTGCTCACTCAGCCCACACCAGACGAGGACCGCTGCGGGCTCACGTGGGGGACTTCACACCGCGTCCAGTGCCCAGCATGAGATGCGTCTTATAAAGATGGAGCCCCCCAATCTAGAAATTTAGTGCAATGACAAAAAAAAAAATCCAACACGAAATTTTATGGAATTTGTCAAAATGATGTCTAAAATTTACTGAATTTTAAAGCGCAAGAATCATCACGATAATTTCAAAAATGAAGAGGCAGAACTTCTTCTTTTAGAATATCGAGATGTGTTATGAAGCTATAATAAGTGTTGAAAGCGTGGTATTGTCGCCCAAACACGGGTCTCGCTCGTCTGCCCCTGGGCTGTCTGTCCCTGGCCAAGCTCGCCTTACGATGGCTCAGCTGAGTCTTGGTGATGGAGGCCACATGACGGGCGAAGCCTAAAATAATTACTACTTGGCCTTTTCTAGAAAAAAGTTTGCCAGTCCCTGGCCTGGGAAGGCTGTAGCATTTATGGGAACTTGGTGTGTGATTGAGGTATTATTACAGATCAGGAGGAAGGAGGGTTTTCCCAGTAAACAGTGCTTGGATCATCGCTCTCCCATAAGAGGGCCATTAAAACGCGGTTCTCGCTTCATCCCATAAACCGATTCCAGATGCACTAATGACCCGGATGTGAAAGGCAGAACTTTACGACCTTGAGCAGGTGATCGAGGATCGGTCTTCCTCAGCGCAGGGCAGAGGACAACTTCTTAGACGAGGCGTGAAAAACACAGCTCGGAAAGGAAAAGCTTGTGACGGGACGGCTGCTGCTGCACACGCACGCGCACACGCACACGCACGCGCACACGCACGCGCAGCCTGTGCTGCCAGGGACACCGCACGCCAAGTTCGCAGCCAGAGTGGGAGACAATAGCCGGGCACGTGAGGGGGGCGGGGTTGCCTACAACACGGCGAGAATTCTGCCTGCGAATTTTCTTGGCAAAGGACGATTAATGCAGGAGAAAAGTGAAGTAAGACAAAAACCAAGAGTTTCAGAGAAGAGAAACTGTCAACGGCCAAAGAGAAATGAAAAACGCTTAGCTGCACTCGTTGCCAGAGAGACACAGAGTGACAGGATCATGTTATGTTGTTCCCCACCCGCCCAGCTGGCAAGCTCGGGAAGGTGGTGGTCCGTCCCCCGTCTGGAGAAGTGGAGAGGCAGCCGGGATGAGGGGGACCAGGGGCCGCTTCCGGGGCACCCTGGCAACTTCTGATACGTCTTCCGACAGGACTGGATGCAGGGATCCTCCTCCGCCCCGACGTTCGCCCAGAGTGTCACCCACACCCATGCACGGGGCCGTCCCTCGCAGCCCGCGTGTGACAGTGGACAATGAGAAGCCGCCTGATGGCCCCGAATACGAGGACGAACTCGCAGGCCACGGGACATTCAGGCGCCACTGCAAACCGTTCGCGGCGGGTGGCTCGGGCCCGGAGGATGAACACTCACGGAGGACGCGAGCTGAGAAATAAGCTGTGATCACACCACGTAAACGACGACATGCGAAGCGACATGCCGGTCGTGTGTGCCGTCTCTCCGCCCATCCCTCCGTCCCCGAAAATCAGCACCGGGTCTGTAGTCACCGAAATAAGACGAAAATACTAACGCAAACATGGCTGCGAGGAGAAGCCATTTGAACGAAATCTGTAAAATTCCATTTCTTTCACGAAAATTATTTTTAGCAAAATCGAGACTATTTTCTTTTGCTAATCACGGGTGGCAGGCACAGGGTTGTTTATCTCATTATCTTAGTACATTCTGGATTTCCGAAATCCAAGGAAAGGAGGGGAGGGGGGAGCTGCGAAGCAGGCGGGGAGAGTTGTCCCTTCGTGAACTCTCAAATCTCAGACCTGGTGTCCACGGCGTGCGGGAGAGGCCCCAGCTCGGACACCTGTGCCCATGGCCGCCTCTCCGTCCCTCCGACACGTCACACTACTCATGGGAGGCGTGCAGGCGACGCCAGGCAGACTCTGGGGAACGGAGTCAGGCAGGAGGGCCCGTGGGGGGAGGCGTCTGGCTCAGAGGAGGGCTGCCTGTGGGAAACTCACCTGCGTGCCTCTGCCCTGTCCCTGTGCCTCGTTCCCCCACCCCCACAACAGGTAGGATGGTGTCACCCCCTCCAGGAAGCCTTCCCCAACCCCAGTCTGGGCTGCCAGGGCCGCCCTGCCCCGGGCAGCACCCTGGGCACAGCTCCAGCTCCGTCTTCCGTCTCTGCTCGGATCCATCTCAGTGAGCGTGCTGAGCTCCGCGTGCCCCGGACCTCACACGATGCCAGGCTCACGGCTCATACTCTGTACCTGGTTTTGGTGATGTGTGCTGAGAGAAGGGCAAGGACAAGCTGGGGGGTCGGACAGCTGAAGGTGTGAACGCCAGTGCGGTCGGCACTCTGTGGGCCTGGTCAGACAGGACGCCTTCCCCTCCAAGGGCCAGAAAACTCGGCAGATGCCTCCAGGGGAACGGCAGTCGCTGAATAGAAAAGTCCACACAGCCAGGGCCCATCTGGATAAGTGGCTCAGAGGACTCAGTCACGGGGATCTGGACCTGGCCCCTCTCCCTCCGCCCCCATCTTCCCTCTCTCCTCCAGCTCTGGGTCTGTCTCCTCCTGTGGAAGTGTTGCAGAGAAGATCCAAAATCAGACCAGCGAGACACCAAGCCACACCCAGAGAGTCGGAGAACTCGGGTTTATTACACTAGCAGACGCAGAGGAGCTGGCGCTCTGAAGATCTGGGCCTGGAGCTCAGTCGCAATGTCCCTTCTATAGAACTTATGTGGCACGGGCTGTTTGGTTGATTTGTCCTCAGACTGTTACAAAGCAGCGGGGGAGTTCCTATGGTTGCAGGTAGTTACATTATTTTACAAAGGATGGGAGTTGCTAAGGGTTACTGGCAGTTACAAAGTATCACAAAGTCTAGGAGTTAAGAGGTACAAACAGTTACATTTGTTGCTTAGACAGAACAAACAAAGGGAAGGTGAATCTTTAGTCAATTTCCTGTACAGTCCATGCAGCCAGCTATCCACAGAAGCAGAGCGGAGAGCTGATTAGCCTTTTGAATGAAAATTCCTCTTCACCAGCCAGCACAGCCTCAGCCTTGGATGGAGGAAGAGCTGGCCATGTCAGACGCAGCCCCCACTGGCAGGACCAAACGGCGTTGTCCTGGATGCTCCAGTGAGGTCCCGGGATCGGCGTCCGTTGGCTCCTGTGGGATCTCGTGGCATCCCTGAGCGAACGTCGTGCATGTACGCGTGAGTGTGCATGAGTGTGTGTGTGTGTGTGCGCGTGCGCACACTGAGCCTGAGTCTGGAAGTAAGACCCCCTCCAACAAGGCTCAGAGAGTGCAGGGGGTTGGTTCCCCGGGAAACCTGGGCAAGTGGGCGTGGAGAGGTGGAGCAGCCCCGAATGGTGGCCTGGTGAGGGGGTCGCAAGCCAACATCCGGCTGCAGGGAGGCGCATGGCAGGCCACTCTTTGGGGCCCTGCCATTGCTTGTCCCCTTCAGAGGGTTCTGAGAAGTGGGATAGGGAAGGGTGGGATGCTGGGACCTTCTCCTTGACAGTGCGACAGGCACTGCAGAGGCCACCTGCCATCCCCGAGCTGTCCCTGTCGGGGTCATAGGGCAGCAAGCAGCCGGCTCCTGCCACAGGAGCTGTGCTCCAGCGTTTTAAGGAGCTGTAAACGCTGGATTTCTGGAACTCGGACGTCGTCCTCCACGCGGTGGGGAAGCGTGGTCGTCCGGCTGTTGCACGGCTGCTTCGCATCTTGGAGAGGACGGAGCCGCACCTCTCATGCGGCGACAAATCTGAGGACTGTAATCCTCTCCGTGGCCTTGGCGAGACGTGGAGGGACTGGCGTGGCATGGACGTGGGGCTGAGCCCGAGCTGACGGTGTGGATCGGGAGAGACGAGAGTCACACGAAGGCTCCTGCAATCCTGCAGTCACTCCTCAGGATAAACCTATTAACACCGTTGTTAAAAATGAAAATTTAAACGTTCGACCCACCAGTTGGTGAGACTGTCCAGACGAGAGCTTTGCGTGCGTCTGCTACCTGGGGTGTCAGTGTGGACAGGGGGCCTTTCTGAAACCTCGAGACCACGCTGGGGGTTGGCCAGGACGCTGCCCAGCTCCCCCCCAGGGCTGCTCATGTGGCACTTAGAGACACAGCGTCCCGGCCGCTGGTAATGATGACAAGAAAACAACAGCCGCGTTTGCGGAGACCCCCACGCGCCCTGCCCCGCGCCGCGCGCTTCACGCTCAGCGTCTGTGGCGATTCCCAGGACCTCCCGAGGCGTTCGACCGTTACCAGATCAGGGGTGCCAAGGGCTTAGCTCAAGGTCGCAGAGCTAGTAACCGCCAGAGCCAGGATTCAAATCCACGCTGACTCTGATTCTAAAACTCACACTTGTAAGCATCACGCTTTTCTATGGAAACGGAACTGGGGGGTGACTGGCTGTGAAGGCTGCAGTATTTGTGGCTGCAGATCCTGGCTCCTGCCATATGTGCGCTCCTGCAAACAGACTGCTTTGTTTTTTTGAAATTCAAATCCCTGTTTGAAACCCACTGTGGGAAGTCACGAGGGAGCACCAGGGGGACTTCTGTTGTTACGTGAGCACTGTCTTCAAAAACACACGGCTTTGGTAAATCAAAGATGTTCTTAGTAATCACAACTAGAGCAGTCAGCGACCGAGTCCCCACGTGGCACCAGGCGCCATTCTAAGCTGCTGCTGCTGCCAACTCTTTTCTAAGCGCCCCCCACCCCGTGCCCCCCCCCCCCCCGCGGCGGGATGGCGGGGCTCAGCCGCCCGCACCCTGGACCGCTTTCTGCTCCCCCCAGGCGCACGGCTGGGGCGCGTTTGCGGCCCCGTCGCCGTTCGGCATGGCTGTGTGGCTGAATTCTGCTCAGTGCGCAGTGAGTAAAGGTGACTGGTGCCACCTGGGCTCTTCCCTCCATCTCGCCCCCTTTCTTAGAGATCATGGGAGCCAGCCTGAACCTCGAGATCGTGCCCTTGCTGTTGGCCTCGCTGACCCTGAGAAAGAAGAAACCTACTAAGCAGGGCTCCCGGGGCTAACTGGGCTCAAGCGTAAACACGGAGCGTGGCCGCCGTTCCGACACCGGGGCCTCTCCCCGCAAACTGCGCTCCAGGGAGAAGCCCACCCTGCGCCGCCCGCCGGCCCCGCGTCCCTGCCAGCTGGGCCAGCTCTGAGGAAGACGCTCCTGGAATCGTATGTCCACCAACAGGCCCGAGGCCTTCCCGTCCAACTGGGGCTGCAAAGCTGCATCGCCATCAGCATCTTCATCAGGCTGTGAGGATCTGGAGCCTGGACCAGTCAGGGACCAGGGATGGGGCCCTTTCTCCGTCTGTCAGCTCCCCCGCTGCTCAGAGAGCACACGGCCCCTTTCCAGTCAGCGCCGGAGTCTGCGTTTCCGCAGCGGGAGCTGAAGCACGTGCGCCCGGAGCAGCGCCATCTAGCGGGGAGCAGCGCCATCTAGTGGGAGCAGCGCCATTAGCGGGAGCAGCGCCATTAGCGGGGAGCAGCGCCATTAGCGGGGAGCAGCGCCATTAGCGGGAGCAGCGCCATCTAGCGGGGAGCAGCGCCATTAGCGGGGAGCAGCGCCATTAGCGGGGAGCAGCGCCATTAGCGGGAGCAGCGCCATCTAGCGGGAGCAGCGCCATCTAGCAGGGAGCAGCGCCATTAGCGGGGAGCAGCGCCATTAGCGGGGAGCAGCGCCATTAGCGGGAGCAGCGCCATCTAGCGGGGAGCAGCGCCATTAGCGGGAGCAGCGCCATCTAGCGGGGAGCAGCGCCATTAGCAGGAGCAGCGCCATCTAGTGGGAGCAGCGCCATTAGCGGGGAGCAGCGCCATTAGTGGGGAGCAGCGCCATTAGCGGGGAGCAGCGCCATCTAGTGGGAGCAGCGCCATCTAGTGGGAGCAGCGCCATTAGCGGGAGCAGCGCCATTAGCAGGAGCAGCGCCATCTAGTGGGGAGCAGCGGGAGGGTGTGGCCCCGCAGCGGTGCTGCCCCACCGCCCAGCTGCTCGCTCAGCACCCCACACTGGGGACCCCCGCTGGCGCTGAGTGGGCACCAACGGCCATGGGCTGACGGCCTGGACCGAAGCCTAATTCCAAGAGAATGAATGTGCGTTTGCTTCTCCGGGGTCAGGGGGCCGCCACCAACCCGAGGGCCCTGCACATGGACCTGCCCGCTCGGCTCGCGGAGGGCACTGGGGCTCCCGGGACAGACGTCGCGCCCCGAGGTGGAGACGCGGCCGTTTTCTCGCCTCCCTTTCCGTGTTGGTGGGTTTAACGCACACGTGGAGGCTGTGGTGGCTAATTCTGTGTGTCCGCCTGGCTGGGCTCGGGGCGCCCGGGGCGCAGGGTTTGCGGGGCCTCTGCGCGGTGTCTCCGGGAGGGGTCGCCCTGCGCGCTGCGGGCGGGAGCCCTGCTGGCCACTGGCGGCCGGAGCGACTGCCTGAGGACGGAGGAGGGGCGGACGCCACCTCTCCCGCCACCGGCATCCACACTCCTCTCTCGGGCCTCAGGACTCAGACCGGGACCTGCGCCCTCGGTCCCCGGTTCTCGGGCTTGCGGACTGGACTCGGCCGCACCGCCGGCTCTCCCGGGCGTGCGGCTGGCCGGCGGCAGACCGCGGGACGCCTGGGCCTCCGTGACCGCGTGAGCCGATTCCTGTAATGCGTCCGTCTCCCTCCCCGGTCCTGCTTCTCGTGGACCCCTGAGGAACGCGCAGGGTTTGGCCTTTGCTTCTCTGGCTTTGCGTGCGGGGCGCCTGTGAGATGCGCCGTGCCGCGCATTTTTTCTGTTTTGCTGAAATGTGAACCATGTTGTGTCTGACAATCGGGGGTCTAAGCTCAGTGAAATCGAGCATTCTCTCTCATTTATAGACGGACCGTGGGAGCGGTGCATGCACACACACACACACACACACACGCACACACGCAGCACACTCTCTCTCTTCCATTTCATTACTCAGACCAGTCACGCCCACCCACCTGCAGCCTCTTTACAGACGTGGTCTCTGAGCCTCTAACCCAGACCCGTCTAGGCACCGGGGGTCGGTAATCAATGAGCCCTCCAAGTATGGCTGCCGGATAAACCTCAAGATACCCAGTGAAGTGTGAGTTGTGTCACGGACCGCTAGTATTTTAGCGCAGGTCTGCCCTACGCAATAGTCGAGGCATACTTAATCCGAAAAGTCCTTTATCTGAAATTCCACTTTTTATCTGTGTTTTCATGTGTCACCTGGCATTCTTTATCCTCCTCCTTCCTTCCCGCCCTGTGGACATAGGTTGTTAATTTGGATTTATCTGTAGGAGCAGAATTCCTGAGTCCCATGAACCCTGTTTTCGAGGAGCTGTATTTACTTAGAGTTAACTCTCTGTTTAGCTTTTGGGGGGTCTGCAAACGGTTCTCCAGTTTCCGCGGGCACTGTGTGAGGGTTCTAATCCCTCCACATCCTCAACCATCTTTTCTTATCGCCTTTATTCTGATTGCAGCCGTCCCACTGGGTGTGAAGAGGCAGCTTCTGGTGGTTTGGATTTGTGTTTCCCTAATGACTGCTGGGGTCAAGCACCTTCTCATGTGCTTGTCATGGCCATTTATATATCTTTGGAGAAATGTCTCTTCAAATCTTCTGCCCATTTTTAAATTGGATTATTTGTCTTTCTATTTATATGTCCTAGATACAAGTTCCTCACCAGATATGCGACTCGCAAATATTTTCTTCCATTCTGTGGGTTCTCTTTCCACTTTCTTGGTGTTTTCTGTTATTTTCTTGACGTCATACGTTATTTTTTAACTTATAACTTCTACATTGTTAACTGTACTGATTTCAAGCTATTTCATTTCACTTTGGGGGACCAGTTTATTCCCAAGCACATTTATGATATTTACTTCTAGAATTAAGTGGTACAGAGATCTTCAAGGAATAAAGTTTTTTTTAAGCATATTGAATATTATAATTTTATATCTCTCAAACAAAAAAAACTGTGTGGGTTCTTTAATTCAAAACTAGAAAATAAAACTTGCAAAATTGTATCCGTTTGTGAGGAGACCCCCTCCCACAGATGCCGTGATCTACTTGGGACAGGACCTCCTGGGAGAGGGGGCCGCAGTGGCATTGTGTCATCAAAAGCAGTGATGGGTTTGCAAACGTTCGTTAATATTGCAGTGGGAGATTCCTTCTGCTCCAGTCTTAGAGGATATGGAGAAAAAAGCGGTATTTTTCATGATCGTTGGTATTCGGGACTAATCCTTTTTTTTTTACTGTTGTTGTTGATTGGCGTGTCAGAACTTGCGCATGTGCATATGGGAGTTAGTTTTCCATCCTGCCACCTGAAATACGTTTCTGGTTAAAATGCAGACGTCAGGGCCTGGGGAGGTGTGTATCTTCTTGCCTCTTGGGACTGAGTTGTAGAATCTGACTTAAACGGAGGCTTGACCGCCAAGCGTTTGGCCTCCTGTTCCTAAAGCTGATGAACAATCGTTTGTGATATTTAAAACTATTCTCAGTGGATTCTGCCAGAAAGGATCCAGTCCCTGGGAGACTCAGTAATGTGCTGGGCTTTTCGGCTGCCTGAGGGGCTCTTCTCTGGGGAAGGCGAGAGGCGAAGTAGGCCCAGCTCAGGCCCGAATGAGGCTGTGGCGGCCCTGGGCTGGGAGCCCGGCAGCACCGTATGCCGCCTCATTGGCTTTCTGCTCTCCACGTAGGCACACCCGCCAAGGACGTGAGTTAGGGATTCTACTCCCGAATAATCGCGTGACCTTGAGCAATTTCCTTCTGTCTTCATCCGCCAGGCAGGATCGGGCCAGGTCACTTTTGAGGTGTCTTTTGGCCAAATAGTCTTTAATTTCTATAGCCAAAAATCTGTGCAAGGACCTCCCTGTGTCTGCGAGATATTTTTTTTAGCGATTGGGGTAGGGAGACCCTGGCAGGTTGGATGGATTCCAGGGGCTGTTCCTGGTGTCCCCCGGCTCAGTCGGGGTCCCGGTAGCTGCTGTCACGGGACCGTGGCCCCGGCTCCGGGGCCCCACGAAGCCGCGTTGTCTGGCTGGCTGGCTGGAGCGCTTGCAGCTGGCATCTGCGGGTCCTCTGGCTGTGAGGCGCAGCAGCCGACCCAGGCCTGCTGGGGTACAGAGGGAGCCCCCAGCAAAGATGCGGGTTGAGGGGGAAGGGTGGAACCCAGGAGTTTTGCCGCAGGGACTGCTCCAGCAGGTGGCCCAGGAGTGTCCGTGGGGGGAGTGGGTTCCAGACAGACGTATTCTTTTCATTTAAAATGCGGGGAAGAAGTGGGACAGTCGTCATCAGTGCTATTGACTGCACACTCCTTTTCTGTCCCTTGGGGAATGGGGATGGCATTGCGCCTTTGGGCCCTGCGTGGCCGGCCGGGGTCGTACGTGTTGTTCTGGCCAATGAATTTGAAGCCGAAAGGACAGGTGACGGCCGGAGCACTTACGCCCAGACGGCCCTTGCCGTTGACGCCGTGGGCGCAGGCGCCGTGAGCGGCCCGCGCCGACCGGCTGGGACGCCAGGCAGCACGGCCGCCTTCGACCTGGGCGGCCGCGCGGAACGAGAAGGCAGCGGACTGTCGCAGGCAGCCACCGAGAACTTGGAGTTGCTGGGTACTGTGGCATCGTCAGACCTGAGCAGACCCACTCTGCCCCCCGCCCCCCGCCGCCTAGTTGAGGTCACGCATTCCCGCCCCCCCCCCCCAGATGGGAGAAGAGCTGTGGTCCAGCGGGGGAACGCTTCATTCCGTGGGGGTCGTATTCCCGAACACTGAACACATACTAGCACCCCAATAATTGTTCGCTGGGCTGGTCCCAGGAGCCACCAGGAACTGAGCCCGCGACTCTGACCCCGCGAGTGCCCGGTCTGTGTGGGCAGATGAGCTGCCATGACCAGCGCGCGTCTCCAGGTGACGGCCACGTGGCCCTCTGCTTCTCGGTGGCTCCTGCGGGCCACCCTGCCTCCGGGGACGCTCGCAGGGACTCCTCTGTCACCTACGGTATTTGATTTAGTTTAAAACCACAAGGTCTTTCTTGAAAAAAGTTCAAAATTGAATATTAAAATACACTTTCTTGCTTAGCATTAACGGGCTGCATTAAACTACTCAGTAAATCTTGATTTGTTTGTGCCACGGTGGCCCATGAATAATGCATTGAGAAACTTTTGTGCGCTTAATGGGATGAAAAATCTTACGGCAGTTTTAGACTTTGCTTCTCTTCACTCCGGCAGGTTGGTGCATTTTGTCACCATCTGACACATTTAGCCGCCGTCTGAATCACTATGCCACCTCCGACTAGAGTGCTGGGTAATTAAAAAGGACAAGAATAAGTGTATATAATAAATTCAGAAGGCCTGCTAATTATGTGCATATTGTACTATATTAATACTGCTAATAATTCAAATGACGACTAACATAAAAAATCATCTAATTTGCCGTGCTCCCCGAGACCCGCAGTTTGTGATGCTGCCGCAGGGGGATGAGGATGAATCACTTTTCCTTTCGTCCGTGAGCACCCTCGAAGGGCGTGAGGGGCGATGGGCCCCAGGCCGCTGAGACTTCAAGCGCCCGTGTGTGTTCCGGTGCCGTCCCGTGCGTGAGGGGACAGGCAGGGGTCCACGGGAGGCTCGCGGTTTATTTATGATGCGTGTCGGGGACTTCGCCCCGGTTCAGGTTCTGCGGGAGAGCCGCTCATTGCTGAGGTGTCTGGATCAGTCAGCAAGTTCAAGGGCGTTTGCTGCCGCAGACATCTGGGGACAGCGCGGAGGCTCGCGGGTCGCGGTCGGGTTGGGTGACTCGCGAGCGTCCGCGTGCATCCCGTCCCCTCTGACCGCGTGAGGAGGAGCGGCAGGGAGCTGTCGCGGCCACGTGGGACGTGCTCGGTGTGTGCACTTAGTAAGCGTGACGGTGAGTGACAGGCTGCCGGTTGGTTGAGTTAAATGTAGGGAAGACTGTACGGCACTTTTATACGTATGTGCGTACGAATCCCTCAAGCCGCACACGCACGCGCACGCGCGCACACACACACACACACTGATTTATTGATCTGCTGGGGGACACAGGACCTGGGTAGATGGGAGAAAAGATGGGAGAAAGAAAGTTTTCTGAATACCATGTTAGGATTTTCAAACAGTTGAATATCTCGTCCATTGAAATCATTGAATAATCCTGACGTTGACCTTGCCCCTAAAGGAGGAACTAAGTGAGGGGTGACTTACAGAAAGGTTCGGTGTCTCCCGGGCTGGGGAGCTGTGGGCCCCTCAGCCGCCGGCGAGCGCCGAGCTCGCTGTGGGGGGGTGTTCCCCGCATGGGAACCCCAAAGGTCGGGGCCTGCTCCACCCCTGGGCCTCTGGCATGAGCCCACAGGGGTTCCCCCAGGGAGCGTCACACGCTTGGGACTCAGACTGCGTTCTCGCTCCCGCTGGGGACAGCGGCCGGTTCCGCCCCATCCCCACGGGCAACGTCTCCCGGCCCCTCAGCGCCCAGAGTGGCGCTGCCCCAGGAAGCGCCCTCCCCCCCCCGCCCCCTGCTGATGGGTGTCTGGCCCCTTCTCCGGGGGTCCCTGCTGGGCCAGCAAAGCCCTGTATCTGCTGAGACACTGACCAGCCCAGTCACTGACCGGCCGGGTCACTGACCGGCCCGGTGGCCCCTCCCTTTGCTCGCCGTGTGTCCTGTGTGTCCCGTCGAGAAGCAGGGAGGAAGGAAGCAGGGGAGAGAGGGAGGGAGGAGGAGGGATAAGATCCCGCCCGGTTTGACATTTTAGAAATAGACATAATTAGCTGGGGCCGTGTTTGCTGAGTGTGACCGCTCCTCTCCAGGGAGGCGGGGCCTGGTCTCCTTCAGCTCCTGGGGGCGCCTTGGCCGCCGGGCTGCCTGGGGCTTCTAGTCCCCACGTCCTGGCCTGTCGTCTCGGACCTTTCACTAACCTCCCCACCCCAGCTCTCTTCTCTGCAATTTAGGGCTAAAAACGAGGCTTAAACGTAACAGCGTGCAAAATGTGTAAAGCGGCTCGTGGCACAAAAAAAAAGTTAAATATTATTCCCTCCTTTTTCCCTTTTCTAACCCGAGGGAATGTGTTAGAGCGAGAAGGGCATTGAGACTACGCAGGAAAAACCTTTAAAATATTCTTACTAAGGTTGTTAGACAAAACGTAGGACGCCCAGTGAAATCCGAATTTCAGATCGCAACGGACGACTCGAAATTAAAATCTGACCGAACATCCCGCACCGTTAGCCGATAAATTCGGCAACCCTGATTCCTGCTCTTTGACCCTCAGGTTTCACTTCTGGGAATATGTTCTAAGTAAAAAACCTTAAATAAGAAAAGTTTCACACGAGAAACTTTTCCCCGGAGTGTTTTGAAATTACGTGTTGAAAAGTGAAGAGTAAGCACTATGTCCGCTGGCAGGAGAATGGTCAAGTACGGTGGGTGTGTCTGCCTGACCGAATGACACGGTGTCGTACAAATGCTGTTTCTGAAGAATAGACAATAACGTGGGGAGGGGGGAATAACATTAAGGAAGAAAATTGGAATAAAATTATAACATGTAAAAAGTATTTACGACTCTAAAATCCTCCTTAAATATAGAAAAAAAAACTGGCCGGAAACCAGGTGAAATGTTCATAGCGGCTGCACCTGCCGGCGAGGTGACTCTTTCCTTTCTACGTCTGTGCACACCCCAGTTTTCCGTGTGGACCTGGACCTGCTTCAGTTTAAAAGCTGCTTTTCTGTGTTCCTCGCGTGGCGGGGGGAGGGAGTGGCAGGCACCAGGCCCCCGGGGTTCTGGGGCCCCGGAGGGCGGGGGCGGGGGTCACGGCATCTCACCGGTAGGTAAGGGAGGCCGGCCGCCGCCCCACTCACCCTGCTGCTCTGCGAAGAGGCGCTTAGTCGTCTGCCTCTGCTGGTCCATCCTCTCTCCTTTCTTCTCTCTCTTAACTTCCCTCCGCCCTCCTTTCTGTGCGCAGGGCGAAGCCCGGAGCGGGAGGAGGCCCGGTTAGGCCGGTCCTGGGTCTCCAATCACGTGGGGGCCCGTGCGTCTGGATTCGAGAGACGGGCCTTGCGGGGCGGGCTGTGTGCGGGTCCCGCGTGACGGACTTGCCGGGACATAGGGGCGTCAGGGCTGAGGGGGTCCTGCGGACCCTCATGTCCAGCTCCCGAAGCCGCCCACACAGACGAGAGGCGAGGTCCCGGCGTGCTCACAGGTCCCCCTCCCACTGCCCCGTCTCTGTAATTTACGAAGTTCTTTAAAAAACGTTCATATTTCCCTGCTGAGACTTTGCTTAATGAAGTATTTTATCGTGTTCTCTCCTTTAAAAAGAATGAGATTGAATGTTTATTAAATTAATTTTCGCTTTAATGTATTTCCCTCTGTATTTCACGCTGTGGACACAACTGTTTCTGCAAACGACTTTTTCCAAGACGCCCGGTTTGTTTTTAATTGCCTCTGTCCTTCGGTTTGGTTCCAAGCTATGCTTGCTATTTCTGTTTGTTTAGCAGCCGAAGACTGGAGACATCTCAGGTAAAGCTCCTTCCCGTGGCGAGGCTACGGCTCAGAAAGGTGGGGACGCAGTCATCCCGAACAGGGCACTTTCCTGTGGTTCTGGAACCGAGATGCAAACACCCCTCACTCCCATCTGTGAGCCGTCCCACAGCACTGACGCCTGTCGACGGGCGCGACCCCGTCCCCCACATGGCAGCGAGGTCCCTGCACGGCTTACAAGGTCATTCCTGGGGAGTGATCCCCGGGTTCAAGGCCAAGGGAAGGAATGGTTGCTCGGTATTTCGGTGTTTCGCAGCCGGTGGGGACACCTGCGGACTAGGCCTTTCTGACCTAAAGGCAGGCGACTTTCCAGGACACTATAAAAAGGAAGAAAGCCACCCCTAGGTGTTTCAGTCTTAAATACGTGTGCTTCCTAAAAAACCTGTTTATTGCAGAGTACTCTGTCTTCCTCATGAAAACAGGAAAAGAATAGAAAGCAGGCGCGTGTGTGTGAGTGTGAGGGCGTGTGTGTGTGCGTGAGGGTGTGTGTGAGTTCACGTGTGGCTCATAGTCCTGCCCCTGGGGGTGACCGCTCCCTGGAGGGACAGGGAGGCTCCAGCTGGGCTCAGGTCCTTCCGGGCCCCCCACCCCCGCCCCGCCTCCTGCACCGCCATCTTTAAAGCGGGGGGGCGGGGGTGGGGAGGGCCACCTGTCGCCACCAGTCCAGCGCGCGTCCGACCCCCTTCTTAACCTTAACGTTGCTTTGGGGAAACACGAACCCACTGCCCAGCCCCGCAGCGAGCCGAGTGACGGATCCGCACCCGAGCCGAGGGCCCTCGCGGGACCCACGCTCACCCCGTCCGAGCCCGGGCTCCCGAGAGGGCTCCCGAGACGCCTGCAGGAAAGTGGACGCTGCTGCTGCTGGACGCGAGGCTGAAGGTGGCCGTCTTGGCCGCCGGGGACCCTGCCCGAGAGGGTGCCCCGCGGAGGACAGAAGAGCTGGGGGGCAGAGGCGACCCCTCCGGGGCGGCTCCCTGTTACCTGAGCGGACGCATTCATTTTGCGCTGACTCCGGTTGGGGTCACACTTTCTGCCATTGGCTCGAAGCGGGCTGTGGGGATAGTAACGGTTCCTTTTCAAATAAAATGACGTTCAGTGAGTGCCCCAGTTCGGTGCTTAGCGGAAAGCTGCAGAGGGGGGTGGGAATATTCCCCCCAAAGTGTCCAAGGGTGCTGGACGGGGTCGGACTCCTGCGCCTGACTGAATTCAAGTCGTATTTCAAATTTACTTCCTTTGTGGTCAGAGAACATACTTTGTAAGTTTCCGTTCTTTTGAAATCTATTGAAATTCATTTTAATATACAGTATACTGTCTACTCAATGAACGTCTACTTGAACTTGAAAAAAATGTTTATCCTACAGTTGTTTGGTGTAGTGTTCTAAAAATGTCAAGTGGGCTCCAGTGGCGTGTTCTTCGGAAAATTTGTGTCTTCCCTGGATTCTTGCATAATCATGCTATTCTTTCCTGAGAAAGTCGTCTTCGAGGCTCAGTACTACTGCGATCACGGCCTTGTCTCGTTCTGCTTTTAACATCGTCAGGTTTTCATGCGTATAATTTGAAGATCTGCTGTGATGCACACGGACACTTCTGAGAGTCCTATCTTCCTGCTGTGATGACCCTTTTACAGGGATGAAAAGTCCCCTTTGCCTCTAGTGAGACCTCTTGTTATGGCATCTGTTTTGACTGACATTATGATAAGCACCTCAGCGTTTTTCACATCTTTCTTACATCTTTTTTCATCTTTTTGCTCTCCGTCCATTTTTGTATCTGAATTTAAGGTGAGCCTGTTTAGACGGCAGACCCTGGGTCTCGCTTTTTATCTGAAAATCTCGGCCCCGGATGGGAGTGCGTTGTCGTCCTGCATTCGATGTCACTATCAGCACGCACTCGGGTCTGCCATGTCGCTATTTGTTTCCCATTTGCCTCTTTTTTCTTGTTCCTGTTGTTGTTCCTCTGTTCCTACTTTCTTGCTTTCTTTTGTGTTAATAAAATATTTTAGTGTGTATGTATATACAGTGTGCTGTGTAAAGTGGGCATTAGCGAAAGGTGTTGAACCTGAGACCCGCGTGGCAGGAAGGCCCCAGCTGTCAACGACCTGGGCAGTGGTGAGCACCAGGCACGGTGACAGCTGGAGCCGGGCCCAGGGCCGCTGGCCGCCACGCACAGTCGGCGGGGCCCGGGGGGCGGGGCGGAGGGCTTGGCTGGAACCCCGCGTAGCTTCCCGCTCTGGACCCCGGAGTCTGTCCCCGCTCTGGACCCCGGGGTCTGTCCCCGGGAGCGACTCCCGTCTTCCTCACGCGGTCACTGTAGAAGCAAGAGAGGTTCGCTTTCCACCACCTCACAAACAGAGGCGGATTTATCTACGTACATTTTAGTTGTAAAAATCATAGTATAAACTCAGTGTCAAAAAGTCAGATAATAAAGAAAAATATGAAAGAGGAAGCAAAAATATATAAAATATGATACAAAGATAATTCTGTTGTCCGATGATGTTAACTAACATTTGATGCGCATCTTACTTACATCTTTCTGTTGGCAAAAAACAGATGTGTGTAGACACACGGACACCTGTAACAAGCGCCTTTTCATGAATGCTGATCTCTAAGCTGCTTTTTGCATTTGATACATTGAGTATCACTTACCTTGTCGTTAAACATAGATCTACAATGTAACGTACCTCAATCTAACCAATGCCCGTTAAGCCTGGGGATCGTCTTCGTCTGTTACGAACAGCGCTGCAGTGACCCTCTTTGCACATTCCTCTTCACACACCTGTCTGACGGTTCGTTGGGCACACGTCCCCACAGCTGGTGGGGACGGAGCCAAGGCTTTGGGCAGTCGCAGAGCCCTGTCTCAGAGAACACAAGAGCCCCTGAGCAGGTGTCGCATGGGGACAAGAGGGCTGGCCCGCCCCCCCCCCCCCAGGTGGCGGCCCCCCAGGGCCTGATCTGCTGTCCCCAGATCCACCCACCTGGACGGAAGCCCAGACGCTTGTGGCCCCCGTTTCCTGGTGTCACTGGCAAGTCAGGCCGGGCTCCCTTGTGATCTGGAGACAGGTTAGCGTCTGGTGGGTTACCTGGCTTCACCGTGAGGCAGAGCTACAGGGGCGAGGGGTGGAGAGCCCGTCGGGGTCTGGGCGGAGAGGGCAGGTGAGGCGCGGCCTCCAGAACCTCCGGATGTCCACTTCCGGCTCCCTCCCAGGAAGAGGCCTACAGGTGGCCTCTTCCGGGGGGCCCGGAGACGCCCCTCGTGCAGGAGCCGGTGGAGGAACCGGTCTCGGGTGCAGCGGCGGCTGCCGGGGGCCGGGCGCTTACCCTCCCGGCCAGCGACGCTGACCGCGGTGCCTGGCTCCTCCCGCGTGCGCGCACGTGGGGTCTCGTGCTCCTTCCCTTCGCTGCCACCCCCAGCCCAGGCCATGCCGGGGACCCTCCGCCCCCACCCCGGGGCCAGGCTCCGCCTCCCACGGCGTAACCGCTCCTGCCCTCCGCGTGTCCCGAGCGGATGCCACGTGCGCACGCGCCGCCTTTCCCGGCCCCCGTGCGGGCCCAGGACGCGCCCTCGCGGGTAGCGTGGGAGGAATCCGGCCCCGCCGCCCCGCTGCGGACGCAGCGTCTGTGGGGCGCGACTGGCCCCCTCGTGGGGGGTTTACCCAGCGGCGACGCAGCGGGGAGTGTGGGGTGCTGCCCTGGACCCCCACGAGGCCATCGGCCGTGCACCCTGCAGGCGTTCAGCGGGGCACTGATAGCGACAACGCGTGGGCGACATGCTCCCCAGCGCCCGGCCCGCACCGCCGCGTGGGCGTCGCCGCGTCTTCCCGCCATGTGCACCCGCTTGGACCCCCGCCGGCCGCGGGGAAACCGCCCAGGGCACGCGCAGTGAGAGGCGGAAGCTGGACAGGACACTTCCGCAGGTCTGCCGAGTCCTCCTGGGCGCGGGGGGCCGTGCTGGACCTCAGCGCGGGGGGATCGGGGAAAAGGGGGCGCTGCGGCCGGGCGCCAGCGCCCCGGGAGCCGAGCAGCGCGGGCCTCGCGCAGCCCCAGCCCTGCCCCTGGCCTCAGCCTTCGTCTGCCATCGTTCCCATCCTTCCGGCTCTGCCATTAATAGGACACGTCATCGGTTATTTGGACTCAAATTTGACAAATTAAATTGAAGAAAATTAAATAAGTTGTAGATCAGTGTTATCAGAGTGATCGATTAATTATTCCTTCTAATTAAAATGACCAGTGCCTAATGCCTGTCACTTATATTTTATGGCCCAATTTCTAATTCAGAGCTTTTAGGCGATTGCATTGACCGCAGGTACATGTGCACCTTGGAACCAAATAATTTATTAATCAGCACAGCTCATTATGGAGGGTCTGATTTAATAACCATCACCCAGATGCAGGAGGTGGGTTTAATTCAGCCCGGGCTTTTCTCAAGATGCCGGAGGTTGGTCATTTCACTCTGTGTTGTGTCAAAAAGAATCGTAAGAAAAAAATAGGCATGTGTACTTGTGAAACAGGTAAACAGACTAACTCAAGTGGTTCTTCAAAATGATGTTTTACCTTTAATCTTTTCCCAGAAGGGTTTGTGACTTAATGTTTTGCCGGTATGCCTGGAAAAGTGCTTTCAAGATTCGGGGATGAAAGGGCCTTCGGACGCTTGAACAGGTGCCACCTTCGCGGTGACAGGTGCCACCTTGGCGGTGACCCCGGAATACCAACTAAATAGCAAGTACTTTCGCGAGCTGCTTCCCTGCCTCCAGCAGCTTTAAAATGCATACAAACAAAATTTCTTATTGAACCCAGGACTTTATTGTTCCACGGGCCGTGCTGGACAACTGGCCGGGGTCCGAGGAGGAAACCGGAGCTCAGAGAGGTTTCGTAACTTGCCCAAGTGACTCAGGCAGTGAGTGGAGGAGTTGGGGAGTTGGGACCAAGCCTGGGCGCTGACTCGGGAGCCCAGGCTCTTAGCAACTGTTCTATACCAATGAGTTCAATTAACTCGATGCACTCTTCAGGGGGCACCTAATACAATACAAGTGTAAAAAAAGTGGGAGGTTTTGGTGCCGCGGCTGGCAGCGTGCTTGGCAAGAGATGGATGTGTGGCTGATAGGGAAACTGATATGGTTTTCAACAAAGCTGCAAATTAATCACACTTAATGAATGTGACTAATGTGTTAAAGGAACGAGCGATTAAATTATTAGCATTCTGAACTTCTCCTGCCTGGCTAATTTCTCCTCCTCCCCTGGGTCACCATCTTTCAAAGAGGTAGGGACGCAGAATTACTGATACGGATTTTATGGAACAGAAATGCATTTTAAATGGCTTAAACTGGGGACAGTCTGTGCAGCTCTCAAGTGGCTGTCAGTCTTCACGTCTCGCTGCTCAAGCAAGGGGTGTGGGCTGAGGCAAGAGGCTGAAACTGTCACAGAGACTGGAAGTGGAAACGGGAGGCCAGGCATTTCCCGGAACAGCTTGGAAACAGGAGACAGCGTGGGGGCCCCTGCGGGGAGGTGAACTGCCTTTCTGTTTGAGCAGGAGGAGGGGGGGGAGTGGCCGAGGAGGCACGTCCCCTGCGGTGCCGCAGGGCTCTGTGCTTTACCCGGGATCACGCAGGACTGCTGCGTCGCTGATGCATTTCGAGGACGATCTTTGGAGAATCCTGGCATGGTCTCCCCAGAGCACACTCTGCTCCCTGACTCTGTACACAGCCCATTGCCGGATGGGAGCACCAGGTGTATAGGGCAGGGGTCCCCAAGCCCAGGTCCACAGACCGCTTAGGAACCAGGCTGCACAGCAGGAGGTGAGCATTGGGCCAGTGAGCGAAGCTTCCTCTGTACCTGCAGCCGCTCCCCAGCGCCGGCATCACCGCCTCAGCTCTGCCTCAGGTCATCAGGCGTTAGATGCTCACAGGAGCGCCGGGCTCTGGTGCCAGAAAGGTTGGGGACCGCTGCTTAAGGAGCGAGGAGTGTCTCAGAATACAACTCACAGCCTTGGGGCTGGGAGATGCCACCGCCGATGGCATTCCACGACTTTTGGCAACCAATCAGGTTTGTTCACGGTGTTGTGTGAACCGGGGGTCAGAGACCTCAGAGGACAGGTGAGTAAGGTAACCGAAGTGGACGAGACGGGAAGGAACCCAGACCAGGAAGCGAGTACTCACCCCAGTCTTGTTCCACGTGACGGCCCAGGACCAACGTTGTTAGATCTTCCAGTTTGAGGAAAAAGACGTGCGTGCATGAGCATTTCTTTTTGCTGCTGTAATGAATCACCATGAATTTAGTGGCTTAAAACAACACAAATTGGTTATTTTTCAGTTCTAGAGATCAGAAATCTCCAGGGGGTCTGCAGGGCTGTGTTCCTTCCGGGGGCTGCAGGGTGAATTGCTGTCCTCGCCTTCTGCAGGCTCGCGAGGCCGCCCGCCTTCCCAGGCTCCAGGCTCTGCTCCTCCAGCCTCAGTCAGCAGCGTAGCACCTTCTCTCCAATCCGATGTCCTGCTTCTCCCTGACAAGTACTCCGTGATTTCATCGGGTCCCCCGGGACAATCAAAGATAACCCCCCGGTCTCAACATCCTTGCCAATGTAGTCCTTGGGGCAATTAGTACAGCCAAGACCCAGGTCCTGAGAAGGGTCCAGGAGGAAGTAAGTGGTCAGTGTGCCGTGGACCTAGAGAGAGGAACACAGACGAGTCAGCAGGAATCAAAGGAAATCTCAGAGGAGGTGGGCGGTGCGTCAGGGGAAAACAAGCCCCTCATAGTTTGCAGGTGAGGAGACAAGGCGTGGAGGGGGAGGGAGACTTGCCCAGGGCACAGAGCCCACGCACAGCACAGAGCAAGGAACTTTGTCAGTGTATACGCCTCCCAGTATCATGGTCCTGCCAAATTTGTACGCTGCTTGTATTAATCTTTCCTTAATATTCAAATTAACTCATTCTTGATCTAAATAAATGTAAAACAAACTTTATCTCACTACAGTCATTGGAAAATCAGTATGGATAGAAAATAAACACTATAAAAATAAACGATGTTATTAAGTCCTCTCTAGATTCAACTTCCTGCTAAGGGCTTGGAATTCAAGGCGTATTCATTTAAAGAGTAGATTAGCAAATGTTACAGAGGAATTAAGATGTGTTAGCACCAAACGGTGACTTTCTCATTAGTATAATCAGAAGCATAGGAAGAAAAGTGAAAAGGGAATTCCTCACCATGTGATGGGAAGTGATTTAAAGCCGTTCCGCTGCCTCCTCTAAAATCTGACTTAGGGAGAGCGGCAGTGGTCACGGGCAGACTCAGGAGGCAGAACCCCCACTTCTGGGCGCGCTGCCCAACCTGCCCTGGGCACAGGACCTCGGTTTCCTCGTCAGTAAAACAGCTGTTACTTCCTGAGGATCTTGACTATAAACGGAAGAATGAAGGTAAAGCACAGAACCTAACACACAGTAAATGCTTAAACATAAGCCATTATCATTATCATTTTTACTGAGCTTTGCACACAAGCCCTTAGCCTTTTCAAAAACTTTTTAGATAATGACAATAATTATTAAGCACATAGCAGTTACTATGCACTGGCCTCTTCTATGTATAACATACAAATCCTATTTTACATATATTAGGATATATCTATTAAGATAGATATATGCATATTAGAATATATATGCACATATATTAAGAACTATTATCTTATTATCCCTGTTTAAACTGTGATAATTTATTCCTATCCCTAGGTCCCTATACATGTAGGTTTTGCCCCAAGGGACCGCTGAGTCGGCCCACGCGACGTTCCTGGCATCCTTTGCCAACTTTCTTCTGGGAAGGTCGCGTACACAGATCAGCGTCGCCGAGGCTGATTGACGGCGAGCCGCTCCCATGGCCCCGCCTCTCCCCCGCCCGGCCCCGCCCGGCCCCCGCCCCCGCCCGCCCCCGCCCCACCCCGAGCGTGGGCTCGTAGCCCCGCCCCTCACGCACGCCTCTGCGGGCCGGCGCTCTTCGGGCGGCGCGCTGACGTCATGGGTCCTGCGCCGCCTGGCGCCTGCACTGCTCGGGGAAGGTCGTCCCAGTGACCGGCCCGGTGTTTTGAGCAGGTGTCGCCATGTTGTCGGTCGCCGCCCGCTCGGGCCCGTTCGCGCCCGTCCTGTCGGCCACGTCCCGCGCGGTGGCCGGCGCGCTGCGGCCCCTGGTGCAGGCCGCGGTGCCCGCCACCGCGGAGCCGCCGGTGCTGGACGTGAAGCGGCCCTTCCTCTGCCGGGAGTCGCTGAGCGGCCAGGCCGCCAGCCGGGCTCTGGTCGCCGTCGTAGGCCTCAATGGTGAGCCGGGCTGACGGGAACGGCCGGGGCCTGCGGGGCTCCCCCATCTCTCGCACTCTCCGGCCCCGGACCCAGCGGGCAGCGGAAGAGGGCGGGGGTCTGCGGGAAAACGCGGCGGAGCCCCGTGCGGTATCGGGTTGCCGGGCCGGGTGCACCTTGGGCGGGCTTCTGCACCTCTTCGGGCCTCAGCGTCCCCACCTTGCGAGGACACCGCCGGCTTGGGCAGTATCAAGTGATCCCCCAGCTCTGGCGTTCCAGGCCTCTGTGCGAGTCTTGCCGTTGGCGGCCAGTCTGGGCTGGACTCCAGACACCGGCCAAAATTTGCACTTGTGTCAGTTAAGTTCAAGAACTCTGGAGTCCAGCTGCTTCCAGCAAAGTTAGAGATTTTACTGCTTACATGTCGTTTGACTTGGGGCAAATTTCTAAATGTTTTTCTCACTGGTGAAATGAGTGATTATACCAACTTCGTAGGTTATCTAGTGAGATTCAGATGGAAAGATTCTATATAAAGTCATTAGTACGTTTTGGGGCACTTTATAAATCCTCAATAATAGGAACTGCTATTGCCGTTTGGGAGATTGCCTCATTCGCCACCCGTCCCGTTTCAGACCCACCCGTCCCGTTTCAGACTCCCCTCTCCCCACCCCCCCCACCACACAGGGAGGTCCAAACACCCACAACAGTCACACAAGTCTCAGGGTCACTTACAGTGAAGAATGTGAGCAGTGTTTTCAGACACAGGCCCAAACTGTTTTCACAGCGTAGTCAGTCTCAAGAACAGGCGGAGGTTGATACTCCCATGTGACAGATGAGAAAGCGAGCTGCAAGAGGCAGGGACTCGCACGAGGACACGCGCCGTGTACGAGATAGAGCGTGGCTCTGAAAGACCAATTTGCCCGTGAGCTCCCAGCGGGACTGTCAGCAGATTCTAGTTTCTCTTCTGAGCCTTGTTTTCCGTTGTCCTTCACGGGCTGTCCTGGAGACCCTGAATTGGCAACCCCTGGGCAAATGCGCCCTTGGGCCGCCCCCTGTGCACGGTTTTAAAGAGCTGGGAAGATTTCTGGAGTCTCTTGAAGTGTTGGAAGCTGGCGATACTGGGCTGTAGTTTCCACACGGGAAAAGCAGAGTGCAGTGCCCTGGCCACCCCCTTAGGTAGAGCAAATGCTGTCGCATTTTCCACCGCCCTGCTCGATTCACTGTGTCACCTGCCTGGCCCCTTCACAGGGGAGTTGCTGGCTCCCGACCTGCGTGCCAAGTCCCCCTGCTCTATTCTGCTTTCACTCCCCATGTCCTCGACTTCCAGTAACACTCCTGCTCAGTTTTCCATGTTTATGAGACTGGCTCATCCTCTCAATCTCAATTCAGGACGAGGCCGATAACATCTTAGATCTGCCGATTCCTTTATGTTTTAGAGCCCATAACACTTTCCACTGGGTGTGTGTTTCCTCTGACCTTGAACTTGAGGGCGTAGAAACTGTCTCCTTTATTCTTCCTCTCACAACCTTGGATTTTGCATACGGTGGTGTAAAATGTTAATGAATGGTAGTTTCTATGTTTGGCGGCACCCTTGGGTTTTGGAGAAACTGTTCAAGGTAAGAACAGTACCATCCCAAGCCTGTTTGGACCTGGAGGTTGGAAACAGTAGCGGAGGAGAAAATTTCAACAGCAAAGGCTAAAAGCACTTTTGGAATTTGTCAAATTGGCTAAAGGATTTCTTCTAAAAACTGGAGGCTTACCTGTCTTTTCCAAGAACTGGTAAATAATGTAGAACTGTAAGGTAAACCTCTTCTGTAATCATGAGCATGCAGCTTAAGTTCGCGTTAAAATCAGCTGCCTAGATGTTTTGTTGAAAGGTGGTCAGTGCAGGGTGTGGGGTGGGAGGTGTTGGGTCAGGAGAAGACCCCTGGGTTGGCAAGGAAGATTCCAAGGCACAGCAGTGCTCACCTTAAAAAAATAAAAACAAAAAACCTGTCTTGTTATAATGCCTTATGTTTTCTCTGTTTAGATGATGTTTCTGTAAGTATTTTGCTTTAGTTTAGAACTATAGCTAGCATCTTTGCTATGAAAAGTCACACTTAATACAGTTCACGTAAATCATCGAGCATGTTTTGCAGTGCGCAGTGTAACTTCCCAAAGCTTCCTCCATGGTGTAGCTCAGCATCAAGTGTAGCCTGCCAGGTAGAATGGGAGTGGACGACTGGATTTCCTTTGCCCACAAGTCTGACCTGGAGGTGGAGGCCATTCTGTTGCCTGTTCTGTGCGTTTCCTGTGCATTTCCTGTATGTTTCATGTACGTTTCCTGTACACCCCTTGATGGTTAAGGGTTGTGGATGCGTTTTTAATGTGAAAGCGGGAGCCGTGGTGCCTTCATCTTGTAGGTGTGATACACACCTTTCCTGCGTAACCTCAGACCGAGCTGCGGGGAAGCCATTCATTCATGCTTGATCCCAGCCCCAGGCTACACCGACAGGTTAGGATTAGGTGGAAGTCACGCAGTCCATCACGTACTGTCTCTTGGCCATAGTCGGGAATCTCAGGCGGTTACTACCTGTGTCCCAGTTCCTGGTTCCCTCCTACAGATGTGTTTGCCAGAAAAGCACACAGAGGGGTTTTGACAGGTTCGCCACGGTTTATGCACACCACGGCTTCACAGAGTTGGTGACCTTGTGTGTGGGGGGGCAGTGTTCTTTCCTGTAATGCTCAGCTGCTCAAGGAAGCCTCTTAGGACGGGACAGCCTGGTGGACTAAGTAGAGTGGCAGCTCGTATGAAAATGTGTTTTATAAGCACATATTTCTTTTGGAAACAACGTATTTTCTAAAAGTGAGGCATTTTTAGCATCCCCTTTCTGAAAAGGAGGACATCTAGCAACTGTCCTAAAATGAATATACAAAGATATTTGCTTCCTGAAACATACTTAAAAGTGAGACCAGTAAGTTATTTTTTTTGTCAGACATTTAAAAATGGTATGGGACAGGATAAAATCTTTTTTTTTTAAACTACCCCTAAAGTATCACATAAACAGTCATTGTTGGTTTATTTATTTATTTATTTATTTAACATTCATGTGGGACAAATATGGGGCCTATTTTGTGCCAACAGAGCAGTGAAAAGAAAGACAACGCCCCTACTCTGTGGAAGCTGTCGCCCCTCGCTGGAGGGGTTGCGTGTGACAGTTGGCTCTTTGTCCATACTAAATTGAAATAATTCGTTCTTTTGGAGGTTCGATGTGCTAGCTGCTTATTCTGATAAGGGAGTTCTTTTCTGCCCATTAAGAGTTTTAGTTGAAGTTAAGGTCATCCTAATTTGTATCCCAAAGTATAAAATAGAAATCTCTAAAGTTTCTGCTAACAGTTCATAGAATGTTTATTATCTTGTAATTAGTATTTCATGAATTTTTGGTAGTTCTTTCAGAGAACAGGTAGATAGGAATATAAAGTTAGACATTTGGTTTATAAGATGATCACACACATCACTTATTGGGTGGACTAGATTAATTTTAGGGTCCCTTCCAATCAGGAGAATATGGGCAGTATTTCACGTAACATGTCTTGGCACGTTGAATTGTGGGGGACTTCACCGTATTGCTGTTCACACTGCGATGTGACTTTTCAGAATCGAGGCCCTGAACTGTCACGGATCCTGACCGGCGTGTTCGGTGGGGAGGAACCCGGCTGCACGTGGCGCCTCGCGCTTTCCTGCCGGTGTGGTGGTGGTGGTGGTTGGCTTCGTCGTGCTTTTAGAATTTAAACGCCGGCGCTGCCAGTGTGACCATTTCTGAGGCCAGCGGGTGCCATTTCTCGCAGTCGTATCACCCCCTTTCCGTCCGCTCCCCGGCGGGCGCCCCCGCAGGGCGCGGTCTCACTGTGTTGTCGCCTCCCGTCTGTCTTGCAGTCCCTGCGTCTGCCCGCTGTTCGCACACAGACGTCAAGGTGCCCGACTTCTCCGACTACCGGCGCGCCGACGTGGCCGACAGCACGAAGCCTTCCAGAGAGAGCACCGAGGCCAGGAAGGGCTTCTCCTACCTGGTCACCGCCACGACGACCGTGGCCGTCGCCTACGCCGCCAAGAACGTCGTCTCCCAGTTCGTCTCCAGCATGAGTGCTTCGGCCGACGTGTTGGCCATGTCAAAAATCGAGATCAAGCTATCCGACATTCCGGAAGGCAAGAACATGGCTTTCAAGTGGAGGGGCAAACCCCTGTTCGTGCGCCACAGAACCAAGAAGGAGATCGACCAGGAGGCCGCCGTGGAGGTGTCGCAGCTCAGGGACCCGCAGCACGACCTGGAGCGCGTCAAGAAGCCCGAGTGGGTGATCCTGATCGGCGTCTGCACCCACCTGGGCTGCGTGCCCATCGCCAATGCAGGCGACTTCGGCGGCTACTACTGCCCGTGCCACGGCTCGCACTATGACGCGTCCGGCAGGATCAGGAAGGGGCCTGCCCCTCTCAACCTGGAAGTCCCCACGTACGAGTTCACCGGCGACGACCTGGTGATTGTCGGCTAGACCCCCGGCCCCGAGGAGTCTTCATGCCCCTGGAAGACTGATTCGCGAGCTCCCTTCTGCACCTCAGTGCCAAGTCGGTCGATTGAAAAGGTTTAAACATGGCTGACAGTGTACTTGCGAACGTCACTGCGAAGTGGGGTCTGACGCGGGGTGCTGTCAGGCAGTCACCTGATGAAGGCACCGTTCACAGCGGGCTCAGCGACTGGGGAGCTGCAGTGTCTTTGATGGTTAATTGTAATTAAAATCACAGGCTGGCGTACAAGAGTCTTGTGACGTCTGTAATCGACTCGTTCTCTTCTTTGTGTTGGGGACACATTCTGCAGAGCTCATGGCCAGGGTGAGGTTGACGTAGGCGCCATCTCCCAGTGCGGCAGGGCCAGGGGGCTCCCCCCACACACACATGCACTAACCCCGTGGCGATGCTGAGTGTGGTCGGTGCGGGACAGCCCTGGGACCCGTGTCAGGGCTCTGAGGGTTAGCCCGGCCCCAACCCCCGGCTTCCTGCCTGTGTGACAGGCCCGGAGGTTTTATTTGTCACCTACAGGAGTAAGTAAGTAGAATTCTTCACTTTCAAGGGGTCGCGATGGGATGTTGTCTGAGAGAAGCGATCCAGATGGGAGTCCGCCCTGCCGCGTCCTGCCTCCAGCGTGGGCAGCCCCTTTGCGGTTCTGCCGTGAACACGCCGGGACCGATCGCCGGGACCGGGGGCGGGCATGCTCCGTGCTGACTGCCTCAGCTGCTTCGATGCGGCCATCGGCTCAGCGTGCGCTTCACTGGGTCCATCTGTGACCTCAGGTGCATTTATTATGCACCGAGCTAGGGCGAGTGACTTGGGGCGGGGGTAGGGCGCAGCAGCAGCAGGAGACGGGGTGTGGCTGTCCCCTGCAGAGTGAGCAGGACCGTGCCCAGGAGGTGACTGCTTTGGGGGAGGAAGGGGAAGAGGCGAGGGGTGTGGGCGGGAAGGTGAGAACTCCCAGCAGGAGGTGCTGTGGGCGCAGGTCGGCCACCAACCTCTGGGGGCGTCCTTGCGGCCACCGAATTCAGGAGGGGGATCGGGATCCATGTTTGTTTGACTGACTTGAGGGTGGGACAGAGGGAGGTCCTTAGGAGCTGAGAGTTTTCTTTTGTTGATAAACACTTGATGGGGAAGCAGACAGTTAAGATATAGATAAGGTAAGGTGTAAACTGTTCTTACTACTTGAGAAGTTAAAGACAGCATTTCACTTAACTGCAAGCTTTTCTAATACAAAATAAAAGCTTGAGAGCACAGACAAGCCTGGCGCGGACATACAAAATCACCAAATCTCACTCAGAGACAAAGCCTCTTAATAAATGCGGGTATATTATTTGAGCGCCTTTTCATACAAATGAGTCTGTGCTTTTCCCAATATGAATTATGTCTCCTGTACAACGTAACTCACGTGAGAATGTTCTTGACCTACTGCGGGGGAGAGCTGCCTACAAAGCAGCCTGCACCGTCCACCCCGGGCAGAGCTCAGCCGGTCGGCCGGTGGCATCTCCCAGGCGTCTGATGTCGGAGGGGAGACTTCAATGTGACCAGCAGAGAACAGCCAGGCTTGGTCCTGGAAAACCCTGCGGGTAGATTCTGAGTCCACAAGTTCCAGCGCTTGCCATTGGCCAGGCCTCCGGGTGTGGAATGAGAAGGGGTGGCCGAAGGCCGCTCTGCATCCCGTCCCCACGACCCCGGGGTCTGGTCCCGACACCACCCTGCCCTGTGTACCGCTGTTTTTAAGCCGGCCGTCAAGTTAGCTTAAGGGCAGGACTCCGAGCGACAGTCGTGTGACTCGATGGACGCTCGGAAGGCGTCACTGGCATACGTGAACCAGCAGCAGGCGTCACGGGCGCGCGCCTCTGCTCTGTGCCTACGAGCCGCTCAGCACGGTTTCGTCCCGGGACGACCGCCTGGCGGCGTTACAACCTCACCCCGCTGCCCGTCCGTTGCTGTCGGGCGGCCCCGTCGCTCCGGAAGTCTCCATTTTGGTCACACTTCTCAGAACTGTGACTGCATTACTGACAGTCTTGCCGAAGGTTTCTGTCTTATTTCTGATCTCAAAACAAAGGACGCCACCAGGCGATGTCACCTGCCCCAGCCCTCCGTCTTCAGCTGCCCCTCAGACCCGCCCAGGGCAGCTGCAGCCGTTGACTTTGGAGTCAGGTGCTGCTGAGACGCTGCCTCGCCGGCGACAGGTGCAGCAGGTGTGCGTGCAGGCTCCCTCTTGGCTGGAGGTCACAAACCCGGGCACCGCGAAATGTGGGTGACTGGTCAAGCTCAGCTTTCTGGTCGCCTGATGGGAGCTACTTAGTGGAGGCCTCACTGAAGTCAGCCATTGGGCCGGAGCTCTGAGCTGCTCCTCTGGGTGTGAGCGTGCCATGGGCGTGACCATGCCGTGGGCGTGAGTGTGCCCCGGGTGTGAGCGCCCCGGGTGTGAATGTGCCCCGGGTGTGAGCGTGCCCTGGGTGTGAGGGTGCCCCGGGTGTGAGTGTGCCCCGGGTGTGCGCACCCCGGGTGTGAGCGTTCCCCATGTGTGATCACCCTGGGTGTGAGCGTTCCCCAGGTGTGAGTACCCTGGGTGTGAGCCCCCTGGGCGTGAGCGTGCCCCGGGTGTGAGCGTGACCTGGTGTGACCGGGCTGGCTGGCAGCCACCGCCGAGGGCCTCGTGTCAGCGGCTCGAGCGCGAGGGGCAGGCCCAGCCGCGGTGGCCCTCCTGACTCCCGGCTCAGAAGGTGGCCGCCCCGCAGCCAAGTTGGTCGTGAAAGCACTCGGGACGCTCACATCGGGCGTCACACCCGCTGCACGCTTCCTCTTGCGAGAGAAAGGACAACCACGCCACTTGCGCGAACACGCGACGTCTGGTTTACGACATGGCCGAGTCCAGCGATGGGCAGGTCCGCCGGACGCAGTGGCTCTGGGTCGTCCTGACCTGCTTCCCCCGCGGGTCCTCGGCTGCCGCTCCTCAGCCCGGGTCCAGGCGGCTTCTCCCCACCAGGTGTGCAGATGGCGGCAGCTCAGCTCTCCGCTTCACACCTGGAGAAGAGTGAGAGTTCGTGTGCCAGCGTGCCCCGCGAGAGGGGCTGCTGGGGAAACAAAACCCTCCCGTCACCCCCCCCCCCCGCCCCGCCCATGGAGCGGAGGGAGCCACCTCGCCCCCGGCGACAGGTCCGGCCGCCTTTCCCTGTCTCGGGAGGCGCCGTCAGGGCAGGAGGGCAGCTGCTGCCTCTCGTCAAACAGAATGGCATCTATGTGCCTGCGAGCGCCGGCACACGACGCGGGTCCTGGTGGGCGGCGAGCCCACGGCTGGACGAACGTCCGCGGCCAGGGAAAGGCCGTGCTGATCGGATCGGGCCCGGTTTACGGGGGGGGGGGGGGTTTCCGGGAGCACAAGTGGGGAGCAACGGAAGGACAACGATGCTCTGAGAACCCCGGCCCCTCGGGGGCCTGGGGCGGGCGGCCGGGCGCCGCCGGCCCACCTCGCAGGTGACTTCGTTCGGCTGGCGGGAGCTGGCGTATCACTGTGCTGCCAATTTTCAAACCCTTTTTATAACCACAGGACTTGAGTAGAGAGAAGAATGAACAACTGCAGGCTTTTCGAGAGTAATTGCCACGGATTTGAGAGCCCACAGCGGGAGAGCCAGAGCCCAGGCTGAGAGCCAGCTCTGAGCTGCGGCTGTCATCTTGCTGCAGGACGTCTGGGGAGGGAGGTTCGGAGTCTGCGGCTGCCCCGAGCCGGTCCAGGTGGGACGTGCGACTCCGAGCCGATGACCGACTACCAAATCAGTGGCCAGAGGCGACTGGTTTAGGGGTTGCCCGCGGCGTCTCCCCGCGCGGCTCGTTTCTGGAGTAAGGGGAGCGAGACCAACAGCGAGTGCCGAGTACCGGTGCGTTTGGACGCCCCCCGTCCCCCCCGTCCCCCCCGTCCCTGCCCGTCCCCCCCCCGTCCCCCCCGTCCCCGCCCGTCCCTGACCGTCCCTGGACATTTCTGTGCGTCCGGCCTTCTCCCTCGGCGCGGAGCTTCTGGGGCCCGCCCCCGTCGATGGCACGCGCCCGCAGCGTTTCTGACGGCCCACGAACGGCCATGGTTCTCCTCGCGACGGGCTGTTTCCGGTCTGCGGTCATCGTGAATGCGGTTCCTGCGAACACCTGTTTACGGGCTTTTTGGGTATGCGTATCTTTACTTCTCTTGGATAGACACCTTGGTGTGGACGTCCTGCATCACCAGATGTATCTTTAACGTTCCTAAGAGGTGACGAACCGCTCGAACTGTTTCTGAAGTAATCACGCCGCTTACCCTCCACGAGCGGCCCGCGGGAGCCCCACCTCCTCCAGGCGGGGCTGTTCGCCGTGGCCTGGGCCCTTCCGCTGGGTGTGGTGGTGTCTCGTTGTTCCAAGTTAAAGTGGGTTCCACTTTCGTTTCTCCGATGACAAGTAGTGTCGAGCGTTGGCCATTTGTACATCGTCATCTGCGACATATCTATTCTCGGTTTTGCTTTATTTTAAAACATTTGTTCTTTTATGGTTGAGCTGTAGAGTGTATATATATTCAGATAGATGTGTTACGAGTGTTTTTCCCAGCCTATGTCTTGTCTGTTTATGTTCTTAATGGTGTTTTCCGATGAGAGGATGGCTTTTATTTTGATGAAATCCAATTTTTTAGGAGCCAGGGCTTTTTGTGCACTAACGGTCTCTGCCTACACCGGGATCGTGGAGATGTTCTTCTGTGTCTTGTCCTAAAAGCGTTGTAGTTTAAGTCTGAGATTCATTTTGAATTAATCTGCGTGTGGCATAGCGTGGCACCCACGGGTTTTTCTCACTCTTCAGATAGATCTCCATTTGGCTTAGAAAAGTTATTGGAGAAATTTCCTTTTTTTGTTGTTGAATTGGTTTGGCATCCTCGTCGAAATCATTTGCTTTTGTCTGTATGGATCTATGTTTGGACCTTCAGCTATATTCCATCAATTTATCTATTCTGTCACCAAAAACACATTTCTTTAACAATGGTATCCTTATAAGTCTCAAAGTCAAGTTGAGTTCTCTGTTTGTTCTTTTTTTTTTTTTTTCCCAAGATTGCTTTGGTTATTCTTGATCCTTTGCATTTCCAAATAAAATTTAAAATCAGCTACCCTCCCCGCCTTCAAAGCAGCCTGCTGGAAGTTCATTTGGGATTACACCGAATCTATCGATCAAGTTTGGGAGAACTGACGTTTTAACAATCTCGAGTTTTACAGTCCATGAAGAAAGTATCTCTCTCCACTTATTTAGGAGTGTGTTCATTTCTGTCAGCAATGTTTTAGTTTTCAGTGTAGAAGTCTCGCCCCTATTCGTTAAATTTGTTCCAAGTGTTTTATGTTTTTAACATAATTCGGAATGGAATTTTTAAATAGGATCTTCAAACCTGGAACATTTTGAAATCATAAGATTGCTCTGAACGTTTAGTTTGGACCTGAGCACGTACAGTGAGTGTTCTGGGTCTCCGTCACTATTTACGTAGTTATGTTTACGTGATGATTCCATGCCTACCTCTGCCCTTCCCTCTTCCCTGTGTTTGACAAAACACTGTCGTTCCATCACGCCTGTCCTCCTGTAGGGAGACACTCGGAAGGCTAGGCCTCGCAGGCCCCCACCACTGAGCTGGAGAGTAAACCAGGCGCGGCCTGTCCTCAGGAATTTAAGAGCCGGGGGGGAGGCACACGTGTGGACAAACGCCCTGTGGAAACCAGACGGCGTCATCTGAGGGCGGGTGGTAAGAGGAAAGGCAGACTTGGCTGGGGCGAGAGGCGAGGTCAGGGAGGTCGCCTGGCAGGCATGGGGGCTGTGCCGTCTCGGGGGCCTGTGGCACATGAGGGGCTGTTAAGCACTGTGGGAGGCTGAAGTCCCGGGACGGGCTGCATGCCGGACGGGGGGCCACACCGCGTATTTGCTGGCGTCCAAGGCGGCAGCACCTGCCACACTTTAACGCGCCCGACAGTCACTGCGGACGCGCTGCTCACGGGCCGTGAGCCCAGCCCCGCCCACACGGGTTTGGCTTCGGCGGGCCGCGCAAGGGCTCAGGGCCGTGTCCCTAGCGAGTGCCCCTGGTGACACCCGCAGAGGGTCTGCCGAGGAACCGTCGCTGGTGGCGGCGTCTTCTTAGGAAAACACCCTTGGAGAGGGTCGTACACCGGCCGATGAGTAGATCTGACTGGCTTTATGGTGATGCAAGAGAGACAAGAAACAGTAAGAATCTTGCGCCAGCTTTTGAAACCACGCCAGAACTGCTTGCGGCAAGCATCCCTGACGGAGCCTCTGTTCCCTGTTTGACTCTCTTTTTTTTTTTCTCTCTCTCTTTTTTTTCTTTCTCTCCTGTCACTGTTTACTGTGAAATGATCTTACAGATTCCGCTTCTGCGAAATACTGTCCCTCTTGGACATTGCCCCCCCCCCCAGCCCCCTGCGCCTGTCCCTGTCGAGTGCTACAAACACCAGCTTTCATGCCCCTGGCCACCCCAGACGGGGGCTGCCTCTGCCCTAGCTGCTCCCCGCATCGTTCACCTAGGAGGAAATCCATCTTCACAGCGGGAGAAAACACCTTACCTGCGTTTCTCCTGACGGTCCCCAGCTGTCGCCCTGACTGGGGGAAGCCACACCTCAGACTTCCCGGGTGCCCTATAACTCAAGCGGACCAGTTGTTATGACAACCGTATTTTGTTTCATACCAGGCTTTCTCCTGGAAGTCTTTACAAAGACTAATTTTGCACTGTGCTCTACACTCTAAAATATAGTATATAGCATGCTGTAGTTCCCCAAGACACCTCAGATCAAGGGTCTTGAATTTCAATGATAATGGCTTCTTCAGAGCCAAGCGAATTGCAGTTCAACTATATAGCTGCCGTTTAATCTCCCAAACGAGACAGGAAGAGGCCAGGGAGGACATTTGTCATAAGCGAGAGGGTTTTAAACCTTGAATGTAGACTTTAAAAACTTGCATATATTTCAGGTAACTGGTACTTGGCTGCTTTATAGTGAGAGGGCTTCTCCATAAATATCCCGGCAGCAGCTCACACTCATCTTAGGGGGGGAGGGGACATGCCACTCAACCCCGAGGAGTTCGTTCTGGCCAAGCGACGGGTCAGCGCAGGCTCGGCCACCGGAACTGGCCTGCTTGTGTGTGCTGGGCTGTGTCATACTCTTCATGTTCAGTCTAGCAGGGTGTTTCCCAGGGCACCCGAGGGAATGGATTGTGACTACGTAAACAAGGTGGCCGAGCAGTGATGCACAGATGCCCTGGCCGCCAGACCCATCCACGCACACACCTCTCCTGTGACCCCTGCCACTGATGTATAACTCCGAGCTGCGGCTGGAGGAGGCTGGACAGAGACAAGCCTGGGAACGCCATCGTGAGGTGCCCGTCGGCGAGAATCGTCGACAGGTGGCTGGTCTAAATCAGGCCTAAAACGTTATCTCCCCTGGCCAGAGGCTGTTGACCCACTGAGCTTTTACCTCCGTGTGTGTGTGTGTGTGTGTGTGTGTGTGTGTGTGTGACTTTGTGAGCCTGCTTTTTTGTTTTGTTTTGTTTTGTTTTTTAATTGAGATCGTAATGCGTATGAGCCTAGGAGTCAACCGGCCTGAGGGTCCGATGCTTGTTCTGCCACTTAACCGTTGTGGCACTTCCAGCGAATTACTCTGGAGTCTCCGAACCTCGGTTTTCTCATCAGTGAAATGGGAAGCGTAACACTTTCCTTCAGCTTCTGCGGTGGGACTGTTGGAGGAATCGCGTGAGCTGTTCGCATAGCGTCCACCGAGGACCTGCTGACCGTGAACGCTCATCGAATGTCTCTTAGTGTCGTTACTGTATTCACTTGTCCGTTGAGCAGAACTGCGCCCGGCACGATGATGCGGGTGCAGAGCTGAGAGGTCCTTGTGCGGAGGGAACGCGCAGCCCACCGGCAAGGGACACAGGAGGCCAACGTGCTGTGCACCGCAGACCGAGGCGGTAGATGTGGCGGGGGAGGCGGGATCTCGAGGGGCCGTCCAGGGCGGAACTGCCCCCCCTCACGCATCCTGCCCTGGGCCTGGGCCTGTCTGTCGGCACCACCGGCCGGCAGGGGCCCGAAGGACAGGGCCGGTCTTTTTCTCATTCGATTTTCCCCGGTCCTTGGCAAATGGTGATGAAATGAACTTACAGCTACTTACTGAGTTCAGAACACAGCTGGGCTTTTCCTCATCTCCCCGTGTCTCCGCCAGGGCCCACCTGGCTTTTCTTCCTCGAGCCGCAGGTAGCACCAGGTACGTTCTGAGAGAGACACCTGCAGTGAGGATGGGGTCTTCACGTTCTGGGCGGTCCTGAGCACGAGGCCGTGCTGGGTGGCGTGGAGGTCCCCGGCGGGTGCTGTGCCGAGTCAGAGTTGACTCACTGCCACCTCTGCCAAGGTCAGCACAGTGGGCAAGTGCTTTCTGGGCGGGGAGTTCTCCAGAGGGGCAGGGGCGGGGCGCGGAGCCCTCGCCCTTGTTACTTGGGGTCCACCAAGCATCGCCTGGGCAATTAGCTTCTACAGGACAGCAGTTCTCCCGGCGAGGCTGTGACATTGGACGCACCTGTGTTATTTGGTCCTTACAAGAAACGATTAACTGAAATTCACACTCCGCAAAATAACGATCCAGGAACAGCGACTCTACATTATACAGTCATTTTGGGGAAAAGGTCTCTTAGATTGCAACCTGAAACTTTGAATAATTTTTGGAGACTAGCTTTGGCGTTTAGAGAGATTATAATAAAAGCAAATTATTGTATAGTTTAATAACTGGCTTCTTTGAAAAAGAGGTCAGATGCGAGGCTGATGGCCGTGATGTATCTCATAAAAGCTAATTGACAATCTAGCTCTTTAAATACCACAAGGATCCATCATAGTTAACATTACTACGATGAGTTCCACAGGAATTAAAGATGATTTACCAGCCACTGGGACATTTCGCTAATATTATACATACCGGAGGAAGCAGTAAAGGAGATGAACACTTCGAGCCACCTCCAACTGCCTGATTTGTAAACAGCTGCCGTCCTCGACCCCGGCAGTTCAAGGGCGCGTGCCTGGCCGGGCCGGACGCGGCATCCGTCACGCGGACGGCGTATCCCGTCTCTGCCGTCCTCTCTGGATTCTACGGCCCCACTGGGATGCGGCGATTTTGTTCCTTCGCTCGGCACATTCTCTCTTTCCTGCGCCTCTCCTAAGACACTCCGCCACACCGGGCGTGCCGCGGTCCACGGGCCCCGCCTGCAAACACTTCGAGAGGCCGTCCACGCTTCCTGACTTCACGGACTGCCCAGCGGGACGGTGCGAGGAGAGACGGGACCTGTCAGTCAAAGCGTGCCCCTCCGAAGGGCACTAGAGAGGGGCCCCTGGCCGAGGCGGCTCAGGCCGCAACCTGGTCGGCCCAGGGCGCCGCATCTGTCCTCAAAGGGTCAGGGGGCGCTCCGAGTCGGCGTTTTGAAAGCTGGGTTTTCTTCCGCCACACTGGCGCTCACTTCGGGGACCCCTGCACCGCCCCCAGGGCATCTTCCTACATCTCTGTCATGCAGACGGTCTCTCCCTCAGTGATGGCGTTTCGTCTCCTGGCTTCAAATGTACTCTGTGCTGTGACAGATTCCCAGCCGTCACCCCCGCCGCAGAGCTGCAGAGTCGTGTCTCCAGGTTCACGCAGGTGTCTGACAGCACCTCACCATGTCCAAAGGGCGCCCCGCCTGCTCCCTCCACGGCCTCCCCGCAGCCCCGGCTGGCAGCTTTCTGCCTTCATTCCTCAGGCCGAGCGCCCCGATTCCGCTTCGGCCGCTCCCTTTGTGGGTACCCCAGTACCCCAGGCTTTTCGGCAGATCCTGTCCCTTCACCTTTAAAACAGACCGGAAGTCTCCTACCCCTGTTCGCCTCCCGCCGAGGTTGCTGCACACGGCTCCTGACTGGGGTCCTGTTTCTGCCCCTTCTCCCTGAGGTCTGCCCGGCTGATGATTTTTCGGGGGAAGTCACGTGGTGCCCTCCTGTGTGCAAGATGCCCAGTGCTCCCCGTCCATTGGGGGGACAAGCGGAAGTGCTTACGGTAGCTCGGTGCCCACCCGCGCCCCTCCTCTCTGCCGTCTCTGCCCTCCTGCCCGGCGGCGCCTGCCCCGGGGCCTTCGCACTGACCGCCCACGGGGCCTGGAGTGTTCTTCCTTCAAACACCCGAGGCCCGCTCTCTGGCCTTCCTCGCATTCTCTTTTCAAATCCTTCCTGCAACCTCGTGACCACTCACGACCACGCCTTCACTGGGGTCGCGTCTTTCCCTCCTCCCCTGGCTTGTCGTTCCCCAAACCCTCCTCTGACCCCCCCCCCCCCCCCCGTGTACCCCACGCTGCTGCTCTGCTTCCTGTCCGTGGGCACTGGCTGGACCGCAAGGCCCCCGGGGCCAGGGATCGGGTGCGTGTTTCACACAGCTTGCGGCACCTGGGCGCGCCCAGCTCCTCGCGTTGGGGCGGGAGCCGCCCTCGCGGGGTGCCAGGTGCGCGCGACGCCCGCTCCCGCTCGCTGCGCGCAGGCCCGAGGCTCCGGCGTCGCTCGGTGTCGCGCTGCGCGGTGGCGCTGCAGGTAGGACGCGGCCCCGACGCCCCCGCCCGCCTGCCCTCCGCCCCGGGGCGTCCCTGCTGCCCCCGGGGGTGCCGGCCCCCCATTCTCCGCTCCGGTCTCGTGCGGTTTGTCGTCCTCCGTGCTCGGTGCTCGGCGGGCCCCCCGGGTCCCTGCGGCTTTGAATGTGCTCGCGGGCGGGGCTGGTCCGCGTCCTCCTGTGCCATGGCCATCGCGGATGTGTCTCTATTTAGTGCGGTTGTTAAAAGGCACTTTTGGAAATGAGTTTCTGGATGTCTTCTGGAGCTAAGGATTTCAAGCTCAAAACTTCACTGCGAGTGGGAAACCCATGCCGGGTAATAGAGGCCCTGGGACTCGGGTCAGCTGCTTAAGAAGAGCTGAACGTGGGGGGATGGGGACCACGACCAAGGCGGGGGCGGGTGGGGTGCAGGTGGGGCCGCAGGTGGGGGGCGGGGCGGGGCGTGCTGCCGGCTCATAGGGCTCGCTTTGGGTTCCCCCGACTATCAGAGCTCGTGGGGCTCTAGCTGTTGCGGGTCAGATGGCACAATGATCTGATAATTATCTACACGTCGTGTTAGTTGGCTTCAAATGAAAGACTTTTTTTTTTTTTTAGTTTTCTCGTATTTGAGAGTGCATAACGGCCCCCAGATCGTTCCTTCACGATTTGTGGGCGTGTGTATGTGTGTGAATTTACGATTATGGTAAAATGTCTTCGAACTACTGCTTGAATGCAATTACTTCACATTGTTTTGCATGCTAAAATGGAATTTTAGATATCTCCTTCAAAGGCTTAATTTATTCTTCAGACTCCATTAAATCCCTGTTTTCATGTTAAGTTAATCTTAACTGACTTTCGAACACCGCGGAAGAGCGCCAGCCCGGAGCCGGCGATAAACTCGCTCTGCGCTGCCCGTTGCCTCGGAAGCTCCTCTCGGTTCCGGCGCTTCCGCTGCCAGGAAACTGCGAGCGTGGATTTTCCCTCGCGGGCGGACCCTCCGCTCGGTCTCCGTCTCCTCGGCCTGGTGGCGTCTGGCTGTAAAGGGGCAGGTTCCCGGGGGTCCAGGCGGGGAGAAAGCATCCCGCGGGTCGGGACACGCGGAAGAGCCCGGCTGCTGCCCCCAGCCCCAGGTCGGGGAGGCTGGCCGGGGGATCGTTTGTGCTGCTTGGTCCCCATCTCAGGCTCGGCGTGCGGTCACCTGAGCCCCAGGAGAGAGTGCCCGAGGTCGGGGTTCCCGGCCATGCGGCCTTGTGGCCTGGAGGTGTCTTAGCTTCCAGTCTGGTCAGGAAGTCCAGCCCAAGCATCCCAAGGCTCTCTGTCCAGGCCCTGACCAGGCCCTGACCGGTGCTGGTCCGGTCCGTGGCCTGTCAGGAACCGGGCCGCACAGCAGGAGGTGAGCGGCGGGCGAGCGAAGCTCCATCTGCACCTGCAGCCGCCCCCAGCGCCGGCATCACCGCCTCAGCTCCGCCTCAGGTCGTCGGGCGTTAGGTTCTTGTATAAGCACCGGTCCCTGGTGCCATGAAGGTTGGGGACCGCTGAATTAAGGGACCCCAGCGGCTCTGGCTCCTGAGTGAGCCTGGGAACAACAGCTCTCTCACGGGGCCAAGACACGTTTCTCTCCCAGGAGCAAAGCCTGCCAGATGACCTTCTTCCTCAGCTCAGAGCTGCCTTGTACCCCCGGAAGGTGACAGACACTTCGGTTACTCTGGAGACACCGAGGGTGTGTCATCATCCTGTGCCCAAAAAACCCAGTCGTTCCAATCACCCCGGGCACCGTGCATTAGGGAGTCTAGCCTAACAGCCAGTCTGCAGCAAACCGATTCAGGAGTCATTTCATTTGCATAACGTTTGCATTCACATTTAAATTCTCCACTATTTGAAGAAGAAATAGTCATTAGCCGCAGATGGGAGTCTCCTTGCTTCCCCAGCGGGCCACCTCTTTCTTCCCCTCACGCCCAGGGCTGAGCCTCAGAGGCCGTGGTGGTGAATGGGACTGTCCTGGCGACAGCTCGAGGGCGCGGTTGTCTTGGGCGGTCAGTGTGTCTGTCCCCTCCATGCCTGACTGCTCGGTGACAGGCGGGAAGGCTGTGTTTTCAGAAGCCTGTCCTCTGAAACGTCCAGAGTCACTAAGACGCCCGTGGAAAGCAGCAGGGAGACAAAGCGTCTTTTCTCTCCTGTCGCCCGTCGGGGGTGGCGGCGCTGCGGGCGGGCTGGGGGCGGTGCTTCCCAGGGCCGGACAGGCCCGTGTAGGACCGGAGCAGGCCGGACGGCAGGGGAAGGCTGGGGACGCGCTTTGTCTAGGAGAGGCAGAGGGCGCCGAAGGGCCAGGTGTCACGTCCTCTGAATTTTTTCAAGAGACCCGGCATCTTGATTTTCTGTGGGATCTCTACGTTTTGAAAATGTGGGTTAACACTCAACTTCGGAACGCACTCTGGGGCCGTTGCGGGCTGGATTAGGACATGCGCCGGCGTGTGTGGCTGGGACCAGCTCACCGCAGAGGCCGTCCTGGGCACCGTCTGCAGTGGCGCCCAGTGGGACCCGTGGCAGGGGTCCCCGGGGGTGAGCTGCGTGAGGGACCCTGAGGGCAAACAGGAATGTCACTGCGTCCTGCGAAACACCGTCCACTGAGGTGTCGGACAGACACATGGTGCGGGCGGTGGTGGTGGCCGGTGTCGCTGGGTCCGCAGGGCCTCGGGCTTGGAAGTGCTGGAGTCTCCCGTCAAGACGCTGTGACTGTCAAACCCCGGATACCCCGAGCCATTTCTGAGCTATGATTCAATGACCTTGGAGTCCAGAAAAGGCCCTGGATTTTCCTCACAGGCAAACCAGCCCAAAGGACCAGGCCTGGCCCGCTCCGGAGGGTCACCCCAAAGAGGCATCGCTTCCCGGTCCGTTTCTGGGGACCCAGAGCTTAGGAGCGCTCCGCGGTCCCGCCCTCCTGTCTCGATCATGAATCGCCGTGTTGGGGACGGCATGGCGGGGCAGTGGGGACGTTCCTGGCAGGGGCCCAGCGAGGGGCGGGCACCGGGCTGCTGGCAGGGGCCCGGTGGCAGCTCCAATGCCCAGTAGGGTGCGGCTGGTTCTCCTCGAGCGTCAGGCCCTGGAGCCAGACCTCTGGTCCCCTGGCCGTGGACCAGGCCCCATCGGGCCCGTGGGCTCCGGGCCGTGAAGTTCTCGCCGGCAGGGCAGGTTCTGACCGGAGGGCGGCCGCGCGAGCTGGCATGTAGAGGGGACGTGGCGCAGAGCTGCCCGCGTCCCAGGCTCCCGTCCCCGTTTTAGCCGCTGCTCCCTGAGGGAAATGTGTTCTGCGCTCGTGAGTCCTTAAGTGTCGGGGAGGTCGCGGGGCCGACGACATGCCAGCCCGGGGCACGTGCCGGACGGGCGACAGCCTCCCGGACGCGGGGCCTCGGCGTCGCTCTAATTGTTTCTGAGTCTCACCGCGGACACAGATGCGTCTCGGCCACGAGGCAAGCGATGGGAGCCGTGGGCACTGCCGCCCCCCGCGTGCGGGCAGAGAGGGCGTCTGCCGATTTCGCGGGGTTCGAGGGGCTCTCGGTTCTTGGGCGACGTGAGAGGACGAGGCTGCGGGCCCACAGACGCCGCGGGGCGGGCGCCCGGAGCCGGGTGGTCTGCCCGGAGCCCGGGCCACTGCGGTTCCTCGTCCCCGTGTGTGACCTTGGCAGGTCTCCTCCTCCCTGAGCCTCGGTTTTCCTCGTGTGCAGAATGGGGTCCGGTGTGGAGCAGAGGGCGTTTGATGTGGTCGGCACATCAAGTCCGTTAATGAAATGTCGGTTGCCACACACTCGGCGCCTGCGTGAGCGCACGCCGGGCTCCCGCAAGGTCGCAAGTTCAGAGCCACACGGTTGACCTTGCAGTGAAGTGAACTTAAACCGGGCAGCGCAGGGCGCCATCCTGCTGCGTGCAGGGCCCTGGAGAGCCCGCTCCGCGTTGCGACGTTCAAGGTCAGGCTCAGCCCTCCGAGGCACCTGCACCCCGCCCCCCCTGCCTCGCCGACGTGTCCCCCAGGAAGCTTTGCATGTTCGTCAGATTTTTCTTTCTACTTCGCTTGCAAACTGAATGTGAAGGCAATGTTTGTGGAAATGTCACGTCTGGGTTCAGCAGGACTTCAACGTCGACACCCGTGACTGCTGCCGCCCGGCGGGGCCCAGGCAGGCCGAGGGGTGCGGGAGATGGGGCGCTCGGCAGAACCCGAGCCCCCACCCTGCTCTCTCGCTCCTGGGCTGCGGCGGGCGCTCAGCTTTCTGAAGTGCCGGCCGGGCTGGGGATGAAGGAAGAGCTGGGAACACACGCCCTTCTGAACGACCGTGGCGGAGGGGAGGCCGGGCTGCAGGCGGCTGCGGGGGGCCACGTCGCCAGGGCGGAGGGGGCCGGACACTTGGCCCAGAGCACCAGGCCGATGCAGACCGCCGAGCCCGCCTCCGCGTCTGGCCGGTCAGGACCCTGAGCCGCAGGAAAGGGGAAGAGACTCCTCATCCAAGGTCACGGGTACGCCGTGGGGTCAACCCGGCAGCTTCCGGCTCTGTGGTTTGATTTTTGCAACTTGCTGTGAAAAGTCATTGTACCGCCAATGGGAAACTTTCTCGCGGGCCCTCAGCAGCGAAGCCGCCTTCGGGAGAGTCCCCACCCCCGACGTCGCGCCCAGGGCCCCTCGCTCTGCTGCTCTGCTCGTTGGCGTGAATCCCACCTGGCCTCGCGTTGGGAGCTGAGCCCGAGTTCTCCGCCCCCCGCCGTTGTCTCGACGCCCGTCACAGTCACGGTCTGCGCAGCTTTTCCCCTCGCACCTCCCTCCCCACGAGGCTCACGTGAGATCACTCCCGCCTGCGGCTCCTTCCAGGCCGCACTTTAAGGGGACGGGACGTAGCACGGAAGCCAAGCGGCAGCCTTGCTCCCTGGTGGCGCTGGCTGGGGGGGGACGCGGCTGCAGGCCCCCCGGGAAGCCGTGGCAAGGCCATCGCAGGTGGGAGCCATTGGTGGCGAAGTCCACAAAGAAGGGGCAGGGCACAGACAGCCAGAAAAGGGGGTTCGAGGGGACCCACGGTTTCCGATGCCGTTGCCCTCACAGGGCAGGGGCACCGGGCTGCGGAGAACTCTGAGAAGCAGGGATCTGGAGTTGGTACCGGCCACAGGGGACTCTCACGAGCAGCCAGCAGGCGGGTGCTTATCAAGTCGTTGCAACTTATGTGACAAGAAGTAGCGAATCCAGTACTTCTAATCCTTGTGGTTCCCCCTTCCCGGTGTTTATATACATGCGCATTAGTTTAAACTTTCTGACCTCATTTGCATTCCAAAATTACAGCACCGTAATTTCCTTTTCCCAGACGCATTCGCTCTTAATTAATCTTAACCACTCTTGAGCTTTTCTGATTTCTATTATCACTATTTAAAGTTGAGAAGACTTTTAATGGATCTAAATCACATATTCAAATTAGCTTCTTTTTCTAAAGTTATAATGACTTGAAATTTGATTTGGGCCCCAAGTATTACCTGAAAAGTAATTTGATTGTTTTACAATTTAAATCAGCTGTGTGGAATAAAATTCGTTAATCTTATTTACATGTGTGTAAGAATTATGACACTAACCAATTAACGTTTTTCAGAAGTGCACGGTGTTTGCCGCGTGAAGTTCTTCCTGCAGGCCCGTCACCGGCAGGCCCGTCACCCGCAGGCCCGTCACCCGCAGGCCGGTCACCCGCAGGCCCGTCACCCGCGTCTCTGAACCCGTCGAGGGCCGGACGCCCGGGGCAGGTGTGGATTTTCAGCTCTGGCTGGAACGCGAGTGATTGAGTTGTCACCCCAGACAGTGTTTATGTGGGAACCGCGAGCTCGCGTCCGGGGACTGAGGGAGCGCTGGCTCACCCAGGCCCACTCGTCTGGGACGGTGGGGGGCGGGGGAGCCCCCCCACCCCGGGCCGGGTATGGAGGCCATGGCTGGGGCGTGAGTCCTGCCTCCTCTTCCCGAGCCTCTCTCTGGACAGACGCACACTTGCCAACGGACAGGGCGGGTCGTGGAGGGGCTGAGACGTGACCCCTGCCCAGCTCGGCCTTGGGTTCGAGCCCCGCCTTTGCCACTTGCTTGGCCCGGCAGGATGGCATCTCCCTGCTGGAGCCGCTGCACGGGCCCCTTGTAAACACGTGCTGTCCAGAGCTCCCGGGCGTCAGCGGAGGTGGGTCAGGCACCGCGGCCCGGGCTCCCCGCAGCTGCCGGCGTGTGTCCTCGGCCGGGCGGGGCTCCCCGCGCCAGGCGGACTCGCCCACCCTCACCTCGCCGCACGCACGGCTCGCTTCCAGGTGCAGATTTAATTTAGATTAACGTTAAAAAAAAGCCGCGGATGGCTTTTCTGCAGTCCGCATGAGTGCTGCTTGGTTTCAGGAGAGATAAGGGGTCAGGTCATCTCTCTGCGGTCCGAGGAAGCACAGGGGCTGCCAGCATCCTGGGCTCGGCCCCACGCCCCTGCCGGACTGACCAGTGCAGGCCGGGACCCCACAGCCATGGGCAGGGGGGAGGCTCCGCTCTTCGCAAGGCCCAGTGGGTCAGGGAGGCCTCGCCGTGGACAGGGTGGGGCTTCTCCAAGCCGCCGGCCTCCGCCAGCGGCCCTGCCTCCACGGCCGGGCTGTCCGCTGGGTCCTGCGGGCATGGGGGCGGGCACGACACTGGCCCCTCCTGGCTGGAGGCGCGGGTGGCAGCGTGTGGACCTGCTCTCCGGGAGAAGTCCCTGGACCCTGAGGAGCCCGTCCGCCAGGTGGGAGGGGGCACCAGGCATGCGGTGAGGGGCCGGCGGCCAGAGCCGCGGTTTCTCGTGGGACGAAGTTGTCCCTGCCCTCCCCTCCGCCAGGGGGTGAACGAGCGTGGAGCGTGGAGCGAGGCTGGGCGGGAGCACCCCCCTCCCCGGAGCCGGGACACTTGATCCGACCCGGGTCGCTTTTCTCCAGCTGGGTTTTCCCGCCCAGACTTAATTTAGACGGAGATGAGCAGAGGCCGGGGTGCTGGCCCTGGCTCCACCCTGGTGCTGGGGGCCGCTGGCCCTCGCTGTCACCCCTGCGGCCCCCGCGCCTGTCAGCCCTCCAGCCTGGGAGCTGGGGGGGGGGCCGGGGGAAGAGGGGCGGACGCCCAGAAGCAAGGCGCCCCGCCCCTCCTGGTTGCCCGGGGGTGGCTCCCGGCCTCCCGCCCAGCAGCCGCGTGGCCTCAGGGCAGCCGCGTGGCCTCAGGGCAGCCGCGTGGCCTCAGGGCAGCTGCGTGGCCTCAGGGCAGCCACCGTCCTGTCCCACCGGCCAAGCCAGACGCGCCCCCTGGCGCCCTTCGGGGGCGGAGCTCCTTGCCCTCCTGTGGGCGAAACCGGAGAAGTTTGTTCCCACCCAGTTCTGGGGATCAGAAGCCCGAGTCCGGGTGCGGGGTGGGCCACGCTCCCCCTCACTCTCCCTGCCCCCCGCCTGCCCCCACCGGCTCCAGGAGTCCCCGGGCGTCCCCTTGGGTGGTGGCTGCACCCACTCCAGCACCGGCTGCGTCCGCACCGGGCCTTCCCCCCACCGCTCTGCGTCCTCCCACGAGGACGCCGGTCACCTGGGCTGGGGCCGCCCCCGGTGCCCTCACAGGCCCCCTGCCCCTGCGATGCCCCGGCTGCCGCACAGTCGCATTCCGAGGTGCTGGGGTTAGAGCGTCCGCTTCGGTTCTGGACTCACAGCTCAGCCCGCGACGCCTTCTCGCGGGTGTCGTGTTGGCCGCGGTGTGGCCGTCCGCGGGGCGCCTCTGGTGGGGGGAGGGGCGCCCGTGTCCCGGCACAGTCCCGGGGCCTCCGCGGGCTGCTGCTCCGGGCGGCGCGTGGGGCCATTGCTTTCCGGGGACTGTGTGTAGATGTGACCGCATCCTCGCTGCTCAGGAATTTACGTTCAGAGAATAATTGCTATCGGATTAACTGCGTTGACAATCTTTTAATTCTACTATCAACGCTGTTTGCGTTTAAGCTGAAAGTCCTCCTTGCCAATCTGACGTGTCTGTTACAAGAAGCATTTCGACTCAATTAGCGTCTCAGTAACAATCAAATTATCTTTAATATGATGTAATTACTTTTTTTTTATTAGGCTAAACTGTGGATCCTGAGCTGTGAATGTCTAGCAGTGTAGCTTTGAGACGTGATTAAAACAAACCCAGAGGCCTTTCTAAAATGGGACATATTTTCCAAAAGTTTGATTTAAAACCCTAATTGTCCATTTAGAACCCCCAAACAGATGACCCGTGCCGAAGCCACGTCCTGCGGGGCGGCTTCCGGGCGCGGTCACCTGCCCGCGCCTGCCGGCCCTCCTGCAGGGGCCGCTTCGCTGTCAGGCTGAGCCACGAGGCTTGTCACTCTGAGGAGGGTCAGTGTTTGCTGGTCCCGTCCCATGCAAAGCACTATTTATTACAGCTCGAATGGTGACCCCGCAGCCTGCAAGCCGCACGCCGAAGCCCCGAGCCCTCGCCGTGGAGGAGAAGGAAGCGAGCCCTCCGCTCAGCCCTCAGACGCTGGCCGAGCCCCTTCCTGCGCCCGCGTGGCCTGGGCCCCGGGGAGCTGCGGGGGTCGAGGCAGGGCTGTGCCCGGGGGTGGGGGGGTTCCCTCCCCAGTGGGGGAACAGGGCTGGGCGCCAGCACAAAGCCCTGGGGACAGCGGGTCGATGTGGCCTGGATGGGGAACCACAGGCCGCTGGCGAGGAAACTTCCAGGGGGACGGAGCGTGCGCGGCGGCTCGCGCTGCACCTGTAGAGCCAGGTGGAGACGACGGATTCCTCGAGGGTAGGACGACGAACGGCCCTGGGGGCGGGAAGGGGACGCCGTGCGGGGCGGGCGACCAACCCTGTGCGTGTGCGAGTGAGGGGTACAGACTTGCGCGCGCGCGTGTGTGAGTGTGAGCAAGTTAGGGGTACGCCTATGCATGCATGTACGCGTGTGTGCTTGTGTGAGTAGAGGGCGTAGGGGTGTGTGCGTGTGCACCTGGGTGCGTGCGTGTGTTAGGGAGTATGTGGCTGTGTGTGTGCGTGTGTGCGTGTGCGTGTGTGCATGTGCGTGTTAGGCAGTATGTGGCTGTACGCTTGTGTGTGCATGTTAGGCAGTGTGTGATGTATGTGTGTGTGCGCGCGTGTGTGTGCACGTGTGCATGTGTTTGTTGGGCAGTGTGTGGGTGTCTGCGTGTGTGCGCGTGTGCGCGCGTGTGTGTGCATGTGTGTGTTAGCCAGGGTGTGGATGTATGCGTGCATTTGTGCGTGTGTGCCTGTGTGCGCGCGTGTGTGCGTGCATGTGCACGTGCACGGGCGCACACAGGCGGGGAGGGGAACAGGAGCATGAGGGTGCCCAGGAACACGGCAGACGTGCCCCGCGGGAGCCCCGTTGGCCGTCGCTCACCCAAGTCCGTCCTCGGGCGCGCGCGGGGTTTCCGGGGAGACCCGCGGCCGTCGCGCCCCGCGTCGCGAGCCCTTCGGGCCAAGGGCAGAGGCATCGTCCTCTCCCCGTCCTCCCAGCAGCCCTGCCCGGCGGGCGTCGTCTCGTCGTTGTTGCTGGGTTTTTCTTTTTGGTGACAAAGAACCTGGTTCCGAGAGTGAACCCCGCAGTCTGAGGCTTCGTGCCTGGGGAGCGGCGAGGCCGGGTGTTGGGCGCCGGGCTCCTGACCGACCCTCAGCTGCTCCTCAGGGCCCAGGAACCAGGCGGAGCCCGCGCCCTCCACGCTGCCCGCTCCCCGCCCGTCGGGGTCCTCGGTGCTTCTCAACTACTGGCCGTTTCGTTCTCCGCCTCTCGTGGGCAAGGGCGTGAGCTCCCGGCAAGCCTCTGCGGCCGGACAGCTGCCTCCTGGGGCCGGGTCCCTTCTCCCTTGGGTGTCGCTGGTCTTCGATCCACAGACCGCCTGACTGGAAGCGAATCTGAGTCTCCAGTTCGTCAGGTGGGGAGTTCTGAGGCCCAGAGCTGGAAAATGCTTCTCCGAGGACCCAGGACAAGTCGCCAGCAGAGAGAGGACGGACAGGTCGAGCCTGGTTCTCTCAGCCAAATCCACATCTGTTTTTCCCTGTTTGACAGTTTCGACTGGAGGTTCCGACTAAAAATAGTGACCCAGTTACAAGCAGGAAGGGCGACCTCGGATGCTGGCGGCTGCGCCTGCACCGTCGGGGTGAGTGACAGCGAGGGGAGGCGGCCCTGGGCCGCATGTCACCGGCGCGCCCAGCCTGGCGCTCGTGCAGGCCGCGGGCGGCTCCGGCCGCGAGCGAATGTCCTGGCAGGTGCCGCCGTGCGTGGGGCCGGGCAAGACGGGACTGCGGGAGAGAGGACCGGGCGCAGGGGGGGAGGCAGCCTGGCCGAGGCTCGCAGCGCGTTGGACGTCTGGCCAGCTTAGTAAAGGCCACCGGCCACACCGGGCTACGCTTGAGCTGTTCATTCAAGACCAAAGCGTCTCATTAAGGGCCCGGGCACCCCAAATAGTGGGTATTTCTCTAGAAACAGCTCCCGGGGCTCCCTGCCTCGGGCACGCCTGTGCAAGTCCTCCTGGCTGCAGGCACGCAGCCAGGTCCTTCCTGAGGCCCGGGGCCCCGTCGTGGCAAAGGTGACCGGGTGCGCAGCCCCCTCTCCTCCCGAGGCCAGCACGGGGCCCGGGTCTACACCACGTGCCTCGGTTTGCTACAGCTGACTTCTCTATCTCAGAGGAGGGGCTGCTGCCCGCGCCCCCATCACACCCTTGGGCACCCTCCTGAGGCCACCCTCGGGCCTGGGTCAAGAAAGGTGAGCCACGGATGCTCAGGAGACCCGCCTGCTCTCGCGGTCGGCCCGGGGCTTCCCCCCAGCCCTTGGGGTAAGTGGAGCATATGGTGAGCTGATATCATCCTCGTTTAGCCAACATTTGCTCCAGAAAAGTGTGTTTCCTGTGGAGACTTTCATTCCTAGGGTTGGTCACCTGGAAAAAACCTCCCCTGCCTTTTTCACTAGTTAAGCAGAAACAAGGTGCATTTCTGCTGAGAACAAAGAATTCCGACGCTCATTTGCATGTCTGAGGCTTGGCATTCTCCTCCTAGCAGGGGGGAGACAGGAGGTGGTGGGGGGGGCGGGGGTTCTGACCCTGTTCCCAGCACTGTCTTCTGGGAAACCAGACGGGGTTGGTTACTGAGTCCGTCACCCCAAAATGCTTCCTGCTGGAAATAAGCCTCCCCGTTGTGGGAGTCCGTGTGAGCTGGAGGGCAGACTGAGGCCGGACAGTGGCCGGGCCCGGTGCCGCCGCGTGCCGGCCGCCATCCCGAGCACGTTTCTCCGCTGGAGCGTCTCCTCGTCTGCAGGATGGGCACGCTTGTTCTCTGGATGGGACGAGACATTGGCGGGCCGCCACGTTTTCACCTTTTTGACGCTGGCCGCTCCTCTGTGGGATGAGAGCTGGGGGCGGGGGTGGGGGTCGGGGGTGGGGGCCGCGGCTGCTTCCGCCTCCCCACTCTGTCGTCCTTCCCCAAGGCAGCTGCTCAGGATTCCCCAGGGGGGTCATGGTCACATCACGTCCCACGCTTACGGGCTCTGGCCTGGGCACACTCCGGACACCTGGACATATCCGGGGCTCCACGAGGTCACCCCTGCTGGCGTGTGGGGTGTGAGACCCCGAATGCTCCCGGAAATGCTCAGGTGCCGAGGAACCACGCCCTGTGTGTGGCCGTAGGTCCAGAGGCAGGTTCCAGTGTGGCTTCCTCCAGACCTGCCTCTAAGTGCCCCCACCCCCGCCCCCAGCTGCCAACGTCTGAGTCCGGCCCCAGGTCCCACTGCAGACACCGGTCAAAAAGGTGTTCGTATGGGGCGGACGGAAAAAATAATGGCAAAATGACGATACTTGTTGAACGTGAGGGCTTACCATTCTAACTGGGAGCGTTTGAAAATTTCCCTAATAAAAGAATTAAATAAATGATGAAAACCAGAAAGAGAGACGTGCGGCGGCCCCCCAACCTCATCCCTTAGCGACCGCGTGGGTCACACCTCAGTCAGGCCGAGCACCAAGGGGCAGGAGTGAGCCTCAAAGGGAAGGGCCATCCAAGCTTCCCCCGTGGGCTCCCCCGCCCAGCTCTGCACCGGCCCACAGGGGCTGGGGCGCCTTCTGCAGGGCTCCCGGGCGCCTGCTGAGCTGTCGGGGGCCGCTCTCTCACTCAGAGTCTGGTCTACTTCGGGGTCCTCCCAGGGGCCTGGAACGTGGCTGGCACCCGGCCTGGGGGCAGAGGCCCTGGACCCACATGGCAGGAACCACCCTGTGCCCGTAGGAAGGCTGCCCCCCATCTTTGAGCTCTGTGTCTTGCCGACCAGGGCGGGATGGGACAAGGGACACGGTGGCGTCCAGAGGACCTACGTGCCCCTCGCCAGCACAGGGGACCAGCCCTGGGGACACAGGAAATGAGGCCGCCGGCCACAGGCTTCCTCCAGAGAGAGAGGAGGCTGCTGGGACAAGCCGCCTTCCCGCCCAGCGGGTTCTGCTCCAATAACCACCGTGGGGACGGGCTCAGGACAAGAGCCTCATGCATATTCATGAACCCCACATTTGCACAAACCACAGCCCCAGCCTGCTTTTCTGTGTTTCGTCAAAACGGCAGGCTCAGCTCTTCAGGACTTTCCAAAGCCAGAGCTGACTGGCTTGGCCTCCGGAGACGGCGATGTTCGGGCTGGCACGGCGTCCGGGGACGGCCCCGTTCGGGCGTCTGCACAGCGCACCTCCCGGCTGGCGGCTCCTGCAGCGATGTGAGCTCAGAGGCCGCGGTGGGACCCGTTGTTGACACCGTGCTGTTGGGCTGCGACCTCCCGGCCCTGCAGCGTCCGGGCAGCTTTGGGAACATCCTCAACCTTTGTAGGTTCTTCCTGTTCCTGGCGGGCGCCCCCTGCTACCGTTTTAATGCATTTCTTTCTTTTTAAAGCCCTTGCTGGACAGACAACGTCACAAAATCGAGATCACGGAAATACACAATTTCGCATCTGATTTTTTTTGCTTTGTGCAACAGTGATAATTTTCCTACTCTTCGAACTCTTCTTGGAAACATGATTCTCGCGGCTTTGTGGTGAGATCCATATTTTTAAAAATATTGCATTATTTTTGGATGATAAGGTCGTTTTTGGTTTTCGGTCCCGTAGCGTTAATTCAGCCGGTGTTTGCTGCCTGGTCCCTGTCAGCGAAGGCCAGCAGCAAGGACGCTGTGGTCCGACATCACCCCGTCCTCGGGGAGGCTGTCACCCCATCCTCGGGGAGGCTGTCACCCCGTCCTCGGGGAGGCTGTCACCCCGTCCTCGGGGAGGCTGTCACCCTGTCTTCGGGGAGGCTGTCACCCCATCCTCGGGGAGGCTGTCACCCGTCCTTGGAGAGGCCGACACAGAGACAGAGGCCGTGTGTGAAATACACGATTCCAGGCTGTGGTCACTGTTACGCAGGGAGGCAGAGCAGGACGAGGGCCCCGAGGGTGACGGAACGGGGGGAAAGGAGAGAAGCGACCTGGACCGAGGCCAGGGGTGTCCTCGGGGTGCGGGGGGGGGGCGGGGGGCCGTGAAGTGCATCTCGCTGGATCCAGGACGAGGTCGTTCTGAGCGGGCGCGAGGCCCCGGCGCGGGGACCGTGTGGACCGCCGTGCGGCGGGTGAAGAGCCCTGGCGGCAGCCTGGTGGGGGGTGGGGCTGGTGACGTGAGCCGAGACCCCGTGACGAAGGGCTCGTGGGGCGGGTGGGCACACAGCCGGCTGGACGGGCCCGAGAGCGGAGGAACCGCTGCGGCCAGACACACGGATTCGGAAGTCATCGGGGCGTGGGCGGCTTTTACACTACGGGGCACTAAGAGATGCTTTTGGGGGGGGGGACGAAACGTGGCCCCAGGCTCTGGACCCGGGTCCCTTGGCTGTGGAGGAAGATGGGTCGGCAGGAGGAAGGGGGGGCCGTGGGGGGCGGGGGCACCCACAGCTGTGCGAGGGCAGGACCAGCGTCTTCTGCTCATTTTCGCTCGTTGCTTTAGAGTCGAGCCCCAGCAGCGGGCACACCGGGCCGCGGGGGGTGTGACCGCGTTCACGCCTCGCCCCGTGCCGTCACGTCCTCCTCCAAACACGCGGCACCAGTTCGCACTTCCATCCTCGGTGCGCGGTTTTGCCCGTGACACAGGACGGTCATCCCTCTGCCAGTGTAACAGGCAAAAATGACGAGACCCGACTTTAACTTGCGACTCTGCTCCTCCTCGTGGGCTCGAGCCTTTCCGTTGCGTGTGCTCGTTTGCTGGGTTTCTTGCGCCAGGTCAGCTCTGGGCGTCCTTGGCTGTGACGTTCTATTCTTGGAATCGTCGGGGGAGTCTTCGAGCGCGTTAAAGGTGAGTACCTGGCTGTAGGCCTCACCCAGGCTTTGGCTTTGCTGTTTCCCACAGTGTTCACTGCGGCGGTTTCTGATGGCGGGTTTCGCGGTTTTAAGCGCACTCGTCTCCATCTTCACGATTTCCTGCTTTGCCATTGCGTTGAGAAAAGCCTCCCGCCGCTGCGTTTTGGCGAGCGGCAGCGGATCCATCTTCTGCGATATTTTTGTGGAATCCGGTTCATACGTCGTCACAGCATTCATCGAGCAGCCTTTTGTTTTCTTCTCTGTTCTGCTGCGGATTCCACAGTGTGGAAATCATCTGCTCCCTGAAGCCAGGACACATCGACCGGCGAGGCCGCACGGCCGCCTCGGACTTTCCGGGGCGCCGTGTTGACAGCACCTCGTTTCCGCTGCGGTCACGGGCTGTTCCGGGAGCTTCCTTTCTCTTGAGCTGTTTTCCCTGATGCATTATTTTCAGTAATTATTACATTTTTACATGCTGATGAGATTTATTAGCATATAACTGTGCATAATATTATCTCATAATTATAATTACTTTTATCAGCATGTTATGACTCTTTTCTTATTTCCAATTTTCTTTATTTCTGTTTTTTTTTTTCTTGGATTCATTAACGCTGTATACTTTATTGGGTTCTTTAAAGGATCAACTCTCAAACTTACTAAATAACGTTAATGTCCCCCTTCCAAATTTGTTAGTTTCTTTTTGAATCTTCGGTATTGCTTCTGATTTCCACAGGCTTGTCTTAATTTTCCTCACTCCTCAAACTGCGTTTCTCTTCTGCACAGACAGAACTGCCAGTGTGTGCTCCCTCCCTCCCCCTCCCTCCCTCTCTCCCTCCCCCGCCCTCCCTCTCTCCCTCCCCCTCCCTCCCTTTCTCCCTCTCTCTCCCCCACCCCGTCCCCTCTCAATTTTTAGAAGACAGAACTCTAGGACTCCAGTGCCTCCTAGCATTACAGCTGCAGAGAAGTCAGAAGCCAGAAATACTCTCATTCCTTTAGAACTATTTTTGTTTCCTGTCTAAATACTTATGGACTGAATGTCTGTGTCCCCCTAAATTCATACATTAAAGTCCTAACCCCAAAGCGGCTGTACTCGGAGATGGAGCCTCTACGGAACTAATTAAGGTAAAATGCAATCAGAGGAGCAGGGCCCTGGGCAGGCCCATGGCTTGAACCGCGAGGCCCCAGAGGACACAGAACAACAGCCCAAACGGGCTGCTCGCGCTTCCTGCAGAGCCCGGAGGAAGTGACCCTGCCTGGCCCGCGCTGAGGACATCTCAGAATCCTGTGTCTCCGGAGCTTGGACCGGCCCTGGTGCAGAATGTGGGGGCCGAGTGTCTGGCCACCGTCCCCTGCTGCTGGGGTCCCCTCCTCGGATGTCCAGGTTTGCTTCGGCTCAGCCTGCAAGGACAGCATGACTCTGGCCCGAAGCAGTGCTTGGCCCCTGTCCCGGCAGTCACGCCTGTCCTCGTAAGCCCGCCTGGGCCTCCCTGTGGAAAGGGCCCTCCGATTTTATCCGGCTGGCCCTGGAACACGATTCATCGCGCCTGGCGGTGAGCACCCACCCCACACCCCGACCCCGGACGCCTGCTGTTCCAGGAGCTTCCGTCGCCGAGCCGCAGTCCGGACTGAATCCGAAGCTGTCTGTAAATTCTTCAGCACCGTGTCTGGCCCTCGGGTCGGCAGGGCCCCGCCCACCAGACCTCTTGCCTTTGCCTTCAACCGCGGGTCTTACTGCCCAGATCCTGGTGACATGTCACATCGCCCCGCCTTCCGATGCCACGTGCCGCCCGCTCCTCCCGGGCCCGCGGGACCCACGGCGCCCGGAGCCCGCGACCGCCCCGCGCTGCTCTGCGCCTGCGCGTGGCCCCGGGCGGCGGGGCGGGGCGGGGCCCCTCGTGGGCCCTGTGGCGGGAGGGGGGGCCCGGGGTGCAGGGACAGACGCCGGCCGATGCGGCGACGCGCCCGCGAGGGGCGCGCGTGGGTCCGGGGCTGAGCTGGTCCAACGTCGGAGCGGCACCCCCACCCCCGCTCCGCCCCACCCCGGTGCCCCAGAGCGGACCCCGCCAGGCCCCCCGTGCGCCTCTGCCCCCCGCCGCCCGGCCGGAGCCGCCCCCCACCCCCACCCTTCCCGGCTGCTGTCGCAGAGGGTGCTGCCGAAGGGCTGACGTCCCTCGTAGGGAGTCGCACGACTGAAAAACAGGCTTCGATGCATAAATATCACATTGACGAGAGTGAATGAGGAGAACGGGGGATTCATGGTCTTTGAACCAGGCACAGGGATTCTGTGGTGGCGCAGCTTTTTCCCCCTTTTCCTTCTGAAATCTGCAGAAGCTGTTACACTAATGGCTGTGATTTGCATAATTTCTGAAATGCAGCAGGAGGAGAAGGCAGGCTTCGGGCAGACAGAGGCCCTGCGCTGCGGGCGGGCCTCATGCTCTGAGGGGGAGCACCCCCCCCCCATGAGAATGCCGGTCCGGGACCCCTGGGAGGGGGAGGCAGGCAGTGTGGGGGAGCAGGTGCTGTGAGCGGGAGCTGGCTTCCCGGCCACTGCCCACCGACGCTGTGTCTCAGCCGAGGACCAGTGGGGAAGGGGGCAGCCCTCACCTGCTCCTAGGGACTCCAGGCCCAGGCCGGTGCCCCTGGTAGCTGGTGCACAGACGCTGGCTGTCCCCGGAGGGCGGGGCCTCTCTGCGGCGGGGTTCACCTGCGGGAGCGCTTGGAGAAGCACATTATTGCCAGGTGTGTGCTTGGTGCTGGACTCACCAAGTGATATAAGTCGCAGGCTTAAGTGGGCCAAACATTTACTCTCGCATGGCCTCACCCGCATGGCTCAGAGGGAAGTAAACGGCCCAGGCGGAGGACCCGAGTCCCCAGTCCCGGCTGAGTGACTCTGCTTACAAACAAACGCAGCGCGGCTCTGTGGGCCTCCCGTGACGTGCGAGGTTGTGACGGACTCGACCGGGCCCAGCGTGTGCCCAAACGCGGGTCCTTCGCCAGATTCGGCAGGCGGAGTCTGCGGCGAGGGGTTTGGGGGCGTCAGCTGCTGGGCGGGCACCCCCATTGCAGGCGTTTCTGACACTACCCCCAAGCGCGTGAGCGCCCCGCGGGGAGGTCTCCCCGTGTGCACCGCCTCGGCCTCCGCCTCGCTCCCTGTTTGCAGAGTTAACCCATTTCCTGTTTAGGAAAACAAATGGGCAGCTCGCCGCCGTGTTGCTGATTTTACAGAAACACGTTCTCTGAGGCTGAAGCAAATCCGACAGGTTTTCAGTGTGAAGATAAGATATGAAAACTGTTCTCGGAGTTGTCTCTAAACAGAACTTGTCTCTAGTCCTGACATAGCAGAAACGTGTCCATAACTCGGAGTCACCAGGCGAGTCTTTGGCTAACGGCTGTGCGAGAACAGGGTTCACGTCACGCGTAGGAATCCCGCGTTTTCTAGGATCTGACCTGTTCGGCGATCGAGAATGACTGTGTTATAAATGGAAATACCGCTGCTAAAAACGGAATGCCATAGCTAGAATGATGTCATTTGTTTCCAAAAGCCATCGATCGACTAGAGCAGTGGGAACATGACAAAACAAGGTATTTCGTGGCAGACTTGGGGGTGAGGTCAGGACTGTGACCCGCAAGCATTCTCGGGGCCCACGGGACACGGGTGCAGGCCTCTGGTGGGAGGCGGGCTGAACGCAGCGAGCTCCTCTGCGGTGGCTCTCGAGGCCACAGCCACAGGGGCCTGTGGGAGGAAGCAGGGACCCCGTGAGCACGGGGTCTGGAGTCCTCGCGCGCCGTACCCAGGGCAGCGGGAGGAGCCGCGCGCGGGCTGGTGTCGAGGGGGGTGCTCCCCGTGCCCCTCCCTCTGCCGGCTCGCCTCCTGTTCCTCCCCAGGCGAAAGCTGTTATTAACGCTCAGATTTTGGAGATAATGGTTTTAATTAAACTACTTTGCTGTTTACTACTGTTTCGGGAATTTGCTAATTAATCTTTATGTAATTGTCCCGCGACGGTTGCACAGCAAAGGCCCTTAAATTATGAGTGGAAGCTCCCGCAGACGGTCTAACTGCTAGGCACAGCCCCGTGCGCCGGGCCGCAGAGAGCCGACCGTCGGGAGTCCCTCCCGGCACTGAGGTCGCAGTGGGGGGGGGGCAGGTGCCGGCTGAAACGTGCCTATCGAGAGAAATGTTTCCTCCTCGGCTCTGCGGTCGCACCGAAAAACCATGCACGCAGAATAGACAGACCGGAGAGGCGTCTCTGCGCCCTGGACGGACGGTCGCCAGGACACAGCTAAGAGATTGAATGGCAGAGCCCCGGCTCAGCCCCTGGCCGCCGACTTAGACGCGAGCGTGAGCGAGTTCACCTCGCATCTGAGACCTTCCTCATGCACGATGCTTCCTGCTCATTCTCCCTGAAAACCGGTTCCTTAAACCCGGCTCCTTTTCCTCCCCCGTCCGGATGGCGAGCCAGGCGGGACCGCCGACTTTGTCCTTTTCCATGTCTCTCTCGTTTCCCGAGTGCCACTTTTTACTAACTCCATCTTGACCCACTCACTTGGGATATCGTTGTTATCATATATACTAAGTTTCCGTTAATCGTCGGCTCCATTTCTGAAGTTCCGTGGGTCCGGAGCAGAGTGTCTCTGCCCGGCACACTCGCTGTGCGCGTGAGCTCCACATCTCTCCGCCTTTGATGGGACGGTTTCTCCCACCCGATGACCGGCTCTGTGCCCAAAGGGGAGTGACAGGTTCGCAGTGACACGCCAGGGCCGCGGGGTCAGGTGTGGACACAGGATCGAAGAGGCTGAGACGGAGAAGCGGCCGCGGGGTCTGCCCGCTGGCGGCCGTCCTTAGATGCCAGTCCGGCGCTGCATGGTGCCGGCTTGGACGGCGGCCGGGGGGCCCAGGCCCTGCCCGTCTCTGTGGGACTCTGACGGGTGAGGGCTGCCCTCGGCTGGGGCTCCTGGACATGGGGTCTGGCCCCAGACGTCCCTTGGCTTGTGGTGTCTTCACACGGCCTTCGCCTCTTCTCTGTGTGTGTCTTGTGGAGGACGCTCGTCCTCGGGTGTGGGCTGACCGGTTAATCCAGGACGACCGCTGACCCTAAGGGCCCTAACGTGCTCACACCCGCAAGGCCTTTCCTTTAACCGAGGCCACATGTGCAGGCTCCGAGGATCAACATGCGCGTCTTTTTAGGGGTCGCTGTCCGACCCCCCACAGGTCTGCACCCAGACACCGCTAAGCGGTCCCTTCTGCAGCAGGCACCCGGGCAGTCCCACAAGACGCCCCAGCGTGCGAAAGTGTTTTCAGATTGTCATCTCTGCACAAGCCGAGAGGAGGAGACTTCCTGACACCGGCGGAACACATCGTGAACCCCGATTCCGCCCTGTGCCCGGGCCCTGGGCCCACGCTGGCCGGAGTGCAACGGCCGGCCTGGGGCGGTTTGTGTCCAGGCCCAGAGCAGAAGCCGAGGCCACCTCTCCCATCGGAGGGATGGAGACAAGGCAGGCCAAGGACCACGCGCCGAAGCCCCGAAGGCCTGGCGGCCTCTCCCGCACACACGGCGCTCGGCGGCTGCTCATTGGCCACCAGGCTTGACGACGCAAGGCCCGGTTAGCGGGCGCCCCTGTCGGCAGCCCACAGAGGCTGCCTGGTGCCTTCCTCAGCGGCACCCTGGTTCAGAGGAATTAAATTAAACATGAAATCTCTCTGCCACGGAACAGTTCGTCGAAACCCTCCTAATAAAAATTCACTTGAATGTGCCACTCAGCGGAATTCTGTGTAATTCTAGACAAGGAAAATTATTTCGGAAATGTGTTCCTGTATTCAGCTGTGTAATGAATACAATTATTCTTATCAGCCAGCGCTGAGCTTGCCAGTTACTGCACAGTAAAGACTGTATTTGTCGAGGGGTGGGCGAGATACCCCGCCGTTCATGTGCGCCTGGCCTTATCTCCTTTCTGCTGCCAAGATTATGGGAGGAGAAAATAATGAGCTTTCTTTAAAGGTAAATAGAAACTTCAACCCCAAAGAAATGTCTCCACTCATGCAACTTCAGAAAGCATTTTGCTCAAAGAAAACGCTCCCACCATGTCGCCGAAGCTTTTGCGGAGGAGGGACGTGGGCGAGAAGCCTCTCATCTACACGTGGAGCCGGGTGTGCATCGGGGCCCACTCGAGGCCGCGACGTCCTCGCGAATGCCGGGGCCTTGTCGCCGGGCTGCCTGCGAGCCGAGGAGGCCACCGGACGGCGGAGGTTCTGACGAGACGCTGTGGAAGGACACGGCTCCGTGTTGGGAGCGTGCAGAGCCCAGCACGCCGGCAGCGAGAGCCGGACCGGGAGCCCCGGGCCGAGCCCACGTCGGTGGACTCGAGAGGGACGGCAACTTGCGGCACTGATTTTTTGCACTATGTGTGAAAACCGTAGATCGTTTTATGTGGGTTAAGGTTTTTCTCCTCTGCCTGGAGTGCACGCCAGCCCGGCCGAGGCTGGCTTGCTAGTGACGGACAGGACTCTTCGCGTGGAGGCGTGAGTCTCCGGGCTCCCTGTGTCCCACCGGTCCGAGGCACAGGAGGTGGCCCACCCCCATGACTCCCAAACGCACGGTGAAGGTAAACCGAGCTCCTTAAACTACTTTTTTTCAACCGGATGCTCCAACGTGTTTTCCCAATGCATCGGTAGCTACAGCGATGCCTATAATCGGAGCTGTCAATAAATTTCCTTCCCTTCCATCTTTCCATCACCGCCAGTCCCGAAAGAGTTTCTTGAAGTGTCATTGAAATTTTAAGCCATCTTAGGTCCAGGGAAGTAGCTCAAAGTGGACGTAGCCCGGTCAGGTGAGGGGGCGGGGGGCGGAGGACGTGCGGAGCCCCGCCTGGAGGCGGTGCACGCTCTGCGGCCCCGGCCGGGTCCGAATGCCGGGCTGCCTCCGCGCTGAGCCGGGCGGTGCCATGCGGGCCTCGCTTCTGCCGGGCGGAGCTCCGCGGAAAGATGCTCATCACAGGACGACGCCGATGACCATCGGAACCTACGCCGTGGAGCAGCCGAGATGCCAGAAGAGGCAGAGTCAGCAAGGGGGTTCCCCGCTCTCCTCTAAAGCATTCAGCAAATACGCAGCTCCTCGTCCTCCACGCCTGCCTCCCTCTGTCTCCCTGATCGTGAGACGGACCCCACTTCCTCCCCTTCCTGCCTGCTCATGTACACATGGCGTAAAGGTCGACGGCACACGACCCTGCGAGAACTGGGTTCCCCCTCGAATCCTGGCAACACCGGGATCCCCACTCGCCCGGGAAGGGGGCTATACCACCTTCTGCCTGAACGCAAGGCGGGATGCACTGTGAGAGATGTGGGGGTGATTCCTCCGGGATGGGCGATTTCTCAAAGGAGCCTCATCTCAAGTCAGAGTCAAACCAAAACCATAAAAAAGGTATCGGCCCTGGCTCTTGGCTTTCTCAACGATTAGATGATCCGTCTACAGCTGTAATTTGCAGGTTTGATCTTTGAGACTCAAACGGAATGAGACATTGATGGCAGGAAAGAAACACGGTGAGCTCCCCGCCCTGGGACGCAATCTCAGTCAGCGGGCGGCCCCGAAGGGGGCCAGAACTGGGGGGGATAAACACCCCATAGAAGCTGAGTGATGGAGCCCACGGCAAGGAAGACCAGTAGACCAGGCGGCTTTCCCACACTGACGTCCCAGCAGGGATCGTGGAGTACCCCGAGCCTCAGAAAGCTGCCGCCTCTCAGACGAGAGGCTCAGGATCGATGGCGAAGCCAGGCCCACAGAGAAGTTGTCTCAGTGATGTGCGGAGGGCACTGCAGGCAGCGTGAAGAAACCGCGGAGTCCAGACAGCGTTTCAGGACACTGTGAAAAATATGTAAGCAACGTGTCCAATTACATAGAAATCTCCTTTGGAAAGAGCAGGGCCAACAAAGGAAAGAATTTGCTGGCCTTGGTGAGTGTGGCAGGGATCACGTAGCGTGTTTCCTCGGGTCAGCATTTCCAAAAAAAAAAAAACCCAGAAGGTAGTGGATTATCTACCTCATTATCTAGCACACGTGTCACCTAGTTCCCTTCCTTAGCACACACGCACACACCTGGGATTTAGGATTCCACATACATCTTCCAAAGAACTTTAATATCTATTATCTCGGCTGGTCTTTACAGCAATCTTATTAAACCAATACGGATACGTTTATTATTTTCCGTTGACAGATAAGACCGCTCAGAGTCAAAGGACATTAAGTGACCTTCCTGAAAGACATTACGCTCTGAGCTCTTCCTACAAACTTATTAGGACACTTCAGGCTGCAGATAACATGACCTCAGCTCGGACTGGCTGAAGCAATGGGGGGAGGGGGACAGTTGGCTTGTGTCCCTAACGTCAAGCAGTGACCTTATTGACCAGAGGCTTCACGGAGTCCAGGGCTGGAAGGAACGGCAGCCGGGGCCGTCTCCGTCTCTTGGCTCTGATTTCTTCATGTTCTCTCATTTTAGGCAGCTCCCCCCGGGCAGAAAGGGGCCGGGTGCCTCAAAATTAGCTTTTCGAGTTATTCATGTGTTATTAATAGCAGCAGTGATGACGACAGGAAGGCAGGAATCATGACACCGGGACACGGGGCCATCCCGAGGGCAAGGGACGGGCCCGGCCACCATGAGCCTGGCCAAATCAACCGGCGCGGAGTCATGCCTTCACCCTCCTCTGCTCCGTGGGCAGGGTCAAGGGCAGGACACACTCGGCCCCACCCTGGGAGAGTCCCCCGGGCCAGCTCCAGCTCTGTAGCTTCCCGGGAGCCTGCCCTCCCTGCCCACACGGCACTGCGGTTACGCGTAGCCAGGAACGGCTCCGCTCCAATCTGAGATCCCCCACTGAGAAGCAGGGTGACCTTGGGCAAAGGTCTTAACCTAGCTAAACCTTCCCGACGTTCTAGGCAGAAATACATGCCCAGGGAGGCGGCGGGGGTCACGGGAGAGGAGGTCCCCAGCCCCACGCCTGGGGTACAGTCAGACCCCATACACGCTGGCTGCGAGCTGGCCGCGTGCCGCCGGAGCCCGCTCCGTGCCCGTCTCCCCACTAACGTGGTCCTCCTAGCTCCAGTCGGATCGCTCTGCTGGTTTTGAGGAGGCAGGTCTTGCCTTCACCAAGGGTGAGGGCCCAGAAGTGACGTCTGAGGAGACAGGCATTTTGTGTTGGTGGGTGAGAGGCGGGCTCCTCACCAGCCAAGGCCTCTGCCCTCTGCCTCAACCTGCCGGGAAAGGAAGAGCCGCCTCAGGGGAACTTGCCAGCGCGTCGGCCCGCCCAAGCGTGGCCACTGCCCCCTCCCAGGGGCGGGCCTCGCCAGGGGCAGCGCCTCTCCTGTGGGATGCTCTGTGTCCTGTGACGGATTTCTCAGTGCTTAGATCCCAGTCTCCTCCTCACGTGTCAAAGGGAGGTGTCCAATAATCCATTCTTCACAGGGTTGCAGCAGGAATAAATGAGAACATTTAACTCAATAACATTCGGGCTTCCTTCTCATCTGGAACCACCAACGGAATTTAAATCCTGGATCAGCAATGTGATGTGACTCTTTAAGCCACATCCGATTTTTTTTTTCCAAAATCGTATATACATGTTTATATAAAATATATTTTTAAAATATATATTTATATATTTTAATGTGCATTAAAATATTTTTTTAAGTACAGTTGGCCTATGATATATTAGTTTCAGGTGTATAACAGCAATTAGACATTTATATAACTTACGAACGATCGTATTTTAATGAATCTAGTACCCATCTGACACTACGCATAGTTATTAAAATATTATTGACTGTGTTCCTTACTCTGCACCTACATCCCCATAACTATTTTGTAACTAACTACCAATTTGTACTTTCTAATTTTTCCTTCTTCTTCACTCACCCTCTCAACCCCCATCCCATCTGGCAAACATCGGAACGTTCTCCGTATCTATGAGTTCATATTTCGTTTGTTCATTTTTCCTGTTCTTTACATTCCACATGTAAGTGAGGTCAGGTGTCACTTGTCCTTCTCTGCCTGACTTACCTCAGTCACCACAACGCCGTCTAGGTGCATTCCTTCTGTTGCAGATGACCAGACTTCATTCTTTTTACGGCCGAGGGCTATTCCATGGCATGGATGCACCACCTCGACTTCATCCATCATCCCCTGCTGGGCACTCAGCTGCCTCCGCATCTTGGCTGTTGCAAATAACGCCGCACGGATACATGTGTCCTCTGAAGTAGGGTTTTGGGTTTCTTTGGGTGAATACCCAGACATGGGCTTACTGGGTCCTTTGTCTCTTGTTGCAGCCTTTGTGCTAAAGTTTTTTTGTCTGGTGTAAGTATTGCTACCCCAGCTTGTTGTTTGTTTCCATTTTTGTGAAACATCTTTTCCATCCCTTCAGCTTCCGTCTGTGTGTGTCTTTTTTCTTGTTGCTGTTCTGATCGGGTGTTTTCTCTTACTCTATTTCCTAGATCACCAGTTCGACCCTCTGCTTCTAATCTACGATTGATTAAGGGATTCTTCATTCCAGTTATTGTATTCTTTATTGCCGACTGGTTCTTTTTTATGTTTTCTATCTCCATTTTTATGTTTTCTCTTTCTTTCTTAAAATTCTCACTGTGTTCATCTACTCTTTGCCTAAGTTCCTTGAGCAGCCTTGTAACCAGGGTTTTGAACTCTGAATCTGATAGGTTGCTTGTCTCCATTTGTTTAGTTATTTTTCTGGAGCTTTGTTCTGTTCCTTCATTTAAAACATGTTTCTTTGTCTCCTCATTCTGGCTGTCTCGATGTGTGTTTCTTTGCATTAGGTAGAGCTGCTAGGTCTCCTGTTCTTGGCAGAGTGGCCTTATGTAATAGGTGTCTCGTGGGACCCAGTGGTGCAGTCTCCCTGGTCACCTGAACCGGGTGCTCCAAGTTTGTCCCTCGTATGGATCGTGTGTGCCCTCCTGTTGTGGTTGAGCCTTGGTTGCTGTTTGCTCATCAGTGAGAGGGGTTGACCCTCGGGCTGACTGGTTGTGAGTACCGGCCATGATGACAGCGAAGGAGCTGCCATTCAGGGGCTGACCCCACAGAGCATGATTCACTTTAGCAGGGCTCTGGGGGCTGCCAGTCTGCCCTTTCTGTGTGTCATCCTTGGATGTGGCCCCGGGTGATTCTCTGGCTCAGACTGAAGCTGGCCACCAGCTGTGCAGGCCGAATCCTCCTGGAGGAGCCCCGCTGAAGGCCAAGTTCAGACACAGCCTTTGCCCAGGGCCACCTGACACAAGGCACCAAGCAACCCACAGATGGTCATCACACATGCTGGGCTTGGATGTGCCTCGAGAGGCCAACCCGGGAACTGAGGCCAGCTGCTACTAGTGCCAGGCTCGAGTTGGCTCAGCAAGAGGTATGGGGCATGCCGAGGGCAAATGCTGCTTGTCTGGGTTTTGCAAACCTTTGAGAGATTTTGTAAAAGTCCACGGCATGAGCCAACATAGGCCATTCGTATAGAAGATCCACTGGAAGCAGCTGGGGTGGGCTTGCACGTGGGGAGGGGCAGGGTCTCAGGGAATCACCCGGGCAGGGTGAATGGTGTCAGCCAGGTGGATGGAGACTCAGATATGGCTCCCACCTGCGTCTGCACGCTGGGCAAGGGGTGGGCCCAACCAAGAACCAATGGCCTCTGCCAGCACTTATGTCTGGGAGGAAGCTGCCCCTCCAGCCCTCGCCCTTAAGCCAGACAACTCAGTTCCTCCCTGTGTGTCTCTGGTGCCTTTTGAGCAGCTGCCCCAGCGCTGGAGCTCAGAGCAAGGGAGTCCATCAGCGGTAAGTCCACGTGCGGGCCCTTTAAGAGGATGCCTGGGACTCTAGAGGTTTTATGTCTTGCTTGGCCACAATCTCTGCTGGTTTTCACGGCCAGAGGTGTGGAGACTTCTCGACACTGGAATCCTGGGCTGGGGAGCCTGGTGTTTGGATAGGTTCCATCACTCCTTTAAGGGGACCTCTGCAGCTGAGATATCCCTCCTGAATTTTAACCTCCACATGTAGTGTGAAACTAGCCTGTTTTATGTCTCTTCCCCTCCTATTAGTCTCAAGATGTCTTTTTCTGTGCGTCCCTAATTGTAGGACTTGTGTTAAGCTAGACCTCAGGCTGTTTTTCGTGATAGTTATTCAGCAGTTTAGTTGTGATTTTGATGTGGTTGTGAGAGAAAGCAAGCACAGCGTCTACCTGCTCCGCCATCTTGACCAGAGCCTCCCTCTACACCTCATTTTTGGAGGTAGAGAAATAGCACGTATTTCCAGATACTCTAGAAGACCGTTAGCAGGATCCTGTGAAGGATGGGGCTCAGGAGCCCAGACCAGTGTGTGGTTCGCAGCACTGCACCCCCCAACTCCTTCGCGCTCTCTCTGCAGTTTGTTTTCTCACCCAGCCAGCCTGCCAGGTGTCGGGTGGCCCTTCTCATGTGCCGGGGTCCTTCAGCAATGACTCACACGAATCGGTTCCTAGACTCATCTCTTCTGTGTTTGGGAGACTCCTGTGGTCACACGGACTAAGCCACCTTAAGAAGGGGGTGGGAGTGTAATCAAGAGCGCAGACAGGCCAGAGGAGCACCCAGGAGGTCCCCACCTGCACTCGCTGTAGGCGCCAGCTGCTCCCTCTTCTTAAAGCGTCCGTGTTCTTCTTGTGTTCCGACCGGCCAAGCCCCTCTGCGTGCTCAGGTCCAGGTCCCAAAGCAGTCATTGCTGGGCTCAGTTAGATACCACCCCCACTTGGGGTGGCTCTTTCCAGGACCCCGGCCGGCCTCCCCACAGCCCCGCTGGCTGCCGGTGTCTTTACTGATCCAGGGATCACCTCCCCCCTGTGATGAGTACACCTGTGCCGCCGCCATCGCGTGAGGACAGTCAGCGGGGAAACAGGTGTGACCAGCCTGCTCGCTCCTTGCAGCAAGGTCAGCCTGTTCCTATCGCTGCCATGACCTTAGATCTTGCCTGGAAGTGAAGGAGAAACAAGACAAATCATCCCCACGAGGGCCCCAAGGACAAGGAAGGGTGGTTTCCAGGCTTGGGGTTGATTAGTGATGTCTGCCGATTGGGATTGACTAGTGATGTCTGCCATTTGGGGTTGACTAGTGATGTCTGCCATTTGGGGTTGACTAGTGATGTCTGCCATTTGGGGTTGACTAGTGATGTCTGCCATTTGGGGTTGACTAGTGATGTCTGCCATTTGGGGTTGACTAGTGATGTCTGCCATTTGGGGTTGACTAGTGATGTCTGCCATTTGGGGTTGACTAGTGATGTCTGCCATTTGGGGTTGACTAGTGATGTCTGCCATTTGGGGTTGACTAGTGATGTCTGCCATTTGGGGTTGACTAGTGATGTCTGCCATTTGGGGTTGACTGACTAGTGATGTCTGCCATTTGGGGTTGATTAGTGATGTCTGCCCTGGGGAGGACGCCGCCGGGTGGCAGAGGCCTGATCCAGCTTCCCGGCCTGGGGAGCCCCCGCCCCTCTCCCTCCTGGGCGAGGGTGGGCTCTCGGTAGCGCACTGAAGCCCCGGTGTAGACGAGGCTCTGGCTTAAGCGTCCTCGCAGAGCGCTTCAGTTTTCAGTCTGGGTGGCCGAGCATTTGGCCCAGAGACAATGTGTTTCCGCGTCACCAGGGCGGGGGGAGATTCGTGAACTGCCCCCCACCGCCGTCCCAGCAGCGGGGAGCGGCCCTGCGGACAACGGTGTGGCCCTGGTCACCTCCACAGGCGCTGTCAGGGCTTCGGGAGAAGGCGGAGCCCTTCCTGGGAGGAGCAAAGCCACGCGCCACAGGGTCAGGTCGCCGCGCTGCGCGGGCGGGACGGCTCCGCGCATGCGCAGTGGTAGCCCGCCGGAGCCCGGCCTCAGTGTCACTCCACAGTGTCACTCCACGCTGCTCCTCGGCCTGTCCCGTCGGCGTCAGGCAGGGCAGCCTGCGTTTGTCCCCTCGGCCTGGCAGGAGTCGCCTCCGCCGAAGCCAGGTTCCCTGTGAGACAGCGGTGCTGGTGGTGGAGGCGACAGCTCAGAGTTTATCGCCCCCCCCAGCCCCATCAGGCTCAGGAGCAGTGGGGACCACAACGACGGGGGGGCTGTGGGCGCCCTGTCCTGCCCCTGTGACGGCAGAAGCCACGGGCGGACACCCCCGGGACTGCCGGTCTGAGGGTCTCCGCTGATGAGGGGGATGAACACCCCGCGCGCCTTCGGCTGTGACCCCGCGCGTGTCCCGCGCTGACCCTCCAGGGGCTCCGGGGGGCCGGGCGGTGACCCCGCGCGTGTCCCGCGCTGACCCTCCACATGCTCCGGGGGGCCGGGCGGTGACCCCGCATGTGTCCCGCGCTGACCCTCCACGGGCTCCGGGGGGCCGGGCGGTGACCCCGCGCGTGTCCCGCGCTGACCCCCCACGTGCTCCGGGGGGCCGGCCGCGTCCTGGCGGAGAGCACAGCCTTCCTCGGCTTCCTCCCGCCGCTGCCCCGTTCCTCACCGCGCCCAGCGGCATCTGCTGGCGGCACCTCCTAAATAGCCCCCTGGTGCTCATGTGCCACACCGTCTGCTCCTGGGGGCACCAGGTCTGAGACTGCGACCCCCACGTTTGGCTTCAGGCTCACGCGCGCGGATCAGAGTTTGTCACGTCTCTGCACCGCCTCCCCAGAGGGCCGCGTGGTTCTAAATAACACGTCCCCTCGGTCTCTGTGCGTCTATTAAACCCCTTCCTTTCTGCCCTCGGTAACTCGCTGCTTCCTCTGCCAATGTCTGTGGAGCAGGAAGCGACGAGCTGAGATTGTCCCTGTGATGACGAGGCTATGGCAAAAGGAAGCAGGGCCTGGACCGTGGCCCTGTCCGTGGGAGGAGGGGCGCAGAGCCCGCCGGCGCAGGCTTGGGACCCTGGGCACCCGGGGTCTCTCCCGGGCGGGAAGAGGCGGGGCTCCACGCTGCGCCTCAGAGAGGGGCACGGTGTCCCCAGGGCGGTGTCCTGGAGTCAGAGGGAAAGGCCCAGGCAGCGTGTGGCCAAGGGCAGCGTGTCCAGCTGGCGATATAGGAGGTGGCCTCAGCCTGTGGGCCGCTTGTCGCCGCGTTCCCTAGGAAACGGGGGACGTGCAGACACTTCCAGGCGGAGCTGGTCCCCGGGAAGCAGGTAGAGGGAGCCCCGCCGCCCCCACCTGCCCTTCTGAGGGCATTACCCAGCTGAACACGCCCGGCCGCAGGCTGACGGTTCCGTCCCAAAGAATGCCTTCAGGGAGGCTGCAGGGGACCGCGGTGCCCCTGGCCTGGCATAGGGGGATCGGGGATGAGGGCAGGAGGGGGCAGGATTTAGCCATGGCTCCCTGTGTCCTGCTGGTCTGAGTGTCACCCCATGGGACTTCCCTGTGGGACTGCTGGGCGAGCGTCTGGGTATCTGCTTCAGCAGCAGCCGGGGACCCACGGGGCAGGGCCCGGAGCTGACAGGGCCAGGGCGGCAGGCTGTGCCTCGGCCGCTGGGAGCAGCGCGAGGCCCGGTGCCTGGGGAGGCACCGGGTGGCTGTGAGGCCAGCGGCTGCCCCACTGTTCGGGCGGTGTCAGCCACTGTGCGGGTCTGGCACGCAGACCGACATTGTGTGGCTGTGTGTTTATCGTCACGTGCCTCAGCCTTGAGCTGGTCCAGTGACGTCTGTGAACTTCAGCTGTCCCACCCGTAGAGTTAGCGCCGCCTCGCAGGGCTGTCGGAGGGTCGTGGAGGTCGTGTTCTGGCCACCACATTGTGCCAGGACTGAATGGTGCAGGTTGTGGGTTTTGCTGGACACACAGCCTTTGTCCCCTCTGCTCAGCTTTCATTGCAACGTGACAACAGCCGTAGACGACAGTAAATGGGGGTGGCCGTGTTCCAATAAAACTTTATTTACAAAATCAAGCAGCAGGCCAGACTCGGGCCCCTGGCTGCAGTTACCGAGCCGGGCCGAGACTGAGGGCTTCACTCCCACGAGGCCGGACGCTGGGCGTGTGTTTGCTCAGTGGGCACAGTCCCCTCCCGCCACACGGTCTGGAGCACGATGAGCACCCACTAAGTGCAAGCTCCCTTCACCCCAGAGAGGGCGGCCGCAGGGCTGAGGGTGCTGCGCACCCCGCGGTCACCCAGGAGCTGCGGGTAGGGAGGGTCTTTTCCAAAACTCTGCTTTCCCTCTTGTCCTGCCCGGTCGGCGGGGGCGGAGCGAAGCCGGGGAGCGTGGCGTTGGAAAAACGCAGTCGAGGAGGAGACAGTGGGGGACAGGAAAGGAAGTGTCAGCTCCTTCGTGACCTGGACCGGAACGTAGCCCGTGCCCCAGCCGCACCGTGTAAGCGGGGGCTGCACTGGATGCTGCTGCTCGCACTGTGGCCTCAGGGGGTTCGGCAGCCCCAAGACGAGCGTGCGTGCATGAGTGCGTGTGCGTGCATGCTGCGGCCTGCGTGAGCAGGCACAGAAGCAGATTCCCGATCGGTCCAAAAACGAAAATTGGCTTTTAAAATGTCTCTTTGCCCCCGCTGGGCCCAGTTCGTCCCTTCCACCTGGAGGCCCAGGGACAGATGAAGTCGGAGGTCAGCCCGGAAGGACACACCGCCTCCGGCACAGATGACGTGTCGTTAGGCAGGCGGTCGGGTGCGTGCAGGATCCGTTCTACAGAACTGGGTTGTTTTGAGCCCAGAAAAGGGGCTCTGCCCTTCGGTCGATGAGAAGTCACCCCGCTGCTCTTCGCCTGAGGCGGCCAAGGTCCCTGACTTGCAGGCGTGCGGCACAGAGGAAAGGGGGTACACCCGGGCTGGCGGGAGAGAAAAGCTGGTGAGAAGACGGGACTGGGAGCGAGGAGGGGCGAGGCGAGACCCCCCCCCCCCCCCGCACTCTCCGTGCGGCCCTGGGCGTGGACAGGAACCTCTCTGAGGCTCAGCCTCCTCGTCTGACCAATGGGGAAGGGACGCCCATCTCCCTGGGCTGGTGTGAGGACTCGCGGGACAGATATTCGTAACCGATCGGGAATCTCCTTCTGTGCCTGCTCACGCAGGCTGCAGCATGCACGCACACTCACTCATGCACACACGCTCGTCTTGGGGCTGCCGAACCCCCTGAGGCCACAGTGCGAGCAGCAGCATCCAGTGCAGCCCCCGCTTACACGGTGCAGCTGGGGAGACCGGCACGGGGTACATTCCGGTCCAGAACTCACCCCACCAGCCTTTTCTTCAGGGAAAAGACCACGTCTGTTTGGGAAGAAACATTCTCCAAGCAGCCACTTGAGAGCCTAGGGTTCAAGGCCAAGTGATTGGCTTGGGAGGTGGTTCCGAGAAGCTGGGGACCAAGCATCAGGGCGAAACGCAAAAGAGCTTGATTGTTGGGAGCAGTCCGAAGAACAAGACACTGAGCATTTGGAAGCTTCTGGCGATAAGGGAATGATTAAATACTGTAAGAAAAATTATGCAATCTTCAAACATGGTTGCATAAATAGCATCTGAGGACACATTAAACACAAATAATATATTGAGTACATAAATAAGAACCATACAAGTATACGCATAGAAAATGATGAGAGGAACACCACACTCTTCAAAGTATTAGCTAGCGTCTGGGCGGTGCAGTTATGGATGGATTTAATGGGATTTTATATAACAATCTATATTTCCAAGTGCTCTAGGCAAGGTATGTGAAACTTACTGCTGTATTAGATTGAAAATCTGGAAGCAAATAAACATACATTATAACAACAACAAAAGACAATCAAACGCGATCCGTGATGCCGACTGTCTTCTAACCTGGAAGAGTTAATACACACAGTTCTTGAATTTAAAGTCTTATTTCTTGAATTTAAAGTTCTTGAAACTTGGCCGGAAGTGGGGGACAGTGGATGTATGGTTCAAGGCTGCCCCCTGGTCTAGCTGACCAGTGTGGGGGACGTGGGGGGGGGAGGGGGTGCTGCCTCACGCTGAGCCACTCGGAGCTTCTCTCCTGTGAGTTTGAGATGGGAGCCACGAGGACCTGATGTCGCTGAGCGCCCCACCTGCCCCCGCCTGCTTGGCCCCGCCTGCTCGAACCCCTTCCCCAGCCGTCCTTCTCCTCCAATCAGGTTTCCCCACCCCCACCCCGCAAGAGTCTGGGGGCGGAGCTTAGTTTTCTGTCGCTTGCCCTCAAGAAACGGTTAGGACGCGTTTGTGGGGGTTCGGGTTCAGCACCCTGGATACCGTGAGCGCAGCGGTTGGGCTCCTGGGCCTGTCTGACTCGGTGGCACCGACAAACTGCATCTCCACCCAGAGGTCACGTGCCAAGCAGACTGAACTCCGTCCACAGCAAACGCCGGCCAAGTGCAGGACATTCAATACTGCAAAACGCATGTACAGGTCCTCACGGGGCTGCAAGCAAACACACAGTTCACAGAGTTAGATTTTAATGGGAGCAAAGCAGTGAATTCCATACTCTCTGGCATGATGGAAATCTGTTTACCTTTTGGGGGAAAAAAATGAGAGTTTAAACTGTGAGTTAAGTAACGCCGTGGACGGCAGGCACCCATCCCTCAGTATATTAAACGTTTCTTCCATCATCCACACTGTTCATTACAGGAAAGTAAATTTGCTCAGCCGCTAAATACCGAACATTCGCTTAGAAAACATTAGGAATGTGATCAAGAGATTTTCTTTCTCATGAAATAATTGCTTCAAAGCTGTATAAATGCAGAGTGCACCCTTCCTGAGGGCTGGGGCCGGGGGCCGCGGCAGCCGGAGGGTTTGCCTGCTGTTGGACATCGCTCTTGCCCCCTTAGCCGGCCCTCTCCGCGCTGCCCCTCGCCCCTGCCCTCGCGATCTTAATTATACCCCTGCCGGGGGTGGGGGGTGGGACGCACATCGGGAGCCATAAAGCTCTAACCTGACGCCGGCCTCGTCGTGGGCACCGCCCTTTCCTGGAGCGGATGGAGTCCTCGTCCGGCCAGTGACCAGCGGGGGTGGGGTCCGTGGAGCCCAGGAGTGGGACCGAGAGGGAGCGGTGGCACCCTCGGCCCTGCTCCAGGGGGCGTCCTGGGGGCAGGCCCAGCTGAGAGAGGCTTCCGCCGCAGATGCCCATTCATTCTGTTGGTCCGAAAGGTGACCTCTCGGTCGCCCGCACTGGTGATTGCGCCGAGGGCCCCTGCTGTGCCGTGGGCCCCGTCACACCTCTTCCCCTGACCCGTGAGTCCCCGAGGACAGAGGCCGCGCCCGCACCCTCCCCGGGGTAGACTCCTGCGGGCAGGGACACTCACTGATTCAGTGACGAGAGGATGTCTGAACAAGACGCACGAGAGCCCTTTTGGCTGCAAGAGTTAAAAGCCAAGGTGAGGAGACTAGCCGGGGGACCCCCGGGGGCTGAGGCGGTGGCCTCGGTCCAGGGCCTCGGAGGCCGTCCCTCCCACCTCTGCCGCTCCGTGTGGCCGCCCCTCGGCCGATCGCTCACACGGCTCCACCCAGCGGCTCTGGGCTTCGTTTACCAGTCAGCAAGCTCAGATGAGAGCATGTTTTCCAGTGGTTTCCGCTTGTCCAAAGACAAATCGGCCACGACGTCTGGGGGTCAGGCATGGGCTCCAGGCGGGAGCTGGCCACACCCCGCCGGGCCCTCCGGGAGCTGGAGCGAGGGAGGTGCCACCCACCAACCAGCGTCGGGAAACTTTCCCCGGGGGAGGATGGCACCCCCAGGCAAAACGCCACGGACCCCACAGAGGGAGACGGCCTGGCAAACGGTCAAACCCCAGAGCGGGCTCAGGGGCTCACTCGAGGCGGGAAGACGATTCGGCTGCGTGGGCGTCTGGACCGCGCCCTGCGGAGCAAGGTTTGCCGGGTGTCCGCCACACCTCGTCGCCGAGCTCGGCCCAGCGGGGTTGGTGGCACCAGAGGGAGAAGGGGGAACTGTGTATTCGACGGCCCGCCGAGTGCTGGCTTCTTTAACCTGCCCGCTGCGTCCGGGGAGGAATGTCCTTTTCGCAAGGTGTTTGTGAGGCTCGAGGCGGGAGTGAGCCCCAAGCTCGCAGGGGGTGCCCGCGGTGGGCGAACAGGGGGTGCCCCTGGAGAGAGCCGCCCGTCCCGGGGGCGGGCCCGCCTCACCCGTGCTGGCTGCAGCTGCGTTCACGCCCCTGGCGGCCACATTGGCACACGCTTTGCAGGAGGGTTTCTCGTCGTGTTAGCAGAGGTGGCGTGTTTGTCCCCCGATGGCCCGTGTTGTGACAGAGCAGCCTCACTCTCCATTAGCGGGCCAGGAGAGCAGAGTCAGGAATCGCTTTTGAAAGCAAACGGGGCAGCAGGAAGGAATCTGGGAAGGAACCCACTGCCCCTCCCGGTGTCTCCCCCTCGCTCCACGAATTTCGGTTCTTCTCGAAGGGACGACTCGGCGGCTCAGTGGACACACGGGGGGCCCCCCACAGGCAGCTGCTGCTGCCGTCAGCAGGGACACTGCTGGGCTGGCTCGCCCGCCCCTCCGGGCCACGTAACGCCCTCCAAGGCCGAGCCCCAGCCCCGCTGCCTCCCCGGCTCCCGGCTCCGGGGAGCTGAGCCTTCGATCTCGCAGACAAGGCGTCTGGACGCGGCACCCCTTGCCCTGCCCCTACCCAGCGGAAGCTGGCTGCTCACCCAGGGAGGAGCAAACTCGGCTCGGTCACTGAGCCTGCCGGGCAGTGGTGACACACAGCGGGGGCCACACGGCCGAGGCTCCGCCCGCGGGAAGCAGCCGCTTAGCTAGAGACACACGAAACAGTCATCAGTGACGGCTGCAAAATCACAAAGTGCTCGTCGGGGAGCAGAGGGGGTGGGTGGGCGGGACGGCCCGGCCCAGGGACGGGAGGGGCGTGAGGGTCACCGGAGGACGCCCCCATGAAGGCGGCGGGAGGCCGCGCGGTGGCCCTGGCGCCCGGACGCTGCTGGCCACTCACTCTGCGTGGCGCTGGGTGACGTCCCGTAGTGCTACGTTAACCTAACACTCAAAGGCCTCTCAAAGCGAGAGACCACAAGCATTTATCGGGGTTCGTTAAGAATGGCTGTCCGGGGAGCGTTGATTTAGGCGGGACGAAGGCGAGGGAGGGGGAGGGGACCGGTTCCATCGGCGGAAGGCGTGGCCGTTGGCGCAGACAACGTCACACATGAGGCCCATGCTAAACGACTTGCCGTTTTCGGTCCAGGAGCCATCGGGCTGGCGCCGGTCCGCGGTCTCACTGTGCGACTGGTTCTCTGGGACCCGGGGCTGCTCAGGCCCCGTCCAGACGCCGTCGCGTCCCGTTTCCGCACCGCAGCTGCGAGGCGGGAGACGTGCCAGGCGGCCCCTCGGGGCGGCTCGCACCTCCGTGGGCGGGGCGGGGCGGGCGGACGTTCCCTGTTCCGTGCCCTGCGGCGGGGCCAGCGCCCGACTTGGTGTGCGAGCGATGTGACCATTTATAACTGGTCCGTCCTCCGTCACGGTTATTTTTAGAAGCTCCTAGGAGCCTATTTTAGGAAAAAATAAAAAGTATTTTAAAAATTTATAGGAGAGGATGTTCATCAATATGTTTTTAAATGAATCGATGTAACACTGGTTAATAACGTCATATAAATTCCAGGTGTGCAACGTTGCAATCTGACCTCCGTCTGCTCCCCCGGGCGCCCCCCACCCGAAGCCTAGCCCCGCCCCGTCACCTTGAACTCGACCCCTCTCGCTCTCTGCACCCGCTGCCCACCCCTGGCCCCTCTGGTCACCACCTTTCTGTTCTCTGGATCTATGAGTTTGTTTCCTTTCTCCCTTCCCGCATCTGAGTGAAACCATATGACTCTCGTCCTTTTCCGTCCGACCTGTTTGAAAACGTTTGTTTGTAGCGATGCACGTTCCTCTGTGTTACCTGCAGCGTTATTCACAGTGGCCGAGATGCGGGAACAACCTGTGTCCCCTGATGACGTGGTGAAGACGACGCGGTACGTACGGCCCACGGACAGCGACTCAGCCGCAAAGAAATGCTGCCATTCGTGACAACACGGCAGATCTGGAGAGGATTATCACGCATTTTTATAACAGCGAAAAACAAGGAGGACAATGTGTCCACAAGTAGAATGTTTAAATCCGTCCGAAAAAGTTATAATTTTTATGTGTTTCCCCCCTAAAGATGAGAGACAGGAAAATGCACCTAATCTAACGCTAAACAAATAAAGCGGAGCACAGACACATACGCTACGATCCCGATGAGGTAAACGCTGGGATTTGCGTCATGAGAAACGAGCGGATGAAGGTTTAAAAAACGCTAACGCTGCTCCACACAGACGGTGACGGTGTCATCCGGCACTTTCGCTTTTCTTGTCCTCCTTCTCCTCTGTTTTGCGAATTCCCCACAGGAAAACCAAAAGTCGGCACGGCGTGTTTGAGCCGCTAAGCTGATCCCCAGGGTGCTGTGGGGCGTCCCAGCCAAGCCGGTTCGGAGCTGGGCCCGCTCGCTGCCGTCTGTCTGTCCACCCCTGACCATGACCAGTCGATGCAGACGGTACCCATGCCTGCCGTTGAGCCCGCGGTCCTATCGGAAAGACACCGCGGGCCGTTAGTGATACTGCTGGCCTTGCTGACGAGGACGCGGTTTCATTTCGTTCGATTCTTCTCTAGACCTGGGCCGGCGTCCGCCTGACCCGCTATCCAGGACTTTGGGAGATGGCGGAGAGATGCTCCGTGACCGACGGCGAGGGTCCCCCTGGCGGCCCGTGCATTCCTGCACCGTGGTTCTCTGGGGGCTGCACGACTCAGACGCCCACAGCTGGTTTGTGACGTGGGAAGGACAGTTCGGCCCTGAGTGGCCTGAGGCACTCGGGCCCGACCGAGTCCCCGTGGTCCAGGGGCTGGACACAGCCCCCAGGGCCAGCTCGCTTCCGAGCTCCTCCTGGTGGGAAAGGCACTGTCCCTATGGGCCGGCAACTGCTGGGCAGACGCTCTCTGTCCTCGGCACTCAGCTCGCCCGTCCGCACGTCCCTGTGCACACACCAGCAGCCACCACCGCCCGGCAAGAAGACCCTCAGCCATCCAGAAACTGCCTCCGCCCCCAGGGAAGCCTCTCGGCCCCACCCTTTGTCACTGAGGTCCCTTGCTGCGCAGTGATGGCAGATGCCTGCGTGAGGTCATGCGTGTGTGGCTGTCGGAGATGCTCAGGCCCGCCAGGGGGGCCGCCTCGTGGGAAAGAGAAGACCAAACCCGAACTCGCAAACAGAGCCGTCCGCTGATGCCATTCTCTCCTGCTGCTGTGACCAAATATTTAGTCACGGGGGAAATGGCTGAGCACCGCCAGCCAGGTCACGAGGAGCTCGGCAGACGAGCGCTGAGGCGGCCTCCGGCCGGCGCCCCCTCACCCCGGATCCTCGCGGGCCCCGTCAGAGCGCGGTCTGCCTGTGACCACAAAGCAAGCGTTTGCCTTCAGCACGCGGACGGCCACCTGGCCCCGAAGTCTGCTGCTTGCACAGACAACACTCATTCGTTTAGACAAAAATGAGATAAATTCTGATCCGACTCACAGGTCAATAAGATTTGGGGAAGCTGCAGAGTTCCGAGATTGCATTACTTTAAAGACTGCAGAGTTAAACACAGCGGGGTCCAAACGGGGATAATTTGGCTGTCACACCGAGGCCCCCCTCCCCTGCACCGAGCCACGGCGCCCGCCCGCTCTGAGTCCTCCTGGCCTCTAAATCCTCAGCTGCCCGGTGTCTGGAGTCTGGGGTCCTGGCTGCACCTCTTCCTCTCGGTCCCCGGGCCCGGCACACGTATGGGGCGACGTGAAACCCAGGGGGGGAGAGAGAGGGGAGGCAGGGGGCCACCGTCTGAGAGGGCGGCGGTGGGGGGAGGACTCTCCTCCCTGCCACTCATCCTTCCAAAAGGAAGAGCAGCTGCCCCGGCCGCCCCGGCCCAGGGCTCCGTGCCCACCGCCCGTCCCTCCCAGGGCCCGCCTCGGAGGACACCCCTCCTGGTCCCTCCCCTGCAACGCCTCTCCAGACCCTGCCACACCCGCCTCTGTGCGTCTGCGCCTCCCGTGGGGACAGGCGCAGGGGGCAGCGTGGCCCCCATCGACAGCCGTGGGGCTGGGCTGAGCTGCCCTTTGGTCCGAAGCTAGTGCAAGACGGGACGGGTGCCGGGCCCCAAGTTCAACTGCGAACAGAACAGCCGGTTTGCATACCGCGGGCCGTTTTCGGGGTGGGGGTGATCGGAACGTTGCTGAGGGCGTGGCCACTTTGAAGCGAGGCACGTGACGTGTCAGAGCAATTAGTAACTGTCCCCAGGGACGAGCTGGGGGGCGGAGGCGGGAGCAGAGGCGGGGAGCTGACATGTCCCTCCGCGTGGGAGTCGGGATGGCCACCTCTAGCCCAGCACGAGCCGCCGGTCCGTTAGGTCGAACATTGATCACGGGCAGCGCTCGTGTCTCCTTCCCTGCTGGACACGCGCTGCCTCTGCTGCCAAGGCAAACGGGCTCCAGCGCTGCCCCCCGCCCCGGGCGGAGACCGCCCCGTGGTGCAGGGACGGTCATCGGAGTCCTGCTCAGGCTGGGCGGGTCTCGATGTGGCCGGAAGACGAGGCGTCTCCCGTGACAATGCCCGGGGCCCCCCTGCCTACAGGACCCACAAAACGCCACCGGAAGCCCACGGGCGATGCCCGCCCCCCCCCGTCCCAAGCTCACGTCCAGCCCCGAGGCTCCCCTTCCACTGTCCGCTTCATCCACAGAGCTCGCCATGACCCTCCTGGCCTGCGAGCGTTACCGCCTGGTCCCCGCCTCTGGCCCCGGTCCCCCTCCCCCGACACTGCCGTCCCTTGAGTGTGGGAACCATGTCGTCTGTTACTCACCTTGGTACCCACATCGCCCACCCAAAGGTGCCATGCCTAACGTTGCTTGGTAAGTGTCTGCTGAAGGAGCGAATGAATCAACAAAAGAGAAAAAGCGAACGAATCTGAAAGCCATTCCCAGAGGGGACGAAGGGAGGGCCGGGCCCCGCCGCCAGCTCGCCTGAGACCCGGCGGCAGCTGGGGCAGGAGGCAGGCGGAGGAGGGTCCGCAGGGCCAGCCCTCCGTCCACCCGGCCTCCCACGATTCGCCCGAGTCACCTCTCCTTCGGGCATGGCAGGGGGTCAGCGAGGGGCCGGCCTCCCCCCTCCTGTCCCTCGGGGACCCCTGTGAGTGCCTCTGGTGTCCCAGGCCCTGTGGCGGGTGTGGGCATCCGGTGACGGGGTTACAGCAGGCACCCCGTGCTCGGACGCCGCACCCCACACTCGGAGCTGCACCTTGCGCTCAGACACCGCACCTCACGCTCGGACGCCGCAGCCCATGCTCGGATACTGCACCCCGTGCTTGGACGCTGCGCCCCACACTGCGCCCCACACTCGGACGCCGCACCCCGCGCTGCGCCCCGGGTCCACGTTCTGTTCAGAGCCTGACCCAGGAGCAGGGACGCGAGGAAGGGGACCGAGGCTGAGGGCCACGGCGCTGGGCACAGGCTGTGAGGGGGGTGGGCTGGACAGGACGGCTACCCCACAGCCTGGGGGTGCTGGGGCCGCGTCACCACAGGGGGCACCCGGCCACCCCCATCCTTCCTGGAGATGAGAAAGAATGGGGGCCAAGTGTCCACCAGGTGGCGATACAGGACAGCGAACTGTGCGGCGCCGAGCCAGGGACCAGGAGCCTCCGCCTCGGGGCCCGGGCCGGGGGTGGGGGGTGGGGTGAGGACGCCCCCTGCCCGGGAGGCTGGCTGCCCGTCCCAGGCGGAGGCTGCCGATGCCAGTGCCTCTCACGGCCCCTGGGCCCTGAACAGGGGAAGAGAGGGCAGGATGAAACTCCTACGTCCGGCTGCGTGGCCCCGCCCTTGCTGTGGTGGGCCCCCGGGGGGCAGAGACGAGGGACCCCGATCTCCGTCTGCGGGTGCCGTCTGCCCCCAGGGAGAGCCGCAGGGTGCTGGGCTCGGGCCCCAGGAAGGGTCTGGAGCGCCTGACATCCTCCCCTCTTCCCCGCTGCCCTCCGGCCCTGCCTCTCCTCGCCTTCCCCCTCCCTGTGGGACCCGCGGGGAAGTGACCCCGGGGGGTCGGCACGTCCATCGTGACCGCAGCAGGGGAAGGAGCCCGAACCCCGTCCGGGGCCACAGCCTTCCTCAGGAAGGGGCCGGCCCCGGGGTGCTGCCCTGGGAGCCCCCAGGAGTCCGCCCCGCGTGGACGCCCCTGCCCAGCCTCGCCGCTGCCTGAGCCAGCGCTCCGGGTGGATGGGGAGCCCCGTCTGGAAAGGGGTGCGTGCAGGCAAGAAGCTGTGCTCTCTGCAGGGAGCCCCTCTCGTGTCCCCCAGCATGTGGCCGCCGCACTGACAAATGTCCTTGGGACGACAGGCTCTTGAATCTCATTTGCAAGTCAGAATTAATTCTTGTTAGGAGTGTACAGAGCCAGTGTCAAAAGGACATTTGACACAAGTGCTTGTCCCCAGTGTGGGGCGTGACCGTGGTACAGCGTGGTCATCGGAGCCGAAAGGCCTTGGCCAAGACGGTCGTGGGGGGGCCTCTGCCCGGCTCCCAGGGCGCAGACTCGTCTGCCCATCCTCGGAGGCGGCCTCGGTTCCCGCAAGGGCTGGTGGCTGGGGGGGGGGGGGACAAGGGAAGCTGAGGGAGCGTGCTGGTCACGCGCCTTCTCTCTTCTAGTCTGGCACGTTTACCCCCTTGCACGACCCTCCATGCCACCTCTCTGCTCCCTTCACCCCAAATCTGAGCCAGCCGGGAGCCAGGCATCCCCAACAGTCAGGACTCACTTTCGGGAGCTGAGGTGGCAGCCACCAGCCTCCCGCGACCCGAAAGCACGAAGATACCTCGGCTCAGGGACAGCCACGGGGAGCGAGCGCCCCCCACGCAGGCGGGGCTCCCCATCCGCCCGGCGCCCTCCCTGCCCCCAGAGCCCCTCTGCCTCTCTGCCCCCTCTTGGCTCCCACACGTAATGGCAGGCCGGACTCGTCTGGACCCGCCGCGCCTCCCCGGCCGTCCCCCGAGTGCCCGGTGGGAAACCCCGTCCCGGGCGTGAGGCCACGTTGGCCCGGCCCCTTCCGTGCCGCTGCCGGCCCTGACCTCTCGCCTCTGATGCATTCGTGTCGTTTGGGTTTGGTTTTAATTCCACCTCCCAGGGCTGCGTCCCCAGCAGGTCCGATCAGAGCGGATGAGACCGATCAGAAAGTTCAGTGATGACGCAGACGACCGACCGCCACAGAGCTCAGGGAGACACAGGCCCGGCCCCCGGAGGACAATTCCTCGAGCGCCATGTGCAACTACTTCTGAAACACATCCTGCTAGTCGCCATCAATTAACTGCCAACTGCATGCCAGACAGTGACGAGTCCTGCAGGGACATTACCTGTGACCCTCCCAAGATCTCCAGGGGTAAAGAGTAAGACCTGGGACCCCGACGAGCATTACGAAACGGCATGTGACCACCTGTCGGTCGCCACCGGGTGCTGAGGTCGTGGGCCAAAGACAGGGAGACAGACCCAGCTCCTGCCTCCCGGAAAAAAGCCTGGAGAGACCGGCATGAACAATGAATACGGGGACAGTCGAGACGGCGCACGCGGAGGTCCCCGAGCGCCCGGAACGCCTGGCCCTTCGGCAGGTGACGTCAGGGCTGTCCTTGCAAACGGCATCACGAAGCTGAAACAGCTCATGAAAATGCCCGTTCTCTCTCCAGTGTGGCGATTACAGCAGGAAGAGAAGGAAAACACGGGCTCCGACTTCTCCACAGAAGCCTCGGCCCGGGGCCCGTCCCCGCGGCCCCGCTCGGCCACGTGGCCTCTTCCTCAACGACCTCGCCCCATCTGCTCCTGCCGCTCAGCTCTAGGTCAGCAACTTTTTCACATATATGTTTAGAAAAGGTAATAAAACAGTTTTCCCCACAGGCTTTGCCAACTGAATGCTGTTATTTCGAATTTAAAAAAAAAAAAAGCAGAAAACAAAACAAAAAAGGAGACTGAATTACCCACCTGTGGAAAGGAAACCACACCAGTGACCCCCAGAGGCCCTTCCGGGCTGCCTGCCCCCCACCCCAGCCCAGGCCAAGTCTCGGACTTGTCGCAGGTCCCTGCAATCCCGAGGCGGCCAAGGTGTGAGGGGCAGGTCCCCAGCCCCTGCAGCTAAGTGCGAGGTCCCAGAACCGCAAGGACCCGCTTCTAAATCCTGATCCGACACCCGGCTGCCCCGTGACGGGGCGAGCCACCTAGCCTCTCCCTGCCTCTCACTTACTGGTCAAGTGAAGACGGACAGCGATTCCGGCCGGGTGCTGGGACGGAGTGAGGCGGCGACGGGTGTGCGGAGCGTGTGTGGCACCGGGCGCGCCGACGTCACCGCTGGCGGTCCCGCTGCTGGCGGATCGGTTTCCCGCCTGAACACCGAGGCCGGAGTGATGAGCGTGCCCGATCGAAGGCCTCCCTCGCCAAAGGCAGAGGGACAGACGGGCTCCCGGGGAACGCAGCCGGCGGAGAAACGTCTTTGGGGGTTTGTGACAGGGAAGAGCTCTGGACCCTTGGCGAGGCCGCCAGGCAGGAAGCGCTATTTGCGCGCTCTTCGAGCTCCTCCCAAGACTGATACAACGTGGGAGCCATCGGAGACGACTGGAGACCGCTTCGGAGAACTGTCTCCGTGAGGCTGCGAGGCGGGGCGCGGCGGGCAGGCTGGGGCTCGTTTCTATACCGAACAGCTGGAAACGGCCTCAGTGCCCGCCCTTCATGGCCGGGTAACCCCCACCTGGGCCCCCCGCCCCCCGCATCCCACCACGTGCCTCTCTCCTGCGACGCCCCGAAACCCGCCCTCCCTGTGAGACTAGCCCAGCACCACCTCTTACTCAACCGGGGTGTGTGTTTCTCGCGTGTCGCCTAGGGTTTTCCTGCACCATTATTATTTAAAATTTGTGTTTATGTCCAGCAAGCCAGCATGCTCTGTTCGTCTTGGTATCTCGAGAGCACAGGACAGGTTCTGGACCACTGTGGCACACTCACTAACGTGGAGGGAGTGTGTGTGTGTGTGTGTGTGTCTGAGTATGAAAGTTGTGCACCAAAAAAGTATGCGGTAGTCATCTCTGTGCCCTAAGGTTACATGGGTTATTTACTTACTCACGTTTTTCTAATGGTGCTCCAATAAACATGTATTATATGCTCCTTACAAAAGGACTCAAAATATGTCAAAGGGAAAAGGAAAGACTGGCGTTCAGAGAGGGGACCATACCGTGTGCTGAGCGCACCAGAGCGAGACATGGTTCCTTACGACCCACACACTCTGTCCTCGGCAGAGACCCCGAGACGGAGCCACTGATGTGGCCACACAGCTCGTTAGAGGCAGAGCTACGATGCCAGCCAGGCTCTTGGGTCCTGAGCCACTGTGCCCCTTCCAATCAGATGCCTGGCAGGCTTTCTCGCTCCTGTCACAAAGCCCTGGATCCCAAAAAATGGTGGCGAGTCCTATTTGGGGGTACCAGAGAGAGGGAGGCACGATCCTGAGAGCGCTGACTCAGAGCTGGAATCCGGGGCCCAGGGACCAGGTCTGGGCCTGCATGTCACAGCCCCGGACTCAGCGGGGGCCCGTGCTTGCCATTCTCTCCCCCACGTGCTCTGGGCTGACCCCCAACAGCCAGGATCTGTGCTCTTTTGCCTGATGACCTACTCTGGCCCCCAGGACCCTACCAGGTTCAAAGTGCTAGGCAGTTGTCTAGAAGCAGCTCCGAAAGGACTGTGGGGTTGGTGGGTGAAAACTCAGCTCCCTCGCCCCCAGGCCAGGGGGCCCCAAGTGTGTGTCCTGCACCGTCTCCCACCCCTGGAGGCTCATGGCGGTCCTTGGCTCCATAACACACAGCTCTAATGGGCTGCCTTCCCTGCCCTGCCTAATTTTCTACCTGCACTCAAACCCTCATCTCAGGCTCCATTTGGGGGAAATCTAAACCAAGACCATGTAAGGCCCACGCAGAGGATGGAGGCCCCTAAATGTGTCTCTGTTCTCTCCTGGTTTCTGTTCAAATCACGAGGAAATCTCGAGTTACTCCCACAGACATGTACTGAGCCTCTGGCATCTGTCGGTTATTTTATCAAATGCAGAAAGAGGCAAAAAGGACAAAATGAGACATGGATGCCACTCTCAGGAAAACACAGTTAAGCTGGCATCATGTGACGTCTGCCCCTCAAAGGAGAAGCCGCTGCCCGGCACAGGAACGACCACCAGGCATCCCTTACGTCAGTAGCTGCTTACTGATTAGCTATCACACACGCATTCATCGAGTATCAAACTGGGCACCAGAGGCTCAAAAATGAATGACAAGACCCCGGATCTCACAGGGGTCCCAGAGGACATGAGAATTATGCACATTTAGCCAGTTTCAGACATGAAGGGATTGAGGCAAGGTAAATTCAAGCCATGCCCGTGGGAGCCCAGAGATGCCAGATGGGTCTCTGGTGGTACTTGGCCAGGAGACCGGGGCAGCGGTGCATTTTTCCTCTGTATTACTCCTTTGCTGCATGATTGAGGCTAGATCCTCACAATATCTCTGCCCGGGCCTCCACGGTCCTGGGAGCGTAGCCTGGCGTGGCTGCGCAGCTTCCTGGAACACTCGCACGCACACCAGCTCAATTTTACATTACTAACAATGAGGATTAGTGAGATGATAGGCGTGGGATGCAAGTTGCACGAGTCGTGTAAATTCGAGGAGTAATTATCGCTGTCACGTGTGACGCATCCACTCACGTGTTCCTAATTGCTCAACTCTGCGGCGTTACCAGAGCTCGTGCTGTTTTCTGAGTTCACGCCCCCTTCCCCATCACGGTCTGAAACGAGCAGACTCACTTTGCAGCCCAGTCTCGATAGAACACCTGGCCTCTCTCCTCGGCACCCACGCAGGCCCCAGTGGGGAACTTTACCCAAAGCTCATGGCTTGAATAACCTGTGCCACATCCCAAGAACTGAGCCATCTTGGAACCAGCCAGGGCAGAAGGTCCCCCACTGCCTGCTGGTCTCCCTGCCCTGCTCTTTGGGGCCATCGCCACCTCCAGAATGCCTTGGCGGTCCCCACTTTTCTGGCCACTGTGAACAAAAAGCCCCTTAAGAGGCTAGTGCCCATTTCACAGCAAGAGAACATGTATAGGAGGCTTCCAGTCAAGATGGCGAAACAGGTAGACACTGTGCTCACCACCTCTCACAACCACGTCAAAACTACAACTACAGAAGAGCCATAATTGGGACTCGCCTGAAGTCTAGCTGAACAGAAGTCCTACAGCTGCAAACGCACAACTCGAGACTGGTAGGAGGAATGGAGACGCTGAACTGGTTAGTCCCACACTGGGAGTGGCAGTCAAGAATTGGGAGGGACCTCTTGGCTGCAGGGGTCCCCCCACCCCGAGGAGAAAAGGGTCCCGGCCCCACACTGGGCTCCTCAGCAAAGGTACTCAGTGCAGAGAAGAGAAGTTCCCACATCTCTGGCTGTAAAAACCAGTGGAGATTGTGGCCAAGTAAGACATAAAACCTCTAGAGTCCCAGGTGTCCTCTTAAAGGGCCCACACATGGACTTACCACTGACAGACTCGCTCTGAGCTCCAGCGCTGGGGCAGCTGCTCAAAAGGCACCAGAGACACATGGGGAGGAACTGAGTTGTCTGGCTTAAGGGCAAGGGCTGGAGAGGAAGCTTCCTCCCAGACATAAGTACTGGCAGAGGCCATTGGTCCTTGGTTGGGCCCTCCCCCTGCCCGGCGTGCAGACGCAGGTGGGAGCCATATCTGAGTCTCCAACCACCTGGCTGACACCGTTCACCCTGCCCGGGTGATTCCCTGAGACCCTGCCCCTCCCCACGTGCGGGCCCACCCAAGCCGCTTCCAGTGGATCTTCTATACAAATGGCCTATGTTGGCTCATGCCGTGGACTTTTACAAACTCTCTCAAAGGTTTGCAAAACCCAGACAAGCAGCATTTGCCCTCGGCATGCCCCATACCTCTTGCTGAGCCAACTCGAGCCTGGCACTAGTAGCAGCTGGCCTCAATTCCCGGGTTGGCCTCTCGAGGCACATCTAAGCCCAGCATGTGTGATGACCACCTGTGGGTGGCTTGGTGCCTCGTGTCTGCGAAGCTGTCCGTGGGGGGTGTCGGCTCTGAGGAGGTTAGGACAGGAAAGCCGCCGGATGGACCTGGCCTCGTGGGGGGTGTCGGCTCTGAGGTTAGGACAGGGAAGCCGCGTCATGGACCTGGCCTCTTCCACCCTCCGCCTCCCTGATTTTACCTGTCAGGCGCCCACCTCCTCTGGGAGCTGTCCAGGGACAAGGGTGGTGCCACTGTGGTCCTCAGACTCCATTTCTAGCACAGGCACAGGCCCCGCGCTGAGAAGATGCTGGCTGAATAGACACGGGAAGGTGAACTCAGGGTGTGCAGAGTAAAGTGGGTCCCGCCCAGCAGCTGGGGGCTGGTGGCAATGGTCCCGGACATGCCCAGACCCTCCCCCTGCACTCCCTGCCGCCCCAGCCTGTTAAGCGAAGCAGCGAGGTCAAGCCCTCCCCCACCCCGCCCCCGAGAATCCTCCGAGGGAGGAAGCACGTCCTATATAATCCTTTCCTTTCAAAATCAGCTCTATTCAAGTCGGCATTGTGTGTCAACCATAAGAAATTGGGCAGAAATGCTTATCACTCAGAGCTATTTTTTCAGACTGAAGTCCACATCCAAAAAGCATTCATTGTCAAAGGCACCATCCCCGCCTGGTGCTTCCGGGCCCGCGCGGCGCGGGGCCGAGGTCAGCTGGAAGGCCTGCGAGGGCCCTTTGTGCCCCGCTGTTTGCTAGGCACCCGCCAAGCGGCCCACGCTGTCCTCGCAAGCTTCAGAGGGTCCTACACCCTCCTCGAGGTCCAGAGGCAGACGCCCACGCGCTCCTGGCTGGAGCGAACCCCCAGCGGTCACTGAGCTCGCGGCGGGGTCCCTGACTGCACCACCTCTGCTAGGGCCGGACGCGGTCGCTGCGGGGGACAGGGGGTGGCGCTCAATACCTACAAATGAGGAAGTGTTTCAGAGAGGTGACTCAGCTCCCCTGAGAACACCTGGGGGTGTCCAAGGTCATGCTGCTGGCGCCTGATGGGGCCGACGACCCCAGGGCGCTGCCGCAGGCCGCCCTGTTGCACCTGCGCAGACGTCCACCTGAGCCCAGGAGGCCTGGCCGTCCGCAGTGCGCCTGCTCTCCCGATGGCGTCTCCCGGCTAGGCCTCAGGGAGCGGGCGCTGGTCCAGACAGCTCCCCACGCGGTGTGACGGGCGCAAACAGGTGACGCGCAGAGGCGCAGCGCTGCCCCCGGGGCCCCGTGGGGCGCTCCGGGGGAGCTGTTGGCGCCTGCGGTGGACGGCTTTGCTTCAGCGCCGCGAACCGCGGTCCCTTGGCGTTAGACACGTCACGTGACGTCCCTGCGCTGCAGTACACCCACCCCCAAGACGCGAGCGAGAGGGTGCCGACGGCGTCCTCGCGGGCGGACGCGCTTGCCAGTGCCAGGCGCTCGACGGCTGCCCAGGTGTTGGCTCTTAGTATTTGCCTAATAGACATATATTTGACCCATATGGTGTGAAAATGTGAATTAGTGGTCAATACTTACAAACCAAAGGAGTTCGTGCAGTAACATGGACTTCCAGCTTTTCATGACAGCTCAGGTGTGTGGCCAGTGCTGGGTAGCTGTGTCCAGATGGTCAGCAGCTGCCTCCCGCTGCCGGGACACCCCATCCCCAGACCCCACGGGGCCCTCGCGGCCTCTTCGCCGGCCTGGAACACTCACCGAGCCTCCCTCGGGCTCCTTCTCATCTGGTGCGTGCTCCCCGTGCACCGGCGTCGGGCCTGGCAAGATACAGTCCCTACTTCTGAGACGAAGCAACAGGAGGAAAAGCAGGTTAGGGTGTGAATCTGGAGAGTGCGACCCCGGATGGGGCCGTGGGGGGCGGGGGGAGCAGTGGGGTGCTCTCAACAAGGCTGGAACAGAGGCGGAAGCCATCGGTCTCGGCCCAGAGCCGCAGCCGGAGACTGTTGCCAGCTGATGTCTCACCCCGATGTACAGAACTTAGGGCCAGAGTACATGCGCACAGGCGCACACGCGCACACGGCCGCACACGCGCACACGCGCACACGCGCACACGCGCACACGCGCACACGGCCGGCCACTTCTCACCCGGATGTACAGAACTCAGGGCCAGCGCACATGCGCACACAGCCGGCCACCTCTCACCCGGATGTACAGAACTCAGGGCCAGCGCACATGCGCACACGCCCGGCCACCTCCCGAGGACAGGTCATGCAGGGAACACCGAAAGCGAGCCCAGGCCATCGCTTGGCACAGGGCCTCGTTTGCCCGCGTAATGGAACGCACGCTCTTCTTCACGGCCGCGCCGCGGGCACTGCCAGTCTGGCCCCTGCCCATCCCCCCACCTTGCTTCCTCCCAGCTTCACTTAGCTCTGCCCACAGCCCCACCCACCACGCGGCGGCCCCGCCCCCTTCTCCCTGCTCAGGAACTTCCAGGCTCCATCGCTTTTCCTTCCCTCTTATCAGACTTCCCCGCACCCTCAAAGCGGTTCCTTCTCAGCTAAAACGTCCCCTCCTCAAACTCCCTGAACCCTGGAGCGTGGTGCTCTGTTCACTGATTGCCGTGTGCGTAGGCGTGTAGACGTATAGTGGGTGCTTGCCAGACAGGGTAGCGTGACGCGCTGTGTAACCACATGCTGGATGCACATGCTGGATGCATGAGCCCACTGAAGAGCTTCACCTGGCACACGTGTCCAGCCAGTTAATGTGAGGAATTAAGTGCCACACGAAAGGGACAAAAAGGGTGGGAGGGAGCATGGCGGGGTAGTCACCTGTTCCACCCAAGAGGACAGGGGCTTCCTGGGGAAATGGGGTCTGCATCGAGGGAGATCAACCGAGAGAAGGTGGCAAGCCAAAGCTCCTTGGGTCAATGTCACTGAGCAGCTTTTGGCCTGCCCGGTGACGCCTGTCAAAAATCTCTTAAGAGCACCTTCCAAATTCCGTGAGTTGGAAGGGTGCTTATTCTGCCTCGTGGCAATGAACACAAAGCAGAAATGAAGACGTCGGGTGACTCTGCATATTCCTCTGCCCTTTGGAAATACATTCAATATGATTTTACGCCATCCATTACTCCATGACTCTGCTCGGTTGATTTATCGTCCACTTTTGTTTCCTGTGTGTACAGGTGAGTCCTTTCTATTTGATTAATGGTTGGCTGCATGGGGCATTTGTGGCCGGTTCTGGAAATTCAGGCAAGTCTTTCTTGCACAGGACCCAGAATCCCTCTGATGATACTGCTTCTGTGAGACAGCTGATGCCGTCTGGCCGCCATCCTATCCCACTCCGTTCCGTTTTCAGGAGCATAAGAGCCTGCTGCAATGGCGACCCACCTTTACTGTTCCATGCTCACATGTATGCACATGCACATGCACATTCACGCGTGACGAATGATGAAGAAATAAATCCTGGTGTGAGATACCTCTGCCCTGCAAGCTGTAGTTGGATGAAGATTTCTGCTGGCTTGTGACACACTATGTCTCCCGGCTTTTCCCCCGTCTTAGCTCTGTTTTTCCTCACTTGCTGAGTCGAGGATTTGTATGCAAGAGACTTACTAAGAAAGGTCACTCTGGAGAAACCCAGAGCGGGTAGAGGAAGCACAGCCTGGAACAGGACGATGCCAGCGAAGGCTCTGAAATACAAGTGACCCAGGGAGTTTGCGGGTGTGGCCTAAACACACGTCCAGTGTCTCCTCTTGAACACGGAGTGTCTCTCCCATGAGGTGGGGTTCAGGCCGATGGAAGCCAAAGAAAGCGGAAGCCAGGGAAAGGGGTCAGGGGGGACACGGGCACCTCCGGTGTCCCTGACACGCCTCGTTCTGTCCTTTCCTTTATTTCTATTTTTGTTTTTTTCATTTCGTGGGGCAGGGAAGTTAATGCCAATTGTTCTGGCTACGTTTGTATTGTTTTTCATTTTCCCTCGAGGAGACTAACGGACACAATCCTCACTTTACTGATGCAGAATACGAAGCTCAGAAAAACAAAATAACTTACTTACGATAACAGGTAACAAAGTAACATACATGGAACAGCCCTGTGGTGACGGCGGGCCCACGGGCCTGGCAGTCCACCGTGCCGTGTGGTCTCTGAGCTGCGCTGGCCACACACACACAGCAGCTCCAGTAACTCAGACGCTGCCAGCAAGGCAGCCGTTCCGGCCCCTCAGGGTCACGTGGCGTTTATATGCTCGGTATGAACATTGCAACACACATCCAATTGTGACCTTTTTAATGGTGTCGCACCTGCACGCAGCCCCAGGGACCCGTCTCGTGCCCTAGCCCAAGGAGAAGATGTGCGATCTGTCAGCTTCGCTTTTATACATCCAATAAAATTAAATGGTGTCATATAAAATTAAAGCCATAATTAAAAATTGATTAGCACGTACTGTCTGCCGACCTCAGTATCTACTGTAGTATCTTAAACACTAGTTATATAGCTTTATTGATTGGGAGAAAGATAAAGTGCGAAGTAAAAGCAGCCAGTGAGCCGTCCACAGATGAAAGCAGCAAGACTCAAATCGCAAATGCTACAACCAAGTGTCGGATCTGAGGTTTTAGAGCTGTGTTTTGGCAAGGGGAGTCAGGGCGGAGGTGTTGACCTGGACAGGAAACAGGCCTCTGGGGAGCCCCTTGCAGGAAAAAAAAAAAATCTTTTGTTTTAGACATGAGATGCTGGGGCGGGGGTTGTTAACTGCTCGGGAAGGTGATAATTGCATAAACAACTCGATTAAGTATCAAACCAAAAATGAAGTTTTTCCCCTTTCAATGAAATGGGGAGGTCAAAATTTACAACGCGCCTGGTCATCTCTTTGCAGAGGGTTTTTGCTAGCAGGTAAAATCACAGCACTTTTTTTTCCCCCTCAGATGAATGAAAAAGACATCACACTATTTCCAGAGAGCTCATTTCTTTTCCATGTTTGTCAACTTTCTGCAGGGTTGGTTTTCAACGGTTTGATTGTTTTTCTGTGTGTTCCTAAATAAATAAGGCCATTTTTCTGCTTGCCATCATCAGTTCTACTAAGGTAGAAAGAAAGGAAAACATTTTGTGTCAGCCTTCCAGAAAATAGTCCTTCTGTTGGTTTTCTGCAAATAAGGAGCTAGAGAATTCTAGAGGATGCTGGGCCCTGGGTTTCCTTAGGGAGTCTGAGCCCTGACCAGATGGGGAAAAGAGCAAATGGGAGCGCCGTCACAGAGGTGGGCTGCAGTGGGTCAAGTCAGAATCACCCTATCCCTCAGCCCACTGGTAACTGCCACTGGGCGGGGCTGTCGCCGCCATGAGGCTCAGACCTGCCTGGCGCTGTCTCGTGAAATGCACGATGAGACCAAGGCTCAGGGCGTGGGCGATGTTTCTCGTGGTCACAGCGTTAGTGAGGATGAAAACCCGGGGGACCCAGTTCTGCCCCCCGAGTGTTGCCCGTATGTCCACTTCTGCTTCTTTTTCAAGTCAGGGCCTGAAAACCGATATTCTCAGCAGCAGCTCTGAGGTCCTAGGACGAGACACCTTGTTAGGGAAAGAACCGGGAATGTTCGTGGGGCTACCGCCTCTTGGGCGGGCAAGGGGACACGCGGGGCTGCCTCACTGCGGGCTGAGCACCAGAGGGATGTCCGCTCCGGCGTCGGTACTGCGGTGGAGCCTCTGAATGTTTTTACATCATCCACTCGTTTGCAGCTTAGGGTCTGATGGCAGAGGACCAAGGCTCAGAGCAGCGCAAGCACATGGCCGTGGCAACCCCTTAAAGAAGAGGTGAGTCCAGGGCTTGAATTGTGGACTCCTGATGTCAAACACGGAGGTTCACACCTGGCACTTCCCAAGGAAGGGCGCGAAGACGAGAAAACCATGACCGCTCGAACCCAAATGCTGGCTCATGCAACCGGAGCATGCCTGGAAACCCTGGCGCAGACGACGTAAATCTGAGAATGTGTGTCGACTTTCGAGGAGCTGTTGGTCTAGCGGTGGGGGAAAGCTCGCACATCATCCGTCCACGTATGTGTTTTCTCACTCTGTGGCAGGTATGGTGCAAAACTCCCTGGGAAGGCGGCAGTGAGGACCATCACACAGGTCCCGCCTCGCACGCTGACGATCCGGGAAAGTGAGAGAGACGGGACTGGCAAGCGTCACACACAAATCGGCTGCTATGGTTTGTTAAATGGCAAATGAGCATTTTTCAAAATACTCCATGGGCAACAACTTTGAAAAATTGCTCCCGGTGGTCCAGACTGTAATTCCTGAAATCAACAGAGATAGGCAGGGCCGGAAAGAGGAAGCACAGGCCGGAGGAGGCGGGGCCGAGGCCGGAGGGGGCGGAGCGTGGGCCCTTTACCCGTGCTGCCTGAGACATGGGCCCCAGTTCCACCTGATTTCCGGGTAAATCTGTGTGCGCCCTCATCTTGTGCTTGACACCTTCCTGTTCAAAAACGTTGCTCTTTTGGAGGTTGCAGCGCTCCACTCCGTCTTCTCCTAGCAGCCTGTGGCGGCTGCCAGTCCCCTCCCCGTGGGTTTCCCTCCACCTCCTGGCCAGGTGACAACTTGTCATTTCTGAGCAGGCCCCACCTTGGACGTCCCCGTAGGGCAAAGCCATTCTGCACAGCTCGTGCTGGTGAGGGGAAGTGGAGAGGCAGGGAGCAGCGAGCCCCAGCCCCCTTGGCGGCTGGTCTCCAGCCCTATCAGGCGACATTCACAGAGCGACAAGCAGGAATTAGCCCCTATTGATTTTATTGCCATAACATCTGAAAAACAATCCTGATCAAAGATGTCTTTCACACATCCCTCTGGCAGAAAATACAGGGTTTCGTCTGAGGGAAAATATGTTTCTGAATACACGTCCAAAACAATTTCTAAGAAAAGCAGAATCAAAATCAGTATTTCCAAGGTTAACACCACCGCCTGCCTGCGTGAAGATTGCAAGCATTTTTGCCTTACGAGAGAACTTGCCTCGATGCTGACTGGATCAGAACCACTCATTTCAGACTCATTATACATTACACAATGTCCCAAATGTCAGCTCCCACCCACAAAATGGTGGAATGGCAGCGTTTTCAATAATAAATTTCTTCTATTTACTTCAATACAGTGGGAAAATAATTCGAAGCATTAGAAATTCTTTTGCACCTGAAGGTAATTACAAGAAACAATACTGAGCCCAGGATTGTGGCTTGCTTTGAAGACTTTAAAGGGATTTTAGTGGGGGAGGGGGGCACGGATTACAAATATATAAACGAGAGAAGGAGAGGAGAGAAGACGAGCAAGCAGGTCCTGAATGTTTCATCGTCTGGGAAACCAGTTGCTCTGGTTTTATGCTAGGACAATTAAAAATGCTTAGCAAGGAGTGTTTGAAGTCAAATAAAAGAGAGGAAGAAAAGGACTCGCTAGCTGAAAAGGCCGTGAAACGGGGAGAGTAGGGGCCTCTCATTCTATAGGAGGGGCTTTGCAATTCAATTAACTTAATTGGGAAAATATATAACAAAACATCTGACATGAGACAGACAAGCTGAAACAGTCTTAGAAAAGCTCCACGTACTGCCAAGTCGGGGGGAAGAGGGAAGGGCCGCAGGGTGCAGAGCACCCCATGAATCCTGGATGCGTCTAAACCAGGGGCAGGGGGTGTGGCAGAGCAGAGCTCAGCAGGGCTGGGCATTTCCCCTGGAGAACCCCACAAAGAGACAAATGGTGTACGGGAACCAGATGCCTGGCCTGGAAGAGAAAATGAAGCATCCGAGAAGAAGCGCTTTGCAGGGTGCAAATCAAGGGCCCTGCGGGAGAACCGTGATAGGCACCTACTGCATGGGGCAGGGCTTGCCTAGCGACACTGGGTAACACATCCCCGGATCTCAGTGGCTTAGCATGACAGAAGTCTATTTCTTGCTAATGTTCAGTGTTTGAGCACCAGCTGGCAGGGGACTCTGGGGCTGTGGGCAGCTCGGGGTCTCCTTCCAGTCGGCATAGCCAGGAGAGACGACCACGCAGCCCACTAGGCACTGGGTCTCAACTCTGTTCTTCCACATCGGTGCGAGCTCGTTGGCGTCTCCTCTCCAGGCCTTTGCATAGCTTCTCTGTGATGTTACATAGTTTTCAAAACACCAATGCTTTAAAATTTCACCTAGAATTCTTTGAGGAATTCTTACAGATCCCTGATATGTTTTATCACCATGTTTGTGTGCCCGCTTTTATTTTGCAGCGATTTACTGACAAAACTCACCGCCTGGGCCCTAGAAGTTCCTGTCCTCACGTTCGGGCCAAACATTTAATGTCTGTGCACACACTGCCCCTTCCCTCTCATGGGCAGCTGTGGCTGAGGCCACCACTGCTGCTTCTGCTGTCACCGTCGTCACCACCAACCTGGGCCTGGGTCCTGATCCTGACCACCCCGGGGGCCACGTGGTACCCCAGGCTGCTCCAGGGATGTGTGCCGGGAGCCAGGCCAGCTGCTTGATGTCCCAGCCGCTCGCTGTCCCCGGAGCCCAGCAGCATGAGCTCGCACTGGTGGGCATCCCCAGAGTCCCCACAGAGACTGGTCCAGGGTGACGCAGCCAGGCAGAGGCAGGGCTCTGAGTCTCTGGAGCGAAGGCTCCCGGCAGGTTTGCGACATGGGACCCTGTTGCCCTCCACAGGGCTTGGCTGTGGCCTCCCACCCAGCAAGTCCAGCCGGCAGCAGCTTCGTCCCAGCTCAGACGAGGTCCTGCCAGCAGCCGGCGAGGTCCCCCTCGGGAGGACGTCCTCTATGCCAGGGGCTTCGCTGCCAGCCAGGGACGTGGTGGCATCACAGTCATTCCAGCCACCAGCGGAGACCGGCAGAGGGCCAAGGTCGCGCTCGGGTCTGTCTCACTCCGGACCTGGCCACGCAACCACGTCGGCACGTCCGGGGGCGGCGGCTGCAGAGCCGGAGCACTGCACCCCCTTGGAGCCGCGGGCCTCGCTCAGGCTCCGCCCCATCGCCCAGGCTCTGCCCATCATTCAGGCCCCGCCCCGTCGCCCAGGCTCCGCCCCCTCCGCGCTCCTGTGCGCTGCGAAGGGCTCGGCTCCCGGCTTGACCTGCGCCAAGAGCAGCGCCTCAGGAACGCCGGGATGTCTGTGCCGAGGTGGGAGCCACCCCGCCTGTTTCCATAGGCGACGGTCAAACAGGGCAGACATTTATTTCCCAGTCAAATGCAGCGACCGCACGCCGCTCAGGCCTGATGTCTCAGCGCTGTGAAGTCAGCCTGGAGATGCCCTGTGATTTTTTTCTTATCTTCGGTCCGCGTTAGAATTACGATCAACACAGCAAATATTCCGACCATAAATGGCAGAATTTATGGTGGGGGCGGGGAGCCCTTGAATGTACTGGGGAAAAATACACAGAGGGTGAGAAGCAGGGAGCAGTCTGGAGATCAAAGGTCAAAGTGGCCTTTGGGATAAATTTTACAAATGAAATCAGTTCGTCCAGGTTTGAGCAGGAGCTCCTGGGTCTCTCATGGATTTTGGGGGACCCTGGCAGGTCCCCGGCACCTGGGACAAGGTTTGAAAGCCCCGTGTCCAATGAGCATCACGCCACCGTCTCTCTTTCTTAGAAGAAAGATCGTCTCTGGAGAGCTCTGAGCGAAATGTCTGCAGAGAGTTTTCTTAGAATGTGGCCCTCGGCGTCCACACAGACATGGTCACCGAAATGCAGATTCCTGAGTCCCAGCTAAGAGCCACAGGGCAGGGTGTGAGACACGCCCCAGGGGAAGCTTCCCAGAGGAGGGCTCAGGCCTGGCTTTGAGGTCAGTCCCCAATGGTCACAGAGGACGACACGGGCCCCCCGGAGTGCAGGCTGCAGAGGCCGAGGCATGCAGGGAGGGAAGGGTGAGAGTGGCCGAGGAGGCAAGGCTCATGTCACAGAAACAGACGTGTCCTGCCGGGGCAACCACCTTTTTAAGTTCCAGCTTTTCTGTGTTATTGTATAAATTTAATCTGAATTTGAAATGAGGTCTGCTTTTCTTATAGTAAAGGTACAGCATCGGAAGATAGGGATACGGGGAAAACTGGTCGAAATGCAATAACTCTTCATTCATTAATTACCAGATGTTTAGAAAGGTCCCTAAAAGCAGGACTCTCCCCAGAGGAAGTGACCTTTGAGCTGGAACAGCCCTGAAACTTTTGAGTCCATGTGTCCATGTGTCAAGTCTCTTAACATGCGAGATAATTTACAACCACGAGACGAGCTGAGCGTTCGAATCTATAGCTTGTGGCTACAATATCTCAGGGAGAAGGGCCGATGGTCTCAAGTCACGTGACCAGCAAACCGGGGTTCTCTGCGGCTCATGCACCCCCCCACCTGTCACCTGACTTCTCATAGAGAAAACGCCTGGACTAAAACGCCACCTTGGAGGAGCGGGTGGTCCCCAGGTTGGGGACAGGTGCGTGCATCCTCTTCTACGTGTGTCTGTGAACGTGTGGCCTTGTTTGTTTTGGGGGTCCAGCTGCTCCCCCTCTGCGGGGGAACCTGGGGAGCAGAGGACATGGCTCAGTCGCCGGAGAGACATGACGACTCTGTCCTCAGAGACGCTTGGCCCTGAGCCTCTTCGCCGGCTGTCCCCCTCTGCCCCTGACCATCTGAATCTCATCTTGTTTTGGTGTCTGAGTCCTGGGCCTGATGGGAGGAGGGGCCGGCTCGGGGCCGGCGTGCAATCCGGCTGGAAATTGCTGGGCACACTCCACAGCTTTTAAGAGCTCTTCAATCTTTCAAATTGGACTTCACATGTGGGAGGTGGCGGGTCCCTTCAGCAAGCAGATCGCTTCCATCATCTCAAACCGTGCCCCGCACTGGGCACTGGGCACCCCGTGGCCTCTGAGTGCAGGTGCTTGGAAAAGCAGCTGCAGTGCCAATGACAGAGGCCACCACAGCGTCACGCCCTTGACTTGTAACTGCTCCTCTAAGATCTGATACGAAGCAGCTAATCAGGGACGTGACAGACTTTGACGAACAGCCTCCTTTAACGTGCTGTTCAGGATGACGTAAAACTCACTATCCAACAGTGGGGAAGCCCTTAAATGAACCGAGGGTACAGTCACATATAAAACAGCATGTGACTCTTAAACGAAGGCTTAACATACACTACCCACGGGGCTGTACGTATCTGATGACTGTACCCACATCGAGACGAGACGCACACACGGAGGTGCAGACACGGTGGACGGCGCAGCGGATCTCCTTTTCCACATCTGGGCCGGAACCTCCCATATCGAGGAGGAAAAGTGTAAAAGGGTATACAGCGATATTTTAATAGTGGCTATTTTTTGAGCAATGTAATCACATTATTTGAATTTTCTTCTTTAAACTTTCATAAATGTCAAAACGTCTATCTCTTCTGAAGCCAGAGAAGGAGTTACTTCGAACTTATTTCGTATGCGTATGAGTAACTGGTAAACTTACAAAGACTGAAGCTCTGTCGTGCATCCTCGTTGTACCCCGTCTGGTGGCTCGCTCCAGCCTCTGAGGATGGGGTGCGGGGCGGGGGGAAGACCCCCTTCTGGGCTCTCGATGGTACAGGGGACTCTGTTCGTGAACCGGGCTGTACCGTCCTCCCCAGCATGTGCCATCCAGAGGCCCCGAGGTGCAAAGGCTCAAAGCCGCCCGCCGGCCCAACAGCGCACAGGCCGGCGACGTCGGATGGTTCCGGCCACGCGCTGCGCATTTAGATAACGGGTCAGAGCGGGCTGGGCGGGGGGCCGTGCTGGCCCGCGCTCCACCGTCTCCCAAGCCGCGGTCTTGTCATTACGGCATTTGCCATGTGCCACAGTGGGCGAAGGTCATGCGCGTGATCGATGGCAGCAGACAGGCCATTTATTCTGCTGTTAACTTTTTATGGCAGTGAATGTGGGAGCAAGTGCAGTCGGAGCGCGTGGCCACGCATCTGCTTACATCCTCCACTGGCTGAGACTCACGGGGCGTTTGTCGGCGGTCCGGGGACATGGCCTTCACATGGGCTGCTGGGGAGGTGGGCAGGGAAGGGGTGCCTGGGGCTGACCACCCCACGCCCACGTCTGGAACCCGGGTGTGTCAGCGGCAGACCCCGAGCTGGGGGCCAATTACTACAAACAAGCGAACGAAGTCGCACACCAACTGGCGAGGGAGCGGGGGGGGGGGGGAGGGGGCAGGGCACGGGGGGGGGGGGCAAGCCACGTGATCTCAGGGGAAGTCGCAGCCACAGGCTGAGCCCGGGCTGGGCCCGAGCACAGTTACGCCTCGGAGCCTGACCAGGACAGAACGGAGCTCCGTCGTCTCACACTCGTCTGTCACTGGCTCCGAGCCATCTTCGGGTACAGCGGGGAGCATTTCCTGGGCAGGCCGAGCCCAGCACCCACACGCACCCCCAAGGAAGGTCCAGGAAGTGCAGGGCGGGGGACACATAGCTGGTGGCGTGGGTCTGAGGGGTGTGGGCAGGACACCAAAGCGACCAAAGGCTGGGGAGAGAAGCCGCCTGGGTCCGGGGACCAGGGCTTCGAGCTGAAGACGGCCTCCGGACCCGCCCCCAGCCCTGCCCACAGGGGGCAGCGGGGTGACTGGGGAAGGGCAGCCGAGCTCCGCGCCCCGAGCCCCGCCTGACGGAGGTGCCGCCGACGCCCAGCGCCCCCTGCGGCCCACCGCGGTCTCTCCCCACCGTTCACAAAACGCCCTTGGGCCTGCGGCTCCGTCGACCCCGGGGCAGTAGGGCTAACGCTCCTACACGGGCCACAGCGAACGAGACTCAGACTGGGGCGGCCTCGTCACTCACAGGGAAAACGCCTGGACTTTTCAAAGTCTGTTTTAAATTTCGTGGTGATTTTAGGGTCACGGAAGAGTTGCGGGGACAGTACGGGCAGTCCCCACTCAGCCTCGCCCCGCCACGGCTCGCCCGCCGAAGCCAGGAGCGGGACACGGTGCTGCCGCCGAGCGAGCCAGGCCTCCCCGGGGCGCCCCTCGTCGTCGTGTGGCTGTGGCCGCTGCCCTTTTCCACCGACGTCCGCTGTCCGTGCCGGGGTGCACTCACAGACACCCCACGCCACGCCCGCCCTCAGGAGAAAGCCGACTGCAGCGCCCCGAGACTTACCGGGCTCAGCGCCTCGTCCCGTGTGTCCCCGGCCACTCGAGGGCCCTCGTTTCTGCTCCGCACGGTGCAGCCTCTCGGTCGGGCGGGCCCTGCAACCGGCCCACGCGCTCGATCGCTCATCCCTCGGACCGTCGTTTGGCATTACTCACTCGGGGCCTGCCAGGTGCTGGGCGTTAACGCCGTTCCGGGACCACCGACGAGGGGCACCCTTCCGTGAGCACCCCTGACGGCGGGGGACGTCCCCTCCGATCCCATGGATCTGGAAGTGCCAACTGGGACGAGTCCCAGTAGGAGGGCCAGGACCCCGTGAACGCAGTCTTCTGCAGGCGGAGGGACAGACTGAGACCCCTGGGCGACTGGCCTGCGTGACAGGTGGCTGGCTGTACCCCCTCTGTGAGAGGGGGTGCGGGAGGGGCACCAGCTTCATGGGGAGGCGCCCACGCGGAGGGGCTGCCGGGCAGTTGGATAGACGGGTCTGGATCTCAGCGCAGCCGCCGAGTCTGATTATCTCGCCGGGATGCTTACTTCTCCTTTACCTCGGATCCCCGTGACACTCTGTCCATATCTATTTTGCGGCCCTTATCTTAATGCAATAAGAAGAATTATCTGCCTTGTGCTAGAGCCGTTTTTCCTCCTGACTGATGTCAGCAGCCCCGAGTCGCACGGAAGCCTCTATCGGCCGCGCCCGCCCCCCTCCACCCCCCCCGCATCTGCCCCACGAGGTGCTCGGCAAGCGCTTGTCGCTTGCGTCAGGAGGCACCGCAGCGGACGACGGCGTGGGTATCCGATGGCGTCCGCGGGGAGAAGGGGCCTGGCCACCTGACGGGGAGGCCGGGCGAACGCGCCCCAGACGCGCTTCGCGGACGCTTCGGTGCGACAAGGGCAGACGGTCCACGGAGCGGAGGGTTTCGCGGCCAGTTACATTTGTGGAACCCCGAGTTCAGAGAAGTCTTTCTGACTTCTTCACTGCGGGTTTTACAGGCGGGACAAGACGGCGACGCGCGTCCGGGTGGGCTCCACGCTCACTCTCGCCGCTGCATCTGCAGCGCGTCAAGCAGAGCTGGAGTAGCTGAGAGGCTTCTGGAAGCCCCGCATCCTGCCCGGCCTCCTCACAGCTCGTCAGCACACCCTGGACCAGATGTGACGAGCGCCGGGACCGGGCGTGACGGGCACGTGGACCGGGCGTGACCGGTGCCTGGACCGCGCGTGATGGGCGTGTGGACCGGGCGTGACGAGCTGGCCATGAGGTCGGAGGGGAAGGCAGGCGGTGCACAGAACCTGCTGGAACACCACGGTCAGAAGCCACCGTTAGCAGCGATGTGAAGCCGGCACTTGGAGCAGGACGTGGCTGTGGCTACAGGGTCTGTGCCGATGCCACATTTGTGCGTCTCCCGAGCAGCATCCCTAACGTGTCCTGAGCCCCGACCCCCCACAGGGCTTGGCGCCAGCCCCGACGGAATGGCCAGCATCTCGGTCAAACACAGCTTCTCAAGGGCGAGGTTATGGCTTTTGTGGTGGGGGAGGAGGAATAGTTTCCATTTCATGAAACCTGGGGATTATGACTAAAATGACTATGTCTCCAAAATTATTAGCGGACTAACAGGCCATAAAGTGATAAATCTTGCTCTTCCAAGCATGCATGAAAAAGTCTAATTAGCAATTCATCAAAGTTTGGATGGCTGGAGTTGGTGAGAAAAGAAGACTGTAAGGTGACTGTTCACACCCAGGCCTTGTAGGCAAACAGCAGACTGGAGAGAAACGTCATCCAAACAGCACAGTCCGTAACACAGACAGACTCACGTGAGAGCTCCCGAAAACGCGATGAACACTTACAAATGAAACTACTGATAGTTAAACACAGGGCAACGAATTTCAAGCCTGCAAAAGCATCTTCGTTTGTAATAAAACGAAAACGTGTTTCCAAGGACACAAAGCACACGAGTATGGGGGCGAAGCCACGCCCGACACACCCGGAGGGGCCTCGCGCCCCCTGCAGACCCGGGCGAGGGGCGGCGTCTCCCTCGCGGTCGCATGTCGCCGCGGTCCCCGGCTTCTCTCTTTAACCTTTGACCTCAGAACATCTGCATTTTGATCGTCCAGGCACTTGCCAAATGGTCGCTTACTGCGTGTGATAGCGCGGCCAGGAGGCAGGGACTCGGCCAAGAGAGGAGGCTTCGCGCGACAAGCCAAAGCCCACGGGACGTCAACCCGCGGTTTCCTGCAGGTCGTCGCACTGGGCGCGAGGAACTCCCGCGTGCCTGAGCATCGAGGAAGAAACCGATTCGGAAGCTGGAGCGAGGCGGGAAGGGTCGACTGAGGGCCTTAAAATGCCTCCTATGTCCTGTAACTTTGCAGCTGTCCAGCTAGAAACATAGAATTCACTAGAAACTTAGAGGACTCGAAGATCAACTTGCAAATCCGTCATAAGAATATCTGTAATTCCCTTTATATTAAATTTTCAAATCATTCAAATCCCTCTGACCTGACTGTTCCGAGATGCACCCCGCCCCCCGCCCCAGGGTGAGGGCTGGCGGCCCGCAGCGGTGGTGGGCTCAGGGCAATGCTCCAGTCCAGCGTCCTGCCCACCCCTCCACAGAGCCCAGCAGGCAACGGCGTTAGTAATCTCTCGTTCGCAGCAACATTAGGACCTTTGGACCAGATATTGGCGAGGAACTAAAACATTTCACGATTCCTATTAAACCCATAAAATGACGAATCGATAGTCACCCTATGCCACACAGCGAGAATGCTGAAGATGACATTATTTTCCCCGTTGCTGTTTTATTTTAAAGGGATGTGCAGACCCTTCACGTTAGAACACTGCATCCCATCCCTGCTAAAATCCGGAAACGGAATTTATCTTTGGCTAAAATGTGTTTTGATTTTATTAACCTGGCATCTGCTGTAGGGCAAGGAAGACTAATAATCTTTTGTGAGAAGCATAAAATTTTGTGAGGGAGCATAAAATCACAGCTGTGTCACTTGCAGGGTTCAGAGCTCGGCTCGCAGCGGGGCCTAGAGGCCCCCGCTCCTAGTGTGTTGAGGTCTGCAGAGCTCGCCCGGGCCGCCTGCCCGGGCCGCCCGCCTGGGTCGCCTGCCCACGTCGCCTGCCCAGGTCACCTGCGGACCTGATTTCTAACAACAGAAGCTCTTGTCTTGGGTGGGTTTTGTTTCCGTGTTTATGTGTCTGCAGTTAGCATGGGTTTAGTTGGGAAATAAACACTCATTAATTTTGTAAACACCATAAATCACCGCACCGCAAAAGCAAAAATTTGACCAGAATGAAATCATCTTACACTTTTTCTGCCTTAACCAGGGATGCCCCGGTTGTTATCGAAATACAATTGATATATCATACTGCGCAAGTTTGAGGTATCCAGGGTGTCGACTGGACACATTGAGGCACTGCAGTGTGATTACTGCCTGTGGCTAATACCTCCATCACATCAAATATGAATAATTTTTTTCGTGGTGAAAACAATTAAGATCTAGTCTCTTGGCAACTTCGCCGTTTTACAACACAATACTGCAGACAGTAATCACCGGACCGCGATTGGCTCTACCCGCCGGTCTCCAGTTTGTGCTGGACAGCATCCCCCAAGCCCCGCCCTGCCCGCCCCCCTGCCCGGTAACCACCACGCTATTCTGTTTTTACGAGTCTGGCCTTAATAGAGTCATTCGTAGTAAGTGATGGCAAATGGCCTTTGTCTTTCTCTGTCTGGCTATACCACTGAGCGTGACGCCCTCCAAGTCCGTCCATGCTGTCATGAATGTCACAGTCACATAATATCCCACCATGTGACTGTCATTAGATGTACCTCTAGGTATCTTATAAGTTATATATATATATTTCAATCCATCCCTCCGCTGACGGACACGTAGGTTGATTCCGTATCTTGACTATTGTGAATAATGCTGCAGTAATCAGGGGACCGCAGAAACCTCTCCAAACTCCCGTTTCGTTTCCTTTGGAGATCGACCCCAGTGGAACTGCTGGACTGCACGGTAATTTTATTATTAATACGCCGAGGAAGCTTCTCCCTTTTCCACTTATTCCCACCGACGGCGTCCGAGTGTTTCCCACCTCTACGACCTCACCAGCGTCTGTTATCGACCCTCCTGACAGTCACTCCAGCTGGCCTGAGGCCATGTCTCACCGTGGTTAGCAGCGAGCATCAATTCATGTACTTTTTCGGCCATGCGAAAGTCTTCTTCAGGAAAATGTCTATTTACTTCCGATGCCCATTTTTTAAAAACCTGAGTGTGTGTTTTGTTATCGAGTTGTATGAATTCTTTATATGCTTCGAGCATCGATCCCTTATCCATTACATAGTTTGCAAATACTGTCTCCCATTCTGCGGCTTGCCTTCGCCTTCACTCCGAGTTACTTTTTCGGGTGGTGTAATTTTATTCTTTTGCATGTGGTCCTCCGGTTTTCCCAACACCATTTGCGGAAGGCGACTGTTCCCCCATTCAGTGTTGGTGACTCGCCTGTCAGACATCAGCGTGCAGGTGTGTTTCGGGGCTCCCCTTGCTGCCCCATCGGCGCACCTGCCCGCTCTCGTGCCTGGGCAATGCGGATCGAATTCCTAGCGCTCTGCAGTGTAGTTTGAAAGCAGGAGGCGTGACGCCTTCCGGTTCGTTCTTTCTCACGCTTTGGCTATCGGGGGTCCTTTGTCATTTCACAGAGATGCTCGGATGGTTTCTTCTATTTCTGTATCAAAAATGCCGTTATCTGTTTTATTGCATTTCATAAGCCAGGTGCCTGACTCAGTGAGCTACGCCCTTGTCACTCAGCAAGACCCCGACGGACCGTGGTTCCCGTTCTGAGCCTCCTGGCTGCCACCACCGAGCCCCCACCGACCCTGCCCCGACTCCGGACCGTGGCCCTACAGCGGGCTGTGGTGCCCTGAAGAACTAATTTCCCCTTGCTGTCATTTTTTAAGCCATCCTGCTGGTTTCTGCACGTTTCCTCTTCCAGAAGAGCCTTGGAACTACCCCCTCAAGTGTCATAAAAGTCCGTACGGATTTTGTTCGTTTTTGCTTTAAGTCTATAGAATGACTTGTAAGAATTAATGGGTGGCGCCTGAATATATTCTGAGCCAGTGACTTGGCCAGTCATTTCCGTCTGCGCTGCACACGTCCTGTAGAGCGGCCTTTAGTACAACGCACAGGTTCCCACATATGGCCTTGGGTGTGTCATTGTTAGGTGTATCTCTATGTATCTTAAAGACTCTTAAAATAGTCTGTTTAGATATTCCAGCTGGGGTTCTTACCTATCGTATTCTCTTAATTGATCACTGTTTACACAGAGGAAAGCTACTGGCATTTATGTTTACCTTGAACTTGGTCCAATCCTCTACTCTTACGGTTGATTCTCTTGGATTTTCTAGGTAATAAATCACGTTGCCTGCGGATAATGACAGAGTCTGCCTTTCCAAAGTCTACGTCCTTTATTTCTCCTTTTTGATTCCTTGCTGGCGGTTTAGAGCAGAAGTTCGGATGACCCCAAAAAGTGTGGCATGCCCTCTGTTGTTTGTTGAGTGCCTGTGCCAAACCACATGCTCTTGTAGGCACTGTACTTAGGACGTTACACTCGGTGACACTTAGCAGTTCTCCCAACGGCCCGATGAGGTGGATACTATTTCTGACCCAATTACAGGAGAGAAAACTATGATGGCGAGAGGCTAACGAAGCCGCCAAAGGTCACGTGCCAGTAGGTCATGGATCCGTAGTCCAAACGCAGGCAGAATGACGCGCTACGGGGCGCGACCAGACCCTCTCTCTTACCCAGTGTATCGTGAAGATGCTTTAGCATAATCACATGCTCTTCGCTGTGTTCGGTTTGGGCGAACCTTGGCCTGCACGTCAGCTCCCTGAGCACAGACTTCTTGCAGAAAGGGGCTGCAGAACCTGGTAAATCACAACAAACTGTAAAACCCACTCTTTGACCCATTAATCCCACTTTCGGGGAAAATAGCCAGAGGGAACAAGTCAAAAGGGAAACTATTATCATCCATTAGAGATGAAATTATTGAAGAGTCTGGCTAGTCTACAGAACTAGCCAAATTACCCTCAATGGTTTTCAGGAGAATTACATTTCTCAGCAGAGGGGGGCCACCTGGATCTGAAGACCAGAGGAGAATCGACTCAAGGATTCTCTTCTCAGTCTGCTGAGGAGCTGCCCACGGGCTCACTCTGGGAGTCTCTTCTCGTATCAACGCCCGCTGCCTGGGTGCCCAGGCGTCTTTTCTCTATTGAATTTGTTCGTTCTCCAACTATCTCCCGCAATCCTTTCTTCTTCATAGTCACTGACGCTCTGGGGTCGCTGTGACCTCCAAGGGGACTCCTTTCTTGAGGGGACCACGTTACCCCGACATATCTTTAGAATAAATGCGCATTGCCAAAGAACCCGGTGTGACTGACCGTAGCTGCAGAGGAATGCAAAGAGACACAGAGGACGCGGGGTGGCCGCGCCGCGCTGGCCCGAGGCGCACCCTGCAGAGAACAAAGGCGCGTCCATGCTTCCTGTCCGCGGGCTCACTGGCACCTTAGAACGCACCCCGCACACCGCTTTGCTGTTCCTGGCACCACGGCGGATTGTGCACGGGCATCTTTTTTTGAATAACAATAGCGGTTTATGTTCGAGTGTCAAAACTAATTTAATTCAAAGCTAACTCATGTCCGTGTACGTTTATTCTCTGCCTCCCATCACACGTGACAAGGGATTTTCAGAATTAACTGTGCTTTTTTTTTTCTTGCCTATGTCAGCCTGTGTTACCGTCATGTCATTTATAAGAACTGCCCGGATGGCGGTGGCTCGTCCCTGGGTGCTCAGAAACCCAGGTCCTGGTGACGCACTTCGAACACTGAGAAAACGTCTTCGGTCGCTTGTCATCGCCTTGTGGAGCTGCCTCCGAGCCTGGGCTCTGTGCGAAGGACAGGCTTGTCAGGCGAAGGGCTTCTGCCAGCTTGGGGGGGCCCGACGCTCTCCAAAATCGTGGGTGGCATAACACGCCTCGATTCCACGTCTCTCTTTTCTAGCTTATTAGTCTGGAAGCGGTGCCTTGAACTTAATTTTCAGCTGTTATAGCATTTAATAAGCTCCTACTGTATGCACAGACCATAACAGATCAACAGCGGTCGCGTCTGGCCCAGACACAATGCCGAGCCCCTGGCTGCCGGAGAGTTCTAAGGGGGAAATGCTTTTAGGTCAGGGGTCGATACAATGAACTTGGGACCAAGCCCCACCACCTGACGGTGCCAGTCTCCAGAGAATTAGTTCCGCGGGGTGGGGGGTGGGGCGGGGTAGGGTGGGGAGAGGGGTAAGTGTCCCTAAGAAGCCTGACTGCATTTTCCAATTTCACATAAACACATTTTTATGATACTTTCTTAATGATCGCCCAAAATGTGTGTGCATGAGTATATGCGTGTGAGTGCGTGCATGTAAGAATATGTGTATGCGTGTGAGTATATGTGAGTGTGAGTGCGTGTATGTGAGTGTGCGTGTCTTTCATAAAATAACTTTTTAAAAAACCTAGGATGTTTATCTATTGGAATATTCCACAATCTGGATTTTTCCTATTTTTCTGCCTTTGGGTTCAATTTAAACATTTCTTTAAGAATCCAGATGACGTGTAATTATTTTTAACTCTCTGGCAAATGAAGCAGGCCTCGGGCCAGCAGGCCCGCCCCGCCCGGAGCCTGCGGCCGCTCGTCTGACCGGAGCGCGGAGCGCGTCCCCCACGCCCTCCTCCGTCTCGCTCACAAACACACACTCGGCTCCACGTCGCGTTTGGTTCATCTAGAATCTACACGTGTGGGAAGTCAGAGGTCGAGCAGACTTTTCTCCTCTAACAGTTAATCATTTTCCTCCCATTTCCACTGATTTGCTATTTAACTTTTATCCTAGAGTAAATTATTAAAAACAGTAGGGTCTATTTCTAGGCTTACTATTTTTATTCCCTTGAATAGACTTGTCTGTCTCTTCCTGGGCATCTGTCTCAAAAATTTCAATAGCTAATTGCTCAAGTTCACCCTGGCAGGAATTTTCTTCAATATTTTCAGCTGTTTAATTTTCTAGATGAAGTTTTTAAAATTTCGCAGCAATAAAAAAAAAAAAAAACCTTACTGGAATTCCATTTGACCGGTTAATTAATTTGGTGAGAATCATCATCTTCATGGTTTCTTTTATGTGGCAGGAACCTGGGGTGTCCGGCTGTCAATAAAATTGTGTACTTTTCACCATGGAAATTATACACATTTTATTGTAACTTTATTTATAGGAAATCTATTTGCATGTTTTCTTTTTTCCATGAGCTCTTTCCACCTGTTACACTTTTAATGGACATTATCTGTTCTACATAAAAGCTGTCATTTTATTTGGTTCATAATTAGCCACTTTGCTGAATTCTGCTAGTACACCTCTGACCCTCCTGTATGTAGTCGCCCTGTCGAAAATAGCCTGTCCCCTCCGCAGCCACTGCCTGTGTGGCACAGGGACTTGCTGTCATAGGCGGGGACCAGCCGCACAGAGAATGAGGAACAGAAGACGGAAAAGACGAACCCTGAAGATCGTGTGTCCGTCGACTGGCGAGGAGACCGCTCAGGAAGGCCCGGTTTGGGGTAGGGAGCTGAACCCCCACTGACCGTCCCCTGGTCTGATAGCTATTGCCACAAACGTTCCGCATGGCGAGCGAGTCCCGACCGCAGCATCGCTGGGCGCCCGGCCTCTCCCGCCCCCGGGAATCGGGGTGCGCGCAGGCGGCGCCGCCGGCGGTGCGAGGCAGGGCTCCCCGCCCCCAGGAATCGGGGTACGCGCAGGCGGCGCTGCCGGCGGTGCGAGGCCCCTGCACGAGCACTGTCCACGCGCCCGTGCGCCTCGTCTGCGAGCCTCCCGCGGCACGAGCCGGCCCCGCGGCCCCGCGGTCGGGGTGACAGTGGCGCGCTCGAGCAGGAGGTCCCCGCGAAGCCACAGGGCGCCCCCCGCCCCCTCGAGCTGCTCGGAGAAGTCTTACTTCCTCACCCAATAAATTTCAAGTCCCATGCAGCTCGGCTCGGGCAGCGACGCTCCGCAGGTCCATATGCAGCCGCCTTCTCTGTCGTAACTCCGTTTTCAGTAAAAAACAAAGGAAAGAGGACGGGGCGAGCGTGACGGTCAGTGAGGGCTTCGGTCCCTCCGGAGGGAGGATGCTGACCGCGTGGCTGGGCGGGGCTTGGCCCTGCGGACCCCGGCGGCTGGACGTGCCACACTGTCTGCTAACGTCCTCCTGGGGCAGGGGGTATGGCTGAGGTTACCATGGAAACCCCCTCACTGCCACGCGCTGTCCGGCAGGAGGGACCTGGGAACCGCCTGACACAGGACCTGAGGCCTGCCCCGGGGAGGGGTCTGCACCAGTCTGATGCACTCGTCCCTTTGTCCAGCCACCACTGTCCCCAACTCTGCGGACACCGGAGTGAACAAAACAGCTGAAGAGGGCCCTGCTCGCTAGAGAGATGAGCCCACCTGGTCAGCGCGCATCCCAGCAGGACTCCTGCGTTCCGTGAAATCTCGTCTTGTTTCTTGTCTTCCTGGACCTGCCCAGCACCCCTTGAGGGTGACATGGTGAGGAACCTCATCCCATGGGATAAGGACGAAAACTGGGGCTCGGAAAATTAAAGAGACTTGTCCTTGCAGTAAACAGAGACCCCAGGTGTGACAGCTATGGGGTTGGGGGGTGTCTGGATTCGGAGTAAGCTCTCGGTTTAAGCCCTGGCTCGGCTGGTCTCTCCCCATCTAGCCGAAAGCAAAGCCCCTCTCATGGCCGGGCCTCGGTGTCTTCTTTTGCAAAATAAGACGGGGGTAATTTTCAGGGGCACATTCGGGTCTGAAGTTCCCCGCTCTTTGTCAGGAGGTGGGGCCAGGGTCTCAGGTCGGAGGGGCCTCACACCGAGAGAGAGAGAGACTGCACACGAAGGGTTATTTTGATCCACAGACAAGAAGGACAGAGTCCAGCACGTGACTGCCATGTGGTGAGCAGGGTGGGCAGGGGGGTTTCATAGCTTTAAGGCTTTTCGAGGCTGCAGTGAGTTCAACGCCCAGCTCACTTATTCCTCACGTCCGAGGGCGAAATTTCCCTCTCAGAAAGACAAACAGCCCCCTGCGAACCTCAGACACCGTGAACGCCAAAGCGTGCATTTAGAACGCACGAGTCGGAACCTGCGCGCAGGCCGCGGCCCGCGGGGCGCTGAGTGTTTCCAGGCGCAGGCGCAGCGGGCAGGTGGCTCCTGCGGCGGAACGTTTTCGTTGTGATGTCGTCGTTGGACTTTTCATAAGGAAGTGGCTTTGGCTCGGGACCCGGGCCGACGGGCGAGCCGAACGCCTGGTAGGCGGGGGACGGGTCTGCGTGCGCCAGACGCCAGTTACCGCTGCGCGAATCACGCGGTGACGCGGCGCCCTGCGGCGGGGTACACACGGAGGGGACCCCGGACGGGCCGCCCCCCGCGAGGCCGCACTGCCGACTCAACGGGCCGCTCACAGCAGGAAGGCGCCACGGTCCGTTCTGGGTCCGGTTTTATTTGCTCCTTTTATAAGCCTATGATTCAATTCCTTGGGAACTGGCGCATTCATTCTGTGTGCTGATAATATCATTACGTGCTGATAAGTTTATAGATAGTATTTATGAGCCTCTGAAATCCATTTCTGAGGAATATTCTGGGCTGCTTTGCGGGATAATAAATTAATTTTAAGTGCTAAAACTATTCAAGCCGGGCCATTTGGAATCTGGAGCTTTATAAAGGAGTACGGAAGCTGTTCTTTTTATCTGTCTAAAATAGCCTGGTGTTCTCTGGCTTGGTCATGAATTAAGATTCACAGAAGAGTGGAAAAAGACCCCATAAACCCAAACAAAACACAGCCAGGCGGGGGGCCGGGGGCGGGCACCTCCCTTGGGCTGGTGGGGGGGGGGACGGAGCCGGTTTAGCTTTCCACAGCCGGCACCCCGGATCTCTTGGTTCTCCCCACTTAGAGTTATCAGACCACAGACTTGTCACCCATGAGTCCAGCCCCACCTGGAGTTACCGCGAATGTAGGCAGAAGGCATTGCCCCGCCGCAGGCTCAGCGCCCCCGCAAACTCGGCTGCACCTCCGCTCCCTTTTCTCTGCTACGGCCCGGTTGCCCCCCACTGTGAGTTCCGACCTGCCCCTGACGGGCAGAGGAAGGAAATAAACCTCAGTCCCTCCGCGGGCCGTCAGTGAGTGCAGTTAAGAGCCGTCAGCGCAGCGCAGTGGGTCCGAGCCAGACCCGCCCGCGCAGGAGCGCTGACATCACAGGGGTGGGGGCCAGGGATGGGGGGAGCGGGACCAGCCAAGGTCACATGGGGCAGCAGGCCAAGCAGCTGGGAAGGATGGATGGGGAGCCTGTCGGGGGACCAGGGCGCCCCCCTCACCCCCTTCTTCACCTCTGAGCTGCGTTTGGGTCCGTTTTCCTTAGAAACGGTTTTCTTCTGCGCCACCGTGGTCCTTCGGGCGGGGAAGGGTAGCTGCCCCGTGGGCGAGGAGCATGAAACTGTCGAGGCTCGAAGCGCGGGGCCCAGGCCATGGCTCTGTCCCCGCTGCCCGGCTTCGAAGCTAAGCTCTGGCCGGTGGCGGATTTGCCAGCACAGTCAGTGTCGTCTCAAACGGATCGACGGGCAGGAGCAGCGCCCCCGGTGGAACCGACCTCCGCGGTGGCGAGGGCCATCTCCCCGTGACGTCCTGGGCCCTGACGCACGGCCCCCTCTGGGCTCGCACTGAGCACACAGGGAGCGGCGTCCAGGCACACTGGCGATGACTCCGTTTCTGCTGCACTGGAAGTGGCATTTCCTGTTCTGCTCATTTCTCGAGACTCGGCAGCTTCCGTTCTCGGAGGGTACAGTGACCCAACAGCCACGCCTACCCCCACCGCCACCAAAGCGCGGCAGACACGCAGATTGGGCTCTGCTTCCACCTGGTCTTTGTCCTGGCAAATGTCACCAGCACCGCGCAGCGAAGCCAGCGGTTCCTGGCCCGGGCCGCAGTGTGGAGAGTTCCACCCCGGACCTCTCCAGAGGCCCCCCCTCTCTCCAGCCCAACGAGAGAGGCGGCCGGGAGGCACGGAGGGGGAGCCCTGCTCTGCCGGCACATGGCAGAGCCCCGATGCCCGCCTCCCCAAGCCCGGGAAGCATCGGGGGACCCGTGGGACCAGGCGCCCCAGGCGGCAGGCACTCAGGGGGCTCTGCAGCTTGCTCGTCCCCCGAGAGACTCCGGTTCCCTTAATAATGAAACTTAAATTCTGCTCACTGATTTACGCCATTCATATAAATCAGGTTCATTCCACTCTGCAAGAAAACGCCTTCCATCCAAATGAGAACTTAACAAGGGGAAATTAAATGAGCTCGAAGCTTCCCAAGCCACTTGGTTCTCAAAGTGCCAATTTTCTCAAATTTTTGTATTCATCCAGGAACAAAGGCCGAAGCCTGCTGGGTTTGCAGTCGGCCACGGCCCGGTCCTGCCTGCCGCCCTGGCGAGCACGCGTGTGAGCCCGGACAGCACGCAGCCCGCTCGCCGCCTCCGCCTTTCGCTGTCCCGGTGGCCGACTGGCCCCGGGGGCTGACGACACGTTACTTTTACCCTCTGCTGGGAAGAACGAGCAAGTCTCTCCCGACTCTGTGCTGTTGGGAACAGAAGGGCCAAGATCGAAAGTGGAAAGCAGAGGGACTTCCGCAGCCAGAGAATCTCTAAGCAAGACATGTCCTTGCCACGACGCCGGGTGGACTTAAGGAACTGCGAGGACAAAATCATTACAGAAGCGTGTGAGAAGTGCAGGAAGGGGTGCGCGCGTCTGACTGCATGCCTCTCCCAGCCCCCGGGTCTTTATACGGCCTCCGAGCCCTGAGGCTGGGGGCCGTTTGTCACCTCGTTCATTCCACTGCTTATTGTCACACAGAGACTGGTCTCGGCAGCCACATCGCTGCCAAAGTGTAGACATGAAAGACTGAGAGGGTGAGTATTTCAAGAGGGAGGGGCCAGGCAGGTGACCCGAGTGTCTTGTAGGAAGTGAATCTCACACGTAAACAAACTGTTGTCAAAAGCCCCCTACGAAACATCGTGATAACTACAGGCGGTGTCAGGGGCGTGTTAGACTCATCAGCAAATCACTTCGTACGTTGCGTAAATGCCCAGCCACCATGCTGCACACCGCAAGTCCTATCACGTTAAATGTCAATGTTATTGAAACAAAGATCCCCATACAATTCTTCCCACGTGGTCATTTCTGCTACCTTCCTGACTACTGAGCTGGTTACACCTGACTCTGTGTAGCCCCTCACTCTACGGAGAGGAAGCTGGGGCCCAGAGAGCAGGAAAAGGCGTCCCTGAGGCCACATGGTGCATGGACGGTGGGCTGGAGCCTGGGAGCCAGACCCCCAAAGCCCAGGCCCCAGTGTCCCGACCGGAGCCCCCCGCCTGAGACGAGGCAGCGAAGCCGATGCCACATCAGTCACACCACTGCCGAGGCTGATCAACACAGATCAACACACACACACACACGCACACACACACGTAAACACGCACCCGCACAACACGCACCCGCAGGTGCTAATCAGAGTACGAGCGATGATGACACCAGTGCTTGAGAGAGGCCTATTCTGTGGCCGTCCGTGTTGGAGCGATTTCTGCTACAAGATCAGTGATTGAAAATCAAGCTCAGACAATTGGCAATTAGGCTGAACAGTGTAACAAATGATTGATTAGCTGTTGGATAATTATAGGTCTAGAAAAGAGAAATTAATCAGAACACTAGGAATAAACATTTAGTTCAAGAGCTCGTTCAGGGGGATGGATTTAGAGTGTTAGGAGAGGGGTGACGGCCCCATGTCTCTGGCTTTGCAGTGGGGGCTGGAGGGGGGGGGGGTGTCCCGCCGAGCCGGGCAGAGGCGCGGACATCGGTAGGGTGGCACTCTTTCTTCTGGACAGTGGGACGCGGTATCGTAAGGGCTCACAGCTGTTTGCTGAACTTCTCCGGTCCCCTGACCATCTTTGCCGTCTCCCGCGCCGACACTGACGGCTTCACTGGCGGCCCCCTCCCCGAGGGAGCTGGTCAGTGAGGCGGCCCCTTCGCCACCCGAGCCCTCCACAGACACTCAGCGACCACACACCAGTGGGTCTCTGCCACCTGCCACCCGCCAAGCACCACGCTCAGCGCCGGGCCGTGGTGAGCAAGGCAGCCGCCGGCACCTCTTTCCTCATCCCGTTAGGAAGACGAGCATCGAATAAATAAGAACAGGTTCGTTTTAATCCCTTCAAGGTCAGCCTGATGGAAGAAATTAAAACTAAATCATCTCCTAGACAAGTCTCTTCTGAGGTAAAAACTCACCATGTTCGCCTCTTTGGAGGTGTTGGGGTTTTAAGAGATGCAGAAACTTAAATACACGTTATTAAGTGAAAGAAACCAGTCTGAAAAGGCCATGTGTTACACGACTCCAACTACATGACACTCTGGAAAAGGCGAACCATAGAGACGACTGACCGGCGCTCGCCCGGGGACAGGGAGGAGGCGGTTATGCATCTCCGAGCCACAGGGATTTGGGGGGCAGTGGAAATACTTCGTGTGACACAATGGTGGTCACATGTCACTATTCCTGTCAAAACCCACAGGACGCGTAACGCCGAGAGCGAACCTGACTCCGGCTGCGGGCTCTGGCTGGCGGTAACGCATCAGGGCGCCCCAGTCCACTGTGACGAACGTCCCTCTGTGGCGTGGGATGCCCCAGAGGGGCGGCCTGGCCCGTGTGGGGACGGCGGTGGACGGGAACGCCCCAGACTTTCTGCTCAACGTTGCCGCGAGCCTAAAACTGCTCTAAGAAAGGAAGGTTATTAATGTTAAAAAGAGGGCGCTATCTTAATCCAAACGCAGCGGCAGGATCTGGGCGGGCTGGGGGTGTGGCGTCTCTGTGACCGCGCCACACCGAGGGCCGACCATGCTTCTCATGCCCTCGTCTTGCAAACAAGGAAGCAGGTGCTGAAATCAGCTGAAATCGCGCCCAGCCATCCGTCACAGAGCCGTACACCGCTCGCTGTCACCGTCCCCTGGGAGCTCTGGATGCAGGCAGGGCCACGGCACGGGGCCGAGCACAGGGTGAGACGCCTCGGCTCGCCGAGGCTTGTGATGCAGGGAGGGGCGGTCGACCTGACGCTCGGTGGACTGAATCTTCCACTGTGCCCGATTATGTGCACGTCACGTGAAACACAAGATCCCAGGCACAGATGCTGCAACTGTCCCCTCCCCGCAATCGCCCGCTAAATCCACACCTGTTTCGTCTCGAAAGCAAGTCAGGGAGAGAGGGCAGTGCGCCCCCCGACAGCAGACGACCCTGCGTTGGCGTCCGGCTCCGCGGCAGGGGCAGGCAAGACGACTCGCGCGGGCCGCCACCTCGTGACTCTCCCTGAGAGCTTAGCCGGGCTCCTGTGCGGGGTAATGGCGCACCCTGAAATGCCGCGGCTCTCGAGTCTCTTCGAGTCCCACCTTCCACCGTGGCGTCCTCCCGATGCGCGGGGCGCGGTGCCTATGGGGCTGTAAATTTTGGCGGATGTTTTAGGATTGATCGGTTTGCAATTCCCACGTTTGTTTGGGGGGGGATGCTCTCGGCAGCGCACGACCCCCCCCCCTTCTCAAAGGCATGGCTCTCAGCAGACGACCACAAACCTCTGCGTTTTTATTATTCTCCTCGCAATATACACACTGCTGCACTTTGTTCATAAACAGCGATGATTTTGCTTCAAGGTTGGCTCATGTGCCGGGATAAAATAACTGCGAACACTGTTGAAAGCCAAATTGCTGGAATGACGGACGTCAAAGCGACTCGCTTCCTCCCTCCCTCCCGTTTCTCCTCAACTGCCAAGGCAGTGAGGTGTTCTCCCCGCGCCTCTCCCTGGCTCTGCGTCTCCTTCTCCTGCTTTTCCCTTGTAACTTGTATCCCCTTCGTGACTTCCATCAGAGCTGGGACCATGTTTGACTTCCGAGTCGGCCCTTCGGGGCTGTATAAATCATCACCTACTTCCCAGGCTGAGGACAGTCTCTGGGTACGTGTAAAACCTGTAGGTGCAGCACACGGCTGCGGCCGTCTCCAGTACACATGCCTGGCAGACTTGTGTGGGGGCGGGAGGGAGGTGTCACTCAGCGACTGCGGGGACGCAGTTCTTGGTGGGAACGCACCAACCCCGCCAATGGCAGCAGGGGCAGAGGGCAGAGGGCAGAGGGCAGGGGGGTACCGTTGCCAGGATTTTTTTCTACAGAGCAGGAAGAGTTCAAAATTAATCTGAACGCAAGGGGAGGGTCGACGTGAGCCGTGTTCCAGGGAGCCGCCATGTCGCTCAGTAACTCAGATCGATTTCAAGGGAAATGGCTCTATTGAATTTGTTGAAATGGCTTGGCAGCTCTTCAGAAAAAGGGTAAAATATTTTGATTTGGTTTATTAAACTGGAAAAAAATTATTAAGTTTGAATGTCTGCATTCAAGTCAGATAAATTTCAATTCATCTTCGAAAGTCCCAAGAATTCTAGGGAGCCCAGTCGTCGGAGCTGCAGCTGCTTATCACCGGCGCACCCTACGCGTCTGGAACGAGGCCACGAGACCAGCACCCAGCCCGCCCGCCCTCCTGTGCATCTGCAGCTGGAGCTCTAGGCGAATCTGATAACGAAGTGTAGAGTTAGAAAGGCAGAGCTGGGTTCAAATCCTGACACATAGTAGCCATGAGGCCATCAAGTTAGTAACTCCTCTAAACTTAATTACGAAAAGCAACAAAAGCAAAAATAAAAAACTGGGGCCACATCAAACTAAAGTATTTGCATAGTGAAGAAAACCACCAACAAGACAAAAGGGCAACCTACCGAATGGGAAGACACATTCACGAACGACGTGTCTGAGCAAGGGCTAACATCCAAAATGTATACAGAGCCGATTCAACTCGGCACCGAAAAATCTCAAACGATCCAATAAAAGATGGGCAGAAAACCTGAATGGACATTTCTCCAAAGAAAACATACGGATGAGCAAAAGACATATGAAAAGATTCTCAACATCACGAGTCGACAGAGAAAAGCAAATTAAAATCCCCGTGAGATGTCACCTCACGCCTGTCAGAATGGCTATTATCGAGAAGACGCAAAGACAAGTGTCGGCGAGGACGGGGGGAAAGGGGCACCCTCGAGCACCGCAAATGGGTGCAGCCGCCGTGGGAAACAGTGAGGAGGGTCCTCAGAAAGTTAAACCTGGAACTATCTTATGACCCAGTCATTGCCCTTCTGGGTATTTATCCGACGAAATCCAAAATAGTAATTCGAAAAGATAGACGCGCACCTGTGTTCACTGTAGCATGTACGGCAGCCACGCGTGGAAGGGACTTACGTGCCCATCGGCAGACGATCAGATACAGAGGGGCGTCACGGACGTGGACGTGCGATGGGATGCCACATGTAGAAAGCGATCTGGCCATCTGCGACACACGGGTGGAAACTGAGCTGAGCGAAATAAGCCAGACAGGGAAAGACGAATGCCACGTGATTCCACTTACGTGTGGAAAATTAAAAAACAACAACAACGCAGAAACGAACTCGTAGATACAGAGAGCAAACCGGTGGCTGCCGGAGGGTAGGGAAGGGTAAGATGAGTGGGAATTAAAAAGTACGAACTTCCTGTTATAAAATAAGTCACAGGATGTAAAGTACACATAGTCAGTAACATCGTGATAACTACGCAGAGGGATCACCAGCTTCATGGTGTCGAATCACTGTGCTGTTCGCCTGAACCTAACACGACATCGACATCGTACATCAATTGTAATTTTTAAAGAATAGATGTTAAAAAAAATTATAATTGCCTCTTATGTTACTGTGAGAAGGAAACAGCTATTCACCAAAAGGAAACATTCTTACCACGAGTAGCCATTGACATAAGGAGCCAGCGAGGGACCCGTCCGACAGGCGGGCGGACGTGGCTCTCCGTTCCCGCGTACGGAGCAGCCAGCAGGACGGGCGCCGGGCTACCGAGGGCTCTGAGCGGGACGGGCGAAAACGCGTCTGGTGCAGGACGCCTCTCGTTTCCGGGCGCCGGCCGGGCCCTGCCCACTGCGGGGCAGGAAACTCCGCGCGTGGCCGGTTCTGCAGGCGACTGTGGCTCCCGCACTGCAACGCCCCCGACGGGGAACCAGCCCACCCGCTCACATCCAGACTTGTCACTGCCTTTGTCCTGCCTTTGCCATGCTTCAAACCTCAAGGCAGCGGCTTCGTCCATAAAAGCCATGAACTGGAGACTTTTCATCATTCGGAAAGCGGATGAACGAATCGCAGTGTTTTCATACGATGCTACATTCGGTGCAATAGAGAGAACAGACTACTAAGACGCACAGGAACATGGACGAGTATTTAAAATGCAGCTCTGTAAAAGAAACCAAAGCCCTGATCTGCACGAGTCCACTGATATGAAATGCGAAATTCGGCAAGACGTGTACCATAGAGGGCCACGGAAGAGGGAACACAGGTCAGCCCCGGGGTGATTAACAGGGGCGGGGGAGGTGCTGGGAAAACTATTTTTCAATCTGGTTGGTGGTTATAAAGATGAATGAATACCTATATGAAAATGCATTGTTAAATAATAAAAAAAAATCTATACATTTATTGATGTCTGTCCCCGGTTCCTGGCACAGAGCTCCTGAAACCCTTGGAATTTCCTGGGTGATAAAAGTGTGTTGCGTTTTAACACGGTGACTGCTGGCAAGCTCCTGGTGGCTGGGAGCCGGGGCGTGGCCACCAGAAGGGCGAGGCTGTGCTGAGGAGCTGGGCCTTCAGTCCCACTGCTCCCTGCGGGGGGGGGGGGCTGGAGAGCAGAGCGAGGAGTGAGCGATCCGCGTGCCTTTGTGACCTCACGCCATAGACCCCTGGGAGGGCGGGGCAAGTGCCAGGTGGGATGGGGGTGGGGGGGGAACAGGAGCTCGGGGTCCCTTAACTTGTGGGGTCTGCCACGCGCTCCCGGTAGACAGCGTTGGAGCTGAACTTGATTAAAGGACCCCCGGCTGGCGTCGCACAGAACTGCTGGGTGTGTGGAAACCCACAGGGCGGAGCCGCTGCCGGGGGGCGGGGACGTAATCCTCTGCGTGGACATCTTCCTGACGTCCTCCGTGGGACAAGGGTGTTTACCCCGGGGGACGGGACCAGCAGCACCTGGGGGCCTAGGGCACAGGTGCAAACCCACTGCAGAGTGACCGAGAAACCTGCCGCAGGTGGGCGGGGACACTTGTAAAGTCCAGCTCCCCAAGGCCAGAGACAAAGCGCTGCCCAAGCCGAAGCCGGTGCCGGGTCAGAGCGGCCCAGTGGACCCTGCCCTCGGGCCCGCCGGCAGCTACCGGCCGCAAGGACGCTGCTGGGAGACGCGGTCGGCAGCTCCCCCGCCAACGGCCTCGGCCTTGGCACAAGATACGGACAGCGTGCAAGGCTCACGCGCAACAACCACCACGGCCACAGCGAGCGCCCGTCCCGTCGGCACGCTCGCGTTTTGGGGGTGCTCCGGGCCTGCGGCCAGCGGCGGGAGCACCCCGCGAGCAGCAGGAAGGTGGTCCCCACCTGCAGGTTGTGCCGCCTTCTCCTTCCTGCCCTCTGCTTTTAGCCCATCAGACAGCGGGGTGGCCCACAGGCCACACAAAATCTGAAGCAAGAGCGCCACCTGCAGGGACAGCGGGGGCGCCAGCGCCCACGGCCTGGGAGGCAGCAGCAGCCTGCGGAACCATGGGCGGGTCGCCAGTGGGGGAGGGGCCCCAGGAAACCTGCCAGCGGCTGAAATGGAGTGAGCCCTCACTCGCTTTTACGCCCAGTCTCCGTGAATTCTAATGGGTGTTTACAAAAAAAAGGGGAAAAATCAGAAAAGCCTTCAATTACCACTGTAATGCAGACCTGGGGGAGGGGGTGGCAGGCCAACAGCTCCTGGGAGCACCCGGAGAGCGCTCAGACCCTCCCTCCTCGGTCCCTGGGGTGGGGGGCGTGGCTGAAAGTGCTCTCGCTCCCCAGGGACTGACCGGTAAGAGGTTTTGCAGAGGAGAAGTAGGGGCAGGGGCGAGCCGAGCACGACACCCAGAGCCAGGGCGGGGCGCGTCCCAGACCCGCGGCATCAGGACACAGAGGCCGCCCTTCCCCGCCCAGCTGGCTTCAGGCTCTTTGCGGGGGGATTGGGGGCACCCGTAGGCATAATGGAGAAAGATGTGAAAGATGGTGAAGATTCACACAATTTCTCTAGCTCCCAGGGCCTTCCTGTGCTCGCTGGCCACACTCAGCTTTCCCCGGGTCCTCAAGTCCCCCAGCACCTCCTCTAGCCCAGCAGGGCTCACAACACCCCCCATTCCCCGCGCCCCCCCCACACACACGTGTGTTTCAGACCAGCTGTTTCCTCCAATACCTCAGCTTCCCGACAGGCTCAAAAACGCATTGATTTGAAGTCTGGCCAGCTGAAGTATCTGCATTAAAATGAGACAAAGTAGTTCTAGAATGAGGATACTTTTCTGATAAAGAAGTCATCTTTTAAGAAAACTTAATGATCCTAAATGTCTACGTGCTGAACAACAGAGCTTCAACATACAGGAAAAGAAAAAGACAGGAAGAGCTTGTACGCGCAGCAGGACATCCACAGTCATGGGCGCAGACTGGAGGCTCCCCCCAGGAACCGACGGGCGGGCAGTCGGGCAGAGAAGGGCTGGAGAATGTCGGCCGGCTGGACCCGACGGGCACTGGCTGAGCCCTGCTCCCAGTGGCAGCAGAATACACATCTTCTAAGCTTAATGGGCTGTTCCCCTAGCTGGGCCATGTTCTCTACCACAAAAGAAACCTCAGCAAGGGTAACACAGTAGAACGCACACAACGTCTATTCTTGGGTCACAGTGGAACGACACTAAAAATCGATAGTCGATGTCTGAAATGTCCCAAAATAACCGGTCATTTAACACAGCTCCCCACACAACGGGATATTTTCCTGTCACGAAAGGGAATGGGGAACTGTTACATGCTGGGCTACGAGATGAACGAACCTTGAAAACACTGTGCTGAGTGAAGAAACCAGAGGCAAGAGGCCACATATTACATGTCTCTGCTTTTTGTGAAACATTCAGAAAAGGCAAATCTTTAGAGACAGAGAGTGGATTAGCGGTCGCCAGGGCCACAGGGGGGCAGATGGGGAGTGACAGCCAGCAGACGCATTCTCTGCTCAGGGCGATGGCTACACACGTTTGTGACTACACTAAAAATTCTCCAACTGTATGCCGAAAACATACAAGGTAAGCGAGAATATAATGTAATGTGCAGCAATCAGGTTTGCACACACGCGATCTTTCTAAGCAGGCTGCGGCTTCCTCGTGTCTTGTCTGCAGCTTCTTCCTGATCACAAGGTCGGTGAGAATGTCTCCCGATGCTGAGCCGGGGGCGTTTTCATAAGTTAAACTCACAGATGCCCAACTCCATGGAGACACGTGCTCACTGTAGCGATCTCTGGGGAAGCCCAATAAATCAAACCCCTTCCCCCGCCCAACTGGTGAGCAAACTGGAAAACAAAGATAAGAAATGTCAGCAAAAGCATAGCTACCCTAGTACTATCTGAGGCTGAACTGGAGAATCGGCCGCAGGAAGAGCCACTAAGCAGGGAACTGGGTCCCGGGGCTGGGGCGAGTGCGCTGTCCGGACGCCGCGGTGCTGAAGGAAACTAGGTCTTGGGGCTGGACTGCGCTGTCCGGACGCCGCGGTGCTGAAGGGAACTAGTCTTGGGGCTGGGGCGAGTGCGCTGTCCGGACGCCGCGGTGCTGAAGGAAACTGGGTCTCGGGGCTGGGGCGAGTGCGCTGTCCGGACGGCGCGGTGCTGAAGCAAGGCGGCAGAGCAACAGAGCCCGAGAGCTTTCTTCAGGCGGGTCACGCGCAAGAAAACAAGGCAGGGATGGGCTGCAGACAGCTGATTTATCCCTCTCACGTCTTAGTATCAGGTAAGTCACAGCACAGGCCTTGAGAAAGACTCCTGTAGGAGTGAGTAAAGGGGCAGAGTGCTGGAGGAGGGTGTCAGGAAGAAGTGGACACATCGGGACCTCTGCCTGAGCCTTCCTCGTTGATAAAACGGGGGACATCATGCTCTAGCGGGAATGAAGCTGGCAGGAAGCTATGGAAAATGTGGCCATGTTAGCCCAGGGTGCTGTGACGGCCCCTTCCTTTCAGGCGGCTGGTGCAGAACAGCCTCCCTTGTGCGGGCGTGAAACATTACGACAGCGACAAGACACGCCTGAGAGCCTGTGAGCCCGCCTTTGTTGGCTTTCGGTTGCCTCTAGTTTCAGAAACCTTTCTCAGCTGGAGACACGAGATTATCCCCAATGCCCGGTCTGCGTGAGGAGCTTGTAAAAAGGGTCAAGCAAATGAGAGCGTAACAATGGCTTTTATTCGATCTGCATTAATACAAACATGTACAAGTATCAGCTGCATAGTATGTGCCATTTTCCTCTGGTGGTTGGTCTCATCTGCTAATTCCAGCATCTGTCACTTCAGAGTTTGTTTCCATTGATTTTCTTTCTTGCGTGTATAGGTTCTACTTTCCTGATTTTCCGCATTTCTAGTAATTTCTGATTGGATACTAAGTAGTACGAATGTCACATCGTCAAACGTCTGGATTTTTTTTATTCTCCTTTAAAGACTGTTAACATCGGTTTTGGCACTGTTTGTAGATCAGTGTGATCTTCTCACAGCTTGTTTTATGGTTTTTCGGGAAGATGGAGGGTGGCCTTTATGCTAGGATGGGCTTGGCCCTAATGCAGAGGTGTGGCCATCTGAGGGCTTTGGTGTCCAATAAGGACTCATCTCTGACTCACGGGAGAGCAAGTCCATGAGTGGCTTCGTGTAGAGTTTTCTGATAGCGGTTCTTTGCCCAGCCTCATGACATACCTAGGTCGGTATACGTGGGAGGCTCAGGAGAACCCCGTGAAGGCTGTTTGAGCTCTTCCGTGCATGTCACTCCCTCATCTACGGCTCTCCGCCTTACGAACCCCGTGGCCTAACCCTCTCTGAAATTCAGACATTTGCTCCTCCACTCAGCATGACCATCTCGATCTCCTTGGGTTTCTCCTCCTTGCACTGCAGTCTAGAAAATTCCTGTAGGCAAAACGCTGGGATGTGGGGCTCACCACACCTGTCTCCCTTGCATCCGGAGTCATGCTCTTACACTGCCTGCCGACGACCGAGAACAATTCTTTGATTTATGTTTTCCATTGTCCACAGCGTTTGTCACGGGACAGTGAGTTCAGTGTCCAAGACGCTCTCGTGACCGAAGAGAGTGACAGGCTGCCACACATTACGGTTCCGCCCTCTCTACAGTTTACACGTTGGTGGCAGAAACAGACATTGACACCATCGACACAAGTTGAGACTAGATTAAATGCAAACAGATTCACAAACAGCACATTTTGGAAGCTGGTGAGCCATCCGTGCACCATCTTGTTCCTTAATTGCCTGGGTGTGACGGGCGTCTCAATCCTGCCAGATCATGGGCTTTTCAGCCCTCCTCCCACTCAGCCTTAAATCAAAAATCGCTGCTACGTCCACAGCAGAGGCACACTGGCGGGGGGGGGGGGGGGGGCGGGGCTGTGCTCGGGTCAAGGGGCCAGTCGTGCTATCCGGGGCTATGAATGGAGTCTGGCTTCTTTTCGACACTCGAGTGGATCGTCCCCACGTTGGACCAGCGGCAGCACGGGGTCCAGGGTGGTGGAGATTACGAGAGATGCCCCTTGAGGTCCTGACGAGGAAGCCTCCACATCAGGGTGACCAGCTAGCTGTCAAGCGAAGCTCGAGCATGGCCATCACCGAGCAAACAACTGAACGCTCGCCGGTCACAGTCTGAATCAGAATGCGGCAGAGCAGCTGCTCACTGCCTCTTAACTACACACATCGCCACGCAGTTCCTGCGGGGACACCCAGCGCTCAAACGTGCTGGCTGAGATGAGAATGCCTCACCCGCTGGGGCTCCTTCAGGCACGGTGTCCCCAACGCAACGGTCAGGCATCCGCTGTACCTTAAAGGCACTTACTCAGAGCCTCGCTGTGCCCACTGCCCCACTTCCTTCCGTGACCGGCTCCGCGCGTTAGCTGGGCCAGAAGTGGTTACTTCTGTCTGGTTTGCTCGAGGAACACCAAGTTCAGCAAATTCAAAAGGCGAGTTTAACCAAACAGCAGAGAGCCTGGCTGCTGCTCCTCCTTGTGTCGGAGATGAACAGAAGGGGCGTCCGACACGAACCGACCGGCTGCTGGCTGGCAACCGATTGATTCAGTGCCACACGGTAAATCGCACGCATATCTAGAGCCAACACATCTGTTATCTCACTTTAAACTCCAAAAATCTAATCAAAATTGCTCGACTTTCTCCCACCGCAGGAACTCTTGCACCACGGCCAGGTCGCACAGGGGTGAACTAAGAGACAGACGTTAAACCGTCCTCTGTTAACGGTGTTTTAATGTTCCTCCCTGTTACACCTCCATTTAAACAGAGATCGAAATGAAAACAGGATTGAAGGAGATAGAAAAGGGAGAGACAGAAAAGTACAGGTCTCTCTTCTCACTCTTGAGAGAGCAAGTCGTAGCCTCCTTCCTGCACCCTAAACAGACAGACAGACAGACAGTGGGACTACACTCGTAAGAAACAGTTCTGCAGGGCTGCTCCATCCCCAGGCAGCTAGTGTGGAGTTTTGATCCATTCCCCTTGCTGTAGTCTTTCCATACAAGGCCTGCAGTGGGATCTCAGCTTCCAGAACTCTGTCCAAGGTAGAGCTAAGCCTCCCCATCTGTCCAGGCGGCTCCCCCATTCATCCTGCTGAGCCCTAAATTCTCAGCTCTGATGGGAGCTTCTGTTTAAGTATTAAAGAGTGAAAATTTGCCTGTAGGCATCATCGTGTTCCTAGTCCATGCCTCACAATTCTGGCTGACGCTCTCCTCTGCTTGCGGCAGACATACCGAAGTGACAGCTCTGGTTCCCCAGTCCTTCCAAAAGCCAGCGGGGCCTGCCCTCCACCCCCCGGATCTGAGACAATCTTGTAATTTTCTCTGGACGATAGCATGCCGGGGAAGTGACATCGTGCCCTTCCGAGGCCATGCCTCAGGAGGCCTTGCACACCTCCACAGTGAAAACACACCTGGGCTAGCATGCTGGGGGAGTATGAGAGACACACTAAAGTGGGCCAGGGCACCCCGGTCGTCCCAGCCGAGGCCACCCTGCATCAGCCCCCTGAGGAACGCACAGCTGACCTCAGACTCAGGAGCAGGCTCATCCAAGATCGGCAGAACTACTCACAGGACCTGCAGACCCGTGAACGGTAATATACCGTTTTAAGCTACTGTGTTTAGAGTTGCTTGTTACACACATCCTTAATCACAGCGACAGATAACTGATACGTTCTCATCATCACATGTGCTTAGAGGTTCATTTATGATTACGGGAATATGCATAAATCTTATGGCCAATATGAGGAACTTCCTAATTTGTCATACCCACAAATGAAATTTACATTTAGCTATCGCAGTTGTAAAACACACCCTGACTAAAGATTTAACTACCATAAATATGCACCAGGTCAAACAGGGGGGACTCCAGTGAGCAAGACCCTCTCTTCCAGTTTCCTGGCATTTATGAAGCCCCAACCATGAATGAGACAACACACATACTCTGTCCTCAATTCTGTGGAGGCTTCCAAGCCAGCACCTGTGACTTCGCCGGAGGCAGAGCTGAGTTTGGCAATGGCGAGTGACGCAGGCCCCTTGGGGATGGAAAGGAGGGGGCAGGGAGGGAACCCCCCTGCGTCCCACGGTGGGACCCAGTTACGCACTTCATTAGCTGGGTCATCTCAGCAAATTTTGAAGGTAGTAACATAAATACAAACTACCACAAAGTTAGAAGCCACTAGAAGTAAATAGCAACGAGCCAGCAAGCAGTTTTCGATCACAGAAGGGACTTAAAATACCTCAACACCTCACTCCACAAGGGAGCTAACGTCATGAACTGCTTAAAACAGTTTTTCTTTCCCATGAGGATGCTCTCTCATTTTTTAATTTTTATTTTTTAGTTTACACTTGACGTATGTGGGAGAGTCCGCCTGTCCGTTAAATCCAGCACGCGAGGCTGGTATTTATCCTGCCCGCATGTTCCCTCCACCACGCGCCAGGTACGGATAAATGTGGGGGTGGATGCTCCCCAAAGTGTGACATGCCAGAAGCCCTGTCATGGGTGGAGAGAGAGGGGGTTTCGGGTGGCTTCCAGATACAGGAAAAAAACCACCATCTCCCAGTGAAAACGTCCCCCACGCCCAGTCGCCATCCGTCCTTTGCGCCACATTCAGGACAGAGTCGGTTTGGCGGCCGCGCGTCTCCCACCTTCCCGTCGCTGGCTCAGCTCAGAGAGAGACGCAGCTCAGGTCACGAGACTCTGACAGGCGGCACGGCTCTCGCCGGTCATCTCTGAGGCAAGCGTCCCCGGCAGGTCGCCTGCAGAAGCGATTTTACACATCCGTGAAAATTTCAAAGGTGACTGAAGAAAAGCGTCAGGGAAGGAACAGGACAAGTGCAAAGCAGAGACTGGACAAGTCATGAAAGCCAGACACCGATGGTGCGTAACGTCGCGTAAACGTCTCTGCGGGTCCGGGCGGGGCAGGGGAAGGCGGGTGGTGAGCGGACAGAGGGCAGCGATGGGAGGCGCCGCGTTGGCTGCGCCCCGGCCGCCTCGAAAAGCAAGGGGGAACTCGAGCTCCAAGAATCCATACGGACAGAGTTCCAGAAAGAGTGTTCACAGCTCTGAGTGTTCAAGACGCTGTTTTGCACCAAACACCTCTTACAGGAAAGTTCTACTTCGCAACTGCGGCCACCACCTTCACTGGCAAAGCCCCAGGTGCACGCGTATGCCCATTAGACAGGGTTTAAAGCCAGAGCGCGTCCGCGCAGCTCTGTGCGGTGACCTCATAAGCAATATTTCACGCGAAGGAGCCGGCGCTTCCCTTTGCTTGCAGACTGACTCACTGCATTCCCATTTGTGTATTTATTTGCTGTAGAACCTGCATTAGCTTTTGCCCTACGCCTACTTCTCTGCGATGAAAAATGCTCATAAGCTGGCCCGGAAGAGACCAGGGCTCCATCTGTCGCCACGTGACATTGCAGAAGGAGAGCTCACCGTGTCCTTGGTGATGCCCACACGGCTTCTCCCCCCATAGTGGGGCAGTGAGGCCGGCCGGCCTCGGTGCCCCTCAGATGCCACACAGGTGGGACCCTCCCACCACGAGCTATAGGAGGACACCTCGCAGGTTTAAAGAAAACACCAAGTTCCTCTATAATTCAGAATCGTCATAGCTACTGTCTCGTCAGAGGATAGCTTTAAAGACCGAGCATTTTGCTGGCTTTCCTAAACCCACAATCTGGGCAGAAGACATTCCAGTTAAAAACGTTGTGATACATGACAGGGGGAAAAGCAGAAGGAGCCTAACACGTTTGAACTCAGAAGCGAGCCGGGACGAGCCCAAGGCCGCGGCCGGACAATGTTCTCCAGACAAGGCGCGGGGCCCGGCTGCTGGAGCTGGCTTCCAGGGGGCGTGGCAGGGCTGGTTTGGGGGTTCGGACTCTGGGTGCCGGTCCAGATGCCACGTGGGAACCCAGCACTTAGGCGCTCAGGCCCAGAGTAAGTCCAAGCTCCGGACAAGGGACTTGGGTCTTGGTGTACTTGTCTTTCCAGATGGGGGTGACCACACCTTCCTGGTGACCAAGTCGTGCGAGGAGCCCGGCAGGGAGCCCTGCGTGCCAGCGCCCTGGGCCGTCATGCGGGCCAGTCGGTGACCTCATGGCCGAATGAGCCCCGGAGGTTCGGCAGAGCCCTGGAAGCGGCTGCTCACGCGAGGGCGGCCGTGGGATGTCCTGTGGTGGCGGGCGGCCAGAGAGGGTGAGGCTTTGGCCCCGCTGAAGTCATGCGGGGAAGAAAAAACCTCGAATCCCGAAAACCAGCTCAAAGTCCGAGAGGAAGATCTCTCTCGCCTGGGTCCCGAGCCATCGGGAGGACGACAAGGCAGCGCTGTGCCGTTCTTGCCCCCGAGCGACACTGGCGCCTGCAGATGGCCGCACGCCGCCGAAGACTGCGTTGTCACTGTGGCCGCTTCTGCCAGATCCGCTCACTACGCCCCACGGACACAGACAACCGGACAAGTTACACGCGCCTGCGCTAGCAGATTCCATTCGATGCGCCCTCGAGCACCCGCCACGGGCTGACCCTCTCTGAGAGAGTCAGGAGACGAGGCCCGCCAGACTCGGGGAGGCCAGACACTGAGACAGCCCCGCCGCGTGCCGGGCGCAGGTGATAAGCTCTGCGTGGTGACTGCAGACCGGGGCACAGCCCGCGTCTCTGAGGGAGGCCGCGATGCGTCACACCTTAAAACGTGAACAGCATTTCCACAGCAGGGAGTGGCAGAAGGGCGTGCCCAGGGGACCGCACGGCATGGCCGAGGCAGGAGAGCGGAGGTGGCCGCATGGGGCAGAGGGGACGTGGCCGCCCTGGGAGCTCCAGGCTCAGCCTCAGACGGTGGCTGGGTTCCAGATTCAAGGAATCACAGTGAGAGAGGCTCCGGAGACAACGCCCAGCAAATCAAAACGAAGGTCTCATGTGATGGTCTTTGTCCCACCCCTGCACGCGCCTGACACAGGCTACACCTGCCCGAGGTGTCTCTTGACCCCCGTCTGTCCCAGGAGGCTGTGGGGATAAGAGCAGGGGCTGTGCGGCTCCTCCCCACGCGGGCCGGGCCACCTGCGCCTCTTTCTCTCCCCGCTTCTGCTGCGAGGCCCAGCAGGAGGTCTCGTCCCCCCACAGACGACCGTCAGCAGCCCCCGCCACGCCTGCTCCGGGATCGTTCGCAGTGGACACTGGCGTCAGCACTGACTCCAAACCACTGTGACCGGCACCGCCGGCCACCCGCCTCTCACCCAGGACACGAGGGCTCCTGGTCCTCACGACATTCACTCCCTTCTGAAGATCACGTCAGAATTTAATTTTAAAGGCTCCTGCAGCTACATAACGGCTCCAAGCCTCCTTGCAACAAGTGGAAACATTCGTGCTGGGGGCACTGCCTTGCTCTCCATTTGCACCATTTAAAAATGAATGAGCATCGGGAACCCGCAGGCAGACAGGCGGGTGGGACCCAGGCCTGAGATGCTGATGCTCACGCGAAGCGTTCATGCCAAGGAGAAATAAACAAGAGAAACAGATTGGTTAATAAAACTGAAATGTCAAGAGTAGGCAGGCGCCGAAGGAATTACAGCCTCTGAAGAAGCAGTGTCAATGTGACTGCTCAGATGACGAGGGAAGGACCAGTTTCCGTGGGTAAGACGAATGCGTTATGTGACTGCTCAGATGACGAGGGAAGGACCAGTTTCCGTGGGTAAGACGAATGCGTTTTCACGTGGATTCGCTTCCGCTCGCGTCCTGAAGGCATGTAAAACGTTAAACTGAACAAATGCTTGCAGAATGAAAAACACCTGAAAATAAAACCCAGAGACCCAAGCTTTACAAGCTGGGGGACCTGGCCCTGTCCTCAGCCCTCCCGGCACTTTGTGATGAAGATGTGGCAAACATTCATTTGCACTGGGTCCTGGGTGCGAGGGGTCCCCCGAGTCCAAGGTCAGTGTCTACAGCTCTTGGTCTCTTACACCCTTCAACGCCTGTGCGGTTTTTCTTCCTGGTCTCTTTGGATTTGCTGGCGTGACAGTCAGGTTTCTGTCACACACGTCGGCCAGGAAGTTCCCCGAATCTTTGGATCCTAGGAGAAGACCCTGGCCACGCTTCTAATGCAAGCAAAGGGCAAGGAGATTAAATCACAATAGTCCCACATTCTTTTTTTAAAAAAAAAATGTGAAGAGGCTGTCTGGTTTTCCCTACTGGAAACCTTCCCTCAGTCACCCCTGCAGCTAAGGGTAATGAGTCTATAACACTTTAAATTACATCTCTGCAGTCACTCAGAATCATGCTTACTAAAGCTTGTAATAACGTGAAAAATGCCTGTCAAAACTTTCGAATTGGAAAAGAATGTAAAACGCTACACAAAATATCTTGATATTTTAAAATATTTTGGGGGGATGGTAAGAAGTAACCAGATCTTTTCCTGTTTTCTGTACCACTCTAAATAATTTCCATATTCTCCCCCCAATAAATACAAATTTTCTCAATAAAGATGTAATACATTTTTTAAATCTATAGAATTTGGGGGTATAAAGGAAAATGTCCATTTTTAAAGCTGAATTGAAGTACTCAGAAAAAGTTATTAGGGAAACAAGTTTCTAATTAGGACACAGGATCACAGCACTAAAAATAAAAACCCCTAAAATCAGATCCAGGGGCAGGAAGGCGGGCTGGACGGAACCAGGTGTCCCAAGCCACCATGTGTGGAGCCGCTCCCTGGCCCGCTCTGCGGTCCTGGGCGTCATCTCCAACGTCAACATAACCGAGAGTGACTTGCTGACTGATTCAGCCGAACAATCAACTAATAGCAAAACATCGGCAGAAACCAGACTTCAAATTTTGAATTCTGATCGTGTCCTGGGCTAGCGACACGCAGTACGACTCTCTCTCGTGACGCCGGGCAGTGCCAGTGAGAAGACTCTGTCCCACCGTGGGCTACGGTACCGTTCTGAGTGTATCGAGGTGGGCCAGGCTGAGCTTTGACGTGGTGGGTCGCAGATATTAAATGCATTTTTGGCTTATGATATTTTCAGCTTATAATGGATGTTTATCAGATGAAACTCCATGGTATCCTGGGTGATGAATATATAACTCCATGTTTAACATATATTACATACTATATACTATAGAACACATGTACTATGTATTCTTTTATATATAACATAGCACTGCATATACTATATGAGTGAACGTATAGACACACGCATGTTATGTAATAACAACAGACTGATATGGGGGAGGTGGAAAGGCTAGGCAGGGAGAACGAAACACTGGAGAACGATAGCACGCGAGGATGAGGCCGGCCAGAGACAGGGCTCTTCATTGTTTAGGATAAAAGCAGAAATAATTTCACGCTCTGTCATATTGAGTATGCACAATAAAAACTAAAAGGTAATTATTAAAAGTATTATTAGAATGTATAGCTTCTTCTTGATAAAGAAAAACAGAAAAAGCAAGATTATGGTATAGTTACAGCTTACTTATTAATTCATTTTTTTCTCTTCTGTGTCTGAAATTTGAGGGGTAAGAGATTAAAAAGGGCGTTTTTCCTTTTCGGGAACGGTACCGTCCAAACCTGTTTCTACTGTGCTGGGCTGGCAGGTGCCACCTGGGTTGGGTGGAGGTCATGGGACTTCTCCCTGCAGCCGCAGCCACTCTTCCCGCCAGCGAGTCACAGAAAATGATACAACTGGAAACATCAAGGGATGTAACAAAGTATCAGAGGGAAGCACCCTGGGTTTCTGACTTCACCTCTTATGAAGTAAGGATGAAGCGCCCTTTGCCACTGACCTTGAGACAGGAGTTGGAAGCTGACTGTTGGCAAACTTCTTCCTCATTCGCCGTTTGCAGAACACAAAATGTACCAGAGTGAGGATCTGTCCCCCATGAGAGGGCCGGGTGCCGCCACAGAAGCAGCCCTTCCAAACTTGCCAGCTGTGAATATTTATCATCCCGCCACAATGGAAATATTATTTGAACATTTGGGTAAAAAATAATAACTTGAAAATCATATCCTAACCGGTATGTCATACATATTAACAAAGACCAATTTAGAACTGATTTGAATACTGTGCTTTTCCCCCCCTGCTTTTAAGAACCTTTGAATAGTAGGCTTGTATAGTAATAAAAGACAAGGAAGAGAAACAGGAGAAGTTTTTTTGCAAAGGAGTTTTCCTCCAGTGATGTATGCGCCAGCCTCGTTTCGGGGACTCGACAGTCTTTGAAGGATGCCGCACACAAAGTCACTTGTCGTACAATGAGATGAGTTACGCGGGCTGAGGACGTGTCTCTTTGCAAAACCGTCATAGGAATCGCACGTCCCATGAGGTGGAACAGACGTGCTTCCTCTGCTCTGCTTCCCCCACCCCGGGGAGCTGGGGGGCGAGGCCACTTGCAGAGCCTCCGGCCGGGCGAGTCCAGCCCTGGAGGGCGCCCCCACCCGCACAGGCCCACCTTGGTGTTTTGCATCTTTTGGTGGGCACCTAGCATCCGGGGCTTGCAGTGTGAGGTCGCCCTTAAACCAGAGGGCGGGGCTATCTCGCCCTCCAAAGCAGGGCATTGAACCCTGAATTTTACAAAGCATGTCTTATCGGCCAGAACACAAATCAGCCCCAGGATTCACAGAGCTGTAGGTGGTTCTTCCCCTCACCCCGAGGCCCGCGGCGCAGACCGAGACGCCCTCAGACCAACCGCGCTCTCCAGCTCGTAGCTGTCTTCGCACTGTTTCTGACTCAAAGAAAGCTGAGAGTCCCAGACAGAAGCAGAATCAGCCATTTGCCCGCGACTGCGGCTGCTCCATCCTATTCCTTTGCTCCGTTCACAAAACCAGGAGACGGGTCAGAGGGCGTGGCCTCAGGAGGGCGTGGCCCGAGGGGGCGTGGCCACGGGAGGGCGTGGTCGCGGGGCGTGGCCTCCGGCCAGGCGTGGTCCGCACCACGTCACAGTGCCATCCCCTGCGCGACCTCAGCATCGCCACTTCCCAGGGGAGCTGTAAGGCCAGGAAAGAACGACGATGATGTCCCCGGGCTTGCCCGCGCCCCTGGGTGCGAGGCGACAACTCGCCGGGCTGAAACGGCGCCGGTGGCCGCAACCCCCGAACGCTGCGCGCGACCCAACTGGACAACGCGGGTCACACCCGAGGCCGCGGGGCCCCGCTCCGGCGCCCGCAGCTGCCACGGCGGCGCGCGGCGGCTTCGGCGACCGTCTCCGGGCGCCCCGGTCCCGTGCCCGCGGCCCGTGCGTGGGCCCAGCGGCTGCGCGCAGTGGGGACGATGGGGTGGGCCGAGGGGAGCAGCCCTCCCCGAACCCCTAAATCGCAGAGCCGCCGCCAGCGGGAACCCCGGGCACTGTCCTCCCCCGAGGGGCCAGTCGGGTCAGGGAAGAGACGGCCACTGCGAGGCGAGGCGGCGACACGCACGGAAGCCGCGGGCCTCCGCGTGGTCGCATGCCGCCACCCCCCAGGCCCGGCCGGGGACCCTCGGCGCCGAAGCGACAGCCGGGCTGAGCCGCAGTGACACCTCGCGGCGCTGGGGCGAGACCCTTGGGACCTCTGCGCGCCCCGGGCGCAGGGCGGACGCCAGCGCGTCCCAGAAACACCGCTTCTTCCCCACCCCGCTCCCCGCACACACACGGCCGCCCCGCTCAGCGGTCAAGGCCCCGGCAGGGCTGCGCAGGCGCGGGGCGGGGCCTGTCCGGCGGGGCGGCGACCTAGAGACGCGTGGAGACGAGGTCGGGTGCTGCCGTGCGCCTGTCTCCAGTCCCCACGTCCTCTCCTCCATGCTTCTTGCTGTCACTAGAGTTTTTTTTAATTAAAAAATTTTAAATTTTCCGTTACAGTTGACATTCAACACTATCGCAGGCGTCCGGCATCGCGGTTAGACACTTACACACCCTGCAAAGTGGCCCTGATCTGCCCGGCACCCGCTGGACATCACACATAGCCATTAGGACATTACTGACCATATTCCCCGTGCTGTACTTTACGTCCCCACAACTGTTTTGTAACTGCCAATTTGTATTTCTTAATCCCTTCCCCTTTTTCACCCGGCTCGCCAGCCCCTGTTCCATCTGACAGAGAAAGACAAATACCATATGATTTCACTTATCTGTGGAATCTAAAAATGAACGACTGAACAGGCCAGACGGAAGCAAACTCATAGACACAGACACGGGCCGGTGGTTGGAGTTTGGGTCCGAACCGCAGACCTCATCACGAGCCGACCTCCTCAGCATCCTTCGCAGCTGCGGCAGCCGCGAGCTGGGCCACATCTGAACGGGGAACGGGGGTGCTTGGGGAGGAGGTGGCAGCGGCCCAGCCACGTCCCATGCCTCACCGCGACAGGTGTGGCTCTGCCTTCTCCCTCCCAGCCCGAACGGGGACGCGCGCCTTACGAGGGACATGCTTCCAGCTCTGGCTAGCCGTCGCTGCCGGTGGAAATGCACGACCACCCTCTGCCACATTTGGCTCCAGAGAACACGTCTTGGGAACAACAGGAAAGCCCTGCTTCTGAAGCCTGGCACGTAGCGCCCTGCATTTCTCGGAGAATGAGATGAAAAACGGTTTGAGAAGTGAACGGACCCGCCATCGAATCGCACCAAATTACAGAGCAAAAATATTTTTAGCTTTTAAGGTTCATCTGACCCTCTTTTTCTTACACTGGGAGAAGGTTTCTGTTTGAGCAGGCATATCTTTAGCAGCATTTTAGCAAACATGGGCTAACGGCTGAGCCAAAATCCGAGCAGCTTCACACAACGCGAAGCTCCCGCCCCCTCGGCCGGGGTGCCTCGGGGCAGCCGTCCACACAGGGACCCTGGCTGCCGGTTCCTCCAGCCTGTGGCTCTGCCGTCTCCTGGGGTCCCGGAGACTTTTGCTGCCCCCTCTTCATTCAAAAAGAGTGGCTGCGAAGGACTGCACAGACAGTCGTTATGAGCCAGGCTGTTGCGGTCCACTGGGCGGGACTCAGTCACATGACCACAGCCCCCTGCACAGGTGGCTGGGGACGCAGCCAAGCCAAGCTGCACGCCCTGAGGGAAGGTTGCTTCTCACTCGGCGGTCCCATGACCTTGGTGGCACCAGGGACCTGCTCTCCCGTGAGCATCCACCGCCCGACGCCCTGAGGCGGAGCTGAGGCAGTGACGCCGGCGCTGGGGGGCGGCTGCAGACACGGAGGGAGCTTCACTGCTCGCCTGCCACTGACCTCCTGCTGTGCGGCCCGGTCCCTAACAGGCCACGGACCGGTACCGGCCTGCAGCCCGGGGGCTGGGGACCCCTGTGTGACAGCAGGCCCAGAGAGGGGCTTGTTCAACGGCGAGCTATGGGACCGCAGGCAGAGCCTGTCTCAGCCACGGGACTCTACCCCGGATTTAAAGCGTCATGTCGTTCCCGTTCTAATTGTACGTTGTCCTCTATTTCAGACAAGTAAAACTTGTTTTTCCATCTACGGCAGTACTATAAAACTTCCTTTCGAAGTGAATTCAAGTCAAACAAGAGACTCTATCTCAGGGGACTAAAAGGCATTTAAATAAATGAAAAGTAAGAGCGAAACACGGACGCGGCAGAAGCCGTCGAGGGAACGTGTCGACGAACGCGGCCCCGTCTGACCGCCCTTCGGATCACTTCAAGGCCTCCGCGTCCACCCAGCTTCCCCCGCCAGGCCTGTCCTCCCCGTGGACACTTGCCATAAACGAGGGCGCAGGTTTCCTGCCACCAAAATTAAAAGCAGTGACCTTTGTGCAAGTCTCAGGGGCAAAGCACTAAGTTAATAAAGCAAATGTTCTCATTTTTTTAAAAATTTTACTTCCATAGATTAAAAAAAAAAAAAAAAAACACTTTGGCACTTGGCTGCAAGATCTAGAGCGAGACTTGGACAATAATATTTATTTATTTATTTATTTATTTGAAATTATATTCGAATGTATCATAAATTCACAGTATCCTAAAAAAGAGAGCCAGGCGACCTGGGGCCCAGCCGTGTCTGAGGCCCGACGACCCGCCCCTGCCGCGCCGAGCCGTCTCGTGTGGCCGACTGGCCCAGAAACGAACTGAGTCCTCTTCTAAAAGGCTCACAGACTCTGAGCTCCTTTGGGGTGGAGGTGACCCTGACTCGGTGGCCGCGTTGCCCCTGGCAGGCAAAGGCGAAGGCGTGCCGAAGCGGGGCCAGGCCTGCGCGAGCCCGGCCGCGCACCCGGAGCTCCGCGTGGCCTCCGGCCGCTGCCCAGCTGGACGTGTCTGTGCGCCGTCCGGGTCTGCTGCACGCGCATGCCAACGACAGCATGACCGGCCGTGATGAAGAGGTTACAGCCTCCCCCTCAGGCTGTCTAGAAGGGAGAGCGCAGCCAGCACTGTGACCAGATCGAGCTACTGGAAGTGGACGAGCCGCTTGCCGCGCTCAGATACAAATCTGCTGGGTCCGGCTTCTGAATACCTTAAACTTCCCTGTGAACCTGCCTCCCCAGTGAGGCCCTGAGTTTCCTGAGGCATCAACTGTCTTTATTTTAGCGTCTGCTTCACAGAATCCAGCTCCAGGCTGGGCGCAGAGCTGGTGTCTTATCAACAGAATCAGAACGAGTGAGTGAAGAATGCGCAAACACAGTATCTCAAGCTATACTGCTCCGGAGGGAAAAAGAACTTCTCGGCTAAATGCAGGCATTTGCGCCTCTGAATCGAACTGACCTGGGGAGCCTCACTCGCGAACCCAGTTCCGTGGCCCACAACAGCCGCGCGCTCTCCGGGCGTCCCTGGCCTCCAGACCCGCGCGCGCCATCTCTGCCCCAAATCGACTTGCGTTCCACACTCCAGCTGCCCACTGCTTGCACGAGAACCTCTCCATCTCAGCGCCGTGTGCGCTTTGCAGACTTCACCCCGCTTTGTGGGGGAGTCCCCCGCGCAGAGAATGTCACCCGCGCACTCTCGGCACCGCTCCCCGCCTCTCTCCGTCCCTGCCTCCTCTCCAGATAAGGACTTCCTCCCCCTGAGTCATGCAGCACACCTGCGCCCACATCTCGGGCCCCTCTACTCAGAAGCCTGTGGGACGTGCCACCCCGCAGCGACCCAGGAAGAACGGCCTCGGCTCACGACGCATTCCTCATACGTGACACAGTTATTCTAAAATTCCTGTAGGAATGGAAAGTTTTCCCATAAAATCTCCCTGGCTTTTCAGAGCCTGAACAAAAACACTCGTGACAGAAAGAACAACAGAACTCAGAGCAGCAAGTAAAAATATTTTTGACACTAATTGCAATTAAAGCAGCACCCTGGGAGATGAAGCGTTACCTGACGCGCGTTATCCGGGTGGCAGGGAGCCTCTCAGCACCCAGCGGCTCCCGAGTGTGCTGCCGGGCACACTCAGGCAGGAGGCATCCGGTCCCCGGAGAGGTGCTGTGACGGACGCTTGCGGCCCGCCCACGCCACCTGTTCCGCGGCCACGGACAAGACAGGGCGGCGGGCTGGGCTCCGGCTGCAGTCGCCCTCTGCCTGCAGCCAGCGGCGCCGGCCCGTGGGCCGAGGACACCCTGCGGCCAGTGACGTTTGCTCAGAACAAACGAATCGGATCCCCCGCGGGCAGCCCAGGAAGCGGCCGTGGGCCCACGCCCGCGGGCTTCGCTTTCCCTGCTGTTAAAGACCGATGCTGTCAAACCACCCGGGGCCCCAGGCCTGGTGACGGCAGCACTGAGCTCTGACTCGTCCTTTCTCCTAGGGGAAGCTGGACTCTGGGCCCCTGCTGGGGTGTGGGGCTGCGTGGGGGAAATGGGGGGGTGCAGAAGCGCAGGCCTCCCAACGGGGGACAGCAGGAGCTGCACGGAATCCAGGACCAACGAGCGTGCCACCCGCAGAGCTGCAGGCGGGTGGGTGGCTGTGCTCGGGGGAGGACGAGCCCGCCTGAGCCTCGCTCAGAGGAAGCCGTCCTATGCCGATCGGCTTCTCGCCTGAGCTCCTGTGCCCTGCCCGGATGGCAGGTGCTCCACGGGCGCGGGATGAGGTGGTGCCGAGTGACATCCCGGAGGAGTCTCTGCCCTCCTGGGCCAGCAGGTTCTGTAAAGAATGCAGAACGCGGGCCCTCTGGCTCGGCCGCACCCTGCAACAGTCCTCGTGAGCAGAGCGAGCAGAACAGGCTGTCCCCGGAGCAGCCAGCTTGCTCTCCTTGGGGAGTCTCTGGGCTCCAAGGCTGCTCCCCGGGGAGGCAGCATGGGGGAGGACGGGGGGCGGGGCGAGATGCAGCACCCAGGCCTGGGGCGGCGAGGCCCCGAAGGTGAATTCCGAGAAGCCTGCATCACTTGCCCTTTTCAAGGCTCTGGCACTGTCCCTCGGTTTGTCCCTTTGACAGAAAAGGAGGTCAGGAGGAAGAATGGGAGCGCGGCAAGGGGCAAGAGGGTGAGGAAGCGGCTCGGCTGGAAATACCAAGCTCCCGCTCATTCTCGCAGCCCATTATCTGTTTCTACCCCCAGGGCGGTTTTGGCACCTCTGGCTGTCATTCTTCCTCCTGACCCTGTCCTCGTCTTGGCTCTGAAATATCAAAATATCTGAAAGGTCCCTCCTCAAGGCCCAAGCTCTCCACCCCTTCGTCCCCTGAGCCATCTACCCTGGGGACACAGAGTCTACACTGCTCCTTGGGCGTCTGCACCCCTGGTTTCTCTCTAGGGGACAGTCACTCTTCCGCCCCCCAGTGCCGTCCGTCCCGAGTAGAGGGACGCAGACCCCCTCGTTAGCAGAACACCCCTCCCCGAGCTCCAGGTGTGTAGGAGTCGGGTGGGGGCACGCATCCCCAGCTAAGCCGGAACTTCTACCCCCGCACGGGCCACTGTGCTTGGCCTGGGGCGGAGCCACGGCACAGAGCAGCTGGTCGGAAGGCCTCCCTGGGGACTTCTGATGGGAGCTGCTAAAAAGGTCCTTTTCCGCTCTGAGCATGAAACGTGCAGTGGACTTTCTGAGCATCTGTGTCATCGCGGAGGGCAGCGGTGGCGTCTGCCACCCCAGGGGGCCTGAGGGGGGAACCGGACACACACGCCAAGCGCGGTCACCCAGCCAGGACGGTGTCTCAGCCTGTCACACACTGCCACGGAGCGGGGCCTGAGGGCACGGCCGACTCAGAACCCAGGGCCGAAGCTCTGACCCCTCCCCTGCGCCCTGACTCCCCGCGAGCCTGCCACCCACTGGCTCTCCTTTCTCCAACTCGGCCACCAGCGAGTTCTGAGACCTTCCGGCACTTTCCCTTAAATGTCGACTGCAGCTTCCAGGATGTGAGGCTGGAACGGACACCGGGGCCACCCCCGGGCCTCACGCTTCCGGTCCGAGCACAGCCGGGGAAGGTGCTACATACCCGGGTCGGCCTCAAGCTGCCCGTGGACGGGCGGGGTGTCCGGGTCTCCTCCTGCTCCTCCTGCATGCACACGCACACACGTACCCGGAAAACCCGCCCTCCTCCCCTCAGAGACGCAGGGAGCTCTGGCCCCGGGAGCGGCTGCTGGGCGCTCACAAACCCCCCCCCCCTGAGGGGTGGCAGGGTCTCTTCCAATTAACCACACTAACTGACATTTAACACGTGTCAGACCCAAGAAGTAATGCCCAGACGTTCTGGCAAAAATGCAGCAGAATGGTTAAATTCACCAAACATCACATTAAAAATAATAATAATAATAATAATAATAATATAAAAAGCTTAGGAAGAAGAACCTAGATGCTCTAAAAAACGTTTTTTCACAACAATCCATCCACCTTACAGTGTGCTTTTCATGAGACTTCCCTGTGGTGGGAGGGCCAGAGTCCAGCGCCCCCGCCCCATGCAAACCCCGCGCACGCCCAGGCTGGGTTTCTGCGAACTCCTCGGAGCAGCGGCCTGGAAGAGGCTCCGCGGAGAACCAGCCCTTTGCCAAATGTCTCAAGGCGCCCGAGCCGCCAGGAGGGGCAGACGCTGCCCAAGTGCAGCAGGAGAAACAGATCGAAGCCGGGCGGCTCGGCCCCGCGGCCCGGCCCCAGCCCTGCTCCCAGCGAAGCTCAGCGCCGCGCGTGGAAGGCGCGTCCGCACGGCCTCCTCGGCCACGTGGCTGCTTCATCCCAAACCCAACCACTCACTTCGAACCGCTACCGAGTGTGACCGACGGCGGCTGAGCGGACAGCACAGGGGGTCCAGACCGAGGGCATGAGAACGCTTTCTAACTTCCCAAAGGCCAAACGAAACCTTCGCCTTTTCAGGGGATCTTCACAAACGGCCGAAATCACCCATTCCCAGTAGAAATGTCAGGGAAACCCCTCTTCGGGTCCTCTGCACCATCGACCTCTTCCCAACAGGAAATTTTGTATTTTATTTTTTTGTTTTTGCAGGAAAAAAGTCAGCCTGCCAGAATCCTCAGAACAGATTTATTTTGACTAACACTAAGCACATTATCGATGACAGCCTGGCTTTGTCTGAATTCCCTGTCTGTTTTTAAGCAAAGAAAATCTCTACATCTTTGAGACCCGAAGCTAAAGTACGAATTATAGCTTTGGAGACATCCACCCTCCAGATGCCTAAAGGAAACTAACGGGCCGCATACTCAACACCGGTGTTCAGGTCCTTTCTTCCTGACACAGTGAAGTAATCTCCTGCTGCTGCTCCCTCCAGGGGCGGAGCAGGTGTGACGGCCCGGGGAGCCGGCGCCGTGGGGCCCGGGGAGCCGTCACTGTGCCACGCCAGCGTCGATTTAGACCATCCGTTCATCCTTTTTTATTCTTACCATTGAGTCTACAAGACTTTGCTCATATCGTATTGTTAAATTCTTTCTAATGCAACACGTCCTTAAGGATTTATAGACATTTTCTCATGTTATAACAAATTACTATTCTTGCTAGAGTTCTGCTAACAGCCCACGGTGGAAAACAGTACCAAAATAAAACAAAAAACAAGCAAAAAACCCCCCAAAAACGAAGGTACCATCAGAGTCATCCCCGGCTGCTGAGATGGACACGAACGCGTCATTTTTAGTTAGAATCGACAAGAAAAAGTGAAGTGGCAGAGAGCTAAGCTAAAAGCAAATCTGAGTTCCCTTCTAGGCCACCAGCGGGTGAGGACTGAGCCCCGAGGGGAAGGGGCGTGGGGGGCGTGAACCTGGCTCCGCCCTGTGCTCTGAGGCTTCCCTCCTGGCCCTGCACGGCTGACCCCCGCCCCGACCGCTACTTCACGTTCCTATAACGTCGACAAACACACACCGGTCTCCCACGCTACGTCGCCTCAGGGGCGGTCGGCCGACACCATTTCTATTTTCTTTCAGGGTGCCCGGGCCCTCCTGCCATGACTCCCCGCCTTTAAAAGGGGTTCGCTTCATTTCCAGGGGGTTTGGCCTGCAGGAGAGGAAGTCAAAAAGCTTGTGGGACCCCCCACAGGGACAGAGGAGCTGCCTCGTCTGAGGGGGAGGGACAGTAAGCCCCGCGCCGCGCCATGTGGGCAGGGACCAAGCCAGGGAGGAGCGCTGGGACCTGCTGCTCACCCGTCTCCATGGGACGAGCACGTCCAGGCCCCTCACCCTGTCCTGTGATGGAGAGAACAGGGCCCTGGAGAGCCCGGCTCGCCCCTCACAAGGCCAGCTCCCTGGGGAGGCGCCACCTCAAGCACCTAAGGCTTTGGATACGCCGGCTACATTCCAAGCGGATGGTGACGGGGTTCTCACTGAGGAGTTATGACAGTCGGCCCAGAGAGAAACGTTTTTCCTCCCTCACAATTAAAAAGCACTCTTTTATGATGACATTCCATTTTCCTGGGAGCAGTCATTGTCACGCTGAGGAGAACGGGGCCCATGGGAGGCAGCAGACAGGGCCACCCGGTCCCGAGTGTGCCTCAGTGAGGCATGCGGCCGGGTGACGAAGGCCCGGGCAGGAGCCACATGGCCAGGTGGCTAAGGCCCGGGCAGGAGCCACATGGCCAGGTGGCTAAGGCCCGGGCAGGAGCCACGTGGCCAAGTGGCTAAGGCCTGGGCAGGAGCTGCTGGGCCAGCGACCACATAGAATCCTTGTTACTGGGTCAGCAGGGTCAGGAAGCAAGTACTTCTCAAATGGGAGGAAAGGAAATTACGAGCTCGAAGACAATGAATCGCCTTTTGCGCCTTTGAGCCTTTCCGAGCGGGGCTTCACGTGCCGTGGGCGACAGCCTTTTCTGCCTGCCCCTTGGCACGCGGGTATCAGGAGCCATTTGTAACACTCCCGTTTTGTCTGTGAAAAGACATTTTAATTGAAAAATCATTTGCCCATAAAATTATTACCATCAATTCACATCCCACCAAAGGACTGCATTACGACCGTAAAACAATTTGCGAGTGGATCCATCTCGCCCACTAAATCACTTTACATTATGTCAGGAGCAGAATGATTAAAGCGAGTTAGCATTTTGTTGGCAAAATAATGACGTTATTATGCATTTCGTCCACACGGACACTTACACTGCCGAGTCTATTTGTCTTGTTGACAGAACATCTATGTGTATTGGACAGAACGCATTTTATTTAGTTGATGCAATTAATTTTATTCACCAAACACTTTTAAACTTAAGCTGAATTTTTTTTGTCGCGGGAACAGACTTGGTTATGGGATGATATTAATCTTGCCAACACGCTCTGTGCTCAGTGTCCCCACATCAGGCGCGGAGTGAGCAGACACGCGCTCGGGCCGGCGTCCGCGAGGCGCCGCCATGGACAGTGCCCACTGCGGGCTTCCTGAAACCGACCGTGGGGACCAGAAAAGGCTTGTCCTGCTCCAGGGCTTCAGGGTACCCCCCCCCCGTTGGCCCCTGGAGGTCCTGGGGTTCCCAGCGCAGGAGCCTCGCTGCTCGAGGCTGGCCTCCTCGCCGGGACCCCAGGAACTGCGGGGGGGCAGGGAGTTGCCCCCACAACACAAGCTGGGCACACAGAGGTCATTCCAGAAACACTCTGGATTCGTTCAGCCATCGTTCAGCTTACATCTTCTGAGTCCTGCTCTGCTCCCTAAGAGACCCAGGGTGACCCACGTCTTCGGCTTCTCTGAGTCTGTAACTATCTCCAAATAAAACCTTCGGAAAAAAACGCCACGTGCATGTCGGGAGCTCACGTGTACATTGTAAAAGCATGACAACCGAACCCTCACGGGTCCCCCGGGAAATGCAGGGGGCTCGATGGCCCCAGACTCAGAAGAATCTGACGGGCGGCCGTGGCCGGATGCGGCGTGGGGCACGTTTGCGTGGGACACACGGCAGCATTGCCGTCATGCGGGCTCCACGGAGGAGGAGGGAGGCAGGCGCCCGAGGGCACAGGCTCTGTGCTGTCCCCGCCGGGCCCCAAAGCCCGGCCGTCTGAGCACCGGCCCCTCTTCCAGCAAACACCCCAGTCCCCGGGGGACCCCGCAGACACGTCCGCGCGTGCCTCGCGAGTGCTGGCCACGTCCCTGCCCGGAGCCCAGGCCCCGGCGACTGCCCAGGGCCTGCTGTGATGGACGGGGAGGCAGGGCCCTCCTGCGGCGGGGCCGGGACAGCTTCCCTCAGGAGCCCTTGCTCCCCTGGAGACGCGCGGAAGCCTTCGGCAGCCGCTCGTGCTGTCCTCGGGTGGTAGTTCTCTCACTGAGGAAAACAAATGGGGGGGAAAGGCTCTTACGGTGGATTAAGATACTTTAAATTACTGGAAGCCGTTTTGCCGACGGCTTTTCCCGGCAGATTTGAACATGGACAGGAACACTTTACTCCTCTGCCTGGCACGCTCGTCAGGTTCCCTGCAAGCGACGGGACGGCGCCCTGCGCCCTGCGCCCCCCGTCACGAGACACCCTCGCGCCCGGGAGGGACCCGCTCGCCCCAGGGTGAACGTGTGGTTCGAAGCGTTTTCTTTTATAAGAGATGGTTAATCAAATGGGGCCTGAATTATCCAGATTCACACATTTTAGCGTAAAATTAATTAGCGGGGAATTACGCAGTAGATAAACACAGCGAGCGGCGAGGCGTCCCTAACCGCACGCTTACGTTTCACGCCCGGCACAGCCGTCACCCCGAGGAGCTGCGGGCAGGGCGGCCCCCCTCAGGGGCAGAGGGACCCACCGAGTGATTTCCGTCTATGTCTGCGGAGGTCCTGATGACTGACGGCGGCATCGAAGCTCTCCAAGCACATTTTATTTTCATTAAACAGCTAAACCAAAACCGATCGGCCGAGACCTGGGTAGAGCGATGCGCGGAATGAAAGCGTGTGGCCCCCGGGACGCCGCTGACATGGGCCAGGCGTCACGCGGGCAGACGGCTCCCGGGAGGGACCTGGATGCAGCCGGCACCGTGGCGTCCCACGGGAGCAACGGGCAGCCGTGCGCTGGATCCCTTCGGGAGTTAGGTGTTTGCACGTAAGGTGAGTCGCTCGTTGCAAACAGCCCAGCTGCGGAGAGGACGCGAAACCGGGACCCACATCGAGTCTAGTCGCCTGACACGGGAGGAGCCAGCACGGCGGGTGCGCGGCACCCCGTCTGCCCCCCGTCTGCCCCCCGGACTTGGCCACGGCGCCCCCCTCTCCCGCTGGGCATAGACCGGAACCCGGAATTGCCCAGTACCTGGCCCGGCGTGTGCATGCCGTCCACGGGACGGCTCAGCCACGAGCGGGGGGCCCTGCAGGGTCCCCCAACCCGTCACGGTCATGGCTGTTCACGGGGCGGTTGTCCTCTCTGGGAGCGGGTCGTCTCTGTGGCCGACCGCCCCCGGGAGAGGGCGCAGGGAAGCCACCGTCCCTCTGACCGCGGAGCCGGCACCGCACGGCATTTCACCGGGCTCAAGACGCGGCCAACCCCTCTGCCCCGCCTGGCGCCTTCAGACGAAACGAAGTCAGAGGAAACCCCTGGGGGAAGTTCGCCCTCGGGATGCGTGAACCGCGCTGGGGGAGCCAGATTCAAACGCCTGCCAGCCCAGGCCACACGCGCCTCGCAGAGACGCCGAGACGGGCTCCCCACCTCGGTGTCTACGGGGAGCGTCTGCGTCCTGAAATGTAGCTGACGCCGTCATACATCAAACCCGAACGCGCGGATCTTCGCGGCGTGGGGAGCCTGCGCGTACTTCTTGGTTCCCGCCTCTCTACGGGTGAGTGACGGCTCGGGCGTCAATGACGTCGGGGCAGAGCCGGCTCCTGACGCGCGGGCTGCAGCGTCCGCTATCCGGCTTCGTCGCCCGGCGCCTGTCCGGGGAAGTGCGCGTTTCCGTCAGAGCGGGCACAGGCCGGAAGGCACAGTCCCCGGCGCGCAGCCGCCGGCCTGAGGTCAGTGGCGGAAAGCCCCAGGCCGGGCTGGGAGAGGGAGAAACGACTCCCGAGCAGCCGATCGCCGCGAGACCCTTACCGAAGCCGAGCCCTGCCTCGCTGTCACACGGGACGACCCGTCGCCGCTCTCGAGCGCACTACGCAGTGCGTCACGATGGCAGGGTCACTGGTCAGTGGTCAGTGTCGACTCGCCTTCCGGAGGTTGAACACGGGTCTTCCTGGGAGTGGGGTGACGAGCAATACACTGGGATGAAGATCCTGAGAAATCGGCTCACGGACGAGGCTCTGCTCCCAGGACGGCCCCGCGGCGGGGACCCGGGGCGGCCGTGACCCCTCCGGCTCACAGACGAGGAGACGGAGGCGTCCGGGCCGCGACAGGCCCGGGTCGCCCGGGCGGCAGGGCTGTGGCCGGGCTCCAGGCCCTTTGCTCGCGATCGAACGCTCTGTTCACTCTGTGCCCCGGCGTCGCTGGCACGCTCGCTTGCCGGTGCTTGCGCGTCTCGGCAGGGAGCAGCAAACACCTACGGTTCCCAGGCGTTACGACGCGCACGCGGCTCGGCACGGAAGCCCCCTCAAAGCACCCCGAACAGCAGGCTCCTCGCTTCCAGCCGCCGGCTTCACGCCTAACTCCACCCGCAACGCTGCCTTCGGTTCCCGGCCGAGGAGAGCGTGCAGCAGCATCCGGGGGGCGGGGGGAGCTCGGGGCCCCAGCCCCGGCCCCCAGGCTCACCGCGGGTCGCATTGTGTCCCCATCTGGTCGAGCCCTCTGTGTTCCCTGCTCCCGAGACACTCGGGTAGAGTCTCGCGGCCGACGGGAGCAGCAGGCGGGGCGTGTGTCCCCTGCACGGGCACAGGCAGCTCCACTCACCGCGTGATCAATTTTATGTCACTGAAAGGCCCAGACAGTGCCATAAGGTACCATTAGGTTAAGTGCTCTGTAATATAGATTTACTCTGTTGGAGATAATGGAGAGCGAGCGTCTCGCGCAGATCACCACGAGGGCCCTTTCCGCCCGAGGGACAGCCAGCACGGCGTCTGAGATGGCGTCGTGTAATGGGCCGTGCTCTCGACAACCAGCACGCCTCACGGGCTTCCACAGGCTCGCGAACCTGGAGGCCACCGCTCGCAGCGGCCCCGAGGTACCTGGCCACAGCAGAGCGGGACGGTCGGCTACGGGTTCCTGAGAAACGCAGAGGTGCTGGCCACAGCCCCGTGGCCATGGAGCTGGAAAGGAGGACAGAGAGGCCGCCAGCTCAGGCCCTGGGCCACACACCGCCACCACGGACGTCTAAGGAGACGCTGGTCCGGGGACGAAAACGCGTATCGCCACAAAGCCGTAAGTTCTTTGAGAGCTCGGGCTTTGCCAACGGACCCCGCGGGTCCTCAAGAGTGGCACACACACGGACACGGGGCCAGCCCCCGCCCCCCACTCCCTCGGGCCAGCGCTCCGCCTTCCTCCTGCAGGGACGTCCACCACATCCCCGGGCAAGCATGGCGAGGCCGGGGCCCGCCCTTCACCTCCCGCAGCCGGCGGCCAGGAAGGCCTCGGCCCGCCCGCTCTGGAGGCCTCCTCCGGGACCACAGCTAACCACTGCGGCTCGTCCCAGTCCCCCGGGGACCTGCCAGGGCCGCGGCGCAGGAACCGGGACGTGGCGACGGTGGCCGGCCTTCCGGGCCAAGGAGCCATTTGGGAGACACGAGCTGCGTCTAGCGCCCGAGTATGAAAACGCAGGGGCAGAGGGCGGGACGCCCGGACGGTCACCAGCTCGGCCCACGAGGACCACGCGCCCAGCGGCCCGGCCCAGCGGGGTCACGCCGCGCGCAGCCACCGTCAGGCTCCGGGCCACGTCAGCCAGGGTCCCTCCTCGCTGACCAGACGCCCGGAGAACCCAGTGGGGAGGACGGAGAGGCGGGACTCTGGGGCTCGCTGAGAGGGCAGGAAGGGTGCGGAGGGGAGCAGGGCGCGGGGTGCTGCTGCGCCGAGGCAGGCAGGTGTGGGGACACCCGTCGGGAGTACAGGGGTGCCTCGGTGCTGCTGTGGCGGTGCCGGTGCGACGGGCTCCGTGCTCCCGGCAGGTCACCCAGGTGCCTGTCTGGGGCTGAGCGGGGTGGGGGGGGGGTCCCGGCAGTGTCCCCAGACCACCCCCCCAACGCCACGAGCTGCCCACGGCAGAGTCCGTCCTCCCAGCACAGGACGCGACCTCCTCCCCAGTGCGACTTACACCGCCACGAAGACAGCGCCCCAAAGCCGCGTGGGGCGTGGGCAGAGATAACTTACGCTCACCTCAAGTTTCAGTTCCTTATTGCGCTGTCTTCAACAATCAAATTGTTTTTCTAAAATATCACATTCATTAAACGCGGGGCTCATGCTCCCCGCCTGTCACTGTCAGGCCACGTGCGAAGGGTGCCCCCGTTTCTGGAGATGCCGGGCAGACGGCGGGGACGGGCTGGACAGGCCAGCCCTTAGCTGGCGGCCAGGCCGGCCGCGGCCGCTCCATTCCAGCCAGGGGCCGAGGCCCTGGGCGTGCGCAGGAAGCGTGAGGCGCTTGGGAAAGCTGGGAGCGTTCCCGTTGGTGCGCCAAGCCACGCTGGATCCCGCTTCAGAAAACGATTGGGTTTTTCTTTCCTTTTCTTTTTAATTCAATCAGCGATTTAGTTATGAGGAAGCGAATCGCGTTAAAGCAACACGACGCGGCACAGTCCAGGAGGCCCGGAAGGGCACACACAGTCACGCGCCGGGACGAGCCTAGCGGAGCGCCCTCCGGCCGCGGGTTCGAAGCCCCCGCTCGGCTTCCGAACAGGCACAGACAATGCAAAAACCTGTAACTGCCGCGTCAGTCATGGCGGCCACGCGGGATGCCAAGCACCACGCCGAGCTTCCCGCCTCCTGGCTGGGAGGGGCACGCGGCTCCCCCCCTCTGCTGGGAGGACTCAGGGACTGGGCGGCCGCGTGTCCCAGTGCCCTCGAGACCCCTGCCCAGTGTCCTCCGCCCAGGGGACGGCCTGCCCGAACCCTGCCCAGTGCCCTCCGCCCACAGGAGGGCCTGCCCGAACCCTGCCCAGTGCCCTCCGCCCACAGGACGGCCTGCCCGAACCCTGCCCATCCAGGCACATACAGCAGAAGTGGCGGCTCCATGGCCGCCTGCAGCCCCACTGTCTGCAGCCCCGCCGCCCACTGTGGAGGCGGTGCAGCTGCAGGCGGTGCAGGTGCTCGCGGCCCCGCCCTCCCCGCGGCCCCACCCACAGGCTTTTCTAGAGCTGGAACTCAGCCTGTCCCCTGCTCCTGGCAGACACCCCACAGGTGAGAGAAAGGAGCTGATGACCTGACGATCCCACACACTCCAACTCTCACAAGCCGAGGAGCCTGAAGAACAGCCCCTTCCTGCCGGACCTCAGGGCCGCCCACCTCTGTCCCCTTGAATGCCTAGGACTCTGAAGTCACCTTTTCCCCCATACAAACTTCCTGCTTCTCTACTGAACTCCTCCTCTCTGCCCGTCTCCTGAGAAGAGTGTCGCTCCCTCTGGTCAGAGCGACACTACCTCCTGGGGCCCGGTCGCACCCCCACTCCCCAAGACGGCCTCCCGTCCCGCCCCTTCCTGCAGCCCCTCCTCCCGCAGCCACCCCCCACCCCATGCAAGTGGACCCGCGGGGGTCAAGCCGGGCCGTTCGAGGGTCACTGTGTGCCCACGCCCTTCCTCGGCCTGACACCAGCGAAGGGGGGGAGCGAGGCCGTTCGCCCAGCGAGACCGGAGGAAGGGCCCCTTCCCGGGAGAAGGAGCCGAGGCGAGAAGGCGCACCTGCCCAGAACTGCGGGATGCGGGAGGTCGTGCTGGCGCCGACGGCCACCGCGGAGTCCGCTCCGAGAGCCAGTGAGGGGGTGCGGCAGTCCAGAACTCAGAACCCGGGAAAGCACGCACCTCTGGAGACGGAAGTCTGGGGGGTCTCTTTTAAACCAGACGAACTACTTCGCGGTTACGGCGCAGAAAAGTCCCGGGAGTCATCGGAATGAGGGAGGGCGATCCGGCCAGGACGGCAAGGCTGGAGGGAACAGAAACGGACTGCGGCTGGTTAAAATGGAGCAACAGCTGAACTGGAGGGACGCGGTGGAGCTCCCCAAACACGCGCCTGGTCCCCGCCGCCCACGGGGCCGAGGGCGCGTCCTCCTCAGGAGCACAGGGAACCGTGGTGGGCGGGGCCTGGAAGCCGGGCGGCCCCACACGACAAACACCCGGTGCGAAGACGAGGGGCCTGTTTGCATCATCCCCCCAGCCCCCCCGATCCAGCCTGGGGCTGGAGACAGGGAGGGCTCTGGGCTGACTGGGCCTCCTTCAGGCCCAAAGACGGGCCATGGGTCAGCCCGCCGGACACCCTGCCTCCCAGACCGCTGGGCCCTGGCTGCTCCCTTATCGGGCCAGCACGCCTGCCCCACCAAGTCCCGCCGGGTCCCCCCTGGAGAAGGGTCTCCTGCGACGGCATCCCATGACCCGGAAACAGTGGAGCCGGCCCCCCCCCCACCCCGGCCTGCACGCGCCCATCTGCATTCTGTGAAAAGCCAGAAGTGAAAAGACCTTTAAACATTTGCTCCCAAGGAAGAGGAAAGTAGAATCTTTCCTTTTAAGAGCCAAGAGGGTAAATAAAATACTGGCGATCCCATAGAGATGTTTCCACGTTCCAAATAACATGAAGGAGGCTAAAAATGAACATTTTGGCCCATTTGCCCAGCACTGAATGGAGTAATTGAGTGATCGCTTCGGGAGGCAGCCCAGAGGCAGTCACACATGACGAATCCAGTAACCACGGCAACCTGTGGACATCTCACCCCAACTTTGACTCAATGGTTACCTGAATAAGATCAAAGGCAATAATTATGGGATTCACTGTAACATCACGAAACAAACGGGACGATCTTAACCTGGAAAATAGGCTTTCGCAAGCCTCAAAAGGGACAGGGAGTTGGCTTTCAGGAGACTGACCTCAAGGACAGGCATGTTTTGGAAGGAAGGGCAGGACAATGGCGTCAAGCGGCACCTGACCCCTCGCGGGCCGAACGTGCGAAGCATTTCAGCCCGTGCTGGCAGCGCCCTTTGCAGAACAGCCCGGGAAACCGAAGGGGTCCTCCGACCGCGCCCCCCTCGCCTCAGGGAAAAATTCAACTGTCTGGGCATCAAAAAAGAACATCCTGAATTAACCACTCGGCACATTCAAGGGATTAATTTTCCAGAGGAAAAATAACGCGTAAGGCTCTTGAGACCACGAGAAAGGAGCCTGTCGTCCCAGCTGGCACAGGCCCCGTGACGTCTGTTTCTGGCCGGGCCGCCGGCGCGACAGGGCGGTGGTTCCGTCCACCCGCGAAGCGAGCGCGAGGCTGGGCAGCCGGGGCCGGCCCCCGCGGCCCCCCACCGACACCACCGCCCCCAGCGGACCCCCACCCAAGCGGACACCCCGCGGACAGGCCCCAACGCCAACGCGGCCAACCTGGCCCCCACCGCACCCGCACACCGACCACCCCCGACACCCCCCACGGCCCCAAGGCCCCCCGCCCCACCCCCCGCGGCCCCTGGCCCCCACCGCCCCCGCCGCTCCCGCCGACCCCGCGGCCCCCGCGGTCCCCGGCCGAGGCCGAGGCCGAGTGCTGCCCCCTCGACTTGCTGGGCCACGGAAAGATAATGCCACGCGTCCCGTCACCATTTGTCACTGAAGCGGAGTCCCCCTCCGGGGACCACACGTGGAAGTGGCGAGGATCTAGCGCTTCCAATTAACCAGGCCCAGGGTTACTCATGCAGGAAATGAAAGGGAATTTTTAATATTTGGAAGTCGGGTGAAAGCAGTAGCCAAGTCTAATTAGAACACACTTTCTGCTTTTAATCCACTTGGCGGCCCATTTGATTAGTCACCTCAATTCTTGTCACACTGCTCTTGCCCCAGGAACCACCGCAGGCAGAAGTGCCCAGGGGTCCACACCTGTGCGGGCCAGTGTGTCCCGAGGGTCCCCACGTGAAGCCTGAAGGCAGACCTCGTCAAGGGACGTGGGCTCCGTGGCAAGCCTGGTGGTCGCCTTTTCCATCTTGTTGGGAGAAGCATGGCCTCAGACCTGTCCTCCATGCCCCAGGCCGTCCCCTTGTGTCCTGTGTATCAAACGCTGTCCTTTATTCCCAGATGCAGTCCCCGGAACTCTGCTGTGGGTTTCGAGGGGCCACCCGACCCCCTGAAGCCGGGACACAGCTCTGCTTGTGGTCAATCCGTGGCTTCGAGCAGGCTCTCACTTTGAATGCTGCACTCTGGGCTTTCCTCTGGGTGGAGTAAGTCAGCCCTGCCCACACCCTGGGGACAGCGATAGCAATGTCATGCCACAGCCCAGAGGCTCCTTCCAAGAGGCAAACTAACATACAGTATGTAGTCCCGAGCAAACTAGGCATAGACAGGATTTGTCATGGCTAATTGGCTTTATTCCTTCATAAAAGCCCAGGTCCCTGGTTTTCAGGGAAATAATTATAATTGCAAATGAAGTGGCATCACTGAGGAGAAGGTCCTCAATGAAAAAGTGATGACAGATCCCACAGCGTCACCGCCACCGCTTGGCTGGCGGCACATGGAAGACCCGCGTTCCCCAGAGTGCAAAACGCACACGGCGCACAGCACGCACGTGCACACCCGTTAGCCTCGGTCTCTCCACGAGCTCACAAAACCCTTCCTACGCACCTGGACCAGGTCACCTGGAGGATCCTGGTGGGTCCCCCAGAACCTCAACACACACCAGGAACCCATCGACATGTGCAAATGGAAGACGCCGGCCTTGACCAAGATACAGCAATCCCTGTTAGTCATAGGCCAAGGCCGGGGGCAGGGTCACTTCCAGCGTGACCTATGAAGGGTCCTGAACTTTCGGGGTGTTAAGGGGCAAAATAAACAGACTAATGGGAAGGGAAGACTGGGCGGGCCTGTGAATCCACACGCTTCCCTGAGATCGCTTCCCAGGGGGAGACGGACAAGTACGACGTGGAGACCGGAGTGTGGAATCTGACAAGGCGAAGGGGGCCGCCCCTGCTCGCTCCTCACACCGGCGCTGCTCGCGGCCGCCCGCACCCTCGCCTCCTGCCGGCGTCCGGGCCCCGTCCTCCCCGGGGATTTCAGAGCTCTCACGCCAGGCTCTGACGCCACGGCCTTGTCCCCACGCTACCATGGGCCTCGGTCCTGCCTGCTCGGCCCCGCTGGTCGTCCGCACCAGCCTCGTCCCTCCCTGGGCAGGTCCTGCCCAACGAGGCGCCATCTGCCCCTGTCACACGGGGTGGTGGCTGGTCCCCCGTGGTGAGCTTCCTACCAAAACTATTCCTTCCTTCTTGCTCTCTGGATAAAGCGACTTGAATTCGTCGCGACAGCGTGCACAGAGCGGGTTCCGCTGACCGCGGCAGGTCAGGAGGCTGCGAGCCAGGGGCCGAGGGCCTCCCTGAAATGCCGATGAACTTTGCCTCCGCTCTCGCCTTTGTCTACGCGTTTAACAAGGCTCCCCGTGCCTGGCTGCAGCGGCCACACTGCAGCACCCATCACCCACGACCGAGCCGCCGTCTGCTCCACGCACCGCCAAAGCCCCTGTCCTGCCTGCGTGAGGCGCCCTCCGCCACGCACGGCTCCCGCACGCTGCGTCCTGAGCGCTGGCCTTTCCCAGACGCCACCCGCCCTCCCGCTCTGCCTTCTCCCTCTTGCTCAAAGCACGGCCCGCACCACCCGGGAGCCCCTCCCCAGGTCGCCGTCCACACTCTGGCCCATCCGGGGCCTCGTCATCTCGCCACAGTCCCCCGCGAGGGTCCGGGTGGGCCTCTGACTGTGCAGAGAAGCATCGCATCATGGCACAGAGATGGGGAACCACACGCACGGGGTCCGGGAAGCAGCCCAAGCGACTACGGATGCAGACACTCGCACACGCCACGAAATGTCACACACGGCCCAGCTTCCACGGCCCCTGAGGAAGTTCGCCTGTGCGATGGGCCCACGCCCTCCCGGGACGTCTCGCCCGGCACCGAGCATCCTGTCCCCCGGGCACACTGGGTGGCTTTTCTCACAGGCCTCGGTTCTTCCATTATTTAGCTAATTTAAAGACAAAACGATCTTAATGAAACGTCCTTCCTCACTGACATCGGGGGCCCCCAGGCTGTAGAAGCCGGCGCCTCGGAGGCCAGCCCCGGCCATGGGGAAGAGAGAGCCCCGAGTTCCCTTGGTGTCTCCTTAGGAAGGTGCTGTTCTGCAGTGCCGCCGAGACTGACGAGTTGCCTGTCCCCTCAGTCAACCCAGCCAGACCAGAGTGTGTGTGTGTGTGGGGGGGGGGGGGGGGCGGATGCGTGCAGGCCAGACGAGCACCTTCCAGGGGGAGAACAGAGCGGATGCCCGGGCGAGGACACAGGCCCGGGAACGGCGCTGCCCACGCCCGTCGCCCACGTTGCCCAGCACGAGTGCGGCCGGTCCTGGCAGGTCGGAGGGACCCGCCAGGTGGATGGACCAACGGCAGCGCCGGACCGGAAGGCAGCCTGTCCCTCGACTGGTGATCGTAACCGTGTTAACTCGGGAGCGCTCTGTCGCTCGGGGCTTCCTTTAGCGTGATCTCTCTCTTACCGATGGATCGTCAGGTAGAAGGAAAGTTTCTTCTGGCGATTTCTCTGCATCTCTGCGGGACGATGAGATGCAGGCGGCTGCTCCCTGTGGCCAAAGTCAGAGCCAGAGCAGACTCGCTGGCCTGGACCGACAGCAGCCCCGGCGCCGCGCACACATGGCCCAGCATGGCCGAGCAGGTGTTACGGCCATTTCAGGAGGAAAGGGCAGCTGACCGTCAGTGAAAGTGGCAGAGCGTGAACCTCTGAAAATTGGCTCCTCCACAGGAACAACGAAAAGCTGGCAAAAAGGGTCAGAACCGACTTTTTCGGAACTCTGAGAATTAACCTGAGGCGCGCAGCCACCCAGCGAGTGTTTCTAGGGGAGAGAGGGCTGACCCTCCGCAGGAGCGGGGCACACGGCAGCACTTTCGCGTGTCCGAGCCCCGCCCCCTCTCCCGCTCGGCGACAGCCTTGGGAACAGCAGTCTCCCTCCGTGCCGCCGGGGACAGAGCAGACCTCACTCCCGAGGGATGGCCGCCATGTGACTGACCGCTGACGCCCCGGAAGACCCGACCAGAAAGGCTGGTCTCTAACCGCGGCTTAGTGCTGAAAGCCTGGGGAGGAGAAAGCACTTGTCTACAACACACACACACACACAGCTGCTGGAGGTGACGGAAACCAATCGAGCAAACGACAGACTAATCACAAAATGTTAAAGGAAAAGCCGAGAAATCAGATGTCCATCGGGGCTTTGCAAAGCCCCTCCAGATCCCTGAAAATCTATGAAACCCTGCAAACCTGCCCCGCAAGGCTGCGGATTTGCCCAGGAAACGTGGGACGGCCCCACGCTCTCACCCACAGCTGGCCTTGAGCCTCTGCACAGGGGAGGTGAAGGCCAAGGCAGGCCCGTCAGCTGCCCGGCCGAGCGCCGAAGGTGTGCTCCAACACGCGCCATCTGCAAAGGCTGGCGCACTGTTTGGCTCCAGGAATTTAAAGAAATCTCTCCCCAGTTATTAGCTGGCCGATAAACTGAGTAGAGACGTCACTGGTGACACATACAAGAAAAAATAAAACTACGCGGAATGAGCTGGGAAAAGTCACCGGACAACCAGCTAACAACCACGGCAAGCCACAGCGACTGATGGATTCTAGGGTGAAGGGAAAATATGACTTTGCCACATTATAATACATTATTTTAAATTTCCAATTTTTAACAAATATATATATATATATATATATATATATAGACATATGAAGAAATGAGAAAGTAAATCAATAGAAATTGCTCCTAAGGGAACTCAGATGTTGGACTTACTAGACAAAGACTTAAATGTATTTACATTTTAAATGTATTTTAAAATCTAAAGAAAATCATGTCAGAGAATTAAAGGAAAGTATAAGAATTATACCTTACTGAATAAGAATATCAATAAAGACACACGATGAAAAGGAAACAAGTAGAAATTATGGAGCTGAAAAGTACAGCACACAATAACGGAAAGGGACATTTTCCTGGAAGCTCCCGACGAGGTCTGAGGAGGCAGAAGTCAGAGTCAGCAAACTGGCAGACACGTCGATTGAGATTATCCAGTATGAAGAAACAGAAAGGGAAAATTAAGGAAAAAGTGAAGAGAAACTCAGAGACCACCAGGTATTGGTTTGAAGTGATGAAAATGTTCTGGAATTAAACAATAGTGAAAATACTAAATTGAACACTTTAAAATGGTGACTTTTATGCTATGTGAATTATAGGTCAAAAAATAATAATTTTTAAACAGGAGTGAATCCTTCGACTCAACAACACCTGCCGATGCTGAAAGACCTGATGGCAGGTGCGCCCTCCCCTCCCCCGCCCTGCAAGGTCCCCAGCTCGTAAACTATACGACTGGCTCCTCGTTTGTTGCTGCCGGTGGCGTTTCTTCTTTCTGTTCTTCTCTCTTGAGAGTTGGGTGAGACAGTGAGAAGGGAGCGGTATCAGGAGGAGGGCAACTGTGCTTTGCGTTAACGTAGCACTGGCAGTCACGTGGTGCCCTTGCCTTTACCGATTAGCTCAATCCTCCCTGTGAGAAAGGTGCATGATTCTTTTTTCAAAGGCGGCTTGCAGGGCCCAGGGTCACACGGCTGGTGAAGGTCTGAGCGGGGACCTCGCCGGGCCCACTGGGTCTCATAACACCGCATCTCGGTGAGGCAGAGTGAAGAGCACAGCAGGCCACGCCCGGAAGGCTGGTTCCGGGGCGGTAGGCACCCGAGAGGCACGCCCAAACTGGAGGAAAGGCCGGGGGTCCCCGTGGGGTGCGGCCCCTGCCACGGGAGACAGGCTGGTCTCCATAAAAAGGGGGTTCACCTTGGCTTGCGGGTTTGCACTGGCGGTCGGGGGCGCCCCGGCAGTCGCTGGTGCTCTCTACGGACTCCCGGTCCTTCCACGGCGGTGCTGGCATGGTGTCAGACGGGACAGGAACGTGGCCGGTGGCCGCCTGGCCCGGGGGCGGAAGGGGTCTCCGCGCGCCTCATGGCAGCCAGCTCCCGGGGTCGGAGGACGACAGACCCACGTCTCCCTGGAGGCTGGCTGTCTGTCGTGCTGCTTGCCAGCCGCTCCCCCCACCCGAAAGCGCTGCGAGCACCCCGCCCTCCGCCGGGGTGGGCCCCTGGTGCCTCCCGAGCTCTCTCGGGTGCCAGCACCACAGAATCTGGCGAGGGGGGTGCATTCACGGCAACTGTCTCCTGGTTTGCAGTGAAAGCAATCCTGCCTTTTGAAAAAGGAACTTCTAAAGTAGCAAAGCACTGCTTAACATGGCAAAAACAAATAAATAAATAAAAATAAAACAACATTTTAAAAAGGGGTCTCAGTCTCATTCCTGCACATCTGAACGGGGACCGAGAACAGTTGCACGGAGCAACAGTGCCACCAAGTGGCCGAAGGAGGGAAGCGAGCTAGGAGGGAAACGCCCGGCCAAAGGCTTAGACGGGAATCACTGGCATGACCTTGACTCTCCCCCTGTCCGCTAGACGCGTCTAAACTCTTCCTGTATCCATCACTCGGCTTCTCCAGAGGCTGTGCCCAGCCTCACTGCGGGGCCTGGCCCCTGCTCATCCTCACTTAGACGCACTTTCCGCAGATGTGTTAATGATTCATCATGCTTGTCATTGCGATGCGGGCTGAAAGGCCACCTCCTCCGAAAACCCTCCTCTGATCTCGCCGTCTAAAGCGGCCACCCCACCGCTCAGGTCACTCTCTCATGAGACACAAGCTTCATTTTGATTCACAACCCTTTTCACACTCTGAAATTACTTTGTTCATTTACGTACTTGCTTCTTATCAGCCTTTCTCACACCCAAATGCCCCGGAATAAAATTTCACAAGAAGACGGTCTCGTCTGTCTTCTTTACCATCCCACCATCCGGAACAGTGCCTGAATGGGAGGGGTCTCCAATGCAGCACGGGCTGCTTGGGTGGGTGGGTGGGCGGGCGGGGGGATGGATGGATGGATGGATGGAGGGATGGATGGATGGATGGATGGATGGAGGGATGGATGGATGGGTGAGTGGATGGAGAAAAGGACAGACAAATGCGAGAAGGAAAAAGCCAAGTAATACTGTCTTCATTAGCAATCATTTTGTCTGTTTTTCAAAATTCAGTGATTTTAAAAGCAAGGACAGTCTTTATCACCCAGTCCTATTTAGAGAATGCTTGCAGTCAGTTAATTTGGCTTTAAAAACGCTCAAGTCTCTTGGCAAGGTGCAGAACCGCCAGGTATTGTACGCGGGCTGTGCTTTCCTCTACACTCCTCTGTGTTCATAAAGCTGCTGTTGACACAGAAGTTTTTAAGTGGTTCTTTCCTGTGTAAATTGAGAGCACGTGTGCTCAAACACAGAGGATCTGACAACAGAAAAAGAAGGCGCATTTGCCTACTGAGTATGGCAATTTCCTCGAATCAAAGGCCTCCCTTGCAATAGTTGGCTGATGTTTTATGCCTGCGGCTTGAGCTTGCAGATGTGAGCTCATCAGTGCACCCTGTCAACAACAGGCACTCACTTAAATAAAATCAAAACCTGCACACGAAACCACCGGAAGTGGCGTTGGGGGACATTTCTCTCCAGAACAAAAATTAAGTGACTGTTGATGCTAAATTTTGTTCTTATTCACATATAAATAGCTTTGGCAGGTCACAGTGGAGGTGACATTGCTAAAGAACTCGGCAGTGCCTCCTCAAATTGTCACGCCACTATCTTAAAAGAGAGGCAAGTGTCTACAACAGCCATGAGGAAACCTCAAACTTCTACTCAGGCCCTCAGCCACAGCCTCAGATAATTAGGTGAGAAAATTTGCCCTCCCATGCAGATAAAATTTTCTAGCAGCAAAACTGCATGGCGAATCTGGGTGAAAGCTTCCTCCCAAAGTGTCTAGTAACGAAGAGAAACTCATTTAGACCTACTACTGCGCAGAGTTCTCAGGAAGGATTTGGAGAAAGCCATGCAAACCTACAAGGATGGCATTTGCACCCCGGGGCTGGACCGTAAACACTCATGAATGGCTGTTTCGCTTACATCCGAAACCACAACCACCTGCCCGTTCTCCGTTCCCCACCCCCCACCCCCAGCTAAATATGAATTGTGAATACACGCCACCCTCGTGTCACAGGCCAGCTGTGCTAAGCACGCACGTGTGTGTTCTTCCACGCAAACATCTCTAAGCCTCGGCTGGGCGCCCACATCTCCCGCCCCGTGCGGGGCGATACTGAGGTGCTGCCCCGCCCTCGCGGTCACGGCCCAAGGAAGAGCGTGACGGCAAAGAAATGGGAAACACAGCCGTTGAGGGCTCCCCCAGCTACCGCGGCACACGTCTGGCAAGTAAATGAAACTGTGAGCCCAAGTCTCCTCGCCCATAAGACGGGGCGATCGCAGAACCTACCGCCAGGGACGCCGGGGTCCCTGTAAACTGTCAAGATGAGTCCCACAGCGAGGAAACATCTAATGACCTGGGAGCGTCGGGGGTTCAGAGCAGAGAGTTCTAGGCAGCCATGGGCATGCACGTGGCTGGCGAATGAGGGCAGAAATGCTACCTGGCCACCTGGCTCTTTGCGTGAGTCATTTTCAGCTCCGACACTCAGTTTCCTCGTTTTTAGATGAGGGCGTTGGATTAGAGTCAACCCCACCTGGCTCTCACTTTCTGCTGTTTAATCTGGGTCGTGGAAAAAATGAGCAAGATTCGGACTTGAAGAGACAAAAAGAAAAGAATATCCCCGGTGGAGACCGGAAGAGGGTGTCCTTTAACGAGAAGAGTCTCCCTCTGGACCACTATCCACGGATCATTTAATTCAGCAGTTATTTCCTGGGTGCCCACTGCGTGCCCACGGGAGATGCTTAAAACATTACTTAACGACCAGGCATGGGCCCCCGCAGACCTACAGAGACGGATGCTGGACAAGAGACGGCAGGGTCCAGGAGCCCCTGCTGGGCCAGCATCACCCAACAGTGGGGTTCGCAGAGGCTCTGGGGCAGGGGCGGTGTCGCCTGGAGAAGGAGGGGCTGGGCGGGACTTCGGTAGCTCAGGGCAACAGCCACCCTCCCCTCCTCGGACTTGAGCAAGGCCCAGCCCCTGTCCACAAGGGTCTCTCACGCGAACGATGCCCCCACAGGCTGCAAAGTTCAGCAGTGGCGATCATGACGCGGTCTGGTGGAGCCAGCCAGCCAACAAGAGGCAGGGGTCAGTGCCCTCTACCCTACCACAGAAGTGGGGTCAGGCACAGTCGTCCCCTACAGGTGCACCTGTCCCCATGTGGATGGACTCTCCTCCCCTCACTTGTCCAGGGATGAGCACATGGCCCAGACCAAGCCAGAATGCAGTGCCGGGGGTTCGGTCCTGAGCAGCCCCCCATCCCCGCGCCCCGAGGCAGCGGAGCGCAGCAGCGAGCCGGGGCGGCGACGAGCACCGGGCGTCTGCGGCTGTGTTCGCAGCCGAACTCCATTTCGTGCTTTCTCTTACACGTTTCTAGAGTGTCTGCAGGACAGTCTGAAAGAGCTTCGCGTCACTTGCAACTTAAAGAGTCTGAGTAACAAAATTTCCAAGCAAACTGAAGAGAAATTTCAGCCAGCAATGACTCACCACAAAAATCACCCTCTCTTTCCTAAAGCAACCTCAGCTGGCGAGCATCATTTCACCCTGAAGCAGAAGGTCAAGGGCTAGGGCCTTTTGCACAAAAGAGGGGTCTGAGGCTCAGAGGGGTCCCTTGGTGTCAGTTAAAGGGCCAGCCTCTCGCAGGGCCGCTTCGCCAAGCCGTCCTCACTTCTGCAACTTCTGCAACTTCTGCGAGGCAGCACCTTCGAGCGTCGCAAGGTCAGGAGGAATTTATTCCTTATCAGCAACGCTACTCAAAGCACCGTTTTTATATCATGGCAACTGCGTGGAGATAAAGTGCAGGTGAAATCTTTTCACGAGCGGCCTCTTTCCCGACATTTTTGCCCCGATGACCACGTGTGCGCCGCAGTGCTGAACTCGCAGGCTTCCCGAACTCGCTGGGAGAATAAGAGGATTAGAGAGAGATTAGTTTCGACATCTTAAATCTCTGTAGGAAAAAATAACAGTCAGTCTTTACACTCTGCGTCTGGGGAGGGAGGGGAGAGTCCGATCCCTGACCACTGCTTTGTTTGGTTCCCCTCCTTAGCTTTAAACTTGCAAGAGAAAAGATTTTTCAAATCTTGGGTGGCTGATCAACGTGTTTTGAACTGCGAAGTTTAAAACTGGTCTTTGGGGCACTGTGTTTTCTGGGTTTCCCAGCTCTGGGCTCCGCCTCTCTAGAAATGAGGGGGAAGTTTCAGGGATCACACGGTCGGTGATGTTAGTTGCCGTCACGTGTGCTGCCCTGTCTGGGGTGGCCTGGGTTTTGCTGTGGTGACAAACAGCCTCAATGCCCAGGCCTAACGCGGGGAACCTTCATTCCTTAAGTGCACCGCAGGGCGGGCTGGCCACGCCACTAGCAGCGACTCGTCAGCCCGGGCTGGCCGGCAGCTGATTCTCACATGTGCTTCCATAATCTCTGCAGCAAAGGGAAGCCACGTGGCCAATGGGGTCCCGGCTCTGCTGCTCCACCCAGAGATGACGCACGTCACTCACGTGGGCATGTCATCGGCAAGCGATAAGGTAAAATAAGATAAAAATCGCTGATTCCAGGTCGTTCTGCAGATGGAGAGAGCGGGGCTCAAGGTAATGAGGAGACTGCCCCCAGGGAGGTGAGGGCAGAGCTGGGGCTGACGCTCGCCCGGGGCACGGCCCGGATGGGGAGCAGGACCCACGGGCGTGCGCCTCCGGGAGCCACTCCCTGGCTGTGCCCACCCAGGCAAGACGCCTCACTGCTCTGAACCTGTCTCCCCTTCGTGAGACGAGCACAAACACGTCTGTCCTGCCAACCGCCATCAGGCAGGAAGCACGGAGATACGCCCAACTCCGCGAGGATAAGACTGCACGCGAGAACACCAGTGGGCATCACGTCTGCGTGTGACATTAGCAACTGAGAACCGGCATTTCCTATTTCTGACAAGCGAGCGGAGAACTGGCTCACGCAAGCCGGTGTGCGTGCTGCTTGAAAAACAGTTCGACGTCAAAAATCGAAAGCCATTAGGAGTGTTCACACCCTCTGTCCTGATCTCCACTTCCAGGAATTCCTTTTTTTGGGGGGGCTGGAGGGAAGAACCTTAAGTACCCAAAATTGTGTGCACTAAAATACCCTCTCCAATATAGTTTAGGGTTACAAAAACTGGAAAGGAATGAAATGTAGAGTAAAATATAGTAAGTCCATTAAAATCTATGACTGTGCGGAAAATAAGAACACACAGGTAAATGCTGATAGTAGAATATTACACAGAGAAAGTAAAACTCAAACTGATCACGCTATAACGAGAAAGGGATACATTTGTAAAGACTAAACGGAGATAATGGAATATTGTTTTCTTTTTCTCCTTTTTCTCTAGTTCACAAATCTTCTAATATGCAAATAAATTGTTTTCATAGTGAAAAACAAATAATAAAAGTATTCACAATATCTGCCCTGCTGTGAGAGTGACTTACAGGAACAAATTACATAATTGGTGTGAAAGTGCTTTGTCTTCCTTAAATTGCGGTCTGTGGATAAGAGATCATCATAGTCGATGCTAAATTACGTTTGGTTCCAACCTATGCCCTCGCAGTTGAACACCGCCAACTCATTTTTTCTTTCCTGGAATTAAACTAAAAGCATAACAGGGCAGATTTTCACCCAATTCCTTATTTAATTAAGCTTTTAGGATACATTCTTCTTTTGTAGATTTGATTAATGGCAATTCACTCGAGGCTTATCCAGTTATAGAACAAAACACAGGAGATAATTCTTTACGGTTACAACACGTGTGATTAAAAAGGTTTGTAAGTAACCTATGCATTCACGGCACCACGAAGAGAGTCCTGCAGGCACGTCCCCCGTCAGGGCCTGTGCACGGGTCAGTGCTGCGAAGTCGCTTCCTGAAGCTCAGAAAGCCGAAACGATTGGCCTGGCCTCCACGTCGTGGAGACAGAGAAGATGGGGCCCCCTGCCAGGGGCCCGCATGGGGCTGCTCGCCTGTCGCCTGGAGAGTCTCGGCTCAGGGGGTGCTCGGCCTTCTCCCCGTCACTCACCAGTCACTCTTCCCTTTGCTGCCAAGCGTCCGAACAGCTTTATTTTTCTCATTACAGTTTCATTTTCACACAAATAATGCCTAAAAATTACCTGAATACTTAGGTCTTACTATACTCAGGGAAGCCAAGAATGGGGAAATGTATGAATTACGGCCCCCTTGCCACTCCCACCCACGCACGGTTCACGCTGTTTCTAATGGTTTACACCAAACGCAGTCTGGAATTGAAGCATTGCGTTGTACACACCTACTTGGAAGAGATGCTGATGTGCGAGTCAGCTCCTGAGTCAGCTCACATGCCCCAAGCTACACGTCGGCACTGTGTCTGCTGCTGTGTAGGCTACGAAAACAGGAAGGTGCGTGGGCTTCACTTGCCGAGAGTTTGTAATTAAAACACACACACACACACACACACACACACACACACACACTCACCTATGAATAAAAGGAAAGAATGTGACAAAGAACTAAACGAAAGGAAGACAAGCAATCTATCAGATAAAAAGTTTAAAACATTGGTAACAAAGATGCTCAATGAAGTTCAGAGAAGACTAGATGAACTTAGTAAGAACTTCAACAAAGAGAATGAGAACATAAAAAAGAAACAATTAGAAATAAAGAATTTAATAACAAATGGGGGGGGAATCGCTAGAAGGAATGAAGAGAAGATTAGATAAATCAGAAAACTGAATCAGTGATCTGGAAGACAAGGTAGCAGGTACAAAACAATTCAAATATTAAAAAGAAATAGATATCAAAAAATTAGTGTAGTTTAAGGGATCTCTGGGACATCAAACATGACAGCATTCGTATTACAGGGGTCCCAGAAGGAGAAGAGAAAGAGAGAGGCATAGAAAACCTATTTGAAAAAATAATGACTGAAAACTTCCCTAACCTGGTGAAGGAAAACAGACATACAAGCCCAGGAAGTGCAGAGTTTCAAACAAATGAATCCAAAGAGGCCCACACCAAGACACATTGTTATTAAAATGCCGAAGGCTAAAAACAAAGAGAACCTTAAAAGTAGTAAGAAAAAAGGAGTTAGTTTCATACAGCGGAGCTCCCATAAGACTGTCAGCTGAATTTCAACAGTTTTGCAGGCCAGAAGGGAATGGCAAAATACAATCAAAGTGATGAAAAGAAAAATCTACAACCAAGATTATTCTACCCAGCACAATTATCATTTAGAATCGAAGGAGAAAGAGCTTCCCAGACAAGCAAAAGCTACAGGAGTTCGCTGCCTCTAAACAAGGATTACAAGACTTTAAAACAGAGGCTGTAACAAGAGACAAGGACATTGCGTAATGATAAACGGGTCACTCCAACGGGAGAATGTGACTCTCGTAACCATCAACACACCCGAATACGCAAAGCAAATGTTAACAAACATGAAGGGAGACATGAGAGTCCCCAATAACAGCGGGGGGCTCCAACACCCCACTTCCATCCATGCTAGATCATGTGGACAGAAAACCAACAAGGAAACAGTGTGTTAAAGGACACATTAGCTCAGATGGACTTCATAGATGTTTTTAGAACATTCCACTCAAAAACAGCAGAATATGCTTTTTCAAGTGCAGGTGGAACGATTTCCAGGATAGGAAATTGTACTCGCCCCACATATCGGGCCCCACAACGAGTCTCGGTAAATGTCAGAAGACTGACATCATACCTCGGAGAGCTACTACTTGCCACCCCCTTGGATGGCTCTAACCAAAAAGAGAGAAAGCAAGCAAACAGGGTAAAAACAGAAGTTGCCGACGAGAATGTGGCGAGCTGTACGCCCCGACGTTAACAGCAGGAACGAGAGATGGTCCGGCCGTGGTGCGAGACAGCCCGGCAGCCCCCCGCACAGGCCGACACAGGGCTACTGCCTGGCGCGACGGCCCCAGCGTCCCCGAGAGCTGAGCACCCCTGCCTGCACGAGAGCGCGTCCGGGAATGAGCGCTGCCGGCGACGCTGCTCGGGCTGGATAAACAGAGGAAGCAACCCGCGGCCCGTGAGCCGACGTGCGGGGAGCCGTGGCGCAGCCACGCAGTGGGTCTCACGCAGCGGGTCTCACGCAGCCCTAACGGGATTACGGTCGGATGCACGTTACAGAACGGAGGAACCTGCCAAACCTGGTGCGGAGCGAAAGGAGCCAGGTACAGAAAACCACACACTCATCACACACACACACACACACACACACACACACACACACACACACACACGAAATGTCTACAACAGAAATAGGCAAATCCATAAAGAGACGGAAGGCAGGTTAGGTTCCCAGGGCTTGTGGGAGAGATAAACAGCGAATGACTGCTTAATGGGTGTGTGATTTCTGCTGGGAGTGATGAAAATATTCTGGAAGTAGGTAGTGGTGATGATGATACGAATGTTCGAAAAGCCACTGAATTTTACATTTAGAAATCATAAAATGGTGCATGGTTAAATTGGTTATATGAATTTTACCTCAATTTTAAAAAAGCAATTATTGTGCAAGGTTTCCCCCCTGCTTGCACACACCTCTCTTTAGCTCGTGGCCTCCGATGGTTGTTTTCGGGGGAGAAGTTAATGCGTATACAATGCAATTCACCTCCTTTCCCATTAAAGACTAATTTTTTTTCTTGTCACTTGCTAAGGAATCCAGAAGAAGGCTATAAACTTGGCAGCAAATCACTTGTCAGGCTCCTGTCAAGATTTTAAACAATACCTTTGCTAAGGACACTGGAGGTCAAGAGCCAACAGAGTCAAAGCAGCCCAAACGAGAGCCTGCGACCCGCCACCCCACCCCTCTGCCCCTCTCGCATATATATCCCTTGACTTTCATTGTTTGAATAAATGACTGCAAGGCAAATGCTCCTGAAAGGTGGACAATTAAAGTGCCCTTTATTGTTAAAAACATAATTAAATAACGCTTGGATTTAACATTTCTTTGGGGAGGTGGTACGCAAAAAAAAAAAAATAAAATCTCAAATGACACAATCAGAAAGCCATTCAGTTAATAATACTTTCTAATTATCACAGCTAGGCACACTGCAATCACATCTGCAAAGTTTAGTTGTATTTACAGAAATTAAACTGCAAATCTAGTTGCGAAGCTTTATCCTCTTATGAGTTGTCCAAAGATTATTAAACAAAACAGAATTTAAAAACAGCATGGAGCTATAAATAGCCTGCTGTTCGGTATAGCTTGTCAATCTGTTACTGCTCAGATATTTCCTCTAACAGCTCTCTAATTAGTGCTCACTTTTGATACTACTGCTCCTAAACTGTTTACACTGGAAGTTACAAATTACTGTCTAATTATATTGGCTACTTTGTTTTACATAAACTATAAACAAAATCTCATTTATGCTATAAAAAAATGTGTTGTCATCACCTTTTCTACAAGCTGACTAATAAAGTTTACCAGTTTTACACTGGATATCGGCAATGAGAAACTTTAATTAAATTTGGTAATGTAAGAATTCATGAGTTTACATCCTTTGGGAGTGAAGCACTTGCAACTGTGAAAAGTTTGCGTAAATGAAGCCAAAAGATGCAAACCCAGTAGAGTAGCAAACTCAGCATCTGACTTTCGAGTTCCGGGAAAAGCATTTTTCTTTTCCAGCATTTCTCAGCATCCCATCTCTTACTACGTGCTGAGGAACGTGGAGGATTCGCACCTCTAAAAATCCTGTCTGGGTGAACCTCGATACCGGCGCTGGGAGGAGTCAGAACAGGGGGAAAATCATAATTTTGGCCATAAATAAAATCAGAGCGATGCCGTTGGTAAAACTCACGTCTTGGCAGATCCATTCAAGTTCTTTGCATGCCAGGAAGCCTCCTGTGAAATGACCGAGCCATTCATCACAACCTATCGCTCCGTCACCGGGGATTCCTCGTCCAAACTCTCACTGACGTGAGCTGCATCGTTTGAGCGAAACATTCGTGCTTCGACTACCGAAAAGGGGGTCACGGGAGAGCCACGTCACTCCGCGATGCCAGAGGGTGTTGTGACTTGCTCTGACTGGTGACGCGGGGGTGGCTGCTTCTCCAGCAGAGCTCTGACAGGCGTCACGCGGTCTGTCGCGGCTTGTGAAGCCAGCACGCAGCGGACGAAAGCTGGCCCTCTGCCTTGGTCTTGGAATGAACACGATGCTGGAGAGCCGCCGTCGGCCCACGGCGGACACGGGCTTCAGACGAACGGAAATATCGGGGCCGTTTGTTACCGCAGCATAACGGAGCCTGGGCTGACAGATGCGCACATGGAACCGCCATGTGCGATTTTAGCATTTAGTAAATATCTGATAAACCGTGAATGGACAAATGAACTAATGGACAGGTGGGGAAAAAACTGTAAAAATTATTATTATGTTATTATTATTATATTTATATCTGCCTATTCAAACACAGGTTGCTCCTGTTTACAAAAATGGTCTTACGGTAGATCGAACAGCTGTATTTTCTGGGCACGAGGCCCACGTGTCTACGTTTCATCCCAGAAGCCAACACCGTGCGTGTAACTGCAGCCAGTCCAAGGCCGGCTCTCCTCTCGAGCCTGAGCAGTCTCCGTGGTCGCGCCCCGTCGCCTGCTCATGCCCATGCTGTATGCCTCCGACACAGCGATGTCATGCCTCTGCAGGACGAGGGTCGTTTGGATTTGGGGAACAATCAGGGCACGACTCGGGGCGACCCGCCTCCTACAGGACCAGTCTCCTGGTTCAGCCCGAAATGCCCAGTGCAGATTTGCTGGAATGCTGATCACCAGCTCCTCTTGTAAGGACGTAAAATATTAATTAATGCCTCCTATAAAACCCCAAATCGCACTGCCCCCAGCAGTCCTCGTTAAGTGTCGCATATTGTGGAACGTATGCGTCTGGTCTGTGAACACTGGCCGCCATGACCGGCTGGAAGGCCGACTTTAGAGCTGACACTGTTTCACATGCTCCGGGTCCAAGCACAGCCAGAACGGAGAAGAGCTGCTCGTGACCCCAAAGCCCCGCGCAGAGCGCTGCTGGCCGGAGTGGCCTCCTTAGCATTCTCCCCCACGACCGGCCTGGAATGTTGTAAAAATGGCAGAATGGACGGATGATGGCTGCTGCTTCCCGCCATTCTCCCCCGTGACTTTCAACACTCCACAGGAAAGGGATATCGTGTTTTCTATCCAAACTACAGCTACCTGTGGAGGGCAGAAAGTCACAGAGACACCTGGCCAATACCAACTTGAAGGCTAAGTTCTCCACGAGCATAGGGCCAGTTGTTCGAGGGGTCCCTATAACAGCCGAACGGCCAAATCGCCCCTTGGGAAGCAACTAACCTTCCCTTCTCCCAGCGGACAGCTGTCCCACGAGCTCCTGCTGAGCCCCAGGCCTGCGCTCGCTGCGGCATGTGGAGCCAATAGCAAAGCGAACACGGACCTCCGGGCGGAGCCAGCATGAGTGGCGAGTCATCGGCGCTGTGACAGAGAAACCACAGGCTGCTGCGGGGCCGGGCGAACCTGGCCCAGAGGCCGATCAGGGACGAACGGTCTCTGTGGAGGGTGACAGTTAAGCTAAATCGTGAAAGGTGCCTGGGAGGGAGCCAGGTGAAGGGTCAGGAGAAGGGAAGCCTCCAACAGGAGACAGCAGGGTGCAGGCCCGCAGAGGAGGGCGAGCGTGCAGCCGGGGGAGCGGAGAGAGACTGACCAGTGCGGCACGGACCGCAGAGAGAGAGGTGACGGGGGTGCAGCTGCCCAGCAAGTCAGCTGGAAGGGCTCCGCCAGATGCCCGAAGCTTGGAGCTGTGTCACGAGGCAACAGGAGGTCGCTGGAGTAGTTTAAGCGATCGTCAGATTTACACATCGGTAAATCTGCGAAGTGGCCGCAGTGTCGAGGACATCCAGAGCGGGTGCAGGCGGTCCAGTCAGGATGCTGTCATTCCTAAAGCCACAGTCGAACTGCCACCCAGGACTGCAGACGTCTCAATGCTCGACTGGAAAAGAACGCATGTCTCGGTTCAGCTGCAGTTGTTTGCAGCTGTTGAACCAACGGCCTCCGCATCTCGCGGACTGCTGACCAGAGCGGGAACTCGCAGAACGGCGGCACGCCTCATCAGAGCGAACAAGCAAAGGGCCAGAGGGGCCAGCAAATCGGAAGCCAGTCTTCCATAACCCCGTCTCGGAGCGGCGCGTAATCACTTTTGCTATATTCTGCTCCTTAGAAACAAGTCACTGCACTCAAGAGAAGGACATTACACGAGGACACAATTACCGGGAAGGTCGGATCAAAATTAGGCATCTTAGACCCTGCCTGTCACAAGACCTATTGTGATGGTTCGGGTATGAGATGCGACTGGCCCTTACTAAGGTAGTAGAAGCAGAGAGAAGTCAACAGATGTGACAAATATTTAGACAGGAGAGTCAGGCACTGGGGTGAGGAAGAGACAGAAGTCAGGAACGACTCTCAGGCTCCGGCTTGAGCGAGTGGGGGGTGGCGATGGTGTTCGCTGCCATGAAAACGCTTAAAGAGAAATAAGATTTCTAGTTAGGTAGGAATTGTATAAGTTTTGTACGTGTTGAGCTTGAATTGTCTGTGACAAATCAAAGCAGTGTTGCTAAATGGATTCTTTTCAAGTCTGATCTGGAAAAAGGAATTTCGGGTCATCCCTTAGATGTCCACCTTCTGGTAAATTTGTTATGAATATTAAATTTGAATCTCCCCACCTGGTAATCTGGTTATGCAAAGCCATGCATGGATGGATGGAGGATGGATGGATGGATGGGTGGTGGATGGATGGGTGGTGGATGGATGGGTGGGTAGATAGGTGGGTGGGTGGGTGGAGGGCGAGCAGATGGAAGGGTGGATGGTTGGATGCATTGTGGATAAATGGATGGATGGATGATGAATGGATATATGATGAATGGATAATTATCCATTCAGGAAAAACACAGACCAATTCAGAAAATGCTTCCCTGATTGCAATGCATGGAGAGTATACATATGACAACAGAGTTACCGAGCTGGTGCTCGAGCCAAATTGTACGTTGTCAGGAATCAGCATGTCCCCCAGAGGCAAAGGACTTGGAAGATGGAGCTGCTTTTCTTCAGCTGCCTCTGACCAGGGGGTGGGGACAGGGTGGGTTAGCGGGTCAGATGGGCCAAAATGAGGTCATCCTCCTGCAGAGATCCACGGAGCTCCCTTAAGATGACTCGGTCTGGGGACGAGAGGTCTGCTGCTCCCTCAGAGGGGGCAAGGACCTGGTGGGAATCAGCGAACTGTTTCGGTTTGTCATTCATCTCTTTATCGTAGCTTCCCAGAAGCATTCGTGAGATATACCCCTGAAACTTCATTATGTGACAAAGACAAAAGCTTTGCAGAAAAATCTCCTGAGAAAACAGGGAGAATTATTTTGAGCACTCAAATCAGACCCATAAAGCCCAGGCCTCACTCAGACTGGTGACAGAAAGGGGAGGGCACAGGGGACTGAGCACTAGCAGCCCCGGATGCTCCTCCCCAGGCCACATACGGACCCAGACCCTGGAGCCCATCGGTCTGCCAGACAGTGACCAGAGAGATGGGCTCTTGGGCCACACTGCTTCTCGGACAGAAGCCCTGGAGACCAAGTCACAACCTCTCATTCCCACCGATAACAGCAAATCACACACCTCCTTTTGCTTCTGCGTTTCGAAAACACCTACAAATCTTTGCTAAGGAGAATTCTGGTAAAACTGTCATCAAAGACACGACGGGAAATCACAACCTCTCCAGTTAATTGGCTGGGGAGAATCAGCCAGCCATGAAGGGGACACTACTAACTAACTGACCCATCACTTGGCTAGGCGCAGCTGTAACTCGCAAGAAGCCTTCACACCTGCTGAACGTCCAGGTGAAGGTCTAAGAACCAGGTGGCAGTATTCTATAAATAATAGGACAACGTTAATTATTATTAATTGTTAGTTGGTTTATATTTAACCTAAGCAGTTGGCTATTATTAATAAATATTAAATATTTATTGAGTACTTAGTATGTGCCAGGCATGGCCCTAAGCAATTTACATCCAGCCTCACAGCAGCCTCATGCGGTGGGCATTCTGTGCACGAGGGAGCAGATGCGCCAGTGAAGAGGCTGTACCAAGGTCATTCAACAGGGGGATGGCAGATTTACTATCAGATGTGGCGTCTCTGAATTCAGAGCACGGGATTGACTTTTGTGTTCATTACGGAACTCAGCCCCACGCGGCAGGCGCTGGAATCGTGGCGTTATTATAAATGTGAGCCGCCGCTCCGAGAGAAGTCACTCCGGCAGCAAATGCGGGGAGACCGCTCAGGGCCGCCTCCGAGAGACGCACAGCCCCCCTCCCGCCCCCGCACGAGGCGGAGCATCTCCGCCCCGGCACAAGGACGCGGGCCGCCCGTCATCCCACTGGGCTCAGCGCCACAGCACTAGGGAGCGACGAGAAAACTGAGGTCAGGCCACAGGGCGGCGTCCGCCACCACCGAGACCCTCCCAGAAGAGGACGCATCGCAGCCCCGTGCCTGTCCTGCCCCCGGGGTAACTGAGCCAAGCTGACCAGCCCGACAGGGTTCATGCACCCGCCAAGGACCCCGAGGGCCTCTCCAACCTCGGACTCGGGGCCACGTGGCTGAGGCCCCTGTTCTTTCATGTCTGGGAGACTTGTCCTTTGTATTCTGCACTTAGCACGAAACTGAAGAGCTATAAAGAGAGATTAGGACCATAAAATTCATTCTACACTTTTTTCTATTTGTACATCTGACAGAATTAGAGCTCAGTTAGGAGACCTGGACATTTTCAGGAACCCGCCTTCAGTGCCAGACGCTCCGCGGAGCAAGGCTCGTCTTCAGGGCAGCAGGCATCCCGTTTGAATCCAGCAGGGATGTTTCGTTTTCCAGCCGCCGATGAGGTGATCCGTGTGGCAGGGACAGAGCTGTGAGCAGCCTGGGTGGGGGGGCCCGAAGCAGACTTCACGCGCTCGGCTCGGGTGCCGGTTTTGTCCTAGCCGTAGATGAATTCCTTTACAGGTGTTTGCACATTTGACTCAAGGAGACTTCGCTGTGAGACGGCGGGTGTGAGGGACCTGGCTCGCGGCCTCTGACAAACCGCGCGGGCCCCCGAACGCTGTCCGCGTGCTCGGCCCCACGAGCGCACCAGGCTCTGGGCGTCACACGCCTTTCTTTTCCAAGAACGAGCTTCTTTCCTCTGCCGAACTCGTGAGGAGGGTTATTCCCAGCAAAGGGTAAGAGCAGAGGATGAGAGCCGCCGGCAACCTGCACGTGTTCAACTCGGCGTCTCCCTCTTCCCCGAAACGGGCTGAACTCCATCCTCCCGGACACCGGGCCCTCAAGAAACACGAAGTTCGCAGGAAAACAGAAGCCCCCAGACAGACGTTCTCTCGTCTGCCCTCTGCCGAACCTGCGAACCTTGCCGCATCTCTGCCCCTCCGTCCTCTCACCTCTGAGGACGCCGTGCCAGGCCACCCTCCGCTTGTGCCGCGAGCCTCGACGCCGCCGTCCGTCCTAGGGGCCCCTCTGACTCCGCCGCTCCTGTTCCTCCTCCATCTTCATCATCCCCATTTTTGTGTACATCCCAGAAACAGCCAAAAACGCCCTGGTCTCTCCATGTTTTAAAAAGGGAACTCCGTATGCGCCACGTCGCCCGTCCAGAACCGGACCTCTTCCTCCCCCTTCGCCCTCCGCCTTCAAAAGGGCGCGAGTGGCCTCCGCGCGCGGCCTCCCCCTCCTCTCGCCCGCTCCCGCTGGCCCACTGCCAGCTGGCCTCGTCGTCATCCCTCGGCCAAGGGCACAGGGGCCTCCGTGGCTCCAAACCCAATGGCTACATCCTAATCCCCACTCCACATGGCCTTTTGGAAGTACGTGCCATATTTCTGCCATGCTCTCTAACGCTGGCGTCTGTGACTTCATGCTCTCCTGGCTTTCCTATGATTTCTCGGCCCCTGTCTTTTGGGAGAGACATCTCAAAGTCCCTCAGGGTTTAGCTCTGTCTGTTCAAGTTCTTTCTGGGGATGCCTGTGACTCTCAAGGTGTCGAATGCCACCCATGTGCGGGGTCACGGCTGTCCCGTTCATCATAATCCACGTGCGCAGTTTCTCCATTATCCTTGCTTAATTAATCGACTTGAAGCCAGAAGCTACAGGTTCGTCATGGAGAAAAGTACAGCAAGTGACAGGGAATAAAGAACGAGGGTTAAAAGTGTCATCTTTGGAATCAGAGCTCGGGTCATAGCCCAGCTCTTCTTCTTAGCAGCTTCGTGATTTGGGACAAATTACTTATTATTTTTCTTTGTTCCTAAAATAAGGCCAAACATGACAGAATTGTTCTGAGAATTAAATTCTGCTAGAATTCAAATGTCTTAAGGGCAGAGGTTTTTATAAATTTTGTTCAATACATTATCCCTCTCTCCCCCAGGCTAGGTGAGGTCAGTAAACGATACCTAAATCCAGCCTGTTTTTCTATGGCTCAAGAGCTGAGAATGGTCTTTACATTTTAAACAGTCGAGGGAAAGAAAGAAAGAATAACATGTGAACAAGAACTCTCTTCAAAGAACTTTAAGCAACTCGCTGGCTACCAACACCTGTCCAAACCACCTGGGAAATGAAGCATTCACAGGAGCTCTCCATTTTTCTAATCTAACACTATTCATCTGATGCTGCCTTTTAGTGTTTTTCCTAAACTGAAAGGTTGTTTTAATGATTTCACATCTACTACGAATGATCCCTTCCTCTGCCAGCGAGTCGAGCATCACGGTCCCCTCGCCCTTAAGGACTTGTGGTTTCTAAGTACGCACGATCTTCCGATTACATTTTTGAGGCAAAAGACCCAGAGACGGTGAGCAGACATATGTTGTTTTCGATACACAACTTTTATACCTCTGCTCTCCCTCCTTCGGATGACTCTGCTGTAACTCATTCTGCAGGAAAGCACCCCTCCCCGCTCTCAGTCAAGGGACATCACGTGGAAGGGACCCCGCCCCCGGCTGCAGGAGCGGGCGTGGGACGCAGGGCTGCCCCTCCAGCGCGTTGCCTTCCCCGGCCAGGGCAGCTGCGGAACCACGGGCCTGGCCCGCTCGGGGCCTCCCTCGGGTGCCTTCGGGGAGCCAGGCACACTCTGCCTCCCAGCAGCGCAGGGCCTGGGACAATGACAGACCTGGGCCACATGCAGCCATCCTGCTGTTCCTGGAGTCTGGCCATGCAGCACACTGGAAAGGAGCAGCCACAAAATGGAGAGAAACTGACCCGCGGGACATCTGTTGAACCTCTGGAGTTCACCTGACGCTGGCCTTTTTGGTCATCATGTGACTCGGTAGAGTTCCTCTCCCGCCCAGGCTGGACAGGTTGGAAGGAATGAGCAGGCTCGGCGACACACCTGTCTGCTTCTCCCCGCCTCGCTTCGTGCTTGAAGCCACCCGAGTAAGGTGGAACCGGTGGCCTTGGATGGAACAGCCTCCGGGACAGGTGTCCAGCCCAGAAGCACGGCGTGGGGCCCGCCACGTCAGAGGCCGCAGGTCCGCAGGAGGTCGGCGGCAGAGTCTGTGCAGCTGCAGAACTGTGAAGGCGGACGTGACCTTGCAGAAGGCCACATACTCAGGGGGTCACAAAGTCAAAAGCAGGCAGAGCCAGGAAGGGGACGGGAGCGAGAAGAGAAACAAGCAGGAGGGGAGCGGCCACGACACGTGGCCTCAGGGGCAGGAGCAGGAGGCGGGGGCGCGCGGCAAGCGCCCCGAGCAGCCTCCGCGCGGCGCCTGCTCACCTCCGCACGTGGGAGTGGCCGTTCCAGACGCAGACAGTGAGGAATCTTTCGGTCTTTAAACACTGCCAAAAAAGTTCCTTTTTTTAGGACCGTGTGACTCAGACAGAACACAGTCAGACTACGGGCAGGACACGAAGTGCCAGAATTTCTATTGTGCAGACGGGGTCAGGGTGACGGCGAGGGAGGAAACTCGACCCCAAACTGGCACCGTCTTACTCCGGCGCTGCCCGGGCGCCAGCAGGAGGTAAAGACTGGACTCCGATCTGTCTTCCGACTGGTTCCCGCACCGCGAACAGGCCGGGGATCAACTTCAACGAAAGTCGCCCTTCGCACCCAGGGCGCAATGCCAGGTTGCAGCATACCTCGCACGAGGTGGAATTTAATTCTTACGATGACCGCTGGAACGTAGGCGCTCCTCTCTCTGCTTCCTAGATGAGGAACCTGGAGCCCCTGCAGTCAGAGCGAGCTCCCTGAGGAGCAGCCAGAACTCACGGACTCCCAGGGCTCAGCTCACCACCTTTCCTCCTAACCGTGCCCGCTTTTCCTCCTGGGCCCCAGGCCCTCCTCCCCACCGTCACGCACATGCACACACACACGCACACGCGCCAGCTACTCTGCTCGGCCCCCTAAGCTTCCTGTGGTCTGTCTTTTCTCTCCGTCTCTGCTCACTGACACTGGCTCAGACGCAGGTCAGGGCCGCAGGCTGCCCAGCCTCCTTTTCTCCCTGCCGCCCATTTCCTATGCCGTGGCCGAAAGGGCTTCCCGCAGTGCCGCCCCAGCCCCAGCCTGCACGCCCCTGCCCTGCCCCCAGCTTCCTCCCTCCCCGCCCTCGCCACCACTTCACGCCGCAACGGTCTGTTCACTCACCTGTCTCCCCCACAGGACTGCGAAGTCTGGCAAGGAAGGGGTGTCTGCGTGTGCCCAGGACCCTGAACCTGATTCATAGTAGCTGTTCAGCGCCCATGCAGGGAAGGAGAAGGGAGGAAGATGGGAGAAAGAGAAAGAAGAAATAGAAGTCCCAGGCTTTTTGGGGGGCAGGGGGTAAATTTAGAGAATACCTGGTCTCGCCCTCGCAGTTCACAGATGAAGAAACAAGGCTGGAGGGGAAAGTGCCTTGCGAAGTCACTCTACAAGTGACTGCCAGGCCAAGGTCTCCTCAGCCCATCACGCGCACTGCTAAACAACCACGCACCTACGTGAAGGCTTCGCCTCATCTAAGGTTGGGCGTACGTTCCTGCCATTTCCAAACCCATTGCAAATTAAGAGCATTTGATGGTAACTTCAAAGTTCTCAGTCCCACCCTGGGTAAACGTGATAAAATATCCTTAAAAGAGAATCGTGACACTCAGTAAATACTACCTCTTCTGCCTCCAATTTTAAAATGAGCAATGCAGCATTAATGTGACAAAGCCGGTCGTGTCCATAGAAACAGGCGTGCGCCAACCTGGTCCTCTGCAAGCCGCCCTCCCCAGGGATGAGAACCTCTAACTTTTAGCTGCTCGTTGCTTCTCAAAGGCAAAAATCCAGAATTATCTTCTTCACGTCCATTAAGCCATCCAGGATGGGGGCGGGGGAGCGTCTCTACTGAGATGTCTGTGTTGAGAGAAGGATTTATTTTCACTATGAAACATGACATTCCATTTGGTCCTAATTCGCTGGCACTATCTTTTGGATGAATTATTACTGAATATTTGTCTTGCAGATGGTCATATAATAGCAACATTGGAGCCCGGAGCATAATCCATCGGGAAAAATTGTGTCCAGCTCATGAAATAAAAATCAGCAGCCCTTGGAACTGTGGCCAGATACTTGTATTAGCTTCCTGGACATCTGGAGGCGGGGGGGGGGGGGGTCTGCTCGCAGAGTTAATGAAAAGGCAGAGAGGGGGTGAGGATTATCTCCTCCCCCTTAGAGGTATTCTTGCTCCTTCCCAGTTCTTCGAATATGTGCTATTTAAAAAGACACATGACAGGAGTAAAGCTGGGTGGCTGGGTTTGCACACAGTCGGAGGATGCTTCCCCCGGGGGAACCTCCACTGTGGCTGAATTCCCTCCGACCACAGCGGCCTGCTGCTCCACTCTGCACACTGCCAAGGGAAGCGAAGTTTCCCCGTAGGAAAAGCAGAGTGGGGGACTTCCAGTGTAGGACCCTGGGCTCGAGCCTTGGCTGAGGCCCTCGCTGCCAGGTTGGTCAGTCTCATGGAGTCTTGAAAGATCCAACAAGCAGCACATGTAGAACTTTCACTCGAAGACAGCTGACCAGGACAATCCCTCCTCAGTGCACCTCTCCTTAGGAACCGTACCGCACTTGTCACTTTATGGGTCTGTCTGGGTTAACATTCGACTAACGTCTATCTCTACAGCAGAGATTGTCTGCGACCTGCCCGTATCCCTCCAACCTTACAATTTTAGGAGGCTCAGCCAATTTCTGTATTTCTGGTCCTGAGACCTCTTGTTGGAACCCCAGAAGCCTTGTCCATCAGGCTGAAGTGCCAAGGAATTAGCCCCTGAGAGCAGCCCTCCGCCGGCGAGCCCCTGGGATGTGCATGACAGCCCCACTCCGTTGCCCTTGGTGGGGCGTATTCCTGAGGTGTGTGCTTTACATATTTTCTCGGTCTTCCATGGGCTCCGCTGTCCGTGGTGGTGCCCGATTAATAGGACCCCTTACTAACTGCCTTCCTGTGCCGCTTCTCTGCCGCTCTGCCTGTCTGTCACACCTTCCAGGCAAACTGCTGGCTCATGTCTGCTTCTGAGGCATCCCAGACTGAGACAGCCCCTCTCCTGAGACTAAGCCTATGGCGACTCTGGATGAATCAGTCACCTCTGTGACTGGTAATAATAGGTGCTCAGTCAATAATAGAGTGGAAATAGGAGGAAAACATTTATTATTGTTATCATCATCATTATCATTATTATTGGTGGTGTCATCCAGCATAAAACACACAGCCCACCCTTCACCGAGCAGATTCAGCAATATATCTGACTCTTAGACACACTCAGGCTGAGACCGTTACATTTCACTAGGGAAGGTGAAGAACGGCTTGGGAGCTGGCCCTTCTGAGGAAAGGTTGCCAGGCGAGAGGTGACGTGTGCCCTGCTCTGCGTCAGGGCCCCACAGGCAGAGGGGACTCGCTCTTTAGCGTGCAACGCTCCAGGGCTGTCAGCTCTGTGACAGGCACTTAACAAGACTTCAGAAGGCATTGACCTCAGCCAGCACACAGTCTCAAGGAGGTAATTCTGAATTAAAGCCAAATTGACAAGCCGCTCCTATAATTGGGGCTAAAAGCAGGAGAAACTATGGATATAGTTTGTGGCATAAAGGACAGGCACGTCACCGCTGGAAAAGTACGAGTCAAGTCAGCATGTCACCTCCCACCGCTGGCTACACAGAGATTTTAATGAAACATTCCTGGGACTAATCTGCACCAAAGGCCTCACCCAGCTCCCGACAGGGGTAATTTATAGCTTAAAATGACGGTGTCAGCTTTAATAGGCTTCAAATTTCACCTTAAAACCACTGACTCCTCACAGTGCAGCTCCTGTCTGCCCATTTCACCACATTCAGGAGTGGAACTGGGAGCAAAAGATTTTTAAAAAATAAGTGTTCGAGCTTCGGCGCTGGAAAGGACCTTGTTAGCCAAGGAACCACAAAATGAGCTGTCTGTTTAGCCAGCAGGAAGCGTGGATGAGTGAAGAGGCTGGTCAGGCTCTGTCAGGGCCTGGAGAGAACCTGCTGGCCGCAGGGGAGCAACCGCTTTTCAGTCACGAGGGCTCGTTGCCAGGCAGAGTTCAGACCCAGTGCGCCCAGTGTTTTTTTATTATTATTATTATTATTATTATTATTATTATTTACAAGAGAAACTGTGCATCCAGGTTAATAAGCAAAAATTTCCCTGTTCTTCTATGCTGATAATTTAACATTTAAAAAGTAAGAGGACCAAACAGTAATAATAAATAATAACAAAACCACTACACGGGAAAGGCTGGTAGTCAGCTGGCGCTCACCAGCGCTGCTGCAGGGGGTATTGACACAGTAAACGCCTGTTTAAACTGGGAAGCAGTCATTATCTCAGGCCCTCCAAGCGACCCTGGCCTCCCCAGAGCCTGCTCCCCCACCCAGCGGCGGGGGCTGACGCCTGCCCGGCAGGTCACCGCCAGGATCCCGTTTCAGCACCACGGCCAGCGTCCGCGGGGCTGGGGCCGGGTTGGCGCCTGCGCAGTGCTCGTGAAGTTTCTGCAACGTCCCCATGCGTGCAGTTCAGACAAGACACATACTCCAGGAGCACTGATCCTACAGGAAGCCAGTCGGGGTCCTCTGAATTATTCCGATTCCCCTTACGTGATCACTGGGGAGACAAAGTCCGACACAGAAGGGACTCGACAGAAGCCATGAGCTGCTGGCGGGCCTCGGGGAGGAGCCCGGGAACGCAATCCGCGAGGGGGAGGCGAGCAGGGCTCGAAGGTCATGGTGAAGAGCGGGAATGCACCCTGCGTAAGGCGTGAAGTATGGAAGGGTTTAGTTGTAGTTTTTATTTCTTTTTTAATGTTAAAGGATTTTAAACAAGGATGAGATGAATTTTTTTTTTTTTTTTTGCTCCTAAAGTATTATGTTAATGATAATTCTCAATAGAGACAGTATGGCCGCCTGAGGAGACATGTGAAAATGTGTCACAATGATCTAAGGACACCAGTGGCATTTAGTGAGGCCCGGGGACGCTAACCATCCTGCGAGGTGCGGGACAATCTGACTCACTGGAGAACTGTGCCCCCTCCCCCGAGCCCCGGTGCCCGGCAGCTGTGGGAGGGGAGGAAGGACGTGGGTGGTAGTGGGGACATCGTCGGGGTGGGGCCGACGCTGTCTGCTGAGAAAACGTGGTGCCACAAACGGGGCCGGGGCCGCGGAGACAGGGAACAGTGGCGAAGCGGGCGGGTGTGGGCAGACGCCGCCGCTGACCACACTGCGCTTCCCGACCCCGCCGCGGTGGCCCTCGGCACTGTTTCCTGTCGGCCACTGAGGAGCAGCTACCTGGAAAACACCTGATCTGGGAGCAACTCAGAGACGGAGCAAGCAGGGAGCGGAGCAAAGGGATGGAAAGGAAGTCGGAAGAAGGGCCCGGGGGCAGGCTGACACCGCATGACATGAACTCGTTCAAGCCTTGAGCCCAGAATGCGCTCTCCGAGTGAGAAAGGGCCATGGCTTCTCCGTCGCTCAGAGGATCCCTCCGGGAAGCCCCCCAGGTTGTCCCCCTCCCCCACCCACTCCCACCAAGACCTCACAGACGCAATTTGAGTGTTCTCCACAATCAAAAAAAAAAAAAAAAGTCCCCTAAAGACTCATCTATCACTCAGAAAATCAGCTGCCATACATCATTAGGTTAATCTGGCTTAGCAGCCACCTAAATGTGAACACGTTGTTAATGATGAAGCAAACGCGGGGACCAGGTGTCCTCGCCCCGCTGCGGGCGGCGCAGTCCTGAGCTCCACGCACACGGTCGTGCCATGCCTGCCCCGGGGAGCAAGGCAGCGCGACTGGGAGAATGTCACCTAGCTCCAGAATTGCACAGCAGCCCCCACTGGAAGCACGTACGGGACCCGCAAGTCTGTACGGACACGGAGCCAGCGTGCAGCCCAGTGAGGCCTCGACCTTGGGGAGGTTGCAGAACGACGCCGTTCGCAGCAGGAAGACCGTCCGTGTCTCCTGGCCGCCTCTTAGCCCCGAGCTATGCATCCTGCAGGTCGACAAAGATGGCAGGGGGGGCCCTGGGGTGAGGACGTTTTCCATTGACGAATGGAAAGGGAGCGAGAAGGCAGGACGCGGGAGACACCCGTGGGTGGCCTCAGCGATAGGAATGCCGGGTTCGCTGGAATCTCCACCAGGAGCAGCTTCGTCATGGCACAAAGGGCTGCGCCGCGACCCTTCCTGGAGGCGCGCTGTCCCCTTCCCAGGCAGCGAGGCCTGCAGCGACGCACACCCAGAAGCGCGAGTGTTCGCGTCAGCTCCCAGCCTCCCTGAAGCCAGACCCCAAGGGCAGCCGAGCGGGGGGCCGCGGCCTCCCCCAGCTCGCCGGTCACCCCACTGCGGCAGCGGGTCTGCCTTTCACACTAGCGCACCTGAGAAGCTGTGCCCCCCGCACACCGGGCTCCTTTTTAATTTCTCTTAAGGATGTTCTCATCAAAAAAGCTTCCCTCATTACGTGCAGTCAATCATAACAGAAAATGGAACGGGGAATTCGTGCATTAAAAGGCATTTTTCCAAAGAAGACATACAGGTGGCCAGCAGGTACATAAGAAGATGCTCAACACCACTTGTCATCAGGGAAATGCAAATCACAGCCACAGTGAGACATCACCTCACACCTGTTAGGACGGCTGTCACCACAAACACGAGCGCTAAGTGCTGGCGAGGACGCGGCCAGAAGGGAAGCCTCGCGCACTGCGGGTGGGAATGTAACCGGTGCGGCCCCTACGGGAGGCCGCGCAGAGGTTCCTCAAAGAGTGAAACCCAGGGCTGCCGTGTACCCGGCAGGGGGTCATGAAAACAAACGACGTTGAGCATTCTTCACGAAAGACGAGACGTGGAAGCCAGCTCAGTGTCCATCGGTGGGTGGAGAAAGGAGGTGTGGGATATACATAAGTACCACTTGGCCATGGGAAGGAAGGAGAGCCCACCATTTGCGGCAAAGTTCCGAGCTACAAGATGAACGAGGTCTGAGGCTTTAACATAAAACGCAGCAGCGGAGAACGCTGTACTATATAACTGAAATTAATAAGAAAGTAGAACTGGTAATTAACTATCATGAGCTTCAAACTGCACGCCAGTCTGAACAGTGTGATGAAATCTCTGGTCCCTCCCGGCCCCCCGCCTGCCCCCCGGCCCATCCCTTCCACCCAGGATGTGAGTCGCCACCTGGCTGGCAGCTCCGCCTGCCCCCCGCCCATTAGTCACTAAGTAGCCACCTGTCTTTAGCTAAATTGTCAAGGTGCAACAGTGCTTGTGTTCAGGCGAAGCTTATTTTATTTAATAACGCCACATTCATAAAACCTCAATTATAGTACGTTGTTATAATTGTCCTATTTTCTTGCTAGTTAACCTCTAACTGTGCCCAACTTACAAACTCCATCATAGGCATGCTGTACAGACGAGGGAAACCATAGCGTGTGTGTTGGGGTTAAGGTTCGGAGCAGGCACAGGGGGTCTTGGAACGTGCCCTTCTCAGATATTGGGGGAACTACCAGACAGTTAATTTTTTAAAAAGTCTGAGTAGCGGAAAGCGAACCCGGGATCGCACGGTGCAGTGCACACAGCGGCACCTTCGCGCGTGGGCTGCGGAGGAGAACAAACGGGTACGTTTAAACGGCTGACCGCTCCCTCCCCGCCAGGTCATTTCGACGGTCAGAGCCAGGGAATCCTGAGCGCGCCTCCCTCTCGGCACAGTGACTGGAGTTGGGGCTACGTGCAGGCACCGTCACAATGTGCGTCTCCTCGGGGCCTTGGGAGGACTCTGCGTCATGCGATGACCCTGAAGGCCGGCATTTGAATTATTTTCTATCAAGACCTATTACGCGCCGGGTAGAAAGCGTGACCCTGGGGTTCAGAAGCGTTACCCCGTCTCGTGCTTTCCCGCTGCCACGAGTCCCAGGCTGAATATTCTGTCCTTCGTCCTGGCATTTTTCCCTCTGGTTCTTCAGACACGAACCCTGAGGCAAGGACTGAGGACTAAGGAGTGTATTTGGGGCGCGAGCCCGGGAAGCGCAGGCGGGGAAGCGGAAGCGTGGAGAAGGGGCGGGCAGTGACCGGTAGGGCTGGGTGGCGGAGCTGACTGACGGCCATGCTCCATCTTGCCGGGAGACTGAGGGCCCGAGGGAGCTCAGTTCCCTCGCTGCAGGGAGAGAGAGACCGGGGTGTCCGCACGCGCCCCCCAGTCGGCCCTCGGGGGGACGGAAGCGGGGTAGGGGGGCCTGAGCATCGGGCTTCCAAAGTGCAGGAAGCGCAGACACTGGCCTCCGGAGGACGAGGACACCTCCCAGCAGCTGTGAGCCCGGACGACGACGTCAAGACCCAAGGGGGTAGGGGCGGCCACGGACAGTGTCCCCTACACGTACTCTGTCGGCAAAGGGACCACCACCTTTCAACTACCGGGAGGCACTGAGCGAGGGATTTGAATCTTGGGGAGGGCTTTAAAGAACTTGAGCTCAAGTCCCCGAGATGCCATCTGGGGCCCAGAAAGCCCCCCAACCCGTCCGCTGCCTTCCCCAGGTCTCTCAGCCCAAAGGGAGACTGAAAACCTGTTTCCGGCGAAGCAGAAGCAGAACCCTCTGCGGCAGCAGAACCGCGGCGGGGGGAACGCGGGGCGGCTCCCGGAGGGGACCACGAGCCGAGCTCGGGGCCGCCACCCACGCTCCGTCGGCTGGAAGGGGCCCCAATGCAGCTCCCCGCTGGCAGGAGCCTCGCCACCACCGGGGCCTCCCTGGGCACGTGCCGTGACAGAGACCGCCTGTGGCCACCTGACGCCGGGCGGGCTGCACGAGCACGGTCATGGCACCGCCCCCGCCTCCCTCCTCCCGCCCCGGCCCCGCGCTGCATCGTGCCCACAGGCTCTGTCCCTCGCCACCACTCGGCCACCGGGCAGTCACAGACAGTCCCATATCCACCTCCAGCATCTCCGAGTCTTAATCTGGGGGGCACTGTCACAGGAAAACGGGGCCCCGAGGGAGAGGAGGAGGGCCTGACAGTTCCAAGCTAGGAGCAAGGAGGAAATAAAAAACTCACGAACCAAGTCGCTGGTTCGTAACTCACCTTGCGATGCCGATTTTGGTCCAAGGGAGGGAGGCGAACAAGGAGGGTCGCTAATCGGGCAGCTTCTGCCGCTCTGAATGGGGAGGAGGGCGGTTCTGGCTATGGGGCGGCTGAGGGTGACAGTCCCTATCAGTGTCTGTGCAAAGTGCACTGCCTCCTGACGCCCCAAAGCCACCCGATGTGCTGGGGACTGTGCTAGATGGGGGGCCCCTGCCTCCACCCCAGGCCCGTCTCCATGGTCTGTGGACTTGAGCAGAGCGACGCTGGGGCCCAGCTCATAAAGACGTTTGCCACATCACTTCCCTGACTTCCGGTCCCACCCCTGGGTCCATGGGGCTCACATCTGGCCCAGGGGCCGGACAGGGCACACAAGATGCGGCCCGTCATCTATGCTTGTCAGCCGGTTCCGACACCGACGACAATCTCCTCCCAGCCTCGCAGTCACAAACAAACGCCCTACGCATTCAGCACACGGGTGGATACGGGGATGGGGGGAGGGCGCGTGCGGGCCGGAGCAGCTTGAGTCCTAGCCCACCTGCCCACATGCTCTGCCAAATGAGCATCTCTCATAAGTTCCATGGTGCTTGCCAAGCTCTGGGCTGCGTGCTTCACATCCATTATCTCACGTTAACTCTCGCCTCCATTCAGCGACGGTCATAATCGTTTCTGACCCCATCTCTGGATCAGTAAACCGACTGCAAGGAGTTGAATAAGTCACCTACATTCTCACAACTAGCGTCAGGGCTAGATTCTGAGTTCAGGCCCACCTTACCCCAAAGCCATGCCCTTAATAATACGATATACGACGTCCCACGTCAGCCTTCCTCCTCTAATTAACCCAAAGGTTTCCTCCCAAGCTGTCTGGGTATTTGTGAACCTCTCTTGTCCATGGGCTTATCCCTGCGCTGAGCACAAATCTGCTGAAGTTAAAATCCTGACATCATCCTAAATTGCCATCACTTCTCTCAGGAGCTCCTATCTCCTTCCTTTAAGCAGGAAATGGACATGAGCGAGACCTTTAATTAGCCCTCAGTATCAGCTCCTACATCCTGTAATCATTATCTCCAGCGACGTAGTCTGAACCCCTAGGTAGCAGGGGCATTACAGGCTATTAGAGGCTGTTCTGAAAGCTGGCCATCGGTCTGATTTAGATGAGGCCAATTACTTTCACTAAAATTAAAATTTGTCAAGGATGGTTTGATGATGAGTCTTGGCAGCTGAAGGGGCCCCTAACGAGCCAGGCGGCACTTTTTGGCAGAAGCCCCGTGCTGTCATCTCAAGGTGAAGGCTCTGGCTGTCCGTGAAAGGACCAGAGATCAAAGGGACAAACTGCTCTGGATCTGCAGCCTTGACAGGCTCCCTGGCACGCAGCGTCTACTGCCGCTGAGACCCAGCGAGTCCGTAGTTCCCTTCCAGGGCACTGGGGGGTCCTTGATAAAGACCGAAGCAGACTGCGTGGACCCAGGGGCCACGGATCTGACAGTAGTCGGCACACCAAACCTGCCAGTTGCCTGCCTTCCACCCACCGCCCTTGGTTTAACATCCTGGTTTCATTGTAGCAGCATATGATCTGGTAAGAATAAGCCTTTCTCCAGTCTCCCGGAGGGAAAGCCAGCCATGTGACACAGCCATGTGACCGTTACAGCTAATGAGACCCAAAAGGCACTGGGAAAACTTTATTTTCTAATAAAGGAATTATTTTCTTTTGCCTCTTCTCCCTTCTTCCTGCTTGGGGTAAGCACACAATTTCTGGAAGTGCCGTTATTTTGAAAACGCAGGTGATGATAAGCGTAAGGATGAAACCCAACCTGCTGAGCGTGGTAGAGCAGGACGGGACACAGGGCCTGCGTCGTCGACGGCACGTGAGCTGCTGCACAGCCCCTGGGCTGGTCACCGCCAAGTTCAGGTTTCCGGGTAACTTGCTGCTGAAAGCGTTCCCAGGAGGACGTGTGGAGAGACCAGCGGAGAAGGAGACACACTTATGCCAGTCGAGCAGGAAAACGAAATAGCGTGGTCGGTAGTTCCATTTAAGACGTCTCGCTGAGGGCCGAAGGCCGTGGCTGAGTGAGGAAGGCGGGGCACCAGCGTTGCCACGGCGACGCCCACTCATCTCCTCATTCTCGCGTAAGGAGCATCGCTGTGCCCGCGGGGTAGACTTGGGCCGTGCGACGCAGCGTGACTGTGCTGTCCCTGCTGGAAAATGTGAGCGTTTGCAGACTCGACACTCTCAGAGCGTGTGATGCCCCACGCCAGCCACCTGAGCCGCACGAGCCCTCTCGACGGGAGGCGCAGAGAAGGCTCCTCCCTGCCCCAGGGAAGTTACCTATGCACGTGCTCAGCATCGTGGCGAGCACGAGAGCAGAACGTTCCGGAACAGCAGAGCCTCCTGGGACCGCCTCCCACATCGCTGTGCCCCGGAGCAGGGAGGGCCGCAGCCCTCGCCGAGTGCTGCCGCTCCACTCTCTGTGGCTGACCTTCACGTGACAACGTGTCTCTGAACATCTGTCACACCGATTCACACTTTACATGTGCTCTGAGGATTTGCAGTCCTGACTGTTAAAATTAATCTTATTTTTTCAGAAAAGTGAGCAATTTTCCCCTCAATCCATCTAACTTTCGAAATCAGATACTTGATTATGAACTTTTTATGCAAAAAAAAAAAAAATCCGAGAAAACGTTATTAAAGTATTTTGCAAAAATTCACCTGTGACAAAGTCAATATTGTCCCCCAACACTGCTCTGCCGGCAGCCTCTCGTCTCAGTTGGTGGGAATTCACCCTCCTGAGTATTCGGGCAAAAAAAGTGCTGTTTGACACCTTCTCTTCCCTTACACCCCACCTGCGATTCTCCAGCAGACGCTGCTGGTCCGCTTCCAAGACACAGCCCGCCTCCCCCCCCACCACGGGTCCCCTTCACCTGACGACCGCGACGGCCTCCTCGGGGCTCTCTCTGCTCCCACACTCTGCGCACACGACGGAGGGAGTGTCAAGGGCGGTGCACACAGGCGGCCCAGAGGAAGGCTCGGGGGAGAAGCCGGAGGGGGAGAGCAGAGGCCGAGGCCTTGGCCCGGGACGCCCGCCCCTCGCCGGCCGTGGCCCTGAGGCAGAGCGGCCTCTCCGCAGCCACTGGGCACGGGCCTGCTGTCCCAGCTCCTAGCGCTGCCCCGCAGACGTGGAGGGTGCCTCCAGGGGTCGGACGTGCAGCCGAGCCTCCCCCTCCGTCCGGGCTCCCGCGCTGCCCGCAGTCCGGGCCCCGAAACCAGCAAAGACGCAACACGGTTTTCCCGTGGCGAAGGCGGGCCGGGGGCACGCCACTCCGCTATTTTTATTTCCCGCCTGGCCGTCCTTCCGTAATCTCCAGTGGGTAGGAGATTAATTGGGGGCTTGAAAATGCGGCTTTCCTGGGTAACTGTCGTAAAGCGGCGGGGTGCCTTGCAGGGAGGGGGCCGTTTCCAGTCTCAGGCTAGGAAAATTCAGGGCCGTTTTCTGCACTGTCTCTAAGACATCATTCGCCGATTACCTTTGAAACGCTTCGCTGGCAGCTCTCCAAAACAAGCCCTCTCCCTGCGAAGGGGACATGGGGAAGTCTGTGCACAATGTCCCCTAAAACGAGCACTCCCTGAGGGATTGGAGAGCAGCCACCTGGACTAATAAGGGTCCCCGGCATCGCAGAGGAGCCACGACCGGCTCTTTTCTGAAGAGGGAGGGACAGGAGGAGACAGGAAGCCTAGAGCCCCAGAAGCAGAGGGGGAAGAAAACTACGGCCTCCCACGCCAGGAGCCTGAGGCTGGACGTTCTGTGTGTCTCTTTCTAGCTCTTTCTCTGCCTGTCTCCACCCTCCCAGGCAATGCTTCCCGCTTCTCGCCAACACACATTTCGATCAGCCGGCGGGGCTCCTGGAGCTTCCAGGAAAAGCACACACATGAGCTCGGCCACATGTCCTCGAGAGCCAGGATTCACATGCGTTAGTGTTCGGGGCACCGCCCAGCAGAATCCCGAGCAGGAAGCATCTCGGGGAAGGGCGGATGCAGGGGGGAGGAGAAGCACCTTGGAGGACCCACCGCGCGTTTGTGGGGCTGGCTCACTGCCCGCCCCCCACCTGCTCGTCGACCTGGCCACGGCCCCCAGGGCTCTGGCTCTGGGAGTGCTGGACTGATTTCTTCTCCCCCAGACAGAGAGAAGCGGCTCCCGTGAACGCCGGAGTCCATTCTGTCATGAGCTCAACTTCCCCAGCCTTCTGTAAACGAGCCGATTGATCTCGCTCTACACCCAATTTTTGAAAGGCATTTTTCAAATGAGAGAAGCCAGACATATTTCAGGATTTAAGCTGGACGAAAGAAAGCCCCGCTCAGAGGAATGGAAAGCAGATCCTGGACGTGCCTGTCTGTGCACCAGTGTTCCCAGCTGCCCAAAGGCAAAACCCAGCCGTCCACCACTGGACGGATGAGCAAAACGTGCTACGGACACACACGGAGCATCATGCAGCCTGAAAAAGGAAGGCCGTTTTGACACGTTACAACACAGATGACCCTTAAAGACACCATGCTAAGTCAAATACTGTCGCACGAAAGGACAAATACTGCCTGATTCCATCTATAAGAGGTACCCAGAGTCGTCAAACTCGCACAGCTGTCAGCATCTAATCCCAGCGCGCCTAATGTCTGTCTCGGGGCCTGCTGTCCATGGATGGAAGTGTTGGTCCAGAACCAGTCGGAGAAACCCACCTTGACCTCCAAATTCTTCTCATCTGGACCCCCTCGCTCTCGCCAGCACTGGCCCATAAGCATCTCATCTGGGCAAAGAAACCGCACTGGGGGCAGGAGGGAGCTCTCCAAAAGCTTTTCTGCGCACGTGGGTGCCCAGCGGATCCGCCAGAACCAGCGTACTGGCCTCCAAGCCCCTCGGAGGACTGGAACGGTAATAGAAACGGAGCACCCCCAGATCCCCACTTATGCCGTCTCATTAGCGTGACAGCCCAGCGGGGCGAGCGGCTTCGCCACCGGTATTCCGACACTTCGAGGACGAGCGAGCATCACCGGCAGCGAGACCACGGAGCGGCACTGTGGGGAGCACTTTGTCACGTGTTTCCTGATGAGCCCGTTACGCAGTGCGCCGTGAGTCCTGCCTGTCCCCCATCGGTTTTACGAGGCTCGTTAGGAAAGACAGCATCAGGCGGGAAAGCGAAGAGGCAAGGCACGTCCTCCTCCGCGTGCGCTCTGGGCGGCCCGCGGCCACCCCCGAACCCAGCGAGGTGCCGTGGTGTACCCCAGAGCTTGGCACGAGAGCCTGACGGCTTTCACGGAGCCGTGGAAAGAGGCTCCGCCAGCAACGTTCGGCTCGTGAAGGTGACCGGAGGCCCCCGTCGCTGCACGCCCCGTTCCAGAGCAGCTTTGGGGAGACGAGGGCTGACGCGGCGCCCAGGAAAACGCGGTTCCAGGCTCGTGTGCGTCTCTGGCTAGCGCAGTGACGCGTCACTGAAACGCTCGAGCCTCGGAGGAGCACCGTCTGTGCGACAGGGACGATGCTCACCCGGCCGCCCGGGGCCGCGAGCGCGGGGGCGCGGAAGTGCTCGTCACGGCGATCGCTACGGGTGTCCAGTGTCTGCTGCGTGCAGGACACCCTTACACTAACTTCTCGATTTCGGCGCTAAATGATCGAAACTTTCATTTATTCTGGCTCGGATTTCAGAGGCCACTTCTTAAAAGGAACATCCTCAGGGAGGTCTTCCCGAATCCCTCCAGAGGGAACTTGGCACTGCCAGTTCACTGCAAGGCGCGTGCCATGCTGGAGAGCCTGGTCCCCACGAACGGGCAAGACGAGGTGCGCTGTTAGCACGTCACCCCAGGGGAAGAGGAAGATTAAAATAATCATTACCATTTTAATAAAAAAGATAAAAGATCATGCCCCACTGAAAAATATACATGGCAAACTACTAGGTTAAAGTGTGGAACGCAAACCTGTGTCAATCCCACACTGCACAACAGTAAAAATCACGAACAGGTGGGTCAGCCACAGTTGTCAGCAGAAGCAGCCAGTAAGGTTAATTTAAAGAGGAAAATGATTTCCTGAGAGAAGACTGGGAAACTCGCTGAAATCGCCAGGGGCCTGGAAAAGCAAGATTAGAGGTGGCCTCAGCGTTGCCCAAACCGCGCTGCCACTGACCCTGAATGACAGTGGACATCGTCACCATCACCGCTGCCGCCTCAGAGAGGTGCCCGGTGCACCTGTGTGGGTGGGCGCGCCCCACGGACGGCGCCCGAGGCACATGGCGGTGCCCAGTGAGGGCGGCGGGGAAGGCAGGGTGGGCATGTGGCATTCCACGGCGGTATGTGTCCCAGCCCGGGGGCCGGCCCGGGCGCCGCGAGGGGGCTCAGCTCCTGGGCGGACCACGCGGGCAAATGAGAAAGGCTGGATGGCCCCAGGGACAAATGGCAGCTTTTATTTACCATTTCATGGGAATAGGGGAAATTTTCACTTCGTATTCCTGTGGTTATTCTAATATCGTTTCTCCAAAATCACTTCTTTTCCAAAAAAATAACTTAAAATTAGAAAAATGAAGAAAAAATAACCCAAAACAGTGAGCTGTGTGTTCCTTGCCCCTGAGGCCTGGCACGGAGCAGGTGCTCTCAAAAGTGCAGGTTTATCAGGTGAAGGACTGAATTAAGAAGCGCGAACCGGCAGTCATAACGCAGTCACGCGGATGTGAGTCAATAACACTGTAACGGCTGTGTGTGGTCCCGGTGGGGACCAGGCTTAGCGGGGACCACCTTGTATCTTTCATAAATGTCTAATCGCTGACATATTCCTGAAACCCACGTAAGATTGCATGTCAACTATAATTAAAAAGCAAGAAAATATTTTTTTGTAAAAAGGCAGGCTGACAGGCCGGTGCAGGCGTCACGCTCGGAGAGCTCGAAGACTTCCGCGAGAGCCTGGTAAGCTTCAAGAAGGAGAAAAGACGGGGAACTGGGAAAACATGACAAATATTTTTTCCACACTCTCAAATACCAGAAGGTTCACTGAAATGCAGCACAGTCTCCATCCCATCATGAAAGCAGCGGGGAGCCGGCCGGAGAGACGCCGGGCAGGTCACGCCGCGGCCCGAGGGGCCTCTCCCGCCGCCAGCGCCAGCGAGACGGGCAGGTCACGCCGTGGCCCGAGGGGCCTCTCCCGCCACCAGCGCCAGTGCCAGCGCCACCGCCCTGGGTCGGCGTTCTGGGGACTGCGGGAGCGAACTCCATTAACCTTCTCTCCTGGCTTCGCGTCGCCAAACAGAGCTTCTGGTCCACCTCCTTGGGGTCCCAGTAAGTTCTGTGCCTTGGTGGCCCCCGAACACAGCACCGCCTCCTCCAGCGGCTCCCCTGCTTGGGGCGGCCCTTCACGGTCACCCGTCGAGCTGCACACGTGGGCATCCCAGAGACTCGGGCCGACCCAGCTAGAACGCACGTCTGAGGACGTGTGTGTTCCCCAGCGCTCGGGGACGGCGTGAGCATCTTCCTGGCGCCAGGCACTCTGACGGACGGACACACAGGTGTCAGGTGCGGCTCAGGCAGACAGGAGACTCCGTGAGGCGGCCGCTTCGTCATAGGGCTCAGGAAGGAAAACGGAGGCGGGCAGTTCCACCCCCGTCCCCTGCCCGCAGCAGAGGAGGGGCAGGAGGCTGGGGGGAGTCGCAAGGACAGGCCGACGGTGCTTGGGCCCCTCCGCCACCTGGGCTGCTCTGGGCAAGGAGCCGAGGCCTCTTTCTGCCCTCGAGGGCGCCACACCGTCCCAGGCCTGCTTCACGCGGCCTGCAGCAGCCCGGGCCTGGGCAGCACACCGATGCCAGATGGCACAGCCGCCGGGAGGTGTCCACTCGGGCTTCTGAGCGCGGCCCGGAAGAGCAGAGGTGGGCTCTGCCGTGCCTCGCCAGTTTCCAGACCAGTCGTCCGCCTCCCCGCCACACTGAGAGCCCCCCAGGGCTGAGCCAGAGGCCAAGACAAAACTGTACATCAAGGCCATTCTCAACCCGGCCCTCCCCGCCCTCCCCAAATCCAGCAAGTTTCTGAATAGCATGGATTCTACTTCAGAAATCTTCCTCAAATCCAGGCCTTCTTGGTCGTTATTCTCTGGCCCTCGCCATCTCCTCCCTAGAACAGTTCAGAGGCCACTCGGTCACCCGCGTCACTGCTTCATCTGGTCCATGGCCATTTGGATTATGTCCCTGCGTCCTGAAACACCTTTCGACTGCTCCAGTTGCCAAAGCAGAAATTAATAATTGACCATCTGACAAACATCTTTATTTTGGCTCATTGAGTGTTTATCATAATGTTGAATTCATTTTATGTGGAACTGGGAAGTGTTGCATAAAAATAGGGATTTTTTGCAAGACCGGGTCCATATTCCAGGGACGGGGCAATGCTAAGATGGGATGATTCCATTTCAGCAGCTTGCGGCTCACCAAGTGGCCACTGTCTCCACCACCCCGTTACCACTTACGACTGCCGTACTCATTTATGTTACCTGCCTGGGCCCATTGGCACTGGAGTTGGCAAGCCACGGTGGCAAGGAGGCGGCCTGAGGTTGGAAAAGCAGAGACCAGGAAACCAGGACACAGAATGCCAGACGTTCCTTGTGAGGACGTCCCAGGTGTGCGGTGTTCCCAGAGAGAAGGGCCAGGCCGCGGGGGAAGGATGCAGGCGCTCGGCCCCTGCGCTCTGCATTTTGTCACGAGATACGACATGGAGCTTTCCTGAGAAAGCAAGCAGCACAGCATGTCCCGCAAAACCAGGACATCTTTCACCCCGCCCTAAACGGCATCGCTCAGGGGGTCCCCCAGAAACTCATGAGAACAGAGGAGATGGTGAGCAGCAGCCGCCCCGCTGCACGCTCCCGCGAGCTGGGGGTCCTGAAACCTGTGTGCGCGAAGCCCTTTAAAACATCTGAAGCAGCGAGTGAACCCACAGCCAAGTTTCCACCCTGCTCTTAAATGTTTTTAGTCCAACTCTTTTTCTGAGATTCTGGGGCACGTAACGCATCAGTTCTGGGCCCAGAAGCCATGTGGTAGTCCCTTCCCAGTGGACGGCTGCAGCAGCGTCTCGCAGGCCTGACTCGGGGTGGCATCCCGGAGCTCAGCCGAGCTGGCCTCTGACAGACAGAACCGTGTGTGCACCCCCAGCCCGGAGCCCGGCCACCCAGGGGCCCGTCTTCCCTCCGGCCTTTGTCGAGCTCTTCTAGGCTCCACATGAAACAGGAGTTGAGTAAAGCTGGAGCCCAGGTAAGACAGAGCGACACAGGACGGCGGCCCTGGGCTCCCCGAAACGCTCGTCACCTTCACTCGCCTCGCAGGACGGAGTGCCAAGGCTGGGAGCAAGAGCCAGGGGCTAATGCGAACGGAGCAGCTGTGGACCTGGCCGGCGTCCGAGTGAGCAAACGCCCTTTACACATGGTTCCCTGAGGTCCGCCCAGACCCCCGGCTCCCGCCTCCCCTCAGCTAGTGGGGAAAGCACTGGAACGAGTGGGAAGAGATTTGCTCGGGATGAAAATCATTCTGCACGAGGGCGAGGCACACCCCGGGCGGGAAGCACCACTGCGAACCTGTGTCCTCTCCGCGGCCTTAATCCTGGCACATCCGTGGCCACGAACGCCAGCCGATCTCAGGTTCTACTCCACGTTAAACCTACAGTCCGCTCCACTCACACGCGTACGAGACGCGGCCTGTGCACGTGGTGTGAGCTCGACTTTTAACGTCGACAGTGACCACCTTCTACGCCTTCCTTTCTAGTCGCTAATTTGATCTCTTCGCTAAAAGAGATGCCAATAGTCTGAGGGTTTCAGAGTCAAGCGCCTCAAGCTCCTCCAGCCGGCCAGGCAGCGCGGTGTCAGTCACTGCTCCGGGCTGATGGGAGACACAGGCGTGAGCCAGCGGCCCAGAATCTGTCACCGCCTGCCCAGAGCACGGGCAGCGCAGGTGTTGGTCGTAACTGCTTCTGGACACCTGCCATGGTCCGTTGAAAGTCAAGCCATGAGCGCTGCCTGGCCACAGTAAAACCAGCGACACAGATGCTCGCGCCTCACCGCCCGGTGAAAACGCACCGACGGGTGGGACCAACAAGATGTGGGCGCGTAACGGGGGCGGGGCGGGCGCAGCAACTCGCGAGCTGTCTGTCAACCTCGGCCACCTTTGCTCAACGTCCTCTTCCCCTTTCCAAGACCAAAAGAGGCAGCAGCCCTGTGAGGAGACGGGCTTGTCCGTTTCTAGAAGCGGCTTTGTCCTCGACCCTTCCGGGTCAGCAGAGCTGCTGTGCTCACCTGGGTCTGGGCTGCGCTCTGTGCAGCGGTCCCGTGCTTTCGAGTCCCCTGAGGCCCCAGGCACAAATCCGCGTGACGCAGTCACCCCTCAGTGCCTGAACAGCGGGAGAACTCGGAGGCTCTTTTTCCCCTAGGGACCCACAGTGTCGCTGAGACGAGCTCGGTCACCACACACGGATCCTCCCAAGGAGACGGCAGCACAGAATGGCGGCCGGCTGCCCCCGTGGCCCGACACTGGGCAGCAGAGTGGCGATGGCGGAGGTGACGCTCGCTGAGGCGGGCAGCATGCCAGGCCCAGGTCTACGCACGCCACAGGGGAGAGTTGATGTCCTCCGCACGACAGCCCCGTGTTGTAGCAACAGGCTCACGCGGTCCTTAGCCTCGTTTCATGGACGAGAACGCTGTGGCTCAGGGAGAGGACACAGCCAGCCCAGGCCCTCGGAAGCAAAGTCCAGCTGCCCTGTAGGACCGTCTGGTCAGCATCATGATGTGTATGAGCAGCACCTGCACAGGTATGGCGAGATGCTAAAAGCCCACGTCGGGCCGCAGGGCTGGCGTGCCAGGATCTGACGCTCTCAGCCGGGACACCGCGCCTCGAGCGAGGGTTAGAGCCGGCCACACCCAGCCTCGCGTCCCCGTGTACGTCAGTGAACTGCACGTCGGCTCCGAGCCTTGCTTGCCTATCTATATTTATAGTAGTGATAGCCGTGTATGAAATTATGGGCTAAGCCTGGTATAAAATTGTAAAACAACTTAGGAAGTCCAAACTTTCATCTTTCTCATTGTCACTAAAAGCTAAGGTCAGACTCCCTTAGACGTCTCTCAGCTGGAAGGAAGGCTGACGAGGACACACCCTGACGCAGGGCTGGGGCCGGGGGAAGGCAGAGCTGCTGCTCCCCAGGGGTGCCGCCACCAGCGTCTCTGTTTCTTACTGGGGAGGACAAAATTATTTAGACCTGGAAAAAAGTCCATCTGGGAAAGGATCTGGTGGGACGCTCCGCTGTTGGGGCACGTGCACACGAAGCCTCCTCAGGGTGGCAGGTCCCTCCCACGCCCTGGAATATTCTGAAACTGTAACCGCCCTGCAGGCAGTGTGGGGTTCGGGAGCAAGACACCAGACCTCTGGCTGCAAATCCATTAATGTCCCCTAAGGGGTGGGCTCCGGTGCCAAGGGCAGTGTACACCCCGAGGCTGCTGACACCACTCGGCACTGCAAGCAGGCCTGAGAGTTGCCCTGAACCAGCCGTGGGGACGCTGCCCGGGAAGCACTAAGGGGTTACTTCGCAGGCCGCCGCGCTGGGCCGTCCCTCAGTAAGAGGAACGCGTCCTTCGCAGTCAGTCGCCGCACGCTGGGCAGAGGGGGCTGGGGCTCCCTCGGCCCCCCCGGCCCCCCGCAGCCCTGTGCTGAGGGTTCGCGGCAGGAAGCCTGACCGCCTCCGCAGCAGCACGCTCACCCTCGAATCTCTACAGCAGAAAACCTCCCAGTCAAGTTCTTGCTCATACACATCATGATGCTGACCAGACGGTCCTACAGGGCAGCTGTCCCCCACGCAGCGACTCCCCGGTCCAGGTTCCTTCACACGGGTGGCCCCACCATGCCAAAAGCTGGCTTCCAGGTCACCACGACAGGGGAGCAGAGAACCGGGGGTGGTCGGTCGCTTCTTAAATGCTTTGGTATTTCAGCTTATGGCCCACTGGTCACGACAGATCTCACACACACACACACACACACACACACACACACACCCATCGCAAGGAGGCTGGGAAGTGAACAGAACGCAGACGGAACGTCTCTGCCACACGTGGTCTGCTCTGAGCACACTGCCCACGACCGAAACGTAAATTCAGAAACCAGTGCTGATTTTTAGAGACTCTTAGGTGATACTTAATTTGGTGTGTTACGCGTTAATGAAACTACACCCCTCCAATCACACTGTGCCATTTTCTATAATCTTGTTACTTTCACATCAAATTAAAGATAAGAAATATATTTAAGCTCCACATCCATAAGCAATAACATCGTTAAATCTCTTTGGGCATTATTATTTTAAAAAAGGGAAAAAAGATCTGTCCAATTATTTTCAGTAGGGAAAATTTGCCAGAGCTTACAGCAGAGCATTTAATTGTCTTTTTTTTTCTTTTTCACATTCGTGAGTCATTTTGAGCTTATGATAATTTCAAAATAAATGTTTTTTCAAAGCCTCAGGGCATTCATTGTATAATAATCATTTGAAAGATTTCTTGGTTGTGGGGCTCTCAAAAGAATGAAAAGGCCGTCTGCAGCACCAGCTAGTTCTACATTAAAGAGATGAAATTGCTCATTAAGTGGCAGAAGTCAATTTCTCTCATCAGCCTAACTGCCCGTTTGAGCAGATTCAGTCCCTGTGTTAACCAAGGCTGGAGGTTTCCAAGTCAGTACCTAATCTCTCCTTCCTCCAACGTGAACGCTTTAGCTCTTCCGAGACCGCGGCCAGCCTCTTCGAGGTCTTCTCCTCGGGAGACAGGAGGGGGGTTTGGCGGGGGCTGTCGCACACGCTGCATCTTTGGTTGTTTAAAGCAACACTTGGGTGTCGTAGCTAAGGTCCTACGAGTCATGACACGCACGTTTTAAAAAGAGCCAGATGATTTTGAAAAGTACACCTCTAGACGTATGGTCCACTTAACCATACAACATAAACGTGTTCGTACTTCTGTCAGTCTGTTTGTGATTTCTGTAAAAAGAACTGTTTTTTGTTAATAAAATCAAAAGTCCGACTGTCCCGTCTCCGAGGGTTTGTGGCCAATCTGAGGATAGAAAAACCCAGTGACTCCCCGCTAGTTCCTCCCCCCCTCCAAAACTCTTGGTGCCGGAGGCTGGAGGAGGGGGCAGAGCCGCGGGGGTGGGGAGCGGGTGGGAAGAGGGGGCCTTGCAGCGTTTCACATTCTGTAATGAACACAGAAAGTAATCAGAATGAGATAGCTGGAGATTCGATTCTTCAGAGAGGGATTCAAAATCATTTGTCCCTTACAGGAGCCAAAGGGAGGGGAAAAAAAAAAAAGGCCATTATTAATTTAGGCAATTAGAGAACTTTGAAAGCAATAGCCAGTATGCAAAAAAAAAAAAAAAAAAAAAAAGCTCATCCCAGAAGTGCAGACCACGGCCTCAGAAAACTTAATTTTTATAGCATTTAGAATGAAGAAAGGTCATTTCTTAGATATGCTTGACAGAAGATTGTAATTTTAAACTGGCAATTTTAATGAGAAGTGGGGTTTCTCATAAAAAGGGAGCAAATGCTTGAGTGAGCTTGAAATGGAAGGTGTGTGTTCTGCGCGGCATTTCAAAGGCCACTCTCCCTCAGGACGTCCCAGGGCCAGCACCTCATCTGCCAACAAGACGCTCCGCCTCCTTCCTCCAGGGGAGGCCTCCATGTCCTGAGGTATCCAACCCATGGGCTCTTTCTCTTCCCTGGTGCATAAACAGAGGCAGTATCACCGGGGGGGGCCCTCCCCCGAATCGGGGCAGAGACAGGGCAGCGAGCTGAGGCGGGTCCCCAGGGAGCGAGCCCGCAGCGTGAGGTTCTGGGGGACTTGAGGGGGACTTGCCCCTCTGCACCCCACGTAGATGGACCCAAGAGGTCCCTCGAGGAGTCTGGACCACCGGCACCGTTCAGGGGGCGGTGCTCAGCCTTATCTGAATGCAGGGGTCACAGAGCTGTCAGACGTGTCTGGACCCACCCCCGCAGAGTCTAATCTCAGTGGCCCGGGGTGCAACTTGGGCCTTGGGAGTCTTTCAAGCTCCCCAGGTGATTCAAATGCCTGGCCAGGGCTGAGAACTCGGTGTCCATTTCTGACGACATCGGCAGAGAGCTATAGGAAGAGCCCTTGGCAGGAGCCCGGTGAGTAAGGGGTGCACTAGATTGAGGAGGGGCTGGAGGAAGGCCAGAGAGAGGACTGTGTCAGCGTGAACCCCACGGCCTTGCGAGCCAGGGAGCCCAAGAAGGACGGAGCACGGAGCAGCGTGGCCAGCTCCTCACTGCCACGCAGCCAGCGGGAACATCAGAGGCTCCAGAGAAAAGCCAACGCCACCCAGAAACTAAATCTTATCTGGCCAAACTCATCGAGTCTCCCTCCAGCTAACTGAGGGGTCAGACCCCACTCGTCTCTGTACGGGGACAGTCATTTGCTGTAATTTGAAGCCTAGTGCCACAGCCACGTCTCCGCCCCTCAGCGTCCTCCTTCCCCGCCACGGCACGTCGCTGCGGACTACCACGCTTCACTTAAAATAAACAAACACCTCCGTCTCCACGCTGGCACAGCGTCAGCGTGTTCAGCGTCCCAGCGCATGGCATCCGTCCCCCTAAACGACCGGACACGGCTATGGTGCGATGGCACTGGCAATTCAGGCAAATGAGAAACAGCCTGCCATCAGCGCGAGCGCAACGAAAGTTGATAAGATGTCCGCAGACACTACCGTGCGTTCCTTCTCGTCTCGTTCCTGGAAAACAAACACATGAAAAGATGTCCCACCCCTGGGCCTTCGGAAAAGCCCAGGCGACTGAAGCGCCACTCGCCCTTGAACGCCCCATTCATTCGGCAAACGCCAGCAGATGCCAGCCAGCTGAGGCGCGCTGGGCTTGGCTGCGACGCGCGGACATGGTCCCTGGAGACCGGAGCACGGGGCGGGCACAGTCGACGACAGCTCGCAGGAGGAACTGCGGGAAAACCCACGAGACGTGTCGTGGCCGCTCGCCCCTGCCCCACAGGCGCAGGGAGGCACAGCTTCGCTAGGGTCTCCTGGCAGAAGCTGCCACTCACTCAGTCGAGTCCCCACGTCCTGTCCCGCCCCGCCCAGACCAAGGATCTTCACAAGAGCTTCACAGCCTAGGGACGTTTCATCACAGGGGTGATGGTCTCGTTGGTGAAAGGAGAGAAATACGGGAGCCGGGAGGCGCAACAAGGGGCCGTGAGAAGGGGCTGAGCTGGTGTCCCCAGAGTCCGCTCAGCGTCCCCATGCCGGGCACTCAGCCCTCCCTCCTTGGTTCTCTACAAACCCAACATGGTCCCTTCCGGCAAGAATCAGAGAACCCAAGCAGCCCGTGCTCAGACTTGTTTGCCGGCCCCAAACGGGAGCTGCCAGGCTCCTTGCCCGTGGCCCAGTCGGCACTGTGAGAAAAGTGCTGGAGATGGGCGAGCCAGAGACCCTGAGGCGTGTCGCGGCTGCCTGGGAGGACAGCGAGCAGAGTCCGCGCGCGAGGCTCTCCTCCTGCAGATGCGTTTTTAACTTGTGGAAAACACTGGCAGAATGCATTTGGTTTGGCAAGGGGAAAATTGAGGGTCTGGGGTCTTGTTCAAACGCATTTTCTTGGTGCTTCTGCCAAAGGACATTGAACACAAAGGGAAAACTAAATGCAAGCCCAACGCGCATGGTAACGAGTGCTGGCTCGTAATGCCTTACCTGACGCCGTCAGTTCATTAGCCGTCTGGGGGGAGGGCCTCCTAATTACGGCAGGTGCCTAATCACCCCCCCCCCCCCGCGGGCACTCCGGGTACTCTAACCAGCGCCTGTGTAAAGAGGCTCAGACTCGGACTACAGAAAGCTAAGGTAATTTGGGAATCTGCCACGTTCCAAAGCAAAGGTCTCCGTGTCCAGGAGGGGCAAGGTCGTCTGCCGGGTTCCACGAATGTCGCATGCCATGTGTGATGATGCAGGTAACCCCAGCTCGCCCGCGCCGGTGACGAATGGGCTGTGGCGGGCTCTATGTCACAGCTTCGTGGGGAATTACTCAGCAACCAGACTTTACGTCGCTTCTGTTCGGGCCCATAAACATACATATTTATAAAAACCTTTGCAATTCTGACACCGTACACTTTAAGATCCTGCCTGTTTGTGAGTAATCAGCGATTCATGAATATTAGATTCCTGCCTTAATTTCGCCAGTGTGGCTTTTCTCTTGGCAGGGGAAGGTCAGGGCTCCATCCTCTGAACGCTGCTTAGACGACGCAGGATGAGCACGGGCCTGGTCGGGACAGTGTGACGGGTGGCGGGCCTGGATCGAGGCCCCACTCTCCCTTGGGGCTGTCTCTGCCCCCTGCCACCTCCACCCGGCTTCCCTGTCTCACTGCCCAACGATGGCCAAATGGCTCGCTCACTGAACAGCAGCGCAGAAGTGCGCAGGGCACGATTGCTTGTGACGTGAAAGAAATCGGACAGGAGCCGTGAGCCAGCTGGCCGGAGAGGCCGAGCAGACTGAGACCTTGCCGCCTCAGAGACGCAGGCTGGCGTCACAGTCCCTTCCCTGAGCCCCCCGCCGTCCTCCCGTCTCGGGTCACCAGCTGCATTACTGCCTCTGCGTTTGTCCCGTCACCTTTTACTTCAAACGACCAGAGCCCGGGCCCGCTGGGAACCAGACGGAGCACACGTGGCAGCTAGCTCAAGGCTCCCCGCCCCCGCCACCCCACTTTAATGCGGCCAAGCAGAAGGCTGGGGCAGTGGAGGCGGCCAGAGTCTCCGGGTGTACCCAGCACCCGGTTCCCCGCCCTGCACTTGGGCCGCCTGGCCCTGAGGGGCGACGAGGGGGTCTCGCAGCTTGAAAGGAAAGGAATCAAAACCAAGATGATCTGAGAAAGCATTTCCAGCTCATGGATCCTTTAGTATTGATTATCGAAACCGAGGCCGTCGTGCATGCCCTGTGGCTGGTTTTAAAACCTCTCTGGCTTTGGAGTTTCTCATTTATGCGGAAGCACTGTAACAAGCAGCACGTGACGATTACTGCTGTCAGTGTCCCCGTCGTCAAGATAAAGCACCTTGCTGTTGATGTAACTGGGATACGAAAATCGATGGAGTCGATTCTCCTCCCAAGGAGGAGAAACTCCACATGGTGCTCGCCGCATCTGAACTGTGCAGCGAAAATGCATTCCCGCGAACCGTGGCTGCCATCCGCCGAGTCGCCCTCATCACTGCGCAGCGAGCATCGCGGCGAGGCTCTGCTCCGCACTTCGCCTGGGCTACACGGCTGTTACGGCCTACGCCCTAGCGGGAACGGAGCTGCCAGACCTGTGGTCATCTGACACTCACAGGTCACGGGGAGCGTATTCACATACTAGGCATGTTTGCTCACAATTCCTTCTCCCCATTGCCAAACAACCTCTCATGGAAATTCAGAGAACAATTAATCACACATGCGTTTCCCGGAAACACATAAAACACCAAAATACCTCTGTTTGCACTATCGCCCCTTCTCTCATTTTTCCCTCTTCCGGTCCATCAAGTGCTCATCTTTTTAGCCAGTTTTTCTCTTGCTGATTTCTCTTCCTCCGGGAAAGGTGCTGTCCTGAGCCCCCACCTGCCGCAGCCTTTCTTCCTCTGCCCCCACAGCCCCATGTGCCCTTCCCTCTCTCTTCCGTCCCTGGGGACTGCACCCCACAGTCTGGCTGTCTCTTCCGTCCCCAGGGACGGCCCAGCCTCCCTCCCGAGGCGCGCCTCCAGCGTGAAGTCCTCTGGCAATCTCGGAGTTCTTTTATGCATCTAATCTCTCTTTCTGGGTTTGCTATTCAATTTACTGTTCTTTTATTCAGCATCTTCATTACAAAAGCTCCTTCTCTGCAGCAAGACGAGTCTAAGTTGTCTCTCGGCCATACCTTTTCAAGGCATTTCTTCCCAGCCTCACTCGTCCTCAGTTCGCCTGCTCACATGAGAAAGGCAGAGAGGCAGAGAGGAAAAGGGGGGGGGGGGGAACCCGCCTCGGATCCCTCCGGGGAGTTCGCGTGGCCACCGCTGGGCGGACGGATCACGGGGGAGTTACTCTGCCGCCTCCTTTTCGTTTTTCAGGATTTTACGAGTCGCCTAACGTGAGATGACACACTTGACTCTAGTTTCTGTAGAAGGCAGGGCCTGTGGCAAGCAGAGGGGACACGCCTCCCAGTCTCTGCTCAGCTCCTGTTGACACGAAGCCCATCGGAGCCTGCGTTAGCTCCTGGTGCAGCCGCGGTCCGCATTCACGGAGCAGGAGTTCCATCCCCAGACTTGTCTCTGGTCACGCCGTGCGTGGGTGACAGACCAAGGACTCTTGATTCCAATGTTTTACTCACGGTCTGTGGACTAAAAATCCACTCCAGCCTCCAGAGTGGGCGGGTGAATTTGGGAAGACGGGAACGTTCTGGAGAGGGTGGCGATGAGCCCCACAATGCCAATGTGCTTAACGTCGCTGAACGCCACTTAAACACGGCTGAAACGATACGTTCTATGCTACGCACATTTTATTATAATAAAAAAAAGAAAAAGGCAGAACTTTTAATGAAAAAAAGGAAGAGTGCATCTGAAGGGCATGCGCGTACGTCGGGAGGCCTCTGGCCGCCTGGCCCTGGGAAGGGACAGGAACCTTCCCTGCGTCCCCTCTCTCTGCGGCTCCTCCCTCGCTCTGCCCTCCCAGCCCCTGGCCCAGCGCCGGGTTCTCACTTCCTCTGGCGAAAGGCAGCTCCGCTCTGAGAGGCCGTGTGCCAGACCCAGATGCAGCTCTCGGAGAGGAAGAATCTGATTGTTTCCGCTTGGAACTGATGGAGGCAGGGCCACAGAGGAGAGTCGCTTCTGCCAGTCCCGGCAACCAGAGGGGGCGTCCCCTGCCGGGGAGCGGAGAGATGCTGCAGATGAACGTAACGGGAAGGAAACAACTAGAAGCAATAATCCGAAAGTACACAGAGCTTCTCCTGCTGAGCAGAAACAAGCTGCAGACCAGAGCTTCTCCAACTCGGATGTACGGACGAGTCCCGAGAATCCGGGTAAAACGCAGCGGTGTGGGGCGGGCCTGAGGGTCTGCATCCTGAACGGCCTCCTGGGATGCCGCCGCTGGTCCCTGGACCACGCTTTGAGGGGCCCGGCTCTAAACACAGGCTCAGCTGTGTGAGTGAAAGACACATGCCAGAAGAACGCCACCTCTTCCACGAGGCCACGCGGGCCCTCCGGACGGGCATCAGACACACGCCGGCCACGCAGGAGTGAGGGGGGCGAGGCCGCGGACGTGGACTGAGGATGCCGGGAGAACGAACGTCCAAAACCGGATCGGGCCTTGCCGCCGGAGCCGAGAGCGGGCTGAGGACCGAGGGCGCGAGCCGTCAGCGCCCATGCAAAGGGGCAGGGGGACGGGAAGGGGACGGGAGGGACGGGAGGCAGAGGCGCGGTGAAGCAGCAGCAGTGGCGACGAGGTTTCTGGGCCCCTCTCCTGAGCTGGGGGTGCAGCAAAGAGCTGCCGGGGGTCCGAACAGAGACCCCAAGCCGGAGTCCCCACCACTAGTCTGCCCCACTAGTTCGCTGTGGCTCCCTGGCCTGCGGCGGCTCCACAGCTTTGCCCAGCCCATCCATGCAGGCTTTCTGGGCCACTTGAAACGATGGCCCAGGCCCCCCTTCAGGAAGACGGCGTGGTGAGGGTGGTGAGATGTGAAACCCGCGGCCCTGTACTTTGCACACGATGGCATGCAACGTCTCGCCAGAACACAGGAAAACCATCAGCTTAGATTTATTCTAACAATTCGAATCTCATACACAATGCAAAAATAAATAAATAAATAAAATCGACATCAATGATCACGGAGACTAATTAGCAAATACATCAACCCTCTTCCCCAGGGTTTTCTAATAAAGGCAGAGAGCCAAGAGCCAGTGGCATGACGGAGGTGCCACCAGGCCGAGGGGCGGGGAGGGCGGGAGTCCCAGAGCACACCCCAGAGCCTGTTGCTGACCGGGAACCTTGCTATCCATTTGCCCCGCCCCGGACCCCATTCTCTCCAAGGTATTAAAGACAAAGAAACAGCCGCGCCTCCCGACGGGGAAGCTGGAAACAGAAACAGCGTCCTTGCCGCGCGAGGAGGCGCCGTGCTCGGCCTTCCTCAAACCTCCGTCGGACCCCTGTGTTCTCTTCACGTTCACGTTATTACCTGCCGAGTGGGGAAAACGGTATTTCAAATAAATCATTCCATCCAAGGAGCAATTTTTCAGCTCATGAAGTCTCTCCGAAGTTGAAACATGAGCCTATATTTTGAATCACTCACATCCCACTGATTAATTCGGGTGTGGACTGATCCATCAAGTTGTTACCTAACTCAGCGGCCTGAGTTCTGGATTAATCGCCAGATGGGCACTCACTGCGCACCCGCTGTAGGCTAGACTGACAGGCAAGCAGTGTTGGCCTGAGGACTTGTCTGTTAGGTACGACTATCTAGAGGGACAGATCGCGGGTCCACATCGTGCCCCAGGCACGGCTGGATCCGAAGACGCAGCAATGATACCAAGACACGACCGCCCCCCAGGGACAGCTCCCTAAGCAGGAAGCTCTCGCGGAAGGAAGCAGAGCCAAGACACACCAGGGGAGGCAAAGAGAAGCACGGGCCGGTCCTGGCTGGGCTCTGTGCCCAGAGGGAGAAAGGTCCCCCCTCTCTCAAGCCTGCGTCAGGCCCCCAGACAGTTCTGATCTGCAGCCTGCCCTTTCTCCCCTCATGAACCCCTGAGCTGGACTGTGGGACACTCCGATTGGTCAGTCTGAAGGCTGCACCCACCCCCAAAAGGGAAAAGGAAGCCACCTGATCGGCAGGCCTACCAAAACCATATGGAGTGGCAGAGTGTGAGTCGCTCAGGGAGAATCCGCCAGACAGACAGACAGACAACAGGATGCGGCTGAGACAACAGTGACTGGAAACTGGAGGCATCCTGCGGGGTGAAATCAATCGGATGAGGCGCGTGCTTCTGAAGAGGCGCAACTGAGCGCAGGGGTCGCGTCGCATTCGGGTGCCCTGGGCGGCTGGCAGGTTCCAGGCCTTCTGTTGAACATAATGAAAGCCCTTCGGTCGGGACCTAGAGGGCTGCATGACCCATCCCCGCCCGTGTCCCTGCCTTCACCTCCTGCCACCTGTCCCCATCCTCTCGTTGCTCGGTTTACTTCTACTTCTGTGATTTCCCGTCCTTTCCTCGGGGCCCTCACACTTGCCTTTTCTCCTGTTAGAAATCTTCTTCCCAGCGTCTTACGGCCGCCTCTACCTGCCCTTCCGTTCCCATCACAAATGCTACCTTCTTAGGGGGCCTTTCCCTCTCCTTGATGGAGGAGGTTCACACACACACGTGTGCACGTGCACAGACACACACACGCACACAATACTGAGACCCCCAAGGCAGGGAATGGCCACCCCCGTGTCCCCGTCCCACAGCACGAACGCACAGGAGGAATCTGATAAATATTGCACTCATCCATCCTACGGGTGCTGGCTGAGCACTGGCTGCGAGCCAGGCACTGTGACAAGTCTTTACACTCCCTCCGTGACCAAAGCAGGCAAGACCCTCTGCTCTCGGGAAGCATCAACATTTTTCAGACCCACGGGTCAGCTGAGCAGAGGCCTGGAAGCCGGTGACTCAGCAGCAAGAAGTGGGGCGAGCACGTCGAGCAGAGGGAAGACGCGGGGAGGGGAACCGGCCAGGCCCTCCGCCGTGAGCCCCGCCGCGCCTTCCGCCAGCCCCCGGGCCGCAAAGGGCGCCTCGACTCCCTCACGTCACGACCTGGCTGGCAGGTGCGTGACATGGCATGGCTCCCACTCATCCTCCGAGACCACGGGGGGTGAGCTGAGAACCCCCGTGGATAACACTCTGCAAAAGTCAAGTGCCATCTGACTGCTGAATCACACTTGACTTTTTGCTAAAATCAAGACAATTACAAGGTTGTTCCTCATCCTCTGAAGTATGATTTGATGGCCCTTGAACCAAATTAAGCCTGAGACGGGTCTGAGAAGGGGAAGATGAGATAAGTCCACTGGGTCCACGCAGGGCTTCACTTCTCAAGAGGCAACGCCAAATTCAAGACCAGGCGTCCGGCTGTTTTCCAGGAAACGGGCCATGGCCATTTAGATGCCCAAGACACTCCCGTGACGGTAGTAGCAAACATCCGGCAGAGGTGCCTGTCACCGCTCGCCCAGGACCAGAGCCCTCTCTCCGTTTCAGAAACACCTGCAGCAGGCACCGCACGGCGACGCTTCAACGGCGGGCCACACGCACCGCAGCGCCCCGCAGGACGGTCGGAGATGAGCTCCCTGTCGGAAAGGGGAGGCCGCGTGGCTCACGGGGATGCTTCTCCCCCTGGGGCGCTTGGCCACACATTCCCCGTCACCCGCAGCGCCTCGTTCTGAGGGCACAGGGTCGCCCCGGCCAGATGCTGGCTGCTTCGGCACGGAGCAGCCGCCCCAGCGCTGCCTCCTCAGAGGGTGCGACGGCCCCGGCCCTAGCTCCATGGTCCTCAGAGAACGCCGCCTGAGCTCTCTGCTGGGGACCCGAGGCCCTGCACCGGGACGGGGTCCGCGGCGCTGCCCCGCACACTGCCCCGCAACGTCCAGGGCCACCCCGCGGTCGGGGACACTCGCCGTGGGGGGCGGCGCCAGCCCGTCCCGGGCCCCTGGAAGTGTCTTCAGGCCGTAAGGATGTCACGCAGACCAGACAAGTTCTCTCTGACTGCAGAGTCGGCCCTCCGTGCCTGGCGGGGCCATGGACACGGGCCACGCGCTGGGGCCTCAGCTCCGCCCGCCCCGTGTCACACGCCCTCGTCTCACGACAGCCACCAGTTCCTGAGCCCAACACTGCCCCCAACGTGCCCTGCCAGCACCACGTCGCCATGACAACCCCGTGTCCCTCGTCCCTCCGTCTTGATTCCTCATCCCTACTGGTCCTCGGGCCACCTGTCACTCGCTCCCGACGGTCACCACCGTGGCGAGCCGCACGTCACCCCGCCACCTTCTCCCCGATATCGTCAGTCACTCCCGCCCACGTCCCTGTTCCGTCGGAGGCGGCGGGGCGGCTTGTGGGGCAGGGTTGGCAGCGTCTCCGGTCGTGTCCAGTCGCGTCCCGGCCCTCACGTCCACCCCCCGCCCCCCGACTGCCTCCCCCGGGCGGCCTCCAGTCCCGCAGGCTCCGTTCACGGGACGCGCCCCGAGCGGGCGGCTGTTTTTATCTTTCGTGCCGTGCTTTTCTGCACCTGTCCTACGTTTAGATGCGCAGCCCCTCCCACTGGCTTACGGCCGCCTACGGCACTCAGCGCAGTGACGCGCCGTCCGGGCTGGTGGCCCCGGAGCGCCGGGCTGTCCCACAGGGCCCAGGTGCGCAGGCCGTCGTTCCGCTGGGTGTGCGCGACTCTGGGACGTTCGCAAGGCAGCGGAAACGTCCAGTGCCGCATTTCTCAGACGTGCCCCCGCTGCTGAGGGACACGTGGCCACACAGGTTCCAGTTTGGTGCGTGTCCATGCCAGGCTTTTCCCACGCATCTGCACACACACAAACGCCGCCTTCTTTCTTCTTTGCTTTGTCTTATGTAAGTGACTTCGTATCGTACTTTCACAAGGCCAGGCTCGGAGTGTCGAGGGAGTTCGCCCTGGGCTCGGGGACATTACAGGAGAAGCGGAGACCTCTGGTGGCCGTCCAGGGCTGGCAGCTAGGGACCCAGAAGGGGCTTGCTCCGTAGTAGGAACAAGCTAGCCCAGGGGAAGGCTACTCTGCGCCCCACACAGCTCAAGGAAACCCTCCGGTGACGCAGCACAGGACGTGCCCTGCGAGGATGCGGCCCGCGCGCTCGAAGGATGGCAATGGCCCACAGCCGCAGCGTCCAGTCCGCAGCGCCCAGCCTCCAGCTCGGATGGGCTGAGTCCCTGGGAAGCGAGCCTCAGGAAGCTGCGTCGCCGGCCCGAGCAGCACGGCTGACGTGTGCTGTGCGCTGACTTACAGCCCAAAGTCACGACAGCCACAGAGGCGGAGCCAGGACGAACCCGCGGTCTGCTGACGCGGCGTGTCACGCCTCTCTCGTCACTACCTTGGCGGCGTGGAGGTGGCGTGGGTCACTCTCACGGGCAAGAACGGGAGGCACCGTCACGCACCAGGGCGGGGCACCAGGAAGGGAAGCCGTGTCCTCCAAATGGTGGCCTCTAAATGGTGGCGCGTGGATGCACCGCAGACCCGGCGCTAACTCCTAGCCACGTCCGAGAAGCTGTGTCTGAGGGGCTGGGGTCTGTGTGGCACAGGGAGGCACACAGCATGTCACCCTCGGGTGGCTCTGCAGGCCCAGGGCCGTGCCGCGTCACTGCCTCCTGCCCCCTTTCACCCATCAAAGCTGAAAGCGCAGCCAGCCTGTCACGGGTTGTGAGCACATCGGAGACTCTCCCTGGGGAACCCCGAGCAGAACAGGGCTTGCTACGTGGCAGGAAACCAACATGTGATAGGCCCTGGTGTTTCCAGACATGGCGACCGAGACAGAGAAGTTAAATAATTCACCCGCGGTCACACAGCTAACGAGCCACACACGGCAGTCCCGTCAGGCTCCGGAGTGCGTAACGCTCACCACTCCGGTGCTTCCCAAACGCGGCCCCTCGCAAAGCACCTTCCCATTCTATCCACACACCCTGGCAGCCTCCACTATTGTTTACATTTTAAAAAAGTAACTGACTTTAAATCAAACCACTTTTTAAAGATCTGCCCTAATTCAAAAGTTTATGGGGAAAAAAAGGGTTTATGGGAAAAAAAAAAGGTAGAGAAAAAGTCATAGTTTTAATAATTTCATCAAAAAATCACAGCTTTTATATATTTTTAATACATATTAAAGCAAATCACAACTATTAAACTTGGATGATTGTCTGTCTGTCCTACAAGTCACCTTGCCAGTGACAAGCAGACGTGTGTGACACTCCTGGCAGCCCCCGGCTCCCTCTGCGTCTGACCAGACCTGTGCGTGAATGCCCGTCGCGGTTCAGACACGCGATGCCAGGTTTCTGCTCGTCGTCCGCGAGAAACCGGAACGAGGGCCAGACCATCAACGATCGCACGGCCTCTGGAGGAAACAGCCTCACCGGCAGGCGCCTGCATGCTCATACCTGGTGAGGACGAGTACCTCAGGGTGCTCTCGGCCTTCCTGCTAAGGAGAGCTCTGTGTGGGCCGGGGCCTTCCCCCTCCCCTCAGCGGCGGGGATTCTGGGGTATGTCCCGTCTCCCCACAACCCCATGACCCCCAAGCCTGCCTCAAGGACCCAGCCCTGTTTCCCGCTTTTCTGAGTAAGAACTGTTCTGCCTCTGGCTGGGACGTCTGATTACCCACCTGGGGGTGGCTCCCTGCACGCCGCCGGGCTCCCAAAAGCCACCCCAGGCCTCTCTAAAAGCCACAGGAGGCCCCCGTCTCCTCTCGGCCCTGTGCTCCAGGCCCCTCCCCAATGGAGGCCCCTGTGGGATGGCTGGCCTTTTTCCACTTGCAGCTTCTCCATTGTCCAGACTTCCACTTGAAGCAGCCACAGCGTATTTTCTTGAAGGAGCGTGGTCCCTTCCCCTCTGACCCCTCACTCCACGGTCTCTGACCCTCAGAACCACAAGCACCCGCTAAGTGCCCCCCGTACGGACGCCGCTGCAAGCAGATCCAGGTGCCTGTGAGCTTCCCCCACCCGGACCCAATCTCCAGATCCTCGCTCCCTGAACCCAGGGACTGAAGGGCTCTGGGCGGCAACTCATGCCGCAGTCAAAGCATCTGTGGACACGAGGGCCTCCTCCCAGCCATTCAACAGGGCCGATTCTCACAGGCTTCCCGAGGAGAGTTCAGGGCGCTGCCATCACCCCGGGGACACAGGTCCAGCCAGGAAACTGGAGACCCCGCAGACCCTGCCGCCCGGCAGCCCCAGGGAGCAGCCCCAGGGAGCACGTTAGCCAGCGTCCTGCACGCTGGACAGCGTCCTTGCCGCAGAACTCAGAGCAGAACACGCGTGGCCACGTCCCCTTTGCTGACACCCCTGTCAACATCCTACTGAACGAGGAACGCGAGTCCTTCAAACAGCCTTTGGGGAATGCAGCTCTGGGGTTCTTCGCCGGCACTCTGTCCTAAGACCCACGCACCGTAAGGTGCCCTAGTGCAAGTCAGAAGGCGGCGCCCTCCCTCAGGTCACGCTGCCCCTCCCTGCTAGAAAATCAGGGTGACGATGCAGATTTCGATACAGATTTCATTGGAACTGGCTCCTCTCAGATGTCAGATGCAACTCCTCTGCCATCTAGTGGAGAGCCGAGTAGTCACCCCAACCCGCCCTCTGGCAGTGGGGCCCCAGGCCAGCCCCGCACAGAAGTCCCGCACTGTGCCAGCCTCCCTTCCCCCTAAGGACCCCACTTCCCGGTCTGGGCGGGGTCTAGGGGTTGGAATTCTCAAAAGCCCCCCAGGTAGCTCTGAGGCATAGCTCTGGTTAGGAAAAGCGTTTCATGGAGACTCGGCACACGAACCGGAGGAGCGGGGGACTGTGAGGGCACAGGCGCGTGTGGCAGCCGAGGAATGAGCTACCGGACCTGCCACCGCGGATGGAAGTTGTTTTAAAATATATATTTTTTAAGATTTTAACAAACGTGGGTTTGGGGGGACAGAATGTTAGGGTTTGGAGGGATCCCAGCACTAAACTCTGAGATAGAAAAGGAGACAAACACGTTCTTAACTAACCGTGCTGGACAGAGTCATGGGGGGGGCGGGGCGGCGTGATTCTTGACTGATGTGGCACTTGCCTGCTCAGCAGTGTGACACGGTGCGCTTGGCAGAGTGGGCCGGCGGGGAGCTCTTAGCTCCCTCCGCACCTACCAGGCGAGAGTGACACAGGCTCTTTCCATCCTGCCTCCACCACCGCTGTGAAGCCAGCGAGACCGACAGGCTTCCCGCCCCGCCCCCCACCAGGCAGCGCTTGGAGGCTGGGCGGTCGCTGCAGGTGATGCAGATACGTAGGAGCTGGCTGAGGATGACAAGGTTGCCTTGGTCTAGGACCTCGTGAGAAGCCCTTCCCCTTGGCGAGCTGATCTGGTGAGGCCATGAAAGGAGAGATCTTTCTTTCCGTCCTGCCAGAGTCGTCGGTCGAAAACGTGAATCTGACGGTGCTCTCCGGCCCCCCTCACCTGTCCAGGTGCAGAGGAAATGCCAGCCCCCTGGAGAGACCCGTCCCCCTGGCCGGGCCCTCGGCCACCTGCCCCTCACCACTGCTGCCACTTTGCTCTACTGCTCCTTTTTCAGTCTCTCTACTCTCAGGAGGACGTGAGCTCCCCGAGGGCAGGGGACGGCGTGTCCACGTTGCTAACCACTCTCCCCAGCAGCGGCCAGAGCGGCACAAGGGGCCTTGTGGGCACTCGGATGGCTCTGGCGAACCAACAGGATCTGTCCTGCCAGAGCCCCTTTTCCGGCTGCACCCCCATCCATCCCCAGGGAGGGGTCCCCAGAAGCCGGCAGAGAGCATGCTGTCACACCGGGCTCCCGGCAGCTTCAACCCCACGGGAGAATTCTGGGAACTGTGTGAAACGTGCCTCACAGGCGCCGCCCCAGCCCCCGCCCCGGGTGCAGAAGCTGGGGATTTGTCCCCCACGTCCATCAGGGGCTCAAGGCTGCTCCCAGGGCCACTCACTGCATACCTGGCCTGTCCCAAGGATGGGACCGTGGGTGCCTTCAGAAACACACACTCCCTAGACCTGGAGGGCGCTGGCAGCGGCTGCTCCATCCCGTGCCCCCACCTCAGCTAACGGGACAGCGACAGCGGCCACCAGGGAGGTCGCTGCGACAAACGGGACAACTGAATATCACGTCGTGGAGAGTAAGCATATGCAGAACAGTCTGTCTGCCTGGTGCAATCATTTTCTTTACTCTGATCAAGTTGAAGCCAACTCCTCCTCCTCTGTATTTAAAACACCACTAGAGAAAAGCCCGACTCGGTGAGCATGCCGCCTGCTGCCTCCCCAGGCCCCAGAGAGGTTCCGGGTGGGCTGATGCCCCTCGAAGAGACATCTCAAAACAGGAGACGCAGCCCTTCGATTCTGAGACAGCTGCTCTCATCTGCTGGGGTCCACTTAGGACTGACGTGTTAAGATCCTGCAGGTTCAAGGCAAATGGCTTTTCCTCACCCGCACTGCGCTCCCTCCCGGCAGGCAGGGCCTCCCGGGGGCGCTGATGTCATTCATCGTCAGAATGCTTCATCTATGTGCTGATTCTCACATCTCAGCATCACTTCAAGGAAGCTCGCCCGATGTTCTGGGTACGTGAAATCTTCTTTACAGACATGCTCAGTTCTCTCAGCTGCTCGGGGGTCTCCCTCGACATCAGAACTCCATCTCTGATACAGCTCTCCACCTCTTCACAGCCACCAACATGTCATCAGAGAGCCAGTCACTCAGCTCTCATCAGAGGAAAACGACAGTCCCAGGGCCACCACCAAAAGAGCCCTCGACGACCGAGTCCGGCCGGCAGATGCAGCGTCCAGCTCCAGACTCCTAATCGTGGCATTCCTGTCCGTCGGCAGCCACATCCAGCCCAGCCTGTGCGGCTGGGTGAAGCGCGGATGGCAGGAAGCCAGGCGTGCTCCGTCTCTCCCGCAGCACCCCGGCGGGGTGGGGGAGGGCGGCGTGACTGCGAGGCAGTGTGGCCTGTGGGGGGCTCTCGGGTGACTCCGATGGGTTGGCGGGCTGGTGAAGGGGATGATGAAGAATGAATTGCCAGTTATAACAACCGTCGTGGGGATGTAAGTAAGTACAGCGTAGGGAACGGAGTCATGCAATGCTATGCGTGGTGCCGGGTGGGCACGAGACACATCGGGGGGACCGCTTTGGAAGTTCTAGAAATGTCTAATCACTATGTCTAATCACTATGCCATGCGCCTGAAAGTCATATAATATTGTATGTCTACTGTGACTGAAAGATACATTTTCAAAAAAAAAAAAATTTAAAAATAAGTAACATTCAACATTGAAAATACTGCCTCAATAGTTTCCGGAACACTATCTGCCACTCGATCCCGAAGCTGTTGATATCGAACATCATGTTTGTTCAGTGTACTGCAGCATGCTAAATATGACTTCACCCATGTCATTCTGGACTTCTTAAAAAAAATTAGCTCCAAAAAAATAAAAAATAAAAACCAGCAGTCTTGTCAGGGTCAGAGACCAGGAAGCAAAGGCCAGAGTGAGCAAGCAACAGCTGGTCTGCCACGTAGCAGGATGTAGCTCCGAGCAGTGACACACTCGAACGCGTGAAGGATAAAAAGGGGGCCCAGGTGAGGCGGCTGACACTCCACTCGGCAGAGAAGCCAGCCAGAGGAGTCCCGAGGGCGGTCCTTTCTCGGGGTGCAAATGACCCCCTGGCAGGAAGAACAGTGTCGTGCAGGTCACAGGCAGCCTCCCGGCCACGACGCCCCGCAGCCCGCCCCGCACACTCGTGCACTGACACACCAGTTGTCAAATCTGGAGCAGGCGGGCAGAGGGCGGCACGTGTGTGAAGACACGGTTGATGGTTTTGCACGACCGAAGACAGCAAGCAGGAACGCCGAATCCTCACATCCGGAAAGGGCCCGACGTGGGGAGTCTTTCTCCTCCGCGAGCACCACGAGCTGCCGCCTTAAAGCTCGCACCGCATTTCTAAGTGTTTTCCCTTCATCCGAAAAGCACCAAGACGAGAGAGAGCATGGTCTTTCTTTAAAAAAAAAAAAAACTTTTTAATTTTCAAAAGGTCATTTCTCAAAATGGCCTTGTTTTTTCATGACCTTAAAGTGAAGACTGCCTCAAAGGGAAGCCTGGCACATTCTGCCTCCTCGTGGCCCTTCCCAGGGGCCGGACTTCTTCAAACGCAGAGCGAGGAGGCCGGTGCTGAGCGGCCGAGGGGCTCGTGCTTGTGAGGAGGCCGCGTGTGCGCAGGGACTCTGGGATGAAAGGTGGCGGGCCCGCCCGGCCGTCCAGTCCTGTTGCACTGGCGCAGAAGGACATAACTGCGGAGTGCATCTGGGCCCCTGGCCCACCGGGTCCCCAGGAGGCCGAGACTGGGAGCTGAGGCGACCCATATACTCTCTCGGAACCCAGCCTCCTTGTCAGGTGAGCCGACGGAAAACTGTGCCCCCATCCCCGGTCGCTCCCAGGGCCACAGAGCACCTCTCGGCACGGAGGGACACCGAGACACCTGGGCAGCAGCCGAGAGGGCAGCGCCGTGTTTAGGACGAGGCGTGGAGACCGGGAAGCAGAGGGACCGCTTCCTGCACACAATGGTCCTTTCCAAGTGCTAACAGGAGACTCAGGAGACACAGGCCATTCGCCGCCTTTACGGAGACCCCCCAACACCAGTGAGGCGGCTTCTGGGGGTGACGATCAGAAGGGTTCCTAAGCGCCCCAGCATTAGCCAGAACTTAGCAGCAGTTTCAATGGTTTTAACTCGAGTCGACGGCCTCTCCTGCGCTAAGAGGATGGCTTCGTCCCAGCGAGGGCATGCCTGGGTCCCGCTCGCCTTGGCGGAGCGAGGCGGCCCCACGAGCACCTGCAGTGAGCTCCTGCCGGAAACATAGTCGTATTTTAATGAGCTCCGCAGCGGCTTTTGTCTCCCTCCCTCTCAAGAAATGGAAATGGCTCTCTGGTCCGGTCCGGGCGGGGCGCGGGCTAGGCCTCTGTCCATGGCAAGCAGTGCTGATCCGGGCGGGGCGGGGGCCGGGACTCTGTCCACAGCGAGCAGTGCTGATCCGGGTGGGGTGGGGGCCGGGGCTCTGTCCACGGAGAGCAGTGCTGATCCGGGCGGGGTTGGGGGGGTGGGGGCCGGGGCTCTGTCCACAGCGAGCAGTGCTGATCGCAAAGCGGCTCCTTGACTGACGTTATCTCCTCCTGGGCAGAAACCAATTTCAGCGAGAACTTTGTAATTTGGAACTCAAGGATATAAGATGCATTGTGGGAATCATTTTCCCTCTACAAATTACAGGTTTGTCATTTAAGAGGTTTAATGTCACTGAAAAGTCCTGCTTATCCTTTTTTTTTTTTTTAATTCTGAAAACTGCCATATTGACGCTCTCAGGACAGAGGCTTAGAAATGAGATAATGGCCTGCACTTCCAAAAAACAAACCCATTGCTCTCTACAGAGGGGCAGGAGAACTACGCCAGACAACAAACACTCATGCCGCAGGCTCGGGGGTGTGTGGGCAGAGTGGCAGACCCACGCGTCCGGCACAGAGCAGCGCGCAATAGACACGTGAAGGAAGGACAAAAAGGAGGGGACAAACGAGCAGGCAGAGCCTCTGTGGCGGAAATCCCGAGCCGCTGGAGACTGTCTTTCCCAAATGCCGGCACACCTAACGACACCCAGTATTTACAGTAAGACCCACAGGCCGCAAATGTCTGGAACAAGAACTGGTTCAGAGGCCAGGCTCTCGAGTCAAACAGAGTCAGGCTGAAGGCCGCTCTCTCTCACCACTTGTGTGACAACAGGCAAAAACACGTCCTCTGAGCCTCGCTTTCCCCATTTAGGGATTACTGCTGTTTGGGTAAACACTGTCAGCTCACTCAGGACCCGGTCCTCCCCTCCTCTCCCTTGTCCTCCCCTGCGTTAGAGCACAGAAAGCTCAGCATCCACGGCCTGACCGCCCCGCCCTGTGGGGGTGAGGCGTGGCGGGGGGACGGCGGGCTGTGGCTTTGTGGGAACGTCACTGCCTTCCTGATAAAGTGAAGGTGCTGGTTTGGTCTAAAAGTGAGGCTCCTAGGAGCAGAGCCTATGTTCCCTCATCTCAGGAGACCCCCGCCTGCCAGCCCCGGGGCTGGGAGTGTGGCTGGTCTTCCTGGAAGACCCGACTGGAAGCCAAGCATGGCCTGAGCTGCACTGGACTGTGCGTTTGTCACCCTTTGACACGAACACCAAGTGACTCTGCGCGCCGGGCCGCGGGGGGTCGTGAGGGAGAGCTGTGAGGGGGCTAATCTGGACAGAGTGGCGGTCACGAGACTTCGGAGAACACAGCGAGCGAGTTTGCAAAGACGGGAAGCAGAGGATGCGCCCCACACTCCACCCCAGCAAACAAGCATTCAAAAAAAAAAAAACAGGAACTAGTTGGATCTATTTATTGTTTTTAATTTCAAATTCTGCCACTCTCTCGAGGGCCCGAGAGCATCACAGTGCTCTCAGTGACCATGGCAGCATGAGAGCGTGGCCCGGGCCCCTCGCAGGCGCAGCTGGCCCCCTGGCTCTGACTGGCAGGCACCCGCAGGACGCACGAGGAAAACTCGGTGCGGTCCGTTTCTCCTCTGGACGCCCTGCCAGGACTGCCCCCGCCGACTGCTGCCCTCTCGCCACGCGGGCCTTTCTTCACCCAGGACCTTCGCGGACGGAGCTCTAGCCTCCACGCAGGAGACTCGCATCTTGGGCTGAACGAAGATGTGGAGCGCGAGGAAGGCATGCGAGCCCCTCAGTTTGCAAAGGGTTCCTGACAGATGCTGTCTCGCCGGACGGATAAAGCACAACACAAGTGTGAAGTCTGCTTGTTTGTTTATAACGAGCACGGAGTATTCATTCTGGCCCCCGAAGATGAGCAGATGCCTACATATTAAGCGACAGTGTGACATTCTCCCCGAGTTGCCTTGACACCCAAACACGTGTATTATGTTCCAAAAAAACTCATCACTAAGAAGGGCGAACCCAGCTGCGGTTCGCTGGGGGGCCTTCGGAATACCCGGTTGCCAATTATTCTCCAGAAAACAGGAGTGGTGCCGCTCAACTCAGGAGCTTCGTGACATTTTTAAGCCCAACGCCACCTCTGCCTAAGTACAAGCTAGATTGTCGAGCACTTCTCAAGAACACTTTAATGCTTCGCTCTCATAAACTCCTGACAGTCTGACGATTAAGATGAAAAGGAGCCATTTGTTTGTGGGAACCACATTAGAGCCTGGACGTGACGCTTCCAGCAAGTACCCTGCCAGCCTCCAAGATGCAGTGCAGCTGGGCTCCGGGAGTGGAGTGTCATGCCCCGTCTGCAGGAGACACAGGGGAGGGGGGGCAGCATCTCCATGGCCACCAGCCCAGCCCGCAAGGGCCAGACGGCATTCCTTTGCTAAAGGGTTCTCTCTTGCCATGGGAGCCACTCCTCCCCATCTATGTGGCAGGCCAGGAACTCTGGGAACTCTCTCCAGGAACAACCCTCAACCAGCGATGGCCACAGCTGATGGATGCGTACCCCAGCTCCCTCCCCCACCTGGCGGGACAGCTCTGAGGTGCCTCCACTCCGCCTCCCAGAGACCCCGACGAGACAAAACGCCAGTTGCCTGCAGTGACACTCGGCTCACTCCTGCTGGCTGTCCTCCGTCTTCTGGCTCACTGCCATCTGCCTCATCAGTGCTCCCTGGGCTCGCCTCCCCAACAGATGCCTGCACTCAGATCCGTGCCTCAAGATCGACTTCCGGGGGAACTCAGGCTAAGACCCCGCCATCCTCACTGAGGCTTCGGGTGCTCTGCACCTTCCCCAGGCTGGAGAGGGGACACCCCCGTGCCATCTGCTTTCCCGGGGCCTCTGACCCAGCTGTGCTCATCACGAACATGTGTGGTCGGAGGTCAGATGCCAGCCTCAGCACGGGGCAGCAGTCGCCCGCGCAGCCTGCAGGCGTGCGTGCCGTGGGGCGGGGCATGCAGCATGAACGGGAGGCACGGTGCTCCCCTGCCCTCCATCTGTCCACGAGCAGCTCCCCTCTGGCTATTTTTCTTGTCATCCACTTGTCATCCTCTGTAGGCTTAGAGAGGAAATTGGGAGGAAAGAGAAGATCTTGCAAGCACAGATGTGTGAGCCGTGATGGAACTGTAAAGCTCCCGTGAGCCCCATGTGAGAAGGAAACTTGCATCTCTGATGGTGACAGAAACCCCAGCGCCGGCAGCAGCGGCCTCCCAGTAAATCCAGTGTCCACAATTCTCCCACGGCGGGGGCAGGCATTCTTATTTCACGGACTTGGATTCACTGCTTTCTCTTGGAGAACACTAGATCAAATCATGCTGATGAACATTCACCAACTCCCCATTACATGGCCAGCCCTGAGCTGCGCGACTGGGGTATGAAGCCGGGACAACCATGACAGGTTCTCGCCTTGCAGTAGCAGGAGACAGGCACATAAATAAATAACACAGTACGAAACGGCTAAAACAAGCTCCCAGGGGCTGTGGGGCACTGATCCAGCCAGTGACATCGGTGGAGGCTTCCAGAAGTAAGTGACGACAAAACTGAGTCTTGAGGGCAGAGGTAGCAGGGGAAGGGGCACGGCAAGGGAGCCTTCCTGGCAGGAGGACAGCAGAGAAAGGCAAAGAATCAAGAACAAGAAGTCCAGGTTTACACAGAACATCGCCTCGTATCAGTCAAAAGAATGTTGCTGTTTCAGTACAAGTACAAATGATCATCTGTTTTAATACAAAAACATTAAAATTTAAAGTCCGCAAGTCGAGTACACTACTCAGCAGACGACCTCAACACCATCCCGGAGCCTCGGGAGAGCGCGCCCCAGGACCGAGATGACGCAGGCTCGGGCAGGCACCTGGAATCGCGGCTAACAGATGTGGCGCAGGCCTGGCTTTCTACAGATACTGGACTTGGGGTTCTACGGCCCAAACAGCACTCTGCGAGGCACCAGACCACCAAGAAGGTTCTTGGTCTCTCCACACACAGCTTCTTAGTATTCTTGTTTGTACTTCGACGCAGCCAGGTGACTGCAAGCAAGCCACTTGTCACTGTTAGTTCACATCCTCACAACATGGGACGTGGAGTCTGTGTCTGGGAACCACACAGGGGTCTTGTCTCCAACCAAAATCAAACCAAAATGTCCCCTGTGGAGGCGGAGCCGGCGTTGTTTCCTGACAATATTTCTCCCATGCGAATTCAATTTCAGCAAGTGAAATTCAAGGAGATATAAGTGCGAGAAATGAGAACTGAGAATAACCTGACTTCTGGTCCTCTTAAAAATTTAAGGAAAAAAGCATTATCAATAGACAGGTGAGAGAAACGCACTAAACTTTTACATATATTCTGGCTCAAATCAAGCTTTTCCGATGCCAGATGAGAAAATGAGGTAATTGAGCAGTTCTCGGTTATTAGCCGCCATTGCCTCTGAAGCACTTTTCATGTGTCATGTGACTTAATTCCTTAGAACAGCCCCACGGCTCACATTGCCCCTTGGCCCCATCTTACAGTTGGAGAAATCGAGGCTCGGAAAGATTAGGTCACTCAACCAGCAGTTCGCAGAGGTAAGTTCCAAACCCAGTGCTGATTCGCACTGTTTGCCGCGTCCCACGATGTGAACACTGCCAGCATTCTGAGCCACCCCCGCAAGGTCGCTGAACGGATGGCTGGGAAATGACACACACCACTGGGCTGTCCCCACAACGAAAATGAGGCGGAGGGGAAGAGGGGACCTAGGAGGGCAAAGCAGCAGGCAGAGGCGGGTCTTAGAAGTCTCGGAGGGAGTCCGGACCGTGTTCCGGGTATGATGAGAAGCCACCGGAGGATTTTGAAACACGGGAGTGACACTCCCTCTTCCTTTGCACCTTCCTGATGCTTCTCTCGAGAGGCAGAGGGAGGAGGATGAGGAGCATAAACTCCTCTCCTGCTCCTGCACACAGCAACGAGCCTGCCCTCTGTCTCACCTCCTGCCTCCCGAGCCTCATCGATGAAGACCATGCTGTATAATTCCTTCTCATTTTCTTTCAGTAGCAAGCACTTGATTTTTTTTGAAAGGAGGTAAGTAAATTCATTCTTTTAAGACTCCACAGAAATGGAACCATTATGTAAAACTGTTTTAAAATGGGTTGTGCTCTTTCAAACTGTTAAAAAAAATGATCACAGAGGTAGTTCAATGCCTTTTAAAGAGCAATTACTGTCAGCAGCAGCTGGTGGGCCGCCTGGTCACTGGAGCCGCTGGGAGAGAAAGGCAGCGCCATGCTGTGCTGGTTTACCTGCCCCGAAGTGACTTAGTTTACCTGCTGTCCGAAGAAGGTGACGTAGCTGACCTCAGACGGGGAGCCAGGGACACCTACTGGGGAAGGGAGACCTGCTACAAAAGCTGTCAGGAGCCCCTCTGCCAGGCTGGCTCATCCATCTGATCTGGTGAGTGTGGGGCTCAGGGACAGGGCGGGGGCGTGGAGCAGCCACATCTTGTCTTTTGAGTTTCACTCTAAATTGGGGTCCAGAGCTGCGGCCGTGGAAAACCCCCTTCTCCAGGCCGCCTCGTGCTTCCTTCCCCGATGGAACCGCATGTCACTCACTCGGCAGCTCCCACAGCACCCACTGGGTGCCTGGTAAGTAACAGGTGTTCGTTACGTACTCAGTTACCAGCAAGTTCTACTAGACTGTTCCTAGGTGCCCAGCACTAGAATAACTGCCAGGGACACAGAGATGAATGAGACACAGCGCCATGATCAAACGCGCAGAAAGAGCAAGAGCCGGGGCGAGAGAAACCACGAAGGGAGGAATCACACCCCGGGAGCTCCTCCAAAGACCGGCGTGGCTAACGGTGTCACGAAAAGACAGACGATCAGAGAAAGGGAGCCAAAGACAGACTCGCGGGGAGACAGAGCCGTAAACCGTGGGAGTCAGTCAAAAGGTCACGGCCGTGCAGGGGAACGCGGCAGCTGCTCTACACACGTTCTGGGATCACGTCATCTTAGCCGTGCGTGACAGTGTAGAAACCCGACAGCCTGCGCCGTGCGAGGGACCAACCCCAGAACGGCTCCCCGATGCCCTCCCCGATGACCTTCCTTGCACAGCTTGGGCAACATCAGGGCGGCCATCAACCTGCACGGAAACTGAGGACCCCAAACGCCATCATGCCCCCATGTGACACTGACTGCCGGGACGTGGGATGAGGTATTCCCTGGAGTCCTGGTCCAAGCCTGTCTCACAGTGGGTCCACGTGGCGGTCGCTGTCACTGCTCCTGAATCTACCACTGGAGTGGCTGTAGAGCCAGTGGCCGCACTAACGGTGGCTACAGAACCCCCCTGATCAGCATGTGGACCTACGCAGCCAGAGCTATTCCAGCAGGAGAGGCCAAGTTGAACACCCTGAACTCTCCCGTCACACCCCCACACACTCTCTTGACCAAAAGAACAAATCAAAATCAAGGTGTCACTTCCCGAGAGGAGGCCGAAGACGGGGCGGCTCCGCGGCCTCCTCACCTGGGCGGCGTTGGCTCCCAGAGCGCGCTTCCTAAGACGGCACGGCAGCAGGGCAGGGCCCTTCTGTGTCTGGGCTCAGAAGTCGGAAGTGTCACTCACACTGCGCTCCCCGGTCAAGGCGCTCACAGAGGGGAGGAGACGGGTCCAGCTGGAAGAAGAGCATGGCACCGGGAGACCGGCGCGGCCACCTGTGGGGAGCGCAGCCTGCCACAGCAGGCAGTGAGAGACCTGTCCAGCACCGCGGCGGCATCTGAGGAGCTGGCAGCGACTCAACCGCAAGGCACAATGAACTGAGAGGAACGGAAGTCCTGTGCGCGGGCCGAACAGAAACGAATGAAACACAGAACTAAGATTCCACATGACCTCAGACTAACGTGGTGTTAGGGATGGGGGTGGGAGAGAGTGGAAAAGCATGCTGAGGTGTTATCCATTTGAGGTGGTGAAATGTATTAAACTCTTCCATGATACTATGTCATTTTAAAAAAAGAGAAAACTTTAAGGCCAACCTTTAGAAGATTAGAAATAAACTATAATTTCAAGCCACTAAAATAATAGAAGTAACAAAAACAATAAAACAAATAACAAGAAGGTATTTTAAGTTGGAAACATAAAATAAGAGTAATTATCCTAAGTACGTCACGAAACATAGCATAAATATGAATTGAATCTCCCTTTTAGAGAGACAGATTTCCGAACTGGAAATTTCTGACTTCACTCTCTCTCTCTTTTTAAAATTTATTTACAAGAAAACATACCTAAATTTTAAAAAGAGAAAGAGAGAGAAGTTGATCATTAAAGGATGAATACTGGTACGCCTGCCAAACCCTAAGAAAAAGAAAGCAGGAATGGCAAGTCGTAACAGTCAAAATAGAATTCAAGGTGAAAAGCATCAAATGGGAAGGAGAGAGAGATTTTATATTATAAAAATTACAATCCCCAAAGAAAATATGATAGTTGTAAACCTTTATGGCTACAGCAGCATAAACATTGATATTTATAAACCTAAAATTCTTGGAAATATGAGAGAAATTGACAAACCAGTCTTGGTGAGAGATTTAAAAACCTCTCTAAGAAATTAAAATATCAAGCTGACAAAAAAGATTGGGCCATTAAGGATTTAAATAAGACAATTACTTAAATCTCTTGTACTTTTCTTATGAATTGTCCGTATCTAATTCAATTAACTATACAGTTGTACTGTTAATACGAACCGCACCCAATAAAGGGACTGCGGTTATTTTCACATACCCATAGAACATTTTTTTTAACTGAACTCTCATCAGGCCAAAGAACATAAATCACCAGTTCCCAAAAGGCGAACATTAGGAGACAGCCACTAAAATGGCTCAGTAAAACCAGATATCACAAACACCTCATCTGGAAATTAAAACTCTAAATAAATCATGTTTTAAAGTGAGTCTCAAAACTGACATTACAAATTAATTAGAATTAAACGGCAGTGAGAGCGCTAGAGATGGAAATCTACAGGATACGGCCAGAGCCGCAGTCACAGTTCTGGTCACAGCGGCGTTTACTGACACACGGGGAGCACCGAGAAGAGGGGGAGGACTCAACTCGAGAAGGCACACGCAAACGAATCGACAGACCTAGAAAAAAGCAGTGAATTAATAAAAATGAAGGCGGAAACTCATGCAGCAGAAATAAAATTACTATAAAAGAGCGATCATTCGTAACCGAGTGTTTTATCCTGGGAATGCGGCAGCATTAGAAAATTTATCAAGGTGATAGCGATACATTAAAAACGGGGAGTCATGTGGTCACCCCAAGAGATAAAGTCATTCCGATTCCTTCTAAAATATTTTATTATCTAAGAAAATATTTGAACCTCCTTAACTTGGTAAAAGGCAGCTCCCAAAACCTACATTAAACCGCATACTTCACATGGCAGCACTACAAACAGCCCTGGGGGGTACAAACAAGAGACAACTCAGCCATCTAATAATGGTCCAGAGACCCCGGGAAACACAGCACAGGAGAAACTAGACGTGAGTATTAGTTGTTGAAAGGAAGAGATGAAACATTTTAATTCGCTGACCGGACTGCCTATGTAGAATATCCAAAATAATCGGTTAAAAGTTATGAGAATCGGTAAGAATTCAGTGAAGTGGCCAAGAGGGCCAGACTCCAAAACCAAGCAGGTTTCCTCACCCCGGCAGGAACCAACTGGGAAAACATGGGTTTTCGTAGTCTGTGGTTTTCAAAGAAGGGTCCGTTTCTTCTAAGTTGAAGTTACGAACATAATGTCATCTGATGGCCAAAGGACCGGTAGGTACCTCCTGTTTCATTCCTAACACTGGTGACTTGTGTCTTTTCTCTTTTTATCTTTATCAATCTTGCTAGAGGTTGGTCGATTTAATTGATTGTTTAAGAATCTGGTTTTTGTTTCATTGATTACAAAACACTTGTTATGAATGATTACTCTTTACTATTTCTTTCTGCTCACTTTGGGTTTATCTGGCTCGTCTTTCTCTAGATTCTTTGGGTAGGAGCTCTGACACATCTGGCTGCAGCTCTCACACAGGTGTGGGGCTACCTCTGGGGTGGGGACACCTGGGAGGAGAGGTCTGCCGCGGGCTGCAGCACGTGTGGTTTTGAAGCTGCAGGGGGGATGAGAGGTGAGATGCAGTTCTGCAGACAGGGCCCCGGACAAAGCTGCAGCATCTGCGCTCTGGGGGTCAGCAAAGGAGGCTGAGAAGGACGCAGGGGAGGAAGAGAGTCAGGAGTGGCATCAGGGAGCAGCACTTTCGAGAATGAAAGGGTGGCCTTCTGCGGATGGCTGCTGAGGGATCAAGTCAGACAGCAACACGGGAGTAATTAGAGACCTTGACAAGGCACTGCAGAGAGAAGCCAGGCTGGAGGAAGGGCGGAGCGTGGAGCTCAGGAGGGAGGGGCGCCACATTTCAAAGAAGAAAAATCTCTCTCATTTGCATGAGATGACACCCTTGAAGTGCTGCACGCTGTCTGGTGCACGACAAGCCTTGCCAACACCTCCCTTTGGCTCACTTCCTCAACTTCCATTCATCGACTAGGAATGTCAAGGTTGCTTCTCTTTTTAAAAGTGGGTCCAGGGTGCCATCGCGGCTTCTGTAACATTTTTTCTGCTAGAAAAGCAGACATGACTTATTCCCTATGAATAGAACTCCCTCCGTTTCTAGGAAGAGAAGAGGCCAACGTGGTGGTGAAGTCACGGTTTCCAGAATCATCGGACTGTCATAAGTCAAATCCTATTTCCACTCCTGCTGAGCTGTGTGGCCATATTCGGGGGAATTTTGCATGCACTCTCAAGCCTCGGTTTCCTCATCGTCGATCATTCATTAAAACTGTGCCTGCCCCATGCATTAAGTTCAAGAACTCCTCTACGTCATTTTTTTCAGAGGAGGGTCCTCTGCAATAAAATAAAAGAGCTCACGCCCCTGGGCAGGATGTGGGTGCTCTTGGCGTGTGGACACATGGGCTGAGTAGGGTAGCCAGGTCAGTCAGGGGGACCAACAGTGCTCTGACTACAGAGCGTCAGGGCCACTTCAACTGGCAATGCCTCCGCCCCATAAGTACCAGCACCCCTCCTTCCCAAGCTTTCTCTCTTCCCCAAGAATCCCTGGAGATCCAGGCTTAGGCTCCCTTAGTCTAACGAGAAGATATCCCGACTTTTTAGGTTATGTTCTCTCCCCAGACACCAGCGTGTGGTAAAAAAGATAGAAAAAAGAAAAAACCTGTAACGATTGCTGCCTAGATGGATGGCCTGACCGGGGGAAGCGTGCCGGCCCCTCAGCCTGGCACTGCCTGACAGGTGCGGCAGTGTCGTGATTAATACGGCCATCCCCGGCCAGGGAGCCTGGCCACTCAGCCCACCACACAGCCTGACTGGGTGACTTAGGGCTTTATAGTTTTAAATTGGCCTCTCCAGCACCGTCTGATAAATCCACACACAAGTCATTAAATGGTTCATTATCCCAGTAATATGATTCATCCATTGTGCCAAGAAATGCAAGAGATGTCAGGACACTTAGAAATATCCCATTTGAAGCCACGAGTGCCCCCCGCCCGCTACCCATAACAGATGAGCTGGATGAGAGAGAGCGGTTGGACATGGAGGTCAGAGAGAAGTCTTGGCAGGTGGCGGTCCCCTGCCCCCAGCAGTCCCTGACCTCCTGTTGGAAAGAGTAAGTCAGATTCCCACCAGGTAGGCTCCTGCTCCCCCATACTTTTCTCGCTCACGTGCTCAGAAGGCAATTAGGCTGACGGCAGGAGTCTGGTAGGGAATTAACAACCAAGCACACTCAGCTGGACCACTTCAGTGGGGAGAGTATCAAGTCCCAGCGCGGCCGGTCCTGCCGTCAGTGTGGCACTCTGCGTGCCTCACTTGAAATCCCAACGGTCTGGTTTCACCCCCAGTCGCCAAGCAATCAGATCCTCCATGCTTCCCAACTGCTTTCTGTTTCCGAGAGTCTACGATTCTGGTGTGTTGGCGGAGGAGAGAGGAAGGGAGGCTTCAGAGCTTGGGTAGAGCTGAGGCTCAAATACATCTGCTGTGTGGAATGAAAATAAAAACCTCTCCCCCAAAATCTATATCCGCTATTTTGAATGAAGGTCAGGGTCTCCCCTGCCTAGTTTATGCTAATGACCGCAGTTGTGACTCTTTTCATGGGAAGAAAGAAATCCAAATGAAGCTGGCATGAGCCATAAGGACATTTATTTGTGCCATACTGGGCAATGTCTGAAGGTCTATTCTGACTCTACCGTAACCCCAGGAACTAGAATGAAAACTCTACACTCACAGAACTTAACTCTAGCTGGGAAAATAGACAATAAACAAAGAACTTGTAAATACCTAATACAATGTCGAGTAAAGACAAGTGCAATGAAGTCAAAAAGGGGAGCAGACAGAGCTGTTTTGGGCAGGACGGGACCAGGCAGCCTCCTACAGGAAAGTAACAGCTGAGATAATTTTGGAAAGAGGAGCTAATGGAAGGATGAGGGGCCATCTGAGCAGAGGGGCTGTCTGGGAGCATCACTACAAGCTGGATGGCGGTGTGGCTTCTCCCTAAGCAGACTGGGGAGCACCCATATGCGGCTCCTGTGGAGGATGACGGTCCCAGCATGGCCTGCCCTGTGGAGGAGCCCAGAGGTAGCTCAGAGTTGGCCGGGAAGCCCAGGGGGCTGCCATGGTAACCGAGAGCCCAGGACTCGTGGTCAACCCTACGCCCTTGGCCCCACCTGCTCAGGCCCTCTGCCCTGGTCCACCCCCTCACAAATTTCAGCCACTCCTCAGGTCCAGAATCCTGACCTCTGCACGAGTGCCTCCGAGTGAGATCACTGCTTCTGATTGCACGGCAGCAAGAAAGGGCCCCCCAAAAGAAAGCTGGGGCGCCCTTCATGCTCATCAATGACCACAGTTCCATATTGTATGTTGTTCGGAGCCTGAAGACAGTGGCTCCATATATTTTGTCTGATTCTATAGCAGTTTTTGGTGGGCGGGCAAGCCTGGTAATGGTTACCCCACAATGGCCAGAAGTGGACGCCTGCTGGGTGCCTTAGCCCTTGCTCCTTGCTGGCTGCTGGCTACCCTAATCAGACGTCCAGCAACACAAAGGGCAGCCCAGCTGCCTCTGTCCAACCAACCTTAGAGAAAGCATAAAGTTTGATTCTGAATTCCATATTAAACATAGTGACTATTTAAGATTCCAATAAAAACACAACTAATGAAAACTGTAAACTATATATCTATGATTATAAAGCCCTCTGAATTAAAATACTTAATACACTGGACGCCACCAATGGGATCCTGGGTGTGTTGGTCACTGTCCTCTAGACAAACAGAATGAATAGAATGTACCTACGGAAAGACTCACTGTACGGAATCAGCTCACGTCATCATGGAGGCTGAGAAGTGCCATGATCTGCACCTGCGGGCTGGGGACCCGGCCATAGGACAGCTGGTGGCGTGATGCATTCAGTCCAAGTGCAGAGACTTGAGGGCCCGGGGAGGCCATGATGTAGACTTTGGTTCCGGCATGAGAATCAGGAGCACTGAGGGGCTGAGGGCCAGACGCTCAAGTCCCAGCGCAGGCAATGAGGCGGGGTGAGCTGAATTCTCCCTCCTCTGCCTTTCTGCTCTATGTAGACCCTCAACAGGTTGGAGGATGCCCGCCTCCCCCCGTTAAGCCCCGAGAAGGACACATTTACCGAATCTGCCCATTCAAGTGCTAACTTCACCCAGAAACACCCTCAAAGACCTGCTCAGAACTTTAGCCAAATACCTGGGCACTGTGATACAATCAAGTTGATATATACAATTAACCATCACATTTTGTTAATTCGTTTTTACGTAAAATTGGGAATAAAGCTTAACATCTCATCTACGTCTAGTTCAAGGGTATCTTTGATGCCACAAAAGGGGGCTCAAATCAGAAAATCTACTGACATAACTCACCACATTAACAGAAGAGAACACTATATGGTCATCTTAACAGGTGGAAATAAAAGCATTCAGTAAAATTCCGCCCGTATACATGATAAAACACCTCTGAGCAATGCGCGAACTTGAAATGGAAGGCTAAAGTAAAGGTGTGTACTTTAAACACGACAGCAAACATCGCGATTAATGGCGAAGTTTAAAGCATTCTTAGGACAGTCATGCTCGACACAAAGGCAGCAGGTGTCCCCGCTTGGAGTCACCGTTTTGTTGGCCAGGCCTCCCACCTGGGGTTCCCCGGCCTGGCAGCAGACGTGGGGATGGAGAGAAAGCGCCCAAGAGGAGCCCTGCGGGTCGGCATCGGAGAGAGGGAAAGGCGTCTCCGGGGACCCAGACACGCAGGTGACGGCCCTTCAGAGACAGGAGCCCCTCCCGCCCCGGCGGGGCGCGGTCTGTCCCACGAGGGGGGCCGAGCCCCGCCCCCCCGCCCCCCCTCAACTCTTCCCGCCCCGCCTGGTCGCCCTTGCTCGTAGTTTAAGAAAACACGCATGTGAGGTAAACGAAACTCCAGATTTGCGGCGGGAGAAGAGGAGATTCCCCGCCCCCACCCCCGCCCCGCCCCCGCCCCGCCCCCACCCCGCCCCAGAGACCCGTAAACACCAGGGAGACCGAAGAGCCGGGGCAGTTTCGGGGCCCCACCAGGTTGGTTCTGAACTCCGGGCATCGCCCCCCGCCGAGTGTGTCTGGTTCTGGCCCTAAACGGCCCACCGGGCTGTGGAGAGCGAACCCGAACGTGGACGCGTCCGAACAGGGCCGCGCAGGCTCTGGGAGCGGAACCGACACCGAGGCCGCGGCCCGGCCGCCCGCTGGGGCGAAGACGCCGCCGCGCGCCGCGAGGCTCAGGCCGGGCCGGGCGCTGCGCGACGCGACCCTCGAAGCGCCCGGCACGGAACCCGGAATCACGCGGCACGGGCCGGGCCGCCGCGGGCCACAGGCGGCTCGGCCGAGGCCCAAACGCGCGCCACCGCGGCCTCGGGACCGCCTGCGCCCCGCCGGGGCCGCGTCCTACCTGCAGCGCCACCGCGCGGCGCGACACCGACGCGACGCCGGGAGCCTCGGGCCTGCGCGCAGCGAGCGGGAGCGGGCGTCGTGCGCATCCGGCCGCCGCGCGGGAGCAACCGGAAGTGCCCGTCAGCACGCGGGAGCGGCCGGAAGTGCCCGTCAGCGCGCGGGCGGCCCCGGAAGTGCCCGTCAGCGCAAGTGCCCGTCAGCGCGCGGGAGCGGCCGGAAGTGCCCGTCAGTGCCCGGGCGCCCCCGGAAGCGCCGCTCAGGGCCCAGGGCCGCAGGTTCCCGCCCCACTCCGGGCGGGTCCCCCGACTCCCCAGCCACGCAGAGGTCACGGCCCCGCGGGGCCACGTGCGAGCCACGTGTGCACCACAAGCCGGAGACACGTGCGCGGGAGGCTGCGGGGCCGCGAGCTCCGGGACCATCAGGCTCCGGGCCAGAGGGGCCTGTCCGCTCCGTGGTTTACGCCCCGAGCAAGCGGGGCCGCCCAGGGGCTCCGGCCTGCCCCCAAGGCCCCTACAGCGTGTCCCCCATGTGGCCCCAGCCTTTCCCGCCTGAACCGGGGAGCCGCAGCATCGCCGGCCTCCCCGCCCACCCGGCCTCCCCACCCGGCGCTGCGCGTGCTGCGTGGCCAGTGCCCAGGACGCAGCAGACACTCGCTTGGTTCCTGCAGGCCTACCAAGCCACCCACACACAGAATTCATGCCTAGCCTTCTTAAACTACTTAAGGAAATTGAACAGGAAGAACACTCCAAATTCATTTTATAATACCCAAACCAGATAAAGACATTGCCAAAAAATTAAATTACGGGCCAATATCCTCAGTGAACAAGGGTGCAAAAATGCTCAACAAAATAGCAAACCAAATTCGACAATACAATCAAAGGGTTACACGCCAAGACCCAATGGGATTCATCCCGAGAGTGCAAGGTTGGTTCAATATCCACAAATCAATCGCGCCACATCACGGTAAGAAAATAAAGGATAAAAACCATATAATCATCTCAATAGAGGCAGATAAAGCATTCGACAAAGTTCAACATCCTTTTGTGATAAAAACTGTCAACAGAATGGGTGAGAAGGAACATATCTGAGCATAATAAAAGCCATGTGTGACAAACCCACAGCCAATATCGTACGCAATGTTGGAAAGCTGAAAGCCTTTTGTCTGAGATCAGGAACAAGACAAAGATGCTCACTCTCACCACATCTGTTCAACATAGTATTAGATGTCACCTCAGCGATTAGGCATGACAAAGAAAGAAAAGGTGTCTGAATTGGGAAAAAAGAAGTAAAACTCTCATCGTTTATTTGCAGATGACATAGTATCACACCACAAATCGCCAAGCAGGGGAAAGTTGAAACTTCGAAGTGTGAATGTGCGTCACTTTCACACCACCGTAAAAGTCAGAAAACTGTAAGTGGAGCCGTCCTAGGTCAGGGACCACCTGCATGTCTCGTGATTCTGCAGTCTATGGTGGGCCCGGCCGGGTGGTTCCCATGCACTGCTGCTGGGTGGGTCTGGAGTGTCCGCCACACACTCTTCACCCACTCACTTGTCTAGTGCCGAAGCTGGTGGGGCTAGAACGAGACTGGCCTGGAGTCTCCTTTCCCCGTGGCCACACGGACAGCTAGTCTGTGCTGCCACCTGGCGTGATGATCTCAGAGCTTCCTCCAGGAGGTGGAGCGGGGAGACACTGGGTGAGAGGACAGGGCAAAGGGGAGATGTGCCCCTCCTGGGGCAGCGCAAAGACTGAGTGACGGGCCACCTCAAACGCTGTATCCGCAGCAGTTTCCCTGGATCCTAACAGGTGGTTATGGCCTCCAGGGGACCTTGGGCCATGTCCGCAGACTTTTTTGCTTGTCACACTGAGAGGCCACGCATTTAGCTCTACAGTGCCCAGGACAGCCCACACCCAAGAGCGTCCACCCAAATGCCGGCAGCACCGGGGTTGACAGCCCTGTCCCGGCCACTTCTGACCTCCCCTTTACCCCAACGGAGCAGTGAGGGGGCCACTTAGAAAAGCGCAGAGGACCACAAGGTCAGGTGCTTGTATGCATTTGGTCAAGTAACCAAGAAGGCCCGTGAAGAGCTGGGTCTCGGCTTCCTCTCCACCATGGCCATCTCGTTTCCACCTTACGGTCCCTTCTCTCTGCGGACACTGTCCCTGCCCCGCTGTGAGGAGCAGCAACGATTGTGATCGCCTTTGACCTTTGCTCACCACCATGCCCCATCCCCCCCCTCCGCTGCCTTCCCTCCCCACTAACAGGCCCGGTTCTCTGTGAAAGCCACCAGTGAGGCCAGGGACCCGTCGATGACTGATTTTTCAACTCTCCCCCAGCCGGCCATGGCATTCGGCTTTGAGCAGTAGCTTCTCAGACGGAGAAGGCCACAGTGTCCTTCCAACACCTTTCGGAGTGAAGGGTCTCGGGTAGGTGGTGTCTTCCTTTCATTTACTGTTCTGCTGTCAGCACAGCAATGACGGTCGTAACATTTCCACCTTCCCAGCCCTCTGGGTGACTGGAACGTGAGCTTCCGCCCACGGCGTCTGTGTGATTTTTTCCGAGCTCCGAAGTGGTGGCAGGCCCGCTGCTCATTAATGTGCCGCTGGTGACGAGGGGTTTCACTGACACCTCTGGGGAGTTCGATGCTTCCGAGGGCGGCTGACCATGACCTGGAGGGCGTGAGCCGAGCCCTGCCCTGCCCCCAGTGTGACAGTGCTGACATTTTCACGGCCGGGGGGGGGGGGGGTGCGTCGCTCTCTCCCCAAGCCTGCACTGAATTCTCATCGCCTGTCTACGTTATTTCAAATCGTGCCCAGCACTGGTTAAATAAACAAGACTACATTCATTTCTCAGAATACTATGCAGACCTTAAATAAGATAAAGTGTATCTATCCTTCTAAGGGAGTAAAATAACCAAGATATATGAAGTTCCACAAAAGATTGTTTAACAGCATGCAAAAAGATCTCGCTTACAAATATTCCCTGTCATTAATATATTAATATAGGTGCAACGAGCAGCTGGAGGAATAGAGTAAAATTGTCGACAAGGATTATCCCAGGACCGGCAGGCGGCGGGGACGACCATGGGGCAGTCCCCTCTCTGCGTTCTATAACGAGCGTGTTTGTAGTGGCCAAGTGTCAGTTCCTGTCCAGCACCCACCTCCCCCTCTAAGAGCCTCCACCCCTCTCCTCCCTCTTCCTTTCCTCCTCCTCCTCCTCCTCGCCACTCGCTTTCTGTCTTCTCATCCCGAAGTATCAAAAGGCCTTCTAATAATTTCCTTAGTTTCACACACAGATGGTATTGTAATCTCATCTAAAAGCCGTTGCTAAGTAACAACGAAAATACAAATGGAGAATGCTCATTGAAGCAAAAACCAGGTGAAAACAGTAGACTAGCTCAGCCGGAAAAGACCTTGATTCCAGCATAACCCTCCGATATGGGGGATGTTACAGCCTTAAATGAAATATCGTCCCTCACGTGATTCTGATGCCATGAAGCGAAATTGTGACTACTCAGCCATAGAAAAGAATGAAATCTTGCTATTTTGCAACCACAAGGGTAGACCTGGAGGGCCTTATGCTACGTGAAATAACTTTATCTATCCCTCTCCTCCAAATGATTCCAGAAACTTTTAGAAACGAATGATTTTAGAAGAGAAAATACTGAAGCCAATGTTTCTGGTGAAATAAGAACCTCTGGGAGCATTCTGGGGGGCAGGGCTGAGCTTGGACTTGGGATGTCTGTGGTGGCAGGAGCATCAGGCAGCCCTGTGAACTGCAGGATTCTGGCGCGGAGAAGAACCTTACAGAAAACTCCATGACATAAAGTGGATACACGTGGGCGTCACGGGGGCGGGGGGCCAAGCCCTGCACAGGGGATGCTGCATCTCTGAGATCGCACTGGAGAACTTCCGACTGGCCAAGCTCAGCACCAGCTCCGGGAGCTGTCCAGCCTGCCCTGGCCGCCCGGTCCTCTCCAGCGCCACTCCCATAGTGCCTTGCTCTTCCCTATGGCCAGAGAACACCTCCCTTAATGACAGCGAGTCCTCACGTGTGTGCCTCTGGTGTGACGCAGGCCGCCCAGCGCTGAGAGCCCTCCTGTCACAAAGCGGGATACAGTGTATCCATTTCCTGTTGCTGCTGTAACAAAGTATCTCAAATATAGCGGTTTAAAACAACACGGATTTATTCTCACAATTCTCACAGTCAGGAGTCTGAAACCGGGTGTCATGGGGCTAAAATCAAGGTATTGTCAGGTTAGTTCCTTCTGGAGGCTTCTGGGCAAAATCCACTTTCGGCCTCTTCCGCCTTCTAGAGGCTGCCTGCACCCCTTGATTCACGGACCCTCCCTTCATCATCACAGCCGTCAGAGAAGTGACTTCACGTCTCGCCGTCCCCGGGTTGCGTCACCTTCCCCTGACTGTGACCCTCTCGGCTCCCTCTCACCAGGACGTGCGTGAGTACCTTAGACCCCCCGCTCCCCCGGACGACCCAGGGTGATCTCCCATCTCGCAATTCTTTGTCACATCTGCAAAGTCCTTTTTGTCACCTTCACATCTTAACATCTTCACAGGTTCTGGGGCCCGGGCCGCGGCCATCTTTGGCGGGGTGTCTATTGTTCTGCTCCCCACAGAGGGAGATAAACTAACACGAAGCAGCAGAGCACCAGGCCAGGCGCTTCTCGCAGATGGCCACGGACCGCCCCCCCCCCCCCCCACACACACACAGTGACAGACGAGCCATTATTATTATTCTCATTTTAGGTAACGATAAAACCGAGGCCTGAGTGGTTTAAATGACAAAGCCACACCGCTAATAAGTGACAGGCTTGAACTCACGACTGAGACTGAAGTAGGTCCCCTCCGCTTTGGTCCTTCTGTGTTAGCAGTGGCTGTGACTAACCCCAAGGGGCTCCGAGCAAAGGTGAAGCTTCCAAGACACAAAGAATGAATTTCTCACTGTAAATAAAAATCAGCCTTTGCACGCTAACATGCTCCGTGGCTGGTGGTCAGCCCTGTCCCTAGGGAACCCCTGGCTTAGTTATTCATTCTTGGTCATTTATGCTGCTGAGCGAACACAGGAGTCTTCTAGACTCTGGGATGTGGTACCAAAAGTGTTTGTGCGTTTACAGTTCATCCTCGACCTGCCTGGGTCCACTTACGTGTGGATTTTTTCCAGTAAACCCAGCCAGCCCTTCGCATCTGTGGGTTTTGCATCCTCGGATTCAATCAGCTGCGGATCGAAGACAGCATTTCCGCACTCCAAACCCCGGATTCCCAAGGGCGCCTCGAAAATACTGTTTTCGATTCACCGTTGTTTGACTCCACAGATGGGAAGGTCTGACTGTCAAGTCAAAATCCTTCGCAGACTTTCAACCGCACAGGGGGCCGCCGCCCTTCCCCCCCACAGCGTCCCAGGACCAACTGTATAAATAAATTACATGCTCGCTTCAGAAAAGACCAGCTTGTTTCCACTTTATTAGAGAGTGGATGTGTTTTCCACACTGTTATATAAAAAGTCAGAGGGAGCCAGACCGCAGGAAGCAGATTTTTTGTAGCAGCATAAGTTTCTGCTTCACGGCTTAACCTGAATGGGGACCGTCCCCACTCGGCCGGTGGTGGAGAGGCGGGTTCTCCGGACGCTGGCCATCCTCGTCTCGCCACGGACCCGGCGGCCCCAGCTCGCTGATGGAAGAACCTCACAGCCTCTCCGCTGAGACACGCTGCCAGTTCTGTTTTTGTTGATACCACTTCACACGAAAGCCTCTTACATCAAACTCACTGGGAAATTGGCAGGAAGAAGAGGCAGGGGGTGGGAGGCTGTCCTTTATCTCCAAGGCTTGGAAGGTGCGTCCTTCCTTCCACGTGGCCCAGGAGGCCAAACGATGTCCTGAGAGCGTTTCCTCAGCTCGCCGTACCCCTCTGTCAACCCTAAGGGACCACTCCACCTGCATGTGACGTCGCCGTCTGCCACCGGGCGCACAATTAGCTAACGCAGAGGCCAGATGCTGCTGCTACATCTGCTCTCTCTGCTCCGGGCTAAGCTGAGGGACAAAGGGGTCTGTGGCCTTAAAGACGGGGCGCCGTCTGAGCCTCGCCCCAATGACGTCAGAACCCCCGTGGGAGGGGCCCGGCGTCAGTGCTTTGGCGCGCCCCGCCAGGGCCGAGGGGCACAGCCTGGGGTACGCACCAGACAGCCTCATCTGTCCAGCCCGGTGATGGATGGAAAGCCGGTGACGTCACCACCAACGAGGAGACAAACCTTGGCGGCACTGCGCTGATGCGAGGCGATCGCTCCGAGCACCCCGCGGGCGAGCCCGCCCCGGAAGCCCCCGGAGGCAGAGCGGTGCGGCACAGCCGGGGACCCCGGCGCCGGCCGAGCGGACAGGGGGCCACGTCCGGGCGGTGCGCTCGCTTCAGGCCCCCCAGTGTGCCCATCTGTCATTCGGGGAAACAAAGCCAAGCTCTCCGCCTGCCAGAGTGGGGCGGAACCGCTCTTGCGTTGGGGGCGGGGGAGGGGGGTCTGAGCTCCGGCTTCGCGAACGTTGTGGCGGCGTGTCCCGTCGCTCACACCCCGGTGGTCAGGGCCGAAGGGGCCGCGCTCTGCCGCATCCCCTCCACCGGGCCGTCTCCCGGAGGAGCTGCGCCCCCGCCCGCTGCGTCGGCCCCACCCTCCCTCTCCGCACCGCCCTGCACACCCCACCTCAGCCAGACCCCCACTGTGTGCGGCAGGTGCGGCGTCCACCCCCCCCCCCACCTTTGCGCTTCAGACTGTGGTTAAGGGGCGTTTCCTGAACGTTCTCCTGTTAAACGCCAGCGCACTTGTCAGCCCCGACGCTCAGGCGTTTCGGCTTCCTGCGGCCTCGGGCCAGGAGCTTCCCCGAAATTGAATGAAGGAGGCAGCTTCAGAGCGGGAAAACAGTTTGCCAGAGAGGAGATTATCCGAGCTCGTGTACCATTCAGTGACGGATGTCTGGTCGAGACCTGTCTTAGTGGTTATGGGAGGGGAAAAAAAGGAGGTGGATATGTAAGGATTTCGAACTTGGGAACAGAGGAAAAGGAGCGACTTGGCTTTGGACAGATGCAAAGTCCACACACGCACACACACGCACACACAGTCCCCAAGTTATACCGAAGGTCACCGTGAAGATTCCTAAATAAAGCAAGCCGGCCCAAACAAGCCTTCCTTAAAGACGGTTATTAGTTGCATCCAGGGGCCATGACAAACCTCAGGGCTTCGACTCCTCACAGTCAAAACGGGTCCTCTTGCTCAGAAGGACTCTAAAGCGCACTCCTGGTCAGGCCAGTCTCGCGACGGCCTCGCCACTTGACCGCACAGGTGCCCGAGCTCGGTCTGGCGGCCCCATGCGGGCCCCCCGGGCACAGCGCGGGGCGCGGGCGAGGGGGGAGGGGAAGGGCGCGGGCGCAGGGCGGTCCCGCGTGCCGCTGACGCCGCCTGTGCGCCTCCCTCCGTCTGACGCCTGGAGTCTGCCGGCAGGAGGAGCCGAGCTACCAGGCGACCCCCTTCCACTCCGAGGCCGACTTCCACGGCCACGGTCACGGTCACAGACATGCGGCCCCCATGCTCGGGGCCGGCCTGCTGGGCGGGGGCGCCCCGGGGCTGCGCCGCACCGGCCCTCCTGGCCTCCGAAGGCTCCGGGCAGTCGGCGCGATTGGTCTGCGCCTCTGTTTTGTCACGCGTGAGGTGGAGGAGGCAGACCACGGTAAGACGGGAACCAGAGGACGCGCCTGGAATGCACGCCCCGCCCGGAGCCCCCGGGCCTCCTCCCCGAGCCGGGGCTAGCGGTCCCCACGGGTCACGACGGTTGGTTCCACCTTTAAAGAGGGGGCGGGGAGGCCAGCATGCCAAGGCCAGGGCCAGGGGCCTTGCGGCCGCCACGTACATCCCACCGCTTACCTGAGACCAGAGGCACAGGCTTACAGGGCTCACACGCCAGGAGCCCTGTCACCGCGACCTCCGAAAGCCAGCGCGCACCCTCGTCCTCGTCACCCTGGGTGCCGGCCACGCCTCCCTGCCCATGCCTCAGAGTGGGCCGGCTCACCGTCCGCTGGTCTGTCCAGACGGGGCGGCCCCGGGCCGGCTTTCCCCTCAAGGACCAAGCCAGCGATTACGCACTTGCTGGACTGCGGGGCCCAGGCCGCCGGGCGGTTGGATTCTGTGTGGACAGACGTCCTTCCTTTGCTCAGTGGGGACCCAGGCCATCAGCACGAGGAAAGGCCGATATTGTCAAAAGTCACCACCACATGGGTTTGTTTATGTCCTTCAAAGCCCCCACACCAGCACGGTGCCATTCCCCCGGGCAAGGCGAACCCGGCAGGGAGCGTCCCCCCGGGTGACCACACGCCGGCTTCCTCAGCGGGGGGTGGTGACTCGCCCAAGGGCCGTGGGCAGCGCCGCACCAGGGCTGCTGGCGCCCCAACCAAGGCCAGACTGAGGACCAGAAGGGACTGTTGGCCTCAACTCAGGCCACTTCGTTGATCAAATGCCTTCTGGCCCTTGTAGCCCATTCCACTGTCAGCGTCTCTGTCCTCAGGGGTCACGTACTCCATGATGTGTGGGGGATGAAAGGGGGCCGGCAACGTCCCGCTGGACACACGGGGAGAAGCCAGAGCAAGGTGGCCGGGAACGAGGCGCTGGACTCGGAGAAAGTCAGGCAGACTCTGAACCCGTCTCCCCACCCGACCCCCCACCCAACGCACCACCAGACATGAGGAAATTGAAGTAGAGGTTCCCGCAGGTCCCCGCTCCAGCCCAACGCCGATCCTTTAATTCAGCCCAGCGCCGCGCCCAGCGCCCAGAGCACAGGACGCAAAGGAGCAAGGCGGGCCCGTCCCTGGCCACATGGAACTGGCCGTCCGGCCGTTGTTGACCATTCTCTTCACTCCTCTATCACTGAATTGCCCACAAGCATCCGGTCCATGCGCAGTAAGCTGTATGGTCTTACGTGGAAATGTATCCCTAACGGAGCGTGGGAATTCTAACGTTATCATCCCATCAGGCAGGAAGGAGGTGGCTATGGAGAGGTCAAGAGAAGGCTTGTTGGAGATAACTTGGGAGAGGACCTGGCACTCCCTTGATTTCCTGAAAAACAAAAATCAGGTACCGAGACCCTTTCGGATACAGCGAGAGAGCACCTGAGCCGAGACGGGCTTCGCCGCTCCTCACGGCCGAGAAGGCGGCCTCTCTCCCACCTCCGCGCTGCCCCACGTCGGCTCCGCTCCGAGGCCGACTCTCCTTGGTGGCAGTGGTGACTCAGCAGCACCTGACCTTTGCTGTTGGACACTAGGAAAGACTGAGGGCCTCGGTCCTGGAATCCCAGGCAAAAGCCTCTTGGCGTCCGGCAGCTGCGACGGGGCCGTGAGCCCGTTCCTGAACCCATCACGGCAGCCAGGAGAGGCCGTGTCAGGGCTGGCTCAGGCCTACATCCCAGGCTCCAAGCCCCTGGAAACTGAGGTGAGGTCGCGCATCCCAAAGGAGGGCAACGGGCTGGTCCCCCAGGGCCCCACTGGAGCTCTGGGAGCAGAGAACCCGTGACGGGTCTGTGGCGTTCGCACAGGGCAGGATGTGGGTCCATTCGAGTCTGTCCTCTGAATCCAAGGCACCTAGAAAGCACCCACACCTTCCAGGCACTGTCGTGAGGAACCAGTGCCGGTCACAGCCCACAGAGCCCTGGGTGGGGGGGCAAGGGGTGACTGGCAGCCTCTACCCTCGCTCCTTCCATCTTCCACCAGGAGAGAAGGACCGCAGCCCACCCCACCCACCCCGCCCTTCCCTCAGGCTGCCCCGTTTATCACACACACAACCGAGCCGTCTCTAAAAAGTCCACAAACCCCGGTAAACAGCCAAGAAAATAATAATTAGTTATCTGAGCGCTGGGCTGAGTCTAATGAGGTACGTGGGTCTCATTCACATCTCATAAAATGAAGTTAACTGTCTCAAGAAAAAAAAAAAGGAAAGAAAAAGAAGTCTGAGGCATCTTTGTCTTTCTGGCGGCAGCCAACTACGATGAGCAATTAATGAAATAATTCAATTCAGACTGCACCTGCTCTCAGAATTCTCTCTCCTTCTGAACAAAACAGATTACACTGGCTTGTTTTTTCTCTAAACCAATGCGCGGGCCGTAATGACGTTATGACTAATTACTGACGCTGATGGTTGTCGGGAGTCTGACTTCCAGGGTTAGTGGAGCTGGAGCTTTTTCTCCTATCATGAGACAGCTCCCTCGCAAGGACCCCAAACCCACCATGAGGATCCCAACTGTGAGGACGCAGTGAGAGGGTGGGTATCACGAACTTCCTTTCCGTGGAGAGAAGATTGTGGGGAGAACAGGTGAATCAGACAAGCTGTAGACAGCAGACCCCAATCGCTGAAGCCGAGCGTGCGAGTCCCCCGAAACGCAGAGCAAGCTCTCCCCCCAGCGAGCCCCTAAGCTGCATCTCCGCAAAGCCCTCAACCTTTAGAGTGATTTCTCGGTTTGTCTGGAAAATAACTGGGTCCCGGCAAGACAAAACAGCATGTTTTCACAGCAGCCTCAACGACTTACGGGAACCTACACACGAATGCTGGTCAAGACTAAAATGAACAGACGCTCAGGCTGGTTCCTTCCGTCACCGTTTAAAACGACTGGCACGACCGCTTTCGAGGGCTATTTGGCAAATATGTTCGGCGCATTTACCCTTTGACCTGGCACTCGCATTTCATGAACTGTGTCCCCCAGATAGTCTCGTCCATACTCAGGAAGGAAAAAGAACATAGACGGGTATTTGCTGTAACCTCAGCGTCTCCCCTGGAGCACCCTAAATCCCCATTGTTAGGGAGGCGAGGACTCTATCGCAGCACAGCCCAACGGCCACACAAACGGCGAGGCCGCTCGATGTGACGGCGTGGCTGGAGCGCGCCCTCCCAGATGCGCGACGGAATAGAAAGGCCGAGCACACAGCAGTGTGTGGGGTCCCAGCACGCGCGGCGGGTGTGGGGCAGGGAGAGGGGGGAGGCGCGCATCCTTCATTTACTCTGCAATTATGGAGCATGTCTCCGAAAAGATGCACAAAGAACCCCTTCCACAGCCCCCTCTGGAGAAAGCCAGGAGGCCGGGGGACTGGGACTTCTGGGGGTGTGGGGGGTACTGCTCTTCCACTCTACACCCCTAGATGCGGCCCGAGCTGCCCACTGACCGAACCAACTCAAACAAGTAACATAAATGGAAGAATTGCTTTTTCTTTGGTAAAATACCAATACATGTTTTAGAAATTATACAGATAAACAAAAGAAAAGGAACACTTGGTCAAAGATCGTCATTTCACATCCTTCTAGGAATTATTTCAACAATTCCAGGAGTCGTTTCACGTTCTTCCAGATCTATTTCTATGCACATTTTACCAAAAAGTGGATTTTGTCGGTAATATGCTTCCATCACCGTTTTATTAGGAGAATTAAATAAGTGAGTAAACACAGAGTATTATTATCTGCTCCAGTATTCCAAACTGAAACAAATATAAATATACATATTTGTATGTATAAACATATAACAGGAAATGATTTTAAAATTTTTTTCATTTAAAACATTGCAAAAAATTTTTAATCTTAGTAAATACTCATCTTAAGCATCATTTTTTAACTAACAAACTGTTTTTTAGGGACGTTTAGGTTCACAGCGAAATTGAGAAGAAAGAACAGAGGGCTCCTGTATATCCCCTGTCCCCCCACTGGGGACGACCGCCCCGCTGTTGACAGCCAGCGCCGCAGTGGGGCATTCGTCCTAATCGATGAACCTACGTTACACATCGTTGTCACTTGAAGCCCATAGTTTACATTAGAGTTCACTCTCGGTGTCGTGCATTCCATAGGTTTGAACAAATGCATGGTGACATGTGTCCCTGTTACAGTGTCACACAGAGGAGTTTCATTGCCCTGAACACCCCCCGTGCTCCGCCCAGTCACCCTGCCGTCTCTGCCGACCACGGGCAACCACCGAGCTTCTGGCTCGCAGTCTTCTTGCCTCTCCTGGGGTGTCGCATGGTTGAAATCGTTTAGTCTGTAGCCCTTCGGCCTTCTTTCGCTGGTCACATGCATTTAAGGTCCCTCCGTGTCTTTTCATGGCTCGATAGCGCATTTCCTTTCAGCGCTGTGTGAGATTCCGTCGTCCGGAGGTCCTACAGGTCATCGATCCGCTCACACGCTGAAGGACATCTCGGTCGCCTCGGGTTGGGGTGACTATGAATGAAGCTGCTGTAAACAGCCAGCCCCGTGCGGGGTTCGCGCGAACGTAAGTTTTCATCTCCTTTTGGGAAATGCCGAGGAGCACGATCGCGGGATCGTACGGTGAGAATGTTTCGCTTTGCAAGAAACCGCCAACCCCTGACCAGGCGGCTGCGTTCCCGCCGGCGACGGGCGCGGCTTCCTGCGCCCACATTCTCACCGGCGCTTCGCGTGGTGTGGCCGGCGTTCGGCGTTGGGGCCCGTGTTTTAACTGGGCTTTTCGTTTTCTTACTGCGGGGAGTTGAGAGTCCTCTGTAACTGTGGATGACCGTCTGTGGTCGGACGCGTCTCTTGCATGTATTACAGTCGTGGCCGCGGCGGGTCTCCTCATTCCCTGGCACCGTCTTTCACGAAGCAGCTTTCGACTTTAATGTCATCTAGCTTGGGAATTATTCCCTTCGTGGAACCGTGTCTTTGTCATACTCAAGGTCACCTAGATCCTCTCCGATGCACTCTCCTAAGAGTTTCATAGTTTTGCACCTTTCGGTCTGTGATTCTTTTCGAGTCAATTCTTACACAGGGCGTAAGGTCTACGTAAGATTCTTTTTCTCGCATGGGGATGTCCGGTTGTGCCAGCACCCTTTGCAGGAAACACTGTCTTTTCTCCAAAGCCTCTGTCAAGGGTCACCTGAGTGTATCCGTGTGGACCCGTTTCTGGACTCTGTTCTGTTCTAGTGGTTTATTTGCCTCTTTCACCGATTGCGCACTGTCTTAATCATGCAGCTCTACAGTAAGTTTTGAAGTTGGGTGGCATTAGTCCTTTGACTTTGTCGTGTGCAATTCTTATCTTTGCTCCTCCATAGGTAAGATGTTTTTCCTCCGACTTATTTCAATATTTTTTCTTCATCTTTGATTTTCCGAAGTTTGGCTCTGACATGCGTAGGTGTATTTGGGGGGTAGGAGCCTTTGGAAGGCATCGATCCTGCACGGTGCTCTCCGTGCGTCCCGGATCTGGAGTGTGGTCTCCGCCATTAATTTGGGGATGTTCTCGGTTCTTATTTCTTCAGACTTGTTTCCGTTCCTCCTTTCTGTCTCTCTTCTCCTTCTGTTATCCCCCGACATATAACTTTTTGTAGCTGTCCCACAGTTTCCTGGATATTCTGACCTAGTTTTTCCTTTTTCCAGTCTTTTTTTTTTTTTTTGCTCTTCATTTCCAGAAGTTTCTATGGTCATATTCTCGAGGTCAAATATTCTGTCCTCGGCCACGTCCTGTCTGCCAACGAGCCCATCTTCGCTTTGTCACAGTGTTTTGACCCCTAGCATTTCTTTTTGACTCTTAGCATGTCCACCACTCTGCTGACATTATCCATCTGTGCCCGCACGCTGGCTACTTTTTCATTAAAGCTCTTACCATGTTCATCATAGTTTTTGTTGGTTTGTTTGTTCTTTAATTCTAGTCCGATAAGTCCAACATTCCTGACATATCTGACTCTGGTTCTGATGTTTGTTTAGTCTCTTCAAACTGTGTTTTTTTTTTGTTTGTTTTTTGTTTTTTGCCTTCGTATTTTTGTTGAAAGGTGGACAAAAGGTACTGGTTCAAAGGAACAGTGGCAAATGGGCTGTTGGCAACGTGGCGGCGGGCGTGTGTGGTGGGAAGCTCTCTGGGTCCTATGGTGACGTCTCGGGCTTTGGATGAGCCCAGGCCCCGGGACTGTGGTCTTCGCCAGTGCTCCTCGGCATTTTCTGCCCGCTTAGGTGGAACAGGACGACCCGCGGGAGTCGAGCTGGGCACCTTCTTTCCCCCGGGTGAATTCAGCTCTGATAAAGCAGTTGGTCCTGAGGGAGAAGCCTTGTTGGGACAGACGCTCTGGCGTGGTTCAAAACGGCTCCTTTTCCCCTCTCCCGGGAGAAGCATGAGGGGACTTTTCTCTAGTGAGAACCTGGTAGAGTTCTTGGAGGTAAAACTCGCACAAGCGCGGGGGGCGGGGGCTCCCCCATGACCGGGTCCCCTGGAGTTAGGTCTCAGAATCGTCCCCACGGACGCCCAGCGCTTCACCAAACCACAGTGTTCCCGTGGAGGTTTCTGCTCCAGGACGCGGTGCCTGCCCGTCCGTCCCTCCAGCGTGGGGGGCGCTGGTGTGCCCGTGACCTGGCTCCTCTGAGGGATCTGGGAAGAGCTGTCATTTTTCCGTTTGTTCAGCTTTTTACTCATTAGGAGGAGGTGGTGATTTTTTTTTTAAGTGCCTACGTGATGGCCTGGAAACCAGCAGTCTGAAAAGCGTCATCTTGACTTCAAATACTGTATTTCACCCGCTTCTCTCGTACCTAATGGAATTCTTTTTCCAACAAATTCAAGGGCGACTAGGTGACCCCAAGCTGACCTGGCCGAACTTGCCTCGCTCCCCTCTTATCCTCCCTCCCGCTTCCTCAAGTGCAATCAATTTAATTTCGCTTCCGAAGACTGACTTCAGAACAGAAGGCTTGATCTGGAGACTGGGCAAATAGGTCTCACCAAGGAGCTAGAAGATTTAGTTAGCAGCCATTAAAATTCAATACATCTTGCCTTTCTTGATTCCTATAAAATACTTTAATGTTCCATTGACTGCCAACTCAATTGTTTTAACCAGTACCTAGGACCCTCTCGGCTGAGAGCGAGTTTTGCAAAATACGAAGCCATTAATTGCGTGATAATTTTACATTCACGGTGGCAACATAAACGAGGCAGCGAAAGGCACTGTGAAGGATTAAAAGCCAAGGACTGAGGAAGTGCTTGGAATGACACTGAAGCATGACGCGACTTTAAAGAGACGCCTTCGGTTTTGGAAATGGGCGGCGGCACATTTAACGAGCCGCCTGTACCCTGGTCAAGTCCCACTGCTGGCTCCAAACCTCCGTTTCCACCAAAGCTCCCCAGCTCTCTCTTCTCGGCTCTCGATGTCTAGGGTTTCACATCAAAAGAAGTAGAAAGCTTCTCTCCTCTTCAGTTTGTAAGTTTTGCACTGAGCCTTTCCCGCTTCTCCATGTTTCTACTCGGCGGTCTCGGAGTCCCTGCTGCTGCCAGGTGCAGTGTGGCACACGGCCAGGGGGCCCCTTCGAGAGGGAACCCTCCCGCTCGCTCTCCTCAGTCCTTCTTCCCCTCGGGTCTGGACAAGACCAGTCCCCTTGGGAAGCCATGGCAAAGACACTGGAGAAACGACAGGTAAAGTGGCCGAAGTCTGCTCCTTCCGACTAAGAACGGGGTCCTGAGCCTGTCTTGGCAGAGACTCCAGCAAGAAAAATATCCGATCCGGTGGATTCTGAGCCCCGACTCTCTGTAAGTCGAGAGCCGACACAGGAGACATGGCAACGTGAAGCTAAGTCGATCGGCTCCTGCTTCCGGATCCGGGAGCGGAGGAGAAGCAGGGCCCTGGGGAGGGAGGAACCCCTGGTCACCACGATCCCTTTCTGCGAGGCCAGAGCTGCCTGGTGGGGTCTCCGCGTGCAGGTGGCCTCTGAGGGTCCGCTCAAGACCGACTTCCACGTGGAAATGTCCGATACTTCGTTTGCATTAATTTTGATGTTTTTAATGTCTCACCAAAATAGTATTTGTCCTGGCTGAGTTGACACCCCTTCAAATTGTGCACCCCAGGCCAACACCTCACCCACCCTCCCCCAGCCCCTTAGCCCCAGCCCAGCTGTCTCAGAACCCCCGTGCATCAGCACCCCACCCCGCAGAGCACACTCGGGGGCCACGCGCTTCTCCACGTGCGGAAACCAACACCAGGCCGGCACCCACGTGGGGGGGGGGGCACCCCCGGCTGTGCAGCAGAGCGCCCAGAAGGCAGGCGGGCATGCTAACCACCCTGAAGACTGACACGCAGCTCGCTTGGCAGCTCTGTGGTTAGAGCTGACTCCTGCTGTGAGGAGGGACCGTGACAGCGGCATAAGGTATTACAGTAATTTTACTGACAAAGCACTAAGCGCATCACAGAAGAAGTTCACAATCGATTCCTCCCTTCCCAGCACAGGGGCGGCAGCGGCAGCGGCAGCGAGAGGGGAAGGGGGAGGCCCGAGAAGGGGGCGTCTCCAGAGGAGCCACAGAACCAAAAAGAACAAAGAACGACCATGCGAGCTCCACTCTGTCTCTTACCCCAGCATCTTTCCACCACCTATGACACCTCCATCACCCAAACAAAACCCCCAAATGCACCCCGAGTCCATTTTGAGTCCTGCCTCCTGACTGCCCACGCCGGGCGGTCTGTAAAAAGCCATCCCCAGTGCAGCACAGCCCTGTGCACGCGCGCATGCACACACACGCACACACGCGCGCACGCGCACACACGCACACACACACACGCACAGGTGAACTGTCCCGCCATGGACTCATAAATACACTAATATTCCAAATCACCAACTTTGCCTGTTGCCAGGGTAACTGGCAGTATTAAACCCTGCCACTGAAACTTCAAGAGCAGATGACATAAAGTATTTATGTGTAATTGCATCGTATAAAGACAAAGAGATTTTCTTTCATATAAAACACGAGCATGTCTTAGATGAGATGGGTGTTTATACCACGTTTCAGCCACATCTCCCAGTGCACATGACTTCCAGAAAGTGGAAAGCAAGTCGGCAAGTAGGGGTCAGTCCTGCGGGGCGCCATCGGCCCGCCTCGGGCTGCGGTCAGCGCAAGGTCCATCAGAGGCTCGTCTCTTTACCTCCCCGGTCAAATGGGGGCTGCCGTTTCCAGTGTCGGCTTCGTCCTCAGCCTGGCTTTTTCCACGAGGTGGCGAAGGTGGCTCTCAGCAGTTTCAGCTTTGTGGACCCGGAAGCGGGGAGAGACTTTGTAGCCTCTGGCCGGCTTGGCCTATATTTCGTGCTCATCCTTTGAGCAGTCACCGTCACCCTGCGAATCGTGTCATTGTTGTCTGGAGCGGCATTTCCTCCCTTGGGAGGGAGGGGCCTGTGGCTGCGGTGTCTGCAGGGGGAAGGGGACTCTGTTACAGGAGTGGGTGGGGCCGCCTCGCAGGCCAGACGTGGCCGCTAGGGACTGGCGAGCCCTGCCTCGTCCTGTCCCCTGCACCCTGTCCCCGGTGTGGTGGGCGTCCATCGGCACGGATTGCTGTGCATTTAAGAATGCTCGGGGCAAGTCTGTGGCTCCTCTAAGGTCTCCGCTCGGTCTTCCCACCCCGTGGCTGCAGGAGCCGGCCCCCTGAGCCTGCCTTAGCGCTCAGCACTTACACATGAGGGAATCCACGTGCACAGACGCCGATGTCCACGTTAAGGGAAAACAGCAAAAGCTATTTTCAGAGTATTATACGTGTTGTTTTTAAGGACACATTTTTTCTATTAACGGTGAGATATGGGAAAAGTGAATTTCCACTTCAACACGTATAAGACTTAAAAAATGTTCTAAATATATCTGCACATACCTTTTCAATCACAGAAAATGTTATAAAATTAAGTACTACACGTAAACTTTGTATCAAGGCCTAATCACTGCTTTTATCCCATCTTCGTTTTCAGAGAAGCCTGTGAAGTTCTTTCCCGAGAAAGGAACAGCAATAATTAGTGGGATTATTCCTAGGTGCTCGTCAGGATTTCTTGAGATTCTTTCTCGATCCTCCTCTCAAGAGCCGGATCTAAAAAGTAGCTATTTCATCATCGTTCTACAACTAGTTGTGGAAAAGTGGGATCACGTGACCTCTGGCTGAATGAATGAAAATACGCCCATGTCTGTAGCTGGCATAGTGACAGAATAAGAGACTGTGAGAAATAAATCTGAAGACTCTCAAATGACTCTCGAACACTCCAGTCAAGGCAGAGAACACTGCTGCCAGCCATAAACGCAGGGTCGCACTGAGGGCGGACCGGGATAGGACATGGTGACTTAACCAACACAGAAGACAGGCCTGTCTCCGCGGCGGTGTTGACATCGCCAATGTCAAGGCCACGTCCCTCCTCCAGGGTCCTCCCTGTACTGTCACCTGAGACGATCAACGCTTCGCAACAGAGGCAGCATTTTAAGTGCCGGGGTCCCCAACCCCCAGGCCGTGGACCGGTACCAGGCCTGTCAGGATCGGGGCCGCACAGCAGGAGGTGAGCGGCTGGCGAGGAGCGAAGCCCCGACTGCACCTGCAGCCGCCCCCAGCGCCGGCATCACCGCCTCAGCTCCGCCTCAGGTCATCGGGCGTTAGGTTCTCATGGGAGCACCGGTCCCTGGTGCCACAAAGGTTGGGCTGCTCTATGTAACTTAAAAAAAAAAAAAAAATGTTAGGCCTATTCGCTGATAAGTGATGACATGAATAAAAACATAAGCTTAGATTTAAATGAAGATGAAATAAAAAAATATCACTACACAAAGGAACAAAGAGGGTATAAACCTTACTTCCCCAGCTACTTGTCATTCTCGCGACACTCCAGCGAGATGTGAGAGAACACACAAAGTCTGAACTCCGTGATCAAGGGGAGATTCAACCGGAAAGCCGACCTGATTTTTTAAATTTCGATAAATGGTTTTTAAGCCAGTATTTGGCTCAAGTTGAAGCAGAATTAATTAGCATTACTTTTGCAACAGGATTTTAAAAGACTTCGAGAGGTCATTATGCTGAGTGAAATAAGTCACACAGAGAAAGATAAATACCATATGATTTCACTCACGAGCGGAATCTAAGGAACAAAAAGAACAAAGTAATCAAAAGCAGACGACACACATGGAGGTCAAGAACGGGGTGAAGGGTTAAAGAAGCACTAGTCAGTAGTTCACAGATGGTCCGGGGACGGGGAGCACGGCACAGGGGATGCAGTCGGCACTAACATGTTGGCCAGGCGGAGGGCCAGGGGAGGGAGGGAGCGAATGGGGGATCGTTTTATAAACTATGTAAATGTCTAGCCAATGCACTGTATACTTGAAACCAATAAGATTAGATTAGAAAATAAAAATAAAAAAATAAAGAGTACAAGAAAAATGCCTCTCGTGGTCCAAAACTCAAAGACAAATCCTTCCACATTTAGTAGCATCTGAAAAGTAAAAATTATAATTTATTCAACTATAAAAAAAATCACACCGAGGAAAAATTTAACACTCTGAAACACTGCAAAGTCATCAAAACGTTCATGTGCTTCGAAGGACCGCACAGGCTACACGGAAGCTAGCCCAGAGCCCATTTGAAAAAACACAACACGATGCATGGCTTCGTCAGTACAGTTTTAATCAGCAGGCATATTAATGTCACATACACTTTCAATATAAATACTTTTAAAAGCCGTGCTTTATATGTGATGCGCAGAGCTGATGCAGCACGTACAGGTTACCATGGACCATGAGAAATCAGAGGAGAGAGAACACTGTTCGGTGGAGAAGGCGCCTCCCTGTTAACCGTTCCCGCGCAGCTGCAGCGCGGACGCCGGCTCTTCGGCCCAGAACGACCCAGTCGGCGGGTTTCACGCCCGCGGCGCCTTGTGTCCCCGCGCGGCCAGTGCCGGCGCAGCAGCGCGCCCGCCCAGGCGCTGCCGGCGAGTCTGCTGAGGCAGGTGAGGCAGGTGAGGCAGGTGACGCCACAACGCTAAGTGCTTTTGCTTTACGGCAGCATCACGCAGATGCAGACGGGGCTCGGACTCGCAGCGAAGGGGACACGCGGCGCGGGGCGCGCGGCCGGGCGGCTCTGTTCCGCTGTCCCAGCCCCCGCGCCCCCGCCCCCCCCCCCGCCGGATGTGCTAGGTCACAGTGCGCGCGCACCTGAGAGCCACGTGTCCGGAGACGGACCCCCGAGGGGCGAGATCTCCGAGCACTGTCCGCCTCGTGTTTTCGCCACCGGCTGGCAGCGAGGGCGCAGCGAGGGCGCAGCGAGGGCGCAGCGAGGGCGCGTCCCGTCTGCGCAGGGCGCACGTGCGGGGCGCGGGCCCGGGACGGGGCGCGGGGCCGGACTGGGGCGCGGGCCCGGGACGGGGCGCGGGCCGCGACCGCCGCGCGCCGTGTGCAGTCCTTGCTGTCTGTCCGTCCGTCCACGCCGCGGCGGTCAGAAGAGAAACGTGCCGAAGCTCCCCTTCCCGTTCCAGCGGAACTGGTTCCCCACGATCGCCACGAACATCTCCTGCGACATCAGGCCGTCGTCCGCCTGCGTGATCCCCAGCTCGCTCAGCCGCTTCCTGCGGAGCTGGCCCTTCTGCGTGGAGGCGGCCACCAGCTCGCTCAGGATCTCGCAGTTGCCCTCCACCTGCTCGCCCGCAGGGGGCGCCACGCGCCGGGCCGCGCAGCCCATCAGCTCGTCCAGCTCCGCGCCGGCGCCCGCGGCCGCCTCCCCGCCGGTCTGGCGCTCGAGCGCCGCGTCCTCTGTGGGAGCAAACAGGGTGACATGGACGGACCGGCCGGGCCAGGCGCGTGTTTCCGCAGAGCGCCCGGGGTTCCCTGCGGACGGCGGTCTCTCCCCTCGCAGCGGGGCAGCTCGAACCCTTCTCTGTCCCCCCCATGGCCCCGTCGCTCGGCAGACCTCTGCCGACGGCCGCTGTGTGCCGAGCGCCGAGCTGGGCGCTGCACGCAGCCGGGACGCGGCTACTGTCCGCACGGGGCTCCCCAGGGGCCGCTGGGGGCACCGCTCGGGAGCGCGCGCCAGGCGGGGCTCCAGGGGGCTCCAGGGGGCTCCCGCGGCGCTGCCGGACGGCGGAGGGTTTCTCAGGTCTGATCGGGGCACCTAACCAGGTGACCTTAAGGACACGGTTCGAGTGCAGATGACCTCGTCACGAGCCCTTTGAGAGCGGGGTATACTCGGCTGGGTGAAGGACGGGAACGCACGGGGGTTCAGAGCATGTGACACATGCCGAGCACGAGAGGGACGTGCCCTGCAGGAGCCTCTCTGCTGCCCTGACGAGGGGGTGACAGCAAGGACCCGAGAGCGGCTTCGGACCCTGAGCGGCAGCCAGCGAGGCAATGCGGGCTCCAGACCGACAGCGTCCAGGAAACGGACCCGCCCACAACACGGGCGGCCGGGATGACCCTCCCCAGAACTCCCAGGTAAGGGCCCTGCTGGCTGGCACCCGAGGACCCCACCCCGCCAGCGGGGGCTCCCGACCTCCCGCCTGGGAGGAGGAGCCGGCCGAGGCGGAGCCGGAGCAGGGGCAGAGCCTGGAGGGGACCAGGACTCCGCGGTGCCAATGCTGGGCCCTTCTCTGGGACTGGGGGGTCAGAGCAACCTGGGGCGTGGCCGGGCATTCATGAATTCCCGAGGTAGCTCAGCTGACAGGGAGGCACTGACTTGTGCCAATAAAACATGGAGGCGAACTCCCCACCAGTGACCGCGACCTTCACCGCGGGAACTCATTCCTCTGCCCCCATCCCCGACAGGCGCCGGCAGGAAGCACGGCTCGGCCACAGGTCCACCCTGACTCCAGAGCTTCACAGGAAGCCAGGCTCGCTGAGCAGGGGACTGCAGGGAACACACAGGGTCTGGAAGGAGCGGCTAGCTGACCTTGACAGCTGCTTTCACCCTGAGATTCTACAGTGTTACGGCTTCACCAAGCTTCTCGGTCCCCAGGACCAGGCACGTGCCAGTCACCTTCTGCACACAAGGAAGGAGACTCGGCCCCTTCGGCAGCGTTTAATGCTAAGATAGATTAACTTAGATCTGGCGCTTCACTGTGAACTACTAAACACAGCTTGCTTACCTTCGGTTCCATCCTGGGCATTTTCTTGCAGGTCAGAGAAAATCGTAGGCTTCACCAGGACAACGCCATAACCTTCGTTGTTGTGTATGACATTATTCACCATGGATATTTTGGGAATGTCATAATGCTCATCTAAAAAGTCCTGTGATGTCGAAAACAAAGGCTTGGAGAAACTGTCACATTCGACACTGCCGGCTTCTAAAATCTCACCTTTTTTAGGCTATTCTAAAAATAAACCAGAAAGCTATGCTTATTGCTAGGTGGCCGCAGCCTGAGCTGTGACATGGCGTTCCTGCCACTGCCACAGACCCACAGACGGCAGTGCATTCCCACAGTGACTCCCAATCCCCAGCTATTAACAGTGCTAAAATTCACAGACTGCCTCTGCGTTTCAAGGGCGGGAAACGGCAGAAGCCAGCGTGGGGCTCTAATGGAACGTGACCGTGTCCCAGGGGCCCATCCGGGCTGGACGGAGGGCGTGTCGGGTGCTCACCTTGATGAGGATCCCCTCCTTGCAGTGGTGGATGCCGTTGTCGCTCAGGGTGCACTTACTCCCGGGATAGATCTCTATGCCGGCTCCCTGCAGGTCACAACGCAAGGCAACGAACGTCAGGTTGAAGCAGGCGGGGCGACAGGAGGAGCCCGGTCCCGGCTGCTGCTCAGACTTTCCCACGGCGCACACGGAAAGGGCCCGACGGGGGGTTTCACGGGGACTCCCAGGGAACAGCGCGGCCGGCTCCACTTCCGGCAGGTTGTGGGTCATTCGGCACTTTCAGAAACCACACACACTCACACACACACACTCACACACACACACACACACCCCGGCTAAGAGCCACTGTCGTTCTGGACGAATCAGTTTTCTGATTCTATCAATTAATCAAACACATATCATGTGATCGTATCAAACGATGCAGAAGAAACATCTGACAAAAGTCAACACGCATCCAGCTAATACCTAAGGGCAGCGCACCGAGCACGGCCCCCGACCTGCGGGGGGCAGCCCAGGCGTCCCCCACCATGCTCACCCACGGTCCCGCTAGAAGTGCTGGTCGGAGCCGTGAGGAGAGAAAAGGAAGCCAAAGGCACACGGGTCAGAAAGGCACGAAACTGGCCCTATGCGCAGATAACACGATTTGTCTAAAATCCCAACAAATCTACAAAAGCACGCCTAGAAGTCGGAGGAAGATGTGCAAGGTCACGCAGTGTAAGACAAACATACAAAAATCAACTGCATTCCTAGATGCTAGCAATAAACACGAAGAAACCGAAATTAAATGCAAACTATAACATTTTGGGGGAAAAAAATAGAAAGCCTTTGAATTCTAGGGCTAGGCAAGGAGTTCTGAAACTTAACACCAAAAGCAGAATAACTCAGAAAGGAAAATTAACAAACTGGACTTCATCAAAATTTGAAACTTCACTCTACAAAAGCCTACGTGAAGACGAGACCAGCTACGGACGAGCTACGGACCAGCGGAAAGTGTCCATAAACCACACACGGCCCCAGCGTGGGCCAGTGCCCGGCACGTACGGAGCCCTCGGGCCTGCACAGCAGACAGATCGCTCCGGTCAGACACGGCACAGGGCACGAATGAGACGTGTCGCTGCAGAGCAGACGCGGACGGCGAATCAGACATCCGCGTGACGCGAAACCACACCACGTCCCCAAGCACCAGGGAGACGCAAACGCGGACCGCACGCCTTCCGAGCTGACGGAGGTTCACGAAGCGGTGAACACGCCGACTCGCCGGCGGGGGCGTGGAGAAGCCGGGACCGCGAAGCCCGCGCGGCTGCTAGAACGGCGCGGCGATTTCTCACTTAAACGGGTCGACGCTCCCAAAGAGCCCACGAAGCAGCCACCGCCAGGGTCTAAGCCCCCCGCCGCGAGAAGCGGCAGGGTCCCTGCCCTTCCTCCCCAGCCTCTGCTTTGAAAACGCCCGAGGAGAGGAGCCGGGGCGTCCCCGGAGGGGACCGGAGCGTGTGCGTCGTGGGGCCGCGTTCCCGTCGCTTACTTAGAACTTCGCCCTGGACTGCTCCCTAGAAGGACACGGGGGCCGCATACCTTGGCCCCGTATAAGTCCGAGGTCTTCATCAGGAACTCCGCGGAGGTCCGCACGGTGACCCCGGTCGTCTCGCACTGCAGGACACAGTTTTCCAGCGTCGTCTTGCCACGGTGGATGACTGCGGGGACAACGGCCGAGAGCGGTGAGGCGTCACGGGGCTCTCCCCACAGAGAAATGGCCCCGAGCTGCCCTCGGCTCATCTAAACACCTGGGCGGCTCCCGCTTAAACCTGGTGATCGGAACTGCAGATGCGTGATGTTTCACACGACTAGTCTGAGTCATTTTGGGAGATCTACAAGCAGCGTTCCGCCACGAAACGGACCCGCTTCCGAGAACAGGCTGAACTATTTGTCGCTTCGGAACCAGCTGCCTAAGCCGCCACGCTACATACGTAAGCAACCGGTCAGCCGTCCGGACACTCAGGAGCGGCGTTTCCCTCACTGTCGCCCCCCGGGAGGGCAGCGCTTCCGTTCGGGCCGGGCACTCACTCAGGATCCCTTCCACGGCATCGTGCTGCACAAACTTTATGCTCGAGATTCTGACGTCCGCGCCCGTGCAGTCCACGAAGGTGTCTCCCTTGCCACACTTCTCTATCACCACGTCGTCGGGCAGGCCATACCCTGGTGGGGAAGTGGGGGGCCACTCAGGACGGGAACGGCAGACGGCCTCGAGCGACCCCGGACGCTAGGAGACCCGCCAACCCAGGTGCGTCGAAATAAAATCTGATTGTCCCCGCCCCGTGTTTAGCTCACACCAGGGTCTACAACTTCCAACGACGCCGCCTCGCCGGCCGCCGCGGCAGAACTGCCACCTGATGACACCTGACCAGCGCGGCCGCGAACCCACTGAGGATCCGCTAGAAACAATGAGCAATCCCAGGGCCTCAGGGCTGGGCCAAAGCGCCTTAAAGCATTTAACACTCGTGACATTTTTCCAACCCTGAGCCTATTATTCTAATATAAATCAGGTTTCGAAAAGCCCAAGCAGTTTTCCAGATTACCTCATTTAATATTCACCTAAACAGATTGACTTAAAATCTGAAAAATGAACTTAAAACTGTTTTAGCCATTAGAAAAATAGGTCTATTGAAAAACGCTGACTCTTTACGCGTCTCAGTCAAACCAGCAATGGGGGCCGAGCCCCCGAATGGCTTCCTGACAAGGGGAGAATCCGAACCCAGACCCCTGCCTGACCGCTTCGCAAAACATGGCCACTTGGACCGGCCGGGAGGAGGGACCCGCTGAGAAGGGGCCGCTGCTCGCGGGCGGCAGAGCCGGGCCCAGACAAGCCGGCCAGGCTTGGGGTGCCCCCCGCCCCGAGAGGGGCGCAGGGCACTCGCACACGGCCCGCGGGGCCTGCGGGCTGGCTTAGGGGCGGCTTTTCCCTGACTCTTTCCACGTGTCTGCCCGTCCTGCACGTTTCCCACAAGAAACACTGTTCTGTATCATCAGGGAAATGAAAACTAGAAAAGGAATTGCTGTATTGAGAAAAACTGAGACGGTGACATACACAAGTCGGGCACCCTGAGCCGTTTAAAACGTAAACCCTCACCCGAGGACCAAAGGTCCAAACGGGGAAGAACCGTACTATGCGCACTGAGAAGACCCTGTCCCTTGCGGGCACGCAGCGTGACCCTGTGATGGTGGCTGCCGGAGGCCGGGCCAGCTGTGGGACAGGCGCCGACCGCCCCCGGGAACCAGCAGCGGCAGGCACCCCACGACCCACAGACCAGCCGCCCGTCTCCGCGGTCCCGGGGATGCCCCGTGGGCAGAGCTGGCCGCCGCGCGCTGACTCCCGGGAAGCTGACGGTCACTGACGCCGCCCGGGCAGCTACGTTACGACCTCCTCACTGGCCCGCCACACAGTCTATAACGACGTCGAAGGGCAAAGTGTTTCTGTTGCAGTGATTTGTTCTGCAGGTGCGTCATGCACACGCTCACCTCTGTCATGTCAAACGTCGGAGAGGAGAGGAACAAAAATTACGCACACGAACAGAAGAGGGGGCCGGGCGGCGAGCCGGGGGCCAGCGGGACACTCATGCCCGGCCTCGCCCCCGGCAAGGAGTCCTGACGAGATGAGGATGAACAGCGCGGTGTAAGCGGTTTGCGAACGGCTGCACGAGCCGTGAATGACACGTGATTTCTGCACCAGCCTGAGGCTGACTCGAAGAGCTTTTGGTAAATAGTTGAACAGGTGCACCCAAATTTGACATGTTATGGAAAAATACGAGACTAAGATGAATGACTAGAAAGTAACTTAAACCTAGTCCCCAACCTTTGTGGCGCCAGGGCCCGGGGCCCCTGTGAGCATCTACGGCCTGACGACCCGAGGCGGAGTGGAGGCGGTGATGCCAGCGCCAGGAGCGGCTGCAGACGCAGACGGAGCTTGGCTCGCTGGCCCGCCGCTCGCCTCCTGCTGGGCGGCCCGGCTCCTGACAGACCACGGACCGATACCGGTCTGCAGCCCAGGTGTTGGGGACGGACCCCTGCTCGAAATGCACAAGGAGACTATAACTGCTAAAAAGTTGTTTTTAATGGAAGCTTTCAACATTACTGTTCTCAAAAGTATATTCTGGTCAAGATTCAAAATTTTTTGTGACAATCGGTGAGCTTTTAAAAAAATTAAGGTAAGATTTTTGGTCCAATTTCAAGTTGGACCTATACCTCCCACAAAAATAATTCAAATTTAGAACAAGAAACCATGCACCAATGTATCTGCAACCATTATGAAATGAGAGTAAGCAACAGATGGAAAAAATACTAAGCTTTAAAAATACATCGCGGGGAATACTTCCTATTCTAGAAATGAGGCTTCCTTTCCGGGAACCGCCTGCAGCCTGGACGGTGAGCTTCCTCCTGAGGCTCCTCGTCCCTAGGTGCTCGTCCTCCCAGCACGCGACGCCACAGAGAGCCACCCCTCGCAGGCGCTCGGGCGCTGAGGCCGTGCCCCAGGGGGGCGGTCGGTGTCTTCTGAAGCGTGTCACGCGTGGGAGTTCGGGCGTGTGACCTTCCGCACTCACCTTCCAGCTCGATGGAGTCGGCGATGGAGAACGTGCCGGGCACCATGTAGCGGCCGGGACAAACGATGACGGTGTCGCCCTCGTAGCAGGCGTTTACAGCAGCCAGCGGGTCACTGTGGAACTAGGAAACCCCCACCCACGGACAATGCGCACCCCGAGAGCACCCTGGGGATGCCTCCCGGCGCCCTCCCGGCCCACCGTCGGGGGAGCCAGCATCGCCTGCGCACAAAGCGCACGGGTCACGGAAAACCCACCCGGGGGCGCCCCGTGACACCCCCGCAGCAGTCAGGAAGCCCTGGGGTGAATCAGAAGGAAAAGAGCCCCATGGAGCAGGAAACTCCTCCCACCTGAATTTCAGTGTCTTCCTCACAAGGCTCCTGACAAAGCCTGTCCCTGAGCAGAGACTGCAGCAGACCGGTCATCATGGCGGGGGAGACCACGTGGGTGACCTTCTGGCCATTGGCTCGGACGCCCTTTGCTTGGATGTTGGAATTCTTCTGATAACCAAACACATACCTGAAAGAAGCCAACAGGCCGGTCAGAAGGGCCGCTGACCGGCCGCGGACGGGGACGCACCGGCCCGGGACACAGACGCGCCGACCTCAGCAGAGGGTTCTCGATGAGCTTCAGCTTCTGTTTCAGCTGCTCGATCTCAGAATACAGCTTCAGCCCCTCCACCATGGAGAGGTTCTCCTGCTCCGTGTCCGCGTGGCAGCTCGACAAGCTGCTCCTCAGGTTCGAAAACTTCCGGTAGCTCTCCTCGCACTGAGACAGCAGGCTGCGGTAGTCGCCCACGAGGCCCGACGGGACGCGGTCCTCGAGGATGTCATAGTGCCTGCGAGGTGAAAGGCAGCTGAAGGCCCCGCCCGCCTCCTGCGCCGGGCGCTCCAGGCGCCACGGCGTGAAGGTCGTGGACTCTGCTCCCGAGACGTCCCTTTTCTTGTCCCTTAGACCCGAGCCTTTGTGCCGTAGAAACACTGAACGTTTGCATGGCGGTTTGTGATCATTCTTTAAAAATGAGGAATTAATTTCCCCGCGTGTTAGATCCGAAATCTTAAGTGGGTCACGGGGGGCGGTCGGGGCGGGGACGGGAGGGGAGTTTCATCAGCGTTTAAGGTTCCCACATTGACGGAAAACCCACAGCAGACGCGGTTCGCACGACCTCGTCCTTTCTCGCATGCAGGCACCAGGGCACGCCACTCCCTGGGAAGAGCATGAGAGTATTTCAAAAACATAAGTCTTTCGAGATTCTGAGAAAGAACCAAAGTGCGATTAAAACAGAATAATCTGCATTGGACAACGTTTTTGGCACTTAAAATTTACTGCTGATTTATATACATACAGAACAAAAAGTATTTCTAGATGCAATAATCTGAGGGTAGAACCAAGTTTACAAATGCAAAATTAATGGATCTGAAAATAAACTGCCACATGACTGCCGTTACCTGAAGTTTTAAAATACCCGCTTTATTTCTCAGTTTAAAGGCTATTTATTGTCTGACATGTGCCTGAGGCCAGGGCACCCCAGCCTTGGCTACAGGAGAATCACGGGGAGCTCTGAGAAGTACTGGCGCTCAGGTGCCCACCCAACCAATTAAACCTGTCTCCAGAGAGGGATTTTTTTCGAAGTTCCCTGGGGACTCTAATGACAGCCAGGGTTGAGAGCTACTGCCTCAGATGATGTGTTTTAAACTTAGTCACGCTCTAAATGAGATGAGGAGAAAAAACAGAACCACATCCTTGACAAACTGACGTCAAGTTTCAGTGAACATTCAAACAGTATTTAAAACAAATAAAAAATACATTTTTTTCCTGCTGTTTAAGCAAATGAATTAAGTGAAGCTTGAAAAGCAAGGATGTTTTCGGTTTGGGTTCATCCATGGCCGTTTAAACACATTCTAGAAATCTCCTTGGCAAACAGGAAATCAAGGTCTGAACCACTGACTGCCACGTCGAGTCCATTACATGAAGATCGAGACTCAGATCTTAAAGTGACTGTCGGGGCGTCTCCCACGCCTGTGCCAATCAGCCTGCTTCTTCTCATGACCGCAACACCCCGTGGGCTGGATGCCACAAACCGGCCTGTCTCAGCCACGAGCCTGGGCGCCGGGGGCTGTCGTCGGAAGGAGGGACACCTGCCGCGCAGTGTGGCCTCAGCCCGGCACCGCGGCCGCCCTGGGAGCCCCGCCCGCTGGCCGCTCTCCCCCGCCTCGGCCCAGGGCCCTTGCTGGAGTCGGCCCACACTCGAGAACGTCCCAGCTCCTCCTCCGCAACTGACACGCGCCTCACACTTTCCCACCCGCCTGACGTACTAGGTGTGTGCGTAAGTCGCTTCCTGCTTGCACGAGTAAGGCTGTCAAATCCGAACACCGTTTTTTCCAGGTAAAGATCAACTTTGCCAGATACACGTGGGGTTCGCCTACCATTGCATTCCACCTGGGTCGCAACCAGGCACCGCTCGCAGGAGCAGGTGCATCGAAACTGGGAACCCCGCAGGCGTACTGCGAGTCTGGCACGTCACTGCACATGTGACGGGAACACTGACCCCACGGCCAGTTTGGGAAGAGCTGAAATCAGACACATGGAATCGAAACCAGGCGGCACCGTTAACCTGGCTTTTCACCTGTTTTTCACTTATTGCTTCCTACCTAACCAAGAGAAACTTACTAAATGAAATAGGGTTCCACGGAGGTGTGCAAGGTCACGGCCTTGTCGCACGTAACCAAATCGTCTTTCGCACGGGGAAATGCCTTCAATACACGGTCCCCTGCTTGCGAGCGAGCGCAGGCTCTACTGCATTCTCCAGGCGGGGGGGGGGTGGGAATCGCCCAGGTGGGAAACGGGGCCTGGCGCTGGAGCGCCATCTGCTGGACGGAGGGCCACGTCGCACAAAGCCGGGAACAACTGGGTAGAACGGCTGATTAGGGGTATTTCTGTACGGAAGGGTTTTTCCTACTAAAATATGACAAATTAGAAGAAGGTGTTTAGGTGTTTTGGAAGTTTTTATTCGCCACCACTAACTATTTAGTATTTTCATCTATTTGTCAAATACGATTTGAGGACAAGACCTTGACAAAACCACCTGAGATAAATCTATTAGTTTAGACTGATGTTTTACTGTAGGAATTGGAAGCCACCTACTCTAAAAAGTTAAAGCAGAAAACGTCTTCTAGCATTCCACTGATTTCACTGTTTTTCAAATAATTGTTTTTGAATCTAACAAAGGGTTTTTTTTAAACGTTAGCTCAAGATTTATTCAGATTTACAAAACATCGAGCTGTTAGATGTTCTTGAACTCTTTTAGGCTCAGTTTATAAAACACAGAAAGTAGGTTTCTCCGCACGAGTTTCGCGGGTCTGCCCCTGCCTGCGGGCCCCGGAGGGCACCCACACGCCGCACCCACACGCCGCACACCACACGGGTGGGGCTAACGCGCAGACGGCCGCCCTCCCACACGCCAGGGTCACTGGTGACACTCACAGTCTCAGCCGAGGTTCCACACATCTGACAAAGTAGTCGTCCTCGTCCTCCTCCTCCTCATCCCAACTCCTCCAAATGTGTTGGTAGAAAAACCTGGAATGGAAGCGAGCACCGCTCGGACTCAATCACTGGCGAGAGGGCTCGGGAGTAAAGCCAGCGGCTCCCCCGCTGCACGTGACAGCCACGGTCACACGCGGCCTTTCTGCACTGGCCACAGATGCTTTTCTACAGCGCTGGTTCTGTTGGGACCTTCTTACTAGAACTATGTATTGACTATCTGTGAGTAGGTGGCAAGGCCATTTGCTGAGACAGAAAAGACTGGGAGAGAATCAGGTTTGGGGTTAAAAACAGAGAGCTCTGTTCTCGCCATGTCAGGGCCAAGACGGCCACCTGACCTCCGGGCGGGTGGTGTCGAGTGCAGATGATCTGCGGGCTCAGAGCTCAGGGAAGGGGCAGGGCAGAGGTCACTGTGGGACCGGTCGGTGTACTGCGGCGTTACAGCAAGAGATGAGAGCATCTGGGGACATCCGAGGACGCAGTTCTCAACCCCGGCTGCACGTCAGACTCCCCCGGACGCTTCTAACAACTATCCCCAGCCCGCAGCCAGTTCACTAGATCAGAATCTCTACAGGAGAGGGGTGCGGGATTCAGATTTGTTACAGCTCTCCAAGTGATTTAACCAGTTTTTTATTACGGAAAACCTCCAGCCTGTGCAGGAGCGAGCAGTATCGCGCGCACCGCAAACCCGCGCGCCGTGCAGCTCAGCATCACCGCGTTTCTGGCCTCGACGCCGCCCGCACCCGCTCCTCCTACCTGACGTGCTCCACGGCCAGCGCCGTCTGGTCGAAGGCCCCCGACTCGTCGAACACCACCCACAGCTCCTGCAGCGGCAGCTGGTGCCCCTTCAGGTCGAGGAGCTCGCTCACGCTCTCCACGGTGAACGTGCTCACGCGGGACTCGCACAGGTGCGGGCGGGCGAGCCTCACCACGGCCTTCAAGGCCGCGAAGTCCACGTCCGTGACCTGCAGGGTAAACGAGGCGACTCGGCAGGCGGAAATCAAGAGCCACCTGCACAGGTGAGCCCCGCGGAGAGCCCGGTCGTTTCGAGCGTGTCCTGGGGCGGGGGAGCCCCCTTCCACAAGGCAAAGGCCAACGTGTCAGGCCTGGCTTTTCCCAGCGGAGCTTACACTGTGACCGTGGAAACCAACCAACAAGACTGTGACAAGGTTGGTGACAAGGGCGTGTCAGAGAACAGCTAGCAGGGGTGTGGTCAGCGCAAGTCACTTCAGGGCCTGGATGAGAAGGGTGAGGAGGAAGCAGCCGCCCCAGGGCAGGAAGGTGCGCAGGGCCGGGGAGCAGGGCCGGGGAACGGGGGTGGCTGGGTAGCCGGCCGAGCAGAAAGGCGAGTTTCCTGCCGGAACCAAGGGAAGGAAATGGTGGGGCGGGGGCAGGATGAGGAGCCAGAGAGCAGACCCCGGGCCCAGTAAAAGCGCTGGAGGCTCTAAGCAACAGGACAGCGGGTTCTCTGTGGAAACCGAGTCTGGCGGCTTCTGGAGAACCGACTCGGGGGTGGGGGGGCACGGGGTGGCGATCACCGCCAAGGCTGAGGGTCAAGAGCCACAGGGAAGATGCGAAGATGGGGCCGGAGCCAGTGGCACCCCGGGGCTCGGCCGGAGGCCGGCGTGTTTCCCAGAGGGCAGAGCGAGGAGCAGGCGCTCCCCGACTGAACATTTCCGTTCCACGGGGCTGGTGGGGTCCACGTAACAGACACGGAGAAACACGCGCGGCTGTGACCAGGGCAGATCCAACGGGAAAGGCCCAGCGAGCTGAAACCTGCGGCTGTGACCAGGGCAGATCTAACGGAAAAGGCCCAGCGAGCTGAAACCTGCGGCTGCTTTTCCTGCCTGCGCTGGCCACGTCGTGGAGATCGACCCGCAGTGACACATCTGTCAGGCAAAACACGGCCAGTCTTCAAAGGCCTCTTTGGCCTGAGCTGTGACTGGGCTATGACTAAGGTAAAAAATTAACTGAAGCTCCAGTGATGTCACGATCAGGCCTCTCTGTTTTTCCGATGGCTTAGGATCCACTTCCCTTCTCGAAGGGCTCCGATGCCCGGACCTCTCCACCCTCCTCGGCAGACTCTAAGATCCACGGAGCGCGCCGCTCGCCACGGCAGCGAGAGGTGGAGAATGCGCTGCTTCCAACCGGCTCAGGAAGTTTCATCAAAAATAAGCGCTTCGGCTGTGACAGTTAGAAGGACAGCTTTTAGCTAGAGACAGATGTCTTACCGAGAGAATTAAATTTACCTCAACCAGCACCTCGAACACGCTGGTGTGCCAGACCGCCCGCCAGCCCGATGGTTCGAGGACCTTCTCCAAGAACTCGGCTGTGAACTCCCTCACCTCGGAGGCCTTGCAGTCAGCTGTGAACGGATTAGACACAACGGGAGTTGGGATGCTTGCTGAAGCAGACGAGCCAACAAACCCACTTACGCCCACCTGCCCGGAGCCCAGCACCGGCAGCCGGGGGCCCTGGGCGACGCGGCAACCTCCTCGTGGACTAAAAAGATGGAAGAAGCAAGACGCGGAAAGGACGCACCTAAAATGTAGTCCTGGTAGGCTCTGAACCGCTCGTAGAACAAAAGATGACTCGTTTGGAACATTTCTGGGAAATTCGTTTTTCCTTCCAGCACGAAACTGGGTAAACTGGTCCCTGGCTTGTCACAGTCACCGCGGTCACTGCACGAATCTTCATCTTGGAACAAACCTGAAAGAACCACTGAAATGAGCAGGCCCGGCTGCCCCCAACGTCCGAGCAGAGCACAGACAAGGAGCTGGGTACGATGCCCGACGTGGCTCCGCTGTCGTCAGAAGGAACCAGCGTTACTTAAAACTGCGAGCCTGTGGCAGGTTAGGCTGTCCCATCCTGTGAGGGCTCTCGCGAGGCGGACGAGGGGGGCCGCGACTTAATCCGGCGGAAACCGCCCAAGTTCTGCGTGGTCAAACATCTCAGTCTTTTTTTCCCCCTCAAAAGTTTCGTAAAGCTGCATGAAAATACACGCCTTCCCGAAGGAGTGAAGCCTCCTCTTGCTGTCTGCAATCTCGGCCTGCCAGGGGCCCCACAAACAGAGAGGAGATCCCCCTGGTGATGCATGGCTTCCTGCGCCAAAGCTACTAGGTTCCTCCTCACTAATTTTAACGACTGTGTCTGCGGAAAAGATCAGAAAATGCCGATTGCATCAGGCTTGGCTTATGTGCTTATGCTTCATCAGGTGCGATCCGGCCAGAGGCACATCCAATTCTGTGTATACGACGTTTCTAATGGACATAACGACCACTAAGTGATGCTGAGGACAGCACCTGGACTGGCACAGTCGCTCCCGGGGTTCTGGGGGGTCTGAGGCTGTTACTAGCAGCGGTCTGCGCTCTTTCTCCCCCCGCCCGTCACACTTTCTCCTTCCTTCCACTTCTCTGCGCCTGTTCCGGCCACCAGAATTACCTGACAACACAGACGGCTGAAACGTACTCAAGGGCCCCCCGCTCGCAGACGCCGATGTACCTGAGGACACCGATACCTCACTAGCTGTGCCGCCGCCTCCCGGTGCGTCCTCGCCGATAAGGGGAAGGGGAAACTAGGATGCCTACTTCAATTAAACCCAGAGAATTCAAGATGTGTGAATGACAACAGTACCCATCACTTAATGCATGTGTGTTAAAAAAATCGTACATTCACCTCACACACGTTAGGTGGCTACCACCAAAACACAGAAAAGAAAAACTATCAAGAAAACAAGACTTGGCAAAGATGTGGAGAAAAGGGAGCCCTCGGGAATGTAAACTGGTGCAGCCGCTATGGAAAACAGTATGGAGGCTCCTCAAAACATTAAAAGTAGAATTACCATATGACCCAGAAATTCCACTTCTGGGTAATACTCGAAAGAACTGAAAGCAGGGTCTCAAGAAATATTTGTACAGTCACGTTCACGGCAGCTAAAACGTAGAAGCAACTCGAGTGTCCAATGGTGGAGGAATGGATAAGAAAAATGTGGTTTATACACAGTGGAATATCACCGAGCCTTAAAAAGGAAATTCTGCAACATGCTACAACGTGGATGAACCTTAAGCGCATCATGCTAAGTGAAATAAGCCAGTCACAGGAAGAAAAATACTGTGATTCTACTGATGAGTTACTTAATAGTTAAAAATCATAAAGGCAGAAAGTATAATTATGATGGCCAGGGAGCTGGGGACGTTAAGTGTTCAGTAGGTAGTGTTAATGTAAGAACATCTACGCCAGGAAAGAATTTTATAAAAATTTATTTGAGCTAAACAGAGGATAAATCTAGGAAACAGACCAAGAAAAAAATGCCTCTGGCAGTTTGCAGCCTCTCTGTGCATTTAGAATTAAGGAGGAAATACAAAGAAGATTACAGGAAGGTAGGAAAAGGCAAGGCGGGGACTGGATTCCAGGATAGGCAGAGTGTGTCCTCTCTTGAGGGTGGTTACTTTGAGAGAGAGGAATTTCAAAGGTGTGTAAACCTAGGTGCACAGAAAGAAGGAACAGGCTCGTGAAAGGCAAAGGTGTGCCTGGGGTGTGACTGTCCTCCCGGACCTGTCCAGTTAGGAATTCCTGACCAGATCACACTGCGCGGTTACTTTCCAAAGAACCCCTGTTCTGGCCACAATAGTTTGTTTACAAAATGAAGAGTTATGGGGATGGATGGTGGGGGCGGCTGCACCTGTGAATGAATTTAATGCCACGCAACTGTTAAGACGTAAACTTTACGACCTGTGTTTTAACATTAAAAAGAATACCTTACTTCGGCACAAGTCTTTACAGCCACTTTGAATGGTTTATTTTCCAAACACGACTTCACTCCCTCTGCTGCATCTGGAGGGACCACTGGCTGGTTTCCCGATGGGAAAACTGAAGCCGAGCGACTCGAGTCAGTTCACGATTAGACCGAGGTCCTCCCCGAAACTGGCTCCCCTGACTGTGGGCCTGTCGCCCGCTCTCAGGGCGGCCACCCAGGCCGAGGCTCCTGTCCCTTCTCTCGGGAAGCGGAGCGCGGTCACCACCTCCTCTGACCCCTGAGACGAAGTGGAACCACGAGCCCCGGAAGCCCCTGCGGACGGACACCCGGGGCGGGAACTCCCTGCCGGGTCCAACGCCCTCCAGACCCCAGGACGCCGGGGTCGGACGGGGCGGGGAGAACGGGAGTCGCCCGGGACGCCTCCCGAGTCTGACGTCGGGGACTCGCGCAGCCGCCACCGCCACCAGGGCCCCTGCGTCCGGGGGGCCGTAGGCCCCGCGCCGCAGGCGGCTCCCCAGGCCGGCCCGGCGGGCACTCACCTGCCTCCTCGGCCGCCCAGCCCGTGCGCTCCGGCCCCGGCCCCATCGCCTCGGGCCCCAGCTCGCCAGCCGCCAGCAACCCGTCAGCCATTTCAAATTTCCGCGGGCGCCGCCAGCCCAGTAACGTGCTGACGCTCGCACTCCTGATTGGCTGGCGGCCGCGGCGCTCGGGCCAATGACAGGAGAGCTTGCGTGGCCGCACGCGCACGAGCCCCGCCGCGCCGGCCTGCGTCCGCCCCGGGCACAGCGCCACCTGCCGGCCGGGCGGACCGCCCCTCTCGTCCACGCTCCGGGTCTCTCATTCCCTGGGACGCACGGAGACACAGTTGGATTTGGTCGTGATTCGGAATGATTTCCAAAACACTAACAAGCCATGCCTGGAAGTGGAGTGTAGCAGAAAAGGCACCGGACGGAAAGTCAAAGCCGTAGTGACCAGACTTCTTGGTGGTGTCACTGGGCAGTCACTTCGCCTCTCAGACGCTCCGTGCCCCGTGGCAGCCGGGTATTGCCCCAGGTGGCTCCCTACCTTTCATCACAAGTCAACCTTTCCCTCCCCCCATTTCATTCACTGCCTGCACAGGCACACATGATACTCTCAAAGAATGGCTGATTAAATGTAATAAGTAAAATGTTTTGCCCGTATTTATCAATCAAAACCAACTATAACCTCCGATAACAACATTTATTGAGTACGGTGTGCAAGACACCCTCCTGCATGCTTTACCTGCATGATCTTATCCAAGCTTCAAAAGCCATTCTGAGGCCAGAAAAACTATTATTCCCATCGTACAGACGAGGAAATGGAGGCACTGAGAAGTTACGTGGCAGCCGGTTTAACCCAGCACCACCAGTAGAAACCAGCCAGACTCCAGAGGCCGCCCTTGACCGCCTCCGCCAGGCCAGGACTCCAGCTGAGGCAGGAGGGGACAGCAAAGGTGAGCGGATAGCCAGGGGGCACGAGAGCTCCGCAGCCTCATCACCGGGAAAACATCCACTCCACCCGCACTGAGCTAGTTCCTCTTACAAACCAAGTATGAAAGGGAGAAAGTCCAAAATTGTTAATAGCAACTTTATTCTCACTGGTGCAAAAAAAAAAAAATCATAATTGTATGATGCATTTCCCCCTAAATTTACAATAATGAAGGTTATACATAAATTATATAGATCACAAATTTTCTATTTTATACTATTTAGAACAAAATTATTTTGATAAATATGTCAGAGGACAACATAGGTTTAATGGATGGCCGAGTCCAAATATGCAAAATATAGCTTCTGGTTTTGACCATGGCGCTTTAAAATCCTCGAACATGCATTAATATAGTCTAGTTGTAGGGAAAATATTATACATGGCCTCATCTTGCATTTAGGGAAAAGCCCAAGCTGAACTTCACATACGGTATCCCTTTTCTCTAAATTAATCTCGAATTGGACTAGAGAACAAAGAGACAGACGCTTTCGGGTTAGTACCCCAAGTAAAGAAGAGAATTACACAATCAACAACGAAACAAAACAGAAAAGGAAGGAGAGTTTCATTAGTAGCTGAGAGAAGTGGTTTTTAAGTATTTTTGCTTTGTTTTGTTTTCTTTTGTTTTTTTTTACAGATCACAGGAATTTTAAATCGCAAATCAATCATGCTACTTGGGGTGATCAGACAGGCCTGAACACTTACGACGTGGATAACTCTGTTAAGGTCTTGAAGGTGAGCGTCCGGAGGTGCTGGGTAAAACACATCGCAGGTAAGAAACAGGAAACCTACCTCAGCATTTCTGAAAGGCACAATCTATGGAAGGAAAACCTAGGATAGCAGAACCCTCACTGGATGTACACGGAAAGGAGTGTGGTGAACCCGCCGCCCTCAAAGGACGAGGCCTTCGTAGATGGGCCCCTCGGATTCTGGCGATTCCCGCCTCAAGCGCAGATGCTCCAGCGTGTTATGAAAATGTTTGTTAATCTGCTCTGTTTCTTCACTGGACTCAAGATTTGGGAGGTCTTCTCGAATCTTTTGGATAAGCTGGTTCAAAACCTGAATCGTGACCTACAAAAAAAAGTGCACAATTTCATGGTTGAGCGTGTACTACAAAAAATAAAGGGCAATTTAATAAGAATGTTCTGAGGAGCTTACACTACTCATATCAATTCCCAGAATAATTATGGGAAAAAAAGCGATGAGAACATGATTCCTGGTTTAACAACTTTTGGCTATTTATCAAGAACAAAAAAATAAAAAATACAGAGCATCATGAACCAGAAGATCAAAAGCAAAATTATATTTAACCTACAAATCTTGACCACCTCTGTTATGCTAAAAGGATGATTTGTTGTTTAGTTAAGAATTATTCTAAATCTGTACATGATGACGGTTTGGTCCACTGTTCAGCATTTGTACATTATTTCGTCTCTTAAACACAGAGCCTATTTTTATAAACTATTTCTAAGCAAAAGGAATGAGAACTTCCTTGCATGTAAAGAGTACTTTCGTTAGAGATGCATCTCCACAGACAGGAGGATCTGGGAGAAATAAAGACCAGTAGATGGATTCTCTCAACTTTGACCCTTATAAACGAAAAAGAAATGTCAGGCCTATGGCCATGCCACCCTGAACAAGCCCAATCCCGTCTGATCTCAGAAGCTAAGCAGGGTTGGGCCTGGTTAATGCTTGGATGGGAGACCACCAAGGAAAACCAGGTGTTGTAGGTGTTAACAAAAAAATCATTAAAAAAAAAAAAAGAAATGTCAGAATGCTAAGCTTTTGTGCGTATTGACTCTAAGAGCAGGAAAGGAAAATATAGTTCCCCAGAAACACTTTGTTAATTCACTTACCGCATCATTCTCCTTCTCATAAAAATAGATATATCTGTTCAGAATTTCTATAAAAAGCTGCACTTGTAGAGAGGGGTCCATGCACTGATTTGCTATTTTTAGGGCTTTCTTTAGGCATTCCATTACCCTCTTGCCTCCGTGAAGCTGGAATAAAGGGGAAGGGAGGAGCATAGAAGAGATTAATGAGTCACGAGTGTCCCTTCTCACACAGGGGACACACACAGCGGCTCTTTCGTGTTTTAAAGGGACATGACGAATTTAAATCCTCTTCATTTTTTAAGAACGTAGTTATATTTTAAAATAAATGTTATGTTTTATATACTTATATGCTAAATGTTGTATATTTACATACAGCCATACGTAGGAGATATCACAGGTTTGGTTCCAAACCACCACAATAAAGTAAATATCACAATAGAGCAAGTCACGCCGATTTTTTGGTTTCTCAGTACATATGAAAGTCAGGTTTACATGTAGTCTAGTAAATGTGTATTGAACTATGTCTAAAAAAAACCCCAATGTGCACATCTTAATTTGAAAGTACTTTCTCGCTAAAAGACGCCACCCATCGCCTGGACCTCAGCGAGCCGAGTCCTTCCCACTGGCGCGGGTCCAGCCCCGCCACTGCCGCTGCCACTGCGGCCTAGCTGGGGCGTCGCAGGCTGGGGCCGGGGCCACGGCGGCAGGTCCCTGAAACACAGGGCAGCGAGGTCGGCCTCACCTTGGCCTTTCCTTTCTCCAGCGACCGCTCTGCAGCGCGCAACACGGTCCCACAGCACTTTGCCCGCAGAACTTTCAGAACCAGGGACAGCGCCAAGCCCAGCCGCTGCCTCTGCACCTGCCTCTACACGGCATCCCAAGCCCCTTGCGGGCGCCGCCACGGTCTTCACCAGAGACCACGTTCCCGGCGGCTCCTCGCACTCAGGCTCCGTGGCGAGGTCGCCGCAGAGCAGTCGCACCAGTGGCCCCACTTCCTGTTCCGGCTCTCCCGCACTGACGTCTGGGGCCCTTGAGGTCGCCCACGAGGGCTGGAATCTACATCTTCCGCGCTCGGGCGAGTGCTGACGTCTGACCTCCTCCCTGGAACCATGTGCGCTCTAAACGGCTTCTGGCATGCGGGGTCCTTGCCGGGCTTCCAACTGACTTCACCCAGACCCGTCGGAGGAGCCACTGTCTGTCGCGGCTGTGGCCAACGGGACGTGCTTCTCGAATAATAAGACTCTGAAGCTGAAGTGACCCCTTGGGCCATGGGCTGCGGGTGGAGGCCGTGTCCTCAAGCACGAAGGCTACATCAGTCTCGTGTCCGTCACCACCGGAGCTCGTGGGTGACCAGGTGCACCGTCGGCGAGCAGAAATATTTTGAAAAGAACCTTCCGAGAAGCAGGTGTCAACAGTGGCCTTAAAATACTCAGCAAGCCACGCTGCAAACAGATGTGCCGTCACCCGGCTTCGCCGTCCATTCATAGAGCCCGGGCAGAGTGGGTTTAGCAGGATTCTTAGGGACCCGAGGATTTTCAGAATGGCAAATGAGCACCGGCTTCAACTTAAGGTCACCAGCTGCATGAGCCCTGCCAGGGGAGGCGGCCCGTCCTCTGAGCTCTGAAGCCCGGCCCGGCCTCCCCGCCAGCTACAAACGTCCTAGACAGCACCTTCTTCCAGCGCGAGGCTGCGTCGTCTCATCAGAAACCCGTCGTCTGGAGGAGCCGCCTTCACGCACGGCCTCAGCCAGACCTTCTGGAAAACCTGCTGCTCCCCCCGCACTTCCGTTACGGCGCCGGCTTCTCTCCACCTCGGCCCCGGCGACCCAGCCTCTGCCCGCTTCAGAGACGGGGACCGGCCGGTCGGTGGAGCAGTCAGAACACACTCAGCACTCACCGATTAAGTCCATGCTGCATGGGTGTGGTCTGCGGCACCCCAAGACAACGACAACGGTAACATCATAGATCACTGATCACAGACCGCGACCAGCACGACCATGATAAAGAAGCTGGAAATACTGCGAGAATTGCCGAAATGTGAGACACGTGAAGTGGGCAAATGTGGCTGGAAAAACGGTGCCGACAGATCCGCGCGGTGCAGAGCTGCCACAAACCTTCAATCTGTAAAAACGCAGTGTCTGCAAAGTGCAAATCCCAGGATGCACCTGTGTCACGTGCATCTTAAAGGCAGAGGTGTGAACCCGTTCTGTCACGACACCCTCGGAGTGGAGGCGTCACTACAGGACGTAAATATGCATTCCTTTCCTTTCCATTTAACAAAACCAAGCAATTTTCCCCGTCCGGTCACTAAGGACTCCCATGCTTTGCCTCCAGGGCACAAGCGCCAGTGGCCGCCCCTGCTCGGACCCCCGGGCCACCTACCTCCTCGCCGTTTCTGTCCGTGTTCCTGATGGGCCAGAAGAGGTGGGCGCAGGTGCTCACGGCTCGGCCCTGGTCCGGCTTCTTGAGCAGCTTGGACGCGGCCAGGGCGCACTGCGTCCGCAGCGGCTCGTGGTTCTCCTCGCTGAAGCACTTCATCCTCTCGAACGTGCCGATGATCAGCGTGATGGCCGCCAGCTGCGCCTTCGAATCGCTGATCTCGTCTTCGTACAGAGAAAACGCCTGGCGGACACGGAGCGGAAGGGGCCTCTGGGGGTCAAGCACCAACTCGGGCGTTCCCCGAAGTCCCCGCCTGGAGGGCGCAGAACGTGCGCCCTCCTGGCGGCGCCCGACACCGCTGACACGGCGACGATGCCGACGAGCTGCCACGAGGACACCTGTCCTCCCTGTCGTCTAACCCAGGGTCCCCGAACAGAACCATTCCGCAACAGTTTTACCGTAATCCACCCATCACGGTAAAATCTTCAATCCCGTTACCGCCCAGGCAGTGAGGGGTTTTCCTGCTCGGAAGCAGGCAGCATGGCCGGTTCTACGAAGTTCCCGGTCAGGGGGAAGGGGTGGTCAGGAAGCCAGGGGCAGGAAGCCCATGTGCGCTGCCACCGCGGCGCGGACAGGGGACCCAGCGCAGCAGAGCGGATTCCACAACCCGCACGGGAACGGGCTCTCACCTGGGACATAAACTCGTAGGCGACCGTTTCGTGATTCTCAAAGCCGATCTCCCCGGCGGCGAGCGCGCCCTGCAGGAAGAGCCGCAGCGGCAGCTCCGCCAGCTCCGCTTTGATCAGCGCGCTGATCGTCTGGTGAGCGAAGGAGAAAATCTTCTGGCATTTCTTCTCCCACTTGTCATCCTGAAACCAAAAAAAGTTGTTGAATTACCTTACGTTCAAGATGAACTTGCTCACACACACTTATTTCACGTAAAACTTCTACAGGACAGTCCGAGAGCGACCATGGTGAGCTCCCGGGTTCCTGCTGTCATCTTTCTTCTCTGGCTCATTTACGAAGCACAGCAGTAAACCGAACAGATGTTCTCTCGAAACATCCATCTGAGATCGCTGGCTCTGCAATCTTTAAATATTAGGAATTGGTTTCTATTCTTATCAGAAAAGCAGCACAAAAATGTTATAAAAGTAATTATTATGATGTTGGTTATATGTTGAAATGACATCTTTCACATATATGTTAAATATATTATTTAAAAAATAAAAAAGAAATAGATAAAAAAGAAAAGCAACACGTTCCCAAACTGGACAAAATGAAAATGCACACAATCATCCCCAAATCTGTCTCCGCCCGGCAATAATCACGGACTCCGTTCAGGTGTCCGCGTCTCCCTGTCTTCTTCCTTTGCAGAGGTCACGCGGCTGCGACGTGTGGGCACAGGTTTGCTGTGTTTTAAGGTCACTCTCTGAGGAGTTACACTGGGCTCCTGCTGGTGCAATTTGCATCAAACTTCTTTTCTACTTACTTTGTTGTAACAATTTTCCTCACGACGCTAACGTTATTTGAAGTCATTTTAATCACTAGAAAATATTCCACAAACTGGACGGAGCATAATTTACTTGACTCTTTCCTTTCGGAAAAGATCTGTAACAGCATAATGAACGATCTTTATACGCAAAGCTTTACTGAATCCCTAATTACTTCTGTAAGATAAATTCTCAGCAGTGTAACTACTGGACCTGTTACAGCTCTAGTTACATCCTGCGGGAATTTTCACGGAGACGAGTGACTGACCGGGGATGGACCCCCACCGCGCCACTGCCACCGCGGCTCCTGCGCTGCCTTTCCTCTTCACCAGTCCGACTCCTCAAAAGCTTCGCTGCTGTGCTTACTAGTGAGGTTTCGATGTTGCACCCATGTCTGACCACCCCAATTTCTTATTAAAGCGATCGGCTCTCTTCCTTTTTAGGAGAGAACAGGGAGGGTGGCCCTGCGGACTCAGGGCAACGAGCCGGGCAGAGTCCGCGGTGCGGGCCGTGGCACCAGCGCTGCGCTCACAAACGTCTCCCCTCACGGCGTCGGGAGCGGCTGCACGGAAGGCTGGCCAAAAGCTGCTGCGCCCAGCTGGCAGGTGCCCCGAACAAACCCCGTGTCTGCCTTAGCTGAAAATCAGGGCTACTGAGGTTCGTTCCTTAGCATGCACCTGACCGCTGACGCTCCAGCAGTCAGACCGAGGGGTTTTCTACAAAGCCGCACCACTCAAGACCGAAGCCATGATTCGGCTGGGGAAAGGAATAAGCTCATAAAAAGGTATTCAACTGAAAAAGTGACTCCATCGCAGGCTTTCGGAGAGAGGCGATGCGCCCTGCTGGGCCGTCGCCGGGCGGAGGGAGGGGACTGCTCTCGCCCGGCGCACACCGCGGCCTCCGCACGGGGTGGGGGGCTGCACCAACCCCCGCAGGCTGCGCCGCGAGGACCCCGAGAACCACGGATCTCTCACCACGGGAAAGACTCCCGGCACAAATTCACACTGTTCGAGCCTCTCGTTTCCCAGTGCTCTCACGTGACCCCTCAGCCAGCACGTGACCCGCCCCCATGGCCCTGAGGACACTCAACGCAGGGCAAGCAATGACCACGTTACTGGAACCGGGGTTTGTCACCCGGCTGCTTTCGGATGTGTTTGAAATTTTACGTAACGATAAACTAAGATCCACACACGGGGGGAGGAAAAGGAGAAAAAGAAGCGACATGCTTAAAAGCAAACCCACCACTTTCGCGCTGTCCTTGTAGCGGAACGCCAGCTGGTACGCGGCGAACACCAAGGGCGGCAGCGTGAAGCGGATCCGCTGGTTCCCGCCGGCCCCGAAGTGCTTCCGCGCCGTGTTTAGAATCTGATGGGACGAGAAGAGACCGAGACGATTCGTCTTTCCTGCGCTGTGATTGATGGCTCTGATCGCCCTGCCGCTACCGGCTTCGGGACACACATGCCCTGCCGGGCTGCTCGGCGGGCGCTCTGCCTTCTTACCTCGCGAAGTCACTACAGCCACCCTGGGGACAGAGGCCTGAAAACTCCTCTGATACAGCAGGGAGGCTGTCCTCCCCAGGGAGTGGGGCCTTAAAGGTCCCTGCAGGCAGGTGACCACTGGCTGCACAGGAAGGCGCCCCTGCTAACCACTGCATCCATTACAAGACAAAAAGGAAAACACACGTAAGCACGCGTGTGACACGGACACGTAAGGGACTCAGGCAAAAACAGGCACAATCGGCCCGTCACCACGCACAAACGACAGACACATGGGCAGCGTGAGAGGCCACGGCGCCCAGAAAGGGTCACCGGGGCGGGTCCGAGTCTCCCACCGCACCACCCGGGATCAGCTGCTTTGCACACTGCTTAGGAAGCAGCACAAGAGTGTCGCTGTGACAGGAAGGGACCTGCAGGAGGAAGGCAGGAGCCCCCTCGAACCCGGGTGTCCGTCACGGCACCTGACACTCCGCCTCGTGGGACCACTTCGCCCCAGCAAGAACGAGGCCGCCATCGGCACCCCCTTTCACTAAATTCCCCGCTAGCCGTCTGCAGTGCTCGGGCGACAGGTTCTGTTCGTGCCACAGAGGCTCCGGGGACTGTGGTAAGGGAAGGGAGGGCCGCGTCTGACTGTTCTGCACCAGGAAATGGAGTTAAGAAAAAGGCAACCTGACTTTTCAAGTCTTTTCACACATCTTCAATGTGCCAACCACATAGGACCTACATATGCAAGCCTTGGACGCACAACTCAATTGAATGTAAGGATGGTTGCTGATTCTTTAAAAGCAACACAGCTTAGGACATGGCTCCAGAGTGTAGCGAGCGGTTAGCACGTCTGCTTTACACGCAGAGGTCCTGGGTTCACGCCCCAGTGGAGCCACGGTCCGTGGTCTACAGTCTATGGCCCTGCCACCCTGAGGAAGCCCGATGTCTGATCTCGAAAGCTAAGTAGGGTCGTGCCCGGTTAGTACTTAAATGAGAGACCACCTAGGAAGACCAGGTGCTGTAGGCGTAAATAATAATAAATAGTAAAAAAATAAATAAGTAAAAGCAACACGGTTTTAAAAACGAGCATGGAAATGATTGCTGGCCACCCAGCTGAAGGACAGGCTTTCCTGCGGTCCCGAGGAAGTCTCCCGAAGGAACCAGAGCGACCAGCGTGTTCCTCCTGAGCTCCGGAGGTTCACACTTGTGGATTTGTAGATACAAAGCCACGGATGCCACCGAATCTCTCATTTGGTTGCGATTCTTTCGAACCCTTCTAAGCCCACAAGCCACGTGAGACTCCAGAGCCCCAGCAAACGGGGTCTGGTAAGAGTGAACTCGTACCAAGTACTGCTGGTCAGGGTCCTCAGACCGCAGAAGATGGATGGCTCGGCCCACAAGGCCCTGCTCGTCGGCGAAGTCCTCGGGATCGGGGTCCTCTACAGGTTGGTCTGGCTGGTCCTGAATCAGCGTGGACACCAAATTCATTATGGAATCCACCTGTGACACAAGGGACAGAAACCCGCTGGAGTGAAACCATCGATACACAAAGCCACTGTCAAAAGCATTTCTAGTTACACAAAGTTACAAAACAGTATCACTATCAACGACATAACTCTTTTTTTTATAAGAAAGTATATGCATGTTGATACGAAGACAAAAATCTAGAAAGAGATGCAGCAAACGTCCAACGGAGGCGGTTCTCTCTCTGGAGGGCTTACAGTGTTTTATAGCCTCTCCCTTACACACCTCCCATTTTGTAATTTACACAACGAATGAGCTTCTCGCACAGTATGGCGTGCTGCTGTTCTCACCTGGTCTTGAGAAACGATTTCTGTGTTATAATCTAGAACATTACTAAGCACGTAACAACTCATGCTCTTTCTAGACTCATAGTCGAAGTACTCAAAGAGTGGGTGAAAGTGCTTCAGTTTCAAGACGGTTAGAATATTGTTGTATGTGTCAACAGGTATCTTCAAGAGTCTGGTGAGCTCCTTCGAGACCGCACTGCTGGTAGCAATACTACAGAAGAAAGAAAGCAGGGCTTTAATGAATCACATTGACTTTCTATACACTTGTTTCATAAAAATTTGGAAATTTTCATTAATACATTAAAGAAAATGGGTCAACTGAGTCACATCACCCCAAAATACTCCAATGGCCTCCTCCCAAGATGCCTATCTTAAACGCATTTATTCATCTGTCAATGTCCTAGTGATCCAAAATGAGATGTAATACACTCCGACTCACGAACGGGTTGCAAAGCCCGCATTAAAGTGACTGTCTGGAGTTAGATGTGTCTAAGGGAAGTATTTAAGTATAGCTAGATTTCCAGGGTGGCCAAGAAGTACTGTATATTCATGATGAAAGTAAGTGGGAAGAAAAACCCACGCAAAACTAGCCTGTCAACACAACAGGAAAAAGCGTAAACAATTCCTTCTGCACTGGATGTTGGTGACAAGGAACGGCAAGGAGGGGCGTCTTCCTAGCAGCATCCTGTGGACGCCGAGGGCTGTCCCGCACTTATGACGACTTGAGAGGTCGGGATTTCCAATCCTTTATTTTGCCTAATTTTACTTTAAAACTAATTTAATGGGGGAAGCTACAGACACATTGTTGTTATCATTCAAGATCTGGAATGTCTTTTAGTTCACCAAAAAAATGGAGGACCGAAAGAAAAAAGGGGATGAAAGAGGTAAAAGAGAAGAAGAAAGCTCCTGACGCCGCTACGCGGCTGGAAGAGCCGTGGAGAGGAGAGACGATGTGGGTGAAACTAGGAACAGGCGGTTCCAAGGGCCTGGCCCGAGCCCTGCTCAGAAGCAGGGAGGGTGGACAGTGAGGGGGAGGACGGGAGCGGGACTGCCCACAGTGGCCACCAGAGGGTGCCACACGCCCAGGGAAGCACAGCTAACTAAGGGCGCTCTGAGCAGGCATCAGAGCATTTTCATAGTTTCCTTGATGGTATCAAAATCAAACGAAAGAGTATTTTAAACCAATTTCATTTTCACGCCTTCAATACACACATGCCCCTAATTCTTCATGACTTACTCATCGGTAGTAAACCGCTTCTTATGGAAATATCGCTTGATGTAAACGGTTTTCCTACCTGTTTAAAAATACATTCATGAATGCGAAGGGGCCAGAACTGGGGACACTGGCCCCTGAAGACTGCTTATGGTCCACGACTGCCACTACTTGATCAATGTGCATGGCCATACCTGGCTATCACTCTGTCCTGATTAATACCAAACATGTGAACCCAGCAAATGCTTAAAATCAGATAAATGCTAACATTTCAGAAAGGAATTGACGAAGAAAAACGAATCTGGGACAAAAAAGTAACCTTATAAGGGTTTTTTACAAAAATGCGACTTTGACTTACTGTTCAAGGTTGAGCTTATTAAATATCTCCACTGTCGTTTCTAGAACTTTGTCGACATAGTCCACGCGGTCTGGGTAGCACTTCATGGCGAGATTGATGAGAGACACCTGTAGGGACACGACGTCCTCCGAAGGCATGTCCTGTCTGGACTGCAAAGTTTAGAAAACCACAGAGTTTATCTCAAACAGTTACAAAAACACCTACCAGCTGAAAAGTTTCAAAGTTTCGAGAACTTAGGAGAAAAGCCGTATGTACCTGTATTACCGTAGCCACCTGCTGTGAAAATATATCAAAAAGCTTAATATCTGCTGGGATTCCAGGTCCATCTTCTCGGTGAGCGAATAAAGCTAATCTGGAAAACAAAATAATCCGTGTATTAAAAAGATACAGAGCAGCAGGATCACAGACGACGTTTACTCTTCTTGCCGCTCTGTATCTTCGACAAGCGTACTGCTCCTAGAGCATTAAACGAGGTTTCTAAAAAGGACACGGGATGTAGCCAAGGAGTCCCGCATTTCCTTTTAAACTAGTTTTGCCAACGGTGCCTTTTTTCGCCGCTTTCTCACTCTATCCCACACGTAAATAGATGGTCAACAGGCAGAATTCGCCAAATTCTTTGAAGCTGAGTTACGTAGATATGGACAGAAATGCATTTAAGTGACAGCCCTGATTATGAAAATAATCTTTAAGAGCTAAAAAGTACACAGACTACTTTGAGACTGCAGTTTCACTACTGTGGAGTTTAAGACACAACTGATTCCAAAAGTAGTAAAGTTGACTTCTGTTTTTCTTAAAAATAACATCTTAAACTGTTCTAAACAATGTCTCTTCAGTCATCATTCCCTTTGTCACGGTTCCAACTGGGTCCACACTCGGCTCTGCTCAGAAGAAACGCCACTGACAGGCTAGCTGGGCGACATCACACCCGACGCAGGAAAATCAGTTCTTAGCGCCCGTTAAGACCACGGCCAATTAACATGACATGGAGGATTCTGCCGCACAAATTCTCAGACTTCAAAATTGAAAACTCGGACGTTAACAGACGGCCGAGGCCTCGTGGGCACAGACCAGCCTGGGCACCCGGCCTCCCGGCAGTGCTCGGCATGCTCATGGCGGGACACGCTACGGGCTTGCGCTGGGCACAGCTGCCAAGCGGCGCCCACGAAGGCCACGCCGAAGGCCCACGTTCACACGTCTACACAAGACCAAGGGCTACGGAAATAAAACGTGCAACCAGAGAGTTTCCGAACACACTGGTGCCTTTAAAACGTGATAACGGCGATAAATGAACGTTCTTATTCCCCTGCCTCGCACGGCCACCTGATAAGGAAGACTCCAAATCAAACTGGTGCCCACGGAAAGATCACTTTTGTCTTGGGAAAAAAACAAATTCTGTTCTTTAGTGATCTCTGGATTTGTAAGGTTTAAATGACGGGCCTATATAACAACGTCTGTAGACGATCGTTAAATGCCATTATGTCCATGCCTCTTGCCCGATCCAATGCTAAAGTCCTTCACGCCTAAGCGAGGCAAGTACCTGGCAGATGCTCACGTTAAAGTGTAATTACACTAAAATTATCAGTATTATAAAGATGTAATAGAAACGAGTAATTCATGAATATGTTTTTTTTTTTAAATCCATGCTTCTGCAGTCAGGATGTTTGCCCTCCAGTGCTGGAAGCTCTTACCTATCAATTAAAGCGATGATGATGTTTTTCACATTTACATTTTGGTGTAACTCAGCACAGGCCCGAAGAAAAGGATTCAGAGTTTGAAGGTGGAATTCATCGGGAAAAACCTGAAAGTCAAATAATAATTGACTGATACAAGGAAAAGCATTTTACATTACATTTGGGACTTACTTATGGTACTTAAAGTTCTTTTTAATCTCATACAACTAAATTAAAATACAGTACTTTTAAGCCTCTCTAAACCTAAGTCCAGAAAGAAATATTCCACTAACCAATGTCCACTTAAAATTATACTAAAACTAATGAGACCTACAAAACTTGGAGGTCACGCTTTCCTACATTCGGGGGCGGGGGGGACATCAATTCAAAGATCAAGCTGTTAGTGAGAAAAAGGAATTCTTTACACAGGGAAAGCTTATCTTCTACTCTATCAAGGTTTTTCTCAAAGCAATGAAAATTAACATGAGTCATTTAAAAAAAATAAATGTTCTCACCAACCTGAATGATACACTCCATGAGATATTCTTGAGCCAAAGCATCCCTACAATTCACGACTTGCTCCAGTATGCCCGTCAAAACAATCTGAGAAAAAAAGAAGAGTTAAAAGGTTATTTTCAAAATTTCAAGTCATTTTTCTACTAGTCCATTTGGACTATTGTTTTAAAAATCGTATTTTGGAGTTTTCTCACTCATACTTCTAGATTAAATTTTAAATTTTTACAGAAGCCTTTGTAAATGGAAAATTCTGGCTTTCTATTTCGTGAAAGTCATTTGGGATGAGGTCCATTTCATTAACATCCTATCTTTGATGGTTTGCGCTTTTTGTGTCCTAAGAAATCTCTGTCTAATCCAAGGTGGTAAAAGTTTCCTCTGTGTTTTCTTCTAAAAGTTTCATAGTTTTAGATTTTATATTTAGGTCTCTGATCCATTTTCTTTTTTTTTAGTTTTTCTACAGTATGACGACTGGTCACAGTTTAGGGGTTTTGTCTGCATACAGATGTCCGACTGTTCCAGAACCATTTGTCGAAGAGGTTGCTTTGCACTTTTATCAAAGATAACTGATTATAAATATGTGGGTGTGTTCCAGATTGTCCATTACAGACGCCAGCGACCTGGCTCAGGGCCCAGTTTGTAAATCGCTCCCACACCTGCAGAGCTCGGCAGCTGCAGACCACATGGCTTGCAAAACCAAGAAATATTTACTGTCTGGTCCTTTACAAGTCTGTCGACCCTGCTTTATTCTCCTCCACAGATTTACGTGTTTATCCTTTTCACCAATACCACATTATCTTATGTAGCGTCAGAGTAAATTTATTGCAACACACAGTAAACCTCAACTTAAGGAAAACTGGTAATATTCAATCTTCTAATCCATGAACACAAACTCGAGATAGCTTTCAGTTTATGTAAGTTTTCTTTGATCGCCAATGGTTTCCAACATAATAGCATTTAACAAAACTATTTCTAATTTAAAAATCAGACTTCAATTTACAGCTTGTGACATAAGAAAAGGCAACAGTAAGAGCAGCGAACCTGTTTGTAACGCTCCACGTTGACGCCTTCCAGCTGGCTGAGGCGCACCAGGTTGGTCCCCACCAAGATCCTCAGCTCCTGTCTCTCCCGCTCTCTCTTCTCCCTGTCCCGGCTATGGCCCTGATGCTGCATTCGCACCCAGAGCTTATTCATTTCTGCGAAGTTGAGTAGCACAAAGTCCATGGAGTCACTGATATCGCCAGTTGTTTCTTCACTGCAATGAAACGGTCAGAAAAACCTTTATACACAGTGTTTACATCGCCATGACCCCTCTCCTTCTTATGTCTTTAATACACCAATACTTTATAAAATACACTTTCAACTTCACTGGCTTAGTGTTCAGTTTCAAGAGGAACAAACGCGAGAGAAAAAAACACCAGGAAGAAGACACTACACAAGTCTAAACGGAAAAGCACTTTCCCCCACTCCCTTCCCTGGGCCAACCAGACTCGTAAAACTACTCCATTAATTCAAGAAGCCTAAAACATCTGACATAATATACTGGTAACTACGACATTTTATTGTTAAATATTTCATGCTTTCAATTGAAATGTAAGCTTGGTGAGGGAGGGGAAAGACCATGTATTTCTTGCTTATTTTATATCTCCTAAGACGGGGAACTTAACAGTTTTCACAAACTTTTACCGATTGCCTAAATAAATGCTCAAAACTGAGAGTCCAATCATAATCGAGCAAAAAACCTCACAGTATTTTCTACACTGCTTCATGTTTATCTTTTTTATACCAGTTAAATCTTTTTGTCACACACGGTAAAATTTTATTATGTTTTTCTTTTAAAAAGGAACTGATGCAGATATACTAAAAACCACTGAACTGTACATGTTAGAAATAAATATGTAAACTTAAAAAAAAATTAAGGTCTTCACGAAACAGGGAAGCTGTCATATGAATACAGTTCACCCAGTTGGCTGAAGACCCACTTGGCTGACCTTCTGCATCTTTTGTGGGATAAAAGCACAATAAACTTGGACGCTGGAAGGCTAGTCACAGAGAAGACAGGGCTCTTTCTGAATGGCTTTCGTTTTTTTCTGTCTTGGAATTAATATCTAATATGTGTGCACAGGTCATCAAAATCACTTAAATTCTAAGGTAACTACCAGTCCATAAATTGTAAAAACTGATGGACATTCAAGAAACAACATGAAAACTAGACAGCTCATGGAAAAAGTGAAGCACTTGTCATTATTTCATTGTGAACAAAGTTTCAAAAAGTAACTCCTTTAAAAGTCCTATTTCCAAAGAATGGTTAATGGAATGGAAAACTGTTCTCAATGAGGTTACATGAAAACAGCGGGTTCTAATAATCCAGAGGCATTACTTTCGTGAGGGTTCATGTGCATCACGCCACGTACCCCGAGTTCCACATCACAGGGGAAATCGAAAAGCGAAACGCTACCAGTGACCGGCGTGGGTCGGAGGCACTGATTCGCAGATGTTTATTTTCTTTGATATACTCTTCCATATTTATCACGTATTTTACAGCAAAAGCACATTACGGCTAGGCCAAGAGAGAGCAGCGCTTACTCTGTGGGCTCGCCTTCGTCGGGCAGAATGTTCCTGGTGCACTGAAGAAGGTAGTTGCGCAGAAAGAGACCTCGCAGGGGATGCTGCACACCGCGGCACATCTCCACCAAGTCCTTCAGAATATCCTTCCTGGACTGAGGGAATGACTTGACATACACGACTCCGACCGTGATCAACAGGTAGCTAGGAGAATTATGAGGAAACGTCTGTTAGAGACACACTAGTCAACTCGAGAATGTGACCATGTCCAGACGCAGCAAATGCACACGTATTAAATAAACGAGACAGGGACGGAGTTCTCTCCCGCGCAATTAAGAAAGTACATCCTGATTTAAAATAGAAGCACTCAGTGCCACCCCCCGATTTACGCGAACACATGCAAGTGTCCATCCTATCCACATCCACATAGAACCGTCCCCTCCACGCCCATTATGAGGGAGAGGAGTGCCAAACCCACTTCTACGGTAGTCAAGACATCACACGCGGTTTGTCCATCTGCTTCTATTTCCAAATTGCCTCAATAATCTATATAACAAGTAAAACTACTCTAATAAAACTTTTAAAAATTCAGTTCTCTCCCCAAACAGTCATCTGCTTATTAAGAAACGACCTAAACACCGGTCTCCAGAAGCTGCTGGCTGTGCAGGACAGGGCGCGGCGGCGCGGGCCGTGGGACTCACAGTCTGGGGATGATGTTCCCCGCGTACTGCACCAGCTCATAGAGATCCGCCACCTTCCTTCCCTTGGCAAACTCGTCCGTCAGGTAGACCTCCAGGTAGTGCAGCTCGTCAGAAATGGCCATATCTTTTCAGTGTGATTAAGGACTCAAACGAAGCCGGCCCGAGCGACACTCGGGGCCGGTCAGTCATCGACCTCCTGGGCGGAGGGCTCGAACGCTAGTCCTTCGAGAGCGCGCGTTCAGGTGGAGCCAGATTCCGCTGGCCGTTCCGTACTTCACGGGCCGTGAAGGACGCCTGGTGACACAAAGCAGGACACAAGGACCGCGCGTCGTCGGTCCTCTCAAGGGTCTGGGCACGGCAGGTCACCCACTAACGGGTCTGGGCACGGCAGGTCACCCACTAACGGGTCTGGGCACGGCAGGTCACCCACTAACGGGTCTGGGCACGGCAGGTCACCCACTAACGGGTCTGGGAACGGCAGGTCACCCACTAAAGGGTCTGGGCACGGCAGGTCACCCACTAAAGCGTCTGGGAACGGCAGGTCACCGAACGCCCTTCCACTTCAGGGTCCCACACCGACAGAATCTAAGCATAAAGAACCAACTGCCCGACGGCCTTCGTGAAGGGTCTGAAAACCGAGATATGACAACCCACTTCAAGAAGTTTAAGCACAGAAAAACGGGTTTCTCATACTCAGGTTGTCTTTTTCTGGCTTAGCACATTTGCATGGAAAAGGAATACCATTCGGTTAAGACAATGAAGAATAACATAACTCTGGAAAAACTTAGTAATGAACAAACACAACATGGCCTTATCGAGAAAAAAGTATAGTCACAAAGTTCGTTCTTCAACGTTCAAAAGATACACAGCTCATAGTAGCTCTTTGGTGACAACATGGATGTCCGGAGCTCGCCGAGCATGTTGGAGGCGTGTTTCAGAGCGTCCATAAGCTTGTTTTTGTCCTACAGAAATACCAACAGAATTGATGAGAACGCTTATTTTAAATAAACACTTAACTTGGTTATGTAAACTCTTCCACCAAAGACTGGTTACAGTGTTTTAAAGGATACGGCACTTCAATTATTTTAATCCCATGAAAATCAAGTTTAGTTTCACCTTGTCTTCTGTCTACTGAACAGAAAGGGGGGCCTGTCTCACGGCCAGGGCCACGGCGCTCAGCGAGTCTCACGCGCCTAGGATCGCGAGCCTCCTGGGGCAGCTCTGATCATCGAGACCAGCTCCGCCGATGCGCAGTCTACCTGCCGCCAGGAGAGCTGCCATGCTGCCTGTTCGGAAGCAAGATACTATCCCGACAACAGCTGTCGTAGGCTAAAAGTCTTCAGATATGTCTGGAATGACTCCTCTAGATGCAGGAAACACTCGTCGTTCACAGAGACAGAAGCAGCTCCAGGCCCACCTGTCCCCTCCATCCTAAGACTTTTCCTTTTTTGCAAATTTGTTTGCAAGGAAAGCAATACAGTCAATACAGGTGCTTAGGAGAGCATATCACTACTCTTTAGACCGAAAGACACGCTCATCATCTTTACAGCAACCTGTAACTTGAAGTACCAGCCTATTTGGTTCCACTTCTTAAATTTTAATCCTAAGAATATAGTTTCTACACAGATTATTTCCTATCCTAGCTTTTAGAATGTGAAAATATATAAAGGGTATAAGAATAATTTTTAGGCTAGTTTCTACAGAAAACATCTATTCGGGACGGAAAAAAAGGCTTCAAGACAGAAAAAAGCTCCAGCCTGAGGGGTACTTAACATATGTGGGTACTTATAAAAATTCGTTGAGTGAATGGATTTAAATGCTTCCCTCGTGCCCCCTTACCAGGCATCTCTTCATCTGGAACGACTGGACCTTCACGGCCTGTATGGCTTCATCCAAGAGCTTCTCCTGCTCGTCCTGAGGCGACTGCTGTGTTGTAGGCTGGAAAATAAAGACACGTCCACTGGTGTCGCAGGGGCGCGCTCTTCGAGCAGCTCTGAGCCGTCCGCGGGGTCGGCCCCATCCTTTCCCATGGCTCGTCCAGTTCTCCTACACACACCCATCTATCAATTTTTGACGACCGCTGGACAGGCAGTTACGCCCGCCACTGACGCCGGCCTGCGAGCACTGACGGCGGGCGCTGGCGAGCACAGAGCATCTACTCTCAGAAGCTGACTGAGTGTTCCGCTAACACCTGGCCTCCAAGAAATGCGAGGTGCTGGTCTGTGGCCACCTGTTCTGCTGGTACACACCGGGTCAACCAGGAACGCAGCCGACCACCAATCCCTCTTGTCTTGGTACAGTCTACCCAAGTCTCTAAAAGTCTCTTTTTCTCTAGACTGCTTTTCACCTGCATTTTAGTCTATTCTTAGACCAAGGAACTAGCTCAGGACAACAGTGGCCCCCTTAGGTGATATGTAACAATGGACGAAACAGCTTAGAAATAAATGTCTGGAATCATCACTCCTGGCTTGCAGTAGACCACAGGGCACTCTCAAGTACCCAGCCCACCATTTCAAATTCAGAAATCTACATCAGATACTCTTCCCTTTGCCATCAGCAAAAATCTGCTTGCGAAGTGAATCGGCTCTACCCTTGAGGCAGAAGGAACCACTCTGTCCTTTACGTTGTATGAACACTGCGTCTACACCTCCACTACAGCAGCGTCACGTGATAATCATGGCCATTTTTACACCCTTGGGACCCAACACACTGCCTGACACATAACAGATACTTCACAAACGTTCAATGAACGAATGAATGTTCAGGTTATGTATTTAACAGAAAGCAACTAAAGAATCAAGACGTGAATGGGTAAACAAACTGTGGTATATACAAATAATGGAATATCATGCAATCATAAAAAGCACAAAAATATTGACACATGCTACGTGAATGAACCCAGAAAACATATGCTAAGTGAAAGAAGCCAGACGTGCAAGGCCACACATTGGGCGATGCCACTTCTACAAGGCGTCCGGCACAGGCGAGTCACCCAAGGAGACAGGGCAGAGTGGTGGTCACCAGGAGGGCGCGCGGGGGGTAACTGCTTAGTGAGCATGACCGGGTCTGCTGTCGGGGTGACAGAAACATTCTGGAACTAGATAGAGGTGGGGCTGCACAACACTGTCAACGTGCCAGATGCCGCTGAATTGTTTACCTGAAAGTGGTTAATTTCACGTTATGTAAATTACACTTTATTTAAAAAATGACTCAAGACAGAATGCCTCCTACACGATGAGCTGGAAAGGTGGAAGGCAAGGACTTCCATACAAACATGGAAGTTAAATCCAGTCTGTTCCATTACTGAAGATAATCAAAACCACGCTGAATTCTGAGATTAACAAAAACCCATAAAACCACTTCTGAACTAGAGTAGTTTATAAAAACTGAAAACTTTCCTGGCCTAATTTTGGAAAGAGAAAAAAAGTTAACTGAACTATAACCAATGTCAAGCATCTTTATTTTTTCCCACAGCAAACTGTAGTAAAATGAGTTTCCTTACAACCATACTTCTTCAGAAGCATACTAAATTTCAAAGAAAAAGTTGTATCTTTTAAACTAAACGTAGCGGAGACAGTAACACAGCAGAACTACCATGTCGAACGCCGGTTTCAGAGGCCGGGACCACTTAGTGGCGTTAAGCACATTCACACCGTTTACAGTTGTCACCACCACCCGTCTCCAGAACTGTTTCATCTTTCCAAAAGGAAACTGTGTCCTTTAAACAATGACGCCCTTCCCACCCCCACGCCTACCCCAGGAAGCTGCCATTTTACTTTCTGTCTGTGTGAGTCTGACTTCTCTAAGTAACCCATGTAAGAGGAATCACGCGATATTCCTCCTTTTGTGTCTGGTTTATTTCACTTAAAATAACCTTGGTTCATCCACGTCACATGTGTCCGAATTTCCTTCCTTTTTAAGGCTGAATAGTGTTCCACCACATGTATACACCATATTTTGTTTATTCATTCATTCCTTCCACCTTTTGGCTGTTCTGTATAATGATTACCTTTATATACCATATAAAACTGGTTATAAAGAGATTACAAACAATTCCAAAGACATTTCTATAAAACTGACTAGATTCGGTGATCTATAAACAAAGAAAATTTTAGCAAAATATTTCTATTTTTGTATCAACTGGCTTTAAAATTAGAAGAAACAAATACAAACTAGAAAATTACACTTATTACGAAGCAGGCTACAAACGAAAAGATAGAGCTATAATGAATGTTTTTTTACATGTTACTCATAAGGCAGTGTAGTTATTACGCAAATGGCTGTTCTAAGGGACTGTGTTGATGGCCTTCCTGGGGACTGGTGCACAGAGCAGGAGTGACGACACGGACATCTTATTAAACAAGCCAGGTAACCAATGCCTCCCCACCTGTGAAGCTGGCTCTCCACTTACAAAAGTCTGCACTTAGCAGCTACGTGAATCAAGAGAAAAAATGGAAACGCCATAGAATGGAGGTCAAATCACGTTTGTGATCAGGCTCATTTTAGCTTGAGACCCAAGCCAAACGTCCCTCCCAAGTCTACGCAGTTAGGAGGTACAGAGAACAGCAAAAGTCATCATGAACTTCTCACTTATAAAACTACTCTCCATTCACACAATGTGCTTTCATTTCCTCCTCTGGCAAACAGGGAAAATAAGAGTACTTACATCACTGTTATGAAGAATAAATGAAAGACACTGAGAAAGCTCCAGACTTGCCGAGCACTTAGTGCGAAGCACGCCCTAGAGTTACCCTGGTCATTCCAGGCCGCTATCGCCCCCCCTCCCAGCCACTGGCTGGTTGGTCAGTCTCTCCACTCACGCGGCAGATGCGATCAAACAACACGACGCATATCGACTGTTAAATGAAAACGACCCATCTCACCAAGATACGAATTTCATCACGTTAACGAAAGCGCTATTTAAAATATGACAAGGCACGAAGTAACAACTGAAGTAGGGGAAACTCAGGATGATGAGGGGCGGGAATTCACGAGGGGAAGACATAACCTGAATACCGACTGTCTCCAGCTTCATTCACCAACACACTTCCTTCCCTAGGAGCCCCTCGACAGCGCACGCCAGGAGCCCCCTGCTTCTCCCAGCTTCATCTACACTCAACGCCCCTTCTTCTCCACGTGGAGAATCTCTGCTCGGTTCCCCATGGTACTTCCTCCACGAGGCAGACCCCTACCTCCACGGCCCCACAGTGCTGGGCTAAGAAAACAAGCCTCTGCCTACATCCTGCTATGTTCCCCACGCACGCGATTCCCCTCTTGATTCCCCTAAGCTCTGTGAGGAGCGAGGGCCACGTCTATCTCCAGTGCCCCGCGCAGTCCACGACACAGAAGGTACACAACATGCCTGACAAACCGAACTAGATCCTAGAACTTTAGTGATTGGAAGAGCCAAAGAGTCCAACATTCATTTTCAAGTGTGAAAGTGAGACTCAAGTAAGACCAAGTGTGTTGCCCAGGTCAGAGACAGCGGCTGTGACAAGACTGATGATACTCAAGTTTTCTCTCCCACTAAAATTCACGAGGACAGGACCCTGCGTCTGGCTGGCTGCTCCGAACCAGGTCACCCAGCACAGGACTGGGGTATACAGCAGATCCTGAATTAAGTCCTTTCATTACAAAACACTATAAAGGTCAATCTGCAAATATTGAGAAATAGACAAAACCGAGTTAAATTTTTGCAATGTTCTTATAGCAATTCTCAACTGTAAAAATTCTGAGAAATAAGCAAGATCACCTTGTATAGCATATCATAGTAAAGTATGGCATAGTAAAGTGGTATATGTCATTTAATCCTGCTTTCTGCCATCAACACATTTCGAGTGAAGCCCCTTCCAGGAGCCTGTCCACAGAAGGTGAATAGCGAGATCACTGAAACTGATGTCCGGCACACCCACCTACAAAGGCATCATTTAAACATTGCAGACTCTGTCAAACGCTGATGAAAGACAAGTGACAACTTGCCTTTGTGGAAACTAGACACGAGGATTCACATTTTGAGGAAGTTCCAGTTTATGGGCCAACAGCCACACCACGATTTGCTGCCATCAGACAGGCGCCAAGGAGAATGCCTACTCCCAGCAAGTGAAATACCTGGATTTCATCAACGGCGAGACCAGTAAGGGAGCCTGGCTGCCCAATGAACAAATGTTAAAGGAAACAAGTCTCCCTTCCATCTGTCACAATAAATAGGTATCGGGTAGCATGGGTCCTTCCAGGAAATTCACGTAAGCGAATCCCTAGAAATCGCTGAAAAGAACGGCAGTCCACGGGGCCAGAGGCCGGGAACGGCCAGGGCACCTCTATGGCCCCTCCAGGAGGCATTTCCCACACAAAAAAAGGCGTGGGGCCGGCAGAACACGGCCAGGTATAAAGGTGGAGACGCTAGCTCTGGGTGGGTCCTGAGGCCACCCTGAGCCTCGGGGCCTCCGCACGCCCCCGACCCATCCTGGCGCTCACCGGCCCTGGGGCCCCGGTCAGGGCGGGGGTGGCCGACTTCATTCGGAGGCGTCCGCAGGCCTTCACGGACCCCAGAGCCTAGAGGCCGAAACACCCCCTCAGAGAGGCCGCCCGTCTCAAAGCAACGGCCGCGGCCAGGAGCCACCGCCCACCCCGGCCCCGATCGGACAGCCTGCGGCCTTCCCCGGCCCGTCCCTCTTCCCGCAGGCCGAGCCCGGCTGGTCTGCGCCGCGACTCGGCTGCCGGGCCCCAACTCCGCCTGCAGCGCTCTGTGGCGGCCGGATAGAGCGGGGGCGAAGAGAGGGCTCGCCCGGGGCCCGCCGCCCCTGCGCACTCACCATGGCGACTCCCCTGAACCTGCGGCAATCAGCGCCCACCGCGCGCGGAGCCTCCCGCGGTCAGGTGACTCCACGGCCCCTCCAAACCCCGCCCTCTCTAGCCCCGCCCCCGGACCTGCAGGCGGCTCCCCCATTGGCCCGCATCGAGGAATCCGAGTCTCGCGTATTTATTGGTCCCTGCCGCTTATCGCCGGACTGACGGACCTAGGCGCCAGCCAGTCTCTCCACGGCGTGGGAGAGGGCGGGGCGGCGCCGAGTAAGGGGTACTCGCTCAGCGTCAGCAAGGAGACACAAGAGGGAACGGCAGTGTTTGTCGAATTTGTCAAAAACGGAGAAATGGAAAGAGTGGGAGTCGATCGTCCACGTTCCCCCTCTTCCCGGGCGTGTGCCCTCGCACTGCGCATGCGCAGGAGGAGGGCCGGGCGCGGTGTATGGGGCGGTCCCACGTCCTCGTCCCAACCAATCCGGTTACAGAAGGGGGGCGGGGCCTGGCCCTCACTGGCTGGCGCGGCGTCGGCGCGCGGGTTTCGTCGCTGAGGCTGTGTGCGCGCCTGTTCTCGGGTGCGCCATGGAGTCGGGGCTCATCCCGCGCCTCGCGTTGCGCCTGGGCATCGCCGAGCCCGACGTGCTAAGGTGAGTCCGGCCCCTCGCGACCCAGGCCCTCCCTGGTGAGGCAGCATCCGCGCGCGGGAGGTAGGCCCCATCTCGAGAACCTTCCAGGCGGCAAGAAGCGACGACTGTAGACGTCCCTCGGAACCCCTGGGCCCGTGGGACACCCGGTGGCGGGAGGAGCCTGAGTACCTCGCGCATCCCCCAGATGCTGGCTGAGGCTCTGTTTGCGGCGGCGACCCGTACAGACCGGGCGCAGACCCGGTGGGGACCTCCGCCTGTGAGGGCAGCGACTCCGCGCAGCGCGGGTGGTGGAGCGCGCCCGGGGTGCCGCTAGGGCTGAGACCCGAGTGGTAGAAGGTGCCAAGCAGAGGCAACACCTTTGCGAAAGCCCCGGGACGGGAGGGCCTTCCACACGGTCCGGGCTGGAGGAAAGCCCTCGCGGCTGCGGCGTGGGCAGCCGGCCGAGGCCCGCCGCCTGGGCGGTCGGGGGGCCGGGGAGAAGGACCGGGGAGAAGGACCCGAGAGGGGCACTTCTTAAAAGATAACAAGACTGCTTGGCCTCGCTGTCTTTAAGGACGGCGAGTTCCCAGGTGCAGCCCCTGGGCCACGGGCTGCAGTACAACTTGACACCTGTTAGAAATGCAGCTTCTCCGGCAGCCCCGCAGCCTGCTGATCAGAAACTCTGGGGGTGGGACCCCGCCATCTGTTTTCACAAGCCCCGAAGCGATTGATTGTCTTATACGTTAAAGTTTGAGGACCACCGATTTAGGGGAAGGGATAAAAGGAAGGAAACCGGATGTCACCTGCCAGCCTCCGTGGTAATTCATGTTTGTTCCCTAGTGGAAGGATGGACGCAGGGTTGTTCTGGGGGGGAATTGAGGGACTGACTTTTCCCTGAAAGTCCTTGAGCATCATGCTATCTGGAGTTGGAGAATCCCAACCTCCCCAAAGGCTGCATTCCCAACCCTATAAATGTGCATGGGAGTTGGGTTCAGAATGAAGTCGCCAGGCTGCATTTGCTGTTTACCAAAGCGTTGGGCCAACTTCTGGAAAAGAGTTTTCTTGAACACATTGCCCTCATAACCAGGAAAGCAGAGGAGTACTTGCGACTGTCCCAGGTGAAGTGCGCTGGGCTGTCTGCACGTACCACGGAGACCAGCAATGCCGTCATGTGCCTGGACCTCGCCGCTTCCTGTATGAAGCGCCCCTTGGACAAGGTGAGTGGGCGCCTTCGGATGTCTGACCCAGCGCATCAAGGCTTAATCACACATTTCAGTTTCTGATTGGATGCACCCCATCAAAACTCCTGTGTTTTAAAATCTTCATGGCTATGATCGTGTGTGGTTTTGTTTGTTTGTTTGTTTTGAAAAGTTGAGGCACTGGTATATAAAACTTATGTTTTTTATGATTCATGTGTGTATTTTCTTTCACAGGCTTATTTAACTAAACTTTCTGGTTTGAACAAGAAGACGTATCTGAGCTGCCTTAAATCTTTCGAGTGTTTACTGGGCCTGAATTCAAACATCGGAATCAGAGACCTCGCCGTGCAGTTCAGCTGCACCGAAGCCGTGAGCACGGCTGCAACGTTACTGCAAAGGTCGGAGGCGCGCGGAACCACACGTGAAATTTTACACCGAATCGTAAAACACAATGTCCAGTGTCGTGTTAATTAACCGATATGCTAAAGCGACAGAATGTTTATCTCGTTCATTTAAATAGTTTTGAAGTTCTGCTTTGCGTTTTCATTCTCTTCAAAATAGTATTTTCTAACAAGCAATTCCGCATCGCTGCCTTCCCTCAGCTACGAGTCCAGCCTCCCGCAGGCACAGCAGGAGGGGCTCGACCTGTCCAGGCCGCTTTTCACTGGCGCCGCGCTGCTGTCGGCATGCAGGTGAGTGCGCCTTCTCCCCCCGGACGCCGCCTACAGACGGCTCGCTCAGTCCCAAGTCGCACCTAGGGCTTAGTTCCTTTCGACTTAGCATATTTTCCCACATGAATAATATTAAGAATAGTGGCCAAGTTACCATACTCTCATTTTACCCCACGATACAGCTTGGAACTGTTGTCACCGGAAGTCACTTGGCAAGTGGCAGCTCTTTGTATAAGCTGAGTGCTCTGAGTTCAGGGTCCACCTTTTATAGTTGATGAAGTCTGTCACCGAAATAGTGGCCATTTGTGATTTTCTGGTTATTTAAAACAAAAACTATTGTACCGGTCTTCGGAAGAGTCATTTATCAAATTGTTTTTGTAGGATTTTAAAGCTAAAGGTGGATAAAAATAAAATGGTAGCCACATCTGGAGTAAAAAAAGCCATATTTGATCGACTGTGTAAGCAATTCGAGAAGCTCGGGCAGCAGATCCACAGTGAGTATCCATCCCATAGTGCAGCCGTGTGTCATTCGAATACGTAAACCCATTGGTAAAAGTCCAGTATCTTCAAGCTTGCAAAATGGTTGGTGTCTGAATTCTGTTTTATTGCGAACCACATAAGTCTTTAGTGAATTGTTTTATTGTGGACCAGAGAAGTCTTTAGTGAGAAAATGTTTTTTCTTCTATTCAATTAAAGTAGCTTAATTTTTTAAAACCCGTGATTCTGTGAATCCATGCCTGGGAAATAGATTGAGTTAACACACTTCCATGTTAAGTGCCAGCCTCCATTTAATAAGATGACAGGAAAGGCCAGAGAAAAGAGAAGGTCAAGGCCATTTCCCTTCTCATCCTAGTCCTAGTATTTGGTCAGTCAACGTATCCAGTTTTTGTCATCCAAAATAGACCCAAAGACTAAAATTGAGAATAGGAGAAAAATTAACCCGATGACACTCTTTTTCTTAAAGGAGAGTCTCAAGATCCAGCTGCTCCACCACGGAAGAGAAGGAAGGCGGGGGCTGAGCCTCCAGCGCAGGGTGAGACGCGCTCGCGCTGGCCGAACGCGGGGCTGGCGCAGTGGGGCCCGTGCAGGCAGCGGCCCGCGCGCTGCTTCTCCCCGAAGCCCGCAGGGTTGTATGAGTGGAATGCATCGGAGGCCGAGCTTGGGTCCAGATCCTGCTTCCCCATTACTGGCTCTGTAATTTTAGGAACATCACTTAATTCCAGTGAGCCTCAGTTCTCACACCTGCGAAAGGTGGTTAGTGTTAGCACCCACTCCATAGGGTCGTGGGCGCTGAACGCGATAACGCTATGCAGGGCCTGGTTCTGTGCCTGCTGAGCACCAGGTAAGTGCCCGATAAACGTTGGCTCTCACCAGGAGGTCTCGGAATGCTGGGAGCAAGACGCAGGTGTGTTAGCTGCTCTTCCCACTTTTCAGTATCTTACCCTCTACGACCGTAATAATTAAAGTAGACATTTTAAACAAGCTTTTTTCTTACTTCATTTGTAAGCAGGAGGATTTTGAAACCCTGTTGAAAATTTTTCTCACAGAAAGAGAGAAGGTGGTAGAGATCCCGCACGAACCGCAGAAAGATGAAGACCTGGCTCAGGAGTATGAAGAGTGGAAGAGGAGAATTTTGGAAAATGCGGCCAAAGCGCAGGCGGCTACCGCGCAGTGACTGCGGCTCCCAGACTGCCGTGAGCCTCACGCCGACAGTCGTCTGTCCCCCGGCTTGGTGTCTGAACTTCGTGACAAGGATCCTACAACCGCTGCCTTGATAGCAGGACGCCAGCTCTGGGCCCGAGTCCTGGGCGGCACGCCATTTGCTCAGCCACAGTGCCCGGCTGCCATAGCTCAGGCACCGCGGGTCCGCATCCTGCGCAGCGGACTTGGAGCCATTTTACTCTTTTTATTTTTTTACTTTATTTTAATTACTCTTGTTTTAAGCAATTGTCAGGTCTCCTGTCCTGTCCAGGCTACCCTATGGCATCAGGCTGGATGGAGCCTCCCAGATTTAAGTTTCCGTGTAAATTTTTTTGGTTTGACTAAAATCGACACGTGGTACAACTTAAGTTAATAAACGTTATTTTGATACGTGTTCAGTGCCGTCGCCATCGGTGGGGTTGGGGTTAGGGACGCAGCCTCCTCCGGCAGGCAGGAGCCCGGGTCGCTGGCCCTGGCCCACTGCTCAGCGGGGCGCAGGTGCTGGGCCCACACTGCCCACGTCAAAGCCCTGCTCCGCCCCCACACCTGTGAAACCCTGCGCACATTCATCAGCCTCTTCGTGCCTCTAACAACGGAGTCTACTCATTTGGAGTTCCGAGCTAATTTCGGGCGAGCATTGAGCACAGAGCCGGGATAGGTCTTCAGTAAATATCAGGAGAAAAACACGTGGATGGCCCACGCGATGAATCACTCACACACCAGAAAGTTGCGCGGACCAAGGGTCATGTTTTTTGGTGTCCACCTACTGAAAAATGTAACCTTGTTAAATATTGCTTATTTTAGAACCTTGGGAAAGGGTCACTCCAAGCACCGGGCACCCACCTCTGCTGTCTCTGCATTGGACATTCTGCACGCTTTTTTTAAGTGGAATCACAGTGTGTGTCTTTTTGCGACTGGCTCGTTCCACTCTGCATCATGTCCTCGGGGTTCATCTGTGGTGTAGCAGGTGTCAGGATCAGCTTCCTTTTTGAGGCCGAGAGTCCACTGTGTCTACAGACCGTGTTTTGTTCACCGGTCACCTGTCAGTACAGGGCTGCTCCGTCCTGGCTGCTGCGCATAATGCCGCCCTGAACGTGGCTGTCCAGATGCCTCTGCGACTGTTTCCGGTTCCTCTGGATAGATGCCAGAAGTGGCGGGGGTGCATCATACGCTGATGCTACTCAAGTTTTTAAGGGACCCCCACACTTCACGGCAGCTGCGCCGAATTCCATCCCTCCCAGCAGTACACAGGGTTCCAGCGTCCCACGGCCTCGTCAAGACTTGCTTTCTAAACACTCATGTTTCCTGGGTTTTGACGGCAGCCACCCTGATGGGTGTGAGGCGCGGTCTCACCAGCTTGGACTTACGTTTCTCCGGTGACCACCGAGCATTTTCACGTGCTTTCAGCCATCTGTCCACCTTCTGTGGAAAAATGTCTACTTGAGTCTTTTGCCCACGTTTAAATTGGGTTGTTTGGGGTTTTTGTTGTTGAGTTAGAGGAGTTCTCTGTATAGTCTAGATAGTAACCTCTTATCGGATCCTTGATTTGCAAATACTTTCTCCCGTTCTTGGGTTGCCTTTGCACTGCCAATTCGATGAGAGTAGCTGTAAGTACTCTGACTTTTTTCCCCTCTATGCCTTAAAAGTAGGTGGTAGTCATTATTTTGATGATCTGGAATGTAGCAGGTAACCGGGTTATTTCTGAAATTAGTTGGGGGAGGCGGGTAGGGAAACTGCCCTTATCTTGTCCAAATGTCCTCCTAGGGCAGGAATTCTTTCACTGGCGATTTCCAGCACATACACTTCCGGCGTTGGAAGCTTACCGCTCACTGTGTCCATCTGTTTCAGGACTGTTGGAAAGACCTTCTGGAAGCTCAGACAAGCTCTAACAGCTCCTCGTGGTTGAACTGATTTTTAAAAACTTTTATTATGAAAGTTTTCAAACACGACAGTAAAGAGGACAGTATAATGAAACCACATACCATCCCCCGCCCCCAGCAGTTAACGAGGACTCGCCATACTTGCCTAACTATGTATCTTTCTTCCTCAAGTCACTTGACCTACATGATAACCAGTCACATCGCCATTATCATAGCTGACACAAGAGACATTCTATCATCAAATACCCAATTTAGAATTACATTTCCCTGGATGTCTCTAAAGCATCTTTTTACTTGTTTGCTCGAAGCAGAGTCAAAATAAGGTCCACACTTGATAGCTGGGTTGCTAATTTTTAATTATAAAAGCAATACATGCTCATATATATATAAAAAAATTCAAACAACTCAAAGATAAAGTGAAAAGTAGAATTGCCCTTGCTTCATCACCCACTTTCCACGCCCCACTGTTAAGATTCGTGCGTATCCTGGAGAATCTTAATGCACATAGAAGCCCATGTCACCCCACAAAGGGGATGATGCTATATACGCTCTGTAGTGAAAAGGTAACTGTCGGTACATCCACATCTGTCTTCAACAGCAGCAAGGTCTTTCCCCGGTAAGGACCCGGCAAAATTTAGTTAACTAAAGCCCATGCCGATAGGCCTACGTGGGTTGTTTTATTGAACCATTAGCAATAGTGTTAGAATAAACATTCTGCATTAACTCTGTCCACTTGTTCAAGTATTGCTGGGGGATAAATCTTAGAAATGGCATTGCTGGATAAAAGTGGGCATGACCTTTATCTGGATGCATACCCATCAAAAGCGGAAATTTTCCATTTCCCCATGTTCTCACTAATCCGACAGGTGGGAAAAGTGGGTCCTGACCACCTTGTGTGGGTTCCCCACCCAGCAAGCAGTTCCTATGACTGTTCATTCAAAGGGAAAAGGCGCATTAGAAAAAGCTGATACCAGCACAGCTGCAATCTTATGGAAACTTTTTTAGCTAAGTAACACTAGCAAATTAGACAACTAAAAATATCCAGAAAATTAAAGCTTCATAAAAGTTCCCTCGAAGTTGAGAGAAGGGAGGCTAAAATCCACATTGCCTCTCACTTGTGTGAGCCTGACCTAAACAAACCCCTTAAGGGGACTTTGTGGAGAAAACGTGTTTCTGGATGAAGGATAACAGCATGTTGTGGGGAGGGAAGGTTACCGTTTGGTAAAGGATTCTTTTCACATCTGCCCTGTCTGACGTGGAAGCCACGAACCACAGGTGTCGATTAAGATAATGTAGATAATACAACTACAGAACTGGATTTCTAATTTAATTTTAATTAACTGCAAAAAGGGGTACTTAATTCAATTATCAGAAAATGTTCAAGATGTTTCGAAAAACTTGAGTGTGTAGTCTGTTTTTCCACAGTAAATTTTATGAAATCTAAATACAAATTAAAGATGTCTTATGAAAACCTAGCATCTGAATTGAAATATGTTTTAAGTGTAAAAAAATAATATATACCAGATTTTGGAGACTTAATATGAAAAATATATGAAGTATCTAAACAATTTCTATGCTGATTACATACTGAAATGTTTTTGACTTATGCCAAATTATTAAAATCCGTTTCGGCAGGTTTTTGTTTGGGGGAGGGGCTCTGAGCAGCTTCCAGTTCTGCCTCTGGCTCCCGCCATGCCTCTCTGTCAGAGGCGGTGCTGCACTCCTGGGTTAAAAAGACCGCCTACGTGTCAGCGCTGAGGTACTCCCTGTCAATCACTTGTGGGTCAGTTAAATGACCAGACAGAAAGCGCCACACCCTCAGGGACGCGGCAGGCCGGCGGTCCCTCCCTCACCCTGAGGTGTCCTTCTGTGTTACGACGGAGTCACGTCGTCACACGCGTATCGGCTGCCAGACCCCCTCGGCTATCGGCTATCAGCATGTCACTGAGGCAGGGGGAGCCGAGGGCTCCTGCCCATGCCGGGACGGGGCGGGCCAGGGCAGAGCTGGGAGAGGTGCAGGTGGGTACGGATTTTAAACGCACGTTCAAAGCGGTCAGGGTCCTGACTTAGCCAGGACGGTGGCATATTCTGAAATCTCAAAGACTATTAAAGGATGCACATGTTGAGTCTCAAAAAGGAGCACGAGTTAAAACGAGGCTCACTGCCCTGAACCCACTGCAATCAAAGGTCACCCACACCTGAGCAGGTCAGAATTCTAGGAACGCTCTGTACCGAGGGCGCTAACACCGGTGACCTGCCCCTGGCCAACAGTCTCTCGCGGTCTTCAGTCGGAGCGCGTTTAGAATTTGACATGTGCAAAGCAGCAGCTCCCTACCTCCCTACAGCGTGCCTACGCGCATCGCCAAAAGCAGGTGCACTCGAAAAGCAAACACAGCATCTCAAACCTAGTGCCCTTACACGGCAGGAAAGAAGGTCTCAAGTCGCTCTCTTTACGGACGCTTTTCATCCCCAAGGAAGGCAACGGCCACGGCCTCGCCCACGAAATGAGTGGACTCGAGCTCGGCCGAGGGCCAGATCACTTAACCTCTCACGTCCTCTCGTCACCACTGGCCTCCGTCGGCCCTCGGCCCACGGCGGCGGCAGAGCTGACGGTCACGGGCAGGTCGGAAACTTCCGTAACCTGTTGGCGGCAGTCACCACGTAGAAATGTTTCTGGCGATGAGAGGAAGAAGGAAAAACAGCATATTTTTAGACTGATTATTCAAAAAAACAAGAACAATAAAAGGATTTAAGCAAGTTAGGCACTTGAGTTTGTTTAAAACTGATAACCTAAAGGGAAAAGAAGATTCTAGCAAAATAATAGTGGAACGGTCACATGCCCTTCAGGGGCCCGTCTGGAGCAAGTATATATATATAAAGGGAGAAAATACATTACCCTTTTCACAAAAAAACCAAGCGCCCTAGAAGGGGGTTTTTCGAAGGGTGAGTCGCAGCCCACAGGGCTCATGAAACCAGCCCGGTGGGTTATGACCAGGGCTGTTTTGAATGAAACCCAGTAGCATGCGCTAGAAAGCAGCGGCGTGCATCGCGCTCTGAGGCAAACGTGCTCTCTGCGTTTCACACGCGTGCACGTGTGCCACTGTGTGCCGGTTCTCCAGGTAAAGCACTTTGTCTCTGTTTATCAGCAAGGATCTGGGTCAATATTAAAATGTCGGAAAGCTACTTGGGGGACAATAGTTTTAAGACAGACTTTAGGTCCTTGGTACCAAAGAGTTTCTGTAGGAGACAAAATGATTCAGCTTTTACGCAGGGCTGTCCCAGGCCCAGTCTCTGAACCCTGCAGGAATCAGGCCTTGAGCTCCACGCACTTGGTTCCCAGCACGTGGCCACTACTGTCACCGAGAACAAGCGCTCTAACTTCATTCTGTCACTTCAAGTGTCACCTAAGTACAAACTAAACGGCACTTTTAGGGTAGTCGTTTTTTCGTCTGTAGCGTTTTTTTACTCGAGCTAACATTTTGACATGAGAGACGATTTTTTTCCCCTTAATGTATTTAGAATCAAAATGTAAGTAAGAACTTGGCCACAGTTCTTTCAAAGGACACGTGAGAAAGACAAATGCTGCTTTTACTAAAAAAAAAACAAAAAAAAAGATACCTTCCATTTCCTCTGAGCCATGTACTTCTGCAGCAGTAGCTGCGATTTGAGACAAACTTTGGATTTCGAGGCCTTGGCGGGCAGGTCATTCAGCCACTCGTGTTTCAGGCACTGTGTGGCGCTCATCCTGCAGCTGGGAAATCAGACACAGTGAACACGTTTACGTGGACACGTTTACGTGGAGCCACCGAGTAAAGTCAGCTGTCCGGAGTCAGTCCAGAGGGGCAGGAAGCCTGAGCCGGTGGAACAGGGGGACCCGCCGGGCAGACTCCTGCCACTGCCCCGGAGGTGAGTTCCTGGCGTCTAAAACGCCCCTCCTCAGTGGTGCAAGGGAGTCGTCAGCAAACCGACCCATCCCCGTGATGGGTCGCTACTGGGGCTGGGGACCCAGGCAGGGCCGGAGGAGGCAGCTGTGCCTGGAGTCGCTCCAGGGAGTGACAACGTGAGCGTGGAACGAAGCTCATCTCTCCTTCCAGGGAAGACAGTCGGCTCGTGCGTCCGGACTGGAAACACCTTTCCTCCCCGACTCTCACAGCCAGAAAGAAACGAGTGAAGGCCAGGGAGGCAGGAGCTCCCGGAGCCCGGCAGACCTGGGGCCTCAGTCCCGGGGCACGCGCGGCTGCCCCCAGCGTGCGGGTCAGACACGCGGGCGGCTCCACCACGACCGACGCAGCTGCCGAAAACCAGGCCGGCCTCCCTTCCTCTCCGAGATGTGGGGTTTCCTGGCCTCCACTCTCGAAAGCGACATCTGCGCAGCTCAACGTTTTTGTCAACATTAGCCTGTTACAAGTGAGAACCTGGAAAGAGAACTAATTTGTCAATATGGTCCTTTCTGAAACTGTCTAGGTTTTGCACTCCTAGTTGTTCGGTTTTTTAGTTACTTTAATTAATTCTGCTACTGTGCCTGCTATGCTTCTGCTCCAGAGGAGCAGCGGGGTGAGGAACCCTGGACAGAGGCGACCCGCAGGGAGGAAGGGCCCGCCCGGCACGCCTGCTCTTCACGGTCACCAGTCAGCGGTCAGCATCGGGGCGGCACGCGAGTGACAGGCGACAAGGCTACCTCTTCTCTTTGACCAGCAGCCGGGACACGAAGTCCTTGGCCTCCTCCGACAGCCCTTCGAAGGTGTCGGCATCGAAGTCCCAGCTACAGTTCACAATGAAGTTCATGGTCTCGGCATCTGTCTCCCCTAGAAACGGGGACAAACCGCTGAGCCTACGGAGGAGAGGAAGGACCGTCACGATGCGGGAGCCACCAGACCCTGGCGTGGCAAGAGAACAGTGGCCCGTCCCCTCTCGGGAAGGGAAGCAGGGGGAGGGGTGAAAAGATGCAGAAAGGAAGTGCCTGAACCAAGCCCCTGTCACGCGCGCCTCTGTCCTCCTCCGCAGGAGCAAAGAGCAACGGGGCCCCCCGGCAGGCCCACGCGCCAGGTGTGTGTTGATTGAGTAGCGTGTCTCTGAGACAGCCAGGTGGGCACGGACATGCTCAGGCCCCAGGGGACACAGGAAAGCTGGCTTTATTACACTCCTCCAGAGCAGCGGTCCCCAACCTCGGTGGCCCCAGGGGCCGGGGCTCCTGTGAGAACCTAACGCCTGGTGACCTGAGGTGGAGCCGAGGCGGCGTGCTGGCGCTGGGGGCGCTGCAGGGACAGATGGAGCGTCCCTGGCTCACCCCCCCGCTGCTCACCTCCTGCTGTGCGGCCCGGTTCCTGCCGGGCCACGGGCCGGGACCAGTGTGTAGCCTGAAGGTTGGGGACCCCTGCTCTAGAGTGAGGGGAGACAGGCAGGACCCCACAGCGCCGTGGGGACCCAGCTCCAGTTGCCCAGGTGAGTACCGGCTGGACGCACACTCCCCACTAGCGGCCCCCCTTCCCGCCCACCCCCCCGTGTCGCCTGGGCACACCTCCCATTCAGTGACTCGCACTTGACTGTCTGTCTGCTGCCTCTAGGCTCCTAGAATGGTCAAAGACGGGGGCCGAGCCCCACGGGGACCAGGCCGGGCACTCACAGCATGTAGGTGATGACCCCCACGCTCCACATGTCCGTGGGGAACGAGACGAACTCGTAGTTGACGACTTCTGGGGCCAGGAACTCTGCAGTCCCGAAGTTCACCTTCAGCTTCTCCCGGGGCTTGTACCTGGGGCGGACAAGGACCACAGCAGTGAGCCCAGGGACACCGGGAGACTGCCGAGGCCGGGCTGGCCCTGGGGAAGCCGGGCATTCCAGGACTTCCTGTCTGTGTGCCGTCCGGACCTCACGTGCCACCGCACCCCTGACTGGCTGGGAATCGTCACTGCCCTGGGCCCCGACCTCAGGCTGTCCCATGTGACTGGGGAGAATCAGGAGCCACAGTCCCCTGCTCTGGCATTCAGAGAGGAGGGGGACCACACCCCCTGAGCTCGCGGCCCCGTGCACGGGTCTGCTCTGTGGTTGGACCTGTGTGCTGACGACGGGCCCGTGTGGGTTCACTGATGATGACAGTGGGGACTTTGTACGTGTGGGGGGAGGGGACGTGGGCCGTCTGTTTCTTCTCTCAATTTTTCTGTGAAACGAAAACTGCTCTAAAACAAAGTGTTAATTAAAAAAATTAAAGGGCACTTCCTGCTTGCCAGGCACCAGGCTAAAATTCTGAACACACAAACGTCTCATCCTCACAACGGCCCCACGAAGCAGGTACGATGACTGTCCCCATTTTACAGGTGAGGCCGTGGAGAAAGAGAGAAGGATCAAGTGGCCACGCTGCCAGCGAGCGAGCCCCGACTTCCTCAAGCCGGGACGTGAGTTTTTAAAATGTGGTCTCCTCAAACAAACAAAAACAAAAACAGAAACAGAAACAGAAACGCGGTCTCCTCTCTGGGAGTCTGCGGAGAGCCAGGCACAGGCGGCCGTGGCGCCGGCACAGCCCGGGCCCATCAGGGTCTCCCAGCTGCAGACCGATCTCATAAGACTTCATTTGGTAAAACATAGGGCAATCTTTTGACATTACAGATCAAACGTGATTTTTAAGCATTAGGGTTGGGGACGTGGGTGTTGCCCAGGAAATACACACACGGCGCAACGGGGATCCTGAGGGCGCAGGGGGGTGGCGGGAGCTGCCGTTCCTCTAATGACGGCACGAGTGGTCCCCCGCCCGTCCCGTGTGGCACTGCACGTGTGCCTTGCACCCCTGCAAAGAGGTGGCATTTACCACTTCAACAGTGGGATGCGACCCAGAGACGGCCTTGAGGTTTTGAACACCACCTCTGGGAGGCAGGGGCTGGACACCTGAGGCCGAGCTCAGGTGAGCAGCTGTCCCCACAGGGACAAAACTCTGCTTTCCTTCCCCTGAGGGTGGAGTGGAAGATGCTGCGAGGCTCATAAAGTGGCAAAACCTTCCTCATGGAAAGTGACCACCAGGATTAGAAAATTCAGCCACGATGTGAAGAGTTCCCTGGAAACTAGGTGGTTTCCAGAGAAGCGTCACTCTTTGTGGAAATGGAATTCGTCAGGAAGCCTGGTCGATGGGCATGTGACTCTTGCCATGTTATAGACTGTGGGTGGCTGAAGGGCTGGGGACACCACTGTGGGGACCTGGAGGACCTGAGTGAAGGGGAAGCACTGTGAGGTACCATCGCCATGAGCGACAGAAAGAGTCTACGCCGTGCCACCCTGAACAAGCCCGATCCCGTCTGGCAGGGTCGGGCCTGGTTAGTACTTGGATGGGAGGCCACCTAGGAAGACCAGGTGCTGTAGGCGTAAAAAAAACAAACAAAAAAATAAGGGATTGTAAACTGACAAGGTCCTCGTAGTCTGTGAGGTCAAACAAGGGTTGTTGCCTCGTCTAAAAATAAAAATAAAAAAGAGAGCGTCCCCAAGGAGTTCCATCAAAGTGCCAAAATACAACCCCTTACCTTCTGGCCAGGCCGAAGTCAATGATCTTTATTTGGTGTCCCGTCTGAGTGACACACAGTATGTTCTCCGGCTGGGGAGGAAAGAGAAGTCTGCTTACGCGCGGTCGACAGCGGAGGAGGCCCTTAACTCCCACACTCAAACTGTCGAGAGGCCTCAGTTTCCCAGCCTCCAAGGAAAATGGATGGCTCAGGGGAGGTCTACAGGGGCAGGTGGGCGGGCGGGTGGGATCCCAGGCTTTTAAATGCTGACAGCTAAATCCTTGCCAAACTGGCTTATTAGGTCTGATAGTTCCCCCCACCCCGGTCTCCCTGACAAGCTCATGCCATCTGTGAACAGGTTTACTTCTTCCTTTCCAATTCGGATGCGTTTTATTCCTTTTCTTGCCTATTTGCCATTGATAGAATTTTGAGGACGATGTTTAACGGAAGTGGCAAGGGTAGACACCCTTGTCTTCTTCCTGACCTAAGGGGGAAGCATGCCACCTTTTACCAGTAAGTACATTGTCTGAGATTTTCAGAGATGGCCTTTATCAGATTGAGGAAGTTCAACATCTAATTGGTTCAGCATTTCCATCAGGAAAAGGTGTTCAATTTTGTCAACTATGTCTATTGAAATGATGTGTGATTCTGTCCTTTATTCTTTTAATATGTCATATGTTAAACCAACCTTGCATTCTTGGGATAAATCCAACTTTGTGATGTGTATAATCCTTTCTATATGTTGCTGTATTCAGTTTGCTAACATTTTCTTAAGAATTTTTGTATGTATAGTCTATAAGGGATATTTCTCTGCAGTTTTCTTTTCTTGTGAGGTCTTTGTCTGGTTTTGGTAGTAAGATAAGCCTGGCTTCATAAAATGAGTCAGGAAGTATTCCCTTCTCTTCTGCTTTTTGGAAGAATGTATAAAGTTACGGTATTGTTCTCGAAACATTTGGTAGGTTTCCCCAGTGAAGCCGTATTGGTCCAGGCTTTTCTACGTGTGTAGTTTTTTTAAAACTAATCTAATTGCTTTACTTGTTATAGGTCTATTCAGATTTTCTATTTCTTCTTGAGTCAGTTTTCAGTAGTTTGTGTCTTTTAGGAACCTGTCCATTTTATCTAGCTTATCTAACTGGCACACAGTTTTTCATCCTATTCTCTTATAATTCTTTTTTATTTCAGTAAGGCTGGTTAGTGATGTCCCCTCCATCATTCCTGATTTTAATAGTTTGAGTTTTCTTTCTTTTTCTCTTGTTCAACACAGCTTGTCAGTTTACTGATCTTTTCAAAGGACCAAATTTTGGTTTCATTGATTTTCTCTACTGCTTTTCTGTTCTGTTTCATTTATTTCTGCTCTAACCTTCATGATTTTCTTCCTTCTGCTTGCTTTGCGTTTAAATTCTTTTTCTGGTTTCCTAAGATGGAATATTAGATTATTGATTTGCAATCTTTCTTCTTTTTTAATATAAGTGTTTATAGCTACAAATTTTATTTCTGGTTTAGATGTATCCAATTAGTTTTGGTGTGTTGTGTTCTCATTTTCATTCATCTTGAAGTGTTTTCTAAAATTTAATTTTAATGATATATTTTATTTAAACCAATGTGTACGAAATATTATAATTCCAATAGGTTATCGATATAAAAATATTATTGAAATATTTTCCATTCTTTTTTCATATTAAGTCTCTGAAGTCCAATGTGTATTTTACATTTAGAGTACATCTCAATTCAGACACAAAATTTTTATCAGAAATATTTTAGATGTATTTAGGTTTCATGAAATTTACACTGTAGTCACCTTCTGTCTACGAGGGACACGTCCCAAGACCTGCAGCAGGTGCCTGAAACCAAGGACAATACCTAAACCTATATGTATTGTTTTTCCTGTACGAATAGACCAGCGACAAAGTGTAATTTATAAAGTAGGTGCAGAAAGAGATGAACAAAAATAACTAATAATAAAAAAAGAACGACTATGACAATATACTGTAATAAAAGTTAGGGGGACGTGCGCTCGCTTATGCCCTCGCTCTGAAGGCCCATCCGACGGCCCAGACGACTACTGAGCGACTCACGGGCAGATGGCGCAGAGCTCCAGCACGCTACGCAGAATGGCCTGCGATTCAAACCTTAGCCACAGTTCACTGCTGGATTTCCCATTTACTATTTTCGGACCGTGGTTGAACATGGATAACGAAAATGCAGAAGATGAAACCACAGATTAGGGGGACTACTACAGGCGAAGAGTGAATTTGCACATTGAGATGGTTCCAGATATACCTAAACGTTTTCCGATAACTGAATCAAGCATCCGTTTTTTAAATTTAAGTTAATTAAAATTTAAGTTAATTAAAATCAATAAAATTTAAAGCTCAGACCCGTGCACTGTGCTGTGTTGGACAGAGCAGCTCTGGAACTCTGTCTCCGTATTTAAATTCACACGACCTCCCTAAGAGGGATTATTATCCCCCATTTTGCAATTGATGTGCTTATGCAAGATCGATTAATGAAATCCAGGAGCTTATGCAAGCTCCCGTAGCTAGGACGAGCTCTGCTTTTGGCTGGGAAATGGGCCGTGGCGACGACTGCCTCCTCTTGCAGAGTCGCCCACAAGGCTGTCCTTGACCCGGAACTACAGAGCGGGATCTTGAGCTTCCCCCGACTGCCCGCCCCATGGCAGCTGATCCAGAAGCCCTGGAAGAGCCGCGGTGAGCAGGGAAAGCTAGAGGCCAGTTCTCCCCATCTCCACCATTTCCCTACAGTCAGCTGTCACTCAAGAAAGATGATCGGAAGGAGCGAGGCGCACAGGCAGGGGTCCGGCCGACCTGCAGGGGCCACTGAAAGTCCTGAAAGGGACAGCAGAGAAACGACCTCCTGTCGTGCCCGACCTTGAGGTCCAGGTGCAGGATGTAGTGCTGATGGAGGTAGTGCACGCCCGCGCAGATCTGTTTGGTGAACAGGACCACATCCAGCTCGGTCAGGTGGCACTGCTCGTCTGTGATCCTGTCGAAGAGCTCGCCTCCTCCCACGCTGCCAAGGCAAAGGGCGGGCCGGGCCGCTCAGCTCCGGGACCCAAACACGGGCCAACCCGGGTGAGCCCGCTGTCGTCTGGGCTTGTACGGGGACCTCCGCTCTGGCCCGCCCCCAGCCCAGAGTGCCGCTGGCAAACGGGAAGTGGCGGGTCGAAGGGGAGCCCGGGATCGTCATCTGTGCTGGTCATCTAGGCTCGCCCTGGATGTCCCGGGCCGAGGCTGTAAGCTTGTTTTCCCACAGGGAAACGTTGGCACCTACTTGGCAAGAACCCCAGCGGGCAAAATCGACCCATTTCCAGCTGGATCTTTTACATCTGCGAGAACAGCCAGATAGCTGGGTTCTAATGTGAACTTTCCCAATTTCCAGCTACCAACAGCCAAATGAAAATTACTAAAAATTGTTTAGGCCAAACTGACATATACTTGCGGGTCAAGTCCAGCTCACAGGCCGTCGGTGTGTGACCAATGGCTTTGTCCTCCATGCCCCATGCTGGAGGTGGGGCGGAGGGGTGGTAACATTGCCCGAATGTCCCAGCGAGGGGAAGGGAGGGAGGGGCAGCTGCCGCCCGCGTCCCGGACACTCACTACTCCAGGACCAGGGTGAAGCTGCTCTTGCCCTCGAAGGCGTCATACAGCTGGATCAGGTTCGCGTGGCTCAGCTGGTTCATGATGTTGATCTCGTTCATCACGTCCTCCTTCCGGGGCCAGAGCGGGGACGAGTTTCCAAGGAACGGGTCAGGAAGAAGCGCCAGCCGCGCCTCCCAAGACACACGTGCCCGCCTCACACCCGTTCCCTGCTCCCACTGGGTCTCAACCCAGCACCCAGACTAGAGGGGACCTACCCACTTCACAGGTGAAAAGCCGGAGGCCCAGGACGGCCCTGTGGCCCAGGGTGCAAGTGACCTGCTTGCTAGGGTGTGGGAGTCTAGAAGGGAGGTGGGAAAAGTGGCCGTGTCTCCCGCCCAGCCTGGTGGGCGGGCGCAGTGCGGGCCCCGGGGGCCGGGAAAGACGTGCCGGAATCCTGAGCTCAGCCAGGGCTTCGGGGGCCCGGGGCAGACGCCTCACCCGGTCCTTGGCGCTCTTCACTTTGATGACCTTGGCTGCCAGCGAGAGGCCTGTGGACTTCTCCGTGCACCTGTGGACCTGGCCGAACCGGCCCCTGCAGACACGACGACACAGCAGGCTGAGAGCCCACGAGGCTCGCCCCGACGCGGCCGGCATGCCTGTGCCCCGGGCCTTCTGGTCCCAGCCCTCCTCTTTGCACGCCAGAGTCCCCGTGCCGTCACCCTCCCCCACGCAGGCTGCCTAAGACCCAGGGGAGACCCACTTCGCCCCACGCCGCGTGGGCTATCCCGCACCCCGGGGGCCATCCTCACCCCGCCATGTCGGCCCCCCGCCGCCTCCAGGACACGGTCCCATCTCCACGCCGCCCCTCACCAGGGCGGAACGCCCACCTACCCTCCCAAGACGTCGTGCTGGCACACGGCGTAGCCCGCTGAGGCCGACATCTCCTTCACGCTCACCACCCGGTGCTCGAAAGGGGCCGGCGGTGCCGGGCTGTCATCTGTCCAGGGGACACAGCCCCTGAGCCTGCGCTGGGCAGCCCCCACCGCAGCCGCCCGCCCCGGACCCGCTTGGTTCAGGTGACAAGCCCTTTGCCCTTCACAAAGATCATCTATTTCGAGTCACCCAGACCAGAGGAGTCCCAGAGAGGCGAGGTGAGTGGCCCAAGGTCACACAGTGAGTCAGCGACAGTTGGGATCCTGAGCCGGGTCTCCCGGACCCTACGACAGGGATCACTGCAAGACGGAGAAGTCACGTCCAGCCTGTTCGCCGATGTCGAGAAGGGGCCGTGGGGGTGGCGGCCGCGGGAAGAGGAGGGCACATGGGACAGGGTGACGGGGCACGGCGCGAGGACGGACTATTCCGAGGGTGCAGGCCGGGCCGCGCGGCCAGCGGGGGTGGCGTGCCAGGGAGGCAGCTGGAGAAACAACACCCACCGCCTCTCCTCTCGCCCTTGGGTGTCCGGACAGGGCCTGGAGCCCGTGACGCGGCCCCTGGCGGGGGTGGGCAGCGACCGGAAGGGAGGGCAAATGGAGGACCCGGCACTTGAAGAGATAAAAACGGTTTGGGTTTGTCTTTTTTTTCAATAAAAACGAAAGCAAACCTTGTCCTTCAGAGGTGATGGGAACCCAGAAATGTTACATGGAACGGGGCAGAGAGATACAACAGAACCTGGACCACGCACCAACCACGACGGCGTGAGCGTGTGCGGCCGGCCGGGGGACGCCCTGTGGGAGGCCCGTGGCTCGGGCTGACGCTGGCGTGGACCCTGGCACGGGAGCGCTCCGCATCCCAGGAGCCGCTCCGACACCCCGGGACCGAGAACACACCGGTTCTCGCTCTTCATCGGTACGGGCAGCTGTCCGCTCCCCGCGGACGAAGTCCAAGTTCGCCCTGAGCGCTCACCGCTCGTCCCCTTTTGTCCCTGCGAAGCCCAGGCCTGGACTCCGGGGGTAATGCTTGTGGGATTTGGTTGATTTCCCCTTTTTCTGGGTTCCCAGTAGACCGGGAGAACCTGGGTTCAGGCGTGTGTAGCACATTCCACCATCTGGAACATTCCAGGCTGAAGCCTGCTGCCTCTGCTCTGAGGGGTGGTGAGGCCCGACGAGCACTGGGCGGCTCAGGCCCCGGCCCCTCCGGCGCCGCCGCTGCGGCCTGAGCGCGTCTCAGCCTCTCCCGTGTGTCCGTTTATGCCCCCAGCACAGACCCGCATGCACGCGTGCGCACACACACACATGCAGGCACACGCGGGTGGGGCCGGCACTGACGCGTGCAGCCGGCTCACCGAGTCCCCAGTCGGCGCTGGCTTTGCCATCGTCCCGGGCTCAGAAAAGCCTCCCCGGTCACGGCCGCGCTCAGCTGTGTTACAGGAAGTAAGGGAGGCCCACACCCAAGTTTGGGCCAAGCCACTCTGGGGGAGCAGCAGCAGCTGGGATGTCAACGTGACAGGGCGACCACGGAGCCCGGGGCGGCAGGGGCACCAGGGCACGGGGCCGGGAGGCGGGGCAGCACCTGACCCTCCCCACCCCGGACGAGAGCGGCTCGCTGGGTGCGAGGGGCTGGCGGCGGCCCGCCCTGCCCCGTGCAGGATGACGGCAGCGGTGGCGACTCGGCTGCTTTGAGAGATGCCCCCGGAGAACCCACGGTCCCCTCTGCTTGGCAGCTGCACCTCCAGCCCGTCTTGCACCCCCAGACCTGCACCGTCTTTCCCTGGAAGCTGCAGGGAGGCCCCCAGGAGCAGACCCTCCAAACCCGCTCGCCGTGGGCACAGGGCAGCGGCCACACTTACCCAGCACCAGGCTGCCAGCCTGGGCTCCCAGGGACGCCCTCCTCCCCGCCTCGGCTCCGTCCAGGCCCTCGGCGGGGCGGTCCTGGCCAGCCTCGGGGCCCCCTGCTCCCAGGCCCTGGTCCGGGTGCGGGCCCAGGGCCCCGGCGGTGTCTCCCGTGTCCGTCCTGGCCCCGCGTGGTCCCGTGGCGGGATCGGCCGCAGGCCCGCGCGTCTCCTTGGCCGACGTGCCCGGGTCACTGCTCAGCTCACTCAGTGGGTTGGTCTCGCTGGCTCCTTTTGGGATCTGTTTCCCCAACTCGTTCCCAGGGGTCTGGGGGCAGCACCCGGGCCCAGGCAGGTCTTGCTCGTCTGGCTGGGCAGCTGCTGGAGCCTCTGCAGGGGGCGTGGGCGTGAGGCTACCCTCTTGAGTCACGAGCAGCTCCCCAGGTGTACCTGTCTCCTGCACGTGGATGGAGATCCTGGGGCAGAGAGAAACATGGCCCTGAGCTCAGAAGCAAAGTCTCTGGCGTCAGAACAGACTGGGTTCAAACACCTGCTGCTGCCACTCATGGCCCGAGGCCTCTGGCCTCGGCTTTGTCATCTGCAGAAAGGGTCAGCATACAGTTGGAGTCAGCAGACGCCAACCCCTGCCCCTCTGGCTCCCTGCCCACCTCTGCCCAGCAGGACAGCAGGCGAGAAGTGGCCTCAATGACCAGCTCTACGGATTCCCCAGGGGCCTGGGGACCTGCTTCCACGCCAGGAGGCCCGCCCCACCTACCCCGTCCCCTGGGCCTCGGTTTCCCTCTTAGTTAAATGGAGAGGACAGCAAACCAAGCCCAGCAGCACCGCGGAAGCCCCGGGTCAGGTGTTTTATGAAAACTGGGCATCGCTCATCAGTCTGGACTCTGTCTCTCTGGCTGTGCTGGGCCCGCCCAGCCCAGTGGCCAGTGTCCACCCCCTGCACGCCCTGCTGCGCCCTGGGCTCTGGGACCCAGCTGGGGTCAGGAAGGACCCTGACCCCGGGGACTGTGACCCCCCGGCATTCAGACCCTGCCTCTCAGAGCTGCCCCTGCCCCGACTGCCCCTCACGCCCCGTTGCCCGGGCCTGTGCGTGTGCGACGGGGGCCGGGGGTGAGTGTCTGGCATGGACTGAGTCCCGGGAGGGAGCCTGGCGCCCTCCGTCCCGGTCTCGGCTCTGCCACCGGGTTCCCTCCTCCGTCAAACAGACGGAAATGCCTCACGTGCGCTGAGCGGGTCACAAACAGAAGGAAGCACGTGGGGCCCGACATGGTGCGGCCGCTGTGGAAGCCAGTACAGCCATTCCTCAGAGCTCTAAAAACAGAACCAACAGATGATCCGGCCACCCCACTCCTGGGAACGGAGCCGACGGAGCCGAAGGCAGGGTCCCCGAGGGACACGTGCAAGCCGCATCCACGGCAGCGTCATTCACAAAGCCACAGGGTGGAAGCAGCCCCGCGTCCGCCGACAGGTGACGGGCCCTCCACACGGTGGACTGCCAGCCAGCCCCAAAACGGAAGGCGGTCCTGGCACCCGCTACACCACGGACGAACCCCGAGGACGCTTTGCCGAGTGAAACGAAGCCGGGGCGCCCTGGGCTGGGTGCGCCGCCCCTGGGGAGCCAGCGGGCTCTGGCTCATTGTCCAGCCCCGCGTCTGCTGAGGGCGGGGACTGAGGCCGTGTCCTGAGGGTGACCAGACAGACCAGGGCCTGGACCTCGCTCCAGACTGAATAAGCCAGAATCTCTGAGCATCGTATCTAAGACACCCTCCCAGGCGATCCTCACGGGCGCCGCGTGAGGACCAGCGCCCTGTGCTCCCGGAAGCAGGGTCCGGGCCGTCTGCGGTCCCCTCCTGAGGCCGGCCCCGTGCTGTGCGGACAGGGGCACACGACCGCGCCACTGGGCCATCGGCCGCGCTGCGGCCAGGGGCTCGCTCGCCGCTCCCTGGCCCAGCTTGCACCTACCTCGAGTGCACGTCACCGGCGCCCTCGGCTGCCTTGGCCTGGGCTGGCGGCCCTGGTGTCAGCCTCGCAGCCTCCTCTGCGGGCCGAGGGTCAGGCCTGCCGGACGGTGCACCTTGTCCCTCACCCGGTGCAGCCTCCTGGCTGGGGGGGACCTCACGGACCCCGCTGGGTGCTGCAGACAGTTCCAGGCCAGTCTCGGGGTTCTCGCCAGATGCCCCTGCAGCTTCGGCTTCTGCCTCTCTTGGTGGCCGTAGGTGGCCAGGGGACCCCTGGTCTGGGCCAGGAACTCCGTCCTCCGGGCCTGGCAAGGCCTCCGGCTGGGTGAGGGTGTCAGATCCCATCCCCGAAGTACGGGCGGGGGACGACTGCTCCACCGTGCCCTCTGGGTCGGCCTTCTGGCTCCCTGCGGGAAAATGGGCGGGGTGAACACGCACTACCCCCAGGCCGCCCCGTGAAGGCGGGCAGCTGCGGGGGACCTCGAGGGGCACCGGGAGCGGGAAGGCGCCGGCGGGAGAAGGGGGCACGCTGAGCTCGTTTGAGCGAGGACGTGCGCACGCTCACGCACACGTGTGTGGCCACTTACAACGTGGTCTGGACACTGGACCTCGAAGGACAAGGCAAAAACTTGGCGACACGGTTTCGTGCAGCGGGAGGAAACAGGACACGGGAACAAGGGCGGATGCTCGACCTCGCTGTGGCTTTGGAATACGTAGATGTGGTGCAAGGTTATAAAAAAACACTTAAAAAAAGGTCTCCATAAAAATGCAAACAAAGTGAAAATATCTAAGGATCAGCTGGTGGCATGGGCTGCACAGAAGGAACGAGCCCGGCGACTTTAACGCAGCGCTGGCGGCTCGTCCCCGGTGGGGCGGACGAGCACGAAGGGCAGAAAGAACTGGGGCGCGGGGGGCGCGGGGGCTTCGGCAGGTTCCCCGCGACCGCAATCGCTGCAGGCGGTGCTGGTGGCGGTTCCGTTCTGAGCCAGCGGGCGCGCCCGCGGATGACGCAGGGGAGGTGGGGCGCACTCACCTTCCCCGGGCCCCGCGGCTCCGCTGCTCAGCGCCCGCTTCGGCCTCGCTCCCTCCTCGTGCACGCGCGCTCTGTCCTGAAAGACACCACGGAAACCGTCACCGCCAGCGCCAGTGGCACCGGCCAGCCGCACCGGCCAGCCGCACGCACGCGCCGCGTGCCCACCACGTGCCGGAGACCGAAGCAGTCAGGTTATGTCTCGCAGTCACAGTCACACCAGAGTGTGGCTCCTGCTGCCGTCACTTTAGAACTAAGGACACCGAGGCTTTCCCGGGGTCGCCTTTCTAAAGTGCCACTGCGTGACTGCTGAGGGCCGACCCGGCACATGACGGGGGCCTAAGCGGGCTGGGGGTCGAAGTACCCAACCAGGGATGGAAAACGGAGTGAGCCTTAAAATGACAACTCAGGTGGTCTGTCATGACCACTAGACCGTAGGTTTGCCTTGGAATCTAAGTCCAAGGGGTCCAGGCTTGCGGGAGAGGCAGGGCGATCAGTTGACGAGGTGGGTGAGGGCCGGGTGGCGGCCGGGTGGGGGCACCCGCCCTCGCTGGTCCCAGCACCACACTGTGGCCAGAGCACAGACCCTGGGGCTCCCCAGCCACTCTTGCATGCTTTGACCCCCACCTTCACCGCTCGGCCAAGACCCTGACTTCTGTGCTGCTCACTTTCCTTGTCTGCAGGATGGGGAGCAGGAGGTCATCACCTGCAGAGACCCCGGCAGCCTCGGGGGTTCGTCTGTGCAGCTACGGGGAGGGCCAGCTCGTGGCGAGTGCTCCAGAGCTCCGCGCCCTCGTCCCGAGCCAGACGGCGGTCTGTCCAGTGGGCAACCGTGTAAGGGCGCCTGGAGCCGGCTCTCGGCCTGGCGGGCACGTGCCTCTGCTCCCACACAGGCCCGGAAACGCTCAGTACTTCTAAGTCTTTCTAGATGGCCTGACCCCTTGCTGGGACGCCCAGGGCTTCAGGGGGCTCCGAGCCTTGGGTGAAGAATCCCCTAAAACTCCTGGCACCTGTCACAGCTGAGCCCCTGGTCCCAGGGCCCTTCCCCGCAGGCCCTTTCCCCACCAGGCCCCTGGAACCCCAGAGGCCAGAAAGAGCCTGAGATGCATCCTGCTTGGCTTGTACAGCATTTAAAACTTTTTCACGTCAATGTTTTAATTCTGGATTTTTACACTGAAATTTTAAGTTCCCTTTTAGGGTGACAGAATTGTTCTATATTTTGATCGTGATGGTAGTTATTGGGGTGTATACATTTGTAGAATTGTATACTTAAAATGTGCATGTTTTATGGAAGGGGAGAGCTTATTGTACATCAATTATACCTTAATAAAGCTAATTAGATAAAATTGTAATTTTCCAGCTTCCCTTGAAAAAAGCATCTGAAAGTCTGACAACGCTAGGCCCACCCTCGGGGGAGGGGCCCCGTGTAAGTGGGGCGTCGCAGCCCTCAGCTCTCGCGAATGTCTCCCTGCCACTGAGGACAAGGCCTGGTCCCACCGCGGTTCCGACCCTGGGCCCTTCTCTCGAGTCAATCACCTGCTGTGTCTTTGGGATTCCAGGACAACGAGCTCTGCTCTCGTGATGCGACAGCACGACACGTAAGAACAACACAGCCCAGGGCATGGCAGGTGCCGCCATCGCGACTGTCACCGGCATCGTCAAGGTGACCCGGGCCCCCGCTCAGCCAAGACCTCCCCCTTGGCCTCTTTCTGCAGACTGTCCTGCCACCCCCGTAGCTGGGGGAACAGGCCGCCTCCTGCCCCCCACCACCGGCAGGGAGGGAGCCGAACACACTGTCCTTTGGCAGACCTTGTTGGGCTCACACTGTCCACTCCTCTGCCTTCGGGGGCAGGTGCGCATGCCCCGGACACACAGACAACTGCAGTCCCTGCCTTGCATGGTGCATCCAGAGAAAGGAGAAGCCACCCCAAACGCCATTGGAGAGGCCTGAGGTCTCCTCAGCAGCCTGACCATGATCTGGGCCCGCCCCTGGCCGGGCCTGAACCGGTCCTTCCTGAGTACGCCTGGCTTCCCGTAACCCTCTAATTCATATTTACAACTAAACGAAGTGCCACTGTGCGTTCGGGCCTAACGGGTGCCCTCGCGAAGTCTGGCACAATTTTAAAATGTAACACTAAGATTTAATTCAATTCCACGAATGGATGTCATGCCCTGCTCTCTCGGGAAACACCGAGGGCGTCCAGAAAGTGTCCATGATTCAGCTTTCGGCCCTGACAGAGACAGGTCGCCGGGGCTGTACCTCCGTCTACACCTGTCCCCGGACCTGTCCTCGGACCCGTCCCGTGGGACCAGCCCGGGCCGCAGTGCACAGAGGGAGGTCGAGGCCTCCTGCCTGGGCCTGACAGCCTGACCGGGAGCTGGAACCCGAATCTACAGACGGTCACCGAAATGTGTGTTCAACACAAAGACCAGAAGTCAGATCGGTCCCGTGCCAGCGGAGAACCGGCGAGAAGTGCTGAGAACTCGGAAAAGAGAAAGTTCTGTGACTTCCCCCCTGCAGATACGCCTGGCTGTCTGTGACGTGCATGACGGCTACTTTCACGAAGATGGGGAGAGGCCTCACAGAGTAACACGGAACAGGCAAAAAGCTGACAGAACAGAGGGGAAGGACACATGCGGGCAGGTCGCAGAACACCGCGGAGGTTTCACGGCTGCGAAAGAGCCTCGAGCAGCGAGTGAAAGGGGAACAAACTAAAACTACAACGAGACATGTAATTCTGTTCTTGGAAATGCTTAAAATTTTCCATAAGAAAGTTTTAAACGTTTTATGAATCAAAGGAAAAGAGTTAGCTTCAAGAGAAGCCTATATCCGATTGCCTTACATGGAGCTTGACTCGAACTGTAAGGAAAAAGAGCAGAAGACGGTTCAGGAAAATGTGAACCTTGACTTCGGTAATATAAAGCTCCTGTTTACTTTTTAGGTACGATAATAGCTAGGAGAGCCTTTATCTCCTAGAGATAACTGCTGAAATGTTTATGGAAAAAATGATCCAATATCTCAGATTTGTTTCGAAAGAATCTGGAGACAGGGAAATGGATGGGGAAAATGGGCCTCCAGTTCTGGGGCTCACAGGGTTTATTACGCTAACCTCTGTTTTTATAAATGCTTGAAATATTTTATACTATGATGTTAAGACACACGCACACACACACACACACACACGTACAAGAAGATTTCAGTTTTCGTAAACCAGACAAAGAATCAAATAGTTGGATAATATGCTCTGTTAGCAAAAGCAGAGGCGACCAGCATTTCCGCGTTATGGACAGGACGCCACATCAGAATACCTTCTTTGAAGGTCGGTTTGGCCTTTTCTGTTACACAATTTGCCCTTTGGACACAATTTGCCCCTTGGCCTGACGTCGCCGCTGCTGCGAGTGCACCCCACAGGCAGAACCACACGTCTACGGATATCCGCTGCATCCTTTAATGACAGCTAAACGTGAGAAGCAACGTAAACCAGCAACGACGCGGGACCGGTGAAGACATGAAGACACCGCCCCGAGCCATCTGCAACTTCACAAAGAGGAACGAGATGCTTTCCAGGTGTACATACGAAATAACGCCCAGAATACATTCAGTTAAAACAACACCGAGTCCAGAACGTGACCGATAATTGAGGTAAACTGAAGCAAAGAGGGTGGCGTGCACCCCGGGGCGCTCACAGATGAACAGACTATTTCTGGAAGGTTTCACAGGAAACGCACCTCCGAGCGCAGGCGGAGGGCTGCCTTCGGGGCTGGCGGGCGGAGGGGCAGGGAGACCGTGCCCTTTCTCCACAGGAATGTGTCCCCACGCCCAGATACGAGGGGAATTCCCTTTTTAAAGGCTGAGGTGGGTTATCAGGGGCGAGAGCCTCGCAGGCCAGACTCACAGGGAGCCGGGGCGGAGGGACGAGCTCCCCTCAGAAGCTCCAGGGCGGGGAGGGGAAGGGGTCAGCCGGGTGAGCTGGCCCGGCTGCGGAGGGGAGGGGAGGCGGGCTCGGCGGCCTGCCCGGCCAAGGACGAGCTCCTGAGGACCCCGGCTTTTCTCCTGCAGAGGCTGGTGGGTAACAGGGATCCATCCAGTCAGTGACCTCAGGCCATCGGAGTGTTGCTAAGTGGCTGACCCTTAGCTGTTCCCAAACAGAGTGTTGTCTCTACACACCTCACACACACGCACACAAACACCCCTACCCGGCCAAACTTCCATTAGCCCGCGGGGTTTGATTATGCAACCCTTGGGAACAGCGGCTCCCAGAAATGTCACACCCCACCCCCAGGCTCCAGCTCCGGCCTGGCCTGTGTCCCCCATGGGTCACTGTCAACACTAGTCCTCACAGGCAGCTGCGCACTCCACCCACTCCGGGACAGGGCACAAGGCTGGGGACAGGAAGAGGGGGGCCGGGTTTCTGAATGGGGGCTCTGTCAGGATAAACCGGTCCCCATCTGTGTCCCATCCGAGATGGGAAGGGACAGAGGGAAGTAAAGGGAAGTCGCGGGTTGTCCAGGAAGCTCCACGGTCTCCCTCTCCCTCAGGGCCTGTGTCCCCCCACTTCCAGGTGCCCTGGAGCTGCCCAAGGCCACACGGTCCCCAGGACACTGCTTCCTCTCCCTGAAAGACAGACAGTGCCCTGTCTGGAAAGCCACCTGCGACCTTTAAGGCTCTGTCTCTTTTTCCCCATCAACAGGTCACGCAGGAGGAACGAGACGAGACGACAGCCCCAAACTCTCCTGAGACGCGCCGCCTGGCTGGCCTCCCCACCGGGGCCCCTGGGCCGCCCGTCCAGCCAGACGGGCACTGGTCAGGGAGGCGGGAACCAACCTCCACGGGGCCCTCGGCGTCGGCCAGGCCTCCTTTCCTCCAGGGGGTCCCTTGCATGATGAAGTCCACCACCTTCGAGTTCTGGAACACGGCCCCCACCAAAGCTATGGCCTTATCCACGGCCACCACCATCCTGAGGAGGGCTTCAAGCCTGGCGCCGTGCTGGGCAGCATCCTGCCGCACGGCCGTCACCAGCTCCAGGACCTCCGGCCACCCAGCCTGCGTGTCGCCTGCGGGAGGGCGGTCTGCCCCAGCCGGGCCGGGGCCCCGGGAGGCCTCCAGCCGGTGCAGACCCTGCTCCAGGTCGCCCATGCCTTGGCACACGCACTGCAGCTTCTCCGTGACGTCTTCTTGGAAATGCAAGAGTTGGTCGACCTTCTCGTTCAGCATGTTAAGCTTCTTGTCCATGCTGGTGAGGCAGGCCTTGCCCGACGCCGACAGTCCCCGGGCCCCCGCGCCGTCCTTGGCGGCTCCTGACATCCTGGTGTGGGCTTGACAAGGGCGAGGGGTCGGAAGCGCCGCCGAGGCCTGGTCCTCACTTGGGCCGTGGCGTCTGCAAGTGCATTGCTCCTGGTGGTTCACAGCCTCGCGCCCAGTGCCAACCGCAGGGACGGCTGGGTCGCGCAGGGAGCCCAGGGGACCAGGCAGGCCCTCTTTGAGCCTTTGCCTTTGCTTATCTCCCGCCCTGCCGTGCGCCATGAGTGACAGGCTGGGTCCGGCCCAGGCCCTTCTCCTTGGGGCCCCTTTGACATCACAGCAGCACTGGACATTCCTCGCTGAGAGGGTGCTGATGGGCAAATATTTTAAGAACTCCCCCGGGGCAGGCGGGAGGTGGTGCAGCTGAAACTGAAAGAAAGGGGTCCTTTAGGGGAAGTGCCTGAAGGCCGCACCCCACAGATGGCCTCAGGAGCCCCGGGCAGGGAGAAACCCCGGGAGGCACAAAGCACTGGGGAGCAGCTAGGGTCCCAGCCGCCACTCACAAGCTAGTTCACGACAAAAGGCAAGACCAAAAAACAAACGTGAGGCCACGCTGACCTGTGCGGCCATGAAAGACGTGGTGCTTTTGCAAGTCAAAAACAGCTCTGAGGGGCTCCCGCTTCGCAGACGCCCAGACATGTGTGCCGGCTGCCGCAGGGCGTCTGCGGGCCCCTCCCCACTCCCCCTCCTCGGTCACTCGGCACTTGCACCTAAAAATAGGAGTGAGGAACAATGGCCTAGGCTGCTCGCCAAGTGCCATCCCACAGGTCATGTTCCTCGCTAAACACTCTGGGGCACATTTGCCAGTGGCCCCCAGCCCCAGTGGTGACCGCGCAGGTCCTGAACCACAGCAGACACAGGCCAGTCTGGGGAGCAGGGGGCCCAGCTCCCCCACGTTTCCACCTCGAAACCTGTGGTTCGCAAAGAACTTTTACAGAGGCGACATTAAATAAAGCAGACACAGGGAGATGCTCAAGTGGATGCTGAGGTGGGCGCGAGGGTGTGCCACGGGGTCCCAAGACCCAAGGCTGCCGGACACACGGCCTCCCGAGGAGAGTCCAGCTGCAGTCGATGCTGGCATCAGGGAGGGGGACGTCACGTTCGTCTGAACAGCAGCAATTACGAGAATAAACTTAGATCTGACGATCCGACATCCAGAAGCACCTTCAGATGCTTTTGCTCTTCCAGGCCCCAGGCGACCCTAAGCGCAGGGTGCCTGCTACGCTGTGCGGCCAGACCCCTCGCCCTGCCATCTGGGACAGCTGCCCTGGGCAGCCCACAGAAAGCCAGGCCCGCTTCCGGGCGCACAGTCCTGGGTGCCTTTGGCGGAATGGCCCAGAGCCTGCTCACGGGAGGGTTGCTGTACTCGCGGTCAGATGCTGTCACTGTGATTCAAAACACACAAACTCTGCCTGAGAGCGCGACCTGGAGAACGCCGTGCTCCGGCCCCTCGGGGACTCGCGGGGACCCGCGGGCACCGCGGCGGGACCCCACCTGCCCCGGCATCCGCTGTTCTCCCCACACCTCCGTGTCAACTTCCCCGTGGAACGGGGTTCCCTGGATCAAACTTCGGGAAGCGGCTGCCCAGAGAAACCCCAGGCAGTCTGATACTCAACCCGGTGTCTGTCCCACAGACACCGTGAAGTCCCCACCAGTCTAAAGACACAGACCCAGTCCCTGGGAGAGAGTCACCAGTGTGCACCACGGGCCACTCCACTACGATGGCTTCTATGCAGACCTCGGGGTGCCTGGCACCCAGGCAAGCCCTGGCTTCACGACGCCTGGTAAGGTTTCGAGAAGTCCACGTGCACCCAAAGGAAACAAATGAATGTCCCAGACGCGCGACCTATACCGAAAGCTAATCATGTAAAGTACATAAGGGTTTGCCCCAGGTCTCCCTGGCGTAAGGCGTGACTACAAGGCAGCCGGTCTGCTTGACATGTGACTGCTATGTCATCCGCTGTTCCAGAGCCACCTTCGAGTTCCCTGAGGCCAGAACAGTGCCCCCCAGGCTCGTCTCGATCCCCGGGGACGCCAGCATGCCCCGTGCACGTGGGGGGTGTTCAGCACAGGTGTGTGAAGGAATGAATGACGGGGGCTCCGGCAGAGGCAGGTGGCTGGATGGCCATCGGGAGCCCTGCGGAAGGGGGTGGCGGCTGGGTCCCCCCGAACGGTCAGAGGGGTACAGGGCAGGAAAGCATGACTGCTCCCAGAAGCAAGCGGGGGCCCCCCGGGAGAAAGCTCAGACAGTGCCAGCAAGAAGCCTAGAGGCTTCTCTGATGGCAAGGGGCGACCAGGAGGACCCGCTTTCATCCCTTCCACCCACGGGAGAAACGGGTTCAGGAGCTGAGGGCTGATGCGGCTTCTTCTCAACTCTCCCTGATGCGCCGGGCGCAGCGAGAGCCACGGGTGAAGGGGAGATTATAAAAGCTTCCCGAAACTTAAGAGAAGAAAAGAATCACGCACCAGAGGACTGAAACCAGAATGACACCAGACTTCTCATGCTAAAAGAAGGGGATGTCGGAAGACAGGTAGGTTAGATGAAAAACTCAGGTGAGGAAGAATGTTGAAGGCATTGCGCCGTCGTCGGAGGACAGGATGAAGAACCTCGAGACGTGCGCAGGTGTAAAAACGGTACGCACTCTTCCCGAGGAAGCTGTTTCGAGGACACACTCCGGCAAAACGAGGGACGAAACGAATAAAAAACTGAGCTCCAGGTTCCACTCAGGCCCAAATTTGAAGCAGGAGGATGAAGGGTCCCCAGAAGGGAGGACGCCGGGGGGCGGGGAACGGCACAGCACAGCACACAGTATCACGTAATTAAGATGTAATGTTTAGGCGCGAGCGCCTGGCGTCCGGCCGTCGGGACTTCGTTTCTGCCTCTGCCGGCGGCGCAGGCAGAGCCGTGGCCGGGGCGCTCGGCCTCTCCGAGCCTGCTCCCTGGGCTGTCACGGGACGGTAACAACGCGACACTTCCTGGGGTTGTCGGGAGGGTGGCTGAGGTTTATGAGGCACCTAGGAGAGCACCTGGCACACGGCACGTGCTCGGATTTGGCCACCAGCGTGGTGCTGGTGCACAGGGCGAAAGGGGAACAAAAGAAATTAGAGACGCCGAGAAAGTCACAGTCCTTCCAACAAGGAGGCGGCCGAAGCACACAACGGATGCCAGCGAGCAGCGTCCACAAGACGGTGGCCACACTGCGATGGCGCGACACGGGCCCACCACGAAGTCATAACCAGGTGGGGGACGGAGGCGGCGGTGGTGAGGGAGCTAAACCTTCGTCTCTCCTGACAGGAAGTCCACGGAGCACGTTCAGATTGCTGAGGAAACTGGAGGCAAACCCAAGAGAAACAGCTGAGACTCCGCGCGACTGCCTGCGGGGGCGGGAGCAGGGTCTGCAGCGGTCAAGGGCGCAGCGCCTTAGCGGGCGCACACACAGACCAGGCCTTGAAGGCTCTTGTTCCAACAAAATCAGATTTGGGGACCAGCTTCCAAGCAGTGGAGGCCAGGCGTGCTGGGGACAGGAACTTCTCCACCTCCGCGAAGTGCGTGTGGGCCGGCCCGACCTCTCCGAACCCCGCGCCCCTCCCGTGCAAAGGGCTCGCGGCCTGGGTATCCCGGGAGCGCACGGCTCGCTGCAGCGCCTGGCACGTGGTCAGTGCACGCCAGCCGGGGCTGGCACGCGCCCGGCCCCCTCGGTGTGGCTGGGGCAGGGGGCAGCGGGGGCATCTCCCCAGCCCTCGACCGGGGCCAGGCGCCTGGCCCTGCCCGGCCGCGCCCCGCAGGCCACGCTAGCTGGTGTGCGCTCAGAAGGTGCAAACGTGTCCTCCCTGAGGCTGAGCTTCCTCGGGAAAGGAAGCCAGAGACGGCACAGAAGCCTGGGACGCCTCGCGGGGCTCCCGACCAGCCCCTCTGGGCCTCTGCCCACAGCGCCCCGCGCTCGCGGGGAGGCTGACCATCCCCGGCGGGACCCGCCGCCCATGGCTCCCACTGACTGCGCTCCTGGTCCATGAGGGCCCGGGCCTGGGGGACAATCGGCACCGAGGCTCCCGCAGTCCCACGATCCTCACGAGTGCTGCTCGGGCCCGACTTCAAAAGCGACCGCCAGGAGCTGTCCTTACCGCAACTCTGCCGGCGCACCCTGACGCCCGCTGCTGGCCTCTGGCGCCCGGGCCGCGCGGCGCCCTCATCCCGCAGCCGTGCCAGCCCGTGCTAGCCCGTGCTCGCCCCGCCTGGAGACGCCCGCGCGCCCGGGGCGCCGGGGAGGAGGGGGCTGGCCGGCCAGGGTGATTTCTCCGGGGCTCAGGCAGCGAGATAAGCCCGGCATTTCTGCTTATCTCCGCCCCTGCCGGGCCCCCGAGGCTCCCCCAGCCGCCGGTTGTCTGCGGTGTGGGCTGTATCTGCTCCCCGGGGGCCCGCTTCCTGCATCACTCAGCAGGGCGGCCAGTTGTGACACACACGCCGTGTGGCCCAGGGCGGGCGGAAGGGGGGAGTCCGAGGGCAGAGCTGACCCGCCTTCCAAACGCACTGGCCTGCCACTGGGAGCCCCGGCCCGAGGCGGCCCGCCTCGCCAGAGGCGCAGAGGCTCAGGAGTCTGTGTCCTCGCTGGGGCTGGCGGCCCGGTGGTCTCCCGGCTGGGAGAGGGCTGGCTAGGGCCTCTTCAAGCCAAACTGGTCGGGGAGCCACGGCGACATGCAGCGCCCCACAGACGGGGACACGTAGCAGTTAGGGACAGGTGGTGTGGTGACCCACGGCTTCTGCTGAGTGAGATGCCAGCTGCAACTCTGCGCTTGTCCTCAGGGCGGCTCCCTGGCCAGATCTCCCCAGGGTGCCCTGAGGAGGCGAAGGCCTCTGTACACACCCATGTACACACACACACACACACACACACACACGCACGATCGCTCACCCGGCCGTGGGACTCGGAGAAGGGGCTGCAGGCGGATGTCGGCTCCTCTCTGAGCTGGCAAGCATTTTAAACTTTGCGACAGCTCTATGGGGTAGATCTCTACTGACCATCCCCGCTTTACAGAGGGGTCAATCCACACAACAAGCTGCTCACGTGAGGCCACAGTCACGGAGTGCTGACGGCAGAACTCCGACCCCAGGCTGCAAACTCACACCGCTCTGCTGCTCTCAGACACGCAGGGACTACGGAGACCCCGGCGTCGTGTTCTGTAGATGGAGAATCTGAAGCCCAGAGAGCGGAAGGGACTTTGTGAAGGTCACACGGTCTGTGCACGGCACCAGAGAGCAAAACTGTCACCGTCGGATGGGCCATGGAACTCTCCACCCTGCCCTGTGGGTCTGAGAAGGGGGTGTGTGTGTCAACAGTGAGACTGGCCTCTGCCCCACAGGCTTGGCCCTGACAACTGTCTGAAATGAAGGGGCGAAAGTCAGAGACCTACAGATACAGCATTGCTCATTACATCACAGAAAAATGTCTACAAGTCATCTCGCCCAGCAACCCACACAACAGCCCTGCCTGGACAAACCCGGGAACTGAGCTTGAGAAGAAAACCAAAGTCAAGCTGGCCTTTCTGAAGAAGCCGACGGAAAGGGGAGCCTGGCCTGGGCTTGAGGGGCGTCCCCTGTGACTCGCAGGTTTGCTCCCAAGGTCCCGCTCCCGTCTGTGGGTGGCCTGCCTACGCCTGGTAGAGGAGTTTTTATTTCGTCAATTCCTTTCCCACATACTGAGTCAAACATGTTCCCTAAGCAAGGTCAGACAGAATCAGCCTGAAAATACTAGAGATCAAAAAGCATCCCCAGGCCTAAGGCCACGCCACCCTGGACAAGCCTGATCCCATCTGATCTCGGAAGCTAAGCAGGGTCGGGCCTGGTTAAGTCCTTGGATGGGAGACCACCTAGGAAGACCAGGTGCTGTAGGCGTACAAATACAAAATAAAAAATAAGAGATTGCAAACTGACAAGGTCTTTGGAATCTATGAGGTCAAAGGGTTGCCTCACCTAAAAAAAAAAAAAAAATAGCATCCCCGGGACCAAATCCAGACCCTCAGCCATTCCGTTCGCTTGGCCAACACGGACTGACCCTGGTGTTCACAGAGCACTGTGTCAGGCACGCTGCTCCACCCTCACGGAAACGACCCTCCGCCTTCGCAGCGGCTCCGAGGAAGGGGCTGCCATCCCACTGCACAGACACGTAAACTGAGCCTTGGCGTGACGAAGCCACTTTCCAAAGTCACTGTGTCTAAGACCCCGGACACGAACGCTGGCAGCTGGCCCCCGCAGGCCACTCGCGACCGAAGTGGCTCTTGACGAAAGCGCCTTGCCTAGAGCCCGACTTTGCGTCTCGGGGCTGCATCTGCCAAACGCCAACTCAGACACGCGGCTACGTTTCCAAACTAAAACCTGGCCAAGCAGGTTCGCGCCAGCACCTCGCACTGCCGCCCCTCCTACCAACTCACGCAGGCCAGGCGCCCCGCCTGCAAGGCGAGTCGGCATGCGCTTGCACCCACACTGCTCTGGGGGACGGGTCGCGGCGCCCGCGTCACTGACGAAGGAACTGGGCCTCGCGGCGTCAGCGCAGAGCTGGGCCTTGGGCCTGGCTCCAAAGCTCCGGGGCCCGTGCTCCCTGCCGCTGGCAGTTTCTGGACCCCTCCCCCACCTCGCCCCACACTTTACTTTGGGGCCCCCAACTCACCTGGCCAGACTGAGGGGGCTCAGGGAAGGGGCTGCGGCCTGTGACGTCAGCTCCTCCTGAGCCGACTGCGGGCAGACCCCGCGGGAAGCACTTCGGCGGCCGGATCTCATTTAAACCCCTTGACTGTGCCAACTCTTGGGAGCTCAGAACTCGTCTGTGCCGTAGGGGGCCCGGAAGTCTGGGGGGGCAAGGTTAAAACCCACTGGAACAGCGGAGAAAGGGGACAGTCACCGGCTGCTAAGCACGAAGGACACGGGTGGGAAGGGGCAAAGTCGCGTGGCACGCTGGCCTTTGCGGCCCCCGTGTCTGATGAGCCCCATCCTCATCTGCTGCGGCTCCCCCCCCGAGTGAACCCTGCCCTCTGAGGACAGCCCGGTCCCAGGGTGTTTTGGTGTCAAATCTGAACAGGCGGCAAGGTGGGACCTGAGGCCTGCGGGAGAGGGTTTGGCCGAGCTGGGCGGCAAAGAGCCGAGAGCAGGGAAGGAGGGAAGGCCGAAGGGACGCGAGGGGGCCTGGGGCTGGGGAGTGGCGGTGCTGCGGTAGCCCCAAAACGCAAGAGTGGGGGAAAGAAAGGGCGTGGGCAACAGCTCCTGCAGGATGTGGTGGTCTCCTGGGGGCGGAGGCAGGAACGGCGCAGGGGCTGGGCTCCGTGGCCCCGAGTCTCTGCCGAAACACAGGCACTTGGCGTCAACTACGTCAGGGTGTTAACAGGGAGGCGAAGAAATTGCAGATACTTGTGGCAAAGCAGGAGGACTTCTTGGAGGAAACGGGCCTTGAGCAGAGCCTTGAAGAATGGATGCGATTTGGGGAAGCCGAGGCGAGGGCGGTTTTGTAAGGACCGCTCTGGAGTGCAGAAAGCTCTGGAAGGAGCCGGCAGGCGGACGTGACGGTGCCGACCGGGCTTGGGCCTGGAGGTGCCGACGGAGCCCGAGAGGTTCCGCGGGCGGGGCCCGGCGGGAGTGGGCCGGGAGGCTGAGGCGGGGGCATTCCGACCCGAGGCAGCGGGGCGCAGGGGCGGCCCCACCTGGCGTCTTCTGGTGGGGATCAGCACGGTGCGACACGCCAGGCGTGAGGACGGACGGCGTGATCATCCGGCGGAGGGCACCGGCTCGGGGGGGGCGGGGGGGGGGGGGACGCCGAGCCGCTTGCGGGTGGTGGAGACGCGCTCTGTTCGGGGCGGTGGCGCCTGTGCACAGGGGTCCACACTCCGCACCATGTTAGTCAGTGGATCAAGACCTCTGCACAGCGCCGTGCGTAAGTGATGCCTCGGCCGGGGTGTCTGCAGGAACGAGCGGGGGCGGAGGACGGACGGAGCAGGCGGCAGGGTGCCAGGGGGCTGGGAGGACGCGGGCTCCTCGGCCGCACGAAAGCCACAATCAGCAAGTGCTCACGGGTCCGGGACGTGCCGCCGCCAGAGCACGGAGCGCCCAGGAGCGGGGACGCGGCGCGACGGCTGGGCGCAGCGGCCTGGAGAGCTCTCTCAGAAGCGCGCTGGCCACCGCCTCTCACGCCCACAACGGAGGGACCCTCCGCCCCCCGCTGCAGGCCAGGGACCCTGAGGGCCCATGATGCTCTTTCCAGACCCACCGGTGAAGACCTCACCCCAAAAGGCAGGTCACAAAACAGCAAGTACATACATGAGATCCCATTTTTGCTTAAAATGTCCATAGATGCCAGTGTGGCACACTCTGCAGGAGACCTGCAGAGGATCTATATTTTCCGCATTTCCCTTATGTAACCGTTCTAATTTTTTTAATGTGTATCATTTGTGCTATTAAACAAGTTTTTCTAGCATAGTCACCATTTGCCCTGACTCACAGGAATTACTCTACACGGACACGTACCAGAAGCCAGAGGTTCCATGAACCAAGACCAGAGCGACAGATCCTTCAGGACCCCTGGTGACAGAAAACAACATTTCATAACCTTCTAGGGAGGGCCGAGGTCATTGGCTTGGCCTTAACCGAACAGAACACAGGTACAAGCCACAGACTCTGGCCTCCTGGGAAACAGCAACCCCCAGGGGAAAAAGAGAGTCCTCTTCACACTTTGTTTTTAAACCAGGTTTCTACCCCCTCCCACTGGAAACAACTGCACCCTTTGTAAACGACATGCTAGAATTAACTTGGGAGTTTTGGGGAAAGTTGGCACACATTTGGGAACAATCCCCAGCTACGCAATCTCAAACGGTTTAAGCACCTGTTAAGCATTATGAATCGCAGCAGTCTGTTCAAAACCAGTTCTAAGTCACAATTACACACACAGTCCCCCCAAACCTGCACAAAACCGAAGACGAACCCACACACTCGGTGTTAGATTTTATCGGTTTATGATCAGACTCTTAAGATTTTCCGGAGGGTCCACGTGCCCCTATGCGCCTGCTGAAAACACAGGCGCGCACACACTCACACACTCACACGCACACACAAGCACATTTACCGTCTGCACTTACATACCACCTTCCATCCATGGATCCCAAGTGGCCTGTCAGAGGTGCTCTTTTCGTAAATCCCCAATGAGATGCGTAAAGACCGTCACCTCCATCTCACGCACAGATAAACTTGAACATGGGGGCGGGTCGGTGGCTGGTCGACAGTTATAACCACCGCCACCCCCGCCCGCCGCGGACGGCCCTTCCACTCTCCTTGGCCCCCGTTTCAATCATGCAGGCAGACCATTGTTGCCTGGGGATGGAGCTGGCCTTCTATTTCCTGCCCTGAACCTGGCCCGGGGCCCTGGCTACACTGCATTTAGCCACAAGTGCCATGAGCCCTGCGTGAGCAAGGACGGCTCGGCTCCTTGGAAACCTGAGCGGTGTGTGTCAGCTGGCCCTGCCACCAAGAGCCACTCCGGGCCATGCTGCTAACTCCTCCATCACCTTCCCAGAGCAACCCACGGGGGGGCAGGCAATGACGTCTCTCTCTCTAAGCTGGGTGACAAATGGAAACAGCTCAAAGACACCCTCTGGCCCAACTCCAGTTGGGCGGCTTGGAGACAACTCAATTCCGCCCCCTTCCCAGGGAGCGACCGCTGTAGATGACTGGGAGGGGACCCCGGCCACTGCTAATGGATTTGCTTATCTGCGTCTGTCTGTCAGGGGCCCGGGCTGCTTATCTTTTTAACTTAGATAGGACTGCGTTTCAGGGGTTGCCTTGCGAATGGAACTTGGCTGCACTCCTGGGGTAACTTTGCATGGCAGCAGACCTGTCGTCCTTCCCCTACTGGTTGACGTTTTAGTTTACAGGTTTTCTTTTTCTAAAAAGGCAAAATCTACTACTTTTCTGGTTCACTGACCCGTAGCACACTTTCCACCCAAACAGAGAAGTCCTTGCCACGCCTGTAGAGAATCCCAGTGGATTAGATGAAATACAGCAAGTCTAATTAGAAAAGCCAACTTCCCTTATAGTCCATAGGCTCTTGTAGCCACATTTTTACAAGGAGCATGTTTTGACACATTACTTGTGTACTTTTTAAGCAATAAAAGATAATTTTAATGGCAATATTACATTAACAGTTCTTTTGCTATTACTTGTGGGATAAGAACCAGTAAATGAACCAGCCACGCGCCCTGCGCCGTGACTCCCTGCGTTAAAGGAGCAGAAGTGCATGTGGAATAAGCCAGGCCGGAAGGGGGTGCCAGGCGGGTGAGGGCGCCGACATGCACGCGGAAGCCAGGAGGCCCCCGGGAGAAGTGAACAGGGGGCCTGGGACAGGGCACGAGGGCTGTCGCTCAGCCTGAGGAAAGGGGGCGAGCTCCAGTGGTGAGTCACAGGGACCCTCCTGCTTCCCGCCACCACCCTTAACCGCCCCAGTCCCGCATGCCCACACCTGGCAGGTACAGGCGGTTGACATCACCCTGGAGCAAACATAAGTCCTTCCCCGGTCTTCTCTAAAGACGACCAACAATCGTGGCGGCGGATCCAAGGTCCCAGTCATCAGCGCTATGTCGCACAGTGAAATTCCCATTCCAGCAGTTGGGTGGCTTTGGCCTAAAAACTGAGTTCCCACCTCATGTCCAGAGCACCGAGAATTCTCACTGGGGAGATGCCGACCCCCCGCCCTCCGATAATGGACTTCCTTTCTCAAGGACCACACAAGCGAGTATCACCAAGATGTTAGCAGATCCAGCAGTTGAGAGAGATCAAGATACACAGACATGAAAAACTCTGGTGGAAACAGATAACCGAGTGTATCATAGAAAACCTGACTCAGATTTAAGAAAGATAGAAAAGCAGAAGACGGTGCTTTGGGAAAAAAGGGAATGATCAGAATAATCAGAGAAGTGATTAGAGACTTGAAAACTGAAATAAAATACTGAAAAGAAGAATCGTAAGATAAAATAGAGGAAATCTCCCGGAGCACAGGATACAAGAGAAAATGCGAAAGCACATCAACCCCAGAGTCCAGCGCTAGGTGGAGGCCCAGGAGGGGGGCGGCGGCTGGCCGCGGGAGGGAGCGCTGAGCCAACGCCGGCCACTTCCCCATCCTCGCATCGCCCATTCCCGGGGAGCTCTGACGGGAGCCCCCGGGACTCACCACGCAAGACACTCTGGAAGAGTGGAGGGTGGCCTGACCGCGCCGAGGAAGCCAGGACCACACGGCCCCCGTCCCTCCGGGAGGTGGAACACGGGGCGCGTCTGCGGGAGCGGACCTTACGGACGTGGGGTCGGGCTGCGGGAACTGACGTGGGCCCATGAGGCAGAGGTTCTGAATTCGGGGTTTCAACTCGAGGGGGTGAGAAAGGGACCTCACGGTCTGGTCAGCGGGACCGCCAGCTCAAAGGGCCAGACATGACGCGGAGCTGCCGCCGGCCTTGGTGCGCGACACAGAAGGAGCCACAGGCGGGGCGCCTTCCCCCCTTCCCGAGTCTCCTTACCGTCCAACGTGAGATGAGCTAACGGTAGTTACCCTTACATCACGGAACCCAAGTTCCAGGACCACGCGAGAAAAGGGACGACCCCCCAGGCCTCTGCCGGCCCTTGGGGTGCGGTCAGGGCGCCTCGGGCAGCCGGGTCATGCTCATGGACAAGCGGCTTCGTTACTGCCTTCATCTGAAATTAAGTACAGCTCGAGGAGAAGGGTTCAAGACAGGAGCAGACTGTGCCGCGTGTCACCTGACGAGGCTGCGGCCCCGTTATCCGAACGTTAACCTAGGTATTGCTGGAAGGTTTCCTGTAGCTGGACAGTCCATTACCAGACTTCCGGTTTCGGTTCTGACACGTCGAGAGCGTAGAAGTCGCCGCTTCCATTCTTACCGCTGAAGAAAGTGAAAAACCCGTGGCCTTCCCCGGACCTGCCAGAGGACCGAGGTCGTGGGGCAGACGGGCCCCCTGAAGCCTGGAGGTGCGCGAGCGCAGAGCGCCGCGCTGAAGACCCGCCTGCTCGGGGCGGCACCTCGGACACCAGGGCAGACGGGGCACTTACATGGCGATGCTGGCTCCCGGGCTGCGGTCTCGGTGGGCAGGAGGGGGGCAGGCTGTGGTGGGCGCTCCCAGCATCCCGCCAGCTCTCACGGTTAAGAACCACAAAAAGAACTCCCCACGCAGCTCTGGCAACAGCCACTGTGAAATACACCCAGATCTTTCTCCACAAGAAAAGCCTTTTCCAAAGCCTTAGCCACCTGGAGGGAAAGAAACTGGTTAAACAGAGACATCACCAGCAGGGGGCGCCAACCCGTCCCCCTGCCAAAGAACTTCTTAAATAACGCCAATGAGTTAACATCACGGGCATCTGAAATAAATTACTTTTTTGCATGGCAAGCTCCAGCCTAGTCACCAGTCTCCTCCCTTATCCAATGGCTATTTTAACATGCCTTCCCTGCAAGGGGATTCAGTTTTAAAGGGACAGACTCTGGCATCAATAATTCCCGAAGAGATGCCTGCTCAGTAGCTGGTCTTGCTTTCTCTGAGGATGTACACATGTCCACAAGCATTTTTAGATATTAGTCATTTCTGTTTTTCTCAAAATGAAATAATCTCCTATTATGTTTCAAAGATAAAATAACATCAGCGTTCTCAGGAGTAAACTTTATTACTAGAACTTTAAAATGCATATAAGAAAATTGTAGTAGTACCTGCAGTAAATATGGGGGTTGAAGGAATAGGAATTCTTAGGCAAATTCTGTCCTACCTAGAGTATCTCTTAAGCTCCCTCTGCTGGCTACCATTTAAATAAAGTAAAAAAATCTATAAATCTTTTCTCTCCAAGGAGGTGACAGCACATGACGCCGCTGACGCTGACAATACTACTGCTGAAACCGAACAGGAAATTCTCTCCAGGCGAGTCCAACTGATGACTGCTCCCCTCCCCCACCAGGGCGTCATGACTTCCTAAATATTGCGGGGGCGGGGGGGGGGCAGTAAAATAAGGGAAGTTCTTGTCAAGTATGAATGTTAATCATTAAGTCAATATGCAAAAATACAAAAGCATTTAGTGTAAAACAAAGCAACTATAGTTATCATTCAACACCAAAAAATTAAGAATATATTTCACAAATGTCACTAGAACCAAAAGCTTATACCACACTAATTAATCTATTAGTTTCAATATTAAGGTTTATTTTTTTTCCAGAGTGAGGTTAGGTAACAATTTAAATAATTACCAGGATGTATAAATGAACATCCGTTCAGATAAAACATTACTGCTTAAAAGTGGCTAAGAAATATTTTGCACGTAATAAATATATTTCATGTTTAGGTTTACAGGCACCATCTTGAGAGCAGAAAGTGTTGGTTTTTTTTTTTAACCAATAAATAAATTACATTCAAGAAAACAAGGTGTTTATATCTGAAGTATCGTATAACCTTAAATGTTTCTTCATATAGCACCCAAACTTCCAAACTGTCTAGAAAGTATCTCCCAAAATATAACTCATACCTTCAGTCATAAAAATAAAGGCCAAGAAAAAAATCAATTTAAGACAAAATTTACAATTTATATTCTTAATTCCCCATTCAATAAAATATCAATTGCCAATTTATTAAAAGTAAATGAACTGTATATATGTAATCCGTTAGTGCTGAAAATCTGAAATATATATTTTTAAAAGTCTTTCTCAAAGTATTTAAAATATTGCATCTCTGGTGGCAAACCTGAAAAATCACCCACTTCTCACGTCCCTTTTGTTCGCCCTTCCGGCCCCGTCCCTTCCCCGTCACGCTTCGACAGCATCCAGCTTTGCTTCCTTCTTGCTTTCTGTGAATACACTTACTCACGTCTCAAACACAAACACTGACAATACTCCTTGGTTAACAAGGAGATCCCAGAGCAGTCCGAGCCTACAGCTTTGCCCTCAAAGTGTGGCACAGGCTAAATGACAGGGAAAAACAGTCACTGGCCCTCCGGGACACAGGCGGAGTGCTCCTCAGAGTCCATGGCTGAGAATCTGCTGCTGTAATCCCGAAGAAAGTCTCAGCACATTCTGCACACAAACATCAGAGAATAAGTCTTTGATTGATAATTTTTCTATTTATTTCTGCCAAGGCGACTGAAAACACGAAAGCCTTTTCATCAGAGAGGTTAGCATAGATGTCAATTTCCTTTTCCTGTTTCTCTGTTAAAAGAAAAAGGGAAAGTTTAGTATACAGGCAGCGGATGCAGTAATTTGGCTAAAAATTTTAAAGCTTTCGAGTATTTCAATGAGAATATTATATATAATACAATGTACATTAAATGTCATAAAGTATTACGCTACTGAACTGAATTAACAATTATATATCCAAAGGAGTTATTGAAATGTCATGAACTCAATTCGAAAACTAAACAGAGACTCCATATTTCTATACAGTCTAACATCTACATCATATCCGTAAGAATCTCAAACATTTCTTTCTCCCCACTAGTATGAGCCAGCTGTTTCCATCAAAATGAATTTTCTCACCCTCACAATGGTCCCTTCTGAACATTACTGGTGCCTTTATGAATATATTAACTTCTTCACCTTAGCCTTGTTACCAAAAATAAGAATAACCAACATTTTTTTTCCCCTCCTGATTACAAATGTCATCTAAGTTCTTGGCAGAAAATTTTTTACATACAGAGAACTAAGATCTCACCTATCTCATAGTGAGTCAGCTAAAACCGTAATTACCATCTCTGTGTCCCTTCTTTCAAATTCTTTTTTCAGGCTCTACTATGATTCTACTTTTGTCCATTTTTTTTGGTTTTGCTTTGACTTTTTAATCAAATTTAAGCATGCACATAGCTAAGAGTCAAACCGTTCTTACAAAACTGATCACCAAAAACCCCCCTGCGCATTTCCTCCCCTCCAGCTGCAATGTCTTTTTTTTCCGGTGCTTCCTTTTCGTGTGTACCTATCTCTAAAGTAGCACTTCACAGATGCGACCTCCTGGTTTGCTGGCTGCAGCACCGTCAGCTGCCTCTCCCCGGGAACGTCAGGGTTTCAGCCCCATGGCTCCTCCCTCGCACCCCCCCATTGGAGTTGTGTCACATTACTGGTGAGATTCATACTTAAATGTTTACATTATTCTATGTAAGCGATTTCACGTTCTTTTTGCGTCTGCTTAGTTTCATTGCTAATTGAGCCCAAACTCTCTCCTAGTTGTACGAATCTTTCCGAATGTTTGTTCGTATTATTCTATCCACTGTATCTTCCTGAAGGACTCTCTCCAGGCCTGGTCCGCCCCCATTCTAGGCCTGGTGTACCATCGCCATCTTGAGACCTCTCCTCTGCACCACGCTGGAGAGTCTCCTCATGTCTCAGGACTGTGTCCCAGATCCTGGGACACCTTCTCAGTTTACATCTTCATTCTGATGGCATGTAACTTGCAGTAGCGTCCTGAGAAAGGGAGCATGGGTAGCAAATTTTTGAGGCCCTGAATGTCAGAAAAGGTCTTCAGTCCACCTTCACGCTAGTTCACAGATGGCTAAAGACGCGCAGATTTCCTCTTAGTATTGTGAAGGCAAAAACTGTCTTCCGACAACTGGTGCTACTCTTAAGAAAATCCGATACCCTTTTTTGTAGTTATTTTTTAAATTATTGCTAAATTCACAGAAAGTGAAATACAAAGACCTTACATGTACAACTGGAGGCGTTATGACATACACCCACGTGACCCACGTCACACTCGGCACACGGAAAAGGCCTCAGTGCTCCTTTCCGGGTGATCCCTCCCCACCACGCCAAAAATGACTGTTCTGCTCCTGTCACCGCAGATTCGTTCTGCCTGTTCAACTTCACATAGATGGCATCACACAGTATGTGCTGTTTTGTGTCCAGCTTGGGTTCAACACGGTTTTGAAATTCACTGACGCTGTGCATGTACCAGGAGTTTGTTCTTTGCTGGGGAGGATTTCACTGTATTAATTCTAATACCGCCTTGATTCTTTTCTCTGTCTTTACCTGAACACTTGAAAGATTGCCCTTTAACCAAAGAGATATAATTTAGGATAACATGCTTTGGTATAACTTAACTGCTACTTTTAACCATCCACTGGGCTGGGAGTTTAGCAGACCATTTCAACTGAGAAACTCAATGTCCTTCAGGTTTGGGAAAATTTCCTTCCTTCTCCATCTCCTATGTTCTTTTTCTGCAATATCAACTATTTATAGATGTTGACCTCAAACTGGTCCTCTAAATTTCTCACATTTCTCATTCTATTTTTTCATCTCCTTTCCTATTGCTCTATGTTCTGGCACATTTCTTCAATTTTGTCTGTAAGACTTCTGTTACGGTTTTTCATTTCTGAAAATCTTCCAGGTACTTTTTGACATCTGCAATTTCCTCTTAAATATCATCTTGTTCTTATTTCATGACAATATCTTCTCTAAGAATATTTTTAACAGTCTTATTTTCTTCTCCCTGCAGAAACTTGTCGTATCCAACTTTTCTCCTTCCCTGTCGATCTGGCCTCAGCCTTCCATGCTAGATGTCTCCTTCCATGGACCTGGGTAACACTGAGTAGCACGCTCACACTCTAAGAGTGGGACCAGAGAGCGCACTGGCTCCTGCACACACGCGAGCTTGACCGGCCGCTGTGACGGGGCCGCTTCTTTGTGAAACCCTTAACGAAAGCTTTACTTTCGGCCTTTTGTCTCGGGCTCTTCAGTGTCCCTAGAGAAGATGCTTCTACTTTCTTACCTGGGAGATACAAAGTCGACTTGGAGAACTCAGGATTTACCATCCGATTTTCACCTAAGCTCACTAACCTTAACAGAGTCCCCAGCCAGGAAGGCAGCCTGGAGTGCCCCCCTGTCTTACCTTTTTCGAAGGATAAACTGGGAGAGAGAAGAGGAGGAGGTAAACAGCCTTAATGAGCTAGTAAATCACAGACCTTCGAACAATCTTATTCTTAGCCTGACCCACACCGCCACACTTCCAGACACAGCTGATGCACACATCTCTCATCTTCCAGCAGCTGTGTAATAAAAAGCAGCTTCTTTCTTAGCTTTCCCCAAAGGAGCTTACGGTTTCGGGAGTGTGCTAAAACTGGTACCACTTTCCAGAATTCTGCTGCTTCTCTCCTTTCTTGTCCTTGTGGGATTTCGCCATTTTAAAAGATATCCTTTTACTAGGCTCTGGGGAGGGTGCAGAGCTAAATGTATTTATTTAATCCAGCATCTTTAACTTTAATTCTAAAAGTCCATTAATAGGATACTCAGAATTGCCCAATATATTTTAATCAGTTAAAATGTCACTACTACATGACTAACATCCAGAATAATCATATAATCTTCCCACGTATCAAATATAGACTTATCTTAAACCAACCAAAAATTGTTAAGTTTAATGGTTTGTTTTTATGATTTTCTAAAGATTCTGCTGTTATCTAAATGTCTAATAGCTTTCCTTTTCCATTCTTTCCTCTTCCTATTCTTTTCAAACTCTGGAAAATAATAAAGTCAATTAAATGTGTGTCAAGTTATCCTTATCAAAATAAAGGTAAAGCCTGCTTCAGATGTTTCAAGGGACCTATGAGCAGGGAATCGATAAAAGCTGAATGGAACTAAATAGCTAGTTACAGTAAGCAGCGTCTCAAAGAAGTCTATTCTAAAATACACGGACACTTCGAAAGTCGTATTTCATCTCCAGATTACATGTAGAGAACACGGTCTGCCTCGGGCGTCAGCAGAAGGCGCCACCTGTTTCCATGACGTCCGCCTGGACCCCGGCCGTGCCCACTCATTCACGCGGCGTGTGTGGCTGCTCTCCAGCTGCCGTGACAGAGCAGGGCAGCTGTGACGCTGACTGTAGGGCCCGTGAAGCCGAAATACTCATCCGGCTCTTTGGGGAAAAAGTTTGCTGACCGTCTTCCCAAACCACTGCTCCTCAGTATACGTTAAAAGATTTATTCTGCAAAAACTGCTTTGAGCACTTTCCCGTTTGTATTAAAAGTAAATAAATAAAAAGCATAATTTGCTCTAAAAATAGCTTTCTTAAAACTTTTCTATAATGTACTGATTATACCTGAAAAAAGTTTATAGCCAAATAAATGCTGATTTTTTTCAGGTTAACATGAAATAAAAGCTCAAACCTGCTGCTGTGGAGTCCGAGCACACCTAGACGGAAGTGGCCGCTGACTGGGCGCCTGTGGCCGTCTGCCCTCCCACCCCTCGCCCTGGACCAGCGGCATTCCTTCTCCCTTCTCTGGGTTACGTTCCCTTGACTTCAACTGAAAAGAATGTTGTTTTCTGGGCCAAGCAGTATTTTCCTTTCTTCTTTTTTCTCTGCTGACTTTTCTTCACCTAGCTTCCTTTCTGAAAGTCTCTAGCACAGATTTTCTGATCATCCCGCTGTTAGCGCAGCACATACAAATTGAGAAAATAACTCAAATTCTCTGGAAGAGCACAGCGACAGAAGGAAAGAGAAAAAGCAGTAAAATATCCCAAGGAATTAAGAAGTATCTAAGTGCAGTCTTCAGAGAATATGAACACAATGTACACCGTATTCCTTTACCCACACGATATGAAGACATCTTTACCTTGATAAAAGGTAGGGGCAGCTATACCAGTGAAGTCAGTTTCCCTAACAGTAGTAACTTTATTCAAATAAAAGCACACAGAGCAGAGAGAAGCGAACAGGTAAAACATTCCCAAAGTCTAAAAACAGGAAATTAATATTTACGTTGAGTACCTGGATACCTAAGACCGAATACCTGAAAAAGCAAAGCATAACTCACAAATAGCAAACTATACGTGCATTTCACTGAAGATGGATTATTTTGATAGAGGTTTTTAAATCTAAAGAGCAACCGGACCCTTTTTTCTTAATTACTGGCTTGAAAGCTTCAATCCAAAAAAGGTCTTTATGGGCACATAGGGATTCATTATACTATTCTCTCTACTCTCAGGTAATCTTTGATATTTTCCATGATAAAAGTTTTTTTAAAGACACATAAATCAAAGGAAAGGAGAAGCTCAAGTTTCGGTTAATGATTAAAAACAAATTACTGATAGACACACTCAGTATCAGAGGAAAAGAGGTCTATAAAGAGAAACATAAACCCGTTTTGGGCGGGGAAGAACTCACCTATCCAAAAGGTGCCTCAAAGCCAGGCCCATACAATAAGTAATTTAAAAAATTCACACTGAAGAGTATTTCCAATAGTAAATTTTTTAAACTCACAGAATAACAGTTTGAAATCTGAGTCTTAACAGAACTCAGATTTATCTTTAAAAAAAAAAGTAGAACCATTTTAACAGGCTTCTCCAGGATGTCATGTATCAATTATTATCTCTCGACTCTACTATTGTCAGTTTACAGTAAGGTGAATTTTACCTAATTTAAGCCTTTAGTTTTCCAATAAGAATTAGATTTGTTTGTTTGTTTGTTTGTTTGTTCATTTAACAAGCATCTACCATAGAGGAAAGGCTTTCAAACTAAAACATAAGTGGTCATTTTAAGTCCAGTAGTTCAATGCCTGCCAAACACTTTCTTCACTATTATCTAATTAAGATCTCAGAGAAATTTAAGACTTGGAAAAAAACTGCTTGGATTTATTCATACCTCTTTCTTCCTCATGTTTTTTGGCAGATGCACTTTTAGGTCTTCCTCTTCCTCGTCTGATATGATCTGAATGGCTGTTACTTCGAGACCTCTTTCTGTTTTCTAAATCCTTATTTACTGTAGAATTTATCTTCTCTCTCCTAACTCTCTCTGTTCGCCTCCTCTTGGCCTCATGCTTGTTTTCTGTATGGATGAATAAAAGTGATATATTTTAGGGCTTAGCAAGAACTGTTCGCCCAAGTTCTCACTGTCTTCTTTTTTCTTTCTGAATAGCACTAGAGTTCGCTGCCTGGCAAATTTTATGAAACTACCACCATAATATCTATGCCCCTCGTGTCCACACAGGAAAAAAAGAAATTCAACAGAATTCAAATGATCCACATTAACACATGAGGTAGAAAGAATCTTGTAACAGAAGACATTTATTTACTTGGCACCTTTCATTTCAGCCCCTACAAGTTTGCACAATTCCACAGCAAACTTTCTGCCTTTTTCTCTGTTTCCAAGCTAAAAATGGTGAAGTATCAGAAAAGGAAAACAATTCCATTCCTTTTTGCCCCTACCCAAATTATAGCTTGAAATATGTCAAATATTCAGAACCAAACCGACCTTAGCCATAATAAACTAAGGTCACCAATTAAAAGCAAACAGAAAGCATCTGTAGAAAACATAAAAACACTAGGAAGTCAGGAAGCAGTTTCCACTTCAGCCACAGATGAGGTCATTTCTGACATTCTAAGAGCATGTTGATCCCTAAATGGAATAGCAACAGGGAAACTTTACTCAATATGGGGATTTAATTACCACAAGAAGCCAGCCCTCTCACTCCACACAAATCAAAATGTTGAATTTCAAGTTTTTTTAAAAAGTAAAAAAAAAAAAAAACCTGCTTTAATACATACCTGAACTCAAAAGCAAGATAGAGAATACCCCAAACGCTTGAAATCACAGTGGCAGAGAGGCAAAATAAATAAGAAAATTCACATTCCCAAAAAAAAGAGAATAATTTAGTGACACTAATGTTAGTAAGTTCTGATAACCCACTACCATTGGACCAGCCTAAAGAGAACAATTTAAAAGATTGTAAATAAATGTTTGATATGCTACTGTAAAATTTTTAAATAAAATAGTAATAGTTATTTCTAAACACCATATCTTTAGAGAATGAATTAATTCCAGGTCTCAGGTTAAACACATACGAGATGATACAAGAACATGTAATTATTCCAGATTGCAAGAAAGTTATCAAAGCCAACCAGGCCTTATTAAAAGACTCAAGGACTGACTTAAAGAGGCTGAGCATCAATAATGACTATAACAGATTGAAACACAACAAATATACTTAGAGCCACAAGTACATGACATTAAATACAAAAGCAAAAACTACTTGGCCACCATAGGAAGCTGCTAAAGAACCAACTCACTATTTTTAAAACTTAAATAAAGAGAAAAAATACAGCATTTACTCTGCCTTTTTTATTCAAACTGTACCACTCACTGGATAACCAAAGACCAGATGAAGAGAAGTTTCTCATTTTAGAATTACTGCAGCTAAAAAACGAAGAAGGAATGATAAAATCAGAGTATCACTATTTTCAACCTGAAATGAACTAAATTATTGAAGTGCTTCATACCACATAGAAAATACCATACACAAAAATTAACTCGCAATGGATTGAAAACCTGAATATACCAGCTAAAACTATGAAATAGGAAAGAAAAAAAAAAAAAAAACAGGGGAAAAGCTTCATGACATTGGAGTTGGCAATGATTACTTGGACATGAGACCAAAAATACTGACAACAAAAGAAAAATTAAAAACTTTTATATAAACTTTTGTATATCAAAGGACACTATCAACAGAGTAAAAAGGCAGCTCATGAAATCGAAAATATTTGTAAAAATAGATCAGATAAGGGATTAATATCCAGAATAAAAAGAATTTCCACAACTGAACAATAAACAACCCAATTCAAAAGTGGGCAAAGAACCTGAACAGGCAGGCACTTCTCCAAAGAGGAGAGACAGATGGCCACTGAACACGTCACGAGATGTTCGGCATCCGTAATCGTTAGGAAAACGCAAATCTAAATCACAAAATACCACCTCATACCCGTGAGGACGGCTATCACCAAAAGCACGTAAAATCAGCAGTGTCGGCGCGACGGGGAGGTCAGACCCGGGGGCCCCGCCGGTGGGAAGGGAAAGTGGTGCGGCCGCTGTGGAGGACGACGCGGCGACCCCTCAAAAAATTACACGTGAAATGACATGATCCAGCAACTCCATTTCTGGGCATGTGAGCAAAAGAAAGGAAAACCGGGACTCGAACAGATACCTGCACAGCCATGCCCACAGCAGCGTCACTCGCGAAGCCAAGAGGAGGAAGTCACTCAAGCGTCCATCGATGTGTGAATAAAGAAAATGTGGTATAAATATACAACAGACTACTGCTCAGGAAGGAAATTCTGACGCATGCTACGCCATAGCTGAGCTCTGAAGGCATTATGCTAACTGAAACACGCCAGGCACAAACGGTCAGATACCGTCCGGTTCCGCTTGCAGGAGGAACCGCAGCAGTCAAGTTCACGGGCACAGAAAGAGAGCAGCGTTCGCCTAGCACGGGGGGGAGAGAGAGGAGCACTGTTTAACGGGTACAGAGCTGCAGTTTGGGAAGATGAACAGAGTTCTGGAGATGGATCTCAGTGATGGTTAAGCACACAAGATGAATGTACTTCATGCCACTGCACTGCGTACTTAAAATTATTAAATTTTATGTCATGTAAATTTTACAAGATAAGAAAAAAGATTTGATAAAAAATGAAATTAGAAAACAAGATGAACTGCTAAAAATTAAAGTGCAAGAGACTCATGGACATGTCTGAAGACGGAATTATGCCTCAAGAAAGGGAAATCAGCCAAAGTCCCTGGAGCAAAGCAAAAAGACAGAAAGATTTTTAAAATGTGACAGTTAAGTGAAAAGAAAGATCCAAGAAAACTCGTACTACTCATTTATGACATAACTGCTAATTATGTACCCAATATCCATTCTCCCCCTCTTCGCTGAGTACAGAATCCCGTGCTGTTCAAGAGGGCGGGGTGCTCCGCTAAAATAAAACCCACACGCCAAGACTCCTGCCAGCGAAGTGGCCCTGAAATTTACTTCTGGCCAATCACATGTCAGTGGAAAGGGGTAAGGTTTCCGGAAAGATTGTTATGGGGACAGCTGGGCCGGCAAGCCCCTCTGATGCTCTGCCCCCCTCTTCCTGCCTGCAGGGAGAACCCCTGCCTCGCAACAGTAAGGGTGACAGCCCATCTTCTGATGGAAGAGAACGCAGGTGCTGATGGTACCACCGAAACACCAGTCTGCAGGGCTGACTTCACCTTTCTTTACTAAACAGGCGAAGGAAACTATTTGTCCGAACCTGTGTCAGGTTTTCTGTGGGTGGTGATCCTCATGGATCACCCAGTTAAGTACGCCGGAAGGGCAAAAAAAGAGAATGGGGAAAAAGAAATAATAGGAAGCTGAAAACTTGAGCCTTCAGTTGGAAAGGACTGAGCGCCAAGGAAGACTGGGAGCTTTTAAGTGTGAGTGCAAAGCAAAGGCATTCTCCACAGTGCAAGACAGGAAATATTCCGCCGTATGCCCCGCGTGAAAATGTCTCCTGGTCTGAAACAATTTCTGCAAGATTTGTTCCAGAAATAAAAACCATGGGTTTAAAAAGTGGTAATAAGAAAAAATGGGGTTAGCCCTAGTATACAATGGGAAGAAAGCTTCTTAGTACGACAGCCATGCCGCAGACCCAAACTCAGTCTTAATCAGAAGTCAGAGGGTTCTGTAAAAAAGGGCCTTAGAGATGAATATAGCATCATTACAAAAACTTCATGATTAAGATCCTAAAGTACAGCACAGAGGTGAAGGTCTGCATTACTTCATCGAAAGGCAAGATAAAAACTATATAAAAGCTATGTGCCACATGTGACTGTTCAACAATTTTAAGTGATTAACATGTTCTAAACAATGTTTTCTGAAACAACAAAACCAAACCTTTGCTGTAGAGAAATTCAGAGTTGAGGATGAATGTTCAATCACTCTGGGTGTATAAAAGGTACTGGTGATAATAATTCTTCTTTTTTTTTTCCTTAATTGAAAATGAATTATCATTTACAGATTTCTTCCCTATTCATCAGCCTTTGCCTGTTAGCTTAGGGAATAATTTGAAATGTATGTTTAGGTTTAATTTTTTTATTCCTTTTTTCCTTTCCCCAATAAAAAATGGGGAGGTTGTTATATATTTGACTAAGCTTAACTTAAAGCTTATACCCACTGAGAAATATAATTAAATACTAGTAAACGATTCTGATTTCTTACCATTTTAAATCTTTTTTTCTTACTTTTAGAGCAAGCCTTTTATGAACTAGTACAGTAAGTCCTCACTTAACATCAGCAGTAGGTTCTGCCACATTAAGCAAACGCTGTGTAATGAGCCCAATTTTACTATAGGTTAATTGATATAAACGAGAGTAGCTCCTACAGCATCTCGTCGACGTTAAAACAAAACTATGTTATTCGAGGACCTGCTGTATCTCATTTAGATTTTCAGTTTACTTTTTCTTTGTAGTTTTAGAATTAAATATTTTAAAGGAAAAAGGTATATCCATGATGATGAAATGTAAAATGGCACCCCTGATGTCACCAAATACTCAGAACACCCATCTGAGAACTTAAAGATTCAAAAACTGCCTATCGGTATTTGGTAACTCACCGAACATTTGAATAGGTAACTACTACGGTATTCAAAGTGGGGTCTACAGTAGAACTACGGTCAATTTTTAAAGAAATTTAAAGAAAATTTTTAAAGAAATGTCTTCAAATTTACAGTTTAAGGCTTACTCTCAAGGCTAGTTTTTAAACTCTCAACCATTCAATGAAATCCTACATGAACTAGACAATTAACTTTTCAAATTTTATCTCCATTGACTACCAGCCACCAAAAAGGATAAAAGAAACAACACATACTAAACTCATTTGGAAAGGTGTCAAAGATTGTCTTGAGGTTCTATGTACTTGTACAAAACACTGCACATTTCTTGTTTTGAGCATTTCTTAATACCGTTTTATTTGTAACACTCATCTACTTCCTATCACCTTCTGAACTTGTAAAAATCCCTTAATTTCCATAACAGGTTTTATTTACATATATTTTCAGGTAGACAAAGTTCTATATAACTCTAGTGTCCTACATCTCCCTATTTCTATGTATGTTATGAAGCTATAAAGATTAGCATACATGAAAAATGTGTTTTGAACAATTCGAACCTAGATAAATTTATCTGACTTAGCAAGTATTTTCCTCCTGCATGTCAGTTACAAATAAGAGGTATCGGCCCACTGAAATTTAAAATGATCTTTTATAGCTTTGATTTCATTTTAAAATAAGTGCAATTTGAGCTTTAAAAATGGTTCTTTTGTTTGTTTGTTTTAAATGTTAAATTATGCAAACAAAAGTTTTCCTTGATTCCTCCTTATTATCTAGTGCGCTACCTATGCATTTGCCGATTAGTACTACATGGAGAAATCATTTTGTGGGGTCTTAAAAACAAACGATAAATAGACCTACTATCTGATCCCAGCAATTCTACTTCTCAGTATTTATCTGAGGAATACAAAAACACTAACTCGAAAAGATGCATGTTACCCCTGTGTTCATTACAGAATTATTTACAACAGCTGAGATATGAAAAAACCTAAGTATCCTTCGATGGATGAATGGATAAAGTAAATGTGGAATATTACACAGCCATAAAAAAGAACGAAATTTTGCCATGTGTGACAATATGGATGGACCTCGAGGGCATTACGGTAAGTGAATTAAGTCGGAGAAGGATAAATATCATATGAGCTCACTTATATGTGGATTTTTAAACAAACCAACCAACCCTAAGCTCACAGATACAGAGAAAAGATCAGTGGCTGCCAGGAGATGGGCGGGGGAGTGGGGAAAAGGTCCAAACTTCCAGGTGTAAGTCACGGGAATGCAATGTATACCGTGGTGACACTAGTTAATAATACTGTATTACACATTTGAAAGTTGCTAAAAAAAAATTGTAAAAAACAAACAAGTTCATACAAGTATTGTTTTGCACTTTTTCTTATAAGTATTTTAGAGATTTTTTCCATGTCAGTAGCTAAAATCTGCATCCTTCTAATTAGCACATACTCCTGTTCTCTAATTAACCATTCCCCTGAAGGTGTTTGGCTTCAAAACTTTTTGTTATAATAAACAGCACTGCCGGAAAATCCTAGTAAATATTGTGTATTATAAACAATTATACCTTTAGGCTACAGATCTACAGATAAAGCAGCCTAGATTCTAGGTTATGTGCATTTAAAACATTTGACGACTACTGTCAGAGTTCTCTCTAGAAAGTGCCAACTTACACTCTCACCACTGGTACAAGAGTGCTCCCTGTGCCATACTCATAAAAGCACGTGTCAGACTTGGGCAAAAAGAATAGTATTTCATTTTAACTACATTTCTCTGATTGTCAGGAAGGTGTTTATCTTCCCAGATACTGTGTATTATCAATTTTCATTTCCTCTATAAATTCTCTGCTCACTTAAACTGAAATGTTCTAGATCCCACTGACAACATTCATCAAACACGTGATAAACTAAAGAGATTTTTTTAAACCATACTCTTCTCAGTTCCATACATACTATGGATTATCCAAGGCCAATCTTAAGAGATTTGTTAAAATGAGTGTTTCGCTGAGCACCTGTAAGACGCTGAGCTTCGCGCCAGGCGTTTCCATGGGCACTTGGCCTCACGCCGTCCCCGAGGGCTGGCGCTCTAAGCCCGCCCCGCGCCCGGGCTGCTCGCAGGGGTTCCTGCCGCGGGAGCGCTCGGCGAGCTGCTGTCCAGGGCCCGGACGCTCGCGCCCGTCTCCTCGGCTCCCTTGCCTCCTCTGGTCCCCACGGGGCAGTCCGGCCCTGCCGCTCCCCTGTCCTCTCTGACTATTCTGCTCCTGTTGCTACTTCCTCTTGCCCCACCTTGGACTCCTAGGCTGCGCTGCTGCATCTTCACTCCAAGGTCACACGGCCGCTCCCACTAAACAACAGAACCTGAGGGACCGCCAAGTGTAAACGACGACGAGCTGCTCCTCGCTCGTCAGCATGACTTACCCGCCGCTCGCCACCGGCCGCCCCTCCCCGCCTCAGCCCTGTGAGACCCGAGCTGAGCGGAGGTCGGTCCCTGACCTCCGTCCCCGTCGTGCCTCACACGCCCCCTTACACCGTTCGTCCCTTCGCACGTGGACTAGCAGCGGGCTGCTGGTGGCTCTACCTGCAGCCGAGGCTCCTCCTGCCCCGGACTGCACGCCCGCCGGGGGAGTCCACGTGGGTACTTCACGACTACGTCCAAACCCCGATTCGCCTCACTCTAAAAACCTGTCTTCCCTCCGGCAGGCCCTTCCCGCCGGTGAGCCAGCCGGGACCGGGACCGGGAACCATCCTAAGTTCCCCCCGGCTTCGGGGGCTTCCGACTCAGCGTCTCGCCTCGCCGCTCGCCTCAGTCACGGGCGCGCGGGGCTCCCGAGAGCTGGCGAATGAGGAGGATAAGCACGCCGGCCCCACGGACGGCACGGAGCACGCCTCGGTCCTGCTGGAGGCCCGGCGCCGAGCTGACGGGCCGCTCGGCCACCTGCGGAACGAGCCGCTTCGGTTCCCAGGCTGGAGCCGAACTCGGAGGGAGTAAGATCCAGGAGTCCGTGTGTTCCCCTTCTTATAAGACTTCTATTAATGCCAGAAATGGACTGGTAAAAACACAATTTTCAAAATCAGTGTGACTGTGGGGGCAAAGATGGCATACACAGGGACTGAGAGAAAGGAATCCATTTTTAACAAGCTCTCTAGATGACGCCTATATAACCGAGCCGGCGACAGCGTTTAAGGACCAATAAGTTAAGCCCATTCCCACGATGAAAGGAAGCAACTCCAAAGAGGCAGAAATGAGATTAAACGATGTTCTTTACACAGATGGAGAACTGAGAGCTCCGGACATAAATATAAGCAGCTCCTGCGCCCTCCGCCTCGTCTGCCTCGACCTCCTCACACAGCCACACGCTGCAGCGCCCACTGCCACCCTGTGCTCCCACGACGACTCTCTAGCCAGCAACCAGAACCTTTTTAAAAGGCAAATCGGAACGAGCCGCCCTCCCTCACCCCATCCCACATTCTAGCAATAGTTTCTCCCGACATCTAAAGAACTCTGGTCCCATCTCCCACGCTCCCCTGCTGACTGTCTCCGCTGCGACCACACACTGGCCTTTTTGTCCCTAAAACACACCAATCTTCTTCCCGTCGTGGAATTTTTGCATTTGCTATTTCACGTGTCAAGAATGTTCTCCCTGATCTGAGCATGACTAGGCCCTTGTTCCTGTTCGGCCTCACCTTAAATGTCACTTCTCAGAGAGGCCCTCTCCCACCCTCAATGAAAAGTCGCCTTCTAGTCACACACTAGGACAGAGCTCTACTTTAATTTCCTACAACGCATTCATCACGAGCTGAGATCCTTGCCCGTCATCTGCCCACAGGGATGTGAGCCCCATGACAGCAGAGAACCGGCCCTGACGGCACAGTCGTTATTTCATGCCCGAGGCTTAGACCAGTGCCCAGCACATGGCGGGTGCTCACCATATATTCGTGATCAAGCTACTCTTATTCGAGAATCATCACTGTATGAAGTTCTGACTTTATGAAAGAATAATAAAATCTCATCTTTTAATAGTCATTGAATAAATCCAACTTGCCTAATTAATGGGAAAGTAAAATTAAAACAAAATTTAGATATTCTAAATCAGAAAATTATAAACAATAACCAGTATGTCTAAAAATTATAGTCACATCAAAACCAAGTTACATTTTTCCAGTCACTAGTTTTAAAAAACTTTAAAGTTGCTAAAAATTTTATTAGTACGACGAAAGTAAAAACCCAAATTTTGCCAACTAGGAAACAGATAAATTGTGGCATATCCATACAAAAAATACTACTAAGCAATAAAAAGGTATTAATTCTTAATTTACATAACACAGCTGAATCTTAAACTACGCTCAGTGAGAGAAGCCAGGCAAACGAGTAGGCCTATGATTCCATTTAGATAAACGTCCAGAACAGTGACAGAAAGATCAGTGGCTCTCTGGGAGTGGGGGCAGCGGGGAGAGACCACAAAGGGAAACGAAAAAACTTAGGGGAACGACAGACAGGTTCATTATCTTGATTGTAGTGATTATCTGATTGGTGTAAACATATGACAAAACTTACCAAACTGTACACTTTAAATACATGTGACTTGCTGAATGTCAATTACACCTTGAACTTCTTTTATTTTTAAAAATCAAATAAGGTGCACTCCCTTACTTAAAACCCTTCAATGGCTCTCCATCCTCCAAAAACATAGAAAATTTGTTACAGACTTTACCAGCATTATAAGGGAATTAACATCTAAATGGAATGAACAGCAAACGAATTTCATAATCTGATTTCCAAGAGCTAATAAAAACCAGACATACTTCAAAAGATATTAATTTTTAACTTCAACAAAAATGTAAACAGTAAATTTACAAAAATTAACTTTAGATTTCTACATCAAAAAGCTAAAAAAGTGGTAAACTTTCACGGTTACCTGTAGAAGGTGATGATTTCTCTGGGTGCTTTGCATTTAAAAGTTTTCTGCTAATAAATATGTAACCACAGGGACATGATTTACATGCAACAGGAACCTGTAGGAAAAAAAATATATACATATGCATTGTTACTATTTTTCCATTGTTAAACGTCTTGACGTCTATATAGTCTCCTGAACTAAATAAGTTACGTGAAGTAGGAATCATAGATTTATTTGAACGCCACCTTTTAACAGCAAATTATTTGAGATGGGCACTGTGCCCTGTATGTCTTCATGTTCTAATGCTTTACAATACCATCAATACAGTAAATGAATGAAAAACGTGCTGACGTGAGTGACCAATACAAAAGCATAATATGGTCGGAGTCAGGGGAAAATGGGGGGGGGGAGGTACTATTTCCTAAAATATTAGTTTGATTAGCTGTTTATATAGAACAAATTGGAAAAGGGCACGTGGCTGGGAACTCATTAAAGCGATGCCAGGGTAAGATTATGAGGGCCCAACTGGAATAGTGAGAATGGAAATGGAGAAAAGGTGGATCTATCTGGCAGACATTTCAAAAAGGAAAAGGAACTCGAAATGACTCAGGTTCTAACATGAGAAGGTAAGATGCCAATTACCACTGACAAAAAAGGAGTTTACAACAACTAGTTTGAGAGGCAAAGGTATAATACAAACAACAGAGAATGCAGGAGAAAGTAGGAGCTGAGATCTGGGATTATGATGTCTCAGCTCCATAAAGGACACTGGATAAAACACTACAAACCTTGGGAAAGAAGAAACCTACTAAGCAGGGCTCCCGGGGCTAACTGGGCTCAAGCGTAAACACGGAGCGTGGCCGCCGTTCCGACACCGGGGCCTCTCCCCGCAAACTGCGCTCCAGGGAGAAGCCCACCCTGCGCCGCCCGCCGGCCCCGCGTCCCTGCCAGCTGGGCCAGCTCTGAGGAAGACGCTCCTGGAATCGTATGTCCACCAACAGGCCCGAGGCCTTCCCGTCCAACTGGGGCTGCAAAGCTGCATCGCCATCAGCATCTTCATCAGGCTGTGAGGATCTGGAGCCTGGACCAGTCAGGGACCAGGGATGGGGCCCTTTCTCCGTCTGTCAGCTCCCCCGCTGCTCAGAGAGCACACGGCCCCTTTCCACTGATGAGTGAAGACCAGTTTCTCTGGCTGGAGCTGAAATGCCAGAGACATCTCGCCAGATCAGAGCGGAGGACAAGCAGCGCGGAGCTGTCAGCCAGAGAGGGGCTCTGCCCCAGGGCCACCCACCAGAGTGTCTTTCTTCACAGCACCCCAAACAGGGGATTCCTGGTGGCAATGAACTGGCATCGGTGACCATCAACTGACGACACTTCAGCTCTTCAGGCTTCTGCTTATAAATCTGTGTAATACAAGTGGCTCCGTTCTCCCTTTCAAGTCCATAAATATTTTTTAAAGCCAAAAGTTATTGAAAATCATTGGAGAAATTTTTACATTTCCTTCAATAATCGTTTCATTACTATTAACCTTATTGAGCCTTGGAATCAAGACATGTTAAACAAAAACCAGAAATGACTCTCAACATAAAGTACTCAGAGGATAGTCAGAAAACTGCAATTCCCTCTATAAGATAAATTCCATTTGCCCATCGTTCTACTTGTGTAATAGGTTAGTTGCAATTAAAAAGCTCTTTATCCATGTATGAACAGGATGCTTCATGTTCTATATTATAAATGCTTGATAATTAAGCTAAATTAAAATTCTGGCAGAATTCTTTTTCTCTGCTAAAAATACTGAACAAAGGCTCTCGTTTGTATTTAAGAAAGATAACAAATTCTATAAAAATAATCAAACTCTAGATATGTCTAACAGCTTGCTTTATTAAAAATGTGATGAGATTCTTTCCAACCATGACAGAAAATGTAACATTTCATTCTTCAATGGTGTAAAATCTGCCCAAAATAGATGTTTGTCATTTTTTAAATTCCACATCTTAGTAGAAACCAAGCTCAAAGGTACTGACTCATTTCCTTTATATTTAAACACGGCATTAAGATCATCTATAATAATATAAATTGTTTTGAACTAATGCTATTCAAAAACATAAAAAACATGATGTTCTTATTCAATAGATCCTTTGGTGCTTAGCAAGCATTTTCTTCTGGCTACTGAACCTCAACAAATATAAATTTAGGCCTCTGATGATAACAAGAAAATTACATCAATTCATATCCAGAATTAACAGAGAGTGCTACAGTTTGATGAGAAATGCACATTCGGCTTTGGGGTGAAGAATGCACAAACAATGACTAATTGATGGGTTGGTTTTCACCCCTTAATGCAAGTGTTTAATGCTCAAGAAACAGTCAATTGCGCCTGAGCTAAGTCATCCCAAAGGCCTTTTTAAAATGGAAAGTTCCTTCCCTCCATCCCAACTCTGAAAAAAAAAAAAAAAGTCAACCCAACCACCACAACCCAACTGCTATAAAAAGAATTATTAAAGAGGGTGGACAACTTCAATATTTGTGTCTCTAAATTACAGCATAATCTGGATTTTAAACAAACAGCCAAACTTCCTTCGATTTCAGTGGTAATGCCAAAGATGATAGTAATGAAAATTCTAATGTTCCACTTTCAGGAATTCAAAATGGAAAAAAAAAAAAAAACAGTTTTGTTTACTGATGGTTTGTGCATCAATATATTTCTTGAAAAATGTATTTACATTGTATGTCTTACAAGTAAAACAGGTTTAAAAAAAAAAAAACCTGCAAGAAGCAAAATTCTGGTCCTACATTGTTTCATCGATGTAAAAAAGCTCAAAAATAACCACGTCGTAGAGAACTCATTTATATTCTGCATTGTTAAGAGAATCAGTTACCTATAGTGGACATGTTCGCTATGTTACATAAAATGTCCTATAAGTGAAAATAAAATAGCTGCTCTATTTTTAAAAAGACAAAACTAGAAACATACACAAAAGATACCAGAAACTAACAAGAATCATGAATACTTCTTCACACAAAATGGCTCAGTCATTTGGGTTAGTGGATGTGAAACCTCCTTGAAAACGAAAAATGCTGTGCTTTAGATGATTCAGATCAACAGAGGCACATAAAGGGGGCGTTATAAAGCAACTAAAAATCTAGGTCTTTCTTGTTTCCTGCTCTCTATACCTATTTTTAAATTTACGCATGCACAAAACATGGGGCAATCTCATATACGTAAAGATTTTACATTTATAAACCAAATTCTAATATTTGTCACGCAACTTAGCCTATATTAGCACTATTATGATGTTTAAAAAATGGCTTTCTCAATTATAAGTTTGCGTTTCCAATTAGAACGCTAAAACTTACCTATTTTTTTCAATTCAGTTGCTATTAATAAAAGATAAATCACTTTTAAGAATCGCCAAAAGTTTTAATTAGTCCTCACGTATGTTATTTTCTCCTAAGTATTTAAAGACAAAGGAAACCAACATATAGTATAGCTTGCTACTGACTGAATTATGCCCCCACCGCACCCCAAACTCATATACTGAAACCCTAATCCCCAGTGTGACGGCATCTGGAGACGAGATAATTAGGTTTAGGTAAGGTCATGATGTGGGGCCCTCAGGGCGGGATTAGTGCCACTGTAAGAGGAGACACCAGGGAGCTAGCTCTCTCTTTGCCAAGATCTTGCACATCCAGCCTCCAGACTGCAGGAAAATAAATTACTGTTGTTTGAGCGACTGATCTACGGTATTTTGTCATGGCAGCTAAAGGGGGTATTGTGTAAAAATTATTATGATCTTTCCAAATAAAATGCTGGCCATGTTTTGTTCAACAGTTACAAGGATTCCTACAAGTTTATTATCCGTTCCTCTTTCTTTAACCAGGATATCAAAAACAGGTTATTTTTCCCCAAGGGTTACTTTATGCCAAGTAAAACAAGATCAGGATTTGCAATAACTTGTGTCCTACAGAAACTGGAATGCATAATGCATACCAAGTAAACTTTACACTTCTGCACAATTAATTGGAACAAATAGAAATAATTTTTAAGTATTGAAATAAATCCCAAGAAAGACTTAAATTGCAGTCTAATTTTGTCAGAATTTAACAAATTTCGTTTATTGGTAAGAATGTAAGTTTAACTTTCGAAAACATGACTATTTTTATAATGCATACTCAAATCCTAAAATCAGTCAAATGTAATTCTCCTTGCACAATCTTCCTCTGATCAGCATTTCTACCACTGTACATGAAAGATATTAAATAAAACATGCATGTAAGATCTTGTTATAAGATCTAATCAACCTATATGATTGCTCCTTAAAGAATGCACTAAAATCAGCTTATTAAGTCTCCAGCCATTTCGAATTACTCCTGACAAGGAAAAAAAAAAAAAAAAAAAACAGGAAAAGGGGAGGAGTGAGGTAGTCATTTTGAAAAAATTCTCTCAGTAGAAAAGGGAAAAACACACCCAGATCCGCATGTGGGCATGAAATAAGAGCCTCACGAATGGTTTTAATTGAGAGTTTTAACTCATTAGACTGTAAAGCCTTGAGGAAAGTCTAGTATTGTAGTAAAGAATGAAGCATGCTTAAACTAAAAAAGGGTAAAAAGAGAATTTTTACATTACAGCTCCGACACCATTAATTGTATACAGAAAGCAAGCAGTTAAAATTCATGAAACCACATATGTACATATATATTTTTAACCTGGAAGCAGAAACGCCAAATTTGTAACGGCGGATGCCACGGAGGGTGGGGACGGAGCGCCGGGCAGGGGAGGGCTCGGCGGGGCGTTATTCAATAACGTTCCACTAAAACGACGCACGGAAAGAATTCCCGACCCTTTACACCGAACGTGCAGTTAAGTGCATAATAAGGATATTGTTAAACCTCCAAATTCGCTGAAACTTAAAACCATTACATTGAGGCCCCTTTTGTCGCATTCAGGCGCCCGCCCGGGGGGGGGGGCGGTGGGGACAGTTTGGGGTCCCCCGTGCGCGTCCGGTGGGAACAAAGCCACCCCGCGCCGCAGGGCTCTCGGCGCCGGGAGCCGGGGCTCGAGTCCCGCACGTCGGGCGCTGCCGTCGGGGCCGAAAGGGCCGCTGCCCGCACACTCCCGCCGCTGTCACCGCCGCCGGCCCGGCCACTCGGGGACAAGCCCACGCCCCCTTCCGCGCGGCCCGGCCGCAGGACACACGCGCGCCGCCAGGTGCGCGCCGGCCGTCGCCCCAGCGCGGTCCGGGCCGCTCCCTCCGCGGCCGCCGAGCCCACGGCACGGCCCGGCCCTCGGCCCCGGACCCCGGCGAGGCGGCCTCTCCGCAGCCAACGGCGCCGGCAACCGCCGCCCGCCCTGCGCGCCCGGCCCGCCGCCCACCTGTTGGTCGCAGTCGGGGCACGATTTGGTGGCCATCTTCACTTTCTTGGCCCGAGTTGCGGACATGCTCCTCTCCCGCGGCGGCAGCGGCGGCGGCGGCGGCGGCACCGGCGGCGGCAGCTCCTCCCCTCGTACCTCAGCCGCCCGGCTCCGCCCGCCCGGCCGCGCTGGCCAGACCGAGGCGCTGGCGGCGGCGCGCGCGCGTGCGCGAGCTCGCGCGCAGCCGGCGTGCCGAGGGGCGGGGCGCGGGGGCGCAGGCTCCGTGGGGCCGCGGGCGCGCTGCCACCCACGCGGCGCCGGCCCTCGCGCGCGTCGCGATTCTCACGAGACCAGAGGCCGGGACCCTCCGGAGGGACCCTGGCCACGCCTTCTCCCGGCCCGGCTGACGGCGCGGGCGTGGCTTGGGCGGGACCTGGCAGTGACGGGCGTCGGGCTCGACCAACCAGCACAGGACGGAGGGCTGGGCCCGCCCCCTCCCGGGGGAAGGAGAACGAAGGGGGTGGAGCTTGGAGCGCCCAGCACGGGTCCTGGCGTTCAGTTAACTTCGGTAAAGGGTGACAAGTCCAATCGCTGAGGGGTTGGAATAAACATCTGACGAGTCTGCTATATCCCAAGCCCTGGGCTCGGCGGTGCGAGATATATAAAATTCGTTACGTCAAATATTGAGGGCCAGTTCTGCCATACAAATGTGTAACTACGAAGTGCTGCTCTCAAATACGCTGTATAGTGGTGTAGAAGGCCTAACATTCGAATACAGAGGAGTTGAGGTTTTGATGGGAAGAGTAAATACGTTGACTAGAATGTTATCAAAATTTACAATCTACCTAACCTTTGATCTAGCAATCCCATTCCTATTTGAAAAGTTATTCTCCACCTGTGCCCAGTACATTTGTGCAAAGATGCACTTAGCAGCAGTGGTCCCCAACCTTTTCGGTGCCAGAGACCAATGTTCCCATTGGTCAGAATCTAATGCCTGCTGATCTAAGGTGGAGCTGAGGTGGTGATGCTAGCGCTGGGGAGCGGCTGCAAAGACATGAAGCTTGGCCTCCAGGCAGCTCACCTCCTGCTGTATGGAGGGGTTCCTAACAGGCCATGCACAGATAGGTATCTATCCCTGGAACCCCGGCTTTGCCCGCTGCTGGTCAGAGCAAAATCAGAGGCAGCCCACGTGTACTTCAAACTGCTTGAGCAAATTAAAGTATGAATACAGAATATCATTGCAGCTCTTCAAAAGAATAAATCTATATGAAATGATATAATGATCTCCAAAATAGTTAATTGAAAAAACAAGGTACAGGACATCTCAAAATTGTTCATAAGTAACATAAAATTATACTTATGCTTTCAAATGCGTTAAGAACCTTGAAAAGGAACTACAGGGCAGGGATAAGAAGACATTTTTCATTCCATATCCTTTTGTATTACTTGAATTTTCTACCAGCTCCACCTACTATGGCCTTTCCTTCCAAAGAGAGGGATTTGTACACAGCTACTGAGGAGGCCACCTTACCCGCTGTTGAGGGCTTTCTAAAAGAGTGGTGTCCAAAGCTGATTCCCTAAGGATGTCAGGTGGGACCGCAAGCCTCTGGCGCTCTGCTCACCAAGCCTGTGTAATAGCACAGGGCTGCTTGCACCCAAAGGAGGGGACGTCGCATTTTACTTTCTGCTTTAACTTGCAGTAGTGTCCCATGGTCCTTACTCCTTGAGCTCGGTCAATTCTACGCTAGAGGATTTCCATTCCTCTCCCCCCTCCCTTCCTGTCTGTCCTTCCCTCCCTCCCATCCTCCCTCCCAGGTAAGATCCATCCAGGATGTCCTCTCTTACTTCTTATCTTTTAGGTTCCTTCGCTCTCCTCTCTTCAGTAGAAGAGACACAGCAGACGTCAGGGAAGTGAACCATCCCAGTAGCTTCACCCCAACTTAGCCCCTGCATGTCACAGAGAACAATTGCAATCCAGCTACAAAATCATTAAGAGGTCAAAATCATTTAGAGACCAATTACAGTCTCTGATCACCCACTCATACTTTTTAAAAATATAGAATTAGAATGGAAAATATATGGAAGGGGTTGGCGTGTGTGACACAGTAAGTATTTACTCAAAGCATCACTGAGACATGTCTAGCGGGTACGTGGCTTTCGGTGTTAGAAACACACTTTCATTTCTTCATTCAAAACTATTTTCTAAGCTCCTGAGAGCCTTCAAAGAGGCCACTCATTTCCCTGAAACATTCTTTACCTAGATCTTTGCACGGCTGACTCCTCAGCCTGTCTGTCTGTCTGTCTGTGTCTCTTCCCCACTCCCCCAAACCCCTACGCCCATCCGCCCTCCTCCCTCCCTCCCTCCGGGTTGCTCCACATTCCTCCAATGAAAGTCCAAATCTCAGGAGAAGCATGTAGGTTACCAGTAGCTCAGGAACCTTTCAGTCTTCATGCTCTGCCAGGGTGTGGGAAGGCATGAGGCTGAACCATATGACATTGCCTTCTTGCAGGTAAAAATGAAAATGTCATATTTTTGAGAAAAATAAAAGCTTTATTTAACCAAAATATGCACTATTAGCATTAACTGATTTCCCGAAATGATAAATTTTCCCCATATTATAAAATGCAGTTTGTTAAAATTTATTTAAATCCTTCAATTACCACGTCCTAACTGGAGAATGTTGTTTCTTAGAAATGGTGGCCTCCGACCTCTGTAGTCGACACAGCTGTCATGGAAAGTAGAGGTGGCATCAGCTAACCAACACTGAGTACTTTTAGATCGATTTTTGAAACGTAATTTCAACTTCCTGACAATAAGATGCTACTGTTAGTTTAAAACGGTAAAAGCAGTTTGGATAAAAAGCAGTGACGCAATGCCCTTCTGCACACCTCCGTACCAGACCTTCCCTTGGTTGCAATGATGGTTCTAACACATCCGGGAACTTCATCAACATCCGACCACTGTCCGCACCTCTTTCGATCCCACGTTCTGTCAAAGTCACGACGCTCTCCAAGGCAGGTCTCAGTTCTCGCGACTCTTGTAAGCACCTCTCTAACCACCTCAGTTTATGATCAGCCATCAACTGCTGTTACCCACCTGTCTGACTTTTTCACCTTTCCTATTGCTGCCAGGCGTCGAGAAATCGTGGTAGCAGAAACTCCTAAGTCTGCCGCAAGGCCTCGAATTGCTGCTTTGGGCTTGGCTTCCACCATGGCTCTCAACTGATCTTCATTTAACACAGACCGGGGTCTCCCTCGAGGCTCATTCTGCAGACTCAGATCCCCAGAACGAAATTTTCCAAACCACCACCGGATAGTCCTTTCACTAACAGAGCCTTCTCCAAAGACAGAAATGATGTTTCTACTTGCCGCGGCTGCACTATGTCCTAGTTTAAATTCATATAAAAAAAGTATTCGCAAATCTTTCGAAGATATGGTATTGTTCACCTCTGTGGAGAAAATAAACAATAAAAACTCAGTCATCAAAGGAAAGCCAAGCGCATAAATATCATCACGAACTCTAAATACTACCACTGACAACGGACCTGATGTGACCTTCAGCAGTCACGCTCAGGTTTCCCCCTGCCCAGGATCCGCCGTCCCGTCTGGAGGATGTGTTTTCATCACTGCGCGCAGATCTGCCGCCATCAGTTTATATCAGGAGGATGTTACTTTTCAGTCTTTTGGTTTTCCAATAGGAATACGATTTCCAGTATTTTTATATTTATAATTTTATAAATTTCTTCTACCATAGAAGAAATGTTTTTGACCTAAAATATGAGTTGTGCTTTTCAATCCCGGAACTCAGTGCCTACCAAACAATTTTTTCAGTACTATCAAAGTAAGATCTCAGATCAGGACAATGCTTGGAATCTGCTCTCATGACGGGTTGATAAATCTGTTTCTTATGTTTGTGACAGAAGTGCTTTTGGGGTCTTCCTCTCCCTGTCTCATGTAATCTGAATGACTGCTACTTCAGAGCTCTCTGTTTTCTAAGTCCTTATCTACTAAGAATTTATGTTCTTTCATCTATTTCACTCCTCTTGGCTTGACACTTAATTTTGGGGTAGATGAAGAAAAATGACATATTTTAAAGATGTGAAAGAACTGCTTGCCTAAGTTCTCACTTCCTCCCTGGCAGGCACATACTCTAAAGGGCACCAGAGTACACTGCCTAGTGTATTTTTTAAAACGACTGTAACACGTTTCCTAAACCCCCAAAAAAGAGGGAGATTCAGCAGAATTCTGGACAACGTTTGGGGTGAATCTTGGGGGAGTCAGGGGGAAGTTTTCTTTTTCAGCAGCTTTAATTCCAGCCCCTTATAAATGTTAGGAGGGTGAGTGGCTTTATTTTAGTCCCTAATATACTGAACGTGATTTGCCCTGTTGTTCTTAAACGGACTGGAAATCGAGAGAACGGTCTCCCGTCGATATTACAGATTTAATTGATGCAAGAAGTCACCTCTTCCATTTCAAACATGCTAGTTAAGATATGACCCAGAAACAACACCTGTTTTAAAGCAAAGCTAAATCCAGAAGCAAAGAGAATTTCCCAAATGCATAAAAGAAGGACTGGGGGGGAGGGGGAGGCTCAAAGACACTGCGGTTAAGGGACACATGAACAGAATTCATATCTCAGAACTACATACAAATAATGGAACAATCTGAAAAAGAGACATTTTAAGACAAGTTTAGACATTTTAAAAGAGGCCTTAAATGTTCAGAGAGAAAACAGAAATGGAATCCATCAGGGGCGAACAGGCCATTGTAGAGACAGAAACCCCACACTACATTTAGCTGTCACGCCTCCTTCTCTCTCCCGGTTTCTGACAGTGCCTCAGCCTTCCCTCGTCCTTCAGGACTTCTTCTCTTTTGAAGATTACTGATTGGTTGTTTTGTCAAATGTACCTCGTTTGGACGTGGTTAACGTTTTCTAATAACTGTTCTCAGGCTATGCATTTTTAGCAAGAATCTCCCAAAAAACATGCATGCTTGTTAGTGCATCACGTCACAGATTCATGATGTCAATGTTTTTTATTGTGATGTTCACCTTGATCACTGAGTAAGGTTCATTTCAGCAGATTTCATCCCTGCAAAGTTTTCTTTCCCTTTGGTGGTTAATGAAAATCTGAGGTGAATACTCTGATGCTATACAAATTTTATTTCTCCTCAAATTTTCACTCACTCATTTAACCACCCACCACTGGTCTACAACAATTATTCCTGTTTAGCCAATGCTGATTTTTCTTGCCCTCAATCCTTACACAGTTAACTGGAATTCTACTATAAAAAAAATTGTCCCTTCCTCTCATTTTTTATTTATAACGTGCGGACTCACGGACGTTTAATTTGTTATTCTACGGTTACAGTACAATGATGTTATTTCTTTTGCTCGATTTGTCCCAGCGTTGGCGATTAGGAACTCCTTCGGGTTGGTTCCCATGTTCTTTCAGCAATACCTCCCCGCTTTTTGAAAGCACTTTGTTATTATCTGGCACAGCCAGAGATTGCGCTCCTAGGTATAAACCCAAAAGAACTGAAACCAGGCATTCGAACAGACACCTGTACACCAATGTTCATAGCAGCATTAGTCACAGTAGCCAAAAAAAAGAAAACAACCCAAGTGTCTATCTACAGATGACTGGGTAAACAAAATGTGTTATGTATATATACATATATGTGTAAAATGAAAATTATTCAGCTACAAAAAGGAATGAAATTTTAATATATGCTATAATGTAGATAAATCTTGAAAAAAAATTATGCTTAGTACTGAGCCAGACACAGAAAGACAAATATTGTATGACTCCACTTGTATGAGGTGTCTGGGATAGGCAAATGGACAGAAACAGAAAGAACGGACAGCCAGGAGCTGGAAGGAAGAGGGGGAAGAAAGGGGGAAAATGTTTAGTAAGTATGGAGTGTATGTTGGGGATCACGAAAAGTTTTGGGGATAAACAGCAGTGATGGTTATACGGCACTGTGGATATATTTAATGCCACTGAATTGAATACTTACAAATGGTTACAGTGATAAATACTATGTATATTTACCGTAATAAAAAAAAAAAAAAGAAAAAGAAAAAAGGTCCACTTGTGCCATATACTAACTTTCCATACGAATCTGGGTCTATGTTTGTATTGGCTTTACATTTTACTGGCTGGTAGGGTAGTCAACCCTCATAGTTTTTAAGTGTTTACCTGGCTATTTTTAAAATTAGTTTCATTGAAATATAATTCACATACTGTACGATTCGCTCATTTATAGTATAAAATTCAATGGTTTTTAGTATATTCAAAGGGCTATGAATCTAATTGTGAAATATTTTTGACCCCCGAAGGAAACCGAACCCACTGAGTTATTCCCCATTCTCCCCCTATTCCCCGCCCAGGCCTAAACCACTAACCTATTTTCTGCCCATAAATTTACCTATGTGGATCTCTCCTATACTTGGCATGCTAGGGCATGTGATCTTTTGTGACTGGCTTCCTTCACGTGGCACATCTTCGAGAGTCATTCCTGATGTGGCACATGTCGCTGCTTCCTTTCTTGTCACTGTCCCGTGACATTCCATTCTATGGATGCACCATGTGTGCTGATCATCGGCCCACGAACATCAGGGCTGTTCCACTTTTTAGATCTTATGAACAATGCTGCTAATGACATTCACGTCCAAGTTTTTGCGTCAACCTGCTTTCAGTTCTCCTGGGTGTGCGCGCGCCTCAGCGTGGGCCCGCTGGGCCACCCTGGGACTCCACGCTCACCCACCTGAGCAACTGCCAGGTGTTCCGCCCTCCTACCAGCAGCATAGGAAGCTCTGTTTTCCATTTCCTCACCGACGCTTGTCATTTTCTTATTATTGCCACCTTGGTGTGAAGTAGCAGCTCATGATTTTGATGTTCATTTCCCTGATGACTAATAACGTTGAACATCTTTTCATATACTTATTGGCCATTTGTATATCTTCTTTGGACAAATTCTATTCAAATCTTTTGCCCATTGTTTCGATGGGGTTATTTCACTTATTATTGAGGTGTAAGAGTTCTTTGTATATTTTCAGTACGAGTCCCTTATCTGCACCACTGAACCTGTCTTAGTAGTAGCTTTATTGCTGTGTGCCCAAGATACACAGTACCTGGTATATGTTAGGCTCTCGATAGATGTAATAAATCTACTCCTATTCGGGGTTCGCTTCTTATTTTATTTTAGCATAGGAAAAAAATAAGAGTAACAAAAACCTACCTTCTCTGAATAAATCTAGATTTGTCAACTTTAAAGAGAAAGATACAAACTCAAAATTAAAATTAGCAATTTTTTGGATAGCCTCAATTACTGGATCGAACAAAATAACTAGTACTTTAAAAAATTATATCACTACTAAAACCAAGGTTCCCTTTCTCCCAGTTAACAATTTCAAATTAAAATTTCTCATTAAAATGTATTGCAAAGTTTATCAGTATTATGGTGTTAATTTAAAGTGGCTAAAGAACAAATCAACATCGTAAATTGACTTATTATATCTAATAAAAGCCAAAGATGTACTTCAATAGATTTTAATATTATAACTTCAACAGAACTTTTTAACTCATGAAAATTATTTTTTTATTTCCATAACAGAAAGCACAAAGATGGAAAGTTGGTAAACTCGCAATTACCTGTATAAGGTGACGATTTCTCTGAGTGTTTTACTTTCAGAAGTTTCCTATTAATAAATACATAACCACAGGGACAAGATTTACATGCAACAGGAACCTGGAGGGGGAGAAACATATACATCACATTTTACTGTTTATTAAACTTCTCAAGTGTGTCTGTGGTCTCTTCAACAAAACAAGTAACTTGAAGGCAGAAATCACACTTACATTTAAACTCCACATCCTCATAAAAATCATTTGAGATAAAAATCATATCCGTTTTCTGAGTCCTCTACAGTTCCGTGCACGCAGCAAATGTTTAATAATGCTGACAGGAAAGCGAAGCACAGAAATTATTTCCTACAGTGTCAGTCTCGGAGCAGGCGCAGCACGGATTAGACTAGAAGAGAGGAACTGGTTCAGGGATGATTCCGTTAAGCCCAGGGTGGGAGGCTGTTGCCTGCTCTGCTCTCCTGGCCGAGGGTGGGGACTGAAACACCCATACATCTGACAGACATTTCAAAGGAAGGAAGGAACGAGACTTGGTCACAAACTGATTGCTGATGAAAAAGCAGAACTGAAAAGGAGTCTAACAGTCTGAACATGAGAGGGGAAGAGGACCAGACACTAACAGGTTGAAAGAACAGGAAAAAGAAACACCACCATGCCATGATAGAGAATTCAAATACATTTGGCCTCTGCCCCGCGTGCCTGGCACAGGGCTCCTGAAAGCCTTGTGAGTTCCCTAGTGACAAGAGCACTAGGAGCATCTTCTACTATCTGGTCTTTGAGCCCAGTTCCTGACACAGAGTTCCTAAATCCCTTGGAATTTCCTGGATAATAGCGATGTCTTTCACCTTGCAAGATGAAACACTGCACAAACAGGAAATAAAAGGGAATTTCCACGACACGATAAAATGTTTTTATGAAAAACCCACAACTACCACACTCAACAGGAAAAACTTAAAGCTTTCCTCCCAAGACCAGACACAAGACAAGCATGTCTGCTTCTGCTGCTTTTATTCAGCATTGTAATGGAAAGCCTGAGAAATAGGGCAAGAAAAAGAAAGAAAAGGCATCCGTATTAAAAAAAAGAGAGAGAGACGTAAAAATAAATAAATAGAGCGATAAATCGATCTCTATTCACAAGTCACATGATCCTGTATATAAAAAACCCTAAAGAATACACACACACACACACACACACACACACAATAAGGTTAATGAAGGAATTCAGCAATGTCGTAGGATACAAGATCAACAAACAAAAGTCTATACAGTAGCAATAAACGATCCAAAAAGAGAACAAAGAAAATAATTCTATTTATAAGACCATCAAAAGATAAAATAATTAAGAGTAAATTTAACCAAGATGTAAGACTTAGACACTAAAAACTATAATCATTCCTGAAAAATTAAAGACCTAAATTAACAGAAGGACAACAATGTTCATGGATGGGAGGTCTTAATATTGCTAAGATAATAATACTTCCCAAATTGGTCTATGGATTCAATGAAATACTTATCAAAACCCAAATGGTCTTTTTCTCTGGAAATGGAAAAGCTAATTCTAAAATTCACATGGATTTGCAAGGGACTCTAAAAAGCCAAACCATCTTCAAACAAAAGAACAAAGTTGAAAGACTCACATTTCCTAATTTCAAAAAGATACAGTCATCAAAACACTAAGCACTTCTGGTTTCAGTTCCAAATATAAGCAGCATGAAAGCCACCACTTCGTCCCAACAAGTAAAATGCCGAACAAACTGAAAAATCAACCACTCTTCTTAGTAAGATCTGTAAGAGAAGTACAGTCCCAGGGCAAGCCACTGCTCCCAAAATTGAACAGACAGGTGAATACAGAAAATCTCAATTTACCAAAGCATAAATTCACATGCAAAAAACTCTATGGGAACCAGTGCCGGGGTAAGGAAAACTCATCTGGAAATGACAAATTGCTAGAAGCACACGTGGACAAGTCTGAGAGTTTAAAATTCCAGGAAGACTCGGTCATAGGCTGCCCCCCACATTTCTGTGATTTGTCACTTCTAGAACAATCAGGTTCTCACAGTAATTATCAGAGAAAAAGCTCCTGGTGCTTGTCTGCTTCCCTAGGGAAAAGGAACCACTCTGAAATATGTTGGAGCACTCCATACTCTTAACAAGTCCTGCCCTCAGGAGGAAATAACCAAAGCCTAAACTCCTAGGGTTTTACCGGCCCCTAACTGACCCGGGGGAAGAAATATAACCAACTCTAGCACTCTAGCCATCTAAGGGGAGGTTTGGAGGGCAAAACCCACTTAGTAGGGAGGACCTACTAAGAAGCACTTGTGAAGTTCACAGTCCAGAGGCACAGGCTCACCGAAAGGCTGAGACCTGATCACAGGACTATAAAATACTTTACCACCTCCTACATCTTAAAGCCACATTACTAATGTCCTGTTTACAGCGATTCCTTTTACGGCAATTCTTCTTACATAATCCATCAGGCCCAACTATGAAAAAAAAATTACAAGGCACACTAAAAGGCAAAAATGTAGTTTGAAGAGACAGAGCAAAGCATCAGAACCAGATATGCTGGGATGCTGAAACTATCAGACCAGGAATTTAAAACAACGATTCCCAGCCTAAGGGTTTTAATGGATGAAGTAGACAGCATGCAAGAAGGAACGTGTAATGTAAGCAGAAAGATGAAAATACTAAAAACAAACCAAAATAAATGCCAGAAATCAAAATCACTAACAGAAACGAGGAATAACTTTGATGGACTTATTAGCAGACAACATGGCTGAGGAAAGAATCTTTGAACTTGAGGATATAGCAACAGAAACCTCGAAACTGAAAAAGAGGTGGAAGACTGAAAAAAAGAAAGGAAAAAAAAAAAAACAGAACATAATATCCAAGAACCGTGGGACACCATCAAAATATGTAACATACACGAAATGGGAACACCAGAAAGAGAAAAAGGAATGGAAGATATATTTGAAACAACAATGACCGAGAATTTCCCCAAATTAATGTCAGACACCAAACCACAGATCCAGGAAGCTCGGAAAACACCAATCGGAATAAATTCCAGAAAAATTACACCTGGGCATGTAATTTTCAAACTACAGAAAATCAAAGGTAAAGAAAAAAAAAAAAAAACAGAAAGAAATCGGAGGGAAAAACACCTTATTGATATAGGAACAAAGAATTACATCTCCTCAGGAACCATGGAATGGAGAAGACAGTAGGGTTTAAAGTGCTGAGAGAAAAAACCACCAACTATGATTCTGTACCCTAAGAAATTAGCCTTCGAAAGGGAAGGAAAAGTAGACTTTCTCAGAAAAACAAAAATTAAGGGACTGTGTCGCCAGTACACTTGTCTTGCAACAAATGTTAAAAGTTCTTTAATGAAGTTAAATAATATAGGTCAGAAACTTGGATGTAGAACATCAGAAAAAATAACATTTTTTTCTTTTTCTTAATTGATCTAACAGACAAGTCTGTTAAAATAACAGCAACAACACATGCAGTTATGTATGTTTATGTATATATCTTTCACGTGTATGTATATTTATGTATATCTAAATGTATGACAGCAATAATACAAGGAATAGAAGGGAAGAATTAGAATTATTTCATTTTTATAAGATAATCATACTTCATAAGCAGTACCATGTCATTTAAAAGTGGAGCTGGATTATGTGTAAATGTATATTTCAAACTATCAGGCAACCAATAAAAAAAGTATAAGTGGTGTGCCAAGAAAGAGAGAAAATGGAATCATATAAAATGCCGCATAAAAACCACAAAAGGCAGAAAAAGTGGAAAATAAAAATAGGAACAAAGAATAGGCACAACAATTAGAAAACAGGAAAAATATAGTATATATTAACCCAACCAAATCACTTTAAACATCAATGGCCTAAATGCACCAATGAAGAGGTTGGAGAGTGAATCAAAAAACAAGACCCAACTATACAGTGTCTACAATAAAAACCACTTTAAATATAAAAATAAAGATAAATTACAATTAAATGGATGGAGAAAGATAAACTACAGTAACGCTTATCAAAAGACAGCAGGAGTAGCTACGTTAATTTCAGACAGCAGACTTCGGAACAAGAAAAGCTATCAGGGATAAAGCCGGCATTACCAAATGATAAAGAGGTAAAACTTCCAAGAAGACATAATCCTTAATGTGTATGTGCCTAACACCAGAGCGTTACTCTACCCAAAGCAAAAACTGACAGGACTGCAAGGAGAAACAGACAAATCCATCATTACAGCTGCAGACTTCAACACCCCTCCATCAGAACGGACAGATCCAGCAGGCAGAAAACCAGTAAGGACACAGCTGAACTCAACGCCACCATTAATCAACTGGACATAATAGACATCCATCTTAATGTGTTCAGGCTGCTGTAATGAAGTACCACAGACTGGGTAACTTGTAAAAAACAGAAATGTATTCCTCGAATTTTAGAAGCTGGAAATTCCAAAATCAAGGAAACAGCAAGGTCACATTTTTGGGGAGCACCTTCTTCCTGGTTCATAGCAGGCTCCTTCTCCTGAGTCCTCACATCGTGGAAGGGCTGAGTTTTTGGAGTTACGTGTTATTTTGAATTGTGTTGTTTAATCTCCATGCATTTTGTGGCTTTCCAGTTACTACTATTGATTTCTAGTTTAATTCCATTGTGATCTGAGTAAAGGTATTGTATGCTTTCTATTCCTTTAAATTTGTTAAGGTGTGTTTTACTACCCAGTCTTTTTAAAAAGTCCTGTGAATCGGTTAAAGAAAAAAACCCACTGTAGTACTAGTGTAAGAACAGACACAACCCAATCATCATCTAAGATCGACCAATTTTTGACAATGGTGCCAAGACAATTGAGTGAAGAAAGAACAGCCTCTTCAAGCATGGAGCTCAGGCAGCTGGAAATCTACATACAAAACAATGAAGCTGAACTCTCACCTCACACCATATGCAAAAATTAACTCAAAATGAATCAAAGACGTAAATATAACTAAAGCTGTAAGGCTCTCAGATGAAAAACAGGTAAATCTTCGTGACACTGGGTTTGACAATGGCTTCTTAGTTATGACACCAAAAGCACAAGCAACAAAACGAAACAGACACATTGGACTACGCCAAAATGAAAGCCTTTTTGTGCAACAAAGGACACAATGAAGAGAATGATAAGACAACCCGCAGAGTAGTTTTGTGTGAATATTTGCAAATCATGTATCTGATAAGGTTCTAGTACCCCGCAAAAACTCTCACAACTCAACAACGATAAAAAAAAACCTAATCTAAAAATGGGCAATGAATATGAACAGACATTTCTCCAAGGAAGACACATAAATGGTCAACAGGCACATGGCAAGATGTTCAATGTCTGAATTAGGGAAATGCAAATCGAAACCGCACGGACACCCTACTTCACACACACTAGGATGACTATGATAATTTCTTTAAAACAAAAAACCACGAGTGTCGTGAGGGCACGGAGAAACCAGCACCTCCGGGGGGACGCAGCATGGAGCCGCTGCTGCGGAAAGGTTGGCAGCTCCTCGCAAGTGCCACACAGGGCTGCCACGTAACCCTGCAATTCCGCTCCTGGGAACGTAATTAAAAATGAAATCCAGTGTTAAAAAACAGAGATTTGTGCATGCATGGGTGTGCATCCCGGTGCGTCTGGGGACTGCAGCCGAGCCCACTGCTCACAACAGCCAACAGGTGGAAACCACCAACCGGATGAACGGGTTAACGAACGTGGTACATCCACACAACGGGATGCTGTCCGGCCATGGAAAGGAATGAAGTCCTGACATGTGCCCCAAAATGGGTAAGCTGAATGCTAGATGACAGATGTCAGATACCAAAGGACACGCACGGTACGATCCCAGTTGCCTGGAGAATCAAGAAGAGGAAAGTCCAGAGAGAGAGAAAAGGAGCAAACTGACACAGAGCGATAGATACGTGCCTTACTGTTAAATGATGCACCTGAAACTTCCTGGGTTTGGTCAACCGGTGTCACCATAAAAAATAAATTAATTAAAAATAAATAGATAAATAAATAAATAGCGAGTGATCTGGAAATTGCCAGGAGTTCGAGGGGCTGGGATGGGACCAGGAGCAGTGACTGCGCAATGGAAACAGGCTCTGAATCTGGTGTGATGAACTGTTCGAACTAGATGGTGGTGATGGTTGTCTGACGTTGTGAACGTGTTCAGTGCCACTTAAGTATACACTTGAAAATGGTTTAAATGGTGAACTTCGTACTTTTTAACATGATAAAAAAATGAAAATTTTAACAATTCCAGTAACACTAGCACCCTAAAAATTAAATTCATAGGGATAAATTTAACAAAATACATACCGAACCTATACACCGAAAACTACAAAACACTGTTGAGAGAAATTAGAAGAGTCAGTAAATTTCTCTTACTGAGGAAAAGAAGAGGTAATTATATGAAAAAGAAATGCACATTAAACCCTACATTTGGGCATGAAAGATGTCTTATGAATGGTTTGAACTGAGGAAGTTTTAAATGAATTTCTAAATTTCTACCTTTTCCAGTTAAGAACAATCAACTTTTATATATAAACAGTAAAAAAAAAAAAAAATCCAATGGGTTATGACATGTTCGTAAAGGGTTAACAAAACTCCTTCATTAGAAAAAAAAGAAAGACCCCTGGTGAACCTTCTGGCACTCTGAGCCTGTCACCTGGCAAAGCCAGGAGCCAGCAGTGCTACCAGACTATATTGCTCATGGTAAACATGACACCTTGCTGGCCCCTGGACTGGAAGGCCCGGGTGACAAGCCATAGCTCTGGGCTGCCCTAGGCACAGAACCACCGCGCCATCCCCTGCAAAACCCGGGCAGCTAGGGCCCTGCTCATGAGCTAAAACAAGGCATTTCTGCTCCATGGAGGCTCTTGCAACCACAAGCATGGTTGTTTCTCTACACCTGAGCTGTCACTTGGAGAGACAGAACCAGCCCTGGGATGCTGTGACTCTCCTTACCGCCCACATTCCGAAGCTGTTCTGATACCTGCAACATGTAGCCGAATTCTGGGCCTCGGAGGTCCTAAATCCACTGCATGGCCTGGTCACTGCGGTTTGGGAAGCTGGCATTAAAAATGCAAGAAACCGCATATAGGTAGGGACGGCAAATACATCTTTTAAAAAGTTGGAATTATACACATTATTTTAGGGGGCAGCGCCTAGAAAAATCGGGCTTTAATAAACTCTTTATACTCGGTACTGTCCTACAATAAAATTAGACCCAATTAATAATTATTTGAGATAGGAAAATTATTTAAAAGTATATTAAGATCACCAATTTCTTGAAACTTAAAAGAAAATGTCATTATACTGAGGCCCCTTTTGTCGCATTCAGGCGCCCGCCAGGGGGGGCGGTGGGGACAGTTTGGGGTCCCCCGTGCGCGTCCGGTGGGAACAAAGCCACTCCGCGCCGCAGGGCTCTCGGCGCCGGGAGCCGGGGCTCGAGTCCCGCACGCCGGGTGCTGCCGTCGGGGCCGAACGGGCCGCTGCCCGCACACTCCCGCCGCTGTCACCGCCGCCGGCCCGGCCACTCGGGGACAAGCCCACGCCCCCTTCCGCGCGGCCCAGCCGCAGGACACACGCGCGCCGCGTCGCGGGCGTCCCCCGCCGGCCGTCGCCCCAGCGCGGCCCGGGCCGCTCCCTCCACGGCCGCCGAGCCCACGGCGCGGCCCGGCCCTCGGCCCCGGACCCCGGCAAGGCGGCCTCTCCGCAGCCAACGGCGCCGGCAACCGCCGCCCGCCCTGCGCGCCCGGCCCGCCGCCCACCTGTTGGTCGCAGTCGGGGCACGATTTGGTGGCCATCTTCACTTTCTTGGCCTGAGTTGCGGACATGCTCCTCTCCCGCTGCTGCGGCGGCTCCTCCCCTCGTACCTCAGCCGCCCGGCTCCGCCCGCCCGGCCGCGCTGGCCAGACCGAGGCGCTGGCGGCGGCGCGCAGCCGGCGTGCCGAGGGGCGGGGCGCGGGGGCGCAGGCTCCGTGGGGCCGCGGGCGCGCTGCCACCCACGCGGCGCCGGCCCTCGCGCGCGTCGCGATTCTCACGAGACCAGAGGCCGGGACCCTCCGGAGGGACCCTGGCCACGCCTTCTCCCGGCCGGGCTGACGGCGCGGGCGTGGCTTGGGCGGGACCTGGCAGTGACGGGCGTCGGGCTCGACCAACCAGCACAGGACGGAGGGCTGGGCCCGCCCCCTCCCGGGGGAAGGAGAACGAAGGGGGTGGAGCTTGGAGCGCCCAGCACGGGTCCTGGGCGTTCAGTTAACTTCGGTAAGAGGTGGCAAGTTCTATCGGTTGAGTGGTTGGAATAAACAACTGACAAACGCCCTGGACCCAGAGGCATACATTTATTTAATAAATAACTGCCTAAGTCCCGCCGTTAGGCAAATACGAATAAAATGCAGTGGCCTGCCCCTCAAAGAGCACAGTCTAGCTATTTAGACCCGCGCGACCTACTGTCCACAAGAAAGGACTAGTTTTTTTTTTTAATCCGTCAGTCGCGGATACTAAATTAAGATAAAAATAAGTTACCACTGAAATGAAGTGAAACACGATATATACAAATGCAAGTTCATTTCTTCAATATTGAATTCGACTGAAAATTACACTCAACAAACAATAGGAACAAACATAACAGAAAATAATTTAAGAAACTGTACACTTTGCTCAAAGAAAATGCACCAATCAGCATTTAAATTTCGTTGGTAAATTTCGTTCCACCATTGTAACACAGGTATGAGTGAAATTTCATATTAAGTGTCTATAAGCACATTTTGAATACAATGTATATAAATATTTAAAGTTTTCAGTATGACAAATGAAATTGTTTCTTCTTTGGTCATTTATAGGTTGGATTGACAAAAGCACTGCTTGCCAGAAAAAAAATATTATGTCTCCACTAATTCTAAGTTATCATTAATGAAAGAATGTCCAAACCTAGAGAAAAGTTTTGTAAGTTTTCATTTGAGCCAAGTTTTTGAGGACATACCTGGAAGCAAAATCTCATCCAATTGAGAAGATGTTCCAGAGCATGGATTCCTGAACCCCCGGACCATGGACCAGTACCTGTCTGTGGCCTGTTAGCATCCAAGCTGCACAGAAGGAGGTGAGCAGCAGCCGCTCCCCAGCGCCGGCATCACCACCTCAGCTCCACTTCAGATCACCACGTGTTGGATAGATTCTCATTGGCGCACCGGTCCCTGGTACCAGAAAGGTTGGGGACCGCTGCTCTAGAGAATGACAATTTTGCAGTTCCTTTTACATAATTAGAATCATAGGAGAAAACCGAAGGAAGGTACATGAAATCCATTGGTGGTAGATTAAGGAGATGGGAGAAAGCAAAATGGGGAACTATCTAGGATTAGATAAAAAGCAAATGGGGAAACACACTTCTTTCGCATCAGTGGGTGCAGGATAGTTAATATTTACAGCACACACAGATGGTTTTTGGGCAGTCAGATCACAGTGAGGGGTCTGTGGTCACAGAAAAGACAATGACTCTGACATTTCAAAGGCCTGTTACCCTATATGCACAAGAACAATGGATGGGCTCACTTAAAGTAAAGGCTGACCTTTGCTAAGGAAGCTATGGGCCTGGGGTTGACTATCCGCGGTGACCTGCCCAGTTAGGATTTTGTGATCAGACCAACCTGTGTGGTTACTTTTAGTCACTGAGCTTATCAGATCTGCCCTGTGGCCTGCTCCCCGACAGGGCTTGTCAGATTTATCTCATAGCCCGTTTATCGCTTACATCACGGTAGGTATGTTAATGGGAATGGAAAGATTTTGAAACAGTTTCAGTAATTTCATGGTTCATTCTTAAGCTTTATCCCAAATGAATTGATGATGTATTTTCGAAATTCATATTCAATCGTCATAAGTGGCTAGGTCCAACAATTTACCCCATAGAGTAAATATTAAAATTTTAAATATTTTTCAATGAAATATATAGTTTTCAGATCCGTCATTGTCCCAGGCACGGATCTTCTTTTCAGGGAATGTATAATTCGAATTGTTCTATTACATTTGAAAAATATTGAATTATAATTTTTCACAGATCTGCAATGTCAAGTTCATTGCCTCTCATTGATCATTATTAAAATATTAAACATAACAATATGTAAAATCTCTGTTCTTCCAACTTTCTGACTTTAATTTTTGTTCTCCAGTCTTAATTGCCGCATGCTGCATTCCTTCCTTCCATTAAAATATCAAGATCCAAAGAGCCTCCATAAAATGCTAGCAGACCAAATTGGGCAACATATTACAAGGTTCCTACATTGTGACCAAGTGAGATTTATTCCCAGATTGCAGGATGGTTCGACATAGAAAAGCCATTCAACATGAGTAATAAAACCACAGGACCGACAGCAGCAAGATGGCGGGTTAGGCGCTGTCTACCATCTGCCCCTCAAAGAAAACTGGTTTTGACAACACCCACAAATGAGAGCACCTTCGTGGGAGTTCAGTGCAGAAGTTCCGCCACAACCTTGGGGCAAAAAAAAAAAAGAAAGAAAGAAAGAAAATCTGGGAGATCGGATGTGTTGAAGAGAGGAAGAGGAAGTTTCGCTGTCTTCTTACAGGACAGTGCATGCAGCCCAGCGCCAGGAGAGTCCCCTCTGGCCTGCAGCTCCTCCCGCGGCTCAAAGCGGAGCCGGTACATGAGAGTCCTGCTTCCCCAGCTATGCGGGACACTGCCAAGGAGGCCCGTCTCTTTCCCGCCCCATCCGGGAAGACCGTGGGCCCCGGTAGAGGTGTGGGGGCGGGGGCCTGGGAATGCATCAAAGGCAGTGAGTCCTACCAACTGCTTTCTGGACTCCGTCAGGCCACCCATAAACCGCTGAAGAAGCCTTGCCTACAGAGCCCTCCGACTGGCCCATAGGGACCCCCATACCGCCCACAGGCACCCCAGTGCTGCCCACACCTCACCCCCACAAAAGCCCCTGCTCATGGCCAGAGTGTATGCCCCTGAGGGTGGCAAGGTCAAGCAACGGCAGAGAACGTGTGAGCCGGCAGGGAAAATGGCTCAGCTCCGTAAGATGGTGAGAAAGTCCAGAGCACTTGCCGTTTAGGGGCAGAGACCCCTGCTGTCCCACCCGCAGGGGACACGGCGAGGGGCTCTAGGGCCTGGTCACCCCCCCTACATGGGCAGCCGGCCCCAGCGCTCCCGCAGGACTAGGCCAGACCTGGCTGTGTTCCCGGGCTCCCCCTTCCTCTTTCCCTGGCGTCACCCTGGCCCCTAATACACCTCTTCCACTCCAGACTCCATCTAGCGTCGTCCTCCGTCAGCGGTCCACTGAGAGCCGCATCGCGTTGCACTGGCCGCCGTCCCCACACGAGGCAGGCGTCCTCGTGGCACCAGATCCGTTTGGATCCCTTTACACGGATTTTTCAGGGAGCTCTTCTAACGCCCAGCACCTTCGGCCGCTCAGGCCGTGCTCCCAGGGCCTGGCGTCAGCGCGTGGCCATGACCTGGCAGTGCAAGGTCCAGAGGGCTTAGTCGGTCCCCTCCTTCCGCCCCTTCCCCCACCTGAGCAGGGACTCGACGCCCGACCTTGCAAGAGGGAGCCCACCCCCTCCAAGGCTCTCCTTCGGGATCAGACTGAAGCCCCCCTCCCGGGCTCTGCCCACACCACAGCTCTCCTGGCCCTCTGGGGCCTGCTTCTCCCACTCCACCTTCCACCTGCCCAGCAACCGCTTCCTTAGTGCGTCTCCTACACCTGACTCCTCCTCTTCCGGCATGCTGCTCAGGACCCAACCAAGAGCCAGCAGCTGGGGCCATGCACCTGTTAGGGGGCTCTCTCCCACGCAGCAGCTCCTGCTGGGGCCTCCCCTCTTTTTGCGCCATCAGGCCCGTGGGTGGCAGCTGCTTCCTCCGGTCGCTAACTCCGGCACACTTCCCCCGTCCTTGGTTGTTTCGCAGGGTCCCTTTCCTTTGGGAGGGGCCCTGTCTTTAACCTCTGCCCACTCACCCCTTTGGGGTGTGCTACCTGTTTCCTACCAGAACCCCGACCATAAATATGACTATTACAGAATTTAAATATTTTCTATTATCTACTATCTATCTAGCCTATCCATTTACCTATCATCTATCATATCTATCCGTCATCTACCGATTATCATCTATCATTCCTCCATCTAATTCATAGCACGTAGAGGTTTGGAATGAGACACAAGGTTAAGGTTGTAGAATGACTCCTCTCTCCCCCGCTCCAGTCAGTTTGGCTCTGGGGCTGTTTGAATAATAAGCTAAATGAGAGATAATATCAAAAGCCTGATTCTGAGTTTCCTGCCACTGTGAAGGCAGAGATAATGACCTCCTGCAATGGGCCCTCAAAAGGCCTTCCAGCTGGAAACGGCTCGCAAACAACTCGCAAAAGGTGACATCTGACACTAGATGGCAGCCGTGACCGCCAGCGCTGTTACTCGCGGAAGCCACTGACAGTCTCTGCCTGCCTACCCTGCAGGTTCAAGTCTCACAGTCCAGAAAAGCCAGCTCTCCGCTCTCCAAGCAGGCCTGCCCCGCGGTCCTCCAGCACCAAGCAGCCTGTGGTTTCCCAGCATGTGGGGTACGTGGGCATGTGGGCCTCCCTGCCCGGCCAGGGCTGGGAAGGTTACTATTTGTATCTCCCTCTACTGGCCATCCCTCAGTGCACCTGTTGCTAGGCAATCAAACATCCATGCACCACTGGTCTGGGGCTCTGGGGAAGAGGCCCAGAATACCGAGGCTTAGGGGAACTCCCTCCTGGTGCAGAAAATATTGGTGTTTGGACTGGGCCTCTCCCTTGCTAAATGCTTGAGCTGGTCTCCTCCACTCCCTTGGGATTTAGCAAATGAGTGACGTTATTTAAAATCAATGTATTAATAAAGACACTTAGTTGCAAGCAACTGAAGCCCGATGAAAATGAGCTTAAGTCACATAAAAAAAATGAGAGAACTGTTTAGTCAATGACTTTAAAAGCCATATATGTGAATTTAGACACAGTTATATCCACATGAGTTTCAGGCATGGCTGGATCTAGGCGCTGAAAAAAAACATCAGGATTCTATTTGTCTCTATCTAGTCTCCCCTTCTCTCTTGAGCACAAACTCCGAAATGCTGAAAGAAATACATGTCTTTCTTCATAATTGTGCCAAGACTCCCAGACTTGATTTGGGTCCAAATTCGTCCCTAGACTAACACATGGGAGGAGGACTAAGAGATGGCATACCTAATTTGGCTAGGTTAAGTGCCCATTGCTAGAAAGAAACGTAGGTCAGGATGAGACTAAGGCTTGGCTCCCCAAGGGAAAAAAAAATCAGGGCACCGTCTCCTGAAGAAGGGACCCAGGACAAGCTCAGTAAGCGGATGCCCATGGCGACCAGGCGGCTGGCCGGCTCCCTTTACCCTTCTGCTCACCTATCCATGGACTCATTCAGCGCGCCTGAGGACCCCCACCTGAACTTACGTCCAGCTCTGCCTCTCCTTTCCTTCCTGTGGGGAGAGACAGCTACGCAATGCCACCACTGTCCTACGAGCTGGACCCAGGCCCAGATGGAGGTCGCTTTCTGCAAACTGCCCTTAGCAACCGTCTGTTCGTAACTGACGTTCATTCTGACGCAAATCCGCACCCCCTCCCCGCCCCTGCGTTGTGCTGGAGGAGGCTGTCGTCCCCGCCCGGGGGAACACGTACATTTCCTGTATCTGGTGGCATTCACACACCAGTACCTGTGACCATCCCTTATGCTGTATGATTCCTCGCCCCTGCCAAGCGGCACGGTGATCTGTTTCATCTTGCACTTGCCCCAGACCCGCCTCGTATATAGTTTTCTATTAATAAAGTGTATTAACAGACCAGAGTGGCCAATCTCTTTCTCTGGCCTCTCCCTACACTCCGCTTACGGAGGTAGATTTCAGTCTCCAGGCTGATGCCTGGGTCCTGTGTACTAACCTGCCCAGGTAAGAGTCTTGCTTATCCGACCCCTGGGTCCGCCCGTCACGCAGTCTCCTAACATCCTATTCCTTTTCTTCAAAGTACTGATCAGTCCAAGATGGTACACGACATGTGATTATTAACCTGGCGTGTATCTTTCCACTAGATTATAATCCTCAAAGAGACTAGATTTTGGTGCCCCTAGAGCTTCTTCCAGTGACTGGCACATAGTAGGTACACAGTAAATATGTGTCGCTCATTCATTTGACACTTATCTCTTAGACACTGGGGTTGGTAAGTCCAATCAGACGAGGCTCCTGCCTGGCTTCTCCCCTCGTGATGGAGACAGGCAAGTAAATCAACGAGCACGGTCCAACTGCGAGGTGTTCTCCAAGAACAGGAAACTCAAAGAAGCCTGGGGGAGAAATACCTAAACCACAGGGACCCGGGAAAGCATCCCCGAAGGCCACAATGTTGGCCTAACTTTAGAAAAATGAGAAGGCAGAAGCCAGATGAGGGAGAGGAGGAGGACGCCCTCAGAAACATGCTGGAGAACGAGGAAATTGACATAACCTGGTGCATTCTGGGGGACCTGAAGGCTGCAGTCTCCCTGCAGAAACCCTGCAGATCAGGGGAGCCACGCAGAAACTAGGTCTTTCACCTGAATCAATGCCTTTCTAGAGAGAGAGAGAGAAAGATGGGGTGGGGAGCAGAGGAAGAGGGGGAGAAGGAATCAAAAGTAGAATTTTTTGGACAAAAAACTAGCTGAAGAGGATATGGGGAAGCTGTCTAATTATATCAGCACTTGGCAGAGTGGCTGCCACATAGTAGGTCAGTGGAATTGCCAGATTTTTCTTAAAACAGGATAAAGCCAGCCAAGGGTACGGCTCATTAGGAATCCAAGCAGACTCCTAAAACCACACAAAAGAAAGAAAGGGCGAAGGAAATTACTTTAAAACTGGGAAGATTTATATAATCCCGTCTGCGCAGAATAAAATGTGCTGGGCTTCGCGTGCCATTTGCTGCCAGGATCTGAGACTGCGACTCAGCGAGGGGCGGGGGAGGCGGCGAGGGCAGCCAGAGGCCAGGCCAGGACACGGGCGGGGGCCTGACCTTTGGGGCTTCGAACGGAAGCCCTGGAACAAAGTGTCTTTTGTGTTCAGGCTTCTCTTAATTACCACGTTTGAGACCCGGGATTTATTAAGACAGCTCTATTTATAAGGCCGGTTTACGCTTCATGAGAGAGAGAGTTCCATCCTGGTCCCCAGTTTCTCCTCTAGTTGTACCTGAGTCGTTTGCGGAATGGCCGTGTTCGGCGGAGAGGACAGCTATAAATGGTTTGTGAACTAATTAGTGTGTCGTGTCACCGACTGAAGCAGCTGCTCCCCGGCCTGGCAGTGAAATCGTGAATCAGAGTCTAAAGTCCCGGAACGATCTTAATCACATCTCAAACGGGTTGTCCCTAGTGGCCTTCCACAGTCACGTCCTGACGCCCGCACCCAGCTGCGTGGAACCCGGAAGCTTCCCGTCCCTTAGGAGGAAGGATGGAGGAGCCCACGAGCTGATGAAGCGTCGCTCCAAGTCACTGTATCTCACGGCCTTAGGCCGAAGGACCCCTGCCCTCACGCACTGCTTGGCAAATGGAGCATTTTCCTATCCCGTCCTCAGGATCCATACACCTTCGACAATGGCAAAGACTTTGACCTAGATCTTGACCCACGCTAATTACCGTCCTAAGTGTCTTACGTAATTTAGTCGATTTCATGTCACGGCAATCTCATGGGGGTGTGCTATCATCCCCCACTTTTCAGATGAGGACACCGAGGCCCAAAGAGGCCTGGTAACCGGCCCAAGGTCAGACAGACAGCCCTTAAATGGTAAAGCCTATATTAGACTAAGGTCATGTGGCTCTCGACCACTGTGACATGCTCAGTGCCATCCGAGTAGGTGGAGCTGTCCTTGTCACAGCCGCACTCCGTTACCCATGCCTGGCTTCCTCCTCCCTGTTTCTTCAGGAGTTTCTGGAGAAGCTGCTAACCTTGGCCGTGCGAGAGCCCGTGGGCAGGTCAGTGTTCCCATGACCCCAGCGATCAGCTCCCGGCTGGGTCTGTGACCCAGTCAGACCAGTGAGTCAAGACGGGGCTTTTCCTGGTGCTTCTGAGAGAAAGAGATCCTCCGTTCTCTCCTGGCTTTGGTGACGGAGAAGGTGGGGAGATGAGCTACCACAGCCCATGCACTGCATGAGGGGGCACTGCCGAGCCGAAGCGAGCAGAGAGGAACGGCGGGGCCCACGGCACAGGCCCCGGCGCATCGCCCAGACGTGCGGTGTCGGGCTCATGCCGACCGATGTAACCGGAGCCCCTGGAGTTGGCAAGAAGTTGACCGGATTGCCGCGACGCGCTAGGAGCCCCGAAACGCCAAATATCATCGTGCTGCTTGGTTCCAGGGGCCCACACGTCCCTTTTAAAAAAGTGAACACGAGTAGCGTTTTCTGCAACTTGAATCATAACGCGTCCTAATTAAAACGGTCTCAATAAAGCTTGTGACAGCTGAGCCAAAAAGCCCATCAGTTACCAAAGCTGTGAGGGAACAATAAGCTCCCTGTTCAGAAACGAAGCCAGGACTCGAGGCCTCACCACACAGAACAGGCAAAGAGCCATGGTTCTGAAATCCTCAGCCCTTCTCAGGTTTTCACACTTTTGTACAAAAGGACAACAGCACAGATCACCCCCTGAAATGGCTGTTAGCGGATTCACCGTTGTAATCACATTTAACTCTGCTTAACGTTAAAACGCCTTTAAACGTTCTCTCAGCAGGGCAAAGGGTCAGGGTCCAAGAGTTAGTTGAAGACAGGAAAGAGACAGCCAGGCATCATATAACAGCCAGGGGACCTGGCATGGCGAGGAGGAGGGCCGAAGAGGACTTGAGCCTTACCTGTGTGCTCATCTCTCATGAAGGAACATATGAGTAAGTTATGCGTAAAATCAAAAATTAACCTTAAAATAGATAGGGTTTGTTAGGAGTTTCAGCATAGCTTTCGTAAAAAGTAGTGGAACCCCTCAGATGAAACATTTGTTGTATGTCTGCTTCTTTGGTAGAGAATTCAGAGGCGTGATAGCTTGCTTCCTGGGAGTGCTCCCTTCTACCCGCCCCAGCCCTGGTTCAAGTACACAGCACAAGGTCCTGGGCCGGCCACGGGAACAACCACAATAATTCGCTTCCTGAGCTCTCCTGGCTCTTTTTCCTTCCCTAACAATTCTGGATAGACACAGAAGTGCCATAGTTTTTTAATCTCCCTGAATCCTCTCCCCATCAAAAGCAAAACAACAGACAAACAAAATCAGACAGAGAAACTACATGGTAAACCTAAAAGCTATGGACAACATCCACAGCAAGGCCACATGACAAGGGGTCCCCCCCCAAAACCCCAAAATACGAGACAGTGAGGGCACTCAACACACGCACTGCAAGATCGGCATGATATCCACCTTCGTGCGAAGAGCGGAGGGCAGAAACGGGGGGCCTGATGGGCTGGCGAACCGGCGGCGGAGGGCAGGCGGAGTGGGCGGAGGGCAGGCGGAGTGGGCCGATTCGAGCAAAGCGGTGGAGTTAACAGGGGTTCTGTTTGCTCCAATACCAGGTGAGGACGAGGGGTCTCTGATGACACCCGAGGGGGCTGGAGCAGCAGACACAGCACGGACACCCGGAGCCGACCGACCGAGGTCCCTCCCACAGAGCTGGAGCACGGTGTAAACTAGCTTTTCCAAACGAGCCGAGGTCATTTCGGCCGGTACGCGAGAGCCGAGATGCACCTAAGTTAGAACATAAATTAGATGGCAGTTACATGATAAAACTCGGGAAAAATTAGGTAGAAATGAGAGTTACTTTAGAAGTGGAACTAACTAAACCAGAAAGAAAACAAAAGTGAAAGCATGCTGCAGGTTTTGCCTGATGAGAAATCGAAGGTGGAAACAAAAAGTTTAAAAATTAAAAAGAAAGAAAGAAAAAAGAAAACAGGTTGTTATAATGTTAGGCTGTTATATGTTATCCCCATGGAAATCACAAAGAAAATATATAACGTACGGCATGGTAACTATAGCTAACGATACTGTATTGTATCCTTGAAAGTCGCTAAGACACACTGTGAGAATTATCAGATGTGCTAGCTAGACTTAGCGTGGTGATCATTTTACAACATGTGCTTGTATCAAATCATCATGTAGTGCTAGTATCAAATCACATAAACAATGTCATCTGTCAATTATATCTCAATAAACCCCGGCAAAAAAAAGTCTATAGAACGTACCAGAAAACAAGTAACAAAATGGAAACAGTAATTCTTTTCAGATCAGCAATTACTTTAAATGTAAATGGCTTAAACTCCCCAATCAAAAGATATAGACGGCAGAATGGCTTTGAAAAAAACAGGATTCAACTATAGGCTGTTGAGATACAACAAAAGATAGATTTAGTCTTTGTTCCCAGTTCCAGGCACAAAGCTCCCAAAACCCTGGGAATTTCCTGAGTGGTAGGAGTGTCTTTTGTTATCCGTGACAAGTCCCTTTTAGCCCTATCTGAGTTCATGCTGACAAGGTGACTCAAAGGAACCCTTAGATACTTTCAAGGGAGGGGCTGGCCCTGCTGAGATTAGGGGTTTAGAAGCTTTCGGCCCCACCTTCCGAACTCCCAGGAGGTCAGTGAGTCTAGAGACTGCATTCAATGACTCATGGTCAGTGACAGAATGGGTCCTGTCTGCGTAATGAAGTCTTGAGAATAACTGGGACAAGGCAGCTCAGGGCGCTCGTGGTCGATGGACACATCAACGTGCCCATGCCGTGAGGGGGGCATGCCCAGAGAGGGCCCGAAAACCCTGTGTCACCCACACCGGTCCTCACCGTTTGTGGCCCTGCGCGCCTCTGCCTTTTGGCCGCTCCTGAGTCGTATTCCTTATAACAAAGTGTCGTCTCGTAAGTGTAGCAATTTCCCAAGGTCTGTGAGTCATGCTAGAGGATGACCGAATCTGAGCCAGGGGACATGGGAACCCCTGAGTTTGATTGGAGTGGCCTGGGCAGAAGGGCGGGTAGCTCGGGAACTCCACTTGTGGCTGGCATTGGCAGTGGGGGAACTTCTGTGGGACTGAGCCTTTAATAACCTTTGGGATCCTAAGTTCAAGTCTCAGCTCCGCCACTGACCAGCTACATGATCTTGACGAGTACCCCAATCTCTCTGAACCTCAGTTTTCCTATCTGTGTAATGGGGATCCCAGCAGCAAGTTCATGGCAGGGCCGAGCTGAGATAACGCAGGAATGCGCTCTGCACAGTGCCAACACGGTAAAAACGCTTAACGAATATTCGCTATAACTTTAATAATATTACTGTGAGCAAAGAAAGCTTAGTGCCAGGCCAGCCTGGGGCTAAACCCAAATCAGAGATGATGTTCCAGGCAAACATCGGTGCCTGTTTCTCCAGTCACTACATCCGGAAGAGATTTCCTTTCTCACAGCACAGAGGGGTCCGAAGAATGACTCCAAACTGGAATTCAAAACCTGAATGAGTAAATGAGAACTGCAAAGCATAAGGGCTTACGGGACTGCATAAATCTTGTTTTTCTCCCAAGTTCCTAGGGCCCAAAACTATTCGCAAGCTTCTCTGGTTGAAAGATGATGTCGCCTCCTGAAGAGACTATCCAGAAAAAGCCAGGGCGAAGCAGCTGGAAATATTGATTCGAGCCTTGCTTGCCATTTTGTCTGGGCTAAACAGCTGCAGTCACTGAGCAGGCTGCCGAGGATTTTCTGCTAGTGGCCTGGGCCGTTTCTGAATTCTTCCCCAAATGTCCTATATGGCAGAACTCGTGTCAGAGTCCTCGTGTGCCTGCGAGACTGGGAAGGGAGAAATCAGGCGTGGGGGGTATCACGCACCAAATGGAAGAGGCTGTACCCGCTCCCGAAGGTAGACACATGCTTTCTCCCCCACACCCCCACTCCCTGGAACTTCCTGCACTTTGTCAGGTCGGCTGCCAAGGCCACAGTGTGCCTGCCGGTGCTTTGAAATGTCACCAGTGCAATGCCAACCTACAAATACTGCTTTATTCAGTTTCGATCTCCGCAAATTACACTTAGGTCGAATGTGCCAGTTGCCTGTGTCTAGCCTGGCTTCGGGTCATGAGTTTATCTTTAACTCGCTGTGCAAGTCATCTTGAAAGCTTGCCAGATGCGTGTGTCCTGGCTATTAGCTCACTCACCTAATATTTGCTTGTCGGAGAGGCAATTGATTTGCTTCGAAGAGACTCAGAGCGTGTGACGTTTCAAAAAGACCCCCTTAACTTCACCCTAAAAACTCAAGCCTGACTTTTTAAAAAATGACGCCCTTAATGTAGAAAGGGAAACATGACTGGCAAGGATGGGAGCTGATGGGTGGAGGAGGAGGAAAGCGGGGGAGAGATGGAGAGATACAGAGACAGAGACAGAGACAGAGACAGAGACAGAGACAGAGACAGACGGACAGGACGGGAGAGCAAATGCCTCCTCACCCCCCAGAGTCGGCTCGGTGGCCACCTCTGAAGCAAAGCCACAAGCATTCTAAAATTCACATTGTTTCCTTTTTAAAAATTTTCTTGGGTTACACAGGAAATCTTTGTCATTATTTTTTCTTATTATGGTAAAATATACATAGCATCGAATTGACCGTTTTGAGCATTTTCAAGCGTACAGGTCGGCCGCATTAAGTACATTTACATGGTCATGCAACCATCACCCTCCCCCATCTCCAGAACTTTCCCCTCATCCCAAACTCTGTCCCCCATTCATTAGACACTTACTCTCCATTCAGCCTGTCCCCCAGCCCTTAGTAGCCGTGTCACATTTCTGTCTATACACTTGCCTCTGCTAAGTACCTCTTACATAAAGGAAATCAGATCGTCTCTGTCCTTTCCACATAGCATAAGGTCTTTAAGTTTCATCTGCATTTTAGCATGTGTCAGAATTTCCTGACTTTTGTAGGCTGAGTAATATGCCATTATGTTTTGTTGATCCGCACCGTGTTTATCCATTCATCTGTCAATGCACAGTTGGGTTGTTCCTACCCATTGGCTCTGTGAATGTCGCAGCTGTGACCCTGAGTACACGAGTACGTCACTTCCTCCATGTATATACCCAGAAGCGGAATCACTGGATCAGATGGTCTGTGCTTGTGTTTTTGAAGCTAATTTTCTTTTTTATCATTATTTTCCAAGACACCGATACCAGAATAAGTGGTAGTGGGTAGGAGAGCCTGCCCACTACCCATCACCCACACCCTCGTGCACCCTAGTCCAGGCCAGCACTGCGCCTCATCCATACCCCAGCTCCTCCTCCTGCACCCCCACCGCCCCCCCCAATCCAGCCTCCGTGCAGCAGGATTTCACACATAAATATGATCACGTCACTCCCCTACTTTAAGCCTTCCAGAGGCTTCTCATCTGTTTTAGGATGAAGACCAAAATTCCTACATTCAGGACCTGGCCTCTGTCCTGACACCACTCACCTCTGACGCCTGTCTCTCTGCCTCACCCTCCTTGTCTGCCCTGCGGTCAGTCTAGCCTTCTTGGAGCTCCTGAGCCCTTCGGGCCTTCGGCAGTCCCTGGCCTCGGGTGCCACCTGCCTTACTTACCACTGAGACTGAGAGGAAGCCGGAGGGCAGGGTGCCCGTTAGGGGCCAGCTCCTTAGGGGGAAGTGGGAGGAAGCAGGATCGGGCAGGAAAGAAAAACTTTGCCGTCCGACCAGATCCTCGGCCAGCTGGCCAGCCTCAGGGGGAGCCGTGGGGCAAACAGCGCTCCAGCCTGTCCGAGTCTCGCCTGGTCACTGAGCAAAGACTTCTCCAGGTAGGGCGTGATGGCGGCCTCACGCAAGGTGCCTCTGTGCAGGTGAGGCAGAATCTGATGGCACTGACGGGCATGGGCTGCCTGCCGACTACACCCCTCGGGTTGAAGGCAAGTTCTCCCTCGACGGGCGAGGTCACAGCTATCCCACGTCACCCCGCCAGGCCGAGGGGCAGCTCAGAATTCCCAATCCAGGGACAAACTGGCCCCTATACCTACGAGCCGCAGCACTGGGTAAAGAATCACAGCTCCTGCTCCACCCTAAACTGTGCCACCTGAACGACTCGCTTAACCTCCTCGAGCCTCATCTGTACAATGGGGACAATGAACGCCTGCCCTTTCTACTTCACCGATGTCTGCCAGGGCCAAGCGCAGTGAGTGACAGGCAAGAAGAGGCTTTGCAGATCGTACAGTGTGGTTCACGGGAGAGCCAGGGAGTGTTCTTCTCATGCAGCCGTGGCGGGTTGGCGAAAGCCAATGTCGGGGCGCCAGCTCGTTTTCTGCAATGATGAACAGCGAGCCCATGCAGATGGGCCGTGTGCTGGGCAATATCGTCCCCGGGGGTGTAAAGGAATGTGTACTCACTGCCCCCTGCCCCTTCTGATCACCGGTAGCGATGGCACTAAGTGCACTGACCCTTGGGTGAAGGGTGAGGGACTGTGCTTAGTCATGAGCAGGTCAAGGGTAAGTGTGTTTCGAGGCGGGGGAGGGGGTAATGTGAGGCTGTGTGTCGCCCCGACCGGGCAGAGCAGTGAGAACATGACGTTGAAGGCAGCAGAGTCCTTAGAGAGACTCGGCTCCCTGGAGGAGCCTCTTTCACCGAATACGCGGCCCCCGAGACAGAGGCGGGGGAGGAGGTGGTGTGGGCACAGGCGCCGGCGGAACCAGCGGCGGCGAGCTCAGATGACTGTCCGGGGCGCCGGGTGGGCCGCGCGGGAACGCGCACATCTTCGGTCTTGTTGGTCTCGCATCCCCTGTCCCCCTTCAGTTCATGACACTCTCTTGACGAGGGGGAACGACGGCCACCCACTAGGCTCCAAACCCCCGGCTTTTACAGAGGTAACTCGATGGACTTTCCCCTCAGCCCCATGAAGCAAGGGCGTCGCCCCATTTTACAGATGAGAAAACTAGGCTTACAAAAAGGCTAAGCGATGAGCTCAGAGTCGGCCAAGCGGGAAGTGGCTATTGACATCCATATTCAAATCTAGATTTTTCTAATACCTTCGCCCCTACATTGCTGTGTTTTGAAGTACCTTCTGCCCCCGACTTTCACAAATCTAACGTGAGTCTGTGTTTGTTGGGGCGAGGGAGCTCCGGGATGTCTTTCTGCCTGAAAACACCTAGACACTGAGCTACCAAGAAGGGGAGGCACCTTAGAAGTCATCTAGTGCAATGTGTCTTGCAGCGAGAGACTCTGAGGCTCAGAGAGGCGAGCGACTTATCCCATGGGCGTCAGCGTCTCAAACCAGGCGTCTCCCATTCCCGGCTCTGCTCTGCTCTCTGGCTGAGCCAGGAAGCCTTCGCCTGTGGATGCCTTTGCCCAAAATGATAACTAGCTACCCTGTGCCGAGCGTTCATTCTTTGAGAAACCTTTACTGAGTGCCTACTATGTGCCGGGAACCCTTCCAGGTGCTGTGCGCACGATAAAGGAGAAAGACCCCTGCCCAGCTGGAGCCCACGTGCTTAGACGGGGGTGCGCCATGGACCAGCCATACGACGTGTCTGAACGAGACGGTTTCAGATGCTCGGGAGGAAGTGTTAGGAGGGAATTGAGGGGGCGGGGAGGGGGGGTCTTCAGACCGGGCGGTCAGGTAAAGCCTGGCCGCCTGCTCTCGGCGACCCTCGGAGGCTGTGGGCAGATCTCCGTTTGCCCGCGAGGAAGCCCACGTTCAGCACGAGGAAGAGCGGCGGTCCAGTCCCAGACTCCGGACCCCCACATCCTGCCGGCCCCCGCCGAACGCCGCCGCCGCCGCGGGGCCCTGGATGATGAAACTCGGGCGGAGGACTGCACCATCCCTCGGCTGCGTCCTCGCGGGGGGCGGGGAGCGACGCGCGCCTCCAAGGCGAAGCTGCGAATAGCTCTGAATTCGCAGAAGGCTGATAGGACAGCCAGTGCCCGGCCCCCGGCCGGCCCCCGCCCGGTCCCCCGCGCGACCGACCGCCGCTGGCGCCTCTGCCAGGACAAGGGGCCCGCCCCGCGCGGGGCGGAGCCAGACCCGGGGCTCCCGCCCCCCCGCCCCGCCCGCGCCAGACCGGCGCGCGGCATAATGGGACCTGTAGTCGCCCCGGCCCCCCACACCTGCGCCGGGGCCGCGCGGGAGAACCACAAAGCCCAGGAGCCAGCGGGCGGCGCGGGGCGGGCTCGCCGGCGGTGGGTGTGCGGGCGCGGGGGGCCTGGCGGTGCCGGCGCCGCGCGCCGGGATGTGGGCGCGGGCGGCGGAGCGAGCGGGCTGCTCCCCGCGTGCGCGCTAGCGGGGCCGGCGAGGGCGGCCAGGTGGCGACAGGCACGTTGCATCCCCGCGCTAGGCAGAGCTCCTGCAAAGTCCCCGCGCGCGGCGCGCGGAGGGTGCGGGGCGCCGGGGGCCGGGGGCGCGGGGACGGGCGCCCGCCGCCGGCCGTGCGCGACGCGCCGCTCGTTCTCTCTCTCTCTCTCCGTGCCAGGGCGTCTCCGGGCGGCGCGATGCTGCGGGCGGCGGCGCTGGTCCGGCGGGGCTGCGGCCCGCGCATCTCCGGCCCCTGGCGCCGCGGTCGGAGCCGCGCGGCCGCCGAGGCCTCGGCGGCGCTGCCGGCGCGGGGCCGGCGCGAGCGCGTGCTGACACCGGAGTCCATGAACCCGCAGGTGAAGGCGGTGGAGTACGCCGTGCGCGGGCCCATCGTGCTGAAGGCCGGCGAGCTGGAGCAGGAGCTGCAGCGGGTGAGCGCGCGCCGGGCGGCCGGGAGAGGGGGCGCCCGTGGGGACCCCGGCCGCGGCCCTCCGCCCACCGCTCGCCCCCCAGTGCCCGGCGTCCGGCTTCGCGCCCCCGGGTGCGGCTCGCTGAGCGCCAGGCACTGGGGGTCAGGCGGCCCGCCTGCCCGCGTGGGACCGAGGTCCACGGTGGGGCGGAGGGGGGTCAGCCGCCAGCAGCGGAGAGGTCAACGGGAGACTTTCGCGAAGAGCCCAAGTGCTTTGCAGAAGGGAACATGGAGGAGCGGCGGACGGGGGTGCGGGACGGGGATCGGGGTGCGGGACCGGAGTGGCGGGAAGGGGGTCGCCTAGACTTGTTCCCGAAGCTTTTTCTTTCTGCGTCTGAGCGCGTTTGGGTCATCCCGCCGGGAATGTTCCGCTAAGAAAAGCGGGAGGGGGTGGCGCCCAGGAGGGTCCCGCACGCGTCCTTCCCGTAGGACCTCTCCGGAACCCTGGCTGGTGGCCGCATTTTGTTCTGTCTGAGGACACGGTCACCCTGCCAACCCAGGCGGCAGCCCCGCAGTCGGCCGTGTGGGCCTTTGCGGCCGTGGTAGGTTCTTCGTGTTGGCGGCCAGCCGGGTGGCCCTGGGCTTGAGTTCACAGCTGTGCGTAAAGTGACACCCACCCAGGAGTGATTTCTGCCCCCCCAAAAACCAGGGTGGCCGCGGCGGGGGTTAGGGACGCCCTCGGAGGACACCAGAGTTCCAATCTGGGTGGACTTCTGCAGGGCGAGTCAAGAGGACAATGTCAAGAAAGTAAACACCCCTAAGATTTGTAAGAACCAGTGAAAAAGTTCAAGATAGCTCGCCGAAGGTCTTGCTCAAAATGGTCCGGGCACTGAATGGGGGTGGGGTAGGAAGGGGGGGGGTCCTTGCTCTCAGAGGCAGAGAACCGGATGTCTCAGTGGGTTGGTCACACGAATGCACGGGAAGAAGCCTTGGCGGGACCATGACACTTGGTCCACATTCACACGGGGACTTTGGGGGTTTGATGAGCTCATGGCCTGCCGAGACCTTTGTTGGGACACCAGTTCTGCTGACTCAAAAGCAGTGAGCTGGACAAGTCAGAGTCCAGTGTCTGCCTCGGACTCCTTTCAGAGCTAAGTTTGAAGCTTGGCCCGGAAGGCCGGCTCAGCTTCTGAGCCTCCCTGGCCTGGAGGTGGACCCGGGGCAGAGGACACAGATTCTTGCCGCCTGCTCCTCGGTGACGTCTGGCGGTCTGGAGCCAGCCCTCCTTGAGACAACAGTCTCTCTGTTAGAACAAAGCCGAGATTGACTTGTTCCCGGCTTGCCACTTTACATCTGATTCCTCTGGTTCCAGAGCTGGCTGGGGTTCAGAATAAATCCCAGCCTGAGCGTGGACTCCGTGAAGTACGTGGATGGTCAGGGCGGAAAGGGGCGGCGGCTGCTCTTGTTCTGGCCCCGAGCCTCTCCTCCGGCGGTCTTTAAGGGGCCGTGGGACTGTTTTGGCAGGCAGAGAAAACTTGGGAGCTGAGCTGTGCGCAAAGACAGAAGGGCATTTGGGGCGTTTGGGGCAGGGTGTTCGCGCTGCCGGGTGGAGGCAGGTGGGGGATAAAGGAGACTTGTGTGTGGGGCTCAGGACTTTAAGGGGCCGAGTTTGGGTGCGAAGTCCCGGGGAACCAAGGCGTTCCAGCAGGGTATGGCTCGGCGACTGCAGGAAACGAATGTCCTGGTCATTTGGGCCAGAGGCGCCCTGGGATTCCTGGGCTGGGCGCCCCACAGTCCATGTCCTGCTGCTGAGTCAGTCGTGACGGCCCTTCTGTCCACCCATGGTCTCCGGTGCTGTCACTCAAGCTCATCCCTTCTCGTTCATTTGTCCCCTTGCAGGATCTCAGTCTGCTGTCAGTGCTGGGGACCTGGGCCCCGGGCCGAGCCCACACAGCTTCGCTCCAGCCTCCCGTTCCGGGGACGGCCTCTGCCCCGTGCTGGGCCGAGCAGCGCCTCTCTGAGAATGCCACCCCCACCTCCCCAGGCTTCTCCGGGGGGAGGGCAGGGGACCTGGCTGGGCTTAGCTTTGGATTTTCGACCACTGTTTTGAACTGTAGTGATCAAAACTGGACTGATGTTAGAAGGGGTTCGACTTGGTTAGACGGGGGTGGGCAAAGATTTGTAGGGGGAGGGCAATGGGCGAATCTCAGCTCCTCACCTATAAAAGGACAGAGGTGGCCCGGTGGACCCAGGGTCCCCCCCATCTGACTGTCCTGCCTCCTTGGCCACTGGAGGTGCCCTGGGGGAGCTGCGCAGCAGGTGGTCCCAGGCCCTTACCCTGCCACTTAGAAGTGATCCCCAGGTGCTCTGCGACACAGGTGGGAGCATTCCCCAGGTGCTCTGCAAACAGTGTGGCTGGACACGTGGCCCCGATGTTTGTCTTTGGGGCAAGTCTTAGCCAGCCCTCTCCTTTCCCTGATAAGCGGAAAATGCCCAGCAGAGGCTGAAGGGGGCGGGGCGGTCGGCCATCCAGGTGGGCGAGCAAGTGACCCCTGTGCTCAGGCCATTTGTCCCAGCTCCAGAGAAGGAAGCCGTCAGCTTTTCAGGGACTCGCGGTCCCCAGCAGCAGCGGTTAAAAATAAGCTGCAGTCAATGGGAGCTTTGAAAAGATCCGTAGGTCGGTCGTTCATCCGCACCCCGCTTCTCCCCTGGCCATGCTGGGGGAGGGGAGGCCCTTGGCAAAAAGGGCGTGGCTTCTAATCTTTGTTAAGTGCACCCAGTGGGGAAAACAGGTCGCTGCCCTTAACGTCAGGGCGCGCCACGCCCAGCAGGGCCCACGGGAGGTGCCGTGTGGAGCCCACGGTCACCTTAAGCCGGGGACTGAGCTTGGAAACCCCCGGCATGTCAGGCGCAGGGGCCGAGATCTCACTGCCCATTTTCTTCAGAGTTTAGATGCTACTTTAACAATGAAACGGGTGAAGGAGGCTTCCAGTGGGACGAGCCCTCCACCCGCCCACCCTGCTCTGGTCACCACGCGCCTCTTCCTGGGCTTCACCTTTCCGGGTCGGGAGCCTCAGACGAGTCCGCAGCTCCTCGGCCTCAGTACATCCCTCTGCAAAACGGGGGCAATTTATTTCTCCTAACGACTGGTTTGAGATGCTAGCGATCCTGATGCTTGGGACTAGAGGCCGGTGAGGACGCTGAAGCCTTTGTTCTCAAGCTAATGAGAGTTGCCTGGGGAGAAGTGGTGCCCAGCGCCCCTCTTTCCTGCCCTCCCCTGAGTCTCTGGGTCTGGGGACGTGCCCTGCGGGCCCTGCCTGCTCCTGCCCTGCTAATCGCAGTGCGCGTGGTGGGCGCGCCCGCAGAGCCCCGGATGCGGCCGCCTTTCCCTGCTCTGGTGCGCAGGAGACCCCGCCCCTGGCCATGGGTGCGGCTTCAGCTCCGTGAACTCCAGCTTCGCTTGTCTTTCCATCGTGGTCAGGGGAGGCCCTGGGGCCTCAGCTGTGAAACGGACCTGTTTTCAGGGACCGCGGGGTCTAGTTGGGGTTGGTGTCTGGGGCCTCCTCCTGGGGGCCTCCCATGCTTCCTCTCTGCGCCCCCTCCCCCTCCCCGGCCATCACCTCCAGCCTTCTCAGGGCGTTCCTGGCCTGGGGCCCGCCATACCCTCTCCCCCTTCCCCTGCCCTGACGCTCTGACGGCGGTGGCCTCTCATGTCACTCGTACTCGTACTCGTCCCGGGGCATGGGCCATCAGAAGTGTTTGTTGAATGAGAGGGAGGCTTTCTGGGGAGGAACCTTCCTAGTGAGGCTTCCCGCCCACCCACATGTCACATGCAATGACAAGAGCCCTCCCTTGCTCTGGGAAACGCCATGTTCCTGTTAAAATCACCCATTGTCCCGCTGACTCTCGATATGAGCCAGGAGGCACAGTGGAAACTTTTTCCTCTTCCCCAGGACTAACTTTCTGAAACCCGCCAGTCCCGGAGCCCGGGGGCTGTTCCTCTGACCCCTTCATGGGCTGGAGCCCCCCGGGTCGGAGGTCACCTCAGTGCCCCCCAGGGAGGGAGCTCGGGGTGGGGCGCGTGCAGGTGGATTAGACATGTGGGTGCATGGACCCGAGAGGAACTGGTATGCTGCGTGCCAATCCGCACGCTCCTGGGGGGCAAGGCCGAGGCGAGGTCACCAGTAGCTGTGCCCGGGTGAGCGGCCGTGGGCTCCCTGGCAGACCTCAGCGCCCAGACCGGGCTCCTCTGGCTGGCCAGGCTGGCCCCTGTCATTCGAGGGAGCCTACTTCCCACCCCCCGCTCATCTATCATGGCCAAGAAAGGAGCTGCGGGCACCAGACCCAAGAAAGGAGCTCAGTGTTCCCAGCTCATCCATCATGGCCAAGTGTCTGGGGTCTGCGGGCACCAGACCCAAGAAAGGAGCTCGATGTTCCTGGGCTCCTTGTCGCAGGCCCTGGGTTGACTGAGCGCGTGCAGGGCGGGCCTGGCACAGGGCCCTGTCCCAGCTCTGTTCTCCACCTGCGCTGGGGCGGCCGGGGACCCGCAGCTGTGTGTTGGCTCCCGGCCCTCGGCTGTGACAGATTCACTCCCCACCGAAGAATGGCCCGAGTCCACACCAGGGAAGTTACCTGCGTGGCCAGGTGGCCAGGTCTCGGGCTGCGGCGATTCAGCCAGGCTGACGAGTGTGTGCCAGGCCCCCGCCCCTCTGCACACAGTGGCCTGGGTCACTCCACCACCAGCCTTCTCGGCTCCCTCCGGGGGCGCGAGCCCCGAGGCCAGGTGTCGGGTTGCCTCCTCTCCCCGTGGCCTGGCCCAGCACCGTGGGCAGCACCGCCCCAACCCTGTCCTCGTCCTCAGGACCCCTTGGTTCCTTCTCTGTGCCCCCTGGGACATCTTTCCACACTGGAGACCTGGGCAGAAGGGCACGGGGGACTCAGGGGGCCTCTTCCGCCTCCCCCCAGAAACATAGTGTGGGGAGATTTATCAGGCCCTGTTTGTGAAGATCTAGGGCTATTTCTGGGGCACCCTTCTCAGCCCCCCATGTTTCCTCTCTCCAGAAGGAGCGAGAATTTCTTCAGGGGAGGGGCTCAGGAGCAGCAAACAAGGAAGGGCCTGCAGAACCTGTTGAGTGGCTGTGTCCTTAAGCTCTGAGTTTCGTGTGAGGCGTCGTGTGCATTATGGATTAGAAAGGGGTTTTCTAAGTTTTCGAAAGTCGCTTTTAGTCACACCTTGTGTGAAACGGAGGAAAAGAGCGGTGTTAGAAGGGCGGATTGTGGCCTGAAGTCTGTATTTAGGACATCACGGGGACAGGGCAGCAGGGATTGGGAAGGTGGCCCGGCTTCTACCCAGGCCGCCCCACCCCACCTCCTCTCTCCGCTGTGACCCTCGTGACCTCGTCCCTGGGCCAGCTTTGTAAGATGACGATGCCTGATCGAGCCCAAGCGCTTACATGCTGTTCGCCTCACGCAGCCCTCCCAGCCGCCGGGGAGGTCCCGAGCCAGCTGTTGCTTCTGACTCTGCCAGTGGCTGATTTTGGATTGATCAGGGAGCCGGGTGGCATTCCCACCTTTCCGGACTCCCACCGTCCTCCATCCAAACCACGTTTTCTCCTCCGCAACAGCCGGGGTGTCCTCGTCCCCTCCCCAGCGATGTCATCACCGGGGTCTCTGGGGCCCTCTGCTCTCTGGGATCTTTTCTGTGCTTGGGCAGTGGCTTCAGCTCACATTCTTCATCCTGCAAAGCCAGGGTTGCCAGGGAGTGACCGTGACGGGTCCTTGCTGATGGGTGTCTTCTGAGAGGGGCGTCCGCAGTGCCCCTGGCTGTTTATCTAGGTCTGTAGAGGTGGAGGTGTACTTGGGGCCGGGGAGCCAGGGTTGTGGGAGCCTCTCTCTGACTGTCATCTGCTGCTGCCGACCCCACCCTCCAAATGCCACATTTGTCCCAAGGCCCTCTTGTGGACATCTCTCCGAGGCAGTCATTGTGGGACACCTGGTAAGGCCCAAAATAGGGCTGCTTCGTAATCCCCTGGGGGTTCAGTGCTTGGCCTCCTGTTTCCGGGTCTGAGAGTGCCTTGAGTAACCAGTTGTTGCCTCCTCTCTGCTCAGGGTATCAAAAAGCCGTTCACCGAGGTCATTCGTGCCAACATCGGGGACGCCCAGGCCATGGGCCAGCAGCCCATCACCTTCCTCCGACAGGTGAGTTGGCCGTCGGGAGCAGAGGCTGCTGGGAGAGCAGGGACCGGAGGCTGGGCGGGCCTCTCACCTCCGCCTCCTACCTGCCCAGGACGCAGGGAGCCGCCCATGACGGAGCAGTCCCTGCCAGTGCCTGTCGGCCCTGGTTCTCGCCCTCGGCTTCCTCCTCCTCCGAAGCTGTCCGAGATTCCTGCACCCGTCTTGGGGTTGCTCTAGTGTCCAAGGCTCGTCCCCGGAGCTCGGTCCTGCACGCCGAGCTGGGAGCTTGGTCGGCGAGGGCCCTGCAGAGGCGGGTGGCGGAGGCGGAGGGTCGGCAGGCTGGGAGGCGGGTCCGGTTCCCCAAGTGAGACACCCGAGTTAGAGCAGTGCCTCTGCCACTGGCCAGCTGGGTGCAGCGCTGCCGTGGAGGACTCCGGGTGGCCCTGAGGAGAGGATGAGTGGGCAGCCTCACCTCCGGCCCCCCGAGAGAGTGGGGTCGGCGACTCGTCAGCTGCTGCCTCTGGCCGCCTTGCTGATGCGACCCAGCTCACTCCTGAGGCTTCCAGGAGGCAGGTGTCAATGTTTCGGCCTGAGCATCGACCACAGAGATGCTGCCTGGGCTCCAACTGCGGGGCGGCGGGCAGGAGGGGGACAGTGCCGTCGGGGCTCCTGGTTAGGGCCGGAAACCGGTGTAGCGAGAGCTTTTTCTCACAGCACTGGGGTCTCTTTGGAAGGCAAACACGGTCCTTGTATGTGGTTAAGGTTTGCAGGGTGGGGTACACAGGGCAGCTGAACGCCTGAGGCCCCTCTACGCTGCTCTGCCCTGGGCAGAGGGGTGTGGGGTGGAGGCCTCGCCTGCAGCCCCTCGGGGAGTTCACACATGGTGGGGGTGGTAGGAGGCGGGTGTGAAATGCCCCTGTCGCCTCGGCCTTTTCCGGCTGCTGGGCTCATTCCCACATCCAGCCCTGCCACCAGCCCCAGCAGGCCCAGCCTCTCCCACTGGGTGCTGGCCGCCTCCAGCCTCCCAGGTGTCCCTGGGCGGAGGGCAGGCTGGGTCACTGGCCATTGTATAAAGGAGGAAAAGCCGGGCTCCGGGAAGCTGGCACTCACCTGCGGCCACCCAGCCGGTGACAGGGCCGTGAGCCCCGCGTGACCCAGTGTCCCCTCCGGGGCCTGGCACGGCGGCTGGGCGGCCGCGTAGCCCGGCGGCGAGCCGGGGCCTCCCGGCGCTGCTGCAGCATCTCCTCGCCCGGTCCTCGTACACTGTGAGCTGCGGGTGCCTTTCTGTCACAGAGGTGAGAAGGCGGCCCGCTTCCTCACTCCTGGCCGGGAGAGGGGGCGATGGTGAGGGCGGAGAGAGGGGCCGGGGAGGGGGTGGCCCACGGCTGTGAGCCGGGAGGGCGTCGTCTGCTGTCCGGCCAGCCAGGCTGCTCGGCCCAGCCCCCTGCTCAGGAGACCCCGGCTCTGCTGGCCTGGGAGTGTCAGCCGCTGTCCGTTACGGAAGCCGGGGGGCCCGGGGCTGGGCAGCACCCCCCTCCTGTTCCCCAGCTCCTCTCGTGGTCCCACCCTCGGGCCCCAAGCCCAGGTCACTAGGCACCGTGCCTCTCATCACGTCCCCGTCTGCTGCACAGAGCTCAGTGTCCCCCCGCCCACCCCCAAGCTCCCCCGGGCCCAAGCCTGAGTGGACCGGCCTGCCGGCCCGCCGTCTCCTGCCCAGGGTCCTGCATGCGCACCCCAGGAGCCCAGCCTGCACCCCTGTCCCCCCAGGTGATAGCCCTGTGCACCTACCCGAACCTGCTGGACAGCCCCAGCTTCCCGGAAGACGCTAAGGAGCGCGCCCGGCGGATCCTGCAGGCGTGCGGCGGGAACAGCCTGGGTGAGGCCCCGACCTGCCGGGCCCCGGGGGCTGTGGAACGAGCATGCGGCCTGGGCCTGGGCCTGGGCCTCGGGCGACGCGTGTGCGTGAGCGAGTGGCAGTGTGTGGGTGGCCGATGTGTTCCCCTCTCGTCCCTGCTCCGATCGCCTCCCGTGAGCCCGGCCGAGGGGGTCACGCCACGTCGGGTGGCCTGGGCACCGGAGGCACAGTGCCTGCCTCGGGCCGGGTTTGGGCTTTGCTCCTGGGAGCTGGCCTCCCCAGCCGAGGCCCGCGTCAGAGCAGCTGTCACCCCGCGTCCAGCCGCCTGCAGCCTTCTCGCCTGTCCGCAGCCCCCAGCATGTCCCCGTGTCACCTGTCCGGGAGCTGGCAGCCCGTTGCTGAGGAAGGGAGGTGCTGTGAGAGGCCTCCGGCCTCCTTTTGGTGGCTTCCTTCGTTCTGACGGAGCCACCCCCACCCTCCCATTTCATTGTGTTCCTTCCTGTCACCCAGCCTTTGGGCCCCTTTATCGGGAGCCCAGGCCCAGCCTCTGCCTCCCTGGGGAGGCGGCCCTGGAACTTGGCGCCTGTCAATGTGAAAATGATCTCTCTCTCCCGTCCCCGCTGAGACCGGCCTCTGCCTGTTTTTCTCATCTCCTGCATTTGTATTTTTTTTTCCTGTTTATTTTTGCCCCATCCCTTCGCCCGGCACCCGCGTGGGGATCCGGTTTCCCTCGCCCAGGAAAACAGTTGTTCTTAGAGCTTTCTTAGGACGTGTTCCTGAACGTTCCGGAAGCTGGGACAGGAATTCCTCTGGCCTGCTCAGCAGAGCATCGGCCGCCCTTGGCATCTCTGCCGTCTCCCTGCCGCTCCCTTCCCTGTTTCTGCTCGGTCCGTTCATAAAGAGCCCTGTGTCTGCCCTCCCGCGTGTGGTCACCCCACCAGCCCTCCGCCCGGAGGCGTGTCTCTCTCAGGCAGAGCCCAGCACCCCTTGCTTTTCTGCCTGCCAGCATGGTGGGGTGCAGGCCATCACCTCGGCAGAGAGCACCCCAGGCCCTTTCTTCCGGTGCCCTCTGCCCAGCCAGAGGGACAAAGGCGCTTCTCAGGGTGGTTTGGAGTGTAAGATCTAAAGGAAAAGAGTGGGAGGCTGGCCCGCAGGACAGGGAGCTGCGCCGGGCGAAGGCCTGGGGGGTTTAAAGCAGTCGGGGAGCCAGAGGCAGGAAGCCACGGAGGCCTGGCAGGCGTGGGAATGGCCAGGCCCCGTGCAGTGGGCACTGGAAGAAGATGGGAGGAAACGGGGGGGGGGCGCTGGAAGGTTTCTGAGCACGGGGGCTTGGAAACATCAAATCGAGTGGAGAAAGGAGTCTCCAACAGCAACATTCGTATCTTCCCACTTTAATTTGCAAGTGTTTCAAGTGCGTTAGAATGTCCCTAATAATGTAACAAAAGACCCTGCACCCAGACTTGATACATGTTCATGTTGGCCACCTGAACCTTAGAGAACTGGTCCAGCTTCTTCCCAGTTGGTCAGACGGGGAAGGGGCAAGGCCAGTACTGCAGAGAGAGGCCGAGGCGAAGCCGCGAGCTGCCCGGAGCGATGCGCTCTGAGGCCGGGTGGACTGACCCCGTCCAGAGCCCCCTGCACTGCCCCAGGGCTGGCTCTGCCTTGGCCTGAGAAGGAGGAGGCTGGGTTTTTAACAAATGTATCAGATTCAAACAGCACGGAAGGATGCAGAGTGAAAACTCTGCCTCTCACTTCTCACTGCCCCAGAGAGGTCACATCCTCAGTTTTCTGCTTCCAGAGAGATTTCATGCAGGTGCAAGAACCTATTTCCAATTCTTTCTAAAAACAAGTAGTGTCCTGACATTAAACAAACAAAAAAACCCTTTTTATTGAGGCATCACAAACATAGTAAAATGCACAAATAGTAATGTGCCTTGTGCATCATTGTGCACATGTGCACACCTGTGTAGCCCCCACCCAGACCTCGTGCATGCTCCCAGCAGCACAAGGACTCCCTTGTGCCCCTGTGCAGCCAGTGCCCCCGCCGCAGAGCGGCCACCGCTGTTCTCGTGACCGGCATCTTAATCTGGCTTTGCCCGTGCTTGCACTACATACGAATGGTGGTCCAGATCTTACTGCTACATGGCAGCCCGAGGATATTGTCGGCATGAGGTGGGGGTCAGGGGCTCACGCCCAGCAGCCTAGGGACCTGCGGTTAGTTTCGGTCAGGTCTCCTGGAGCTGCCGGGCGGTGCCGTTTCGGGTGGGCGCGTTCTCGGGTTCGGTGGAAGCTCGTGTAGGCACGAGTGGTACACACAGCAGCCGCGGCTGCACGACCAATACCGTCATCGGGTATGTACACGTGTGCCAGGGCAGCCGGTGGCGCTGGATGGGCACCAGCTAACTGGTTAGAAGCCAGGGCCAGGAACAGTGGCTGACCCAGTCAGTCCTCAGTGAATCCTGGGTGGGCGGCTGGGTGGGCGGATGCGTGGATGGATGGGTGGGCGCGTGGGTGCGTGGATGAGAGGTGGGGACGAAGCCCGAATGGGTGGCTGAGCTGCTGGCCACAATTCCAGAGCCTAGGGTGGTGGGAGTCAGGACCCACGGAGACTGCACCCCCCCACACACACACCCCTCCCCCCGCCCCCTGGGGATCGCATGTGCGGGTACCACCAGCCCCGGAGCCAGACATCCTGCCTCTGGTCACTGTCGTGCTTGCTCCCGCAGGGTCTTACAGTGCCAGCCAGGGTGTCAAGTGCATCCGCGAGGATGTGGCCGCCTACATCGCCAGGAGGGATGGCGGCGTGCCCGCGGACCCAGACAACATTTACCTGACCACCGGCGCCAGCGACGGCATTACCGTACGTGTGAGGGTCGCCCACGTGAAGAACAGCCTCGCGTGCTAGGGCCGAGCTTGTGAGCCTGCGGCGGCGGGGCGGGCTCGGGGCGGGGCTGGGGGGCTGGGGACGTGGCGGTGGGGAGCACAGCATGGCCCTGGGCGGGGTGCTGGGGGAGGGCTGGGGCCCCGGGGCGCTCGAGGGCGCCGGTGTTTTGGTGGCTGTGGCCTCTCAGCAAGCACCAGCGGACCTGCCCTCCCGGACACTGACGTTCTGGTGCTGGGTCAGACCGGCATTAAAATCCTAATCCCACGGCACATCTTGTGAAGAGGACGCAGCAGCGGGGACTGACCTGGGAGCGGGCAGGAAGGCTTCTCCAAGGGAGGCTGAGCGGACGGCCTCCGCGCAGGCGCGCACGTGGGCGGGGGTCCGGCTGGGCCTCGGAGGCCCCACGGAGGGTCGAGAGCCACAGGCAGCCCCTGGGGGGTCTGACGCAGGCCGGGACGTAGATTTACGGGACGTAGATTTACGTTCTTAGGCTTTCACTTTGGCAGGGAGGGGTCGCAGGTGCCAGTGGTCACTTAGCACATGGGACCTGCGGCCTTTCCGTCCCTTTCCACACGCCCCTCCCACTGCCTGGGCAGTGTGGGGTGCCGCCAACTCCTCCGTGCTCAGGACCCCTTCCTTTAATGGGGTTCTCTTCTGGCCTCCATGACGGGTTTTTGATGTTTGTTGAATACTTTAATCCCTTCCCGAAGCCTTTCAAATGCATTAAACGTGTAGCCCGTGAGGAAACTGAGGCCCAGAGGTGTTGAGCGGGCCGCTTGCTTTGAGTCAGCCTCTGTGGCATTTGGGGTTCTAGCATTGGGGCTCTGGGCCCCAACCACAGCATCGTCCGCTGGATTCTGCTGTCAGGGCCCCTCTCCACCCCCAGAGAAGCCGGGGTGCAGGCCTGGGTCCCGGAGGAGGGGAGGGAGGCATCCTTGAGGTGTAGTGGAGTCACACCCTTGTCCTTTTCAATCTGGTGACGTTCTTGCAGCAAGAACTGAGCCTGAGAAAGGACCTACGCCTGTATGAGTTGGGGACTCGCACAGAGGCCGGTTTTGGCCCATTGATTCGAGCCGCCACGGCCACCAGCACCTCCGGGATCCCCCGCTGCTGCCTCCGCTTAGGGAACCGGTCGATGTGCCACCTGGTGGCTGTCGATGGGCATTTTACCCCGTTTCGACAGTCTTCAGTCTCTTGCTCAGCCTTCTGGGCTGTCCAACCTTGGCACTGATGATTAGTGACGGCATGGGGGCCTGGGCCCCGGACGTACAGAAGGAGTTTCAGGGGAGGTCAGAATAGCTCAGAGACGGGGCCAGTTGCAGACCCCTTTAAAAAACACAAGCATCGCGGCTTTACGTGCCGCGCACCATGCTAAGGACCTCAAAGCATTTTATTTTGCTTCTGCTTCACAGCAGACCTCACTTTACAAATGAGGACAAACGGCGAGGCTCAGGGAAGTTAAGCAGCTCATAGGGGGTTGCCCTGGAGGCAGGCATTGGGGTGGCTGGTGAAAGGCTGGGGGTCTGGGGGCTCTCCTCCTCCTCCTCTACCCTGCAGTCTGAGGGGCGGGGAGTGACAGTGGCCTCTAAGATGTGACTTTTCGGTTGCAGACCATCCTGAAGATCCTGGTTTCCGGGGCTGGCAAGTCACGGACAGGGGTGATGATCCCCATCCCGCAGTACCCCCTCTACTCGGCGGTCATCTCTGAGCTCGGTGCCATCCAGGTGAACTATTACCTGGATGAGGAGAACTGCTGGGCCCTGAACGTGAACGAGCTCCGGCGGGCCTTGCGGGAGGCCAAAGACTACTGCGACCCCAAGGTGCTGTGCATCATCAACCCCGGGAACCCCACAGGTGTGTGCTTGACTTCCTCGCCAGTTTCTTGCAGGGCAGAGTCCAGGGGACTGGTGTACTATACGTCTGGGCACTAAAGAGTTAAGAAGTAACGCCAAGTCTCCCTTGCTCCGAGTTTCCCAGTCCAATTCCAGATTTGCTAATAAGAAAGCCCTAAAAGTTGCCGCAGGCCACCTTAGGCGGTGAGCCAGTCCGGGCGTTTTCTTAGAGCCAGGGCTGCATTGTTTTAAAAAGATCGTTTTCCCCCCTCGCATTTGCAGCCGCCTCCGCGAGGTCAGCCTGCGCGGTGGGGCTCATGTCACTGTCGCTCCTGCTCGTTCTCCTGAACCGGTTTCCAGCACGCCGGGGTGTGTGTGTGTGTGTGTGTGTGTGTGTGTGTGTGTGTTTCCTTTGGCACAGCATTGCCATGGACCTGGAGGCCTGAAAAGAAAACGCTATGTTAAACATAAAAGCAAAAACAAACAAACAAAAACAAAAACAAACCCCACACACACTCCAAAAACCTGTTTCCAGAAGCTGAAATCGCTTATAATTTTGCAATTTTTTTCTTTTTCTTTTTCTTTCTTTCTTTTTTTTTTTTTTTTAAAGTACAGCCCTGCCTATTTCGGGCTTTCTGGGCTGCTGGCTTCACGGGCTCCAAGCTGGTTGGAACTGAGAACAAGGGCCCCTCTCTCTCCTCCTTTGTGAGATAAATTGGGTCAGAGCCAAAACGCCTTGGAGTTGATTGTGGAATCTGGTTCCTAGGAACATGAAATGATGCTTCTGTCAGCTGAAGGCACCACTTGAATTGCTGAGTGCCGACCAGGGGTGCAGCTGGCTGTAACTGGGGTGCCTGTTCCGCCCCCCAGGGGGAGGGATGAGCATTCTAACCAGGAGGCAGGGGGAAAATGTCACAGCGCTGGCTTCTCCATCCTAGCTGTGCATTAGCATCACAAAGGGAGCTTTGAAAAATGCCAGAGGCCAGGGCTGCTCCCCACAATCTCTGGGGAAGGAGGGGGCCAGGCATCTCTTCAGTGCAGCTGAGGATGAGAAGCAGGGCCAGCCATTCTCTGGCTCCAGCTCAAGAAACCAGCCGCTGGACCGCACTGATTCTCCGAGGTGCTGCCGCCGGCCCCACCTGTGGTCTGGACGCCCAGTTTCTGTTAGAGGGCCCATAACTTCTTGGCCAGCTGTCTATGTAACTCTTCACCTGGCTGTCTGGGAAGAAATAACTGTTTCTTATTGATACAGGAGAGACACTTCCCTGTGTGGGGAAAGGGGTCATGTGAGCCTATGTTAATATAAACAGTTTCTATAGAGAGTAACTCTGTGAGAGGGTGAAGGCTGATCTTAACGCCTGAAAATCAGTCTGCTGTTGGAAGAGGGAGCAGGGAAAACAGGAACCATGTGTCTTTGTCGGGGCCACACGCTGTGACCACTTGGCTAGAAGGAGTCAACATGGATGGGGACAGCAAGGCAGAGAGAGCTCTTTGGGTTTCAGCGCGGGAAACCCAGCTCAGGGCCGCAGGGGGTGGACCATGGAAGCGTGAGGGCCGGGGCTGGAGCCCCACGCTCCGATCAGCCTCATGTCCCAGGCACCGCGGCCCGGTTCGTGGCTCTGCTGTCCTCTGGGCTGGAGGAGTCCTCAGGAAGGACCTGTTCTGTCTGTCTGTCAGGGAATGGTGGTGGGTTCCTTGGAGAGGCCAGAGCCGCTGCCTCCCAGAACCCCAGAACCCTGGGCTTCAGAGGAGGCTTCGTTGGCAGGAGACCCGTGGGCCTGTAAAAAGAAATATCTTTTCATTACTTAAATAGTTCAAGGCCGAAATACAAACTGGATCATAGTGTGCTTTTCTAAGCTATATCTACGTGTTTTTCAGAAATTCCTGATACTCTCGCATAGGCAAGAATAGAGGTCTTTAGTTTTACTTTTTAGCATTTCGTTTTACTTTATTATTGGTTGCAAGTATCCAGTACTTTGCCGAGACATTTTTGTAGCTGATGACACGATCCCCCTGTTGCTCTGTCTTCCGGCTCTGCACGCCGCCCCCGCCTGACTGCCGACTGCGCTCCCTGTGCCAGGCTCCCGTCCCCCCGTCCCCCCGTCCCCGTGACCTTCTAGCACCTAATCATTTGTGCTGCGTTACCCCTCAGCGCCTTCTCCCACCCCCGACCTCCCTCCCCTCTGGCCGCCACCAGACTGTCCTCTATATTTGTGAGTCTGTCTTCTAATAGTTTTTTGTTCCTTAGATTCAAGTGAGATCACATGGTATTTATCTTTCTCTGACTTATTTCACTCAGCATGATAACCTCTAGGTCCATCCATGTCGTTGCAATGTGTCTTTATTTTTAACAAAAATGTAACATACTTTCCATACTGCTTTGCATCAAGATATATGTGTGTATGTAAATAACGTGTGCATATGCACACATATGTGCACATCTAGGTAATCCACCTGGATCCATAATATACCTGTATGTGTTGTAAAGAAATGGCCTTTTTAGAGCAGTCCGACTTTGATTTCTCTCCTTCAGCTTATCGTCCTGCTCTTCATGACACTTCTTGCCTTCCTGTCATCTAGCAGACAGACAGACAGACAGACATAATACTCAACCACACACACACCTCCCATAAGAATGACAAGACCCCTCCACCCACCTGGTTTACCTGAGTTGGAGGGCTGGGGCGGACCCTCGGGGCATCGCTGGAGGTTGACGACACCCCCCTCGGGCACAGCAACTAGGGAGGGTGGTCCCTTAGGGTCACCAGGGACCCTAGGACACCAAGTAATTCTGGGTGGGCTTCTTACCTCGGGACAATTTAAGAAGCATTTCAACCGACATCCTGGTTTCGTTGGGGCTTTTTTAGGCCAGGTGCAAAGCAGAAAGTGCATGGAAGATGTGATTCACTTTGCGTGGGAAGAGAAGGTCTTTCTCCTGGCCGATGAGGTAAGAGCGTTGGCAGCGGCCCCCTCCCGTCCCCACACGGGGAGGGCTCGGCCCCATCGAACGCCCTGGGTGTCAGAGGAGAGATTCTACCCTAGGATGAGGATGCCCAGCGTTACGGCCTGTGAGACTGGCCTAAACCACCCTTGCGTTGGTCTGGACTCTTGGTTATAAATTTCAGAAATCGAACCCAAACCACTTAAACTTTAAAAAAAAAAAAAAAAAAAGGAAGGGGTGTGGTTGGAGGCGCGGGGCCGGATCCAGGGGCTCAGACCCCGGCTTCCAGGTCCCCTCGCGTCCCGTGCTGCGCGTGGGCCCCACGCACGGCCTGTCTTTCCAGCCTGAAAGGAGCGTGTGTTCCCGGAGGCCCCAGCCTGCTCGGCATGAGCCTCACACGCACTGCTGCACCAATCACTGCGGTCCTGTGGTTGCAAAGTGCAAATTGGCCAGGCCCCTGAGCAAGGGGTGGGGCCTCTGCCTCGTCCCCCCAAACCTCCCACCTCCCAGTGAGAGCAGGGGAGAGGTGTTCCCTCTGGGCAAATCTGGACTTTTCCCAGCAAGGGCGGTGGGTGCTGAGATGCAGCGCCCCCTTGTGGTCTCACGCGGTCCTCACAGCAGCTAGTAAAGAGGGGGACCTTAATTAACCCCTTAGCTGTTGCTTCTTGAACCCCATCTGGAGCCAGGGCCTGCCCGTTCTTTTCCTGCTTTGCAAGGAAGAAACTGAAGACCTGCCAAATGCTGTTTTCACTTCATCTTCCTTTCTGTGTGATTTCCGGTGAATCCTAGCTTTTAGCACACTAGCTCCATTTTCTCTGCCCCCTAGTCCCTGCCCCCTACACACACGCACGCACGCACGCACGCACGCACATGTACGCATGCTCGCACACTTACCCACCAAATCGTAGCCTTTGATTTATAGCAGACGGGCCTAAAATGTTCCTGCCCATGGGAGACAAGGGGCAGCAGAGTGACCCACGGTTTTCCTTGTGACCTGGTGCCCCAGCCTTCGCCCCTCCGCGTCTGGGAAGAGGAGACGGAGCGGGATGGGAAGGAGAAAGGGGGGCCAGGGGAGCAGCGGGGGAGGAAGCGGGACTCTGCCTGGCCCTCCCCGTGGCCCACTGGCCCCAGAGATCCCGGGGTGCCCTGCTCTCCCAGGTGGGCAGGGCGGGGTGCGAGGCTGGACGGGGAGGGACAGGGCAGGTGTGGGCGCTGCTCGCGGGGTGCCTGACAGGGACCGTGGATGAACAACCTAGTTCCAACCTGCGCAGGTGCCATGAGGGGCCGAGAGCGGCTCAGTCAGGCCTTGGGTCAGGCGGGTGGGGCCTTCTCGGCAGGGCAGGGACCAGCGCCCCTGGCTCATGGGGCTCGTGGGCTGCAGGAAGGGAGCGGCTGTCTCGGAGGGAAGCTGTAGCTGCTGGGCAGGTGGGAGGCGGTCTGCAGACAGGGGGGTGCGACCTGCCCGGGGCCTTGCCTCCTCCCTTTGCTGGAAGGTTCCTTCCTGCAGGTGCTGTTGCCTCCCTGGAAGTAGCCCGCAGCCTGCGGGCAGGGCGACCCCCCTCACACCCCGCTCCCCGCGGCGGCCCCGCCCCGCTGACGCCCCGCCCCCCGCAGGTGTACCAGGACAACGTCTACTCCCCGGACTGCCGCTTCCACTCCTTTAAGAAGGTGCTTTCCGAGATGGGGCCCGAGTACTCCAGCAACGTGGAGCTCGCGTCCTTCCACTCCACCTCCAAGGGCTACATGGGCGAGTACGTGCCCCCCGCCCCGCCCCCACCACCTCCGGGCTGCGGGGTCTCCCCCACCCCCACCCTCTCCACCCCGATGCAGGGCCCCGCGGAATGCGCCCGTGCCCGAAAGGAGCAGCATGTGCGGGGTGCCGCACACGGAAGCGCCCCCCGGTAGCTCCCCACACGGGTCGCTGTCGCTCTGCGCTGACCAAGGTGGCGGTCCGCGTGGACAGGTGCCACCATCCGTGGGCGGGGCTTCGTGGGCGCCTGGCCTCAGCTCTGGGGCGGAGAGTCGGCCTCACTCCTGACTGGTCGGCCCTTGATGCTCACTGAGCACCTGCCCTGAGTCCAGTACCCACGTGAGCTCGGAGGATGCAGCAGTGAGCAGGCCACAGCCACCCCTGCGCGCACAGAACTTGTGTTCCTCTCAGGAGGGACAGGCGACGGCCAGATGAGTAAAGTCAGATGTCAGGGGGACAGAAACTACTAAGGGAACGATGGGAATGCCGGGAGGTAGGGCGAGGTAGGGTGGGGTGTGGGCTCTTGAGTTAAGACCCACAGGAGGGGAGGGAGCCGGCCGTGCAGATACCTGGGGAGAGCGGTTCGGGTGCAGGGAGGTCCCCAGGTGGAGGCGTTCCTGGCACGTTCGGGCATCATGGGATCGGAATGGAGTGTGTGAGGGGCACGTGGCAGAAGCCGAGAGCAAAGCCGTCACGGGGCCAGGTCACCCGGCTGCCCAGGGCCCGTTTTACCTTTACTCGGAGTGAAATGGGAGTCGGCGGAGGGCCCAGCAGAGATGCGACCTCACCTGACATGTTTCGTTAGAGTCTCCCTGGGCGCTGTGTGGTGAGGCTGGGGACAGACGCGGGGACTCGAGTCAGGAGGTGGTGACAGCCCCGGCACACTGCCGTGGGCCGGGGGATCCCCAGTGTGTTGTGGGCGGAGCTGCTGGGAGTTGCCTGCTGGGAAGGGGGGCGTGAGACGGAGGAGGTGGATGAGTCCCGTTTTTTCGTTCCAACAGCAGGAAGGGTAGAGGTGCCATCAATAGACGAAGTCGCGGGGGAAGCCGTTTTGGGGGACAGAGCGAGAGTCGGGTTTGGGTGTGTTGAGTTTGCAAACACCCGCTGGATGTGCAGGTAGACGTGGGTGTGAGTCTGCGGCTCGGCGCCCACATCCAGCTGGAGTCTTGGGTTTGGGAGGGAGATGTTACACAGATCCCTGAGCCTGGACGTCTCACAGGGGGCTGTCCAAGGCCTGGGCCGAGGCCCTCACCGCTCCGACGCTGGGGCAGAGGGGGAGCTGCCTGCACAGGGGCCCGAAGAGGAAAGGCCGGTGCGCTGCAGCCCGGGGCGCTCGTCCCCAGCCTTTCAGGGATTCCGTTAGGCGCCAGGCGCCAGAATGGAGGAGGGGTCTTGTTTGTTAAGCTGGAGGCTGGTGTAACTGAAGCTTGAGGAAATATTTTGGCCAGGTCAAGGGGGCCCTACCCTTGGGATGGTGACCCAGTTGTCTTTGGCTTTATTCGAGGTGGACAGGGGTTAATTTGTGCCGGTCTCCCTGGCCCACCCCGGTAGTGGTACTGCCTCTCTGCTGGACGGCCACGTGCTATGTAGCCCTTAAACAGGTGTCTCTGCTAACTCATCGTTCAAACACCCGTGTACTCACCACGTGCCTCTCTGTCTCTCCATCGACCTCTCTTTTCGCAGTCATTCCCCTGGAGGTTGGACACCCAAGTAGGACGCATTGTCCTCCGACCCCGATAACGGGTGTATAGACAGATTTCCTCCGCTCGATTCTCTGCTCGTCGGCAGACGATTAAGCGGGAAGTTCTTTCACCATCTGTTAATGGGAAACCGTTCTGAGATGCCGGAATTTGTCTTCTCGCCTTGAGAAGTCCGTCAAGGCATCAGAGGGGGGGCCTGTCTTTGCCAGTTCGGTCCTGCAGCCTGATTCCAAGTGCATCTTGCTGAGCAGGCTGCCATGTTGGGGCTCTGCGGTTCAGGGTGTGGATGTACAGAGTAGGGAGACCGTGTCCCCGCCTCAGGTGCCTGCATCTGCAAGGCCTGAGTCATGTACCCCTTTGGAGCAGGGGCCAGTGTATTAGTTAGGGTTCAGGCTAAGCCGCTATAACAAAAAGGCCCCAAAATGCAGTGGCTCAAACAAGAGGCAGGTGTACCTCTCTCTGATCTAACAGTCCCAAGGTAGGGGGTCCAGAGCTCCACGAGGTCTCAGGGACGGGCTGGTGGCGTGGCCCGCCTTCTCCGCACGCGGAGTCCGCCTCCAGCACCGAGGCTGCCGGCCGGTGGGGAGAGGAAGGAGAAAGGAACGAGCGTGCTTCGCCCGTGGGAGGAAGTAACGTGGAATTTGCACATGTCACGTCCGTCCTCCTGGGCAAGAGCTCGGCCACACCTGGCCACTCAGGGGTGGGCGTGGGGATGGTTACAGAAGCTCCCGGCCGGCCGGATCGCACTTAGCTGAGGTCTCTCTTCCCCGCTTCAACCCTGCAGGTGCGGCTACAGGGGAGGCTACATGGAGGTGATCAACCTGCACCCCGAGATCCAAGCCCAGCTGGTGAAGCTGCTCTCCGTGCGTCTGTGCCCGCCAGTGTCCGGGCAGGCCGCCATGGACGTCGTCGTGAACCCCCCGGGGCCGGGAGAGGAGTCCTTCGAGCAGTTCATGAGGGTGAGTCGGCTGCGTCCGGGACCTGGCCTGCGTCCCTGGGTCACCAGCACTCTCTCCGAGTATCCAGTCGGGATGGCCGGCCTCTCTCCCGGTGGCCTCCAGGGGGCGCCCTTGGAGCCTGACGCACCCCCAGGCCGTTGGGTCTGAGGATGGAGCTGGGCCATGTCTTGAGGTGGAAGGACTGTGCATACCATACAAGTGGACGTGCATACCTCACCGCGGGCACCCCGAGTGGCCAGGCACCGAGAGCGAAGGGCCTCGTGTGCTGAGAACATGCCGGGGACTCTGTTACCAGACTGAAGAGTGTTACCCAGCTTTACCAGACGACATCACAGCTCGAAGCGGCCCAGTCAGGCCCTTCCGGCTGCAAGGAACCGAAACCCAACTCTAACCAGTTTGAACACAAAGGCCACGTAGCCAAGAAGGCAGTTCCCAGCCGTTCCAGGCTCGCGTCTTTAATCAATTAATTAATTAATTAATTAATGAAAAATTCGCAACATTAAGTTTACCATTTTAACAATTTTACACTGAACAGTTTGCAGGGCAAAGTACCTTCCCATCATTGGGCAAGCGTCCCAGAGTGAAACTCCGTCCGTGTGAGACACCACTTCCCGCCCCCGGCCCCCTCCGTCCTCCCTGTCTCTGAACCTGGCCACGCTCGGTCCCTCACAGAGTGGGGTCATCCCGCGTGACGTCTTCTGGGCTCCTCCCTGGCGTAGCTCACGCCAGGGTGTGCTGCTTTTTCACGGCCGAGTAATACTCCACCGCGGGCGGCCCGCACTAGTTTACGCGTCATCTGTGGGCCACCCCTTCCTGTCCTCCGCCCCAGGTTTGGGCGCACGTCCAGCTCTGAGCCCTGGGCACAGCACGTGGAGCGAGAGTGGGGAGGGGTGGCGCCCAGAAAAGAAGTGGCGAGGCCGCCTCCGAGCAGCGTGGCCTAGGACGGTCCATCCAGAGCCACGTGCGGCCAGGCCCCGGGGCAGGGACTGGCTGCTGGTTCTCGTCTTCGGGATCGTCATCCTGGCAGGAGAACAGAACCCCTACACGGGCTCCCCGGGACCTGCCTGTGGCCTGGGCGCCCCCGTGGTCGTGTGCCCTGTGCTGCAGGGCATGTGGCAGCCTTGAGGGCTGAGCTCACGCAGAGGGGCCTGAGTTTCGCCCGCCTCCACGCACTCATGAGCGCCTTTCCCGTCTGCCCTGCTGCCCCGGGGTTGGAGGGGTGTTTCCGGTGGCCAGAGCCATTCCGCGATGTCCCGAGAGGCTGACTTCTTTGCTTCTTCCTCTGTCCCATCAGGAGAAAGAGTCCGTCCTGGGCAATCTGGCCAGGAAAGCGAAGCTGACAGAAGACATGTTTAACCAGGTCCCGGGGATTCACTGCAACCCCTTGCAGGGGGCTATGTACGCCTTTCCTCGGATCTTCATCCCCCCCAAAGCCGTGGAAGCAGCTCAGGTCAGAGGTCCTGGGCCGGGCCGCTTCCCCCCGGGTCGGTGCGGGGCTGGGGGCCGCCGCGGGGGGCAACAGTGCTGGCCACAGAGGCTCTGAGCTTTGCGGACCCCTCGGCCAGACGACGTGGGTAGAGATGGCAGCCCGAGGCCGGGCGCCTGCGTGCTGTGTGTCACGCGGTGGGGAGAGGGTAGCCCCAGGCGAGTGGTGCTGCCCTGTGCCCCGGCGAGGCTGGTGCTCCGGAGGCAGGTGCCAGGTGCGACCTGACGCCTTTAGAACCGAAGGCTGGCCGGGGAAGCAGCGAGAGCACCTGCAGGCCCCGCACTGGGCCTTGAGAGTCACTTCTCAAACCGGCTAAAATTCAGGGCGTCTGGAGGGTCCCAGGCTCCGCTCCCGACAAGTCGGGCGATGCCCGTGACCCTCCTTTCAGGGTCACGGGCCAGAGCGGTGTGTCCCAGGGCGGTCCACACTCCCCCCGGCTCAGCACCTCATTAAACGCGCGGAGTGTCCGGCCTTGGCCCTCGTGGGCAGCGGAGGGGAGGCGAGAACCTGGAGCTCCCGCCGCCTTCGGCCTGAGTTCTCAGCAGCGGGTTTGTGCAGAGCCGGAGCGAACCCTAAGTTCCGCCTGTTCCCGCAGGCCCGTAACATGGCCCCCGACATGTTCTACTGCATGAGCCTGCTGGAGGAGACCGGCATCTGCGTCGTGCCCGGCAGCGGCTTCGGGCAGCGGGAGGGCACCTACCACTTCCGGTACTGTGTGCCCTGGGCCCCGGGGGGCGGCCCGGGCCGGGGCGGGCGGGCTTCCGAGCACGGCACAGGCTGGCGGCAGACGCGGAGGCGTCCGCAGGCCCTGGCCTCCCCGATGTGCCCTGACACCCACCCGGGGTCGCCTCCCTGCCCAGACGTCCCGGGGGCTTGTTTTCTTCCCCGTCGCCCTGACCCTCCTCGCCGCCACCACTGCAGCCTGCGGCGTCCGGGTTCTCGGCAGCTTGTCCACTGCACCAAAAACCTCTGAGGTCCAGCGTCCCAAACACTCACGGTGACACGTTTTCCGGGGCGTGCGGCTGCTTGGCGGGGCTGCCCCTGAGGCCGGTTCTGTTCGGAGCACACCCCCGCTGTGCAGGCGCGCTCGGGGGACCCCTGCAGCAGACATGCAGGAGTGTCGCGGGCCCAGTCAGCACGTGGCGCCGCCTCACCACAGTCGGGGTCTGGGCAGACACTTGTGGCTGGCATTTCCGCCTGGTTGTAGGTGAACCTCCATCGAGGCTCATTCAGGAAGCTGCCTTAGGGCTGGGAACCATGGCGACAGTGCAGTGGGGAGGCCTCAGTCACCACGGCAACTCGGGACTCCCTCCAGAGGCAGAGTTGTGATGGGCGAGTGTCTTTGCTGGGGACACCCCCTGGTGGAAACGTACCCGCCCGTCCAGCAGGAGCGAGTCTTTGTGGGGAACTCAGGGTCGGGCCTGGACGAGCTGCGTCCCCCGGCGGGAGAGCGCGGGCCTCCGAGGTGACGCTGGCTCTTCTCAGTCCGCGCGCTGTGCCCGCATCCTTGCTTTATTAATTCACGCATGCGGCTCGGGTGGAAAGTGTATGAACTGGGGCGGAAACTGGTCCCTCGGGGGCCGGAGCTGGGGCAGCAGGCCAGACACACCTGTCCCCACGTGAGCGGGTGAAGGCCCGAGCTGCCGCGTCCACACCACCGCCTGGTCCAGAGCAGCCAGCGTCCGGGCTGACGCTGTCCTCTGCCCTGGCAGGATCACCATCCTCCCCCCGATGGAGAAGCTGAAGACGGTCTTTCAGAAGGTGAGGGACTTCCACGTCTCGTTCCTGGAGAAGTTCGCGTGAGCACCCCGCGGCCGGCCTCCCGGGCGGCGCGCACCACCCCGCGGCTCCGCCCCGGGCCTCCCAGCGGCCGCTGGGTGCTGTCGCTGTCACGTGACCCAGGACACTTCTTTCTTCGTGCCTTGATGTTGGGGACACTTCCCTTCCGAGCAAATGTGAATCGGGGCCGTCTCAGAAGCCCTGTTTCCTTTCGATGCTACCAAAGTCGAGGTGCATGCCGAGCGCATGCGGCGGTGTCTCCGAGTCCGGTGCTGCCGGCGCCTCGTCTGGGGTGTGACCCAGCCGGGCCTGCTGGGCGGGACATTTCACATCTGAAGAAACACACGGTGTTGGGGAAACACGCGGCTTACACGGACAGGACCGGAAGTCCCCAGGTCGCCACGTGATCTGCGAAATAAAACCCTTGGTGGTGTGGAGACCTGGTCCCTCCCCAGAGCCTGGGCGTCCCCTGTAGCCTCGCTTATCTCTCGTGCAAGAACGGCGAGGCCAGGAGCGCCCGGGGCGGCGCTGGGTGCCGGGCCGGGTCGCGGTGGGTCCTGGGGTCCACAGCCCATGCTCAGATGTCCCGCGGGGAGGAGCAGGAGTGAGCCGGGCTTGTCTCGAGCAGGCTCAGGCCGGGACCCCCATCTGAGAGGTCTCCCTGGGCTTCAGGGATGGAGGGCGCAGCCCAGCGAGACCCAGGCACGTGGAGGGTCCTGCCCGGCCGCGCCCGCCTTGCCGGCCAGGGCCGCCCTCTGCCTGCGCCCGCGGGGTTGCGCACGAGACTCGGCAGCCAAGCCCGCCCCTCCCCCCGGGCCGTCTCAAACGGAGCTTTCTCCGTGTCTGAGCCCGTCACTGGCCGAAGTGCCTGGCCGCGCGGCTGCTGTGGACGGGGGCGTGTGGTGCGTGTGGAGTGTGCAGGAGGGTTTTAGCCCAGCGCCCCGTTTGCCTCCGCGTTTGCTGCCGGCTCCCCCCGCAGGCTCCGCCGCCGGCGTCCCGAAACGTCAGCCGTCCCTCGGGGCCAGGGGGCTGTCGTCCACCAAGCGCGCAGCTTCCTGGGCCCAGCAAACCCGCGTGGGGGCCCGGCCCACACCCCCACTGCAGAGTGGGCGCCAGTGCCGGTGGACGCGGCTCCTCCTCCTCCTGCCCCGTGACCCCCTGCAGCGGCCAGGCAGGGAACCCAGGGCCGGCTCAGGGGCGCGGAGCCCCAGCAAGCCCCCGGTCGGAAGGGAAGCAGCCGGAGACAGGTGGGAAGGGCAGTGAGCTTTGGAACAGCCTCCCGTGCCTCACCTCCCCGTGCTGGGGCCACGCAGGGAAAGCGACCGAAAACCTTCGACCCGCCACGCCCCGCTGATAACCCGAGTCCCCGTGCAGGACGCAGCCACACTCTCAAGTAACAAGGGGAACGAATGCTCGGGATCTTTTCCTCCCGTAGAAAAACGGAGGAAAGCTAAACTTGTGCCCGACGTGCATAAGCCAGAATGCGCCTCAGAGCTGTGAGATTTCTGGAGGAAAGGTCGAATAGAAGCTAGTCTATTTTTTATATTTTTCTAATGGTTGCTTTTTTCATGGAGGGGGGCTAGTATTTATAGTTTTAACAGGCCCAGTAGTTTTTTATGAATCTCTTCAGATTATAAATAATCCCTAAAAACTGCAACGTTTACATGATTTTTAAAAAGATGCCGTATGCTCTTGGTTTGCTTTGAAAATAAATCGACAGAAATATCGGGGCGCTGGCTTCGGTCGTCAGCGTCCTCTGGATAGAAACGCCGATGGCGATAGAGTTCGTTTTCTGCAGATTCCGTCCCCATGTCTCGTGTGGGCACCCGCCAGAGGAAGTCATTTGTCATCTGGGGGGTCACACTTTAAATCTGCGCCTGTGAAGTTTCCTGTCCGTCTGTGCCCATAGGTGGGGGATGCTGGGCTGTACCTTGGGGGGCTGACTGTCACCTTCCCTCAAGGCCGGGGCTAGTGGTTGTCCCAGGGTGCAAGTGTGCAGGGAGATAGCTCTGCCGGAAATTTCTAAATAAAAGACGTGTCAAAAATGGTGAGCGTGCTTAGCTTTGCTTGTAGTTTAAACATGAAAATCGAATGGACGTCGCTAATTGCACGTCTTCCCTCCCTGTGACTCGTGTTCGTAGCACAGTAATGAACATTTTCCTCCCAAATGCTGCGAACTTCAGCTTCCATTTCGTTTTAGGACCCCAAGGTGTTTCTGTCGCTCCAGGTGGAGAAACTTCATGATTCTTCAAAATAGAATGTTGTTGATAGGAATGCAAACTGTGACTTCCTAGTGGCAGTGAAGTAAGAGCCGGGAGCCTCTGCACAGGGAGATGGGGGCCGGTGGGGGTGGGGGGCACCCCGAGGCCGGTGGGGGGCGGGGGTCGTCCACATGGACCTTCCCGGAGCCCCGTCAGTGTTGACGTGTGGTTTTGGAATTCAGAACAATTTTTCATTCCAAACTGAAATGTCTCTGTTAAAGGAACTTAGGGAGGGGGGAAAAAGGAAGAAAAAACTTTGGAAAATATTAAAGGAAAACGTGAAGGAAGAAATGAAAACCTTCTCCAAGTGTCTTCAGCAGGAAGAGGGAGCCCTGGAGGGGAGCTGGTTCGGTTCTCGGGTCCGCTCCTAACCGCAAAGCCCGCCCCTCCGGCCCGGCGTCGGGAACCCGCAGGGCAGGACTTGGGTGGGCTGTTCCGGTCCACTTGAGCCCTTCCGAGGCCGCCTCTGGCCCAGGAGAACTGGCGCTTTGGCTGGCCCTGCGCTCGCACTGGGAGGTGGCAAGGGGCTGGGTCGCCCGCCAACCAGAGCCGTAGGGAGAGAAGCCGCGACACCCCTCGTTTACCACGGAGGGTCTTTAGAGAGGCTAGGGTAAGGGACGGTGCATTCAGCGGGTCGAAGGCCACTACTGGCTGATCACCAAGGACACTGGAGGCGCCGTCTGCATTCCTCCTGCATCACGCACACGCACACGCACACGCACGTGCAGGTGTCTGGGGACTGAACTCAGCATGTTAGGTTTGTTACGCAGTTTATTAAATAGGGATTGGAAGAGAGTTGTCAGTCATTCTAGGTTGTTTTCAGTACACTTTGCTGGAACACCCGGATCCGGTAGCTGCGTGCCGGCCCGGGGCTCGGTGACGGAACCAGCCGCTTGTAAGCTGTGGTCCTGTGTTTGTGAGGCCGATGACATCCGAAGCTTGTAGAGTGGGGAGAGCGGCGCACACCCTGTCGGGAGGGGCGTGGGTGTGTGTAACCTTAGGGGGGGCAAGTCGGCACTGTTAATATTAAATACACGCCTACTTTAAAACGACAGCAGTCCAAAAAAAAAAAACTCACAGCAATCGAGACCAGGTTGTGTTGCTGAAAGGCCAAATAATAGAACAGGACAGAGTTCAGAAACAGTCACGTGCATTTAGCACTTTGGCATCAAGCACACTACACGCACTTACATCCAGGTATACCTTTGACACACTTGTATTGACAAAGTAATTTTTGACAAAGCATAGCAACGCAATGCAATGAGGGAAAAAGTATTTACCACATGGTGCCGAAACACCTGACTATACCTTGGGAAGTAAAAAAATAAACTTCACCTCTTACCTCAAATGAGAAATTTGAGTTGGATCACAGACCTAAAATGGAAGAACTGAAATTATAAATCTTCTAGAAGAAAACTTATGAGTGTATCTTTGTGTCTGAAGTAGGTAAATATTTCTTAGGACAAAAAGGCACAAATCATAAAAGAAATAATTGATAAATCGAACTACATCAAAATTAAGAACTTCTTTTTAAAGGACATCATTAAGAAATGAAAAGCAAGCCACTGACTGGGAGAAAGCATTTTTAGACGATCAATCTCATAAAAGACTTGTATCAAGAATATATAAAGAACTCCAGAAGCAGGGTTGGGCCTGGTTGGTACTTGGATGGGAGACTACCTAGGAATTTAAAAAACAAAACAAAAACAAAACCAATTACAAAACAGGTGGAAAAGAACAGATATTCCACAAGATACACAAACGGCTAATAAGCACGTGGAAAAATGCTCGACGGCATCAGCGATTGAAAGAAATGCCAGTTAAAACCACTAGAACGATTTATGGCTGGCCTTGGCCCTGGGCCTCTCAAAGTGTCCCATGCCAGGGTCAGCTGTGGCCTTGAACCATCGCCTGGCCTCTGTGCCCGTAGGCTGCCGGCACTGAAGTGCGTCACGCCTTGGGGGTAAAAAAACAAAACAAAACAAAAACAAAAAAAACAAACAAGAATGACTCAATTGAAAAAGATCGATAACACCGAATGTCAAAAACGGGAAACAAGCATTCAAAGTCTGGGTGGCAGGAATGAAAAATGACCCGATCGCTCTGGGAAACCGGTGGCTCCCGTCTGGGAGTTTATCCTGGAATGTTTTCCCACACGTGAAAGATACACGTACAAGGATTTTCTCAGTAGCATTGTTGGCCATGGCAAATGGGGGAACCCTAAGTATTAATTGGGAATTGGGGTGTCCCTTCAGAGCAATCCCTTGCAATTGTCAACCCAGGTGAGGGCATCCATCCACCGGAAGTCGCCACAGCAGTGGTCACACCGGTGCGGGGGTGGAATCCTGCAGCTCTGTCTGATCCGACTCACCTTGTCCATCTCCTGGCATGTTCTTCCCTCCCCCAAGTCGGGGTTGGGGGGGAGTCTGCCTTGCTCTTAGGCACGTCTGCACCCCCAGGGGGTAACTGAGATAGCACTATACGCAGCACTGTACGCAAACGGCCACATCGGTTACAGAAATCAGTTTCTCACTTCCTCTCTCTTTCCCTGTCTCTCGGTCTGTGTGTTTCTCTTTCTCCAAAAGACAAAGGATTTCCCCCAGAACGTCGAGGCAAATTCCTAAGAACTCTTTTAAGAATCATGAAGCCTCTAAAATGCTATAAACCCTTATCTTCGGAGCATTGATTGCAGGATCCATCAAATACAGTATTTAATTGCTTAATGTAATCAGCATGTTCCTGGGGAAATGTATAAATCAAATGATTTTTAATTTTTTTAATTGGTGCTTTTTAATAATAGATGTTATATTGTAAAAAAAAAAAAAAAAAAAATAGAAAACCCAGATAAGGAAAAGAGGGAAAATCACCCTTGGCAATGTGAATATAATCTGGGTACTGCAGAACACAAGGGCCTCTTGTTAGTGTTGCGAGGTGTGAACACATAAATGTCCTTTTTAAAGATGCATGTTGAAGTGTGTAGGGATGAACTTCAGTGTTGGCTTTAAAATACTTTAGGAGAGAAAGAGGTCAGTTTTTTTTTTTTTTTTTTTTTTAAAGAGACCAGATGAAGCAAATGTTGATAACGAATTGGGGCAATAGATGTATGGAAGTTCATTATATTCTACTTTTGTGTGTATTTTCATAATGAAAACTTTTTAAACATCCACGAACCTCAAACAGAAAGAAAATCATTTTTCTCTAATTAATGTACGTCTTGTCAAAAGTTATATAAGCACATATTTTAAAAACAGCATCATATCGAATGCATTTTCTATTATATATCTAACATGCTATAAAACACTGCAACAGTTTTTAAAAAATCTATACTATGCATTACATGGATGTAACGGAATTTAATGGGGGGATGACTACAGCCACGCCCCCCTGAACTAGCCTGATCCTGTCCTCGGAAGCTAAGTAGAGTCGGGCCTGGTTTGTACTTGGATGGGAGACCACCTAGGAAGACCAGGCCCTGTAGGCTTAAAAAGTAAAAAAATAAAGGATTGTAAGCCGACAAGGTCCTTGCAATCTGTGAGGTTGACCAAGGGTTGCCTAGCCTAAAAAATAAAAATAATAAAAAATAAGAATTTAATTTAGTTCGTGTCCAGTTTTTCACAGTCATAAACAACCTTTCAACAAACATTCTCGCATTGAATCTTGCTGCACAGCTCTATTGCCTAGGAAGGCCATTTCCTGGTGAAAAAGTGTTTCAGCACCAGGGGGAGCTGGTCACCTGCGGGCTGCCCACTGGAGGCGCTTTCAAAGGCAAACGCACGCCCTGTGCCTCGGCGGCGGAGCCTGTCTCGAACGCCATGGCTTCGCGATGCCAGTGCCAACACCTGAGCATGTCTAGGAGCACCTGAGCTCCTCAGCGATGCCCAGGACCCAACCCGTCTCCCCAACACAGACAGTGGTGGATTAAATAGACATGTATGGACATATGCCACTTTCGTGACCAAGGGAGTCTGTACATCAAGAGGGGGCGCTCGTCGGGGGAGACGTCCTTACTCCTCGCTGGGCAGGTTTGGGCAGTCAGAGCATTCTTTCTGGTATGTTCTTCTGTACGCAGCCTGGTGGTCACGTCGACCCTCTGACCGGCTTTCACCAGGCCGCGGGGAGGGACATGGAGATGAGGACAGTTGACCTGGCTCCGTCAGAGGTCGTCGCGGTGCTGATTCAGGGCTCCTCGGACCACAGCGCTGCCCGAGACACACATGTCTTCGTCAGGAAGGGTGCGGCAGGGCTGACCGGACATCCCGGCTCGTCACAGGTGACGGGGAAAAGGACAGACGCGCCGAGGCCAGGAGCGGCGGCAGTGGCTCCCTGCCCCCAGGCGGACAAGTTCCTCAGACACATCAGATGCTGTCGCCTTCCGATCCAGGGCCATTTCCAGGTGGGGGCACTGGCACCGCCCGGGTCAGGTCACTTAGGTGACAATGCCGCCGGCTCAGGCTCCTGGTTGGGCATGTGGCCCCGGCCCGGGGACAGGCTCAAGGATGGCATGTGACCAGCACTAGGCCCACGAGTCCCATGCAGGTTTTGGCCGGAGGTGTGGGAACGCAGGAGCGGTCACAGAAGCCGCGACCCTCACACGGCATCGCCATGGACAGCGTGGGCCTTGGGCTCTGGACTTGGACCGGTACCCTCTCTTCATCACTTACCGGCCACGTGACTTTGTGAAATTCTTAGCATCGCTGTTTGGCTTCCTTGCCTGTAAACTGGGCCAGAAATAAATTCTACCTTACAGGGTCATTGCGGGTTTCACGTGACACGGCATGTTGACGCACTAGGCACGGAGCCTGGCGCGTCACTGCATGACGTTGGTGGGCTGACACCGTCCACGCCCTGAGGTGTGGAGGCAGCGGGCTGGCATCTTGCTGAGCCTGTCGGTCCGCAGCATCACTGTTCTCTCTGCGAGTCTGACTTGGGACGAAACGCACAGGTCCTCAGCAGTTTAGGTGTTGGGCACTGCATGTGGGCTTCTGATTGGGTGGGACTAGGGCCTGATGACTGTCATATTTGTAAAAAAAAATAACGCCTACACCACAAAGAACCCTTAAGACCCTCTCCAGTGTCACACAGTTTAGTTAGATTCTTTGCCACCTAAAGCACAAGGAACAAAAACATTGGTAAGTTGGCTGGAGGATGGAATGGTGGGCGGCGGGGGGGGGTGGGGGGGAGGAGTAGACAATAAAGGGTTTGGGGTTTTTTTGTGGTGAAAATACTTTCAGGTAGTTGTGATTGCAAAACCGAATATACTATGCCTCCCCCCAAATTGTTCACCTTTTTAAAAAGGTATATTTAATGGTATAGAAATCACATCCCAGTAAGGCTGTTCGAAGATTCTTCGTGCCAGTGATACTGTATCCGCTTTTCCTCCAGACAAGATTCTCTGCAAAGAACAGAGTGAAACAGACTCTAACAAGGTCTGACCCACCCAGTCCATATGGTTTTCTTGGCTATAATCAAGAGACCCAGGTAGAATTCAAAGAAAGATTACACTGAGCGACTGTTTTATAAACCTTTATTGGAAAGGCTACAAACTTTGTATTGCCACCGCATTTCTTACGCTTCAAGTGGTTGTGGGGAAGTAACCTTGGATACAAAACTACTATGTTGTTGAGTCTCGCCCAGGCTGGTTGTAAAATATTTTTTGTACAACAGAGGTAGAGCGGATAGGACAATAATTTTAAATCTCACGGGCCTTGATTGATGCCAGGACACTATTTTTTCCCCATTCAGGTTCTAACAGACCTAGAAATAAACTGCAAGTCTTAGATTAGGCTCAGGGATGGCATAGTACATGTAAAATTTTTAGTTTTCAGTTTCCTCCATTTGCTCTTGTACAAATGTAAAATGTACCACTGATGTCTCTTACCCCCCAGATTAAAGTGTATTCTAAAAACACCCTGGGAACGGAAAGGAGGCAATAGAAGGCGGCTAGAGCCACACGGCATCCTCTTCACAGCCGTTTCACCTGATGCTCCTCTGACCGGCCTGAGGCTTAGTTTCCATAAAACATTAGTAATAACCGGTGCTTCCCCCACTCTCAAATATGCAACTTAATAGAGACAGTATCTTTAACTATAACATTTAATGAAAACAGAGCATTTAACGGGTTCTACGCAGACATGGTTTTGATATTGATTTGCTGTTACCTTATTTTAAAAGAGGGAGGCTGGGGGGAGATGCAGGCTGGGTCGCCCTGGGCCCAGTGCTCAAGGATCATGACTTACGAGTTACAGGACTTGGATGTCCTTGACCCTACAAAGCATCCATTAAAGCCAAAAAGCCTGTTTCCACCAACATATTCAACTTTCTGTTGCTTTTTTAAAACTATAGAACGGGCATGTGCCTGAAGCATTAGCTGCAGGCCAATGGGTTTCTAAGAGCCGTTTAAGAACCAGAACTAAGGGTACATTCTCCAGTTTAAGGTTACATTTTACAGTTCAAAATGTGTTCTTCCTTCTAAAAATGTGACACAAAGAAATAATTTACACCACTGCTTTTTATTATCAAGTTTCAAAAACCTTTCACAAGATGGTAAAAAAAAAAAAAAAAAGAAAAAAAAAAGAAAAAAAACCTTTACAACCACAGCTAATGTCATTTTTTCCATTGTTCCCAGTCAGCTCCAAACCCATTGTGTGCAAAGCCCATTTTTTTCCATGCACCTAAATGATAGATACAGGCTATGAAATTCTTTATTCTATTTGTAGCAGCTTATGCAGGTGCAGCCAAACACAAAGCTTCAGGACAAATTGTACACGTACTTCACAATGTGGGGTTTGAATTTAAAATATGAAACAAAAAAAAATCTACACGAACCAATAAAAATCAAGCACAGATGCCAAGACTGAAACTTAAAACCCATGTGTGAAAGGGAGTCTTATTTCCTTTCAAGTGCTTTATTCTGCTACAGAACAGTCAAAATGAAGATGTAAAGCTCTGTGGTTAGTTTAAATTATACACTCTGTAGATATTATACCAATTTTAAAAGTTACACATAGACCAACAGATGTCCATCAGCTCATCTGGACTGACCAGACCCTCCAGCGGGGTCGCTGACAACAAACCAGGCAGACGTGGAAAGAAAATCCACTTGTGCAATTTGTCTGCAGAGTTTACTGATGGGCACATTGCACTCCAGGTCCGTGATGGCTGCTGGTCTCCTCGTCAGAGCTATCGTTATAGGCTTCGCGCCGCTGGCCGCCTCCTGAGCCCCGAGTGCTGTCAAATTCTTGAAGCTCTACCTCCTCTGTGTCTCCAATGATGTTTGGAACTTCCGGTCTAGAGGGCAGAAGATCTTCTAGTTCCTTCATTAAAAGGAACACAAATAGGGTTAGTGGTAAGGTGTCTTCATTCGCCTCCCTCTGACACCATCCGAGGTGGGGGCCTCTTTGACAGGCAAAACAGATGTGTCTACATTTTAAGCCAGATCACAAACTGATGACCCAGAGGCCAAATCTGCAGGCACCTTTTGTGCAACCTTTAAACACTGGACAATCTCACACCAGACACACCTTTAATCCTGCATGGAACTGCCCGCAGATGCTGAGCCAGAGGGCTGCGTCCCCAGGTGAGGGCTCCTGCTCCCCGGGGAGCCCCAACCCTCCCCCCGTGCCACACCAGGCCACTTTACCCTACAAGTCTCTGGCTGGCCCCAGAAAGGCTTAACCAGCAACTCTCATTCTGATACCAGGACGGCCCATTAATCACTCAAATATTTAAAAAGCATATTATAAACTGTGTGATCTTAGAATCTTAGCACCAAAAATAAATGGAAAGTGACAAAGAAACACAATTATTATTAAACCTTAAGCCACCTGTTGTTTGAATTTAGAGAACACTTACAGAAAGCTTGTCTGGGTTGATCCAGTTGTTTTCAGGAAACTGTACATCGAACTTTATGTAAAGATCACCTTTTTCAAAGGGGTTACGATACTGTGGCATCCCTTCGCCTCGAACTACACGGACACAACCTGTCATTTGATAAGTAACAGGGAAAGTATTAAGAATTTTATCCAAGGAGAAAGGTGCTCAATAATATTCTTTTACGAGTCATCTACTATAAAAAAATTACAAATGGCGAAAAAGCACACAGAATCCCAGATCAGACAGAAATCAAGACTTACCCGGTTCGATTACTTTGCCAGGGGGGTATTTCACCACAATCTGACGTCCATCAAGGTGCTTGAATGTGAACTGAAATCCACACAGAGCTTCGACAAGTCCAATCTTATATGTCATGTGCAAATCATTCCCATCTCTCTGGAACACCTACAATAAAACAAGTACGGAGCTGTACTCTTGTGCTGTGCTCTTTGAATTGATTTCAAAACCATTCACTGCAAAAGACAAAGTGCCACTGTCCCTAAATTTCCTACATTTAAATAAGGAAACGTAGCTATTCTCAAGTAATAAGAAACTTCTATGAGGCAAACAATGGCTCATAAAGCACAGCTGAGGCTCCAAAAGCAGAAGCGGGTAGGTTCTGCCGGCCCATTTCCTGACCCTGCTTCCGAAGGCCCAGTGGGATTCTGCAGAACGGGCTCACCTGGGGCACTCCCCGGACATGATTCTAACAAGGGAAGGAGAGGGTCCAAGTTCAACATAAAAAGTTCAACCAGTAATGCTCAGCCAGTAAAGGTGCTTAAATCCCATGCTTTACACATGTACAAACAAGCTTTATCTCAAATAAAATTCAAAACTTGCTTAGATAAATGTAAATCAAACAGAATAGGTAATGGCAAAGGCTACTCAGTAAACAAAGAATGTTTCCACTTTCCGTGTGTAGGAAAAAATACATCCAATTTCACACATGCCCAGATCGTAACTTTTGCTTATCAGAATTTACAAATACCTATATACTTTACTTTTGAAATTTGAGATAAAACAAAATTAATTGCAGTAAAAGGTTACCTGGTATTTTTCTCAATACAACTCTCTCTTCCAAAGAACGCCAGATGCTTCACGTAGAGAAGAGAGAGAACCCGAAAGATACCCTCTTTTCTTAAATTATCCTCCCAAATTTACCCATGAAGGGAAGTTCATCTCAAACCATGACCGTGTCCGGTGGTCCCAGCCAGCAGCGTTGGCAGCACCAGGAGGCCTGAGTCACCCTTTACCAGGTGTCCCCAGGGGCAAAGCTGTGCCAGCAGCAGGGGCAGAGGAATACGCCGTTCTTCGACCGGAGAGCTCACCTTAGAGTGGCTCCAACAACAAATGGCATCAGGGTTGTTCTGGGGTCAAGGGGTGGTCGGGCTAGTCAATTTGATACTAAAACTCAGAAAATAAACAAGCAGGAACAAGGAGAGAATTTTTGAAAAACAACGAGATTAATGAGGAGGCGCTACCAAGAACCAGACAATCGAACGCTTAGAAGCGATTGCAGTTTCTGAAAAATTTAAGTGCAGAGTACAAAAGGGGGGCCAGCCTCGCCAGACACTGGTTCCTCGCTACACTAATGCACCATGGCGGCCAGTGTGAACGAACACACGCGCGCACACACACGCGCTGCAAGATGGACACGCACGACATATACGGCGCTCCTAAAGTCGAATGTCTTCTGATCAGAAAACTTATCCTGTCTTAGATACAGCACCCACCCTAATCTCATGGCCTCACAATTACTTTAGCTCAAGTTTTGGGCGTGAAAAAAAAAAAAAGCCCAGACGAAATACGAGCTTTTTCATGAACTAGTTCAAACTAGCCATGTTTTCTTCAGAAGATCCAGAATATTTCCAGTGGCATAAATTAAACCGCCTGAATCTCACCCTGGGCTCCAATTTACTTTACTGGTCATAATAAAGCCAAGAAGGAACCACTTTTGTCCCCTTCCTGCGCAAACTTCCCTTCTAACCTTTACCGGCTCCTGCTTTCCACCTCGAGTAACCAGTTACCCATCCGCTGTCTGTCGGAAATTCCATGCAACTGCACCACCGCCAACGATCTGAAGGGACTGACTTCCCAGCCCCAAAGCAAGCAAGCCGGCTGGTTCCCTTACTTGATTCTGAAAGGCCATCTGGGAGAAGACAAATTTGGGCTTCAGTTGAGCAAGCCAAGCCCAGGGACCCAAAGCTAGTCAATACGAGTCAGAGCAAGTCCTGTGTCTCCAAACCCAGTGATCTCTCAATTTTCAAAATTCCCATTATACAGCGACATTGAAGACTGAGCTTTGTACAAAGATTTCACTGTCGGTTTGACAGGCCAAAACACCAAAAACATCATTTCCACTCTCCTCCGAATAAGCATGCCTTTTGAACTTCTCCACTGCCCCCTCACCACTGCACTGCCAGACATCACTGACAACTGCCCGTGACGTAGTAACGAGAACACTCTCAGTTTGTGCCTCTTACAATACGGCACACTCTACACACCCAAGTGGACTGTATCAATTCCTGGGCTGTCTTTCTGCCTTGCAGGTCTTGTACGCTGCTATGCGTGGAAGGCAAGGCCGAACAAATGAAGTGGCTAAAATGCCAGTGAACAGAGTTACAAGTATTCCAACCTATGAGACTTTCAGGCGCAGGATATGTATCTAAGTGCTCCGTCTGCAGAGCTTGAGAAGTCTGAGCAGGACACCCCGAGAAAGCCCAGTGTGCGAGAGCCATGCGCGACCTCACGAGGGAATGAGTCTCGTCAAATCCCTAGACTGCATCTCGGTGTAGCTTTATTCTCTACTGGGTGCTTGAAGTGATTTAAAAATTTCCCTTTATTAGTAGAAATCACCATTAAATGGGGAAAAAAATTTGGTGTAAACTAAAAAGGTGGCTGACCCGTGATGTTCCTTTCAGAGGAACTTGAGTCAGCGCGATCAAGCACGGAGCAAGAACCCTCTCACATTCTCCTTTGGCCCAAAACATGGGTGCTGACTCCAGGGAGGTTTCCTGGAGAGCTCGATGACCTTCATGGACAGAGACCTCCACTGCCCCCCACGGCACATCAAACGCCAGCACGGCGGGGCACCGAGAAAACACTCACCCGGCCACGGCATCAGACCAACTCACTCTGCCTTGTACGTAACTGATACGATACGTACCAACCAGAAGTTTAAAAATAAAAAACGCCGCAGAACCTTCTCTTTCAAGAGAAGCTCACCTGGACACCCAGTATGTAAACAAACCAAAGAGCAGCACTGAGCACAGAAGCCTCGCCCACCCGCCACCCACCGGAAGTGTCACCGTGAAACACAGGCGCCTTAGATCACCTGCTCCAGTGCCCTCATCTTCACACCCAAGGACACTGGGATAGAGACGGTGGGACTACGTCAGGTCACAGTGCTGGTCAGCGCCACGCTGGGACCAAATGCGACTCCCCCAGACCTTCTGACCGCACGGCTGTGATGGACGGAACCAGGCAGCTCGCACGAGCTCGGCCTGCCCACTGAGCGGTGCTGCTCCAGGGAACATAAACAGAGCTAACCCGCATCTTTCAGACAAGACACATTGCTGAAGAAAACAAAAACAAAGCAAACAAAGAGGAAGTCACCTCATGTTCTTTCTCTTGTAGCAGAAGAACAATGTCTCCTGGTTCCACGCCCGGGGCCTGGTCGGCTTCCCCAGTGAACGTAATTCTCTGCCCGTGTTTCATGCCTTTGTCTACGTGGACTTCCAGAATCTTGACTTCTTTGATCACCTTCTTCCCTTCACACTTTTTACAGCGGTCCTTTTCATTAATCACCTCTCCTGTAAAGAGGGGGCAGAGACTTCCATGATGCTCCTAAGTCAGCCAGGTCTCCATGATGCCCTTATTCATTAAATACATTTTCTGGACTTCCTTTGATAGCTACCTAAAGTTTTGTTTACAGCATCATTCACAACAAAAGCTCCCATCTCACTGCAGGTTACCTGAAGGGCCCGGACACTCAGTCTCCTCTGAGTAAAATGTATCTTAAATACTTTCGTGGCTCCTGACTCTACTTCCTAAAGAGAGCCTATGGGTCAAGGAAACCATGGGTGGTCAGACGCTGGCGCTTCTACAAACGCGTCATTTTTTGTTTTCGGTCTTAGTTTCCCGTAAGTTTAACGATGGAGAACACGAATAAAATGTCAAATGTCCTTTCTGGCTCCTTAGTACACTGCACGGTTGGTGCCGGGTGTCGTTTATGTCATGGACTGAAAGCTGCTCAGGCGTCCTGCGCGGCTCTCGCCTTTACTCAGGTTCGCTATTGCAGAGAACTCCCGAGACCCACGGGAGACGGCGGAGCTTAACTGGTGTGAGTGCCTCCATACCACGTTTATGGCGACACGGCTTCTTTTCTATGTATTTCTCTGAAAAGTCTGGCGTCGATTTCTAACGACAGATCATTGGCACACTTTGATGCTTAGATGTTTAATTAATGACTTCAGGGGCCGTTTCTAGAATGCTTACTTTGCAGTGTACGTCCTAAAAAACATCAGTTCCTCAAAATGGTAATGGTGCACGGGAAGGTTTCGGTCACCTCTGCTCTGACAGCACGAACTGTTGGCAACTCTAAGAAGGTGAAATGCCCCAAGACCCCCTAGGATGGTAACTAAAGGTCCTGCGCCTTCTCCAAACTATCCCGTCACTTCCAGAAGCGATCTGGAAAAGGATGTTCTAAAGCTGTGCTGTCCAATATGGCAGCCACTAGCCATCGGTGGCTGTTTATTAAAATTAAAAAAACTTTAGTTCCTCAGTCACACTAGCCACATTTCAAGTACTCAGAGCGAGTGGCTGCTGGCCTGGATGTTGCATATAGAGAACATTTCCGCCATCACAGAAAAATTCTTGCGGACAGCACTGCCCTAAGGCCCACGGGCCAGGAGGGCATGCCTCTGTCTGCGCTGGCAGTGCGCAACGGGAAGATGGTCATGCCCGCTTGCTCTGTACTGTCTGCAGCCACCAAGCCCTGAAAGGCAGAGCTGAGCGGCAGTCTCAGGAGCCATTCCGCCCGCCAAGTTTAGAACATCACGTCTGTGAGAAGAGCTTCGACCCCAGTATCTAGCTTCAAAAGCAAACTACAACTTATGGTAAAATCCTCCACTGATCTGGACGGTAATAACCAATTTGCTATTTCCCTCTTTATCAAATATCAGCTTTTAAATATAAAAGGACAGAACACTGCCCGTTTTGGGAAGTGAAAAGGAAGAACATAATACAAAGTTACTGTTTATCTGTGTTCATGGGGCCTGTGCATGATAAAATAATTATTTTCACATTTTTCTTTCAGAACTCTGTAGCTTTTAACAGTAATAAGACGAATGCAAACATGGTGAAAGAGCAGGATCGGGAGCCTTGCCGATTCCTGCCCCCCCAGCCCCCGCCCTCGAAGCGGGGCGCCGGCGCCTACCTTCGCCGTTGCAGTCGGCGCACACGGACTGCATCTGCTGCACCATGCCCGGAGCCAGCTGTCGGATCATGATGCGCACGCCCCGACCCCGGCAAGCACTGCACTTCTGAACAGCTCCAGACTTTCCGCCTTGGCTGCAGCAAGCAAAGTACCAATGAGATTTCTGCACACAGACTATTCTGACAGATCATGACAAGGAGGAATCACTCTTTTCATCTTTGACTGAGTTTTTCAACCCCCAATGACTGGTCGTTTAGCTGAGTTTCAGATGTGTCAGATGTTCTGTGTTGGGTAGTTAAGCTTCAAGTCATGAACAATTTTTATCTGGTAGAGACTCCATGTGCCACTGAAAGCACAGGTTCATTCCATAAACCAGCACACGCACTTACCCACTGCACGCACTGCAGAGCACATTCTTGCTAAGTTGTAGTTTGGTTGTCTTGCCATTATACAGGTCTTCTAAAGATACTCTGGGGAGAAAAGAATTAGGTTCAATCGAGTTCTCTTAAGCACAAGATATAAACGACAGCTATTAGAGGGAGTTCCACTGTAAGCTTTTAAAACATTCAAAAACACATTAAGTCAACCGACTGAGGTTTTGTTTTGTGGATCAAATTAGCAGAGAAGATTTTAGGGCTATGAACAGTGCATGTGGCGCTCAGAGCCAGAACCTACAGCATCAGCGCTGCATTTTCTGATAAAGCTGATGATTGCACAAACCCCAAGCATCGCAGCCTTATTCTGGCCTCAGGCAGGAGCCGTCCACGAATTCCAACACTCTGAAGGAACTACAACTACCATCCCCATTTGACAAGACAAAACTGAGGCACAGAGAGGTTAAGTAACTTGCCCAAGATCTCACAGGTAGTCTAGCTCCAGAGTCCATGCTGTTACAAGGCTCTGCTCCAAGGACAATTTAGAAAAGCAACAAAGCCATATTACAACTTATAGGAGGCACTCAGATTGCACATGTTTTAAAAGAAAAAAAAAAAAGTGGCCTTATCTACAGTGTGATAAAGAGGAAAAAAACAAGTTTTCAACAGTCAACAAGTTTCAGAGCTCTGAAGAACCCAGTGAATTATAAGCAAAACTGTGTGTTTGAACTATTTTCCCTAAATTTTCAAAGTGGTCTATGATCCGAAAGAGGCTGAGTTAAAAAAAAAGTCCATTAAAAAAATACAATTGATAAAACCCAACTCACCTTTACTCATATGGCATTTAAGAATTATAGGACAATTGACTGCTAAACTAACCTCAAAAAAAATGTACACGTGTCAAAAGTCTCAAAACTACTCATTCAGGATCTGGGTGCAATGCGTTTAGTTTGGTCTTTCGCTTCTCATTGTTTTCAAATCTACCTCAGTAGTACAGACTTAGTTTTTAAAAGAGAGGAACAAAAAATAGTTGGAAATATTTTGCAAAGCACCTATTTTGTGGTATTCAAACTTTCTCAAAATTGTTGTCTTAAGCTAAAACTGTACACATTCTAGGCAGTGTAAGAATAAAATACTTATGGACGAAACATTACTGGCACTTCCGAATACTGACACATCAATAACCTAACCTCAGACAGAAGCGCTTGGCTGCACCTGTCTTTTATATGTCATGAGAATTTTTAACTAAATTGTTTACAGAAAACAAACAGGTAGGTCTTTTCCCCTGGCGTATTAAATTACAAGCAGTATGCAAAACCACGACATGAGGCCCGAAAAACCCTCCTTTGGACAAACGTGGACAAGGAAGGGAAAATGTGGGTGACGGTCTGGCGGAGCCGGCACACTCGCTTCGCGCCAGTGGGATTAAACCGGCAGATCCTTCATAAGACAATCTTTTTGTATTTATCAGCCTCGAAACATTAACGCCTGCCTGTGAATTTGTGCCAAGGAGCGACAAAGCTGTATACAGAGATACTCACAGCAGCACTATTACAGAAAAAACTGGCAACATCCCCTAGAAAAGGTGGATGATTAAGTAAATCATGGAATGGAATATTATAAAGCCACCCAAATGAAATGTTGCCATAACAAGGGCATTTAAAATAATGTTAAAAGAAAACAGCAGGAAATATAAACTGCATTCACTGTATTGCATAAAAAATTTCTTTAAAGAATATGAAGAACCATAAGGTACAACAAACACTGTCTCTCGATCCTATTTACTTTGTAGACAATTTCCATATCAAAGAAAACAATGAAAGAATTCACACTGCATGACTATTATTCTTAGAATGGTATCCAAATGATTATTTCTGAGAGTAAATTCTTTCAGAATACAAATCTAAGAATAAGACTCAAACAGTGTAACAGATTATGCTTTACTTCCTCTAATGTATAAACTAGATAATGTGATTTGTAAGTAAATACTTGAAATTCAGTCTCTGGCATTTATTTGCTAGTAAATTCATTATTACCTAATAAATTAACAAGATAAAAGACATCACATATTTGCAAAGTAAAATAGCTACTTCATGGTGTAGAGGGATGAGGAGCAAGCAATCTAAGATCAAGGTCAGACATCATTCATATGCTGGCAGGTTAATGTCAGGCTCAAAGCTAGCAAGCTCCATGGCAACCACTTCAGGAGAGTTCACACAGAGGATCAAGTAATGAGTGACTATTACATGTAAACTAGGCTGACAGGCACTCACTTTGTAAGTTTTTAAATAAAAGTAACTTGGAAGATTTTAGTACATCAAAGAGATTCCCCATTATTAAAATTTTAAATCATATAGTAACAAGCAGCTTCAGAAACACATAACAAAATCACTTTCCTACTCAGTAAAAACACCACCTTTAGCAAAATGCAAACGCCCAGGTTATCAAATTCAAATTAGGACAGTAGGCAAATGGAAGATTTTGTTTTCTGATGAAGGAAAGAACATTTTTTGATACTTTTTCTCTTCTACTATTACTATTTGAAAAAGAAGAACTTAAGTATTTTTAAAAAAGAAAAAAGCTATTCACTTGAGTGGATGCATCATGTCTTCTCCTCTTCTTCTGCCATTTCGACTTCTACTCTGATTGCCCATGAAGCCGAACAATCCCCCACCAAAAATGTGAGAGAAAATATCATCCATGCCGCCACCTCCGCCGCTGCCTTCCCGAAGACCTTGCTCTCCGTATCTGTCATACAAGTCGCGTTTCTCGGGATTTGATAGTACTTCATATGCAAAACTTATTTCTTTGAACTATAAAGAAAAAGTAAAAAGAAAAACAATTGGATTTTCAAACAGAAGAGTGGGGGAGGGTTTCAGGAATCCAGAACTCACGTAATTCTAAAACATGCAAGTTGCGTTTGGTTTGATTCTGGTCCTATTTATTACTTACCCTTGCCCAGAAGATTAGTATTCTTATGACAAAACAAATACTCTTAACAGAAAAACTTGGCTCTGTGGGCTTACAACATTCCTCTTTTCAAGGAGGGCAGCTTGACTTTAAAATGGGGGAAAATCTCAAATAACTTACTTTGTCACCGGCATTTGGATTCTTATCAGGATGGTATTCCTTGGCTAACTTTCTGTATGCCTTCAATAAAGGATAAAAAAAAAAAAAAGTTATATACAAAGACTGGTTTAAAGATTTGTAAGCACTTAATATCCACTTTTCTGAGAAGCACTGGTTCTAAAATCATAACCTTCCAAAAATATCTTTCATTCATTGGGATTATTTGGCATTTTCCATCGTAATGCTGTAACAAAGCAGATGGTAGCTACACCTGCAAACAGGTTATACTGAAGCCAGATGGAAACAATGAAACACCACCACCGAGAAAACCAAACTACTGAAAAAAAATTCTGTATTTTCACTATTGTCAAATGTCCTTGATGGCCAGTTACTAGATCAAGATTACTCCAAAACTCTAAAAAGAAATGATTATTAAGCTTTACGACCGGCAAACATTACTAACAATTAAGCACAGGTAGGAATCCCTGTTCACGAGGACTCCTCTAACCAGGAAAAGGCCAAGTTCCCAGGTCATGTTTTATTTTCACACGGTGGACTAATCTGGGGTCTTAGTAACTGAAGTGACCTCAGTCTTAGTGAAGTTACATAAATTTAGGCGGCTGAGACATGCGGCACTTAAGTGTTCACTCACAGACACATGAATTATATAATAGAGACTAGCGTTTCCGGTAAGGTGACAGGAAGTCCATTTTACTCCCAACTGTCCCCGTCCCACCGCCTAAGGACCATTCTCGTTTTCCTCAGCTCACAAACCCGCATGGTCTCGGCCCCGTGAGGATGCTGCGGGGCCTCGAGGGCTTGGAAATCCGGAGATGACAGATTCCGGCCCCGCAAACAGCGACAGCGAGGCCGCCCATTTATTTTTAGTCGGCGTGCACTCAGGTGTTTGGCCCGGACCCACGGCTTCTCCTCGAAGCGGGGCCGGCACCCTCAGATCACCTGCCCACGGAACAATGCACCCAAGCACTGACCCACGGGGCCTCCGGGTGGACCGGCCCGGGGTGGGGGGTAGGAAAGGGGGCGGCGCTCGGCTCCCCGGAAACACCCCAACGGCCCCGGGCGCCGGCGGCGCCGACCCTCCCGCCCCCGCCGGCCCCAGACGCGGCCGGACTCGGCCCCGGCGCCGCGGTCCGACCAGTTTTTCCAGGGTGGCGACCTCGGCGCGGGGGAGGGCCGGCCAGGCCGCCGCCTCCCGGGGGCGCGGGGCCCGCGGGGCCGGCCGGGGGAGGGAGGAAGGAAGCGTCTCCGCCGTGTTTGCGCAGGGATGGCTTTTATTTGCTGCATCTGCGCGCGGGCGGGGCCGGCCGCCCAAGGTCAGCCGAGGCCGGGGAGCGCGGCCCGCCGCAGGCCGGGCCCCCGCCGCCGCCCCCACCGCCGCCGCCCCGCAGCCCGGGCCCGTCGCCGGCTCGCGGGCCGCCCCGCAGCGCGGCGCGGCCGCTCCAGCCGCGCAGGCCCGCGCCCCTCACGCCCTGCCCGGCCGGCTCGCTCCCCGCTACCTTCTTCAGCTCGTTCTCGCTGGCGCCCGGCGGGACGCCCAGGATGTCGTACAGCTTCGTGTCGGCCACGTTCGCCATGACGGCCGGGCCGGCAGCGCTCGGGCAGGAGGGCGGCGGAGCGGACGGCGCGCACTGGGGCCCACAGCGGCGGCGGCTGCGGCGGCGCAGGCCGAGGAGACAGCGAGGGGGAAGCGGGGGCGGGGCTAAACTTTGACCCGACGCACGGCGCGCCGTGACGTCGCTGCGCGCAGCCCGGCCCCCGGCGCTCGGCGGCGGCCGCCGGGGTCGCGCGCGCGGGGGGCGCCGGGGCCCGCGGGCTGCTCGCCTTCCCCGGGCTGGGCGGTCCGCGGTCCCGCGTGGCCCCCGGTCCCGCGTGGCTCCCGGGGGGCCGCGCGGCGCTGGCCGGGAGGTCGGCTCCCTCCGCACGGCGGTTACGGAGGGCGCCGGCGGAGGCCGACGGGTGCAGACGCCGCCCCCTCGGGCGTGCTCGAGGCCCGCGGGAGGCCCACCGGCTCGCGCAGGTCGCCCTCAGGATCCCGGACGCCGCCGCGGCCGGGCGACCCTTTGTGTCCGGTTCCCTCGGGGCTTACGATGAAAACCAGCACCTGGGCGTGTGTGTGCGTCGTGTGTGTTTTATATCAGGGGGTTCCCAGCAGTTCATCCAAAGTAGTAAATTAACATCCAAGCCTGCAGCAGCCACGTGCCGCCAGTTTTGTTCATCTACCCCTCCCCTCCCCCGTGCTCCCTTAGCGCCAGTGTTTTAAGGGAAGCTAGTTCACTTCCAAACACCCTGAGGGTGTGCATCTAATAGATGACTTTATAAGGCATGGTCACATCACATTGAGGGAAACTAATTCCTTCCAGTTCCTAGTGCATACTTCGCTTTTCACAATTGTCTCATGTCCTTTCACAATTGGGTTGTGGCATCTAGGGCCAAACCAAGGTCCACCTGTTGAATCTGGATTGTGTTTTTAAGTCTCCTACTTGAGAGCTTTAAAATTACCTAACACCACAAGTCTAGATAGGAGGCAGCCTGGCTGGGCACACAGTCACCTGGTAATTGATGCCCTCTGGTTTACAATGGCATCAGAAAATGTTTGCCGTCACCTGTCACCTGCTCCGATGTGCAGAGAGTCCTTGACTGGGGCAGGGGAGCGTTGGGAGTGTTAACAAATCATAAGCCTGCCTTGAACCCACTGATAATTTATGGACACAGAAAAACCAGATGTCCTGATCCTTTGGAACCCGAACTCGTGAAGACTCCAGCGCAAGCATCTTGGGATAATCTCTCCTCCTTGACATTTTAAGACCTGGCTGTGGAGGGCCTCGGGTACCATGCCAAGGGATTTGAGATGTATCCTGAAAACTCTAGGGAATAATTGATGGGAAATCATGATGCTCCTTCCACCTGACTCCTCCCCTTTTCCTCAGCTCCTACCCCCAAATGCCGCTCTTCCAGTGCCATCTTCCTGGATTTCACCACCTGGCAAACACTGCTACTGCATTTGAGTTCCCACTGCCCTCAGCTTGTGTCTTTTGCAGAGAGGCCTGATGTGCGACTTGATTGGTGCTTTGGTGGGAGTCTAAACTCCATCACTGGGCTGCAGGTTTCTCAGGGGAAATTTCTGTGCCCCATGAGGTCTGGTTTTGAATGAATTAAAGGCCTCAGTAATCTCAACTTTCCTACTTCCGTTTCACATTTTGAGATGTTCGTAACAGGCAGTATTAAGGGAAGGTAGAGTTAGACTGTGTCGGTTTGGTAGCGTGGCTCTGCCATTTAGTAACAGCATGACTTTGAGCAAGTTACTTTTCTGAGGCTGTTTTATCACGTGTAAAATGGGAGTTGACAGTATGTATATCATTGGCTTCTTTTGAGGATTAAGATTAATAAATACAGAACACTTAGAATCAGAGGTAAAACTAAGAGCAATTGTCTTGCGCCCTTTTGCCTCTAGGCCATCTTTATGTCTCTATTCATTGTCTTTATTCATTTAAATTCCTAGCTTCATTAGAGGGGTTCCCCAATTTCCTCAGCCACCTGTGTGGGCTGCCCCTCAGCCCTTTTTCATGATCTCACCTCTCCCAATCTTCCTGCTTGGCATTTACCAGATTCTCTTCCTCCATCAATTCCTGCTCAAGGGGAGTATATGAACTCAAAACTTGTCTTTTATTTTAAACTTGTCTTTATTGCAACCTTAACATGGTTTATTGTCTTTCTGCGCATAAAGAGTCACAAAGAGCTGGACTTTTCTATTTGTTTCAGTTTTACTCAATTTTTCTTTCTTCTTCTTCTTCTTTTTTTTTGCGAGGTGGGCAGGAAACCCTCACATGGTTCAGTTTTAGCTTCTGAAATTCTAGTAAAGAATAGCTGGATAAATTCCCTCCCTAGCTTATTTTTCACCTGTCTCTAAACCAGTCAACCACAGTTCCTACTTTTATTCTGTTTTCATTGATTTACAACGTTTTCTCCATTTCTGAGTGTTGATCGCAGTTGGCGTTGTTACTTGCTCATTTTATAGGTCACAAGTTATTTCGGAGTCTGAGCCTTCCATGTGCTCCGGCTGACACACTCTCCTCCCTGTCATCACGTACTGAGTCAAGCTGTGTCGGGGTGAGCGCTGGAACATTTCAGCCCCTGACTGTGTTTTTGAGGTAGCTCACTCATTTTAGCTCCAGATTTAGCTAATGCCGTGAAGGGAACAAGATCTTTATCTCATTTCATGGTTCAGACACCAAAATGCTGAGTCACGGTGCAACTGAGGGTGGCTCTCACTGGGCTGATGATTTAAAAGTTCGAGGCTGGAGTGACTTCAGATTTCTGCTGAGCTTTGGGCTTATGTTTTTGTTCAATTCCTTTTTAAATATCTGGTGTAATTGTGTAATTGTGTGGGGTTGAGGTGGGGAGGAAGCAGACAAGGACTAGGGAGGGAGTGTGTGAACTGCAGTATTTTTAAGGACGTTCATACTGTTCACAACTAACTAAATCCGTACTTTAGACAGCCTTGTGTCCATGGTTCTGGCAGGCAGCCATCACTGTGTAACATGTAACTAGTTCTGGGTGTCCAGAGCAGGTGATTCCATTTAAAGTATATTTTAGGGGTTACAGAAGAAGGTGCTAATGGTTCTTGTCCGGAGAAGATTACCACCATAGAACTGATGATTGTTGGTTCTCTAGAAAGAAGAAATTGTGGGGTTCAGATTATTGGATAATCTCTAAATTCCTTGCAGTTCCTAAACTCGATGGGGTAGCATGGTTGTATATGGCGTATACATACACATGCAGGTGTATGCATATGTAATGTACACACATGTACATGTATACACATGCATGTGGTGTATATGGCATATACATATGTATGTGGACATGTATGTGCACATAGATTTGTGTATATACATATGCATACATATATGGTTTATATAGTTGTATATGGTGTATACATATATATGTGTACATGTGCCTATGGTTGTACATGATATATACATATATGTGTACACATATATGCCCGTGTATATGCATATGCATACACGTATGGTGTGTGTGGTTGCATATGGTGTATAGCCCCACTGCTAACCTGTCAAACCCTTTCATGTCAGTTGGCACATTGCAAAGGTTCAGTTTGCTTATAAATTGCAGTGGTATAGGAAGCAGAGACACTGGTTGGGTACGTGTGGCTCCCCAACCATTTGTGTGGGCAAAGAACAGTGGAGAATGTATGTCATGTATTTATTAATTCAATAAGTCACGGACCCATTATGTGTCAGGCGCTGTGCGGAGCCAGGGATACCGTCATGAACAAGACAGCTCTCTGCCCTCACAGGACCTACGTCCTAGGGGAAGGTAGCCAGTAAACAAGAAAACATATCAGGTAGTAATGTGTGCTCTGGAGAGAAAAAAGAGGGATGAGGAATCCCGCGGTTGGGTACCACTTTTATGTAGGGTATTTGGGGAAGGCTTCGTTGATAAGATACCATTTCGACCTCATTCTAAAGGAAGTGAGGAAGTTAGCCGTGAGGCTATTTGGGAAGACTTCCGGCTGCCAGTGGGCCTGCTGAGGCCTTAAGGCAGAACATGCCTGGCTTATGACAGGAAGGAGGCCAGTAAGGCTGGGGGACAGCGAGTTAGGGAAACAGTGAAAGGAGAGGCTGTGGGAGACCCAGGCAGGCCCACTATAAGGAGAGTGATATCGGAAGCCGTTAGAGGGTTTCGAGCAGTGCAGAGACATAAACGAAGTTGCATTTTAAGTTTGTCACTCTGGTAGCCGTGTTGAGACGTTATTACAATAAAACCCAGGCAAGAAATGACTAGGGCCAAGGTAGTCTAGGTGGAGCAGGGGAGGAACGGTTGGATTTTGGATAGAGCATGTGCTTGGTGATGATAGAAATAATTGTCGGGTGGAGACGGGAGTGGTGTAAAAACAAAAGAGTTCACTTCTAATTAGGCGTGCTTACTAGACATCCGAGGAGACGCACTGGGTAAGCAGCTGAGCTTAGAAGAATGGAGTCAGCAGGAGGGCGGTCCACGCTGGACACGTGTTTTTTTTAGTTGCTTCCATAGGATACGTTTCTAGAATATTGTTAGTATTTTTATGTCGTCGATTTCACACATGAGGAACACATGATTTTGTTCTAGTATATAATCCTTAAAATGTTCTAAAGTTATGAATTTACTTAGTAAAATATTATGCCTTAGGTGTTGGGATAAGTGTTATGAAACAATTGATAATATAGAACAGGACTGTCATCCAAAATCCGTAGTGACATTTAAGTGTCAAGTCTTGCCCTCAGACATCGTGCTAAGAGGTCTCAACGTTGTTTAATCAGGAAGAAAGGAAATCATGGCCAAGAAAGAGCAAAGAAAAAAAAGACCAGCACACCGAAGTTCATTCAGTTCCGCCTTAGGAATTCAGTCGGTCTGCGGTTCTCTTCCGTTTTCGTGCCGGCCGCTTCCCTCTCAGAGAATTTCATTACTTGCAAACACATCACGATATCGGACACAACGTGTAGGTGAGTGAGGGCGAAGGGAACCGAGTAGGAAGCTCGGGCGCAGGGATCAGGAGAGAAACGCGGGTGGACAGCGCCGACGAGTCAGCGACGGCGGCGAGGCCAGCGACGGCGTGAGCGAGGCCCGGGGCGAGGCGCGCGAGCCTCGTTTCTGTTTCCAGGCCTTTCTCCCCCCTACATTCCTAGCAACATCAAACTTCTACCCTGCGGTCCCCCCACAACACCACCTGTACCCCACCCGCGTTGTCGGTTTGCTGGCCCCTGGAGTCACGGCCCCCGCATTGCTCGAAAACGTGAGCGTGTGTCACGCCGGCTCTGCCACTCCGCTGCCGTCTGACTTCTTGGCTCGCAGCACGTGTGTCGGCGACGCCCCCCCCACGCCCCGGCCGCTCGCCGAACCGACACCCCGGGCCCTTGTCCCCCGCGCACGTGGCGCCGCTCGCTCCCGCGGGCCTATGACGTGGCCGTGCCGGGCGCTCGGGATCCCGCCCGCCGACCGCCGCTGACCCTCCCGCGGCCTCTGACGCTCCGACACCGGCGGTCCCTCGGCCAGCACCGGGAGCGGAGTTGGCGAAGCGGAGACCGTCGGTGAGGATGGGCCGTGGGCAGCGGGGAGAGAGAGTCCGACGGCGGGCGGTAGGGAGAACGTGGGGCTGCCCATGCGTGCGGGTCCTGGTCCTGGAGCACTCGCCGGCGGACGCGACGTGGGCATCGGACCGAGAAATAACAAGACGACGTCTAGACCGTTGATCCGAGGTGCTCGGCGGGCGGTAGAGTCATTTACAGAGATGAAAAAGACCACGGAGCGGATTTGGCGGTTGAACGAGTCATGAATTCCACTCGGGCGGAGTGACAATCACACTTCGGCTTTCGGGGCGCAGCCGGCACGTGGCGGACGATCACTCGGCAGCTGCCGAGCTGGGTGCTGCTCCAGAGGCGGCCTCGCCTCTCGCCCCCGGTGCCCAGAGCTCTGAGTGCTGGCCGGCACCCGCCAGGGCGTGATTCCAGAAGGAGCTTAAAATAGCCTGCGGCTGACGTCTTTATCACTTATTCTAACAACATGTGAAGTGACGACTCCAGGCCGGTGATAGCAGCTTTGTACGAGGTTCTTTCGCTGCATATCTTTAGTTATTTCTCTTGATGATACCTCAAGGGAAATCATGTCGAGCAAGAAAGTATTTGGTAGTCCAGATCAGGACTTAGAAGTTCGCCTGGTGGTGGGGAGACAGGCTGGGGTCAAGCGAGGACTTCAGTCTGGACAGAGAGCGTGGCCTGAGGCGGCAGGGGAGCTGGGTGAGGAAGGCCCGTCTCAGGCCCCGCCCACTGTCTCAGGCCCCGCCCACTGCCGCCAGGTGGGAAGGCGGGTCCCACATCGCCCTGAGTGCTTGCTGTTCACGGAACTTGGGACTCCAGATCTTCACGTGACATTACCGGATTTCTTTGAGTTATGTGGGACCCGCCCAGAGGAACCTGTGTGCCAGCCTTGGGCTGTGAGGCGCCAGGTCCGATGTCTATCACAGACTTTCTGGTTTGTATCCCTTTTTTTATGAAAACTAAACACTGAGGGCAGTGCTTACTGAAGCCATACAGTGAGGAAATTATTTTTAATCCAGGAAAGAAAGGGAAACTTTGTCCAAATGTTGGCAATATTGACACTTTTCGGACTATAAGAATAGAGAGGAAATTTGCACTAAAACAATTTGCACGTGGAGCAGAATATTTTTTAGAAAAGGACGTGACAAAAACTGCTCCAGGAACCTTTGGAAAATCTGAACGCTCTCCAGCCACCGAGCGCAGAGGAAATGCCTCCGAGGGCACTAGAGGAATCCAAAGTTTTTCTTTGTGATTCCCATTTAATTAGAAACACCCACTCCAGATCTTGGCGCATTAGCAAAGGTAGCAGAATCAATTGATCATGCCTCAGACTTGCAGGGGCTTCACAGTCATTTCTGCTGTTCTCTGGAACTGATAAAGGAAGGGTTCTAGATTCCAGTTTTTGCTTTTTTTAGAAGAAAATAATCTAGTGCCAAAGTGTGTAAGGTGATGGGGTTGTGAGTAGCAAATGTTGGGGCTACATGGCCTCGAACCTCTTGAGAAAAAGAGTGTGGTTCTTTCCATTAGAATTACAAAATAATTTTGTGAAGGGAGCTAGGTAGCTGAGTATACCTGAGCGCTGATAGGCGCGTCAAGTTATTTAAAACTTATTTTACTGTAACGTGGGTAAAATGCTTACAGGGACTGAAAAATGGCAGCCAGAGCATACGCAGAAAGACAGTGATAGGCAGTGAGAAACGGGCCCCGGGATTAAGCCCCGCAGAGTCGTCGCCGAAGACCCAACGCTCAGATGACCAGCAGCTGGTGCTGGTCACTAACTGAGCGGAGGCCCAGAAGGAAATGAATATCTGGCCATCCTTTTGTCAGGTGAGGGCGGGGTTAGTAAACCGTTTATTTGAGAACAGTTTTTGATTTCCAGTAAAGTTGCAAAAATAGTACCGGAGTTCCCGTCAAGCCCCCTCCCCACCTCCCCCGCTGTCAGCCGTTAGCATCTCAGGTATGTCGGCCTCAGCCCGCCCCCCCCCCCAGAAGCCCAGCAAGGGGTGGCGCCGCACCGTCAGCCAAGTGGGACTCGCGGCCCGCCTTCCCGGCGTGGGCCTGCATCTCGTCAGGGCTCGGAGTGAAAAAAAAAAAGACCTCCTTGAGAAGTGGAGACCCCCAAACCTGCTCCACACAAGGATGTGGCCCCCCAATCTACTCCTGCTGCTGCTTGTGGCCGCGGGGAGCCAACGAATTAACACGGACGCTCCTCACAGACGGGGCGAGTTTTGGGGTACTTAGCACAGGCGAACCCCCCTCCGCCCTGCGGGCCGTGCCCGTACGCCGGCGCTCACAGGACGCACGCGTGTGCCCGACCTCACACGCGCACACACGCACGCCTGGGCGAGAGGGCAGATGCCTCGCTTCAGCTTCCCGGTGGTGGCAGAGGGAGGGCGCACAGGGCCAGAGCATCCGCGCTGTGAGACGTCCCGGAATAAACGCTGCCTGGGGACAGATTCCGGCAGTGAGTGCAGGGCTTTCTCTAGTGCGGTGTCAGAAGGCGTCTTCTGAAGCGAGGCGGCCGTGACCTGAGATGGCTGGGCTGGCTCCCTCCCTCATCGCGGGAAGCCAGCGCTGAGATGGGGCCAGGGTCACGAAGGGGCCTCGCGGGGCCCTTGCATCCGGGTTTCGGGAGATGCGGTGGCTCCCTGTAAATGTTCTCAAACCCAGCCGATCTCAGTCACTGGGAGACTTTAAAAGCAAATTCTCAGGACTGCCTCCGCTTCACTGAATTAGGGGTGGAGGATGGGGCCCTGGCATCTTGAGTCTGAGGGCCACTGGATCTTGGAGGGAGGTCAGGCATGGGGGCAGGCGGGTCTGGTTTTGAATCTCGCCTGTGTGACCTTGGGCAAGTTTCTAGACTCTTCTGAGCCCCCCAGAACTGCTAAGGAGAGTCACTTGGGGCAAATCAGTGAGATGCCAAAAGTCTCGAAGCATCGGCACAGAGGCCGGCCGTCGTCGGGCGTTTGGTAAGGGTGTCAGTCCGATTGGGCCGCCGTGACAAAAACCCCGCAGACCAGGAGCCTACGCAACAGGCCCTGTGTCTCAGTCCTGGAGGCTGCGAAAGCCTGAGGCCAAGGTGTGGGGTGGCGGGGGCCAGTGGCTGCATCTGGGGAGAGCCCACTTCCTGGCCCCGCTGTGACCCCCATGGCCAGAGGCACGATGGAGCTCTCTGGGGTCCTTCATCAGGGCGCCAATCCCAGTGGTGAGGCCACCCTCACGACCCCGCACCGCCTGGCTGGGCAGTAGGGTCCCGGCAGGGGGTCTGGGGGGGCACAGACGCTCAGTCTGTGGCGGTGACTGCGGGCTGTCCTGGCCTCCCCAACCCCAGCGCGGGATGCGTGTGGTGATGCCCAGTCAGCAGGTGCCACACGGCAGGTCGGGAAGCCGGCGCAGGAGGGGGACGCTGGGGAGGGCCCGCGCCCGGCGGTCAGGGGACGCGCGGGGGGGCGGGGGGGCGCGGGGTGGGTTGGCGGCTGGGCTCAGGCCAGCGACGCGCGGTCCCCGCGGGGTGGCCGGCGAGCGGCGGCGGCGGGGCCGGCTCTGGCCGCCAGAGGGCGCGCTGGCTCGCCGAGAGCTCTGCGCCCCGCGCCGCGCCGTGTCGCGCAGGGGCCCGTCCTCCGTGCTGTGAGGCCGTCACGGCGGACAGCGCGTGGGGACGAGCGCGGGGGCTGGGGTGGCCGCGAACGGGGCGCGGGCCGGCGCGGGGCGGGGGGAGGGCAGACGAGGCGCCCCCCCGCCGGGCGTGACAGCGTCTCCTTTCGTCCTCTCCCCGGCCGCGCACGCAGGAGGGACGGCGAATGCCGGGGCCCCTGTCCCCCTCCCTCGGCGAGGCGCCCGGAAAAGCGGTCGCCTGCGGGGGAAGGGGGGCTGCACTGAGGACCTGCGTTTGCATAATTTAGCAGTCGGCGTTAGCAAATTAAGGCCGCTTGGCGTCCCTCCTGGGGAAACGGGCCTGGGACCCCAGCCGGGGTGGCAGGTGCCGACTCCCAGCAACAATGCACCGCTGAGAAGACTTTCCGCTTCCAGGCACCTGTCCCTGCTTGTTCCGCACAGCTGGCACAGGGGAAAGCAGGCCTGGATTAGTGTCCCATTTGACGGACCATGAAACTGTGACCTGTGGAGGGGGTACAGCCACGGAGGGTCCTGTCCTCTGCCTCCCTGGGGTGTGTCCAGCACGTGACCCCAGGAGAAGGGGGGCCTCAGGCGAAACTAACAGCCGAGCCCTGCTCTACCCTTGACCATCGCACTGCGACACGTGACCTGGATTGGACCCAGATTTTAAAGAAAAGTCCAGCTGTGAAAAATGTGGCCGTGTGCTCCCCCTCAGGACGGGCTGCCCGACTGCGGAGTGTGGCCAGCAGATGGCCACCTTGTCCCAGGTCATCAGTGCCAGGGAGGGTCTGGTCCAGGACCGTCCAGCGGGACTTGGCTCCACGCGGGGCTCCAACAGGCAGTTCTCCCCGCGGGTGGCCTGAGGCCGTCAGGCCGCGTGGCTCCTTCCTGCGCCCAGTCCCACTGCCTCCCGCCTCCTGTCACCGCGGAGGCGGCCGACAAACATCACCCACCCCAGTCTCCGCCTCCAGGTGTGCTCCTGGGAGCCCGGGCTGCCTCCCCAACCGTCAAGGACAGTGTCGGGCAATCGGGGACCCTCGATGCTGCCGAAGCAGCTCCCCATGTCCCGGACACAGGCGCAGACACCCACGTCTGGAGACAGGTGTACAGAAACCTGTAAACACCGGGGGCAGAGTGAGAGAAAACAAACAATGGTCCCCAGTCACGAGCCCAGGTGACATGCTCGCAGATGCCCATTATACTCTTTCTTCAACTTACCACAGGTTCGAAATTTTTCAGAGCGAAAGCTGAGAGAAAATGTGAACCGGTGTGCAATTGGGGTGTTGTCCGTGGTCACCTCAGGGCTCCATGTGGGGAGGGTCACGTTCCACGTGCCCTCGTGTGACACGGGCAGGATTCGGCTCTTCACAGGTGATGGGACTTGAGGGCCTCTGTGCCAACGTTACCTGTCAGCCAGAAATTCCTGTTTCTTGTCCTATGGGCCTCACCACAGAGCATCTCAGAACTGGCAAGTGGTGTCCTTCCGCACGACAGCATGGACCGCACAGAAGGCAGTTTCTGTCACCTGATCTCAGGAGTGCCATGTCACTTTGGCTGTATTCTGTGCATTAGAAGGCCAGCTCACACTCGAGGGTGGGGGACGACCCAAGGTCCCGAACACCAGGAGGCAGGGATGGCAGGTGGCGTCCCGGGAGCCTCCTGCCCCGAGCGTCAGTCGTTTCTTATGTTAAAAACTAACGCCCGAGAAAGTCAGCCAGCCCGACGATCGGTTACGGACGCGAAGGGCAGATGTGTCTGAGCCCATGGCGGCGAGTTCGCCGTCTGCTCCTTGCACACACCGTCCGAGCTGGATCGTCTGAGAGGTCACACGTCACAGTGATGAAATAACTCGAGGGTCTGGAGAGGACCCCACTATGACTCGCGTGGCTATTTTTTTTTTTTTGGTTCAAAACCTGCGAATGCTTCTCTGATGCACCACTCGATATGACAGAACCAGGTCAGCAATGGAAGAACAGACTAAGATCTGGAGAGCACTGATTTCCAACAAGAAGTCCTGCCAGTGATCACGTTTCAGTGGAATGAGTAAAGGCTCAGCGGCCTGCGGGCGCCAGATGTCACCAAGTGTAACAAAGCCTGGACGGCGAGGGCATGTTTAGATAAAAGCTGTTTCTTGATCCCAAAAGACGCACAAGTAAAACGGCGCTAACTTTTCGCGCAGACCAGTGGCACCTGCCTCTCTCTTCCTTCTTCCTTTGCTCCTTGATGTCTGCATGACCGTCGAACTCGGGAGCTTCTGCGTTTTGCTGTGTACCCCGGTTGCAACGGCTGCTCATCCGCCCTCACGAAGCCGTGGCCCGTGCACTCTGCACCCCAAAGTTCCGCGTGTTGCGAGGGCCCGCTGCGGGCCTGCTCCTGGTCACTTCTACACACTTTGGAGGTTGAGGTGAGCAAGGGCATCGAAACACGTTTTTATTTCCGGTTCAAGGGTCAAATTCTTAACTGCAAAGTGTCAAATCTGGGATTAGCATGTGGGAATTCCTATGTGGTCTGGAAGGTCATCTCTAAAAGAAAAATCCGTCGCTTTAAAAAAAATTTGTTTCACTTAAGACAGTCCATTATGAAACGTGCACACCAGTCATTAGTTTCTTGGGCTTTTATAGCCATTCAACCCATCACAGACGTATGTGAAAAAGTTACTCAGGACAAGCAAATTCAGGATTTTGAATGTTGTTAGTAGAGATAGATAAGACACGGACAACTGATTTTGCAGGGAGCTAAAAAAGGTACCCCAGGTCAACCTGTCACTTATAACGGCTCCAAACTCAAATCCTCCTCCAAACTCAAGACATACAGCGCACAAACATCGGTTTCCCTCAGACTGAAGACGGGGCACGGAAGCGGAACCCTGACACCCTGCCCGGCGTCGAGCCTGCCGACGGTGCAGTGTCTCGATTAAGAAGGCGCAGTAACCGTCTTGCCAGCTTTGGAGGCGCCAAGAAGTCATGGCAACTGAACTGCAGAACGGCAAAGTGTCACGCGGGTGAAGACGGGAGAGTAAAATGCGCTTTGAAGAAAGCCGTCACGAAATCAGTGAGACCTCCAAACGGAGCGCCAGACACGCTCACGTGGAATGTCGGGGCCGCCGCGGAGCACGTGCCGGCTTCCGAAACTCAGAGTCAGCCGAGGCTGAGAGGCAGCGGGCCACCGGGGAGGGGGCTCGGTCCAGGATGGGGGGCGGGGGGCTCGCGTCTTTTCTCTGGGCTTCGGTCTTCTCCCTAACAACGTTGAACCAGATCGTCTTTTCTGGATCTTAAAAAAAAAAACGAAACAGACCCCCAAACTCAAGGTGCCATCTGATCGGGCCGAGGAGTCTGATCCAAGGCATGTGGAAATAAAGCAGCGCGCAGGACGGAGCAGACGTCATTCTGCAGGAGAGCGGGGCTCGTTGGGCGGAGGCGCTCCTGGGCGCGGGCTCGGCTCGCCGGCCGGCGCGTTCTGGGACCAAGGACACCCCCGCCCCCGGCCGGCCGCGGAAGCAGACACCGGAGGTTCTCCACACACCTGTCGGCCATGTGTGGCGTGACGGAGACTCTCACACGAGGCCTGTTAACACGTCACTTACGGGGCCTTGTCCAGCTCTTCCGTGATGGGAAGTGTGGGAAATCGTGTGCTTTTCGTTAGTTACATTCTCAGGTTGACCCCTCCCCACCCCCCGCTTTGCTCCTGCGCCCGTCGGCCGCCGGGAGGGCCAGGCTTCGGCGGGGCACCTGGAGGCCGGCATCCTGCGCTAAATCCGGGATCGGCTGTCGCAGGTGGACGGTGACGACGCCAGGTGACGATGGTCGGGCTGCACTCGACGCCGCTCCTCCTCGACGCTGTCCCCCACGTTTGCTCCTTCCGGGGCGTGGTCACCGCTGGGCACCACAGCCTCTGTGAAGGCCGTGACGCCTTGCATTACTGCAACTTACGGTGCTCACGTCAGCGGCCTCGAGGGTGAAAGGTGTTGGGTCCACGGTGAGCATCACGCCAGTGGGAACACCCGACTGACCAGTTCCGTCCTCCTCTCTCCCTGGGGTGCACCGCCAAGTGTCTGGCTGAGCCGTGAGTGAGGCGGGAGGCCCGTCTCCAGGTCCCGGAGGGCGTCTGGGACGCGGCTATCCAGGGCTGGCGCGCTGCGGGCCACCTGGGGTGGCTGTGCTCCTGCAGACAGCCTGCTGGGCACCGTGTCCCCAGACCCGTGGAGAGGAGCCTTCGCCGGGTTAAGATTCACCATTATGACCTCTCTCTGCATTCTGCCTCTCTTTTAAAATTCTGAGAAAACGCCCTGTATAAAGACTCCCCCTTTAAGAGATAACTGGGCTCTGCAGCTGTTTGCATTTTCTATTGTGAAAACCAGAAACTATCTCGTCTGTTTCAGCAGCTGTAAAATTTAGGACCAGCTCCATTTTCTGAGCTTTGCTTGCTGATCTACCTGAGCACGTATTTCCACGTTGCTTAAATGTTAAATGTATTGTGCAAAGACCGTATTTTATGGGCCTCTTCATGCCCTTTTATAAGAAAATGGAAGATAAATTTCAAAAATTAAAAAGTTATAGGTGACTATAGATACTGTGCTTAAGCATACCGTGTTATCTCCTACTAGATGTTAAAGAGATTTAACAGCTGTTGTTACAATGGATTTGGTAACTAGATGCTCGTTTTCCTTTCATCGTAGAGAACGAGATCAGTTACTGTTACATCAAGTATTTATTATGTCCTTCGAACGCTGGCTGGCAAGTCACCTGTCACTCTGCAAGGATTCAGCTGAGCTGGCTCGGCTTTGTTAGTTCATGGAGTACGACACTCATGGAGTCTCTCTACCTTCCCAAATTACATTTTAAAGCAAGAAATTATGACAACTTAAAAAAACTAAATCATGAAAATACGGTGTACAGTTTTTCCTATCTCCTGGATATTATATACTTAAAAAAAAAAGTGATATAAGAATCATTTTGAAGGAGAATTATATGTCTATCATTTAAGGTCAGTTTCCACTAATCTGAGAAAACAGATGTAATACTTCAAAGAATGAACAAAATCCAGTGAAACTCAAACTCTCTCATCTCATTGAGAAGTTACTACAAAAAAAATATGGAAAATGAGACTTCATGTTGTTGGAACGGCATGTATCAGTTGTCAATTCATAAATGAATTCCTTTTCCATATACATCTTAAGATCCGAAACTTCAGTGCCGTAAATAACACGACTGAAGAATCGTGTAGCAGTGCCTACTGTAATGTGAGATCTGTGTCGTGATTTAGAACAATACACATCAGGCGGTGAAAAAATTTATTATAAGCCAAACGCAACGACAAAGGGAAACCGAAAGCGATGTGCACATTACCGAGGTCTTCACAATAAATTGCCGCGGGCGCTCCCAGGGGGGCCGCTAATGGCAGCGCTGGGAGGAAGCCGGCGCGTCGGTCTTTGATCGTGATTTAATAAAGTCTGTCCAGTATCAAATAATATCAAAAGTCTAAAAAAACACAATGAGTTTTCATATCATGTTTATAAATTATTGTTTACATACCATAAAAAAAATAAGGTCAAAAGTGCAGTTTAAAAAAAAGTGAAAGTAGTTTTTCTTGGTAAGAACTAGAAAAAACGCCTTGTCCCAGGTAAGGAGCCATCCGAAGGCCTTTGCGGGTTCAGAGGTCTTCCGGCAACCCTCGCGACCCCGGCTGCCCACCACACGCCGCAGGGGGCACCGAGACAGAGGCAGCTCGGCACCCCGTTTGCAAACGCGACGGGAGACCCATCCGGTGAGGAGGATCACCGCGGAGAAACACGCTCACAGGCCCCCCCCCCGGGACAGACTCGACGGCTCCGCGCGCAGAGGTGCGGGACGCGGTGGTCAAGCGGGGCCGGAGGTGGGGAGTTCCGGAGCGTCTCCAGAAGGCTTCCTCTTTCTCAAGTTTTTAGTCAGACTGGCCACGGTAGAGACGTCCCAGAATTATGAAATTTTCTAGCAGAACAGAACTAAGACGAGACAGACTCAGAGGCGATAAAGCATCTACTTCTCACAGAAAACGAAGGATTCAGCGATTAAAAGGCGACGGCGTCGAGACCGGTCGGGAAGCGGCTCCGGGTCTTCGCTGGCGCTGAGCGCGGAGGCTGTGGCACTCGGACAGGCTCCAGAACGCCCCCGCGGACACACGCGCGCGACCCACGTGTGCGAACGCAGGAAACGGCGGAGTGGCCGGCTGACGGGACGAGGGGCGTCAGAGGGAGGAGCGCCGGGGGGGCCGCGTCTCGGCTGCGGGCGGCTTCCTCCTGCCGCCGAAAGGACAGGGGCCCGAGCCCGGCTCGCCACCTCCGCCTCCCGCCGCGGAAGCGGACACCGGTGCCTTGCTCCCCGGACGCCGGGCGAAGATGCCCGCCGGTGACATGGTGACATCGGGGGTTGGGGGGGCGGGGCGGGGGCGAGTTCCTCGGTGGCTGCCACGGAAACCGACCGCCCGAGGCCACACGACCTTGGTCACGGCAGGTGGCCGGGAGGCGAGGGCGCGGCCGTGACAGGGCGGGGGGCTGTCTGAGGACGGCGGGGGTGCCCTGTGGGCCGCGTGGTCGCTCGTGCGCCCCCGCAGGGGACCGTCAGAAGTCGATGGCTATGGAGGCCTGCGCGGGCTCGCCGCGGGCCCTGGCGTACATCTCGCAGGGCCTCTCCTCCATCACCCTGTCCTCCAGCGCCGGCTCGGGGCCCTCGGGCGCCTGCTTGAACGTGTAGCTGCTCTTTTTGAAGGTGCTGTTGAAGGTCTTCATGGGCTGCGGCTGAGCGAAATCGTTGCGGAAGGGGAGGTCCACGGAGCTGAGGTTGGTCCTGCTCGGCTTGACGCTGGCGGCCTGCGAGCCGCAGTGGTGGTCGTGGACGCACCGCGAGGTGGCCGATGCGCGGCGCATCTGCTGGTAGCTGTCCAGCTCCTCCGACAGGTCGGCCAGGTCCGCGGACACCTCCTTGTCCCTCAGCGAGAACAGCTCGTAGTGAGGCGGGTCGAACACCTCCTGAAACCCGGTTTTGTTGAAGGCGCTTTTGCAGGCCACCACCTTTTTCCGCGGCTGCTTCACCTGCACCAGGACGGAAATGACGAGGAGGACCAGGACCACCCCCGAGGTGATGCCGATGACCGTTCCGTGCGTTCTGGTGATCTGTTCAAACAGTCCTGCTTTCTTCTTCTCTGCAGAAAGAGAAGGAGAGACGCTGAGGCTTTCGGAATTCACCGGTGGGTCCCGTCGCGGACTGTGAGGCGTTTGTCGGGTAAAGCGCACCACAGATAGCACAATTTAAAATCGGGTTTTAAAATGAAAAATATAATAATCCCATTATGATTTCTGGTTAAACTAACCAATCCTAACCTAGCTAAATAGCTTACGAGACAGAGGACCTGGTTCTTTACTTAGGAGGCACTCGATTTGCATACAACTTGCCTATCAACTTCAGCATGTGGATACAGAAAATGCCAAAATGAACACTGTGGTTCCACCCTGCCGGGCTCTGGGCCACGGTGGGCCTGGGTCTATCCCACGGCATTTCTGCTGATGGCCACCGCTTGGGCATGCTGCCATGGCCCACTGGCTTCGAACTGATGACCTGGAGATACTCCAAGTCAAGTACTTAAGCCAGCCACACCAGGCGACGTTGACTTCATGATAAGAGGTCTATCGAACCCTTGGAGAGTCGTCAGAGGGAGACGAACTCTAGCACCAAGACGATGACCTGACCGTCACCACAGCCTTATTTATCTTTGTGGGAGTGTACGCCGGTAATGAAATGCAGGGCGTTTTACGAAATGAAAAAAAAAAGCAGTTCTCACACTGAGAATGCTTTATATTGGAGCCCGTCAGCTGATTTTTATGAAATAGTATTTCCATGTAATTAAAAAGTAACAATATTCTAGGTCTCTTTCTAAATTATTCTGAGTACAAAGTATCCTTATAACACAAACGACTAAGAAAATAAGGGCAAGAAATGTTACAACAAACACCTGAACCACTTAAGGTAAAAACAGTTTAAAAAACCCCAGCCGAAGACCTATTTTCCTTTGCCTTGGCCACATCCAGAGGTCTGGGATCCAGGGAAGGGAACGTTCCGGTGACGCGTCTCCATGCCGGCCGTGCAGCTGCTGAAGCGCGGGCAGGAGGAAGGCCGTTGTCGGCCCGTGCCGCCCCGGCCGCCGCCGCGGGGACTCACCTCTGCAGTGGTTCTCGTCCCAGGGGTACGCGCAGTTCTGAACCCCGTTGCAGACCAAGGAGTTGTTGATGCACATGCTGCTGTGGCAGAAGAAGGTGCCGCCCGTGCAGGGAGCTGCGGGAGGAGAGGAAACCGCGTTGCCGAGGACGGAGGCGCGTGGACGGCGAGTCCGCCCACTGCGGTGACGTCGGCGCTGACCCCCGAGGCCCCCCCACGAACGCGGGCCGTGCGAGCCATGCGGACGGTAAGACAGAGGCCGGCATTCGGACGCGGTGCCCCCAGCTGGGCACCCAAAGTTTGTCTTTAACGTCATGACAGAGAATGCGCACGGAAAAACGTTTCCCCAGGTCCTTACAGAGCTCGGGCACGGCCTGGCCGAGCTCCCTCGGGATGCTGCAGGGCGGGCGGGCCAGGCCGCGGCGACGCCGAACCCCTGCGCCCGGCTGGGGGCGCCTAGCGGGGCGGACGCTGGGGCCGGCGCGGCAGGGGCCCAGCGATGAGACCGCCACGCGGTCCAGCAGCCGCCCCCAGAGGACGGACAGCAGGGGCTCAGACGCGCGCCCCCGGCGTGCGCAGCGGCGTCCTCGGGGCCGGCGGGCGGCGACCGCCCCGGTGTGCCGACTGGGGGCACGGCCACAGTGCAGCGCGTGCCGACGACGGAGCATCGGACTGAGAACTCACCGCGCAACCCTGATCCACACGCCACGTCGCCAGGGACCCTGAGGCGCTGCGCCCAGTGAGGCACGCGGAGGTGCCGGAGGGCGCCGGCCGCCGGCCACTTATGCGGGCACCTGGGGAGTGAGGCTCGGAGACAGACGCAGCACAGGGGTGACCAGGCCGCGGGTCGGTGTCTCGCGAGGACAGAGCCTCCGTCTGGGCCCATGAGAATGTTCCGGAGACGGACGCCTGGTGCGATGGTTATTACTTGGATCTTACAAGTGAAAAAGGGAAAAACACCCCATTCTTTGGAATTTCAAAATAAATTTTAAAACAAGGACATGCACAGTGCACGCCACGTAGCCTTGTACTTTGCGTGAGCGGGTCCTCTGGCTGACACGCCCCCTCCACCCCCCGCCTGGCCACCCCCTGCTCCTCCCCCGAGACCCTCACGACGCTGCCCGCTCTGCCAACACCGCATCACGTTACATGTTGAATCCTAATTTAACCTATTTTATCCAGTTCACAAACAGCGGTCCGGAAAAGAGAAGCTGGTTTCGAGACAGGCTGAGTGGGGTTATAAATAGCACAGTGGCTTCTAGGTATCCTGATTGTTCTGAGCCAGGTATCATTAGCTCTTGAAGTTTATCCACAGCACATTATGTGACTGCGTTTTGATGGCTCTTTATAGCTTCAAAAGTGGTAAAAAAAAAAAAAAAAGAAGAAGAAAAAAAAAAAGGCAGGTTTTCTGCTCAGTGTTCCCCGGTGAGTAGCGGGTGGGAAGTACCCTCCGTCCCACAAGTGTTTTACAACGGCTCTCCACGTCATTTAAAGCAATTAGAAAACAGCACTGTTTTCTGGAAATACATTTTATCTGTCATTACAAACGCACTAAGCTTTGTGGACGGTCAGAGGAGAAGCGCAGCCGCTTGCAGTGTGGCTCGAAGTATCAGTTCTTCACGTGGGAGGCTGACAACGTGCATCGGTTCAAAGCTATGGAAAGGGACAAAGAGGGGAGCAAAAACGAGGCCAGTTATGAACTATTCTCGCCTTGCGGCCTGAGGACCGAGTACGTCCGCCTTCGACGTCCTGCCTGGTCACAGTGTGTGTGCGTGTGTGCGTGTGCGCATGCGTGTGAATTCCAGCTTCAGCTCTGATGGGGGTGGCAGGGTAGCTGAAAGATGGCTCTGTCCCTCAGCTGAGCCTGCAGGCCCCATGTCACGGAAAACCATGCTACGCATCGATTCTAACGAAACACCTGCTGCCGCGTTCACAGCTCTGGGCCTAGAATTTCCTGAAACGACGCCCTGTCTTGAAGGGTGAGGCAGCCCCGGGGCCGGCGCTGGCGGAGACGTCAGGCTCGACTGGTCGGTCTTCTGTTTCCTGCGCTCTCGCCAAGTTGCGCTGTTTCAGCCACGGCTGCCACCTACGACGGGCAGGCACGAAGCGCCGGTCCTGCAGGGCTAGTCCACTTACGTGACCCTCTCCCGAAATGCCCTTGCGGCCGGGGGTGGGTTCCCGGCAGCTGCAAACCACGAGCAGCTTGGAGAAGAACAAAAGTAGTTTAACAATCTGTGACCGCTCTGCGGCGACCTCGCCACGGAGCCTGAGCGCGAGGAGCCGCCGGGAACGTGGTCTCTGGCAAAGACCACGGCGGCGCCCGCAAGGGGCTCGGGATGCCGCGTAGTGGCAGGTGCCGAGGCCGTGGCTGGGCTTGGGGGCGCTGTCCCTGGTTCTGAAAGTTCTGCGGGCAAAGCGCTGTCGGACTGTGTCGCGCACTGCAGAGCGGTCGCTGGAGGTGGGAAAGGTCACGGCGAGGCTGACCTCACCGCCGCCGAGTTTCTGGGACCTGCCGCCGAGGCCCCGGCCTCAGCCCGCACCGCCCTGGCCAGGCCGCAGCGGCGGCGGCGGGGCCAGACCCACGCCAGTGGGAAGGCCGCGGCTCGCTGAGGCCCAGGCGATGGGTGGTGTCTTTTAGCGAGAAAATACTTTCAAATTAGGGTGTGCACGTGGTGTTGTTCTAACACTACTGCACACTTAATCGGCTGCAGCATAGTGTGAACGTAACTGTCACATGTCACAGGCGACCGAACGACGTGCGACTCTCTTCATTCGTGGGGGTGGCCCGGCACGAAACCCGTGAAGCCTCCGAGGTGTGTCCGTAAAACACCGTTCACGAGGTCACTAACACTCCTGAGTTCACGCCAAGTCCCCGAAACCTGCGAGGTGGTTTTATAATCACGACACGTTTCGGTTTACACTGGTCACACGGTCCGTGCCAACAGCCCCGTGCGGCTGACGGACACCAGGCTGGGAAGCGCGGGTGCAGATGCCGGTGACCGATCCACGGAAAACAGTGAGCGGCCACGGGGCTTCTCGCCAACCACATTTCTGTATCAGGCATTGATGTGCAGTCATCCGAAACAGTGAAAGCCTGGGCTTAGTTGTTTTTTTTATTTTCCAAGTCTGGCTAGTTCTCAAAAAACAAAAACAAAAACAAAAACACACTGAGCTTATATCCGTGAGGCAACCAGAGGGAGAGTTTACTCACGGAAAATCCCCATTTTCCAGGTTGGCCAGACCCCAAACCGCAGGCCTCTTCGACTCATTCTCTGGTGCTCTTCCTTCTTGCTGAGTCACCTCGTCTTTCTGATGCTGCGTCCGCAGCCCTCGAACTCCCCGTGTCACGGCCCCGGTCCCAGCCTTGCCGGCGCGGTGACCTCCGGGCCGGCCTCCGCGCCCCAACACAGCGCTGGCCACGTCGCTCTGTAGCGCAGAACCCTGCACGACGCCCCAGCGCCTGTGACAAAGTCTAAATCCAGCCTGTAACGGAGAGGCCTGTCAACTGGAGCCGTACCTGCCTTTCCCGCCTTGTCTCTGCGCCCCCTTTCCTCCCGCTACTTGTGCCCCAAATGAGCTCCGGTCCATGCCTCTGCTCGTCATAAAAACCTCGGTGAACATGTCTACCTTCTAGAATCTTCTCACCCGCAGGGACACACACAAAGCGCCTCCCCTCCAGGACCACCTGGGTCGTCACTATTACTGCCCGCTAGAAGTCACAGATATTTAATTTCCAAAAAAGCACTATTTTCTGTCCCAAACGGTCTTTGTCTCAGGCAAGCCTGTATCTGCCTCATTTGGATATAGTCACTTACATAAGTGACTATGAGATCCTTTAAGGCGGGAACCATTTCACCCAATTTTGTATCTTCACAGCAAACACAGCACTTCGTGTGATAAATGCTAATAGGAACTGTAAGGCAGGAAGGCTGTCGGGCTACATCAGCTTCCTGACCCAAGGGACCACCCAGCATCTCCCAAGGTCCTTTACGATGATGAATAAAGAGTTCAGATATGATAAATCCTGTACATACGTGGTCACCACCACCACGACTTAATCACACGGTTGGCAGCGGCGTGAGGACAGACACAGAGACCCCTGGACTGGGACAGAAGTCCCCAAGTAAACCCTCACATGTGTAGGCCGCTGACTCTGGATGAGGGTGCCAAGCCCAGTCAGCGGGTGAGGACTGTCATTTTGACAAAAGGTCCTGGGAAAACTGGACATCCACAAGCAGAAGAATGAAGCTGGACCCGTATTAAAAAAATAACTTGAAATGGGTCAGAGACCTGAACGTAAGAGCTAAAACCGTAAAACCCTCAGAAGAAAACACAGGACGCAAAGCTTCGTGACATTGCCATGATTTCTCGAACATGCCACCTAAAGCAAGACAAAGACACAAAAGTGCCTTATGCGTAAACCAGGACACGACAGACACATACACTGGGTAATTGGGGCCGGGTTTCTCCCCGTGAGATCAGGCCAAACACAGGCGGAGCCTGTTCACAGGGCCACGGAGGTGACAGAGTGACTACAGACACCGTGAGTGGCTCGCCGCAACGGGGCAGCTCGGCGAGGGCCCCGCGGCCGACGCCGGGACTCCGCGCCGCAGAACAGTGGTCGCACCGCGGAATGATGTAATCCACGTGAATAAAACGAGCATGGTAATGGGACAAAGCAGACAGCCGTGAGCTCGTGCTGGTACGGATAACTGAACAGACAGGCGAGGGACGAAGGACGAGCTCTCGCTCGCAGGTCGAGACGTGCGGAGGGAAAGACGGCAACGGATACGCCCTGCGGACGGTCGCCGCGGCGACAACCGTCACGGGCCCGAGCCACTCACGGAGGCGAAAACTAGTCAGCCCAAGGGCACCTGCACAGTCTCGAAGGGACCCGTTAATCAGAAAGGAACAAAGGCGTGACTTCACGGTGGAGACCCCCGGCGATGGCCCCGCTGGCCCCCGGGTGCCCTCCCTCCTGCGCGGGGCGCCGAGGGGCCCCGGCCGAGGACCTGCTCGCTCCACACAGAAACGCAGCGCCCCCGTGAAGTCCGCGAGGACGTGCCAGACCACCCGAAACCGACGGACGTTCTACCAAACGACCGGCCAGCTCTGAGGCCTTGCCGCGCACAGGGAGTGCCACACGTGGAGGCGGCGTGACAAGCAGATGCGTGTGGCCCCGTGACATGGGACACGTGACTGAGGTCTCCAGGTCGGTTAACCACACCGCATCTGTACGGTTTTTACAACTTTCTGGAAGCTTAAATTATTTAAAAATAAAAAGTCCAACAAAACAAAACAAAACAAAACAGACCAATCTAGAGGTCTGGCGACCGTGGTTTAGTGGACTCGTAACTATTCATCGAGCTCGATTCCTGCGAGCGACGATTATCTTTAAGTCTGCAGCCCCGAGAAGGCTCCGCTCCCCGTGGTCCCCTCCCCCGCGCACACCTCGGTGAGAGGCGGTGCTGCGCTTTATGCGTTAACGTGGAGTGTTTCACCCGGGACAGCCAGCTCCTCGGGAAGAGGGCCTCGGGCCTAGTTATTTTCCACCCTGTGACCCGCGGTCTTGTCAGAAGCCAGCGCTCAACGATTGTACCCAGCGGGAGCACCGCGCGCGAGACCCGGGCGCGGCAGGAGGGTTTGCTTACGCTCCACGAAGGACGTGAACAGCATCCTGAACCTGCTCAGCCGGCTGCCTTCGTCAGCCCACATCCGGATGACCCCCACCCCGGTTTTCAGTGTCACGTCGTTGGCCACCGTGCTGCAGAACTTGGCCTTCAGGTTCTCGATAGAGCTGCTTCCGTCGTACACGGCGACGAAGTTTCTCTTGCATTCGTTGGAGTGCTCCATCTGGTAATCCAGGAACCTCAGGTAGATCTGCAACGTCGAACACAAGACAAACGCGGCTTTTAAAGAGACGCGGGGATGTGCGGTTTCCGGTTCTATCGCCCGGCAACGCGGCAGACCGAACCGGGTTATGACGGCCGACAGGACAACGGGACAGACAGGAGGCCGGTGCCCCGGTCGTAACAGAACCGGGACCACGGGGCTGCTTCTCCGGTCGCCCCCCTGAGGGGACCGAGCACGGAGGAGCCCGAACTCTGCGTTTCGTCTCTGAAGAGAAGAAACGTCTTGCTCTACGAGGCGTCACCATCGTGTGTATTTTCCTTATTACAAAAGCAATCTCCCGGTCCGGACACACGGGGCAAATAAAGTGCGCACTCCTAATTTTATTACTCTCAGAGTCATCGCGATTAACCGGCGAGCTCCTTTTCAGTTTTTCCTCCGCATTTGCAAGCCTAAGCTCGCCTGTACGGTGCGCGCGGCCGCGGCCCCGCCACGCTGTCTTCATCGTGCAGGCGGCTCGTCACCCCCAGACGGCCGTCGCGTGCTCGCCCACGGTCCCGCCCCTGCACGCGCACCTGCGCGGCGTTAAGATCTCACCCCACGGAGAATTCCGGCCGTCTCGGGACCGCCCCGCGGGCCCCGGGGCCCGTGCGTTCTCCATCTCGTTTTCTCGGCGCCACCCTCGGTCGGCCGCTTTCCCCCTGCGCCTCGCTCTCCCACGGGGCCCGCGCGGCGAGTGTTTTTCTCGAATCTTCAGATGTCGTGCTTTTCATTTTTAGCTCCAGCGTTCCTACTGGTTCTTTTTTGTAGTTTCTGGTTCTCCGCCGAGACGCGCCGCAGCCATTTCAGGACCACCCCCCTCTCCCGCCCACCTGCGCCGCGCTGTGCGCGGCAGACGCCAAGCTTCCGTCCGCGTGCACTTGCGTTTCCACATGCTTCACTCGGGTTCACACCTGCACACTGTCCAACTACCACACCTTTCGCTGGGAGAGCGAGCATCTTCGCTTCGTCTTTATTTGAAGTTGTCAGGTTCTCCTGGACCCATCGGCGTCCGTGTGCATTTTGGAATCAGCTCGCCAAGCTCCCCAGGAAGGGTTCCGGCCCACTGCCCACGAAGCGGGAACTGAGATAAAGCGAGCATTGCCGACTTTTTGGTTTACCGCTGCATGCAAAAGTTATGTTTGTACCATACTGTCATCTATCAAGTGTGTGAGAGAATTATGTCTATATGCACAATGTACATACCTTAATTAAAAAATGCTTCACTGCTAAAAAATGCTAACCATCTGAGGTCGTAACTCTTTGCAGGTGGAGGCTCTGCCTCGACGTTGTTACTATATTAGTTGCATCCCACACGTTTTGAGATGTGGTACTTTGTTTTATCGAGTTTTAAATATGTTTGTTTTCCAACCTGATTTCTTCTCTGACCTAGCGATCATTAAGTGGCGTACTATTAAATTTCCAAACGTACGGTGCTTTAAAGTTATCTGCGGTTGCCGGTTCCCGCTTTAATCGCATTTTCTCAGAGGGTGCTCCGCCTGAGATAAGAACATGTTCGAGAACTGACGGAAAACCTGTGCGAGAGGAGCACGTTTTCTCGCCTCCCGTTTCCCCGTCCGAGGCTCTGTGCGGGGGATCCCGCAAGGGCGACGTGCGCCCCGGGCCCTTCCGCGTCGGTCTCGCGTGGCTGCGACGCCGCCTCCGCCGGCCCCCACGCCTGACGGCATCTGCACCATCGACTCGGTGTTCCGTTCACTGCTCTAGTTTACGGTTCTCCGTCTTCATTTCTACTCCGCAAGAATCACCTCCTTTCTATCTCATCCGTCATGTTGCTATAACTGTTAACTGGGTAACTCAGTTGAAAGTACGAATTAAAAGCAAAAGGCAGAAGCAGCGAGCGCCCGGTCCGATCTGTCAGTTATTTAAAACATCCTTCCCCGCGGGCCTGTCCGCCGGGAGCTCGGCCACGGGCAGAGATGGCACGGCCAGCACGGAACCGCGACGCAGCGTGCTGGCGTTTGGGGTTGGACGTCGCCGTGACCAAGATGCTCTGACTCCTCGTGACCCATTTTTCCTCGTCACAAAAACATTTTCATCCATTTGCGGTCATACTGATCAACATCTGCACTCTTCAATTAGGAATCTGCGGATTTTAAGAATCTTAAAATTCTCAAAAGAAGAGTCGTGGTAAACCGTACACTGTAGCCTGTTTAACCATCACGACGCTGAGATCTTGGGAGGCGACTAACGTGAATGCAGTGAGAGAAATTTAAGAAGCGGTGACGGCAGCTTACGCGATCAGTTAAGTACGGGCGTAAAGCAAAACGCCACGTCTACCAAGCACGTCTCACATTCTTCGCCGAAGGGGCGCGACGCGGCGTTATCTGTACCTTAGCTTTCGGAGTAGCTCTGATCGTCCAAATGCAGTCGACGGCTTGGCCGGGCTTCGTTTTTTCTTCCTGCTCCACCTGACTGGAGCGTACTATCCCATCGGCTCCCGAGAGCTCGAACTGGCAATCTGGAGAGAATGGATGAAATGCGTTCAGAGGCAGAGAAGACCGACCGAAAACGCCACGAGGAAAACAGGTAATATACTAAACCTGGGATGGGATTTAAAATACCTCCTAGGTACGTAAAGTCTGGATCTGCAACAGAAAAAAGAAGACAGTCATCGGCATTGTGCGGTATCTTGGCGTCCCTTCGCGACCTCGCGTCTTAGGTCTGATGCTACGTTTACTAACGAGACTCAACGCTTCCACGGGCGTGGCCTGCAGGCCGCCGGTTCCCGACGAGCACGTGCAGGTGCTCGCCCACAGGATCCGGGGTTTCAAAATGATCGCGTTTACGTGTGTGCTCCCGGCGTGCATTAATAACTCAGTTATGCTACCTGGAAACTCAGGACTCTGCCAAAGCAGCAGCTAGTCCACTGAGGGACGGAGGGGTTAGCAAAATGTGGGGGGCACGCCACGAAGGGGCCTCATTCAGCCTTAGGAAGGGATGAAATCCTAACATCCGCTACGGCAGGGACGGCCCTGAGACACGCGAAGTGAGGCAAGCCAGGCCCCGCTCTTCCGAAATGACGAGGACAGTCAGGTTCAGAGACAGCGAGGACCAGGGCTGGACGGGCGGGAACGAGGGGCTAGAGCTCAACGGGCGGAGCTCCCGTCGGGACAGCCGGAACGCGCTGGAGGTGAAGGTCGCACCACACTGTGAGCGTACTTAATGCCACTTAAGAGGGGTTAAGACGATGAATGTTATGTCGCACGACATTTGCCCCACGCGCGCAGAAGACGGCAGCAGCCCGTGAGGCGGGGGAGGAAGACGAGGTGATACACAGACTCTCCTGCCCCGGGAGTCAGTTCACAGAAGACTGAGAACCAACAGTTTACAGCAAGATAACCGACTTCATTAAACTGGGCGGTGTTTGATTTTTAGGAACTAAATGAATTAATGGAAGTCAAAGGTACTTTACTGTCAAAAAGATACGTTACAAAAGCTTATACATGAACCAGACCTTTGCAAACGAGTTTAGATTACCTGAAAGAAAAAAACAGACATTAAAAACAACGCCCTGAACGATTTGAATAATGTTTTTAAATATGAAAAAACAAAGTCAGGCAACTTCATATGTAAAGGTTCTTATTCTAAACAGAATAAGAATTAGCTCTATTAGCTGTACCATGAAAGCAACTTGATCTGGCTTACAGTTAAACTACAGACAAATTATAGTAAAATAAAATGCTTAGGATCCCTAGATCGTATTACATTTGCATTTTCTAGAACTTCAGAGTTGCTATATACATCATGTTTAATATTATGCCAATGAAGAGTCATGCCAGGAGGATTACGTAATATTCCGTTTTGTAAATGAGGGAACTGAGTTGGAGAGACTGTATTTTCTTAGATGATATAACAGCAAAGCCAGGGCTGGATTTGAATTCTCTAGACAGTTTTTCTTACTTTAATGTAGGTGAGGATTCCACAATTTTAGCACTAAAAGAAATGTCAAAACAAACAGGCAGTGCAGGATTAGCTGACTTATGGCTGTGTTCAGTTATTTAAAATCAAATTTACAAATTGTTTAGGAACTGGTAAATCTGGAAAAAACCTATTAATGATGATGAGAAATTAGCATTTTTTTAAATGGAATTCTCTAAGCTGCTGGTGATGCTGGTTGAGGCGGAGGCTCTTAATGGATTGCTACTTTCTGTAAGTCACAGATAATTCTGGAAGTTTTAATGCAGTAATGGCAGCGTCCTAGAGTCTTTGCCTACATATGAAGAAATTCTGACTCATCTGTCAGAGAGCTCCTGTGACTTTTGCTCCAATGCCATTTAAGATTTAAATTTCTCCACAGAGATCTCAAGTATAATTAATTGCCCCCCTAGCTGGGTTCAGTTCACTAAGTTAAAGAATTGTCTCTGAGACGTTTTCTGAATTAAGCTAAAAATCACCTCCCTAATTTTTTTCAATATGTAATTTAATAAGCATAATATAATATCTGGAATTGAAAACAATTTTAACAAGAATTGAGCACCCAATTATATACAATAAACTGCATTATAATAGGTTTTAGTCTTATTAAAGAGACATTTTAGACTAGCAATTTCTTTTCCTTTTGTGGCAATTTGGTATATATAGGCCCTATTTGGACTTTCAAATTAAGGTTTTTTTAGACACCTGGTTGTAATTTTTTAAAATTTATTTTTACTGTAGTAAAATATATATAACATAACATTTACCCTTTTAAACATTTCTCAGTGTACTGTTCAGTGGCATTTAGTACGTTTCACAATGTTGTGCAAACATCACCATCATCCATTCACACAAAAATCAAAAATAAATTTCAGTATGATCCATTCACCAGTGGTGTTCCTTGGTTATTTACCCAGATGAGTTTAAAATTTCTCCACACAAAAATGTGCATATGGATGTTCATAGCAGGTTTATTCATAATGGCTAAACCTCGGAAGCAGCCAAGACGCTCTTCGATAGAACGGATACGCAAACCGAGGTACATCCAGACAATGGAATGTTATTTAGTGTTAAAAAGAAATGAGTTCCGAGCCACAGAAAAACATGGAGGAACCTTAAATGCGTATTAGCGAGGGAAAGCAGCCGCTCTGAAAAGGCTGCATACTGTATGCTTCCAACCCTGGGACATTCTGGAAAAGGCAGAACTACGGAGACAGTTGAAAGGTCAGCGGCCGCCGGGGGCTGGGGCGGGAGGGGTGACCGGGCGAGCACACACGGCTTTTAGGGCGCTCGAAACACTGTGATGACATCGCGATGGAGTCATGTCGTTCCAGGTCTGTCCAAACCCGTGGAAATGTACGATGCCAAGAGTGAACCCCAACGCACGCTGCGGACTCTGGGTGATCGTGCTGTGCCGACAGAGTTATCGATAGGAACCAATGGGCCGCCTGGCGGGGGGGGGGGAGGGGCACGTTGATTTGGAGGCGGCTGTGTGTGGTGCGGGGAAGGGGTGCATGGGAACTGTACTTTCTGCTCGGTTTTGCTGTGAACCTAAAACTATTCCAAAAAATAGTCTATCAGGTAAGTTTCACTTTTTGAAAACGTTATCCTTTTGGCACTGAGAAGATAAATACTGAAGCAACACTTAAAAATTCCCATAATGTGTTTAGTGACAGGGGAAAAAAGGGCGACCTTGTTCAGGCAAAAAGCAGGCAATAAAGCAGGTAATATACCTGTATGTACAAGATGCTCACAGGTAAAACAAACAAAATACAGAAAAACATCTGAGGGGGTGAACGCCAAATTCTCCATGATGGTTTTTTATATATAGGGTGGTTAAGATTATGGATGTTTTTTCATTTAGATGTTTTAATTCTTTTCAATTAATACATTTCTTGCATGAAAAAAATAAAAGCAAAAGAACTGTAAACTGTTACACTAAGTTGCTTTTTCATTGTTAGTTTGTAACTCTTTGAAGACAGGAATGATACCTTGTGTGTCTTGAGTTTCCATTTCTTAAAGGGTCAATGTGACTGAATGATCCCTTTTCCAGCCTTAAGATTCTACAATCAGAGCGAGGCCCAACCACGGAACAAGACAATTTCGTTACCTGGAATAAATGAGTATTTTGCTCGAAATCCCAGTCCTTCAAGCTCTTCATCAGAACTGAACTTCACCCACATGAACCTCCCCGTCGATCTAATCAACGGGGGGCTCTTCACGCCGCAGAAGCGATCTATGAGTGGCGAGAAGCCGAACGGCCCGTCGCGAACTTCCAGGTGGTCGAAGCGACATTCGAACGACGGCTCTATGTAAAAGTGCTCGTCGAAGGTCAACTCTACCCTCTGACGTGGAGCGGCTAGAAGGTAAGAAGAGGGAGCAGATGAGGGCGGGGCCGGCCAGCCGAGGCCTGGCGCTGCGTGATGGGCGCCACGGTCAGGTTCACGAGGGGCGTCGCGGGTCACCAAGCAACGACGACGGCGCTGCTCTGCGGCCCGGCGTGATCTTTCCCTTCCGCCCGGGCTACTTATCGGATTAGTCCGCTGGACTTCACGGGTCACTGCGGGAGGCGGGAAGCTAACGCTTGGTTCACGAGACACGGTGCATCTCACGAGAGGAACAGCCAGGGCGGCTGCGGACCCGCATCCTCCCGCGGGCCCGTGAGGGATGCCGGCGTCCGCGTCTCCAGAGAGGCCTCCCGCCTCCCGCCGCGTCTCGCTGAATCGCGCCTTAGGAGATTCAGAACCCCTGCGTTATTTCGACTACTGCACCTTGTTAATGTGCTCAGTATTCCAAGATATTTATTTATCATCACCAGAGTCTAATTCAAATACGCGTTTAATCCTGTTCAAATGGGTTAAAACAGGGAACTTTACCAATGCATTCAGTTCCTATAATTAAGTAAAAATTCATTCGGTAGGAGACAGAAATGGGTCAAATACCTTCCAAAATGTAGACGCACTCCTTGTTGGGCGGGTACGAGTCAGGGTAATTAGGCGAAGCGAAATGTCCCCCATTGCTGGTTCGAACCCAGATGCCACACTGGGTCGTGGGCACGTGCCTGATTCCGATGTTTTGTCCATCTGAGGAAACAGCATTTCAAACGTCCATTACGACAGCAGAGAACAGCATTCTCTTCCCCAACTCCCCAAAGAACTGCCCACTCTGCTACACACACACACGCCCACACACACGCGCGCACACACACGCTCACACACACATGCTCACACACGCACACACACGCACACACGCGCGCGCACACGCACACATGCGCGCGCACACGCACACGTTCACACACGCGCGCGCACACGCACACACACGCACACACACACACACTTGTGAGAACCACCGCCAAGTGCAGCGTGACGGACTGAAGCCGGAGTGGAAGAAGGTGGCGGTGGAGGCCGCGATTCGGGGGGCGCTGCCGCCGGGGGACGAGCCCGCCACGCCGATGGGCAGGGACGGGAGACGCTCGGCCGTCGCGGGGGCCAAACCGAGGGGGAGAATCGGGTACGCCAGGAAAGCCCCGTGGAACTCTGCCGGGGCGTAAACGAACGGGGTCCCGGCAGCTTGTCACGGCGACGGCCTCTCTCTTGGTTCACGAGTCAAGCCAAGACTCACGGATCGCACGGGCGTTTCCCCGAGCGACCGTGGCCCTGACGCGCCTCGCTGTGCTCCTCCCTCGGGACCTGCTTCGACAGCAGCAGGCGAGCTTTTCTGAAGGACGCAGAGGCAGGCGGTAGGGGCGACGGCGACAGCCAGCGGCACCAGGAGGCGGGGTGACGGCGGGAATGGGGGTGCCGAGGAGGCGAGTCTTGCCTACAGACCTCCTTAGAGCCGATTCCGGCGCCAAGGCCCGCCCTGCCCCACCGAGCTTCCTGGCCGCGGCTGCCACTGTGCTGGAAACGAGACTCTTCCCTCGCAGAAGGGAAAGTGGGTGCCAGGCACAGCCAGGGGTGCAGACGCCGACCCGAGAGCAGGGAGACTGGGTGGCACTGACGAACCCCACGACGACCCCGCCCCCCGCAACTCCCCCGAGGTCTCCTGGTCACATGGGGGGGGGTCTCTCGGCAGGAAGCGGAGAGCTGCTCTGGGGAATCTAGTGAGCCCGAAGAAGAAGACCCAACAGTGCGGACAAGGGGGTTTGCCTGTGTCGGGCCCCTGGGCAGTGGGGCCACAGCCGGCAGCCCCCCCGACTCGCAGACGGCGAGTGGCCAGAGGTGAGTGTCCCCCTTCTGAACACAAGCAGACATCCAGAGGTCTCCAGACATCTGAGGAAAGCCTCTGCTATGAACGAAAGATGAAAAACGAATCAGAAAGAGCACCCGAGGAATCAGAATTACGTAAGAAAAATATATTTTAAAAACACCGGTAATGGCCACGCTAAACAAAACCATCGTTTCATCTCCTCAGAGAAAAAGAGAGTCTACCCACAAAATAGGAACATGGGTACAAGGACACTTAGAAACTGTACCAAGGAAAAAGGAAAGCTTCTAAAAATAGAAATGAAACACGGAGTGGAGAGTCGAGAGCAGAGCTTTGCAGACCAAGGCCCGAGCACGGGCTGAGCGGCCCGCGGCCGGCCACCCGCGAATCTGCAGGACGCCCACGGGCAGTCGCCCACGCCGCCCTCTGCTGCGAGGGGGGAGGAGGAGGAAACGGGAGAGGAGAGTTTCCCAGCTGAAAGGCGAGCTTTTCACATTGCGACGGCTCAGCGGAAACCCTACTGTGAGTCCTGAACACGGACGGAACCGGAATCGGGATGTCGCCGTCCCCAACGGGGTGGCGCAGATGGCAGGTCCAGGGACAGTCGCACGCAGCTGGGGTGGAGGGTGCGCGGGCTGAATCCTCACCTCCCACGGCGGGAGAGCCTCGCGCACACTTACATCCTAGGTGACTCAGCGGTGTCAGGAAGCGAGTTAGTTAGCACCATGTGGGGACACAGACCCCCGGCTGGGGGCGGGGTCGGCAGGACGGGGGCCTGAGTTTCCCTGACTTTTCAGAGTGCCTGGACTTCTGTCCCGTGGACGTATAACTCTGATGGAGATGAAAGACAGATCCAGCTCTGTAAGAAACGTGCTGAAGTCCGACATGAAAATCTGGTTCAAAAGTCATACTAGCAGATCTGCTGTCACAAACAGGGACAATTGGGCAGGTCCAGGGGGCGCCGAATGAGATGCTGATGGAGACGTTTCATTTGTCTACACTGGCAAAATGGATTTTTATTGTTGCTTCGTGATAAAGCATCAACCTCGTTTAATTTTTGGACAAAATCCATGGGGTGTGTGTGTGTTTGTGTGTGCGTGTGTGTTAGCAGCTACTCGTGCTGCCAATTTTTAAAATGCTTTGGGGCAGGACTTTACATCAACGACTGACTCGCGTTAACCGCTGCTGAACCCAGTTACGTCGAGGCCGACAGGGAGACAGGAAGCCTTAGGTCACTAAGCAGCCCAGAGGGATTGCGGGAACAGTCCCCCGAAGTCGTAACCCTTTCAAATAAGCCGTCCCTACCCTGCGCACGCGGCGCGGCTCACCTTGGGTCTTCTGGGCCACGGCGATCCCTTCCACGACCAGCACCGTTACCAACAGCACTAGAGAAATAACAGAAAAGAGACGTTAAAACACTGAATCCACGTCTCGCTAAGTTTACCAGGACAATCAGATGACCAAAATAGATGAATCGGACCACTCGGTGTTGCTAACGGTCACTCTATGGACGTTCAAGGGTTAAACGTTACATGCGGATGAACTATTCGACGCCTGGGTCGACCCAACAAAACACACCACTGACGTCGCCGGTAAACACGCTCGTTTGCACAGCCCTAATGGTACCCGGCACTTACAGCATCTTTTCGGTTTAAGATGGACTAAGGGACACCTTTATTTTCTGGCAACACGTTTTGCTGAGCCCGATCACGCCTACGTGTACTGTACGGCATCTCAAAGAGCGGACGTGCGAATGGCCAGCCCCGCAATGCGCATGTCAGTAAAAACTCAACGACGTTCCCGACTTTCGTGAGCCCTTGTAATAAAGATGGAAGCAAGGGGGCAGCAGCGCCCCAGAAACCGATGGGGCGCTCCCCGGCTCCTCCTCACCACAGACGCTGCAGTGAGGCCAGGATGCTCCCTGCGCGCCCCCCGGCCCCAAGCCGGACACGTCTAAGACCTAGTCGTCACACTGAATTGTTTCAGGTCTTGAAGATTCTCCTAAGCCTCCAATTTTTATGGACGGCGCACGGCTGTCTTCCGCTCTCCCGCTGCCCCGAAGCCCCGAGCTGGCCCGGAGTGGCCCGGAGTCCCCAGCGCCTGCCCGAGGGCGGCCCGCAGCACTTCGGGGTCGGGCCTCGCGGCGCTGGCCGGGTCTGGCTGGGCCGTGCGCCGCCGTGGGGCCTCTCGGCTCCGTGTGCTTTGTGTGCGAAACAGGGGTGTGGCAAACCGCGCCGCCCTCACGCGGCTGTCACCGGGGCTCGGCGCTGTGCCGCGCAGGGCGCTCTTCGCGTGCTAGGCGTGCGGCTAACTAAAGGACAGACGCGAGGACAAACCGCCGCCCTCACGGAATCGGGCCGCTGTCAAAGGTCCAGCACGAGGCGAAGAGGCACCGAAGGGTCACACGCGACGCACGAGGTCACGAGGTGGCTGAGACGGGACCTCCCCCGCACCCTCCCCCCCTGCGGCTAAGAGGAACAGAGCGGGGACAAAGCCAGAAGGGGAAAGTGGGCTCTGCCTGGACCTCAGAGGCCCTCGGCCCAGGCGCGGGGGAAGGAGGCAGCTCACACAATCGGAGATGTGCGTGAACCCCCTGGCGGCATGCCGAGGGGTCTGGACCTGTAGGGGGCAGCCCCCGGGGGGCGGGTGGGGGGGGCGGTCTACAGCAGTGACGTCGCCACGTCCTCGTTTCAGGCCGGCCACCCTGACTCCTGTGCGGCGCCTGCGCTTTAAGAGGAGAAGGCCCTTTGGGAAGAAGCCTGACGAGGCCTCGAGGCGGAGTGCAGCTGGGAGGCGGGAAGGGGAAGTTCAGACGCAGTCGGCCGAGGCCGGTGACTGGCATCGCGGAGCGGGGAGGCGGCGGCCTGTTAAGCGGCCACGCCATGACTCACCCGGCCTGTGCCGAGCGGCTGCCGCCCGGTCCCCGGGGGGCTGCAGCCTGCGGCCTCGCCCTCCGACCTCTCTGCCTTCGGCTCCTGTGCCCTGGCTGACCTGCCTCCCGGCCACGGCTCCGCCTTCCTGCCACGGGTCCTGCTGCCACGTCACGTGACACGAACAACCCCTTCTGCAAACTCTTGGCATCTTTGTGCTGGGTCAGAGTTAGAGGCGTTAAGAAACAAAAAAAACAAAACCCCAGAAGATTTACGATCACAGAGAAAACGCAGGGCCGTGTCGGATATCTGAGGCTCCATCTGCGTCCGGTTGGAGGACACCGTCCGCCGAGGCCCGGCAGGCGGTCAGCGCCCCGCGCACCCTGTCCCCGTGGGCCCCGGCCGCGGCGTCCATGATGCACGGCGCACACGTGCGCACACAGCCAGGCGGGCACGTGAGAAACCCGCAAACGGAAACCGGGAGAGCCGCGCGACCACGGCGGGAAGACGAGCCGCGCCGGGGAGCCGAGCGTTTCGGCTGTGCGAGACACTCTGACTTCCGAACCTGCACCGAGCACACGGCGAAGGCAGACGCGTCACGGCAACGACAACATCACGAGACCACGTGAACCTACCGGTCTTTAATACGCGCTTGGAAGGCTGCTCATAACCGACTCGTGCCCAAGTTTAAAAAACTTGGCAACTCAATCGGCCGCACGTGCGGGCCGCGACGCCCACCGATCGCTCCGGGGTCTGCGCCGCGAGCGCAGCTCCCTCCGGGCCGTGCGACGGCATCGCCGCGAGTCGCCGCCACGGTGAACCGAAGCCCCGCAATGCCCAACGCGGGGACTGTTCGGTGCTGTGGCGCGCTGTCCCGGCCTGGGTCCCCGCCGGCCCAGCGCTGGCCGGGACACAGGGAGCTGACGGCTGTCGGCTAAGCGGGGGCACGGCCCTCCCAGCAGGCCTCCGCCAGGCGTGGGCCCCGTGCCGCCGGGTCTGCAGCTCCCAGGCACCGGTGTGCGGCACCATCGCGGTGGGGCGCGGGCCTTCCCGGGATGGGAGCGTGTGGGGCGGGGCTCGAGAACCCGCATTTGAACGCGGTCCCCGGCGACGCCGAGGCTGCTGGCCCTGGGACCATGACGGTGCACGGACAGACAGACACGGAGGCCGCCCGGCTCTCCTCTGGGGACGGACGGGCGCGCGGGGATGGCCCGGCAGGGGGCGGGCGGGAGGAGGCGCGAGTGGGTTGCGGGAATGCTGGCGCCGCCCCCGCCTGTTCACGCCGCCCCCGCACATGCCCCCTCTCCGCGGGCCCGCGGCTGCCCCGCACGCCCCTGCGCTTCCGCACAGCCACCCTCACTCCGCCGAAAGCTGCTCCTCCCGGGAGCTCTGCCCGGGTCAATCCTACTCGACAGCGCCCAGACTTTTCCGTTCCGTGACTACACAACTGCTGTGCCTGGCTGTGTATCCTTCGCTGGCCTGCTCATTCCCGTAGAATAGACCCGAGGTTTGGTGGGAAAGACGGAACACCTCGACCGGCGGTTTCCACACGACGGAGAACACCTCTCCGTCAGGTGACGCTCGGGGTAAGTCGTCAGGCGCTAGCGCGAACGCGGCACTGTCACCAGGGCCCGGCCCTCGTCCTGGCTGACGGGTCGGCTGTGTGTGACTCTCACGTCCGAGGTCGGCCCCCGGCACAATGTGGATGCTGGCGCTCCGGCCATCACATCTGCATCGCAGCTACCGGGCGGGCCTGCCTTGGAGGCACCGAGAGAGAAGGAAGGACCCGGGGCCCTCCTGCTGCCTTAAAAACGCTGGCCCAGACTTCAGAATAAAAAGTTTAACCCAACACAAACATCGCGGCTTCCCCAAAGCGCACGGATCTGAGGGGCCGGACTCAGAGGGCTCCGGGAGGCTGGAAGGGGCACTGGGGGTGGCTGACTTCCCGCCACGGCCGCCCACAGTCCGCTCTGAGCTCAGCGGCCAGCAGGCCTTTCAAGATGACCCCGCCAGTGGAGTCTCCACGCATCTGGGCCAAGTCCAAGCCCCCTGCCCCGACTTCAGAGGTCCTGCGAGGTGGGGCCTGAGCACCCCTCTGAGACCATCCGACTGCCCCCTCGGGCTCGGCGGGCCCCGTCCTGCCAGGCTAGCTGCCGCCTACGTCTCTGCGTGGCTGGCTCCTGCCTGTCATTCAGGTCACATGCCCCCCCCGCCCCCCTACAGAAGCCTGACGCTTTCTCCTCCGTCCTGCTGCATCGTATAAACAGCATTTCAGTCGTCACCTGTGTTACCTGGTGTTTTCTTGCCTGTTTATCCATCTCTGCCCGGGAGAAAGAGGGGCCCAGCCTGCTGATGCATGGACGCACCTCCAGTGACCGGAAGCTCGCCCGGCCCACGGCCACGCTCCGTCCAAGCTGCGTGGCCACCGGCAGTGACCGAGCACCGCCCGCCCGACCTGCGCTGCAGCCGAGGCACCCGGCGCGGAGAGCCCGGCCCTGACAGCTGACCCAGCTCCTTTCCATCGGAGCCTAAATCAGGGACAGGAAGAGAACCGACTGCTCTTTTCGGGGGCTCGGCCGCCAGTCTCTTCTCGAGCTGGCTCGAGCTGCCTTGGCCGGCAGTGGGATGCGCCCCCGGCGAAGCCTTCCCGTCTCAAGCATCTCAGCGTAAACACGGGGTGTGCCGGCCTCTCGGGGGACACCAGCACGTGACCGCGCCCAGGTGGGCTCCCTGCTCCTTCCTGGTCTCATTCGAGTCCATGCTCTACTTTAGGTCCCAGCAACTTGTTTTCGATGAACTGCGTGCCCGAGAAGAAAAAAGTCCCCAAATTTAATCAAACTTGATTTTAACTTGTTGAGAAAGAAGGCATGTCTTGGTGAACTCGGGGCCCCTCCAGCGACATACCCGGGTCCCACTCCCGGTCCCTTGGTAAGGGGCAGGGGCTGTGGCAGCACGTGACGGCCTCGTCGTGAGCGATGCCCCTCGCGGGGCCGTCTCGTGGGCTCTAATCGCACGGGAGTCTCCCTCAGACGCCCGCAGCCGCGCCTGTCACCTTGCACGCGGCCGGGTCACGCTGCAGAGAGCCCGACGCCCCCTCACCCACCCGCACTGTGACTCCCACACGTCACTCAGGCCCGCTTGAGCCGACGCACTTTGATGCCATCTCAGACAGGAAGCCTTGAACTTCCAGACTAGCACCTGAGGCTGTTCTCAGCGACCACGCAGAGGACACGTTGCAAGCATCAGCTGCCCAGGGCCCTTCTGAGCAGCCATGGAGAGGGCGAGGGGCCCCCCAACCCGAGGGACATCCCCCCCATGCGTCTGGAAACCTCTGGGTTGGGTCACCCCTTAGGGGTCCATTTCCGGCTCAAAGACTGTAGATACCGGGGTCACACAGGGTTGACATAATTGTTTTATATCAACAATCGCTCTGCAGGAACATAGTTTTAAGGATGGTAGGAGGTTCCGCTGAACCGGTAGGAACCAAGAGCAGAACCTGGATTACCATTTTCAAATTTCGGATGTGAAACTTTACCGATAGTCTTTTTTCTCTTATACCAGAACGGACTGAAAGCGGCTCTCACAGGACTTCATTCTGTAATAATGCACCAGCGTGCATGCCACAGGACTGAATGAGTCCGGTTTTTTAAAACGCAGACAAACTGGGTTCTACTCGAGGACTGACTATAATCAAGGCGTTGTTTCATCAGGCTTTTTGACTGTCAGTATTTAAACGTTTTCTCCCACTCCTGGTGGTGGGGAAGCTGAAGAGTTGTTTTTAACAAGGCCGTGTTTAAAAACCTCCCCAGTAATGAGATGACTTCTCGGTACTATACGGATTTCTGTGTAGCTTACTTTCTTGGATGAGGCTTTAGAATAAAGGACAGGAGTTAGAATTTGTCACAGTCGCAGATATGATTTTTCAACTGCCAAGGGATATTTATGCTCCAACACACAGTTTATACAGATTTAAATATAACCGAGTCAAACAGGGTCCCCCTGCAGCCGGTGCGTGGAATGAGCAGAAAGACGAGGGTTTACAATCCCCGTGGAACAGTTCGTGTGACATGATGCTTCCCTAACTTTGACAGAAGGCAAGTCAGATGTTAAAGGCCTGCAGCGATCGCCAACTATTCAAAGTGAATTATTTACTTTTAGCCACATGAGGAAGGTTTACAAAGCCCCGTGGAGCTGGGCTTGCGTTCCCACTGCTGAGAGGAGAATGAAAAAGAATCCAGGGCACCCTGCGGAAAATCCCCTTCCCCCGGCAAGCTCCCGCACTCGCCGTGGCCTGTGGCCGACCACGACATTCCGAGCGGGGCCTTCTGTGGGAAGTGCGTGTGACTCGGAGTGTGAGAGGAACGGCCTCCGACCAGAAGCCTTCTGTGCTGAAGCGGCTTCACCTTGCAGGGGACTCGTCCACGCTCCGGTGCACACAAGGACTGCGGCGCAGGAAAAGGCCAGCTCGTTGGAAAAGATCATCTTTTTAGCTTGAAAACATGGGTTTTTGTATAGGTAACGTACACGTTTGGTTAAAAAACAAACAAACAAACAAAAAAAACCAAGGGACGCAAACGGGTGTGCGGAGCAGTCATCTGCCTGCAGCTTCCCTTCTCCGAAGCGACTTCTGCCCGTTTCCTGACTCTTTCCACACCAACATTTCCATCTTCGCAAGCCCTTGAGAAGCCTTAAAAGTAGCTTCCCTTCTGACCGGTAAGCCCACAACAACAACAACAACAACAACAACAACGACCACGACGACGACAGCAATTTAGCCTGAGCTTTGGAAATACTCCAGCATGAAAAAGATAATGCAGCTTGGGTAACAGCGGAAGGAAAGCGGGGGACTGCGCCGCTCCGGCTGCCGGGGCCGCGGCGCCCCTGACCTTCGGGGCTTCGGGGCTGCGGGGCCTCCGGCCCGCCCGGCTGGGCTCTCCGAGTTGCGCAGGCAGCTGCACCGCGGGGCTGCGGGCTTCTCCCCGGGGGGCTGTCGCACAGGCTGTCACAACGACGGTGACAAACCCGCCGCGGCCAGAGCCACGAAGACCCGCAGGTGCGCGGTCAGACCTGCACCGGGCCCGCTTCGTCTGAAGGAGCAAGAGGAAACCTCCGTTTCCCAGCGACGGCGGCGCAAGTTCGGAGTCGCGGACAGGAAGCCCCGGGAAGACGACTCCAGCGTTCACACATCTTTACAAGGCGGGGGACCCGCTCCGGCTGGATCGCCCGGGGCGAGCGCGCCCTGGGTTCCCGTGGCGCGACCTGCGTGCGGCCGGACCGCGGGCGGCGACGCGCGTTAAACCGCGGAAATCTCGGTTACGAATCTGGGGGTGTCGAGGGAGGACATTCGTCCGGCTGAAGTTTAAGCGCGGAGCTGCGCCGCGTTTCCCAGGGGCCCTCGCCAGGGGGGAGCGTGGGCCCGGCCGGGAGGCAACGCCATCTGTCCCCGCGCGCGGTGCACGCGCCGCAGGTCGGCGGGGCGGCGCGGTTCCCCGGCGCCCGGTCTGCGTCGCCGGCCTCCGGGAGCGGGGGCCGCGGCCGATCCGCGCGAGTTTCGGAAGCAACTTTGCGTCCCGGCGCGGCCGCTCGGCCCCGCTCAGCCCCGCACACGCCGCTGGCCCCGCGCCGGCCCGGCAGCGGCGAGGCGGCGGGGCGCGGGGACAGCGGGGCGCGGGCCGAGGTCCCGGGCGGCGCCGCCCGCAGCGGTGCCGCAGCCGCGGCAGGTGGGGCGCGGGGGGGCGCGCAGGCCGCTCGGCGCCGCCCCCGGGGGCTGCGGGGGGCAAGGTGTCACCGAGCGACACGGACCACCGCGCCGGCCGCGGTGGGGGGCGCCGGACTGCGCCCCGACTTCGCAGGGCGGCGCGCGGGGGGGCGAGCGCGGGGCCCCGGCGCGGGCGGCGGGGCGGCGCCGGGCGCGCGGGCTCCGCGCTCGGCTCGCAGACAAAGGCGCGGGACGGGGCGCGGCGCGGCCCGCAGGGGGCGCTTACCTTTGAGCACCGAGCACAGCTGCTCCAGGGCCATGGTCCCGGCGGCGGGCGCGGCGCGAGGGGCCCCGGCGGCGGCGGCGACGCGGCGGCGACGCGCGGCGCTCACGGCCCGGCGCGGCGGCCGCCCCGCTCCGGCCCCATCGCGGCCCCCGCGCGGCCTCCCCGCGCGCTGCGCTCAGGCCCCGCGGCGCGCCATCCCCGCGCCCCCCGGCGGGCGCCGCTGCCCGAGGCCCCCGACGGCCGCCGCCTCCGGCCCCGCGGCTCCCCGTCCCATGGACCGGCGCGGGCCCGAGCGGCGCGGGCGCGGGGCTCGGCAGCGGCGCGGGCCCCGCTCGAGTGGCGGGCGCGGGGCGCCGCGGCTCATTTAAGCGCGGAGCGCGAGCGCCGCGTGCCGGCCGCGCCGCCTGCGCGCATGTGCCCGCCCCGCCCCGCCGCGCGCCCTCGCCCCGCCCGGCCAATCGCGGGGGCCGCGGCCTCGCGCCCTGGGGGGCCGTTGGGCGGGGGCGGGGCCCGGCGCCCCGGGCGCCCCTCGTGCCCGCGTCTCCTCTGGCCGCGATCCGCCGCTGGGGGAGCCCGGCGCCCCCCGGAGTCAGCCGCCGCGGGGCTCCGCGGGGAGCGGGTCCGAGGCCTCGCGGCCCCCGGCCGGAGGGAGGGGCCCGGCGCCACCGTCCACCGCCAGCTCGCAGCCCTCGCCCGCCCCCCATCTCCGCCCGTACACCCCGTGCACGGGAACGGGGACCCCGACTCCTCGGCCTCCGAAGACCTCAGTTCAAGGTCAAAACTGTCCACTCAGCCCTGCTCCACTACCTGCCTCGGGCAGGAAGCGTGGGTCTTAGCAGAGGCTCAGGGACACAGGGGACCCGAGATTGTCACCTGCCCTTTAGCGCCAGGTGAGTTACCTGTCGTAAGGTAATGGTTACTAACACTCACCAAATGCTTCCTGGGTGGCCAGGCACAGTACCAAACACTCCACGTATCAACTCTTCCAAATCCTCGGACCCACCTCCTGCCAGGAAGCTTAAGTGATTTGTCCAGAGCCACAGGGTGGGAAAGGCAGGGTCGTGACCAGGATGGTCTGCCACCAGAGCCTGCCCTCCTAACGGCTAAGCCATGCTCATGGGGTCACGTGACTCTGCTGGTAAAAATCTCCAAATCTGTGAACTGCTGCATAGCGCGTGGTATTAGTTATCCTGTTGTAATTTCTCCATAGTAATTTGGTCACAATCTATCTTGCTCATCTGCTTATTTATTCATTACCTGTATCCCACTCGCCCCCATCTGTTAGAATATAAGCCGCGGGAGGGCAGGGAGGCTTGTTTGTTGACGCAGCACATGCAGCGAGAGGCACTGGGGAACACACCTGTGGTCACCGAGGAGACCGAGTATTTACGCCCGTGTCTGACACATAGTAGGAGGTCCATAAATATTTGTTGAAAAGCTTATAGTTAAGGACAGTGTCAGGCAACCGGAAAAAAAATCTTCCAGGGATGTCAAGGTCTTCTCTTTCCTTCTACCCCTCCAAGAAAGGCACGAAAGTCAGTATTCGCCGGGTTTGCAAGTGAAAAGATACTCAACACCGATACATTTCAAGGCGCTTCGCCCTTTGCCATGTGTTACGGGGGCTGCCGGAGGCGCGTGTGCTTGGATTCCGAGGACAGATCACCTGCGCTTATTGAGACCGCACACAGGAACCAGCGAGCACGTAAAACGCTGAGGAGCCTGTCCCGCCAGCGTGACGAGGGACATCCTGGGAGACTAGGACAGTGACAAGAGCATTAAGCCTAAGTCGCAGAAGATGGAGGGAAAAGGGCGAGCGGCGGGGGCCGTCCTGCCTCTGGAGCATCCCGGGCTCTTAGTGCGCGGTCGTGGGCTGAAGGGAGGGTCCACGCGTGTGAGGTCATCGGAGCGAGCGCGGCGTGAAGGGGTGACATGTGGGCAGCGGAAAGGCCGTGGGTGACGAGAGGAGAGGAGAGGCCGCTGGGGCGGGGGTCGCGCCGGGGGCGAGCCTTGTGTTTGGGGTGGTTCAAGGTCAAGTTGACCGGTAGGCTCTGATGATGGACATCCCCCTGGAATGCCGGGCAGAGGGGTGTGCGCTCGGTTCGCGAGGCCGGAGGGTCCGTTTTTCACAGGAGCACCGAGTCCTGGGAGGACCGATCTGGCGGTGGGGTGGGGGACGGACATGGGGAGGACCGGGGGGTTCGCTCCTCCGGCCCAGTGACCCTGCCAGCACCGTTTCGATGACACCTCAAGTCTTTTCTCCTCTAGCATCTTGGCCAGGCAGCGGGTTCCCAAGGAATAGCTTGGCGGTGTTCATTCCGTGGCTCCCTTTCAAGTGGTGACATTGGAGCCGGTTTTTCCAAGGACCGTGGTACAGCACGGAGCGGAGCTGCGGCCGCTGTGCGGCCATATGTTCACGGAGTCAGAGGCAGCGCCGCGTGCACAGCTCTCGGCGGGGGTTCCGTGTCCGAGCCACCGCCTTCCCGGAAGAGCACGGTGGGACCAGGCCCGCCCCGGTGCCTGAGGACTCTGCCTTCCCCGCGCCCGGCCCGCCCCTCCTGGCACGGGTGGGCGTCTCCCTCCCCCGCGGTCACTCCCGCGGGGGCGGCGGGTGCGCCCTGCCCGGGTGCGGCCTGCCCAGGTGCGCCCTGCCCAGGTGTCCTGCGGCTCTGCAGTGCTGCGTCCCATCACTCACTCTTAGAATGAACCGTGGCGAAAAAGCAGCATTTTATCTGTGTTTATGTACCGAACAGATTTTTTTCTCTTTCTCTCTCTCTCTCTCTTTTTTTTTTTTTTTTTTGCTAGAGTTCGGGAACTCCAGCGGTTTAAGTGACAGCCTCGGGAGGGAGGCCGGTGTGGGTGGAGACTGCCGTGGGCACGGCGAAGTCCCAGCCCCCCGGGACTGTGGGTGGGAGGCGGGGCCTCTGAGGGTAACCAAGTCCTACGAGTGGGGCCCCGGTGGGACAGGAGTAGTGACCTCAGAAGAGCAGACACCGGCGGGCACAGCACCGGGCCGGGCCGCGTCGGCTCGCAGAGAGCAGGCGGCAGTCTGCAGGCCGGGCAGAGGGGCCTCCCCAGACCCCGAAAAGCCGTGGCCTTGACCCAGGCCGACCGCCCTGCAGAACCGCAGAGAGCCGACGTGTCTCAGCCGCCCGGTCTGGGGTGCTTTGTCACGGTGGCCCGTGTGCACTGCTGCGGACGTACCTGGGGAAGACAGTTTACCTGTAACCAAAACGTGGTGCAGAAAATCTACTTGTCAAGTCAGGAGCATCTCACTGCTTTTCTTAGTGTGCCTACGATGATGGCGAAATTCAGTGAAAAACAAAATCGCTTAGGATCTCAGTGTGTGAAGATTTCACAGTTATACAACTCCAGAGATTTTTTTAGGGAAGGAAAAATCTTAATTTTTTGACTCACTGCATTAGTCTGGTTGGGCGGCTGTAACAAAATACCAGACCGCGTGGCTTACGCCACAGAAGTTGGCTTTCTCGGGGCGCTGGAGGCTGGAGGCCCAAAGTCAGTGTCAGGAGGGTCGGCTGCTTTCCCACGAGACCCCCCTGCCCCGCCTGCCGACTGCACACTTCCTGCCGTCGGCCTGCGGCCCCCCCGCGCCCCCCCCCCCCCGTGTCTTCCTTTGCTCACGAGGACACCGATCAGAGTGCGTCCAGGTCCCGCCCTCACGCCCTCACTCACCTACTCACAGCCTTAAAAGTCCTGTCCCAACTGCGGGCACTCTGGGGGCGAGAGTGTCCACGTAGGAATTCGGGGGGGGGGGGGGCGGGCATAGTTCTGTCCACGCGCTCACGGACCCAAATTGTTCCGCGTCCTTGGGCTCGGAGAAGAGCTGCCTGCGGGGAGTCAGTCGGAACTGGCTCTGGAAACACTGCCACCTCTACTGGTTTCCGCCCAGCGCGGTTCCAAAGAAACAAAGCCTTAAAGAAACACTGCCTGCTGCAGTACTAGGCTCTCTCGGCTTCGTCTGGAGAATTCCTGGTCGCCAGTCGCTCTCACGTCACTGTGAACAACTAAGGAAGCTCCTAATTATATTTCTTAGAGTAACGTTGCTAACATATATGGTATCTTCAATGCTAAACTTCCTTTCTATTTTTTTTTTTTGGAATTTTTATTATCAGTTTCAAGTATACAGTACATTGGTTAGACATTCAAAATTCCCTTTTGAAAGATGTTTATGATTAAAACTGTCTTCTGCGTGCTAGTTCATTGGTACAATACGAAACCCTGGTGTCAAAGTGTAAAACTCTCAACAATTTGGTAAGGTTTGCTCGCCAGAACTCCCTTGGACACTCACCTTACGGGCCGGACGGGCCGCGGACATCTGCGCCGCTGACACGCCTGTGCCGTCCGCACCAGCGCGATGAAACGCACGCCTCCGACCGAGTGCCAGTGTCACTCGGGTCGCATATTCGCCGACAGGCAATATCTGCATTATTGTGATTATCAGCGACAAATCTCAACCTAGCTCTGTGCTACAAAATACAGAATCTAAGATTTGTAGTGAAAGTCCTAGATATGCGGTTTACAAAGGGGTCTTCGGGAAACTTTTGTAAGATTAAAAAAAATTGTGGACTATAATATGTATTTGGAAAAAATGCCTAAAAAAAATGTCTGTACAGTTTAATTCAAGCTAAGTGCCATGTAAAGAGCACCCAGATCCAGAAATAAAACGTCGCCTCCGCCCGGAGGCCTCCACGAGCTGGCGCCTGATCCCGGGTCCCCAGAGTTCTTCACTGTCCTGACCTTTCTCGCTTCCGTCCTTCGGGGTGGGCGTCAGGGGCACCGACCTCCCACTTTGCCGCAGACACGCGCATGACTGCAGCATTTTCCCGTTTTCGCGGTTTCTGCGCCCAGCCTCGTGCCGTTTCCCTGCCTCGCTCTTCCTGCGTGAGCGTGCGAGGTCGGTCCGCGCCGTTGGTTGGGCGCGGCGGCGTTTCCCCGGCCGACACGCTGGGGAGCACTTCACGGCGTGGGAACCCACGCAGGGGGCGTCCGGGCGGCTCTCCGCGGTCACCCACCGCGCGCGCGGCCACTGCACTGGCCGCCGGCCCTCCACATTCGACCAGCCGCGGATGGCGATTATTTGAAACATGGGAGGGAGGCTCTGAACCGGGATTTGTCTAACCTCGAAGCCTCGTGCTCTTTCATGAGATTTCGAGCCTACAGTAACCAATGGTGATACGAAGGTGTTTGTGTCTGATTCTCGACATCATGACTCATCTTTCACCTGCCGGCCCCTAATAAATGACATTGATGCCGCATTTGGCATTTTGTATCCAGATACAGAAACATAGTATAAGGTCGCCGAGTGCATTTTATGTTGTCACTAACATTTTACTTGCGTCGTAGACCCCAACTCCAAGTGAGTTTTAATATTCATGCTACATTCGTCAATGGCCACTGAGGCTGTCTCTAGGCCCAGTGCCTCGGGCTGGTGACTGGCTTGGCGACTTTCCCCAGGGACTGCGGGCGGGAGGTGCCCGGTGCCCGTCCGCCCGGCAGCAATTCAGACCTCACGACCTCTAAAGCCTCTCACGCTCCCAAACAGCTTCACAAACGCACCGAAACAGTTTGTTCCAACACACAGTATTTATTACGACGACATAACGGACATGCTTGGACACGCAGAGCAAATCGCTGTACACACGTGCCATTCTCAGCGAACTGCACGGGAAAAATAACAGGAACAACAGCAATTTCCAGACACAGTTTTATATTTTATAGCTATTACACGTTCATTTGCATATCAGAAAGTTACTAGTGCTGACAAATGATCTCTTTTCCCGATCTTAGGTTGAAGTCTTAAAGTGACCTTCTGGTGAGAGGGAGTCCGCAGACGTTTGCGCTGAAGTCTGCACGTAAGTTAGAGATGCCTCGCAGCTTTCGGGAGCAGCGGCGCGTGAGCGTGTCCCGGTGCCACCTGCAGCGGCCCCCCCCTTCCAGGAACCAGGTGCCCTCCGTCGCCACATGATAAGGGTCAGTGCTCAAACGACAATTTTTAGGGCACATTAATTCTTGGTAGTAGAATAGAATCATTTTTAGTTAATATGAGTGAGTACTAAATCTTTACATAAAATGTCAACCATCAAGGATTTAGATTTTCCAAAGAATATGCCTTCTTCATGCCTGAAAAGAAATTCTGTCGTGCCTTTTCTGACGACGCTCTAAGCACAGTGGTCATGGCCACGCCCGCTCACTGAGCACCGTCTGTGCTGGACGCTCAGCTGAGCACTTCCCAGCCGTCATCCCGCTTGTCATGTTTACAGGAACTCAGCCGAACAGCAGTGTTATCGCGACTTAGACACAAGGAGGCCTCGGCCTCGGGAGAAGCCACGAGCCAGGGTCCGCCATGAGCGGTGGGGCCCGGAGCGGCAGGCGAGCCCGCCCCTGGCCGCGGTTCCGAGGGCCCAGCACCCGGTCTCCGCGGCGGGCTGTTGCTGACACCGCGGCCCGCTGTGGCGAAGGCGAGGGGTTCACGACTCTGTCTGGGGTACACTCACGGGGTCAGAATGAGAAGCAAGGCCGATTCGAGTGGAACCTAAAAATCCCTGCGCATTTAAATACCGATTTACACGCGCCTTTGCCCGTCACCCTGATAAACACAGACACCGCGCGCATGCAGCACTCGACGGGGGCGGACGGCGAGCTGCACGAGTCGGGGTGGGGGGATCCCGGTCCCTGTATACGAAATACCTAGAAAAAGACCCGTGACGCATTCGGACCATGTTTATTTGAATACTTTCCAATAATTACCAAGAGATGCATCATGTATAAATAATATTCGGAATCTCCGATTTTCTTCTGTAAGCCGAATTCGGTGTTTCGGTCGCTCAGGCGAGCAGCGGCTCCCCGTGCGAGGGACGAGTCACATGGCGTCGAAATGGAACCGATGGGCTTCCTGCCGCTTCTCTCTGTCGTCTGCTTTCTGAAAAGGAATCGCAGGCCGTTTACAAACGATAAAATGCCAAGAAAAGGCCTATTTCTGACATGTAAAGAGGTTAATTTAGAAACACCCTAACAATTGATAAAAGGTGTGATTTTATGTAATAATCTAATGAAACGTGAATTTAAAACCAACAAAAGCGTTCCTTAAATGCTTAGTTTGTGATTAGTATTTATTTGCAAGTAGGATCCTGCAAGGAGGCACCAAGCGAGTCTAAATCGCTTGCGTGAAAGCACGTTCATTATTTTGGGGTTAACCTACTGGCTTGGCAGATGGCGATTTTGACCCTCTGGTCCCAGCACAGTACTGTGCTTGGGGGAATAAAAAGACCCCGAGTTTTTATCTTGTTCTCAGGGAGTTTAAGGTCTAGAAAGAAAAAAAGCCAAAAACACTGAGTGACTTATTTCAGGGTAAAAAGTGACAAATGTTACCCGCATTCTGAGGGTCACCTCTAGTGGAGGCGAGGAAGGGGAAGCTCTGGAAGGACGGTGTCTGGGGACACGAGGTGGCGTTGGGGAGGGGAGGGCTCCGTGGGCTGTCGGTGGGAGCAGGGACCCTGGGGAGCATCTGGGGAGCGGCGGGTGGGCCAGGTGAGCACTGGCGTCCCAAGGAGTGCTGTGGTATAGGCGGGGACAGTCACCGGAGGGTTCTGAGCAGAGGGGCGGCAGGGCGAAGGCTCGACCTTGTGCGGAGGAACCGGGAAGGGGCCAGGGACGGCAGGCGGCTGCCCAGGGAGCCGGAGTCGGTGGGGGAGGGGCACGGGCGGCAGACTGTTCTGGAGGAGGCACTGGGCGGGCCACTGGCTGAGTCTTGTGCCTGAGTGTGAGGAGACACTAAGCTTTAGAAGCCGTTTTAAGGTGCCTGTGGGTCTGGAAACGGGGAAGGGATTCCCCCAGAGATGCGGGCTGGGGCATGTGACCTTGTGACACGGGCCTGCAGGTGCAGTGAGGGGCCATGGGAGGGGGCCCCCAGGGGGGCGGCAGCTAAGTGGACAAGGTCATGGGCAGGACCCCCGCACACGGGAGGCCCCCAGATCCTGTGATGAAACTTCAGTTTTTAGCTGCTGCGGTGAGTTCCCAGTGCGTCTACGTATTCAGAGCTGCTGAGAAGTCGCCTGAAGTCACTCGCTCCCCACCCCGGGGCCAGAGCTGCGTGAAAGCTCAGAGGCGGGGCTGACGCTTCTGGATATAAGCACGTCCTCATCCGGGATCTTACCTCTTAGGCTGCAATCTTAAAATGAACTGAATATGAAACTACCATTTTTGATAGGAAAGGAGCAATATTTTTGGAGAGACAAACCTATGAACATTTATCAGAACAATTAACGCGTTCTCTTTTTTATAAGTTAAAACAGCGAAGATAAAACTGATGGCAATTTTAGTTAAAAAGAGATTAGGATGAGCGTGACAATACGAAGAATAAGCGCGGAAAAGGACACACGTCTGTGACAGGAAGGGGTGCTTTCTGGGGACCATCGCTGGGGCCTGAGAGCTGTGCACCACACATTCAGGTACCAGGAGAGATGAGCATTTCAATTTCTATCTTAACTACTAGTATATTTATACGATGGCCTCTTTTTTCCTCCTCGTACACATTTTTGTTTTTAATTATTATTTAGGGTGTTACACTGACGAACAGAAGTCAGCTTAGTGTAGCGCTCGGGATACCTGACGGGCGGAAAAGACGCCTCCTGCTTCAGCTGCCACCTCCCCCAACCCTGAGAAACACGCGGGCCCCCCCGTGCGGCGGTTCCCCTTGTAAAGGGACAGCTGTCGTTCCTGGAAAAAAGCGTCCGCGGCTCTATCAGCAGATGACGAACACAGACACATTAAAATATGATTATTTTTCAGGCCATTATGAAAGTGTTTCTAATTAAGTTTTTCTATATACCCGGTGATTTTGGGTGATGACTATATAACTTGTATGACATCCAAGTTTTAAAACAGTTTTCATCCAGATTTGGATGAATTCCTATGAAACAGAATTTAAAGGGACCAAGCAATTGTTATCAATAAGATGACATTATGGACAGAACTTGAAAAATCAGAAAATCTTAGTCATGTCAAAAAAGTTTAAAATACACTGTTTTAAAAGAGCGACACAGCACGAGGATGAATCAGCCAAAGGCAACGCACCTTTTCCTGCCAGTGCAGAACGCCGATCACGGCCAGGATGAGGGCGCAGACGCCGACGAGCGCCACGGCGGTGAGCAGCACGATGTTGCTCGGCGTCAGGTACAGCTTGGCGCTCCAGCTGCGGGGGGACGGGGGGGTTACGGGTGCGCGGTTTGAACCAAGCCCCAAGGCAAAGCGGCTTATTACTGAATGAATCCGTCTGTCCGTCCGTCCATCCATCCGTCCGTCCGTCCGTCCGTCCATTCACAGAGTCATTCACCTGTCTGTCCATTCGTTAGGATCCCTCAGAGTTCAGACTTTACTCAGTGCACTGAAATAGGGTTTTTGAGGCGATGCGATGTTTTTCTTTGCGCCCGTGAGGACTGTTCTTAGGTAAACACGTCAAGGGCATGCCGGACAATCCTAGCCATTGTTTTCACATCTCGATCGACTTGCTTAATTGAAACCTCGACCTCTGCGCCTAGGTGGCCGCATGACCGCGGCAGGCTCTCTCTCTCATCCTCCGCTCTGGCCCCCGTCCCCCTATGTCCGACGACCGACTGAACCACAAGCGTACGGCCAAGCGGGTGCAGACAGTGGTCTGTGCTGCCCCCGACCCACTTCCGCGTCACGGGGGAGCGTCTACACTGCCACGGCGACACCGAGCCTCCTCAGGGTCGGAGCCGGGCCGTCAGTGTCGGCGGCGACACACAGGCTTCGGCTGCTGCGGCAGCCCACGGGCCGCGGCAGCTGCAAACCCCGAAGAGCCCGCGGCTGAGCGGACGTCAGCAACAGCGCAGGCGGTTACACGAACAGCTTTCTGTTCTCCCCGGAAATAGGTAATGGATATATTTTCATTTTAAAAGTTTAATAAAAGATCATTCTGATGGCTAGCAGGTAGTGATGGACTTATTTTGGGATAATTAAAATGTATCGATCCATAGTAGTTTTTACTCAATAAATCTCAAAATACACCTCAAACTAAAATCAATTTAGTTGTGATTATGTACATAAATTTGAAAAGAACATTTCTTCAGAAAGAGCAAGAGAAACATGAAAAATGTGGAGGTTATGGAAGAACGTGCTCATGGAATTTTCCAGAAATTCAAGAGTGAGAAAACAAATACTGTTAATTAGCTGAGGTTAGCTATTTTCAGTACCTCGCCTTATACTTAAAAAACAGTTCTTTCGTGAGATTTTTTTTGGGTTGTTTGATTTTTTAAATGGGTTAAAAAATACCCATGAATATAGGAATTTTGGTAAGAAAAAAATTAGACGAGAGGCAATCCTCACTTTCTTACTTAGAAGCAGTCATCCTTATCAGGTTCTTGCACATCCTCCCGGACGTAATCTACACGCATATAAACGTGCACGGGCACCATCTTTTAAAAATCACGCATGGTTGCTTATTCTACATACTCTACACGCAGTTTTCCTTTTACTATCTTTTGACATTGCACCATAGAGATGTATCATAATTCACAGTTTTCCACTCATGGTGCAGATTTTCTGGTTTGGTAATGAATTTCCTGTACAGAAAGCTTAACAATCTTGACTCATTTCAGAAAATGTGAATTCAAACTATTTCTCTACATGTTATTGTATTTCGAGGACCATGCTATAATAAAGTTGTTTTCTTAAGGAGTTTGGTTTCCAAGTCCATAAATCCACCACGAAATCCACCCAGTGGTGTGCTGGTAAACTGGTGTCCGGGGAAAGAAGCAAACTGATTGGCACTTGGCACTTTTCGTGGTGTAACTACGCCCATCCTAGCTGATTTTAATGTGACCTCAGTGATGCAGTCAGCTACGAGGTGGCATGACGGTTCTAGTAAACCACCGAATGTACCCCACCTGGAAACTTACTAACGAACACTGCAGCCTGTATACTGAAGAGAGCTGTGGCGAGCAGGACCCCAATGCTGACATGTTTGTAGACACATTATAGTGCTTCTCTTCGGTTATATTTCTTATTGCTGTCAGACTCGCCTGAAGAATGTGTTCTATATAGTCTTCCCAAGGAAATTTAATGTTAGTGAATACCTTTATCATCTACTTTTTTAAAAAGATGGAATCAATTTGGTAATTTAAAGAAAAATAAACAGAGATAAACTAAGGATTTAGAGGAAACGCTGTATTATGAAAGGGACATATTCTGCTAATAAGGATAAAAATACCTACAGTTTGCTGAAAACTTTGTGCTGGGCACCGAGTTAAGCGTAGTTCGCCCCTACCCCTATGAGGGAGACTGTCCCCCAGTCTACAGATGCAGACAGAGGACCAGTCCCTGGTCTTGGTGAGTCCGAGCTGCTAACCGAGGCCTGCCTGTCTCCAATCCCCACGAGACACATGCCACCAGCCTAAGCTTTTGTCGAAAAGATCCACGCTCACTAAAAAACTCAGCGTCCTGCAATTTTAGAATTTACAGCTAGTGAACTGAAGATCGGTTTAAGCAGAATACGCTTAACCCCCTAATTAGCCAACCTGCTGTCTTTCTAATCAGGTCTAATTTGCTCTTTGTGGCAAGCGTCAGGAACCTTGTTTAGTCATTTCAGCTGCCGAAAGGAAACGGAGCGGCGGCGCCCGCGGGAGCGCGGCAGGACCGGGGGGGGGGGGGGGGGGAGCTCTGAACAGACGCCGCTGTCTGTGACTCCGAGCCGGCACCGCCTGCACCAGGTTCGGTTCACCTGAGGCCATTACCTTCGCGGAACGTCGTGAGGGTAGGGAATGACGATTAGCTGAGAGTTGGGGATGATGGCGGTCCACTCCTGCTTCCGCGGGGACTGCAAGAAGCACGAAGAACATTTAACATCCAGCACACCGTAAAACCACAGCTATCCTCAATCCATCCGTCAGTCAACCAATCGAGTAACGGAAATCCTGGGAATGGATTAAGCTCAACTTACGTATGTTAAGCCCCAAACAGGGCTCCTGCGCCCTGCTGGCAAAAGTGTTCTGCTCTTAAAGGGTAAGACTGTATTTCTGTCTCACGGATTCATTAGTTCAACGGATATTTATTGACTACTCTTCAGTAGTAGTCGTCACTGTTCAAAGTGCTATGTACAAATGCTGCTTGGACCGAAAATTAAAGTCGAGGTGGAGTCTGACGATAAGCAAAATAAATAAAACACACAGGCTGTTAGGTGGTGAGAATGATAAGGAGAGAATGCGGGACGGAAGGGTAGGGAGTGGCGAGGTTTACGGGAGAGGACGCAGAAAACGCATCTTCAATTACGAAGCGCTCTGTGTAGGACGAGCTTAGACAGGTCACTACGATCAGTTCCGAACTCTTAAAAGGGAATCGAACATGACTGACTTCAAATATCTCAAGAGTCAACGTTAAAATACAGGTCAACTGTAAACAAAACACACTCACTCACCTTCTCTCCAGATGGGCGGGGGATACCAACGTAAAGATGGTCAAGAAAGTTGGCGCTCCGACCCAAGCCGAGCACGTTGTAGGGCAGCTGCAGGGCCAGATGCGCCGACTGGCTGAGCTGTCCGGCTAAGTTCATTAAAAAAGAAAAGACATCTTTGGAAACAGCTCTCGCCAAATAGTAAAATGACAAAATGTCAAAAATTTAGGTGCTCGAACTTATTCGTTGAGAATAAAAATTTGAAATGTCTGGATTATTAATATTAATGACACGTTAAAGAAAACTGTGTTACTGAGATATCATTCACAAACTTAACACATTTTCAAGGCTCATGTAACTTGTAGCAAGTATCAGCACTTCGTCCCTTTTGATGGCTGAATAGCATCCCTCGCACGCATCTACGCTGATTTGTCTGTCCATTCGTCCACTGACAGACCTTTTGGCTAGTGCCTTTGGCTGTCATTAGTAATGCTGTCGAGAATGTGAATGTACAGATACCATTTGAGACCCTGCTTTCAATTCCTTTGGGTATATGGGTATAGTCCCAGAAGCGAAATCGCTGGGTCGTACGGTAATCTTGTGCTTAGTTTTTTCGAGAAACTGCCGTCTCATTGTCCGCAGCGGCTGAGCCGGTCTGCGTTTTCCCCAGCGGCGTGTGAGGGTCCTCGTTCCTTCGCGCCCTCACCGCACTGCCGTCTCTGGCTTTTTCGTTACAGCCGTGCCAGTAGCTGCGAAGTAGCAACTCTGTGGCTCTGACTGGCATTTCCTTCGTGATGCTGAACATGTCCTTTTGTGCTCGTCTGGCCATTTGTCTGTCTTCTTTGGAGAAATGTCTAGTACTTGCCCATTTTTAAATCGAGTTGTGTTTGCAGAATCATGTCATCTGCAAATGCACGTAGTTTTTCTCCTTGTGCGATCTGCATGCCTCTGTTTCTTTTTCTTGCCTAATTGCTGCGTCTAGGAATTCTAGTCAGAGCTGAGGAGCAGCAGGGAAAGGGCCCAAACTGCTACCCCACGGCCGCAGCCGTCACGCTACAAACCAATGGGCTGTGATGCACAGGTGAGTCACCTGCCTTCCGGGCGCAGCCGTTTTATTTCAGTTTTAAACAACATGGCTACTGAGAAAACTCCAGTTCATGTGAACGGAATAAGAAAAGACTTTTCTGCCTGCAACGTGCTTGACAATAAAATGGCACATTTTATTTACTCTTCCTAGGTGTTTTCTGCGTAGACAAAGTCCGGTTTCTCTCATGGGTCCGTATTTTCGCATCTCACAGTTTAGGGCTTTGTGGGGCGCTGTGAGGCGTCACGCTGAGTGGGCACAATCTTAATTATGGGTCTGTTCCATATCTTTTCTTGTTCTCCTGGTCTAGAAAGTCCAGATTAATAATGGAAAAAAACATGCGAGAACAAAAGTTTAGAATTTACTTCAGGGTAGAGCTAGCCTGAAACAGCAAACACCTAGGAAGAAGTTGCTAAAAATATAATTTGTAATTAAGACAGTACCTCTCCTCTTTAAATTGACTTATTGGACTTTATCTGAAACAGTACATATTCCAATGAATTTAATAGGGAGTAGGGAAAAATTAATCAAGGAGATGCAGAATCTAGCCCCCTTTTTTTTTTCTTCCAAATACTATTCTATTTCAATTTTAGACTCCATTTACATCAAATAATTCCTTGTTTTGGCAATATTTTATCTGAGCGTGCTTGAGAAAACCATTTAGGAGTTTTGTTTCATTTGCCGAGGTTCGGGGTGCGCAGAGTGCTTCCCTGGTTACCAGCTCTGGGCGTGTGCTGTGTCTGTGAATTTCAGTCTTTGCTGTAGCTCGTGGCTTTCCGCGGCATGCGTGGTACAGAACCGGAGTCAGCGGACGACCTGGGGACTGAAAACAGTCAAGCCCTGAAGTGGCCAAAGGAAGGAGAAGGAACATGTGGACCGTGTCGCCGAGTGATGCACGAGGCTCTGATGAAATTCCTTTGTACCAAATATACTCGCGCAGTAGACGGGGCCTGTGGAATTATTTATGACGACTGGAGGATGACAAAACGTTTGCTCGCGAAGCCCAGGTTCTTCCTCTCACGTCCCCCCGAAGCTGCTGCGTGTTTTCCCTCCGGCACCAGGGGCCACGCTGACTGTGACATTACATTAGAAACCAGCTCGAAAATAGAACGTCATGAAGCACATCTTTTGTTTTTGTTGTTGGCTCTACAATTGCTAATTTTCTTCTTTTGATTTTCAAGAATGTGTCTGACTCATTTGCATCTGTGCAGATGGGATTTCTAATTGCTGAACAGCTGAATAATCTGCCAACTTTCTTACAGTTGCTCAGACTTTCTGTATTTCTTGTAATTCATTCATTCATTCATTCATTCATTCAATCATTCAATTTTTGTAATTATATCAAGAGGATAGATCGGTTACTGCTTAGAGCTACTCCCTGTCTTCCCTCCCTTTCTCTCTTTCATTTCCGTGAGAAAATATCACCAGCACTAGCTAGCCCTCCGCCCCCACATCTGTTGACTTGGCTGGTCCTGTCGGATCTTTAGTTGATGTGAGCTTAAAGGAATGATTCCTCTTGTAAGAATTCACTTTTTCAGAGAAAGAGAATGCCAAGGACATTCCAGAAGGTCATAAGAACTCTTTTCATTTTCTTTTGTTATCAATTTATAATTTTTGACATAAAAGTATGCCTGATTAATCATTACTAAGCTAAAATTTTGGGGTGAACTATGGGTATGCCACTTTAAAATGTGATGGGCAGTTAAACTGATTCAGAACTGAAAAATTCTTTTATGGATAAATGCATGTGGCTAAATGGGACATGACTGTACTTTGAAGGTAATTTTAGAAAATGCGTATGTGAGAAATGAACATAAAGAATGAAACGTTTGACACTGGAGGGTGTGATGGACAATTATTGATTAAAATGGACAACTCTGGGAAGTTATGCTTAAAATTACAGAAATGCTGTGTTACCACGAGTCATTTTCCGCAATAACTGGATGTTTGCTGACAACGCGAACCGTGTCACACCGCAATCCACACGCCTCCGCCCCCCGTGACACGCCGCTCGCGGCTGCCACACATCGTGACGGCTCAGGGTGGCGGCCTGTGACGGAGGCTGCATGGGAGGGAAGGGTCACTTGTTTTTCTCAGACATGTTAACAAACAGTACCTTAGAGGGCTCAAGGGAAATCATTGTTTTTTCTGATCTCTCCCAGGAACTATTAGTTATTTAAGAAATTAATGACTCTCCGTGATGTGACTCTCTACTCACAACTGGCTGTTTCAGGCTTCGCTAGGGAGTGGCGTGAGACCCCAAGAGTACCGCTCACAATGATGAGATCCACCCAGAAGCGAAAGGATCATCAGGCCACTAAGGCATGTCATCGTCTCTGGCAGTCACTTTTGAACTTTTCTGACCAGCGAGCTCTCCGCCCCCCGGACACATTCGTGCAGTGACACTTCCTGTTGCTGTGTGTTGTGCTCTGATGACTTCTGTTTTTCTCTTTTATCCTAGGAAGTAAACCGCCCTCACATGCCGCTGGGTTAATTTCATGACCCTCTGGTCCCGAGAAAACCAGCATGGCAGCTCCTGGGGTCACGTGTGTGGTCGCGTGTGGTTGTTCCTGCCCGAGACAGTGGGGGGCTGTCCCTGCGGGGCTGGCCGGGCCAGGATTTCTTTAGACTCTAATATGTTTACTATTTAAACGCAGAATGTTCATCCTTTAACATCTGGGCAGGCTTTCGTGACAGTGTGCCCTAAATCAATTCAGTTAAGGGTCACTTTCCTGTTTAGAACATATATTTGTGCATGGGATACAGCATACGTTTAAAATATTTTCAAAATATTTGTTAATTACTAACATAGTTCTTAACCTAAAGGCATACATGATCAATGTAGGAACTAAAATGCGAATAAGTATATAAATAAAATCCCACGACCCAGAGAGAACCACGGGAACACTGCTACGTGTCGTGTGTTTTTATGTTTTCATCACACACAGCAACACCTAAGAACACGTACACACAGCCTGGGGCCCTCCCAAACGTTTCGCCGTGAACGTCTGCTCGTCTTATCAAAAACGACTTAAAAATATTTTCTAGGATGGAAATGAGTACACAATGGCATAATTCATTAATCACTTCTCTATTGTGAGACACTTAGATTTTCCCAGTTTGCTATTGCCTTTTATTTTTGTTCATGATTTTTTGCCATGGAAATCTGAGCGTTCATTTGATTTAGGCATTTGACTGCAGTTATCTTTTCTGTAGATATTTTCTCCTTTGCTTTTATGCTTACAAATTACTTCCTAATCCAGGGAAGAAATATTTAATTTAATAAGGATAAACCCAATGTTCCATTATTGTTTGGGAGCAGATTAAATCATGCTAAGGAAATATCCTTCCATTCACTTAAAAAAACCAGCACTGGGTGGTGAATATCGCTGAATGGGTCTTTTAGCATCTAAGTGCTAATACCTGGTTTATAGTAGAGGTTCAATATATAATGTTTGAATGAATCGACAATCACAGAATTAAAAAAGATTTTCTACACCTAATTTTAAAAGTAATATTTTTGATGGGTTTTGAGTTGCTAAAAAATTTATCTTTTTTTTTTTTTAAAAATTAAATTTAAAAGGATTACGAGTAGTAAATATTTATAGAAATGTACCAAGTCAGAAGTGATCTCTTGAAATCTTGCTCCCCCTGGGTAAACATTAACAATCTGATGAATATTCTTCCTGATTTTTTTTTTCTACAAAGTGACAATTATTCATTTAACTGCACAAAAATTTATGCACATAGACCTTTACTGTTGTACTGTTGTATTATAATGAAAAAAAAAAAAAACAACGGAGAATCATCTAGAATAGTTATTGTATAAACACACAAAACAATCCCCAAATAAATTAAGACTAGCCGGATAAACAGACATGGGAAGATTTACACAATATGTTATTACATGAAAAAAAAAAAAAAAAAGAGTAAGACAGCTCTTTAAAAACCTGATCTATTTATTGTTCATGATAAGAAAGAGATCTTCCCCGTTTTAAACCGTGAGTGCATTCCTGAGATAACCGCCTGCTTGAGGGTGTTAAGTAAGCCAAATACAGGTGAATTTAAACTGTTAGCATCTTAGCACTCTTCACTGGGAACTCCTCAGGGAGCGCGGCTTTTGGTTTGGGGCATCCTGGCCTTGCCCGTTATACTCGCTCCGTGAAATGAAATAAGAAACTGGGCCGTCTCACCGAGCACTGAAATGGTCTGCATCTTCAGAGTCTGAAAGAGTTTTTAACTGATGGAAGATAACATCAGCTAGTCCTGCCGTCTCTTTTGTACAGTTTATCTCTGACTTCAAATATAAAGAAGTTTGTTCAAAGTGTCTATATCCTTATTTATTCTATGTTTCCTTGACTAACAGTGATATATTAAAGTATCTGACTATAATTGTGTTTGTCAATTCCTCCTTAAATTTTTAAAACAGCTTTTGTTTTATGGGACGTTTTAAAGCAGGAGTATGATTGAGTGTTTCTCAAATGTGTACCATGAGCTAAAAAAGGAAGTTCACTCTGCTGTATTTGATTTATGTTAGGCCATTATATAAAATGAGAATGGCCATATATGAGTTCTATGAGTGCTTCCTTATTTTTGGGTCCATAAAAATGGAGGAGTAATGCAACTTTGTTTATGCTTCTTCATGGTTAAGGCTCTAAAAGTCTCAAATATTAACATATTAATATGTTAGGGTTCCTTTTCTTATTCAGAGACTTGATCACAGTTATACTTGCTGTGATTTGGACCTCATCTCAGTCAGCTATCCATCTCTCAAAAGCAGACATCCCTTGCTTAGTCCTATTTCCTTTTTGTCTTGATTGCATTTCCCTTTATTATTTATTCAAGTGTATAACTAGATTTTTCTTTATAACAATATATCAGAACAACCCCTACATAAGATTCCAGCTTCTAGTCTACATATGAAAAAAGTAGGATTATTTAAGTCATAGGTTGGCTTTCTAATTTATACTTCTTCTAAGATGAGCTTTGCTAATTAATTTCCACTTCACACTCTGATCAAGATAACTCAAGTAATTGCTCCCAGTCTCTCTGTTACTTCGACCGAAAGATAAGGATAATGGTGATGGAGGAAAGGTAAGGCTGCATCACAGTAGGGATATATAAAAAAATTAATGTCAGTCTATTTGTCACGAGGACTTTCTGTACCCTACTGACGTAAGTCTATAGGAAGACTCAGTATAAGAGAAAAAGTGAAGATATTATAAAGGATGTGAAAACACAGTAGTTTTTGCCGTCTTGCCGACCTCACCGCACACCGATTCGAGGTGTTTTAGGCGTGTGAACGCTGTAGCTGGTCTTACCTGAACCATTCTTCAGATAGCCATTCGCATCGACAGTTGTGTACATGATGTAAGGTCCGGGCTGGTTCACTCCGAAGGGCTGCAAGAAACGAGGAGCAGTTGAGCGTGAATCATTTGACGTGAATCATTTGAAGTTTTAGGCAAATCTATTAAAAATCAAGTAAAACCATCTTACATAAAATTCTCACATACATGGCAGTCACGTAGAGGAAATCTCCATAAATAGATAACCTGTTATCTATTCAAAAGAATGGCAGAAAGTTCTTACTCCTTGAAATGCTTTGGTAGCTGCATTTATATGGTATTAATTTGCTGGGAATGCCTAAGATCTAACACTGCCTGCTACGTGGGGAGACTATTTTACGCGGGTCTCCCCGGAGAGCTGTCGCGTTTGACCTGTCAGCAGCAGCGGGACGGCCCCATCCTCGGTGTGCTCTCCCGCAGACGGAGCTCGCTCGGGGCGACAGCCCTGGCAACCCGGGCGCCTGCTAAACACGAGCAGTAGCCGCGGTTCACGCTGAAGCTGCCTGAGGCTGTGCCACTGGTTTGGGCTAACGAGAGGTGGACCAGGTCTTAAAGGGAAAGATGTGAGTAAGAGGTTCTGAGGGGGGCTCAGAAGAGCCCTGACGTAGTCCTGGGGACCTGGAAGGCCGCACTCGTGCGACCCTGTTTTCAGACAAAAGACCCGAGTCGGCCCTAATCCCTCACTTAAGGAAACCTTTCTTTGGTCATCGTCCTGTCCATGCCGCCCCTTCGGGACCGGGGCACTTGGTCCCTGCGCTGCTCACAGCCGGTTCTCACTTCCGTGCTGGTCTCAGTCGAGGGGAGCCGGCTGTGCGTGTCACAGCGCCCCCCTGGGGACCGCCTGCGGGGGAAGGCCTGGCCCCTGGCCTCCACGAGCCGTCCCTGAGGGCCCACCCTAGCTTCGCAGCAACCCGTGTATCGCAGACCGGTTTCTCCTGCGAATCCCGCGTCCTCAACGTCAGAGGACTGCGCAAGTGGGGTCTAGATGAGCCCTCGGCACGCACCCCTCCGGGTCGACATTCTCTTTCCACCTGCCTTACACGTGGCGGTCTCCCGCCCGCACGTAAGACGTGGGCCACGCAGTGCTTTCCTGGGGTCGTACGAGCACGAGACGGTAGTCGACACCCAGCTTTGTGTTCTAGTTCCACTGCTTAAAGCTGTGACTTTGGGTAATTTAATTTCCCTGAGCCTCAGTTTCCTCATCTTCAAGTGGGGGAGAATTCCTTACAAAACAAGGGTTACGATGAGCAGGGACACACACACACACACACACACACACACACACACTCTCTCTCTCTCTCTCTCTCTCTCTCTCTCTCTCCAACACGATGGAATATTCTTAGTATAATTTACATGAACTGGCAATTTCAAAAACTAAGCCTAATTATTTTCGCATTTGGTTTCTCACTGAAACATTCCATTAGACGGCAAGTCGGTATTAAAGCTAATATCAAAAAAAATGGTCTCCTGTAAGCTTAGCCCTGTGCTACGTACCAACTACTCAAAGATGACATGATTCTTGACCTCAAGAGATTACGGTCCACTGTGGAGAGGCGCTGAAGACACACAGGTGAGTGTGATCAAGTGTTACATACACCCGGATGGCACACAGATAATGGGGGGTGGAGGGGCATCTTTCAAAGGACAGCACAAGAGGCTTCGTACAGGAAATGAAATTTGAGATGAGGAATTTTTAGAAATGGTCCTTTATTCCCAGTAAACTTTTCTTAAGCGCTGAAGGATAGTTTTTAAGTCACTTCTAAAGACTAATGATGATTTGGTTGTACCCTATGACAACAATTCTGTGTGTTTCTCTTTATTATGCAGAGAATTTTCTCAGAAATATTTGTAGCTGAGTTAAGTTTACTTACTGTTATCTTGCGAGGGCAGTCATTAGAACAGAGACCACTAAGAACTGTGGAAAAATAAAGAAAGGCAACTATTATCACTGACATAACGTAAGCTAATATTTAAAGTAAACTTTAATTGTTTCACCTAAAATCTATTAATATGCTCTACTGGTCCATGATCACAAGCAGAAACCAATTCAGTTTCTTTATATCAGAGTAAATTAAAATTTCATTGTTCACTTATTTTATACCAGTATTTCAAAAGCCTTTATTGAGCAGTCAAGATGCTACCATTTTGTGAACTATATGGAAGAGATGATTAATTATGGTTTAATCAAGCTACACCTACTGTTGGTTTTATTTTCCAATTGCTTAGCTGAATTCCAAGGATGATTTAGAATCTGACAAAAGTGCCAAATGCAAACCAATTAAACTGTCTACGGAGAAAAACAAATAGAACATTTAATATTTTCTATCTTGAACTAGACTCTTCCCATTTATCTAGTCAAAGTTTCTGGGTCAAAGATTTTAGGCCTGCTTAGTAACTATTATGGAGAACATAACTACACAATAATCGATGGGTCTGCCACAGAGATACAAAATTAACTTAATGACACAATTATTCTACAATTGCCACAAAAGGAAAGGTTAAAGTTTCTGCAGTCCTGATATAAGTAACAAGATTTGAAGCATAACTGTCCTAGTGCCACTTCCGCGTTCTTACAAAGCATAGTAACCATTCTCCGTGATTACCAAGAACATTAATCATTCTCCGTGTTATAAAGAAAGCCGACCATTCTGCTCGGTATGCATGAACCATTTCAATAATTGTTATGAATGTAACAGTTCAAATACATCCATGGGAAAATGGGTTTTTATATTTACTTATATGAATATAAAATGACAATTGTCTTAATAGACATGTACCAAGGCAGAGTATATAGAGTACGAAGGCACTAAGAAGTGGGCGTGACATCTTCTGTCACAAAAGACACGTGTTCATTCATGCTGGATATCCTTAAAACGGGACGGCGTCTGGTCACGCGCCGCGGCGTGGACGAACCCTGAGGGCGTGACGCCGAAAGAAGCCGGTCGCAAGACGATAAACATTACAGGTTCCGCCTGTGCGACGTGCGTGACCCAGTCACATTCGCGGCCGGTACCGTGGTGGTTACCAGGGGTAAACTCACAGCACGATTCCTGGGTTCTACCTTCGAAGTTTTCGGCACATATAGTGGAATCACCTCCGGAAAGGTGACCCAGCATCTTTTTAGCGAACGAGCTTTCACTGCTCTTCTGCCGAGCGCCCGACCAAACGTGGACTTCCTTTCGCACGTGCTCAGGCCCCGCCGCAAGGCTGCGAGGGGTCTCCCGGGCCCCGCTCTCCCCGAAGAAACTGAAGCCGGCGCCAGGACATCACTCGAGGTCACAAAGCAGATGGAATTCTTTCGAAAAACCATGTGGCCACCAGATATTAACTCATTTAAAAAACACATTATCCTACTTTTATGGAAGATGGGAAACCAATGAACCATTGGATCATTTTATTTTCCGAACGAGAGAAAATGTCTGTGCCTTGCTTAGCACAGTTGACAGTATTTACTGAAAATTACATAATAGTCCCTTCCATTTTGTATACAGGAAGCTAAAAATTGGTTTGTGTCCATGTCTGTTTTTGTTTTTTACATGACTTCCTCTGTCGCATCTGAGGTTTCGTATAGTAGCCACGGGATCACGTGGCAAGATGTAAATGCGCTGCACATGCGTACGGCACACATGTCATACGTGTTACACACATGCGCCTTTTAAAAAGGGATGTCTCCAAAATGCAAACGGAGGGTGCGTCTCCTCGGGTTTCGCAACCACGGTGCGAGGAGGAAGCGCGCTGGTCCTCGAGCTCGGTGTTCTGCGCTACGGTGCTGCTTAATCGGGAATTCGGGGCTCCCGGCCACTGTCAGAAAGAAAGGCCGACCTGTGCTTGGCCTCGCATTATTACTTCACCGACAGAACCGCCCGACTCTTCCCCGGTGACAGGTACACGGTCCTGGCGGCAGGTAAGGCAGGCAGACCGCGTGCCTTTGGGGCCCTCCTAGTGATGTGTGTTTTACATAAGGCAGAAGAAAGTCGTTAGCCATTTTCAGCAATTATGCTGCTTTTCTTAAGGAATACTGTAGAAAAGTGAAATTTTGCTTTCAGATTCGTCTCTATCACCGAATCCCCCTGTGACCCAGCCTTCAGATTTCCCATCGGAAAAGGGAGACACGTCTACCCTCCTCCCCTCTTGGCTTAATAAAATCAATGTCTGGCGAGCGTCAGCTCTCTTCACAGGTACAGCTGGAGAAGGAACATTTTTATTCTCGTTTCGTATTTTTCGGCATATTAAGTGACAGGCTCATCGGTACAGTTTAAACACAGCTTATTAAGATTAGATATAACGTCCTTGAAAAGGACCAAATGAGATGCCGCGGAGAAACGGCGTGGCACGTCTCACACACACACCAGTCGTTCGTCCTGTCGCTCTGCGCGTGTGAGACGAGTCGCACTGAAACTCCGGGCCGTGAGTGCCCCCCAGGAAGACCCCCTGCGGTGGCAGCCGGCGTCGGCGCGGGGGCCACCGCGAGCCCGGCTCCTCCAAGGCCGCCTGTCCCCGCGGTGCAGGAAGTGGCCGGGAGCCAGGCCGTGGCTGGGGCACCGGGCAGAAGGCGGCCCGGCCTGTCCTAGGTTTCGGAAGATCTTTAAAATACGGGGGTGGGTGACGTAACTTCTGAAGTGCACAGACTCCCCAAAGCTGTGACTCCTGACGGGTCTCTCTCCCATCGGGCAGTCTCGGGGGCTTCACACGGGCTGGCGCAGAGGGACGTGGTTGCTGTGGGCTGCCGTAGGATGGTTCATGGGTGACAGAGGAAGCCTGGAGAGGCGGGGCTGACGGACACGGCCGGGTGGCCAGGGACCAGGGACCAGGCAGGCGAGCGGGGCCTGGAGACCACCGTGGTCCCTGGCAAGCCGATTCTCCGCCATCCTGCTCCTTACGTGGTATGTCAGGGACATACTCCGTTTAACAAACGTTAGGCATTCCCGTGCACGTTCATTTAGAAATCCCCACCGACGGGCACTACCGTGTACGACGAGCCGTGCAGAGCACGCGGCAGAGGCCCCCTCCCCCGCCCGTGAGGGACGGCGTCGGCTCCGACGTGTTTTAACGGCGTCACGGATTCCGTGATTCTGCCCCCCAGGGTTTAAAGCCTCGGCTGTCGCCGCTGGCTTTTTTCGGTGTGCCCGAGGCGTCAGAGAAAGCTCAGGGCTCGCAGACTGAGCCTGACGACTCTCCCAGGCTGAGGCCGCCGGGGTGGCTCAGCCCGGGGCTCCTCCAGTGTCCCCCGGCAGTGACCCGCAGGGGGGGCCTCGTGTCGGCTATTACCTGAGAACCCTGAAGCCACCATCCAGCTCGAATCCGTCTCCCCACTCTGGTGGGCTCCCGGCTTGCGGGCCCCAAGGAGCTCCTACTTGGGGAGGACGGGGGGACAGGGCGGCCGTCTGCTGTGCAGAATCAGGTGACACGGTGCTTTTGCCCCGTTATCTACCGACGCTGATTGTTTTTAGAAATGGAAGCAGCTTAAGAACCTCAGACATATGAAGAAAAACAACACCTTAAAAGGAAGACCAGAGCGAGCAACCGCAGGAAAGGTCTCGATCGCCACGGAACACGCGGGGGGTGTTGGGGGGGGGTTCCCCAGACGCCCGCGCCGCGCGCGGAGAGCGCAGCGATGCTCCTGAAGCTCGGCTGCTGGCTGGCGAGGTCGGCGCGGACACGGGCGGCCGGAGACATGCCAGTGCTCAGGAGATACAGGAAGCTCTGCACGGCTTTCTGGAACTAACCCGAAGGGCTCCGGCAAGGGAAATCGGAATGAAGAAAAGGAAGCTGGGGCGTATCGGTGAGATGGTGGCAGTAAGGCTGCTGAAGGCCGTTTGGTTTCAATGATCAATGACAGTGGTTGTGAGGGGTTCGGAAGGGGTTTGCAGAGGCACAATGGGTGGAACGGAAGGGAGCTGCCGCGTTGCTGCAGCAAAGCCGGGGGGTGGGAGGGAGGAGAACCTTGCTACGCATCTTGTCGTCGTCGTGTTTGGAGAGCGAGAGGTGAAGACGCTGTCGCCAGCTCAGAGGCGCCAAGGCCACAGGTGCCCGCGCGCGCCGGCCGGGGGTGCGCCTCACGCACGGGGAGGCCGAGGACGCGGACCCTCCAACGCGGCCGAGGAGGAGGAGGAAGACGAGAGCCGGGAACTGCGGTTCGAGGGAGCCGGGGACCTCCAATTCTGCAGGACGCGGCCCCCCCGTCTTCACGCGAGGGCACGGGGAGTGCTGGGGGGTCTCCGGGGTCGCGGGAACGGGCAGACGGGGTTTGCCTTTTCCCTGGCCACGTAACAAAGCTTAGGTTCCCCGATCTCCTTCACTGAAGAAGGCAACATCTAGCACAGGCCGGTTTGAGCGTGAGCGTCACAGTAATTTTAGAGCGAAGTCAGCCCTGGACTCCGTCGATGGCTCTGAAAGGCTAAGTGCACAGGAGCGGCCGTCGGACGCACGGCAAGCAGCGAGTGATCACGCAGAGAGCGGGAGGCCGCAAAACGACGAGGAGGTTGTTTTCCCCAAACGATTGCTTTGAATTGGCATCTCATTTCCCGTGACCTTTCTGTAAAGCATGCTATTAACACTAATGGTAACATCTCCAATGCAAAGTGATCTTATTTTCTAGAACTGAGAGCTCCTGCCCCGAACTGGCCGTGAGCTTGGGTACTCGTGGCGTGACTCCCCGGCCGTGCCCGTCCCGACTCGGTGCCCAGGCTGCAGGAGACGGAGGCCGCGAGACCGTTGGCACGGGCGTCTGCAGACGCGCCACCGGCACAGTGGAAGGGACCCCGCGCACACGCCGCACGCCTGCGGCTGTCAGCCGCGCGGCCGGAGCTGCCCGTCTCGCTCCGTGTCCCGCTTTCCTGGGGTAAAGGAAAACCCGGACATGTGGCTTCGCTGCCGTCGCCGGCCTCGCCTCGTTCGCTCACCTGCCCCTCGCAGGCCACAGCGGCGTTCTCTGGCTCTGTCGGTGGGGGGGACCCAGGAGAAGCGGCGACCCGGCAGCGAGCAGTGGGCCGAGCACCGCAGCGTGGTGGGTGTTCGGACGCCACCCTCGGCGGCGGGGACCCAGGCTCCTTGGAGAAGGGTCGGGGTCCTGACTGCGGGCGAGGGACGCGCGAGTTGCAGCTGAGCCGTCTCGTGACGCCGGGGAGCGTGGCCGAAGGGGGCAGCCGGCCTGAAGGAGCCCCTCGCCCTCCGCCCCTACCGGCGACAATCCGAACACTGGGAGAAGGGATTTTGTTTACGGAACAAAACGCGAGTACGCGGCCCACGCGGAGACCTCTTTCTCCCAGCGCGATGCCGACTGAGCAGTGCGGTGGCAGCGAAGCTGGAAACGGGCCGTCTCTGCCGGCCACGGTGCGGGCCGGGGAGGGGTCTGCCCAGGAAACGCTCCACGGAACGCCACGGTACAGCGGGGGAGGGGGTTTACGGGATGGTCCAGGTTGCCACCGCGAGGAATGTGCGGCCTGAGCGGGGGACGGGGGCACAGGGCGGCAAGGCCCGTGTCCCTTAAAATGGACAAGGGGGACCTGAAAAGGAACAGGCCCGGGCTCGGGAAGGCTGCAAACGCGGAGGTTCAACGCGCTGGTACAGAACCCAGGCCAGAACCCGGGCCGGAACCCGGTCACGGCCAGCGCCGCTGGGGACACGTGGACAGCACCTGCCATGGGCGGGCAGCAGCGCCCGGACGCCCGCTTCCTGACTTGGAGGGTAGGAGCTCGTCCTTCCTCTTTGGGAAATGTGTGTTGACACGCAGAAAGAATACGAAATTAAATGTTAACACTTAATAAAAAAAACATGTAAATCAAAAACTCACCAATGACTTTAACGAAATAAGCATCCGCTTCGAAGTTGTTTTTTAACGCGTGGATGGCAAAATCGTTGTTCATGTAGCCTTTACTCAGTACCACGATGTCCAAGATCCCCTGAAAATCGCAAACAGAGGTGGTGAGAACGAGCGACCAGACCGACTGGAAATAATGAAGGCGTTTGGCGTGTGCACCGGGTAACGCGAACCTTATTCATTCAACCCGTCGTTCAAAAAAGGATGCTATTAAAAATGTACAAAACCTTTAATAATAAAACACAAATAAAATCTCTGGAGATAACAGCATTTTGGTATATTTCCTTCTGGTCATATTTGCATTAATTTTTAAAGGCCTATGATATGGACTACCAAATCCTGTCCAAAATCAGAAAAGGAGAGTACCTTTTTATCTGCCCTGGCTACCACTGCATCTTATCTTTTTTTTCCCCTAAGAAAGGGGAAGCTTTGCTAATTTTATTGGAGGAAAAAAAAGGTGAAGGTCATTTCAATTCCCATGCCGCTCATTCTTAGATGATAAGGTTATTCATTTACTGTATTTTGTCGTAAGTTAGCCACTTGTGATTTTTCTGTAAACTGATTACGTTCTGTATCTTGAGTTTCTGGTGATATATCAGTTTGTATAAACCCTTTTTATGTTAAGAATATTAATCATTTGATTCTTTCGTAGCAAATTCATTTCCCAGCTTTAAAAACAATTTTAAATTTTATTCGTTTAAATTTCATTTATGATGGTTTTTATGCGCAGAAATTAAAAATTGATTTGTAATCATTTCCTTTGTGGTATTTTTGCCGATTATTTTATGCTTGAAAAGTGCCAATAAAAAGTGAAATAGCATGAGATTTGGTAGCAAAGAGACAAGAAAACCAAGACTCTGATAATTCTATAGTTGAGAATCAGCCTCGTATAAAAAAGCAACATGAAAAGCAAACAGGGTTGGAGAGACATTTAACGTTTTAAGATAAGCTGTTTTGCGGGATGTGCTGTGTCATACTAACTCTGGGATTTAACGCATTTTTATCAGAACTTATTATTTTTCTGAGTGGTAAAGGCTTTTCACGTTAGAAAGGAAGAGCCCTGCACGAGGTCACCTGGCCGTTGAAGGCAGAGTCATGGGACTCTGCGGCGAGAGATGCCGCCCGAGCCCACGAGGCTGCAGGAGAGCGCTGACCGTTCTCCCGGGTCCTGCGTGGGGCCGGGATGCGGCACCCGCTGCCGGGGCCCCGCCGGCCTGGCGCCCTCGCCTGAGCCAGCGCGGGCTGAGGGTGCCGTCACGGGTCACCGTCCTGATCCCCCCGCCACGTGACGTTAAGAAGGGCTCCCTTTAGTGACCTCGTTTGCTTTCCTGATCTCATCTACATTTTCCGGTCAAACAGGGTAAAGAGGAAGGGAGCCGAGGCGGACCGTGGTCGGACCCCGACGTGCAGGCCGCCTCTGAACTCACGTCTTCGTAGATGTCAAAGAAGGCTGCGACCACGGCGTCTCTGATCTGACTGAGGCCGGCCAGCTCCCAGTAGACCTTCAGCATCCGGTGCGCCCCCTCGCAGCTCGCATTGTTGCAAGGGACGTTCTCCAGCAGGAAGGCTTGCTGATTGCTGCAAGACAGAGGGCGGCGTTTACGACGCGCTCGGCAGGGCCCGTCACGCGACCCGCGCGAACTCTGCGCCGCGCGCTCGGGACCGCGATGACTTAGGCCTTCGGCGTTCCGACCACGAGACCAGGAACGGTAACCGCGCGAGATGGTGGGTGTCGGCGGACCTTGACGCGCTCGACACTGCGCTATTACACGTAAAGCCATCCGCTGTGGCCCTCACACTTGCGCGTTGTTCCATGTCAATCATATGTCACGAAACTGGAAAAAACAGACACGTGAGAAATCCCCAAATGTTTGGAAAGTACATGAAACGCCACTAAATAATCTCCAAGTAAAAGGACTCAAAAGGGAAATTACGAAGTACTTCGAACGGCAAGAAAATGAAGGCGCCGCACGTCGAGGTGGGTGGTGTGACTCCGAATTAGCATTTAGAGGGAGAGTCATAACACTGAGCATGTCATTAAGAAAGAAAGGTCTTTAATCGAGGACCCCCGTTTCTTCCTTAGGAAACTGGAAAGAGCAAATGACATGTGAAACGAGCAGAAGAAAAGAAATAATAACACGCACGAAAGCAACGAAGTAGAAAACAGAAAGACAACAGAGAAAATCAGTGGAACCAAAGCTGGTTCCTTGCAAAGATTCATTAGGAAACTGATGAACCTTCCAGCCAGAACGGCCACTTAAAAGCGTTACGAAGAGAGAAGACAAGGTAAAGACGTCGGGAGCGAGAGGCACGTTGCCACAGTGTCCACTGGCACCAAATGATAAGGGAATGTCACGGAAAATTCTGTGCCGATATAACTGACAAGTTACATGAAATGGACACATTCCTGGGAAGTCACAGGCGAGGATCTGGGGACCGGAAGACCGAGGGTGTCCACGGATCCGCCGTCAGAAGTCACCGATCGTGGGCTGTGCCAGACGGGCAGCGTGGGGGGAATGGGAGGTAATAAAGCCGAGACGGCTGTCCGGAGTCATGAAAACATTTTTTTTTTTTAGTTTGGGGAGACTTGCACCTACAGTATTTATACAACGACCGGGAGGAAGGAGGGTGGCGTGAGCAGATGCCGACGGCAAAGGAGAGGGGACCGTTGATGCAACAAGACCCCGTATTCAGCGGAGGGACGGAAATGGGGAGGCCGTCGAAGAGAGGAGTCGGTGGGGAGACTGTGGGAACGATTCCGGGGAAGGAGAAATGATTTGGTCGGGGTGGTGTGGCAGAGGTGATGGAGAAGAAAAGCAGCCTGCAGAGCACGTCGCGAGAGAGGATGATCCAGGCAAGTCCGAGGAGATGGGTGGACAACCACGGGGCAGGGGAGCCGGGCTGGAGCGAAAACCTGGGAGTCACTCACCTAGGAGTTAAGACAGCGTGTGTTATGAATCTGAATGAAATAGCTGAAGGAAGAAATACAGGAAAAAGTCGATATCTGAATATTCTACCTCATGGATGAGCCTCGGATGACAGATAAAAGATCAAAAACCCTGCAAACAACAGCCTGGAAGTATGAAAAATACATCTTACAGTGTTGGAGAGCAATTGTCATTCAGCATTAGAAATGAATATTGTTTTTGAATATGTGCATGTTAGCTGAATAGAACATCTTATGGAATTTTTTTTGAGTTATGCAGTCACTCTCAATAATAGGCAATTCCTATAGAAGAATTTCTCAAGTGTTTGAAATATTACTGAAGAAATGTCTAGTCTCCCAGGTGAGTCGTCTGGACAACTGATTCATCTGTAGATATTGTTTTTAGATAAATGTCAGTCGTCTGCACTTACAGTTGGGGATACCAATGACATTCAATCAAGAAATACAAACTGTTCTGCTACCAGCTATATTTTGTTTACCCCATATTCTAAAACCACAGATTCTAATGAAAAATGAAACAAAACCAGCTTCTACGAAATAACTCACTGGTTCATGAAAGGTAAGAAATCTTACGTACTGGATACCTGTGAGGCAAAGGAACCACATTTAAGTTTCAATTTTATCTTCTCAGGAAAAGCCTGACAACATGCTGAGTTTAGATAATTATACACTTTAGGAAAAGGGCATTATCCCATCAACGAAAATGCATTAAAAAAAGATTAAAGCAGGAATGTACACACAATCACCTATTAAACCCTTTATTAAGCAGAGGACAAAACATTTAGATAATTAACTAAAACTCTGAAAGAAAAAGCAGATCTAACACAATTAGTGCTTCTATAAAACTTAAAACTTTTTCCTTCAGGTCTTTCTTGGCCTTGAGTGACCCCAAGTGACCCAAATTAAGATCTAAGCTGATCATCCACAGTTACTTTTTACCACTACTTGAAAGTGAGACAAAATTCTCAGTTCTTGGGATAATTATGGCTTTAAAACTGTCAAGTAATGGCATGCCTGTGATAATGAAAATTTACGGAAAACATCACTAATAAGCTGCGACTCCCAAGTTAGGACGCTCTTGCTGACAAAACGGTGTTGAAGGTACAGAGACGAGATTGCAGTGGGTAAGACCATGAGCCCAACCTCTGTCCTACGAGAACCGAGCTCGGGGTCTGTTGAAATGCCCCGGCTAACAGGCCCCGGGGGTCCGAGCCAGGCGGCCCCTGACTCCGCGGCACGTGGGAAAGGACAGCTCTGTGCCTCTGTCTCTCCTGATCGTCAGGTACTCGGGCGGGGCGGGGGTGGGGCGCGGTTTCTAAAACCCATGAACGACAGACAGCGTTTGAAAGGCTTGGCTAACGTGGATTTCATGCCTCAGAGTTCTGTTATTTTAACAGTTTCTCTTCGTGTTCATAAACCATTTGCTAAATCCCCCACATGTGTTCTGCTGTGTTTAGGTGACTCTGGTTGTCTACTTCCTGAAGACTCAGAATGAATAATACATGGGTTTTCTTGCAATGCGAGAATCCCAGGCCTCCCTTGGTATCACATGCTTCAACTGCTATTTCTGTATGACAAAGGGCACCATTTTTAAAATGCCAATTATGGGACTAAACGAAAATGCTACAAGAAAACACAATCGTACGTATTTATAGATTATGGTACATCACTGAGCATCTTACACGAGCATCGGTGCTCACGTTGGGAAGGTGAAATCACGTACACACTGGAGCTGACCCCAAATAATGTCCTAATTTCAACTAAATGCGAAATGCTTGGCACACTGGGAGGAGTAACATCTGCTCTGCTGTTCCTTCACTCTGGAAGTATAATCAAAAGGCTGGGGAGTTGCATTTTCCTGTGCGTTCCTTTTCATTGTACAGTATATGTTAGGGATCCACACGTATTTTAACTTATGAATGATTTAATGGATTTTTAAGAGTAATTTTGCCGCTTTTAGACTGATTTTAAAACCTGAATTGTACCCTGCCGTATACCAAAATGCAAAGAGATCATCTCTGGGTGATAGGATTATAGATGATTTTAATGTACTGTTTTCTTTGTACTTTATAAATTTCTATAATTTGTTTGTTAGAAAAACATACATTCTCTTAAATCTTCAGTGCCATATTTGTATTCTATCAAGTCGTGACAGCTTCTGTTACAAATTAAAAAATGAAGGACTCATCTGAATAAGAACATGTATGGTCCCGAACCCCCAGTCGAGGACGCAGAGAGCTCCTCTCCCCGCCCCCCCCGCCCCGCCACGGAGGCACCGCTCATGCGACAGGACCAGGAAAGGAGAGAAGAGGGGGACGCTGCTCGGCGAGAGCCCCGACTATCCTCGTTTTCAAATGAAGTGGCTGCGCACACAAGGGACAGCCAAGAGAAGATCCGAACTATCGTGACCCGAGCGAAACTGTATCGGCAAATACGAGAATCATGTACCCAAAATTCAATGCCCATCCCGCATACCAATAATAATCGTGAGAACATTAATTTAAAAAATCCCGCTCACAGTAACAATGAACTTTCTAAGTTATCAGGAGTAATCTAATGGAAGATGTGTAGGAGTTTTATGAAGATAATGACACAACGTTACTAAAGAATATTTTAAAAATATGAATAAGTGTTATGGGCTGGAAGATTCGACAACACGAATAAGCCAGCGTCTCATAAATACAAAGTAATCGAACCAATCGAAGGCCTAACAGAGGTTTTTTTTTTGGTCAAATAAGGAAGATTAATTCTAAAATTTATGTGGATGAACAAAGGGACAGAAATCGTCAAGAGAATTCTAAAGAAAAAAATTACGCAGGAAGGTTTTTTTTTCTCATATATCAACACTTATGTTAGAACCACAATAATTAATACAACATAGAATTGCAGAGAGACCGACAGACAGGGCGCGACCCCGGAGCGGGAGGCGCAGAGAGAGAACCAGGTACGTAAACCTGGCGTGTGGCAAAGTGGGGAACTGAACCGACTACTCGGCAAGGGGACAATTCACTATCCAAGACGAAGAATGTACTTGGATCCCTTTCATGCGATACGCAAAAATAAGTTTTAGGTAGATTAAAAGACTGCATGCGAAAAGGAAAAATTCTGAACGTTAATAATAAGTTACAGAAAAATATTTTTATTACCACAGGATACATCGGTATTACTGAAATAAGGTCAAGAAAGCTTACGTTGCATATAAAGTAATCTGTATGTAGTCGAGGTATACATTTGTAATATTTAAGTGAATATAATTATGCCTATTTCTTGCATTTTTTTGTCACATGAGAAGAGCTCACTGAGTGCCGGTGGTTATCATTAACAGTGCGGTAGCTTACACATGATCACACAGAACATCCTAGACTCTACATTCAATCGTTTATGTGGTGTGTCCTGCTGTTTGGTTGGCGGGTATTGAACCACCCTTGCATTGCTGGAATAAATCCCACATGGTCCTAATGTGTGATCCTTACATTAAATATTCTGCTGAATTTGTCCTGCAAATATTTTTTTTGAGGATTTCTGCATCTATGTTCATATGGGATATGGGCCTGTAATTTTTTTTTTTTTGGTAGTGTCTTTCTCTGGTTTTGGTATTAGGGTAACACTGGCCTTGAAGACTGAATTTGAAAGCGTTCCCACCTCTTCAGTTTTGTGGACTAGTTTGAGGACAGGTATTAATTCTTTGAATGTTTGGTGGGACTCACCTGGGAAGCTGTCTGAACTTTGGTTTTTGGGGATTTTTTTTGATGACTGATTCAATTTTGTTTCTAGTAACAGCTTTATTCAGATTTTTTGTTTCTCGCTGATGCAGTCTTGGAATATTTCATGTTTTTAGGAATTTATCCATTTCCTCTAGGTTGTTGGTGTATGATCGTTCCAAGTATTCTACAATCTTTTGTATTTCTGTGGTATCACTTCTCCATTTCTGATTTTATTTATTTGGGCTTGCTCTTTTTTTCTTGATGAGTGTGGCTCATGGTTTATCTATTTCGTTTATCTTTTCAAAGAACCAGCTCTTAGTTTCATTGACATTTCCTATTGTTTACTTAGTCTCTGTCTCATTTATTTCTGCTCTAATCTTTATTATTTCCTTCCTTCTACTCATTTTGGGCTTTGTTTGTTCTTTTTTGTTTAGCAACATGACTGCTCATTTATTTTTACCTCATTTAATCTTCACCACAGCTCCGCCACAGAGCAACAATGGCTCCTCTCATTTTACGGACGAGGAGTTAGAGCCATCTGCTCGAGGTCGCACAGGTGGTAGGTACCTGGACTGACACCGTGGCCTGCGCTCAGCTCCTGCCCCCAGCTCCTGCCCCCTGGTCTTCGGTCTCAAAACACAACTGGGTCATTTACTCATCAAATATGTTGACTTTATAAAGGTCAAGTTTTGTCGAATGAAAAATACGCTTTTTACTTTATGCTAGACGGTCACTTGTTTTTTAGAAAATAAATGTGTGAAACAGAAACAACAGGCGGCCTACGCACCTGGGAGGAGTTCCGGAGCCACGTGAGAAAGAGCCTGGGCCCGCCGCCCTCCCTCTGCAGGGCTGGCCGCGCCACACTCGGGCGCCGTGCAGCTACAAAGCGAGGCAGGGACGACACCTGACAGACACTCCGCGCCGGAGTCCCGTACCTTCCAGAAGTATTCTTCAGTATGGCCAGGGCATCCGGGTAGCCGTCCATGTTGTAATCCCCGATATGAAGGGTGATCGGAATCGGGATTTGAGCTGCGCGCTGTTCCTGCACGAGTGGCACGAAGCCCCAGATTGTGCCCTTGTTGCTGAAGTCCTGCAGGACTGGAACCCACTAGGAATTGAGAAGGAAAAGATGAGATTTTACAGTTATTTTAGAAAACGAAAATTCCATTTGCCAAACAAGGGATCCATTACAAGTCTCCAAGATAAGTAAGCATCATCTTAAGTTCTTTATCTCTAGAATAAGGTAGGGTATTATAATTTACTTTGATAAATAGGTAACCGATACACTGGGGAAAAAAAAAACAGTTCCTGTTAAAATTTATCATTAGTTGCCTTTCACTGAATTGGCATATAGGGCCTTAGAAGCTTTTTCAGAGAATCACAGAATCTTAGATTAAAACGATGTTAATAATTACAGAGAACTACCTGTTTAAAAACTTGTGTTTTGTGAAAAAATAACCTCAAGTAAATAATTTTAAAAATTACAGCAAACTGTAATATCTAACACCGATGTCCTTTCCAGAAGAGCCGTTCAGGAAGAAAGCTAGAATGTGACCGACTCCCCAGTTCTCTGGGGATGACCGTCATCATCCTCGAAGCCAAGCAGCTCTGGCTCTCTCTGGACAATACTGGCCCTAACAAGTCCTGCCTGCCAGCGGTGACAAGCCTGGTCACCAGCAGAGCTGGAAGGCATGTTTTTAATAAATCTTTATTTCTATATTAATTATAATGAGTAGAGAGAATAGGTTGGTTTCAAAATAAGCTTTTGGGAATCTATCTCTTCTGAATGCCCGAATCTTCCTTTCTCAAATCTAATGCAAACTAAAAATCTAAAAGTGGAAATCATACCATTAAAATCACAGACGTGCCCATAATGAGCTAAGAGCATGGATGCTGGCTCATCACCTGGGACATCCAGACAGAAGTAGGCTCGGCTGGCTTGAAATGGCAGGAGGCCAAATATACCTAAGACGTTTTTTTCCTTATAAGCAAGAGACTCATTTCTATGGATGCAGGACAAACTGTATGAAAAACGGCTTCTTGAAAAGGATTTAGCACACGGGGTATCCTGAACATTTTTTAGGTTATCCAAAGAAAGCATAATTTGCCAGGGAAAAAAGAAAAAAAAAATAGCTCAATGATAAAGACAAATTTACAGAAAATGAGCTGTTTTAAAGAACTTGTCTGCATCTTTAATCAACTTTCCAATCTTTTGTAAAGCAAAAAAATATCATCAAAATGCTTCACTTGTCTTTGAAAAAAAAAATAGTTGGTTTTGTTTTGGAGGATGGGAAATTTCACAAAATGCCAAGTTATCACAAATTTCTGAAGAGGTTGACAGTTTATTAATGAGGATAAAGTATTCCTGTTAAGGTAAATGTATTAGGGTCTAAACTGTGAAAAGATTTTTCATTACTGTGACATCCTTAACAGTCACCAAAAAACTGTGACATATATCTTCTCAGAGAGAGATGACTGCGTAATTGGAAAATATCCTTACAGGAATCTGTCACTTGAAGACAGGCTATAATTCCCATGTTTACTTACACCCATGAACCAATAAGGAGGAGTTACTTGACTTAATGTTGTTGGCGATTCGGAGTCAAAAACAGTTCAAGATAATAAAACTTATAAGTGTCATAGTTAAATGTTTTTAGGATGCTGACTGTATAAAGACTTGTTTTCCTTAGTCTCTTCGTATAAAATGTGATGTTTCCTACCCATAAGGGCCATAAAAGTCAATGTGTTATTCCAACATTCATTATCCCCAAATAGAAAATAAAACTGAACAACTGTCCTGCTTTCTTACTGGTTTCCTCTCGGTGCTATCGATATGGAGAAATTCTCAGTGTCATAATCTATCATTCCCACATTAATCTCTGGCCGTGACTATCGGATACTAAATTGTTTACCTACAAGCTGCAGAGAAAAAAGTCAGCATGAGAGAATGAAATAGATCTAGATACCACAAATAAAAACAAGATTAGTCTTGAAAATAGATGCTCTACATAACCCTTTATTATAGTTATTGTGTCTTGCTATATTCCCGGCATATAAAATGCAAACAGATCATTCAATAGCAGGATCATGAATGTGTTTTCTTCACCAGAAATGATTAGAACGGCACTTTCTCCCTTAATAAACTAATAAAAAAATGGATTTACATGCAGTTCGCTAAGTTAAAGCGAGAAAGCCAATAACGTAGTTTCGGTTTCTCTCTGTCCTGACCCTGTGGCTATCTTTTCTGACCCCTGAAGATCTTCGAGAACGTCATTCTGCTCTCATCGGAAAGCGAGCTGGCGCACCTGCTTCGTTCCGGACCCCGCTAAGTAGATGGCGCTTCTCTGGCAGTTCTGATCCTCACAGCCTGGGAGCAAGTGATCCATGCGTCCATCCCCATCTGCCAGGAAGAAAAAAAAAACCTCCAAGAGTCTATCCACAGCCACAAAATAAAGTGTTCCTGTGCGGCAGGTTAAATTTCCTATTTGCTCAAAGTCTATGCCAACCGGAATCTAATGAAAAATTTGACACGTGACTTTGAATAAATGTGATTCGATTAAAAAATTACTCTGGTATTTGTTGCTTCTTGTTACTTGGACTGTGCCTTCTTTAAAGCTGCTCACTTTTCTGTAATTAACTATTTATCCAATGCTGGAAAAAGACCCCATTTCGTGCTAGTTAATGTTAAAAATAGTCGATTAAAAAAATGTGACTTTTCACTTATTTACATAATTATCATTGCTGCCATGGGAGAAAAATAAGCATGTTGGCAGTAACTCATTATTACAGGGCATATTTTAAATGTGTCTTTACACATAACTTATCTTTACACATGCTTTTTTAAAAGTGTCTTCAAGAGTTATAAAGCTTTCAGCTCCCCGACTTCTAGGAAGCGCCAATAAATTTTTATCAATAAAAAAAGCAAAGGAAGGGAATACAGATGTCATTTCCAACTGACTGTGTTTTAAAACGCCGCACGGTGACTAGAAAGACGGCTCCAGATCCAGCTGAGGCTGCTGAGGGCCTGGACTCAGGCCCCCCCACCTGCCGGCCCCACCCCTGGTGGCGTTGACAGATCCCGATGTCCCAGAGCTAACTCGACAAGGACGTTCACGGTGGAGTGGTCCCTTGGCTTTTAAATGTGGGGCCTGAATTTGTGTTGCTTTCATCACTGATTTGTTTGCTACGGTTTCATGTTTCACTTCACAGGTGCCCTCCGTGGGGCCTTCGCTTCGAAGGATATGGAAGGATGAGAAATGATGGCCGTCTGGTGTAGGCTTACAGACTGAGAGGCATGTAACTATAACACGCCCATCGAGCCTCCAATCATGTATTCAAAAGGAAAAACGACTTCGGGCCGAGAGGGACGGACGCCCGGCGGAGGGAGCTGACCTCTGCAAGGCGAAGGCGAAGGCGGGGTGCGGGCTCCGCGCGGGCCGCCTCTCACGACCGCGGCCAGACTACAGCTCAGCCACGCAGCGACCCGCACGGTGACCGCCCGAGGTCTAGCTGGACAGAAGTCCTGCAGCTGGGGACATAGCGAAGAGGCCACCTTGAGGATGTAAGGGAAACGCTGGAAATTAAATCAGGCAAAAAAAAAATCTTGGGGGAGGGAAGAGGGCATGGCCTAGTGAAAAATGAATTTCTTTCATTTAATTTCATGATTCTCATGACTGACGTCTGTCGTTATATACAACTGTTGGACTGATAATGGAAAGTACAGGAAACACGCGGTGGTTTGACAGGACGCGTATCTGGATTACTGAGAAAGAAGTCGAGAGGGAGATGCGACTCCAGGCAGGGATACCTGGGGAGAAGGAGGCTTTCTGAGGCCATAACCATTCATCACGGTTAAAAATAAATAAATAAAAAAGAGCTAGTCAAGTGAGGATGAATTAAATGCAAAAATGTGATTTATAAGCTGGTTCTAATGATAACCCAGATTTCATTAAAAACCAAACCATTTTATTGCAAATTAATGGGGGACCAATTAGAGAAACATTTCTAAATCTCTGCCCTTTGTTTTTTCCGCAATGGCAAAAGATTAGATCATGATTTCTTTCCCCCTAGTTTCTCTTTCTTCCAAGAAGTTTCCTGTTTCCCATGAGTATCTTCACCATGACTTAGCTGATATCGAATGCTGGTGCATAACCGTCTAATAAACACACAACTACCCTGCTAACGTCATAGCCTCGCCTTTCGGCACGAATTATCAGCACCGTTTTGCAGGCGTGGTCGCAGAAGTCTAGGCTCGATCAGAGACCACGTTCCTCGTGCTGCCTCTCCGTGCTATTTTTTGATATTGAGGGGAAGTGAGAGGAAAGCTTCCTGAGACTCCAACTTCCTAACCCCCCAAATTTCTCTCTTAAAAAAAACTTTTAAATCTTACATGCTTCACCTTTCCGCAGGTTTTTTAAAAACTTATATTTGGAAATACTCACACGTAAAATTACGATAATAAAAACAGTGCGAGGGACGCCTGTCCACTCCTAACTCGATCTGCGTCACGGTTCGTGTGGCCTGCGACATCGACCTGCCTTCAGCCCTGGACACGTGAGTGTGTGTTTCCCAGGCACAGGCGTGGTCTGCGACGTAACCACAGCACACTTAACCGGTTCGCACACGTCAGCACTTTCGTCCGATGTGACATCTCCGGTCCGACTTCGCCCAGCGACCCGGTGACGCCCCAGTGTTTCTGCCCCGCCAACGCGGGCCCGGCAGAGGGGCAGGAACGGCTTCGGCGGTTATTTACCTTCGGCATCCTTTCATCTAGACTGGCTCCAGCCCTTGTCTTTCATAATCTGCATATCTTTTTTTTCAACCTCACACAAAGGAATCTTCTTCTTTTTAACAAGTTATTGTGCTTAAGAAAGAAAGTAGTTTCCGAAAGATAGGTTTCGCATGAATCAGAGGCACAAGGCTAGGGACTAGAATTTGTTCACGCGAATTCTCTGCGAGGTGCTGAGACCTTGTGAGCAGACCGGGAGGGGCGCCATGCTGACGGTGGCCCCGACTGCGAGCCAGGCCCGACGCGTGAAGACGTCGCAGGAGCCTCGACCCCCAGCTGCCTTCCTCCCGGGACCTGAGCGAGGCGCCTGGCACGTTCTCCTGAAGGCTCTGTTCCTTCCTGAAGCCTCGACAGGAATGGGGACAGAAGGACTGGCATTTTGAGTAACTCACTTCACGACCTGCGGTGTGAAAACCGGCCCTCGGAGTGGCTCGTCACCAGAGGCCGAAGCACACACGAGCCGTGTGACGCTGACCTCACGCCAGATTCCAAATAGAATTCTTCTCTAAAGCAGCTAATTTTCCTGAAATAGATTTAGTGATTCAAACGGCTTTTCTGAAAAATTTTAATTTTAAAACCAAGAGGACACTAAAAGTTATTGTTCTCATAAAACGGATTACAATGAATTTCTGCATAATAATTTTTCTGTGTTTAATTAAGCAGGAGACAAAGGACACACATAAGAATGGGTCACACGCATATTACTCAGCCTCTGGAACGTTCGTAATATGTTCAGTATCATGAAGTGAGCTGATCCGTGGTACCGTTTAAGTAAATTACAGCTCACTGTTCCGGCCCCAGACTCCCTAAGCCAACCTGACAAACGACAGTCTCTCTAACACAGTGATTCCCAAATGTGGTCCCCAGTGCCCCGGCCTCAGCATCACAGGCAGCTAGTAAGAACTGCGAATCCTGGGGCCCCCCCGTCCAGACCCGATGAGTCAGGCGGGACCCACGGATGAGGCGGTCGTCTCAGTGAACAGCGTCTGTGCGGCTGAGCAGCAGCCGAACCGACTACTCTTTCTGTTCATGTAACACGCCGCTTTTTACTTGAAAGAACTGACAAACTATGGTCATTCAGACGTGGGAATTTGGTAGACATTTTCTCTAAAAAGAACAAAGTGAGCTTGTCACTTCAAGAAAGCAACTGACGGGAAGGTGCCAGGGGTAAAATCTGGTTCTTATAGATGGTTTTATGGACATGTACACCTGAAATTCACATAACGTTTCACATAAGTCACGAGTCGCCACTCCAAACACGCGGGGAAAGGCTATGGCCCTTCGGTTTCCCCTGGAGAGCTTGAAGGACGGCATCACCCCCAAAGAGGAAATCGGCTCGCAACCCAGACGTTGACAATGGCCACGAGCTGGGGCACATGTGACTGAGACACGTGCCCTTGGGAATTCACCTTTGAGATCCCTTTATAACCCGTGATATTTTAAATAAACAGGGCTAGTTTAAAAGCACAAAAAAGGGACAGATTTCATAGACTAATTTAAAACATTCTTTTGCAAAATAAGTACTTTGTAGTCATGCCAATTTTGAAATTTCCATGAGAAGAGTATTTGAGAAGTTTTTAGTCATTTGATTGTACAATGAGCTAATTAGCACTTTTTTCCTCAGAAGATAAACATCTTTAATTCCCTTCCCAACCTTAGTGGAGCAGTTATCATTTCCGCTGAGGGCGATGGCTGATAAGCATGCAATCTCTACAATACCCAGCACAGTCACCGGCACCTCCAGCTCTCGGTGCTCAGCCCTTGCCCCGCAACCAGATTACGTTAATAAAAGGCCCTTCTGTCTGAAACGTCTGGAGCGGAGCTGACTTTTCTAGCTCAGGCTGAATCCCTTTCTCTAGGTGGCTGTGAACTTCCTGTCACAAGGGTGGGGATGGGCGGAGCGAGTCCCTGGCAGCAGGGACAAGGCCATCACGCTCACGGGAGGGTCACGTTCCAAACTAGACTCTATCATTCAGCCTTTCCGAAGGAGAAAGAGGGACGCGAACTTCATTAAGTCGCTGAGGTCATGAGCAAAGTGAACAATAAATTCTGCGTCGGCTTCGACCTCTCGTTATCTCATGTGCGCTAATTAAAAGGGGTATAAAGATCCCCCCAACTTCGGTGTTTTGTTCACACAGCTTCCCAATCATTAACCCCTTTACTTTAAATAATCGGTCAATAGAATGTGACAACCGACTTTGACTAATTTCAAAACAGACCTTAGGAACAGAAAGGGCCATGGACACCACGTCCGTTACCGCCGTCCATTTTACAGGTGGGGAAATGGAGGCCCAGAAGGGTGAGACTGCCAGTCCAGGGTGACGGGCAGAGGGAGAGGCACGACCTGCCCCCAGTCCCGCGTTCCTCCGGCCGGGCCCAGGTAATTATCTGGGCATAAGTCGCTGCACGACGTCAGCATGTTGATGCAAGGCTTCCGAACCGCCTTCTGCAGTTTATTCAAAGGTACCGGAGCAATTTAAGAGGCTACTCATCTGTGAAATAATTGAAACATCACTATCGCCTCTGTAAACTCCTCAATTGTGCTTGTGAGCACTGAAAAAATCACCAAAGAAGAAAAAGGGGAGAGAAACATCCGGACACGCGGTTGTCTCGATTTTCGTAACTATACAACGCCTAGAGCCTGGCTCAGTGTTTCCCCGACTCTGACGCGCCGGAGGGGTGTGCTGGGCGGAGGCGGAGAACAGGTAAGCCCCTCGCATCTGCTCAACCCCAGCAGAGCTTCCTTTACATGGGCTCTCACCCTTACTTCTGACGAAAAGCGTGAACAAAGTAGTCGTATTCTCATTTTAGAGACCAGGACACTGGTGCTCGGTGACAGTAACCGTCCAGGCAGAAAGCTAGTTAAGTGGCTGGTAAGTATGAGATTTAAATTTCAAGTCTAAGTTTGTTACCCAAGGCCATTTCCTTCCCTTACTGAAACTGACGTGTGTGTTTGAAGGGTTCGATCGGGGTTAGCGACCTAGCAGAGGGCTGGACTCGAAGGCAGTGGCCAGTCGTGGAGAATACGTCCTCAAATGTGACCTTATCTTCTGAGTTTATCGGTTCGGACATAAGAAACGTGAACGCTCCTCCTAAATATGTTCACACCGCGTTAACCGCAATACGAAATGGTCAGCAACCTTCCTAAGTCCGGGCAGCAGGCGGGGGAGCGGCTGGGATCACACCAGGCGCCTCCTGGCTTGAGACCCGGAGGCAGGCCCCTCGTCCCCGCGCCCCGTCCCTCACTCACGACGCAGGCACAGAGGACACGAGGCTCCCTGCGGCTCTCGGGGGTCTGCGCCCTTCACCTCGCTCTTCAAACGGGGCACAGACGGACCCCTCACCGCTGACTCTCGAGGAACACGACGGCCCGAATTTAGATTTCGAAAGTGACAGACCGTGATATCCACACCCGCATGGCTTCGCCGTGCAGTGAACGGTGTCTAACGAGTTTCCGTGTCCATAATGACGTGGAAGGCACGCCACTCGTGTCAGCACGTGGGGGAGCCCTGCGCCGTGTTCCCCCCAACCCCCGCCCGCCCCGGCTGCTCGCTGGCTCCGCCGAGGACAGTGAGACCCGCCGCGGTTCCCATCCAGAGCCCCGTCCGCGGCACAGGCGCACACTTTGCCTTCGTTCCTTGATAAATGAGCTCTTTGTCCTGGAGGATGAGTTATGGCTGCAGAAAATACATTTCGCTCTACATTAAACACTCGAACCTAGGTGCAATAAGCCTTTACAAAATCCTAGAGCAAGTAATTTCAGCTTATTTTTCCCCTACGAGTCATTTCTTGAAGCCTTGTTTCTAGGCAAATTACACAGCTTTACGGGGGTGAAGAACTGTTGGCTGGATTATAACGCTGACGCTTGGGTCCGTGTAACTCCAGCTCTGACAGCCAGGAAGACCTGCAGCTTCTTCCTCTCTGAGCTGCAGCAGAGAATCATCGCTCCGCATCAGTGCAATTCTCGAGTGGATTCCATTTTATGATATTATCCTCCCTACACACAAATATTATGATTAGAAGATAACCTAAATAATATAGTACTCCAAGTTGAGGAAAAACAAACCGTTTTCAAGAACTTATTTAAAATTAACTTGTAATGGATCATAGACCTAAATATAAGAAGTAGAATTAGAAAACTTACAGATTTGCAAATCCTGTATCTATACTAGATTTTGTATCAAGGGTACACAAACAAGTCTTATAATAGTATTATAAGACATACATACGGCCACTTAAAAAACGGACGACGATCCAGAACAGACGTTTCACTGGAGAAAACAGACGAGCGGCAAACAAACGGGCGAGAAGCCGCTCAGCACCGCCAGCCGTACGGGGGACGGGACGGGACGGCGGGGGGGGGGGGGGGGCTCCCCGACGCGCCCCACGGGGCTGTGAGGGGACGGGCTGCGCCGGCTGCTGGCGAGGACGCGGAGGGGGGGACGGGAGCCTCCGACGCGGGGCAGCACGGCGCACAGAGGGACGGCCGCCGGGAGGACCGGCCGGTGGCGAGGAGGCGGCTAGGCCGACACCGCCGTCCGAACCCGCGATCTCACGCCCGGCCGCGACCGGGGGCGGATGAAAACGCACGTCCGCACGGCCTTCGCAGCGAGCATGCGCCGCAGCCTGCGCCCCGGGCGGGGTGGGGGCGGCTTCCAGGGGAAGCCCTTCAGGGTGCTCAAACGTCCAGTCCGCGACGGAGAAGTCACGGGCGCGCGAAGAGACAGGAAGGACAGCCACTCAGAGGGGCCACATGCGCCACGGGGCCGTCCTGGGCGAGCCCGGGCATCGGAGGCCAAGGACCTCACAGTGACCGCTCCCGGGGCTAATGCGCATTCACGACGCCACGCGCCGTGCAAAAGCCAACACCGCGGTGTAGCTGGAGACCACGACACACTGCGGACGGCTTGACTCGAGAGCCCTCCCTGGGACGGCCGGGCCCGCGGCACACCGAGCCGCGCGAGAGCTCTGCGCGCCCGGCCTCCTGGTTTCCCCCGGCATCCGTCCACCTTAAGACAGACAAATACAGCCTGGTCTGCTTTAAATGCTGAGTGTATAGAGAATCAAGACTCCGCAGCAGCAATTTTATCATTTGTGTATAAATTACCACTTCCAATCAAAAAGCATTCAAAATATTTATCAGAACCGCACCTGGCATCTGCGACTCACCAAGACAGACGCCTGGGCCTCTGCGCGACGTGCACTCGGGGCCTAATCACTCCTGCTATGGTAACGGCTGCGCGCCATCGCCACGGCGACACGGGGCCGGGGGAGTGTGACAGAGCTGGCCCTGCCCGGGAGGCGCGCACGCTGGGCCGGTGCAGCCAGCGACGGCCCACGGCTGTGCACGCACACGGGACCCGCGGTCTTACCAAGAACGTGTCATGGTCGGTCATTCTTTGGCGGGACACGGGCGGGGCGGGCGGAGGAGACGAGGGTCCGGCAGGTTGCCCGGGCGACCGCTTAAACAGGTGGCTTCTGCTCTGCCCGTATCAGAACGGAGCTGGCACCAGGGAGAGCCGAAGGACACGAGGTCGTGTGGGACACGACAGGCTGCGGAGTGGGCCGCGGGGGGGCCGCACCGGCAGACCTCGGGCGCGAGGGAGGGGGGCGCGCCCACACGGACCCCGGCTGTGTCCTGCCGAAAGCAGCACCTGGCCGTGTCAGAGATTCAGAACCATTTTTAGTTCAATCACTGAACTTTAATCAAAATGAGCAAAAGTACCGTTACACCAGTCCTCCTCATGTGAGCAGCACTCAGAAGTCTTGGTTTAGGATTCCGGTTGAAGACGCTTAAGATGTGGCCTAAATCTGCGCTCAGTTCTTAAAAACCAATTCGTTAAATCGATTAGAAAGTTCTTCGTCTATTCATGGAGTGTTTAGGGTGTGGCTGCTGCTCCAGGGGGCGTGAGACAGAGGACAACACACGCCCACGGAGTGGAGAGCCCCGAGCCACGAGCCCCGAGCCCCCGAGCACGCCAGACGGGAGACAAACGCTATGGAGGAAAATAAAGACGGGGAGGGGCGGGGGGTGCTGCGGGGAGGGGCCACCAGGGAGGGCTTCCTGGAGGAGGCGGCGTTTTCTGGGCGCGAGGAACTCCTGCGTGGGGGAGGGAGCCACGGCCAGGGCCCTCGGGGCACTGCGCCTCCCCCAGGCTGTGCGGCCACACCCCGCATCCCTGCAGGGCCTGCAGCTGCCGCTCGCCACCTCCACCAGCCGCCTCCCACCGGACGCGTCCACGGCGGGACCACAGGCGAACAGGACCCGCAAGGCCCCGTCCTGCTCCTGGGGTTCAGCGAACGGGCTGCACCCAGCCCGCTGCCGCCCACGTCGGGGGCGGGGGGCGCCCTCCAGCTCTCCTCCTCTTCCGTCCCACGCCCGACGCCCCAGCGAGTCCCGGGACATAACCGCGTCTCTCCGTCTCCTAGTGGCTGCCCCAGCCCACGCCCTCCGAGCCGCTGCCTGGTGACCTGTGGGTCCTAACCAGTCCCCCTGAAGCTTGTAGTTAACAGCTAGAATGAGACCCAGACTCCCGACCCTGGCCCGCGAGGCCCCGATGGCCTGGGCAGGCCCCTTTCTGTCCTGACCACCCTTGCGGGAGGCTCTGTCTGCACGGGACGCTCTCCCGAGCCCTCCCGAGACATCGCTCAAGTCTTGGGTCAAGTCGCTCCGATCGGCTGCGGAAACGGCCCTTCTTATTTCCGGCGATGATGCCTATTTCCTCAAAGATTCCGCCACTTTCTAAAAATAAGCTCCCGCTTCACTTCTTGTCTTTCCTCCCTTGACAGAATGTGAACTCCGTGAGAGCAGGGTTCTCACGTGTTATTCACAGCCATCTGCCCGGCTTCCAGAACAGAGAAGTCCAAGTAGCAGGCACTCGAAAAAAGAGATTCTGAATTCATTAACACCTGTACATCTTCAGCACAAAACTGAATGGAAGAAACACTGATCACTGTACAATTTTAAAGAACAGATTAAACTATTTGAACTGATACATCTGTACCAAGGAAATACAAGTATTATGTTCCAAATTCCTTGACTCCAGCACTTAATCTAATTTGTGTATATTCTATTTTTTAAAGTGTTCTGCATTTAATGAAAAAAGAAATAATGCTACTAAACAAAAGCATAGCCAATTTTCAACATTAAGAAATAAAAAAACGAACAAAAGTACACTATTAAGTCTTTGGGATGAAAGGCAGCCCTAAATAACTCACGTGATGAGACCAAGCCCAGAAAGCAGCAACATCTAGAACTTTCCTCTACGCCTTCCTGCCCTCGGCGCCTGCGGAGCCCTCGCGCGGGCACACGCCGCGGGGCCGCCCGCCCACTGCGGGGAAAGGACTTGTCTCCGTGCGCCACGCGGGCGAGGGGGTCCCGCGCGACTGGGACGGGGCTGGGAGAGTCCCACGGCCTCGGGGCCATCACGGCGGCATCGCGGTGTCACGCAGGGCTCGCGGGCGGAGACCTGGTGACCGCGCCTGTGCGATGCCGCCCCGGACGCGCGCTCGGCGACGACCGCAGTAGCTGCGGCTGCGGTTCCTGCGGTTCCTGCGCTCGGGCCTCACGCCCCCCCCCCCCCCCCCCCGCCACTCGTGAGGCCGCGGTCTGTGCTCGCCGCGACTCTCCTCTGCTTCACGCTGTGACGCGCGATTTAGCCGCGGGCGGCTTCACACACCGCGTGCAGCCGGAGTGTCCCGGCTGGAGAGCGTGCAGCAGGGACAGCCACGTGCCGGCCCTCGCGCCCGCCAGCCCCCCCCCCCCCGGGGGACCCCCCCGTGGGAGGGCCGCGGGGCGGAGCGCCCTTCAGCTTCTGCACCCCGTGCAGGTACGCGAGACTCGCCACGGCGTGGGAGCCGCCGACGCCGTGTGGTGACGCGCTGTCCGGGCTGCTGGCCCAGGAGCCCGGGGTGCGGCGGGGTGCGCCCCGTGGGCGTGGGTGCCCGTCACGTGCGCACGGCCACCCAGTCCCCGCACGGCGCGCTTCTCGGCACACACCCCGCCGCTCAGCCGCGCCTGACTGCTCACCGCCGGGCCTCGCTCGCTCCGGGCTCCTGGTTTAACGTCGAGCCACGCTGCCCACCGCACTTTGGACATGCGAGCCTGGCCTCGCTTCAGAGTAGATATTTTGAATATATTTTAAGACTTCACATTAGGAGCTCGAGAACTTCGCCACGGCTGTGCAAACGTCTGTTCCCAGGCGTTCTGGGAGCCGTTCGCACGCGCCTTTCTGGAACAGGACTGTTCTCGCACGCCGAGTCATTCAATCGCACATGTGCTTTTTTTTTTTAAATCAAATGAATGGTGAATTTCTGAAATCATGCTGACTTCCTGCCAGTCACTTTCCTCGCCTTGGTTCAAAGGAAGTGGGCGGGGTGGAGGATGGCGGGCAGGATGCGACTCACATATTCAAATGTACAGGAAAATGCATATTTTGTATATATTAATATTCATAAGCTGATCGGATGCCATCTGCTTTTTTGGACTCATTAGCAGTCCTGTTTTTTCGATAATACCCAACTAGGAATACATGGACATTTAAACAGATAGGGCGAGATATTTATTCGAAGTTTACTGATACATTAAAAATTTACTGGTATACTACCTGAAGTTATTAAGAATAGGGGAGAACCAGTGTCTCTTAACTGAGTATATCCTATTCTGCATATTTACATTTAAATGTAAATGTCCATGTTTATGGTTAGTGCAATTTAAAAAAAATTCAAAGTAAAGCTACGAATAATTTTGTTAAAAGCAATGAACCTTATCATACAAAACACGCAATCACACACCAAGTAACTATAATTTGAGGGTTTTTACCAAGGATTCAGGGGGTCTGCAAGCCCCCTGAAAATTATAGAATGCACACACACTTTTTGCCCTACAGAGACCTGCAAAGGGATCTGTCACTAACCCAGCTCACCAGGTCAGTCGCCAAGCTAAAAAAATAATTTAGTGTATTCTATCACTTGACAATTTCTATTAAAGACTATAAACCGGGCACCAGAAATTTGCTCAAGATCAGAGTAACACTGAATGTAACAAACTAAAATACAGTACGACACCGAGGTTCATGGGGGAATTTCCGCCAAATCACACCGCCGAGCCCCGTTTGGGCCGTGGCGGGGAGCGCCCGGGCAGTGCGCGGCGGGCTGGCTTGGTGACCGAGTAGAGGGCAGCGGCGACGACGGAGCCAGGCAGGTCCAGGGACAGACAAACCGCGCAGCGGCGTCCCGCGCTCCCACTGCGTGCCGACACCGAGCCTGACTCACACCGCGGCACTCGCGCTGGCCTTGTGAGGCGGACAGAATCGTCACCCTCGTTTTGTAAAGGAGACGCTGAGGACTCGGGATGCGGGGACACGTCGCCTGCGTGCTGCGGTGTGTGGGAGCAGAATGAGAGAAGCGGGGAGGGAGTGGGCTTTTAACCCTTCGGTGGTGGCCACGTCCCCACCGACACCAGCCCTTCTAAGGACAACCCTGACAAACGGGCGAAGGGCCGCACACCTTCTGGAAGTTCCTAACCAATGTGAACTCGAATTCTGTACAGAATCTACAGAAAACAGAGATACACGTGTCCTCTTGTAGCAAATTCGTAGCAGATGTCACTCCTTTAGTATTAAGATGTAAACAAAGGCGTTTTTCAGTGCTCAAGTTTTAGGAGGTCCGGTCGACTCCTTCAATTATTTTGGTTCCAAAACCTGGATATAAGAAGACCTTCTCACGAACAGGGGCTCCTTGGGTTCGAACGACAGTTTAAACGGACGTGTCATAAGTCGCTCCTTATGGCGTTAAGGAAGTGACTACGTGCCACGTGTACCAGGAGAACAGGCATCTCCTAAATCCGCGGGTTCTGAACACCCTAGCTATTTCCTGACATGGGGCGTGGACACGACTGGCTCAGAGGACGGGGAGGATTCGAGAGATGCGAACCGTCTTACCGAAGTCTGCGAATGCCGACTGTCCCGTCACCGCCATGTTCTGAGGCTTTGCGAACGCTGTGCTGACAGAGAAATTTCCATCCTGTTAAAGGCAGAAAAGTTTGGGTTAGACCATCACGATTCATCCCAGTGTGAAATAAAGGATTTTACCTGCGGCCAGGAAATGAAGGCTGTTGCTCCGCGCAGGGGGACGCTCGCTCTCCGTGCCGCGTCTCAGGAGACACAGGGAGGCACGGGAGCTGCCGAAGGGCGCGTGGACGGCCCTCGCGGCTGTCAGCCCCGGTCTGGCGCCGACCATGCCGGCGCCGTGATTCCAGACGCACTGGGTGACTTCTACTTCGAGTCCCGTACCGGGTTTAGAAATACAGAGAACTGGAGAAACAGCGCTCCCGCCTCTGGGGAACTCACGGTCCAGTCCAGTCGGGGGAGAAGATGCGTATCAGGAGGACGGAGTTTCCGGGCGGGTTCGGAGATGGCCCGCCCAGGTGCGCGCCCCTAGGCCCCGTCGGCCGCCAGCAGGAGCCACGCCGCGTTCCTGCCACCGCACGCGCACCGGCTGCGCTGCGGCGACCCACGGCCTGCCGGATGGGGGCTGTCTGCGCGTTCTGCCCGCGCTGTGCCAAGCACCTCCCCGCGATGGCGGCGGCGGCCTCGGGCTGCGCGTTTCGATGGTTAACGCTGCAAGGGCCACACTCACATGGGAGGAGGACGATCGGGCAGCTATACGCTATGCGTCCACATCGTCCTTCACGTGAAGCGATGGTTCGCAACTGGGGGACACTGGGCAATGTCTGGAGACGTCTGAGCGTCCCAGCTGGGGACAGCTATGAGCAGCGAGCGAGCAGAGACCAGGGACACCGCCTGACAGCCTACGACGTGCAGGACACAGCCCGCCACGCAGGACGGCCTGGCCGAGGGCGGCCGCAGCGCTCAGACTGAGCGGCTGGGACAGAGGGTGGCAGGTGTCGTCCAAGGCTCCGGCTTCGCCTTCCGGCCCTTAACACCCTCCCCTCGTGACACCACCTCCTCCCTTCCTTGAGTTCTAGACCTACATTTCTAACCACTTTCTGGATAGGTCTCTCATCTAAAATATTTTATTTTCCTGCCCCAAATGAGCTGCTTCTTTTTGGCTTTTCTGTGCCTGGTCGCTAGCATAAGACACGCGTCGCCTCTGCATTAATGGCCCCCCTGCAGGCTCTCCGCACGAACCTCCCTGACAGGCAGCGGCCCGAGGGCTGGAATCACTGAGGCTCCGTCATCTCGCTTGGCCCCAAAGCCTCCACGAGCGTCTCGATCAAGTCTTAAAGGTCACATTACCTAGTTCAGAAGCCGCGGCTCTGATCACGCCCGAACCGAGTCTTCTAACCTCGCCTTCTGGTGCCTTTTCAGGTTCCGGCCCAGGCCGGCTGCTTAGCACGCGCGGGGCGGCCCTGTGCCTCCAGTGCCTCCGTCTGCTCGCCCGCCGCCCCTCTGCTCTCTCTCCTGCCGCCTCGGCCCTGCGCGCCTGCTGTCTGACGCCCTCCCTGAGGATCCCGGGCGGGACGGATGGAGCACGCGCCGTCTTTCAGCCCCCCGTAGCTCGGGGCCCGAGCCTCTCGTCGCCCCAGCCGGGGTCGCCCACACCCATCCTGGCCGCAAGCTCTGTTCTCTTCTCTCTCCCACGACGCCCGCCACGCGGCTGTGTACGCAGCGGCACTGTGGACAGATTTGCTGCCGCTCCCATTCTCCTTCTAGCTGATACGGCTTTATAGGTTTTGAGGTTTTGGGTCAGTTGATACGTTATTGCTACCTGCGTGTGCAAGCGCTAATGAACATGACCCTCCACGTTACAAAACCCACACTTCATCTGAACCAGCTAGTTCTGAGTCTACACTCGCCTCGATCCGCACTGATGGGCACCGTAATGGCCCAGCTGCTTGACAGCAAGGACAACCCTCACAGTCTCTATTGTCTAATAGCCTGTTTATTAATTTCCTTTAAAGAAAACAATAATAAAAGGAAAAAAGGTCCCAATCAAAATGCAGTTCACGCGGAGCTGCTACTTTATCACCTTCCAACCAACCTGGGCTGAGAATCGTATACACCATATACTTAAAAGTGTTTCATAATTTTACATGCAGATTATGTTTATCTGTGCTGAGGCTTCTCCCCTGCCCCCATGGATCAAGTTAATCAATCAAAATGACTGGTTTTCTCATTTTCTAATACCTCAAGATTCACTTGAGGTGTTATTTGCAAGGCCACCTGAAAACAGTGGGAGATTTAATTTATGGTAATCATCGAGAATATAACACCCATATTTTTATCATCAGAGAAACATATAATCACATTTTTAATGAAAGTAGTACATCGAACAACTCTCCTTTCTGGTTTAGAAGTCGCTCTGCCTTCCCTACGCCCCTTGGTTTAGACGTTCGCGGTTCTCAGAGCCCTGACCGCGTCTATCGAAGCTGCTCATCCTAGTGTCTGTCCACGGACAGGGCTGAGTCACGACCGCCGGCCCCGCCGACGCCTCGAGAGGCGAATCTTCTCCCGCGAGCTTGCACTTCATGTTTTTTTCACATCTGCTTATCTCTCATCAGTATTTTAATAAAAGTCTATACAATGTTATACAATGTTACGGGTTTAACTTGGATTGACTAAAAGACAAATGAGAGTAAACAGATGGAAACCAAGAGATCGAAACTCAAATCTGCGAGGTGTCCCTGTGCGCCAGGCTCTCTCTCTTCATCCTTACAAACGCTCTGCGAAGGGGTCACCCACACCCGGATTCCATGTGAGGGAAGTGGGGGTCGACGCCTGGCCGTCACTTGACGACTGTCACTCAGTGGGCCACTCAGGCCTCTCCTCAAATCCTGTCCTCTACGTGCAGCCTGAAATTCAGATTTCAGGTGTCTTATTCTTCATTAATTAATATTTCACATCTACAGCAAGCTAAAAATTAAATAAAGTTATGACATCAGTTTGGGAAATCTACTTGTAATTAAAAAAAATACATTGGGAAAAACTCCTTAATCCTTTCAACTTGGCGGTAAGTTTAGTGTCTGTTTTCTTATTTTTTATATAAGCCTGAAGGCAAGGAGGAAAAACTAATTTTTTTAAAAAAAGGTTTTCTTCAATAAACCATCACGCTGACAAATTAAATGACAGTACCCTCTCTCGACAGCTGGCCGCCTGGCGGGGGCCCTGTTAACACGCACATTAGGGCGGACTGATGGGTTTAATTGGCAGGCCTGCCTCAAGCCTGCAGAGGAACCGATGCTGAACGATCATTTCCTTCAGCAAAACTGCGCGCTTTGCATGCAGCAACGCAACTAAGGGCTCTTAAAGTTGTTCTATTTATTGTTAAAACCAACCGACCAAGCCATTACTTCCACTTTATTTTCTAAAATTGTATGCTTTTACTGAACGCCATCATTTAAAAATGCTTCAAAGAAAAAATTCCTTACCAAATTTTCCCATATCTCAAACTCGGAGGCACCAGAGGCGGACGATGTCGTGAGGAATAAATCTGGAAGGAAAATAACAGAATTGTACGTTTTGTTACTGATGTGTATGTTTAAAAACGGGAAGAAACGCAAACGCAAGAAGTTATTAACACACCTGCACTTACACGTACTCTGAGCTGCACCTCATCGAGCTCGATCCCACCAGAGAAAAGAAGGCAGAGGACCCCGCGCCGCTGGACTTCAGCGAGACGCGGACAGGGAGCCTGCGTGTCCGTCCCTCACTCCGTCGCCTATAATGCGACGCCACGCGGGGCCTCTCCTCCCCCCACAGACCGGAGGTCGCCTGCGCCATGAGGGACTCTCCCCTGCTCTTCCCCCAGAGCGGGCTGGGCCCCCAAACAACCCTTTCCCTTCCTCTGCTGATAGCTCCACCCGATTCACGGGTCACTCGATAACATCAATCAGACCAACGCATTAACTCCCGGCTGAATTTTGTTTTTTAATATAAAGGCGACTATACGTGAAAAAAAGACATCCTGATAATGATCAAGGCGGCGTGCACCTGTGCACCGTAGGCAGGTCTGAGTATTATCCTAGATCACGGTATCACAGTATCCCAAATCTTTAGCACGCGTGTTAAATGAATGTGAGTTCTATTTCAAAGTTTGAGTAGAAGAATTATGAATTCTAACTAAAGAATGCTTGTTTTCTTGAAAAAGTACAAAAATTCTAAAGAAATTTAAAAAAAAAAACCAATCGGTTGACAGTTAAATCGAACAGCCTGTTTATGCAAAGGCCAGGTGAACCGCAAAGCTCTTCTTGGAGCTGTGTTCATTATGTCTGCATGATGGCAACTCCACTAGGGGAATACAGAAAGTTTTCAAATGATGAGCTGACTCACAGGACTATTAAAACAACGTTATTCTTTTGTGCTTTAAAAAATGGAAATTATCTAGAGTAATGGGGAGACCATGACTATTTAAAAAGAGATTTTTCCCCCCCTATTAAATGTTTAGAAAACTGTCATTCATATTTTAATGTGTTTTCTGCAAAGATTTCATATGAATTTAATGAAGCTAATTTATGGAATAATTATAACAATAAAGATTTCCCTAGAATCCCTGGGAAGCTAAGTTAATTTGTTCACTTTTATTATTGGTTGAACTCAAAACTCCTGACCCCAGGTAAGTAGCAACTCTCTGCATTTATTCTCACCACACTGAGGGTGCTTTGCCCACGGAGGAAGAAACGTAGTCTTTTGTGAAGATGACGTCTTTGCTCAGCCAAAGTCACACTCCTGATGAGATGTGCACGTCCAGGCTCGCCGGGGAACCGCCCCGACGTGGGCCCTGTGCGGCGATGCGCCACAGCCGGCGTCCTCCCGTGTCCCCAACGCCGCCATCGCACGCTGGAGAGCCCAGGTGCAACTCCGGTCCTGCCCCTTGTCCTCCCGGACGCGGCCACCCTCATCTGTCCCGTGAAGGCGCCCGCCCTCCGTCCCTCTGTTTCCGGGCTCTGCTGGTCCCTCACAAGACACTTCCTCTCTGTAGCACCTGTGACCTCACAGCCACCTGGTGGACTATTTCTTTGAAACTGGCTCCAATGTCCCATCCCTCCCGAGGCCCCTCCCCTCCCGAGGCACAGCCCCCCGGTCATTACTGCGCTACAGCATCACCGTCATCACGGTCGCCACAACGCGCCTGGCGTCTGGTCTCATGTCGGTCCCTCCTGAGCTTTCGGAGGGGGCGAGTCATGTCTGCTGATTTTCACACCCCTGTGGCTCCTAAGGGCTTGGGACCAGCATGTGTTCGAGTGACTGCTGAGTAACGAAACGGTGTCACGCTACCCGCAACCCAGGGTTCTTGGAAATTTGCTGGGACGGCCTAAAAATCGTTACTCTGCTGTACCTTCGAATGGGAAGCCGTGGGAAAAGAAGGGTCTTATGCTAAAGCATTTCATTAACGATAAGTACTGTTATTTATTTTTTTACTTATCACAGTGATTACGGTACTAAGGATGTTTAAAAGCCGTTCCATTTTTATATTATCGGAAAATGCAAATAATCAGCATGAGAAAGTGGTTAGGGATTAACAGCCACAGAAATTTGAGAACCACTGAGAGCCATGGGGCCTGGGCGGGCAGACGAGCTCGCCACTTGGGGCCATCCGGGGGGCTTCCCTGAGGAGGCGACATTTGTGCTCAACAGAAGCTTCAAGTTAACCACGCGGTTTTACAAGTTACGTGAGATGCCGACGCCGCCAACGCGTGGCATTTCGTAGTACGTGAAACCGTGTGGGATAAATTCCAGCCAAAGCGTCGGATCGTTACGAAGCTCCGAGTCGAAGCGACTTATCAATGAGACATACTCACGGCCTCCAGCTCATTCAAAAGGAATGCTAGGCGAAGCTCACTTACTAACGTCATGCACACACTAAGCACACTTGACAGTTACGAAAACTGCTCACGTACAAATGAAAATTCTGGGAAGTAGATAATTTCTTCAAGATTATGGACTTTGATTAAAGTAGTCCCTGAACTTCACATGTGAAATTATAAATATATTTCTGTTGAAGTAGAAATAAGGGCAATAATGATTAAACATGAAAGTTAAGTGTATATTAAATGTATTAAAGCTGCTTTTCAGACAGCTACATGAGATAATTTAAGAAACTTAATGTTAACTCCAAAAGTACATCTTTAATGATATGGAAAGTAGACAGTTGTAATGCAAATAGCAAACCTTATAGTAACTAATAAGCTTTTAATTAACTTTCTTTTAACTATCCTCTCTGTCTTGGAAAAAATCAGAATGTAAAAGCAGAACGAGACTTGTAATAGTAGAATGCTATTTATAGGTCATGTTAAGAGTGTTCACTTCGACAGGAAGAGATCCTGTTTTAATGTCAAAGGGCCTTACTACATAAGAATCAGAACTCCATCTTCTAAAGCTGAAAAACTAACTAAAACACTGTACCAAAAATAAGAATGAAATGGCTTGGTAAGCCAGATTGGAAAGTCCTACTGATGCTTTGTAGATTTAACACATTTTACTTATAGAATAATATTCAACATGGCAGAATAATCCCATCCTGAAAGTCATATGGAATTTCAAGGAACCCTCAGTGCCCAAAACAATCCTAAAAAACAACAAAGTCGGAGGACTCACACTTCCTGACTGCAGAACTAACTACGAAGCTACACTAGTCAAAACAGCATAACGTAGCATAAAAACAGATATCAGGTCAGTGGAATAAAATAGAGCGCCCAGAGATAAACCCTTGAACACACACAGTCATGTGATTTTTGACACGAACGCCGAGACCATTCAAGGGGGAAATGACAAGTCTTTTCAGCAAGAGGTACTGAGACACCTGCATATCCACGAGCACAAGGATGAAGCTGGGCCCTTATCTGACGCCACACACAAGACGAACTCGGACTCAAAAGCCTCAAACTCTTCTAAGAAAACACGGGGCAAAAGCTTCGCCACATCGAAGGCACCTGTGACAAAGGCGACAACAGATAAACTGGACCTTGTGAAAATTTAAAAATTGCATCAAAGGACGGTATCGACAGAGTCCAAAGATGTGTGTTTGCCACAGCGATTGTCATTGCTAAACTCATGGGAAAACGTCGCATGTCTCTGAGCCGGTGGCGAGCCCGCGATACTCACGCACCAATGCGCACCCTCCGCCTCGGCCCGCGCTGCCCTTCCGAGCGCTTGCTCTGTCGTCCGCCATGGCTCACGGGCACGGGCTGACTCCGCTTCACGGTCCGTTTCAGGAACAAAATTCTCTCTCGCTTTGGGTAGAGGCCACGCAAGTTAAAAGGACGCACTGTCCCTGAGAGCTGGGCGTCTGCCCACAACGGGAGGGCGAAGGGCCCGGCACTCGGAGAGGCCCCGCCATGGGGGTTCTTTTTCAAATCAGACGGAGAAAAGAAAAAAAGAAGACCTCTTCGTTTGTAAGAAGTCGTCCTATTTGCTTTTGGCTCATTTCATCCCGCGTTGTAATTACTTTGTGTTTCTAAACACGGCCAGTAAAGGCGTTCTCAAACATGCTCGCAGCCTGAACTCCCATGAACGACGTTTAAGGCCCCTGGTGCTACGCCACGAAATGAGCTTGCCCGTCAGTAAAAGCTGAAGTTTCCTCCACCCCCATGACTTCAGCGACCCTTCAAAAAAAACGTTAATGGAAAATCAGCCCTCTTGGTTTTCGAGGAAGGGTAGGAATGGTGCAAGTAAATATTTCTTAGATGTTTTGTTTTGCATGCCAATCTACAATGTGAAGAGCCCGTTATGACTATAATTTCTACTAAGAGAAATGTAAACATCTTAGCCAAAACATTTTTAAATGACTTAGGTTGAATGTTAATTTTATATTCTTCTAAACTGCACCAATGTAATAGTTTCAAGGTCCAGAACATTTAACGTTAATAGACTTTAAGCTCATAGGAAACTAACTATATTGGATAGAAATTGACTTAGTTCATCTTAAACATGACTAGATGATAATTCGAACAATTTAAACTACTTATTGTACGTTCGTCATATTGGATGTTAAAAATATGATGAACTACACAATTGTTTAAATTTATTGGCATAATTATGTGCTGCTTGGGATGCCACAAACCGTTACTCAGATGAAAAAACAAGCCAGGCCACACTTTCTGTCTAATTCAGGTGAAGCGCCCAGGCAAACAAGCTTGATTCAAAAGTCTGCTTTACAATCTAAACCCATTAAAAGATAACTAGTAACAGTTTAAACGTGAGCACGATTTTGTCAATTATTGATAAAGATTGAAAGAAACCTTTGCGTGATTAATACCCACCGTTCGGGGCAGAGTAACATGTGGAGAACGCTACACAACAGAAGTGAAACATGAGATTCTGTTTTCATTATTATATAGTCGGTAAGAGCTGCGTATCCGAGGGAACCAAACGCTGCTTAAAAATGAAGTTTCTATTCTAGAGTTCTATGAATTAAAAAGATATTCCGTCTCGAAACGTTGTCAAAAAGCTGAGTTTCAAAAATGTCCTTCCATTTATTCGGAGAGATTACAGCCTTGTGTTTGTGGTCGGCGGTATGCGATCCCCGGTGTCAGACGACGAGCGCATCTATGTTCGGAAAGCCGGCGAGAAGAAACGCCAGACACGTAGCGTGGCCTGCCGCTAAGCGCCGTCGCCTGCTGGCCAAAGCCTGCCCGATGCTTCAGGCGGCCGATGCCCCAGGGTATGCGCACTCAGTCATCCAAAGGCTATTTCGTCACTTCCGGCTACTTGCTAGAAGCAGAGAACACTCGACTGTCCCTTCTTATCTCCTTAGGTATACGGGGGGGAGGGTAGGGAAAGGGGTGAGGAAGACGGTCCACGTCTGCCCCCGCAGCCTCTCCAAGCAAACGCGCTGCTAAAAGCCAGAACGGAACGGGGACGGCGTCCGCGGTGGCTGAAAGCCGTGTGCCGCTTTAGTCTCCGAAGGTGGCAGGAGGAAGGACGGGGGCGGGGGGAGCGAAGCAGGCCACCTGACTCCTCGGAACGAGGAGGGACGCTTCGGTTTCAAACTGGGACTGAACGAAGGCGCTCGAGATGGAGTAAACGGGGGCCGGACGCTGGGATGAGACCCTGGGAGCGGGGGCGGCCCCCCGACTCGGCGACTACAGCGCTTTCCTCGTGGGCGGCTGGGTCCGCCCAGGGCCAGGGAGTCTGCGCGTGAGAACGGGAGAGAAGTTAAGTGCGTCTGCGAGACACCGCTCGCAAGGACGCCACGGGGGCAGCGAGAGAAGGGCAGACAGAGTGCCAGGGTCAGTCGGGGGGCTGCAGGTCGCGGTGAGGTCCTGGAGGGTGGCAGAAAAGGCCCTTGGGCAGGGGGTGGGGGCGCGTCTGGGCAGTGGCTTGGGGCGCAGTACATTTTCCGGTACCTACAGGGCACATGGAGTGACCCGAGGTGGCCGAGGTGGGGAGGGCACGGTGCTGGGCTGGGTCGTCTCTGCGGACGGGAACTGCCCGGAAGGTGTCACGTCTCCAGCAGACTAGGGTCTGGCCCGTGTCAGCAGCGGACTCGAAAGGCGCTGGGGGAGCCGGGGGCTGCGCCTCAGAGGAGCGGGTCTGCGGGCCTGTGGGGCGGGAAGAACGCTCCGGCGTCGTGTGCCTCCCGAGGGAGGACGTCTGGTGCCGTCTGGTGCCGTCTGGAGGTGCTGCTGGCCTCTGGCGGGTAGCGGCCGGGGACACTGCTGAGCAGGGGACCTGCACGGCAGCAGCTCCCACGACTGAGAGGGGCGGCGGCCACCGGCCGGCCCGGCCACAGCCGAGGAAGCCCGAGGTGGAGGGGACGGCGGAAGCAGAGGCGCCCAGGAAAAGCAGAGCTGAGTTCGGTGGCGGCGCCGGATCCCGGCGGGGTGGCCGGGGCCTGCGCCCTTCAAAACGTGCTCGCTGGTTTCAGGTTCTGCTCTGCCGCCGTGAGGACTTGCTCAGCAGACACGCATCAAGGCCCCCGGTGACAGACATGGTCCCAGGCACCCGAGAAAGGCCGGTGCAGAGCCCGAAGCCTCCTGGCCTCGCAGGGTGAAGTTACACAGCGAGAAGACCTGCCGAGGTAAGCGTGGTCCCTCAGCGAGCGCGGGACCAGGGGGCGCGTGGGAGTTGCCCCGTGAACGCACAGCTGGCGTCCGTGAGGACTCCTCAAATGGCACTCGGGTGACCTATGCAGGGAGTGAGGACGTTTGGAAAACAACTTGGAGGAGAATCAGCTTCTTGCCCCGAGCCCCGGGACCGCCCCCGCTGTGTGGGGTCTGAGGGGCGAGGTCAGCGTGGCCGGCGGCGAGCCAGCACGCGCGGGCCGGGGGGCCGTGCAATGGGATTCGGCTGGGGCTCCGGATGAAACTCCGAGAAGAGTGACGTGACCCAAGGGCATGGGACGAGGGCGGGGGCAGGCGACGGCGATCAGAGCAGGGAGGGTGAGAGACGGTGCCCGCGCGGGGCCGAGAGGGGGTCAGCAGGGGGCCGCCTTTTGAGAGCAGAGCAGTCTATATCCTGAGTGCGACAGAAAGAGGTGGCCAAGGTGACCCCCACATTGCGACAGAGGAACCAGCTGGAGGGGACTGCCACTTAGTGAGATGGAAAGGTCACGGCTGAAGGGGTTTGAAGGGAATCAGGGATGCGGTTTGGGGACCACGGTCTGAGACGGGTCATCGCACACGACACAGATGTGGGGACGGCTGGCAGGCAGTCGGATGCGTGGCCCGGACATACACAGATCTGCGCGTCGCCAGCACGTGGGTGGCGCTTAAAGCCATTGGCCCGCCAAGGGTGCACAGGAGGCGAAGACTCGGAGGGGCCCGCTCCACGACGCGCACGCAGCCAACACTCCCGAGAGTGATGAGCACTCGGGCCCGCGAGCCCGCTGCGCCTGGGGCACCTAGGACGCGAGCCGGCGTGCTTCCTGGTCAAGTCTGAACTCCCTCCTTCCTTTTTCATTCGTTTCAAGCATCCAGGACGTTGCCTCGACGTTTACAGGTTACGAAATCGTCCCCCCGATGACTCTCCCCTCTGGCTGCCCACCTGGCCAGTACGTCACTGCTGGCTGCGTCCCCTGCGCTCCCCGTCCCCGTCCATCAACTACTAATTTGTACCTTTTCCACCTTATGCCCCTTTCTTCCGGCACCCAAGCGCCCTCCCCTGACCATCATCGAATTGTCCTTAAACTTCTGAAGCGCGGCGGCTTGCTGTCATGGCATCGCTGGGGGTCGTGACAGTACAGCACTTGAGTCGAGTGATCTTGTTTTTCATCTCTGAACCCTTGGTCCCTAGCACAATGCTTCACAGAGTGGAGGCTCAATAAACAATGATTAAAATCAGTGAATGAGTGACAAGTGTTTGTGATATTAAAGAAATGTTCAGGTCATGTTAAAATACAAATCAAAACCACTCTGAGACACTACCTCACACCTGCCAGAATGGCTGTCATCAACGAGACAAGACACGGCACGCGCCAGAGAGGACGTGGAGAAGGCGGAAGCCTCGTGCGGGCTCGTGAAAAGGGGGCCGCGAACGGGTGCAGCCGCCACGGACACAGTGCGGGAGGCCCTCAAGCCACGTGGCCCAGCGATCCCCCTTCTGGGTATCCACCCCCCAAGTTAGAAAACACTTATTCATAAAGCTACGTGTTCCCCTACGTTCACGGTGGCATAATTCACGGTGGCCAAGGCATGGAAACGCCCTAAGCGTCCTCGGATAATGGGATAAAGACGACGTGGCACCTACACACGATGGAACGCTACTCAGCCATGAGAAGAGGCGACATGCTGCCACTCGTGGCAACACGGGTGGATCTCGAGAGCATCGTACTACGTGAAATAAGTCAGGTGGACAAGGACGAGAACCATCTGCTTTCATTCACATGCGGGGTATAAAACAGGAAGCTCACATGAACAAACGAAACAGCGGTCTGGTGTTGACCAGAGGGGATGGGAAATGCCTGGTGGCGGCAGGGGACCGGACTCGGGCGGCGGGCACAGGCTGCAGCACGCAGACGGCGCACTGCAGAACCGCACGCCTGAAACTCAGCTGCTCGCCACCCGAGGTTCCCCCAGCACACGCAATGAAGAAAATAAAAAAGAAAAAATTAAAAATTAAAAATTCCTATCATTTAAAGACAGGGCTGAAAAATGTACAGATGAAACGATGGATGTTTGGGATTGCTTCGAAATTGCCTGGTGGGAGGGGCCCTGGGTGGGAGGGGCCCCTAGGTGGGAGGGGCCTCTGGGTAATGGTACAGAGACGGTGAGTCTGACCACATATTGGTAACTTTTGAAGCCAGGTGACGATTAAATATATGTATAGCATACTATTTTGCCTATTTTTATGGTTATAATTTTCATAATAAATTTTTTTAAGTCTTTGAATTTTAACACATAAGCTAAATATTTTTCTTATAATTACATTTATAACATTAGTAATTTTTCAGTGGAAAGGGAAAGAAATAGGCAATATGTGTCTAAATTATCATGAATTCTTGATAAGTGGAAAATTCAAACTTTGATGTGGTTCACAAAGAGCTGAAGACTTATTCATTACATCCAGTACTTTTTACAGGTATCCAATATCACTGACTTCCTCAGAACCTTTTAACATTTCAGTTTTAACATTCAATTCAAAAGAAAATGCTCACTAAGGAAATAGTAAATAAAATCTCACAATTCTTTAGCACTTCAAAAGAAATATTTTACATCATATGCAACTCACCTGCTGTAAAATCTTCAGTCAGATCAATAAACGCATGAGAATGTGGAATTCGCATTTTACTTTTAGTGGGCAGTGCAGGATGCCATGATAAATTCCTAAAAAAAAAAAAGTTTTTTCTTAACACAAACATCAAATGAGCATTGTTTTAAAACAAAAACTCCGTGCGTGCATGGAAGGCATTTTAAAAACTTACTTATTTTAACGAGATGTTTTGTATACCATAAAACCCACTCTTTCAGGGTGCACGACTCAGTGGCTGTGAGTACGTTCAGTGTGCGACGGTCATGGTTATCTAATTCCAAAACACTTTCGCTCTCATCGCCTCCAAAAGGAACCCTGTGTCCAGGGGTCGCTTCCCACTTGGCCCTCCCTCCAGCCCCCGGTTCCCAGCACTCTGCTTTCCGTCTCGATGCATTTCCCCATGCTGGACACTTCCTATCAGTGGAATCACATGACATGTGGCCTTTGGTGTCTGGTTTCATTCACGCGAGTAAGGTTTTCAGGTTCGTTCATGTTGTAGCACATACGGGTACTTCAGTCTTGTCTTTTCCCCCCCCTTTTTTTTTTTTAATGCCTACAGCACCTGGTCCTCCCATCTGAGTACTAGCCAGGCCCGGCCCTGCCTAGCTTCCGAGATCAGACAGGATCGGGCTTGTTTAGGGTGGCGTGGCCACAGACATCGCAGTCCTTTTCATGGCCGAATACTGTATCATGGTATGGCTGTACTTCTTGTTTCTGTCCATCTGTTGATGGGCATTTGGCTTGTTTCCACGCTTAGCTATTAAAAATAATGTGTCTATGACTATTCATGAACAAGGTCGTATGTAGACATAATTCTTTTGGGTATATACCTAGAGCGGGATTGCTGGGTCACATGGTAACTGTGCGTTTAATTTTCTGAGAAACTATCAAACTGTTTTCCAACATGGCTTAACCATCTTACATTCTCACTGGCAACGTAGAAAGGTTCCAATGTCTCTTTTTCTTCATCGACACTTATTATTGTCCATTTGTTCTACTGTATCTATCCCAGAGGGTGTGGCATAGTAATCTTATGGTTGTGATTTGTATTTTTCCTAATGGCTGATGATGTTGAACACATTTTCATGTGCTTATAGGCCATTTGTATATCTTCTTTGGAGAAATGTCCACTCGAATCCTTTGCCTATTTTCAAATTGGGTTATTTATTGCTTTATTTTTGAGTTGTAAGAGTTTTTATATAGACTGAAAACTAGGTCTTTATCCGATGTATACTTTGCCAATATACATTTTTTTCTTTTGTTGCTTATGTCATATATAAGAATGACTTTCCAAATTCAAGGTCATGAAGATTTACCCCTAAGCTTTCTTCTCAGTTTTAGTTCCTAAATTTATATTTCATTCTTTTTTTAAGCTATTTAATTTTTATCATAAAAGGTTTTTCCTAGACTGTAGAGAATGATGATTGTCTTTAATGAGTATTAATGCTGAAGTTTTGAGCCATGCCCAAAGAATGAATTTAGATCCTTACCTTACACCATATAACAAACACTAACTCAAAATGGATCTACGAGCTAAAAGTATAAAATTCTTGAAAGAAAACATAGCCACAAATCTACATGACCTTGGATTTGGAAATGGACACCAAAAAATGGACACCAAAAAAACAAGCAACAAAGGAAAAAAATAGATGAACTGGATTCATCAAAATTAAAAACTTTTGTACATTTTAGGACAATATTAAGAAAGTGAAAAGACAACTCCATAGAAGGGGAGAAAATGTTTGCAAATCTTATCTGATAAGGGCCTAGTATCCAGACAATATAAAGATCTTTTACAGCTCAACAACAAAAAGACAACCTAATTTAAAAATGGCAAAGGACTAGCCATTTCTCCTAAGATGTGCCAATGGCTACCAAGCACATTGAAAGATGCTCAACATCATGAGTCACTGAGGAAATGTCAATCAAAACCGTCAATGGGAAACCACTTTGAGCCACTAGGATGGCAATAATCAAAAACCAGAAAGTAACAAGTGTTGGAGAGGATGTGAATAGGAACTCTCATACATTGCTGGTGGGAATATAAACAAAATGGTGCATCGGCTGTGGAAAACGGTCTGGCAGTTACTTCTTCAAAAAGTTAGAATTACCATATGACCCTAATGCTCTTAGCAGCACGATTCACGACAGCCGAAAAGTGGAATAACCCAACAGGTGAATGGACAAAGAAAATGTCATATATCCGCACAGCGAAAACATCATTCGGCCATAAAGGACTGGAGCACTGATCCACGGCACGATACAGACGAAGCTTTCAAACGTGATGCTCTGTGAAAGAGGCCAGATGCGCGAGGTCACACCCTACACGAGGCCATACGCGTGAACTGCCGTAACGGCTAAACCCACGGAGACAGAGGCAGGTAGCTGGGGTGGGGGGAGCGACGGCTTACGGGCACGAGGTTTCCATGTGGAATGATGAACGGCTACTGGATCAGGTGATGGCCACATAACGCTGTCAATGTACTATATACCTCTAAATTATACACTTAATAATGGATAAATATTATGTATGTGAATTTTATCTCACACAAAAAATCAACAGTATGAAGTGTTTATACATCTCTCATCCAGTTCCCTTTATTGTGAACATCTCAAATGACCGCAGTCCAACGATCAAAACCAGGACGGCCACACTGGTAGACAACTATAAACTACCAAAGGAAGGGGCGCTGAGGCCACCCCCACAAGCCCTCAGCAGGAGGGAGCCCTCCAGGGTCGAAAGCACCCCATCCATCAAGGCCCTACCCAGATCGACCCCCAGCAGAAGGCCTCTGCTCTGTTTTCCTGAAACATTTTTCTCTACTAATAGCACTTGGGTTTGCATTAAAATCACTTGAGGAACTATCTCCTTGAGACTGCAAATTCCTCTAGATGCCCGGATTATAGGTATTTGTATCCACGATGCCTAACCAGGACCTGGCCCCCAAATACTGGCTGGCCTGAATCACAGTCCTAAGTAGCCTCTCCTGTTCTCCTCTACTTCTAGTTCGAATTTGCTATTTTTTTTTTTCCCCACCGTACTACGTTCTAGTCCATATGGAAGCAGAGACATGTCATCTCTGAAGAGCAATTTAAGGCTAATTAAGTCCAACTTAATTGTCTGCACAGCATCCAATTGACTGGGTAGCAAACAAGGTTTATTTGTGAATTTAGTTTTGACATGTTTTGAAAATGGGGAGAAACAATTCACTAATTTGTTCTTGGCAGGTGGAATCTGGGAAAAAGGATAAGCATTTGCCAGAAGAAAATTTTCTCTATACAGAAGGTCTTGTCTTCTACAAATAGTAACTTCTTCCTAATAACCTTCCTTTATACTTTTTTCCCCACAATCTGGGCCTCATCTGTACCCTAAACAAGACAGTAATGACAAAACCAAGCAATATTCATATAACCTAATTTTATTATTCTAGCCAGAACTCCATAATAGATGGCTATGGTAAGAAAATATTAAAATAAATTCAGAAACTGTATTTAGCATTTGTTGTAAGGTAATTCATGCTACACAAGGTTAGAAATGCTTAAAATAATTCCACTAAGGTTCGATTTAATAATTGCTGGTTTACTTTTGAAGATTGTCCATTTATTCATTGTTCTCTAAATTCTAAGCACTAAAGTATTTTTAATTACCAATAAAATAATAGGACTCAGGCTAGAGATTCTATGACAAGTTTAACCCAAAGTCATTGCAGAAGAGTTTCCTAATATTCTCTACACATTAGAGGCCAAAAGTGAGTTCAAAACCACAAGCTTTTACAGAGTTGGGCTCCATAAGGTGAATCATGTGGCTGCCTTCAATTTCTACAGGAAAAGTTACTGGTTTTGTTCCCTGCAGAATGTTTTTATAGATTTGCTCTGAAATAAGTTATAACTAGAATTTTGGAAAACCTCGAATAACTTGTGATATTCTGTTGCAGGAATTATTTGACAAAAATAGACATTTCAAATGAAGAACCCAGAACAGTGATAAAACGAAAGTCCTAGAGACAGACTATGGGCCAAATTCGGCATAAAGATGTGTTTTATGTAACCCATAAATTGTTTAAAAATTTTTTGAATTCACTGGTAAAACTTAACTAACAATAAAACATCAGTTTTCACATAAAAATCTGGATTTCCAGCTTCTCTGGAAATATCCGAAGGCCTGGCAACCAACCGGGCCTCCTCAGACGGCGCGCGTCCGGGTACAGCTGAAGTCCCCACGTCCCGCAGCGGCTGCGCTGGCTTTGGTTCCTCTCTTGGCCGCTTCAGACATGTGGCTTTGCAACTGCTAACAAAACAGTAACCGCAATCTCGCTTTCCTGAACATTTCGAATCGGGGTTCAAGTTCATCGCAGCACTCTAACTGTGATGCTTGCTGCCCACACTCTGACGTTACACGTGAACATCTCTTAAAAGGCAGTTTCTGTTTTATGCGCAGTGTTTATCTATTCTTATCTATCGCGGGTGGGGTTGGGGAGGGGAAGGGCTGTTGCTTCTTTCTGTACTGCATTTTAAGATGGTTGAGAATTAAATATATATATGTGTGTGTATATATATGCACATATATATGTACACACACAGTTGTCTATCTAAATTAGACTGTTTAAAATTTCATAGTCCAAAATAAAACCCATTTCTCTTTCTTTCTACCTTTAATGCTGCTCTTTGTGCACATCTCAGTTTTTCAATGAGAAGCAGCAGAGACTATATTTTTCATGCAACTACACTCACAAAAGCTATAATCTCATATACGAGCTCAGTTCCATTTGGAGGCCAAGGCCACAGATACGAGCTGCTCTGATGACAAAGACACAGCAGAGTGGGCAGTTAGTCCTGAGCCGCGCTGAGTCTATTCGCTGACATTTCTTGACCTCTGTGGAAAATTCCAGTTATTAGCTTCCACCCACAGGAAACATAATTATGTCAAGGTGTTCTAATTTGTGGGCATCACCCTTAATCTCAAAGAAGAGCGTTTATCAAAGAATACATTTAAATCTAATTAATGTCAACTGCAGCTTTTGGTTGCCTACGGCAACTGCTCTCTCGGATGACTGCTAGTCCACCCACTTTTCAATGATCTGCCTATACCGAATTGCCATCATTTAAGATTTCCAGGTGAAAGCAGCTACTAGGAGATGGATCTAGCATGCTTCTTCAAGCTGCCTAGTTCTTTAGTCCAGTGGTCTTCAAATATCTGTGCTCAGAGAGGCTCAAAAAGAATTTTGAAAAACTATGTATCCCTTAACAGATTTACGTCAATTTCTAAGACTATATAATGTTTCATCAGCTTAAATAGCTGCAAAACAGGTAATCTTCAAATCTTCTAGAATTACGAGATTTTAAGATAAAGTGATTACTTTAATGATCAAACCAGTGGAATATAAATACCATATTGAGTTGCTACCAGGTGCCATCATCCACACACACACGAAACGCATGAACAAGCTCTTCTTTAACTGGACTTCTCCCCTTTATCCTTGAACTTGTATTTCTATTTCATTTTCTTACAGAACATTATGATATGAAATATTTTTATAGCAGAAGTCTATAGTGATTACTCTAGCATATGTCTCCAAAGAACTGTTTGTCCATAAATTGTAAATAAATTAAAATTGGTATTTAATTGGTTTTATGTAGCCGAGCATTTAAAAAACCTCTGAGGTTATTTTAACTACTAGTGTACAACTGATAATAACAACCATTATATAGTTTGATAACTTATTAAACCAGAGGTAGAATTTTACTGGAAATGAGTTTTTCGAACAGATGAATGGAGCTTTGAAATGTATTAGTTTATTCATCCTTATGATATTGCTAGGATGAGACAGGATTCAACAGTCTCTTCTGACTCATCTTTATAGATATAAATGCTAACAAATCTTGTTAATAATTTTTATTGCAATCTCCCTGGAAATACAATATTATGAAATTATTCTTAATTTTTTCAGGCATGATAAATATTCTATGATTAGATATACTTTTTAAAAACCCTTACTTTTTAGAGATATATATTGGAATATCCATAGATTAAAAATGTCTGGGTGGGGGTAGGGGAGGCTAGAAGAGAGAGAAATGAAGGAATAGGTGTGAATGAAATAAGACCGGTCAGGAGCGGATCACCACAGCCAGATGACAGGTGCCTCATATACAAAGTCACTGTTCCATTCTCTTCACCTTCGCATGTTGAAAATTTTCCATAATAAAAGTAAAAAGAAAAATTTAGAGCTGCTGATTTAGCTCATTCCATTTATGGAAAATGTCTGCCATATGATCCAATTCGCAAAGGTAGTCCTCACTGTCAAACCAATCTCCAAATGAAAGTTATTTTCTGTGAGAAAGAGTGTGACCTCATTTTTTCAATTCAAATTGAATATTAATATGTTTCAAGGAACAGTATAAAAACTGTAGAGAAAAGTACAGAATATATATTGTAGGGCAGATTACTAAAAGCAGTCCAGATTAAAATAATGAAATTCCAATCAAATTGATTTATCTATTTTTATAAAATAGGTTATAAAAACAAGGTAGTAAAACGACATGCTGTTTATTAGCATGACTAGCAATGCAATGTAATATAGCTAAAATAATTTATAATTTAAGTATGATAAAAGACATCATAGTCCTTCAGTAAATGTGCATAAATATTGGATGCTGGGATCTGATTTTTGATGTATTTAGGTAAAAACTGAGTATAAAAAGGAGAAATAATACCATTCCTTTCTTATTTCTTTAGATAGAAGAAATTTTTCTGAAGACTTTAATATACGGGAAAGGCACATAGTGCAAAAACATTATTTGGCTCAGGAGCCAGCATGTAACCTATTTTCTATTAATAGAATGAAAATAGTAAATATTTCATAAGAAAAAATAAGATGCTTGATTTTAAATGGAATTATCTCAATATGATTTGATAAAACAGGTTTAAGCTGCATGACAGAAAAATGCATACGAAATAGGAAAGAAAGGAGGTAGACGTTTAATCCGTGGGTCTGGCAGGCCCACAGAACATTCCAGTCACACTTGCAACAATCGCTGTCATCGCGGGAAACCACAGGGGCATGAAATGTCCCTCCCCGTTAACGGCGCGGCCTGGGGAGAGTGAAGAACGCCGCCCCGAGGGACGCAGCGTTTCCCTGGGACGCCCCTGGCTTTGCTCTCCCCGGGCCCCTCTCGGCAGTAAGTCTCGGTCAACAGTGAGGGGACAGGAGGGGCAGAGCCACGGAGATCAGAGCTGCACACGCTCCCCCACCCCTCTGAGGTCGGGGCAGCTCGCGGGGCCGGGCCTCGTGTGACAGGTGCGCTGGCGGGCGTCACCTCCCGGCTGGGGGTCCGACCGCGCCGCGCCCACGCCGGCAGGTGGCGCCCTCGGGCCGCGCGTCCTCCGCCCGGCGGGCTGCGTTGGCCGGGCGCGGGCCCTGCGGGAGCCCGGCACGCTGTCCCCGGGGCCGAGGGTCCACAGTGGCCGGGGCGGACACGAAGGCAGGATGGGCCCGGGGACTGTCACCCCGGGACACCTGAGGGGCTCTCGGAAGCAACGCCTCACGTTCGGCAAGGAACAAGGGGGTTTCTTTCTGCCATGTTCTGTCCCGAAGGCTGCGCGACAGTGACAGCGCCCCTAAGAGGCGCGCCCAGCGCGCTGGCTCGGCAGGCGGGAGACACGCGCCCGCGGGGCGGGCCGGGCCGGACCGGGCCTGCGGGTTGTTAAAAGTCGAGTTCGTGGGGGCGTTTTTGACGTCGCGGGTATCTTTAAAAAATTGCAACAGGAACCTAATGAAGAGGGCTTAACCTGTATTTTTGGAAATTATAAACTGTTCTGATGCATTTTACTCTAAACTGAAATGGTAACACAGACTAATCTTACTCGAAGTCTGGGGTATACACTTCTTGCTTGATTTTCTTTTTCCAATTTTGTTCATTGTGCTAAAATATATATAACATAACATTTACCATCTTAACCATTTTTAAATGTATAGTTCAGGGGTATTCTAGCTTGTTTTAAAATGGGCTTTTTCAATACAAATCCAAAGAGTAATGAAATAAAACAAAATGATTTCTCCTCAAAGAAAAATATGATATATGCTAAGAGAAATCTGCTGAATCAAGACACTTAAATATCGATATTCATGATAAAAATGCTACTATCGAATTTCTTTGCACAGAAACTATAAAACTGTGCTTTTCTCAAGAAGATATCTTTCTGAACGATTACTTCAAAGAATACACATAAAAATTATAAGATTTAACTAAAAGTAAAATGGATAATTTTGAGAATAAATTCTTAAATCATTCACTTAGAAACAAACTAAAGTTCATTTACATACACTGCCAACCAGAACCTAAAACTAGGTTGTATGATAAATCACCAGGAACTCATCAGTCATTTGACTGACCATCCAAAAGTTCTGGGGGGGCTCCGGGAAATAAAGATATGGATGCTTAAGTAACATACCACTTGAGATAACCACAGCGTATACAATTCTAAGGCATTTATTCTAACTTTTCACTATTTCTGTGGCTTAATTTTGAGAACAAAATTAGGTGAAAAACAATGGGAGGCTAAATTATTTTCCAATAACAAAATTTCTTAAGGAAGAAATCAAAGTTAAAAAACTGATGCAGTGTTTCTATGGAAATGCTGCTAAAAAAACTTATTTCTCAAGTTCTAATAGATTCTTTTAAACAACAGTGTTCAAAGTATAAATGGTGTATGAGGGGAATTGGGGAGGGGGCCACTCAGGGAATTCTAAGAAAATTTGAATCATCTCAAAGCCACCGTTTTTGGTTAAGATTATGAATACTAATGCTGCTACGAAGTTAAAAGCTGCCTTGAGGATTTTTGGTTTCCTTTGTGTTACAACCTCAGCATAATTTTTATATTCTTTCTGAATCATAGAGTTAAGTGACACAGTATCATATTATTATTCCATTAAGATAAATATCTGCAATATTTTCTGAAATGCATCAGTAAACCAACAAAATCAGCAATAAAAATGAAGAGTGCTTTAATAAATCAGTTGTTGGTTATGATGTGAGGAAAGATGAAAGGTTACATGGAAAAATAGGGATTTATTCCTCTGGATTGAGAGAAGTTAACTATAAATAATAAATTAAAATAGAGGATTTTTTTTTTTTTTGATAAGAGGAAAACATCCACCCACATGACAGTTAAAAATGGCTGCTTTCAACGCCATTAACATTCCATTCAGAGCTTTCGGGCCATCACTCGTGGAGTAAACAGAGTACGGTGAGGTATTTACCTGTCACACACCTACAGCAGCATCCCCTGGGATACAACCTGGCCCCGACCCAGAGTGTGTCTGTCCTCAGCACAGGAGTCACAGAAAAAGTGAACGGACCAAAATTACATTTGGCTTTGATGAAATTTACAGGTACAGGTTACTTCAGTACTAAAAACAATACTCTGAAAGCTTAAGCAGCATCAGCTTCCAATGCCCTTGCACAGGAAACGCTCATCCACGGTGACCTTGCAGCCTTCCTAGCGACGTGCTACTTCTAAGGAACGTGCCATGTTATCACTTCATTTCAAGCCATTATAAACTGAGGTGAGGCGCAGACTGAAGTCTGCCTTTGCCCACTTAAAACACTGTAATTATCTCCTGCTCTGCAGGAGACCTGGCACCCTTCCTGTCCCCGTCGGTACCCCACTGTGCCACTCACGAGGGCGCCTGTGACCGCTGCCTGCTGAGACTGACTGCTCAGCTGCCGCTGGCCAGACGGCCACGCCAGCCCGCCCCCTGGGCGAGCACCTACCTCCATGCCTGCACTGGCCAGAGATAGCCGGGCCCTCCAGCACGGTCCCATGGGGCATTTAGCTCTCCGAGGCCGGGTGGATTTCTCGGTCAGTAAGATGGGGCGGCCAAACGGAGGCGGGGTGAACAGTCCAACACGTCAATGCTGCTGGCTTTTTCCTTCTGCACCCACGCACGTCTGTGACGCTAACACTGACATGCCGAAGTGTGTTTTTGTTTTAGTAATACCTTGATGTTGCTCCCGTGGGGGGACACTCAGCTTTCCAGGGTCTGAATCATGACATTGCCAGGCCACAGTCACCCTAACAAGGCTTCTGCCAATATATGTATCTCCATTAACTGGGCATCAGGACAAGTCTTGGATAAAAACCTGTTACCATACAGTTAGCTACTATTGTTTAATCCGTAACTGAAGTTTAAATAAAAAAATATCATAAAATACCAGAGTATTACTCCATATGCTAAAGTATACCAGAGTATAATGCATAAAAAAGTGAACATGTCTTTAGGCAGAGTAAGTTGTAAAAGCTGGTTTTTCCAGCGTCATCAGAGGAAAAAATCTAATACAGAATTCAGAACAAGTAAATAAACTACGACACCATCACGTGATATTCTCGATAGGTTTCTTATAGGTTAAGTAGAAAACCCACAAAGATATTAGAAACTTTACTTTTTGAGTTATCAATAGTAGCTGTTTCACAGGTTACAATTTCTAAAGGTCAAACTGTATCATATTAAAGATATTCATCTATCTCTCTGACTAAAAGGGAGGTTACCAGGAAACAAACCAGGCCAGAAGTCAACATGACATTCTCAATCACAGGTCGGTCTCTGAGGATAAGGACGGGACCGTAAGGATGGGACCAGCTTCCTGGGTGGTCCCCGCCCAAGGCAAAGGAGCACAGCTTGCCCGGAGGAGTGGCCTGTACGTCCCACCCCCACGCACACTCAGCATCTCCCGCACCAGGCAAAGCAGCGTCCCCAGCCATTTGGTCTCTAAGGCAGGGTTGTCTTTTGGATATTTTACAAAGTTTGGGGAAAAAGAGGTTTCTCATTCAGGATCCACAATTAGTTTTTCAAAAGTCACTATGAATAACATCAAAACACCCATATTCTTTATTGAACATCTTCAGAAAGTGATAGGAAATACGAGTCTCTCATTATACTTTAAATTTTGACAATTTACTCGCTTGTGTGCCTATAAATCACATTTCAAAAACTAATCATAAAAATACACTACTTTTCCAAATCACAAGAGATAAATTCATCAGGTTTCCAAGTACCTGGGGAAGACAAACTAACAAAGATGCCCGTCTGCACTTGTTGGAAATTCAAAAAAGTAAGTAAATGTATTCTCTATTCTTGAACTAAATTTTTGTCTTTATCAGATACAAAAGAAATTAACCAAGTTGCAGGCATTGTGAAAAGTGTCTTGCTATCATGAATTCTTGTTAGGATGCCAATTCTATTCTAAGTCTAGAAGGAATTAAAACGGAGGAGGTCTTTGAATTGCAAGATTCCAGGTGGTTCATGTCTTAAGAATGAAGGGCATGCTTGAATAGAATGGTGAGAGTCCTAGCACACATGCTGGTCAAGGATAAAGCATTCGGAAAAGTTTCCAGAGCTTAGAGAAGGAATGTTTACATTACAGGCAATTAGCAATTGCTCATGAACAAATAAAAGACAAAAGGAACAAGGCTTATCATCCAGTCTGGGAGCTGACACAGCTAAGGTGGAGAATCCAATCTAGACTGTGCTACTCATTCTATTTAAATTAAAAGTTTCCATTCTAAAAACACCTAATAAACCGATATTTAAACGAGGACCTGTAAAGTCTGCAACTCTAATCTCCAGAAGGATAAAGGGATTCTGACCCCCCACAGAAAGCAGCTGCAGATCCAGACTGTTTGGGAAAGCTTGTAAGGTGACCAAATGCCCGTTCAAAACCCTTTTAAGAACAAGGATTTGCAGTGCGCTGGGTCCTCCCCCTGCGGCTGGAGCAATCAGTTCGCATGGACACGGTCCCTGCCACAGTGACAGCAGAAATAATCACATGGTTCCGCTCGTGTTTACTCACCCTCCTAACAGTATCTGTGGCTGGCTGGATTCATTTGTGATACCGAATACGTCGGGAATTAAATCGCCGTTGAAGCTGAAAAGAAAACACGGCAAGCATAAGCAGCTCTTTTATTAAATTCTCCAACTTAGCTTTAGGAGAAAAACCACCCCGGGGAGGTGTGGCAGACACTACGATGCTCATCAGTGTCTGTTGCTGTCAACGACACGTCAGCAGAAGTGACGTGGACACTTCTGGGCGCAGTGTGTAAGTTCTGTACGGGGGCCTCCAGCCCTCTGTGAGCTCGCCGCGGCAAAGACGAGAACGCGGTTTCAGGTGATCCAGCTCCCCAAAGGACGAGGCCTCCGGCGGCCTGACTCACAGGGGGACGGTGTGGGGCACAGCCCACAAGTGACCCACACGGACATGTAGCACGAGCGGGAAATAAACTTTGGTTGTCAAACTTTAGGGTTGTCGGTAACCTCTGCCTGATCTAGCCTGCCCCTCAGTGATGGAGACATCGCTCATTTCAGAATCAGGATCCAACTTGTTTAGTTAGGTGGACTTAGGAGAAATAACCCCCAGAAGTAATCCCTGGCTGGTATAAAAATTCAAAGTGGCCACTGAATATCACAATAATGAAAAAACATACAACTGTGAAAGAAATCAAGCTAAGTGACTTTAAGATTAATCCATGGATTGACGTTTCACTTCTAATGGCCACTGACCTGTTCATATGATGACGGATTTTAATAATTGCAGAAAGACAGCTTTGGACGAGAATGTGGCCAGACATTGATTGCTCTCGTCTCCAAAATGATCTCTACCATATAATCGAAAATCCTGAACTCAGGATTAAATTTACCCTGGTACGAGTCTATTCTGAGGAATCAAAGTGCTATTAAAACACTAAGTGCTATAACAATGGCCCAAAGTTTCTCCTTAATACAGAATCCTTCTGCATAACTGGCGGAAACTCTGTACCCTTAATATCTGCCAATTAAGCACTAATAGTTTGATCTACAAACAATTAAGTCGTCTTAATTCTTTGAGTAATGGCGTGGCTAGAATCGACGCAGATACATAACAGACACATTCAAAGCTGCTGAACACACGCAAATCACAAATCTCTCCCTCTTTCCAAAATACTGAATTTCATTTTTTTCTCTCATCTACCATACGATCTAGAGTACAGGCTCCTATTAGCTCTAAAGGGAGAGTGAATTTAGTGTCAATACTACTAAGCAAAATGGTTTCTTAGGTGAAAAGTTTCACTTTACGTTTGTAAATTTAAGATCGGTCAAAGGGAAGCGAGCAGATACTTACTCCATAATTAGTGGTTCATCCTGAAAAGTCCTATTGAGCATGGTCATATTGTTAGGATCTGTGAAGAAAGGAAATCTATAAATTAACGGGTATTTTATATTACGTTTGAAATGTACACTTAGGGAAAAATATCCTTTTAATCTTTTCAAGATTCATCTCTAATTAATTCCAACTATTACCATTAACGAGACACTACGAATCCAACTTAAATGGACGTGAAGTCTGTGAAGACAAATATTGGGAGAATTCATTCTCCAGTAAAGACCGGCACTACATAACTTCCATTTGAGGCGCCGATGTAAAAATCCCTCAGGTGAGTCTTCCTTATACACAATTTGGCACCAGCTGACGATTAAGCTTTCAGGGCAGAGAAGCCGCGTACGTGAAATCACTGGACTCGTGTGCACACAGGCCGAAGCCCCTTCTTCGGAGGCTCACTGAGCGAGTGAACCGCGAGGACCGAGGTTGCTGTCAGCACTCGCGAGCGTCACAGAACACACGGCTACACCCCCTGCACCCCCACCCTGACATCCGGCCCCTGAAACAAAGCTGTCCTTTCAGGCATAATCCACTGGCTTTTCAGATAAGCCTTGGCGGTTCATAGGCGGACACGGTGGACCGAGACACGATCTCCACTCCACCCTTGTGCTTTCCTGTACTGGGGAGACTACGAATCAAAACCAGCCTTCTCAAACACCCTTCCACCGAGATTCTGAGTGAAACGCGGGGCTGCCGATCAGACACACTGCGTTTCGGGGGGCGGGCCTGTGGGGAAGCTGGGCTTCCGCCCCGCCTGCCTCAGCGCCTGATCGCTGAACCTGTGGTGAGAGGCAGGGTGCCGGGTGCCCAGTGTGCCGGCGAGAGTCACGGCAGGTGCCGTGGCATTCTGGCTGTGGTTGTGCCTCGGGCCACTTCCTCATCGTAACACTTGGAGGCTTTGGGAACTGTTCCAGGGAGTTCCACCTAGAGTCTGTTCTTCAGCTCTCCCAATGATTCGGCAAGCCATCGAAACCCTTTAGTAAAGCTCGTTCTTCCTTAAGCGAGCCACTGTGAATTGTGTTCTCTGGAACTGACCCCAGACCGGTTCTGGGTTGAAAATGAAAAACCAGAAAATAGACTTTCAGAAAAGCTTTTACAGACCGTTCCAGACACTCAAGGACTGCATTTCTGAAACGAATCCAGAACAAGACTTTTTGCAGTCACATCGGAATACAGGCATATTTTTCCATTAATATCCAGTGATAAATATGAAAAAGTCCTAAAAAATATTCACCTAATGTTTGATTTTGTCCCCAGAAGATAACAGCTCCTAACTCGCTGCTGGCATGATTTTGGGGCAGGTAGGTCAGAAGAACATCCATTTGTGAATCCCCATCATAATCCCCAGGGACTACACTTGTGATCAATGCACTGTGATTCCTAGAAGAAACAAGCATTGTAAGATAACCAGGTGAGTTAATAAGAGACAAGAACACCTTTATATTTGCACCATACGAAAATATTTTCAATGCAAAATTTAGAATTTCACAAAATCTTATCAGCCTTCGTGTATGTGGGCCTCTTTGGTCTACAGAAGAATTCAGGATGAATGCACAGTAGTCTTAAACTCAGTTTTATGCTCAGGCATTGGCTGATGTCAATGGACAAGGACGCCAAGACATTCGGATGGTGCTTATAACAAATGGCGGCTCATCATCAATGTGAAAGTGGCGAGGAGTGCCACTGTCCTTTTATCAGTCAAGAGATATTATTTATAAGATATTTAATTTTCGGCTTTAATGCAGGTTTCAAACATACAGTGAAAACAAAATAATCATTTTATTCCTGAAAGCTATTCAAAATTCACAGTGGAAAATAAGTTCCCTTTACTAAAGTTGGCAATACACTATCCAAATATACATACCTAATTTTTTATTCTTAAAAATAAAAATAATTCTAAAATTATTTCTATTAACCTTCAAAACTTAAAACATTCTCAAGTCTTGTCATAATGTGTTTGAGCAACCCAATCAAAAAATGTCTTAAATTCAATTTATAGTTAATCCTACTTGGAGCAAAAAGCAAGAAAGCAAGTTTGCAAATAGACTATGGGTAATTATTTTCTAAATAGCAACGAGGACCTAAATACACACACATACACACACGTTTTATTTAAAGTGAAAATGAAGAAAATACTGAAAAGGTGTAAAGAAAAATATAATTACAGCTTTATTACAATGCATCTATTTACTCTGTCCCAAATATTACACACCAAGTGCTTAATGGCTATTATCTGATAATTTAATCTTCATTATCTGAAATAGGTATTATTCTCATTGAACAGATTAAGACACTGATGATTAGAGGGATTAGGTTGCTTCTGGTGTTAAACAGCTAAATAGAATAGCTGGAATTCAGACTGTTGTGTTGGCACCTACAACTGATTACAATAAAATATTCTCGGTAATGCCAGTTTCCTCAAAGAATCCAATGATACTTTAACCTTTTCATGAAAAATACTTGTCTTTAAAAATGACGACACAGCACCCACGCGTGAACCTGAGGCGCACACCTCTGTACGTGTTTGTGAGTGAATGTGCAGTACTGCACATGCTCGGCAGTAACACTGCTTCATCCGTTAGTAGCAGAAAGTACCCTGAAATTGATAGGAATATATCACAACGGATTAGGTGGAAATTTAGACACAGAGATCACGAACGGACAGAGCGTATGGAGGGATGCTAATTGACTCAGCCGGCCAGGAAACTCTTAAGTGCCTGGAGAAAAAGCCTCTAAAAGTCAAGCTTCAGTCAAGCTTTTTGCCCTGAAGAAACCCTGAGAGGCTCAGAATCTGGAGTCATCAGGAACAGCGGAAGACAAGAGTGAGGCACGAGGCTGCGAACGGGCTTGACTGAAAGTGTGCATCGTGAGTGACAGTCCTTTCTCCTTCTCGCTGAGCAAGGCGAAAACCAAGCAGTCTATTTCTGGGAAGTTTCAGGCAGCAGAGGTTTAAGTTACAGCAGAACTTAGGTAAGGTTCTGGCCTTAAGTTAAAGACAGGGAGTCAGCGGACAGTCTATAAGAGGATGAGTTTGACACCTTGCCCCGAGCTCTACGCTAGTCCCTGGATGCCAGCCAGCCAGGAATGGAGCTCAGGGCAAGCGCTCATGCAAAGAGTTTCCAAATGAGCTCTTCGGTACCTCACTCTTAGGTAGAAATAGACACCCTACCTTCTGAAGAAACCATGAATGTCAAGAGAGCCAAACAAACAGCAATAAGGAATCGGAAGAAACAGAAAACAGAGGGGAAAGAGAACTTCAAAACTATACTGGAAGACATAAGAGAAGTGTGTCCATCAACACACAAAAAGCACGGCATGCTAAGACAGAGGAACAATGAGAACAAGAAAAAAAAAACAACTTGGAGTTAAAAAATATGACAGCTAACAGAAAAAATTCAATAGAAGGATTAAGATAAAATTGAGAAAACCCTCTGGAAAGGAAAACAAAACAAAATGACCAAAACATGGATATAGTAAAGGAATACGGGCTGGACTCAGGGAGTCCGATAACCAGCTGACCAGAATCCCTGAACGAGGAAACAAAAAAATTATCAAAGAAATAACGTAAGAATATTTCAAAAGGCCCCCAGCGACGGAAGCGGCCAGCTTGAGGGGCCCGACTAATGCCAGGGTGGTAAGCGGACAACCGTCTACACCGAGGCATGTCATCATGAATTTCACAGCAAAAGGGATAAAGAAGGGACCTTAATAGCTTCCAAAATTAAAAATAAAACAAGTCACGTTTGAAGGATGAGGAGCAAGAATAACACTGGGTTTTAAAACAACAACCAGTGAAGCCAACAGACGACGGGTTAATCCAAGAACTAAGAGTGAGCAGGAAAGTCGTTGGACCAGGCAGGGCAGGAGACACGCCTTTCTCAGGAACTTCCTGAAGGATGCACTCCAGTGAAGCAAAGGAAGACGCTGAGAGGCAGGGACCCGGCAAAGGATAGCAACCAGCAAGTCCCCAAACAGAAACTGCGGGAGGCCTAGGGAATGACTCAGGGTGGGTGGGGGCAGAGGACTCGGCGGGGAAAACAAAAATGCGCAACAGGTATACGGCAGGTGCGAGGGAACACCTGCACGGGAGTTAAGGATGTGGATGCACAGAAAACTGCACAATCTACTTTTTACGAAGCAATCATTTCATCCCGGGGGAAAACCCTACAGACCAGAAATACTGCGGACTACCTGGACTGATGTACACGGCATCCGCGTGGTCAAAACGTGACGAGAATGACTGATTTAACTAAAAATATGATGGAACGATATGGAAATGATGGCGATTACTTAAAGATGGCAAATCCTTACCTATGCTAAGAAAAAATCCAAGAGATGAAGATAACTCAATTACCGTGAAAAACATATTTTAAAATATGAAACTAAACACCAGAAGAAACAGTTAAAAGTTTTAAAAGTTATTGAATATGACAGAGGAACAGGGTAATGAGGCGGGGGGAGGTGAAGGGTAGTTCCTTTAACTTTGAAAAATATTCTAAATAAGCAAAAACAAGTTTCTAAATGTTAAAAATGCAGTAAGTCCTCACTAAACACCCTTGGCGGGTTCTCTGACTTTAAGCCAAACAACATGAAACAAAATTAGTTTTGCCACAGGCTGATGGATAGGAACTAGAGTTCGGTGCCTACGGCATCTCAACGTTACAGTGAAGATGCTGAATGAACCTGCCGCATATCAAACAACGTTGATTAATGAGAAAAAATTGGGATGGTGTTTTTAACTTAGTGGAACCCAAGTCTTTTATTTCCCATGAATTTCCTTAACTTTCAATCTTCCAAGAGAAATCACTGAAGGCAGTTCACATCTTGTACGTGATACAGAAAATTGCTACTATCCCCCACCCCCAAGCATGCTGACTCAGGAACATCTCTCAAGAGGGATAAGCTCCTGTTTCTCCATTTCTAACTTTTCTCTCGATGTTCAAACTCAAAGCCACTTTTTAAATATATATCGGAGTTTAAATTAAATATTGTAGAGTCTGAACACCCTGCCCATATGGGGACCTAAAAAAAAATTTAAGTTTCCTAAGTAATCTTTGATCTTTCTACACACCAACTCATTCCGCACATGGTTAACAAGTAAATCCACTTAAGATACTGTCGTCATCACCTCTCCTTTAAAGGAGAACCTGTAATGATCTCCCGCTTCTCTCGGGGCTGAGGTCAAAGTCACTGTGATACTCCTGAAGGTCCCTGTCTGCCCCGGTCGCATCTTCCTCGTCCCTAACTCTCCCACGAGCGCTCCCGACTTCCATCGGGCAAATCTTTCTACCTCCTCTTCAGGACGGACTGTTTTTATCGCCATCGCTTTATACTGTGTCCCCAACTTGAGAGCCCTCACCTAAATTTTACTTCTCTTAAGGTCAAGCTCAAGTTCCATGACTTTCTAGAAGCTGCCACTTTAGCCTGCACTGATTCATCTCTTCCTCCTTGAACAAGAGAGTGATCAATCTTTGCTTCTTGTAGTTTCAAAACAACTGATGGGTGTCCCTGTGTTTTACGAAATGCCAGTCATATAAAAATATAATTATCTGCACATTTATGAAATTCATTTTGATTTGAATTCCTTCAAAGTCAAAACTCACCACCTTAAAAACTCACCACCTAACAGTTAAGAAACAAAGAAAACATGAAAACATGAGAGGTCACTGACTGACCTTGACCCCAGTACAAAGGACTCCCCTCCCTCACCTCCCACAAAACGCTGTTGACTTGATAAGCCTGTGAGTGACCTGCTCCCAAGGGCGCACTCAGGATGAGGGACAATTCTGAATGCATTAAAGAAAGCATATTAGACTGTGGAAGTGAAGAATGTTTATACAGCAAACCTGGAGCCACCGAAACACATTTATTTATTTTTAAAGTAAATCGTTTTTAAATTTTGGTGCATTCACTACTTTTCCAAGCAAATTATTTGCTACTCAGACCTCATAACATGGCTGAGTAAAACTGACTTCAAAGACAATCCAACTAGCTCTTGCATACTCATCATTAAACTAATTAATGCTCTACAAGAAACAAATAATTTATACTTACTTCAAGGACACCTTTACTTTGGGTTTAAAATAGGGTGCGTTCTGGTCTGCCAAAAAGACAATTAAATCATTTCCTAAAAGAAGTGAATATATGATATTAGAATAACGTTTCTTGGCAAGACATCCAATCAGTGGTTACAAGAAGATTCTGGGCACTGTTGTCAACAAGAGCACTTTCTTTTACTCCAGTTCATCTGCCCTCTCAAGCCCAGTAGTACTGCCTGATGGAATGGGGATTCCTAACAGTACATCGCAAGTTCAATGTTCAAAGCAGCAGAGATACAGTTAGGATGAACATGGAAATTGCAGTTGGTCATGACGAACTGAAGTCTGTGGCTTCTGTCAGGAGTCAGATCACTTGACTTAAATTAACTATATAAAGAACTTGCTTCTAACAACTGTACTATATGTCAAGCCTGGTTCCCCAAACCTAATGACACAGCCCTTTAGTGAGGGTGTTTAGTTCATCAGATGCATCGCCCCAAGGACACAGGGGCTCCTGTAGGTGTCTGACTAGTAACAAGGACATGCCTAAGTATTTAAGCAGAAAAGGCTAAATGCTCTAAGCCCCTCCTCTTGTGGCTCCATCCCACAGGATGAGGCATTCTTGGAACTCCATGAGTACTCACTGGAGCAGACTTTTCAAACTGTTTAATCAAACATAAGCCACTTTTAAAGTTAAAAGAAGAATCTCTGTATCCAGTTTGGATGGAGTATCTAGAAGTTTGGCAGTATACACTCTCTTTGCAACATATGGAGTCATACAGAGAGGAAAAATATCTAGGGTCTCCCCCTGGCTCTGGGGTCCTGGCAAAAGAGCCCCAAGAAATGTGGGCCAGAATCCTGCCAGTCAAGTTCTTCATAAGCATTTCACTTTTGCCTTGGTGGCCTTAACCTTAAACAATACCTGGTTCTGAGGGTACTCAAGAATGCTAAGACCCTTGAAGGCCCATTGTCAGCACCAAGATTTACAAAAAAAAGTTTGTTTAGTGATAGTGAAAGCAAGGGACCCCCAAGAACCTCAACTTGGCAAAGAAAGGAGAGAACTGGAAGACTAGAGCACTGGCCAAAGCCAGGAAGGGTCAGGGGCGCACGAAGCACTAGGCGGCTGGGCAGGAATAAGAGTCTCCGGCTGGAGGAGCCTCTCCCGGGGACACACTGGACTTAGCAGTGGTCCGTGCAAAATGCTTGTGAGTTGTGCAGCGTTTGGGGCGCTGGGAGGGCACAGCAGCTTCAGAGAAAGCTGGGACCCTGACGAAGAGAGTGGAGAATGAATCAGGTAAATGGAAGGCGGGGAGAAGACCCCTATGAGAAGAAATTGTCAAGGTGCTTCTGTTTCAGATCATCGAAGGAAGGCTGGAGGAAGAAAAGCAGAACGGAATGAAGCTGCCTGGGGACGGAACGCAGGGAGAGGCAGGCGACAAAGGCGCCTGGGAATCAGGAAGGGCTTTGCAGGGCCGGTGACTCCACGGGGCGGGGGCGGGGGTGAAGGCCGCGGGGCGCCTCTGGGGAAAAACAAAACACCTGGGGTAATCCCAGGGCTTCTGGGGGTCGGTCAAACTGCGGGGTGGGCGGGCCGGGACCCGGGGCTGGAAAAGACGGAGACGGGCAAGCGGTCAGGATGCTGGAGATGGAGGGAGAGAGTCAGGGCTGGGGGGGGAAGGGCCGGGCAATGCAAGGGGACAGCCATCCGGGCGAGGGGCTGGAACCCCGGGGCGGGGGGCACAGGGACAGCGGGTGGAGGGAGGGCCGGGGGAGCACTGACTTTCCCGCAGCACGAAGAGGTCCGTCTGCTTGTCGGAGTTGAGGTCTCCGAAGGCCGCCAGGGTGCCCCAGGCCTCGGCCCCGAAGAGTTCGGCCGTGACGTTGTGCAGCGCCCGAGCCGGGACCGGCCCGCCGCCCAGCAGCGCGAGCCCCCCGAGCAGCGGCGCCAACAGCGCCCAGGCGCCGGGCAGCCGGCCCGCCGCCGCCATGGCCGCCCCTCGGCCCCGCCCTCGGCCCGCGCCGCGCTTCACGGCAGCCGGAAAGCAGCGCGCCGCGGCCCGCAGCGGGAGCGCGCGGCCGGGGGGCGGCGGGGGCGCGGCCGGGGGGCGGCGGGGGCGCCGCCGGGGCCGCGCGCGCTCGCCCCCCGCTCTCCGCCCGGGGTCGGCCCTCGGGCGCCGCGGGGGCCGCGCGGACACCGCGCCCGCGCTCACTTCCGGCCGGCGCGCCGCGCGACACTGTCGCGCGAGGGGGCGGGGCCGGGCCGGCCGGAGTTGACAGGAGGCCCCGGGGGTGGCCCCAGCGCGATGGCGGGGGCGGCGGGGCTCATGGCCGAAGTGAGCTGGACGGTCCTGGAGCGAAGAGCCCGGGCCAAGCGCTCAGGTTTGGCTGGCGGGGGGACCCCCCTCCCCCGCACCGCGGCCGGGGCTCCCCGCTCGAGCGCCTGGGGCGGGGGGCAGGCAGGGGTCCCGGAGCGAACCTGTGCCCGCGTGTGTCCCCTCAGAAAGCAGTCGGCGGGCCGGCCTTCTGCCTCATGTCCCGCCACCGCCCCTAGAAATTAGGTCACCCCGTGGAGGTCCCCCAACTCTCTTTCGTGTGTGTCCCCCTCAGAAAGTAGGTGGTGGCGCCGACTTTGCCCGGGGCTTCCTCCTCAGAAAGTCAGACGACGGCGGCCACGCTCCTGGGGACGTGTGTCCTGCTAAGTGCGAGGCTCCCCCAGAGTCAGTAGCCGCGGGGTGCGAGCTGGTCCCGGACCCCCGCGGCCGCTCGTTGCCTTTTACATTCACCACAAGTTCCAAATCCCCGCTGGTTATCTGTGTGGTGGAAACTGAGGGGCAGGGGGGTGGTCAGGGGCTCAGGCCGCGAAGGGGGGTCCCGCCGAGTATAGTTAGGGCTCGGAAGGAAGTAGGTCCCTTCCCTGGACAAGTGGCCCCCAGGGCGTCTAGTTAGTTTCCAGTTGTGGCTCACAAGCCCGAGGCCGCCGAGGTCACACGACGCTGCCGCGCAGGCCGTTGTAACAGTTCGAGTGTCCTGAACTGACTTGTTCAAATTGCAAAGTCACGACTTTGAAGTTACCACTTGTGGCTGATAGCTCCTCTGAGAGCCAGGATTGAAACTTCCCTGCCCCCTGGCTGGCTGCATACAATCTCTAGCTAAGCAGGTGCCCTTAAACAGGAAAGATGGTGGAATGACAAACTTTCAACTAAGAATCCACCCTTTCAAAGGACCTATGTTTCTGTTTGTCAGAGCTGGGAGGTGCTGATGTCAAGATTGCTAGTTTAAGAACAGCCAAAGGCATGGCTAGGAAAACTAACTCTGCATTTGTACTGATGTTAAGAAAGTTTTTTTTTCTCAGCCAGAATGTTACCATTATATTTTGGGCTTTTCCAATTTTTGAAGTTTTTAGTTGGCTATGTGCACTCTGCTCGCCCCCTCTTTTTCATGTGAAGAAAACATATAATTTTATAAATCACACAGAAGTTTACCCAATCTTTGTTGCTGATTTCATTGTATTTTTAAACCTTAAGTTCTGCACTTATTTACTTAGGGTGATATCAAAACCACCAAAAAAAGTATGAGAGAAGTTTTTCAAAAGTAGTCCTTAGTACATTTTAGGGTCAATGTGGTTACTTGAAATAGTCACATACAGTTTCGTTTTACACTTTCTCTTAAAATTTTTGTGTTGCAGTAAAGTACTGAGTAAGGAATCGATAATATCCATTCACAGAGAGTAACCATAGCTTTTTACAGGGAACTGAGCCCTGTTTTCAACATATTTTAAAAGCATTTCTCTTTTCCTTTAATAAATATATATATAAGGTTTATTTTTTTCTCCAGACTTTATTTCCTCTGAGATGCGTGTCATAACAGTAAACTTTGAAAATCTACCATCCCTTTCTTAACTGAGAAAAAATTGTTTAATTTTACTTAATTATTGTTGAAATCAATCAGTCACTTAGATTCAGTTACCTGTGCAGAATAGTTTCGTGCATAGTATAAATGTTGGATATACCTATACATTGTAGCAGTAAGAGATACCATTTGAAGCCATTACTCCAAATTAGTTGATGTTTCACATTCTTCTGATAACTCTGAAGTACAGGCTATAAAGTTTCTTAAAGGAATCATTGACTTCCTATGTCATTAAAAACAATCAACCTGATTCTTGTTAACTTTTAGAATGTATAAGCTGAGCTTTGTTTGAAACTGGCACTAACCTGACTAGGATAGAGACCTGGCTGCAGAGTTCTGAGCATTGTTACATAGTAGCATAATCACTTCATTTCTCAACAGAGGATGCTACTCTTATGTAATGTTTAGTAAGTGGATATTATGTATCTATCTCCTGTCTAATCCATGTAAGCAAATGTAATTTACCAAAGCAAAGAAAATCAAATTTTCAAGTCATAAAAGAGAAAATAAAATCATAACCTCAGTTATTGTCTTTGTTGCACACTGCCTCATGTTATAACTGCTCACACCGCTTTCAATTAATCTAATGCTGATTGCTTCTAACCTTCACTAAACAGTCGTGGAAATTGCTGTAGTTTAGCCTGTGGCGCTTATGATTAGAGTCAACAATCTGAAATGGCCAGCTCACCCGATGCAGCCGTCTCTTCTCCACCAGCTTTCTTAAGGTCTGGTAAGTGCGTAGACCCCAAAAGGGTCACTTGGTAATTTTAAATACCTTTGCTTCGGCAGTTTGATGTCGACATATGATAATATTTTGATTGTATACCTCTTTGGTGGGCCCGCACCTCAACAGCGTTGTTCTGCTATCATTAGTCTCAAGTTGGCTCTGTGTGTTGAACGTGGCCTGTCGCGTTGTTTTTGTGTGGGCGTGAGGGGCTAGAGTTGGATCTTGGTTGTCAAGTGGGTCCATAAAAAGCTTCTTAAGTGATCTTCGTCTCCTTGCATAATGGAAATATGTAAGTCAGGAATTTTTGGTCGGCATCCCGATTATTTACTTTTCATCAGCTTTCCGCGAAGGAGGTATTTTTTTATACATTTTCATAGACAGGAAAGGGACGCTCGCTTGGTGAAGAAGTGAAGCCCCAGGTCTCGGGACCGTTATGTGTCAAGGCCACGTGCTCTGCCTTCCGTCTCATGGCTTCATGGTGTAAGGGTTGCGGGAGATGTTGGTGCAGTGACTCTTGGACTGTCACACTGGTGAGACCCCCTTGGAAACTAGACAAAAGCTGTGGAATCGCTCCCCAGATGAGTGCCCAGGATGTTGAAAACCACTTGAAGGAGGTTTATGCATCCAGGAAAGACCACGTGCGGGTTCCTCTTTGGAGCCCAGGCCTTCGGGCGTATCCAGTCTCACTCTACAGAGAACAAAAGGGCAATTTTTTTTCAGTGGCCTAGATGAAACGGAGACTGAAGTCTTTAGGGCTTTTTCCTGTAGGTTGTGACCTACCTTGGCCACTCAAAACCTGTTAGTGTGTGAACACTCTGGGAGAAGCCTGTTGGCAAGAGGCTGCCTTGTCTCTGGTGTAGTTAGGCAGAATATTCCAGCCTCGGGGCTTCGGGACTCCTTCACGGGGAAACGTGAGAGCCGGCCTAACCAACAGTGACCGTGAAAATGTTTCTTTTTGGTTTCACCATAATCGTGCAGAAGCAGTTCTCCCTTTATTTTTCCCCTTAGATTTCAAGTCTTGTTTTGGCAAGATTAAAGAGAAAAGAAAGAAATAGCTCGGGGAAAAAATGAACAGGAGATAAAAAAGCTTATACTTTAAGGAATGAAAATGATCGTTTAGTTGTCATCAGCTAAATGACAAAATAGTATGTTATATGTAACATTGCTAATTGGTTCCTGATTTAATCTGTGAACTAAGAGAACTAGAGGACATACGACTTTGAACTGTGTTTTCTTTCTTTTAAGCGCCAGGCCCTGTTTTCTGTTTTGGTTGCCAAGTAAGGGTTTGAGGAGCTCTCAGCACTAGCAAAGTCATTTCGCGGTTATGGGAAAATAGAATGCTAAAGATAAGCTTTATGCATCAGTAGTCTTGGAAATTTCAACACCTAAGAACTGTGCTGTAACATTACATAGGGCTTTTGAGGGCATTGACAAGAAGCTTTTCCAGTGCTGTATTATTAAATTGAAATAGAATGCATCAAGAAACAAAATAGAAAATTCCAAACTTCACTGCTATAAGCCATTTTAAAGACTGATTCCTTGTAAATGACTTTCAATATTTCTACTCTTTTTGGTTCTTATAACCAAAACTTAGAAATGACTCTAAAGGAATACTTAAAACTTTTATGTTAAAATAAATACTCAGAGTGGTTTGTGTTTATCATTTATTTACTAATTTAGAAATATTGCATTTGTCTGGCAAGTGATTGTTTTCTCCTGATGCACGTTATTACTGTAGAATAGTGTTTTATGGAGTCATTTCATTTAACAGTCATTTTAAAGCGAGTCCTGGATTCCCAGCTGAGTTTTCCCTGGTACTTTTGGCTAGAAACTACCCAAGGTTACCAAAAACAAAAGCCAGTATCTTGCTTTTGGAGAATAGCTTCCAACGTACTTAGATTTTTTAATGCATTTAACCCTCTTTATTGCTCTGGGATTTGTTTCTGACATTTTCTGTGTCTGCTCTGTGGAGTTAGTGTGCGTCCCGCATTTCTACGTGTGCGTGCTCGACTTGTGCTCCGACTGCTGATGCATCAGTATGTGCTGTGGTTGATTATAATTTCTCTTGTTTTGACTGCTTAAATCCAGCGAGAGATCTGGATGTCCAGTTTTTTTCTTTCTTTCCTTATATTCTTCAAAAAAAAAACTTAAAACAATTTTTCAATACAGTTTAATAAAATATTAGTTTCAGGGGCATAACATAGTGATATCAGACTTTATATAACTTACGAAATGATTACCTCAATAAGTCTAGTATCTAGTGGACGTCCAGGTTTTTCTTTAAAGAACCTTGGGGGCGAGATGTACAAGGCAATGAATTTATAGGCAAAGTTTCACAACCAAAATAAATGAGTTCTTAGAGAAGGAGTGTGTCATCCGGTACCTCAGGCTGCTTTGATTTCTCATAGGACTGCTACAGTTATACGATATATTAGTTCGGCAGAATTGGTCAGCTGTAGTGGTCACGTCAGCATCACAGTGCAGTTATTGGGAATAATCGTTGTAGCATTTTGCGAGAGGTAAGAAATATCTCGGCACTTTTATTTTAGACGATAAGATGATTTAAAAAATTACCCTTTCTAGGTAGGAGGTAAGAGGTGTAGACTTTCAGTTATAAAATAAGTCGCAAGGATATGACATACAGCACAGAGAAAACAGTCAGTAATATCATAACAGCTTTGTACGGTGACGGGTAACTAGGCTCGCTGTGGTGATCGCCTCATATGGCATATAAACATCAGCCACGATGTCGTACACCTGAAACATAACATCACGTCGACTCTACTTCAATAAAAAATAAAGAATTTATTTCCTTTGAAATTAAAAAAAAAAAATTACTCCTTAAAATGAAAGCGTAATCTTACCCTTATCTCGGCCAAGTTTACAGCATCTAAGTGAGTTTATCAGCACATGACTTGAGTTTTTTCCTCTGCTAATGTCTTTTAAAGTTCTTTCATTAATTTCCTTTCGTCATTTTGGTTTGATGGGCATATCAATATCTGGCAAAGTTCTATTGTATATCGTGGGAGGGATAGGCATGTCCGGCACACTCTTCTTGTTAGACATTGTACGGTAGCCCCGTTTTCAGCTTAATGTAGCGGTAGGCTAATCCACCGGGTTCCTGTTTGCTTAAAGAGATGGGAGGCCGGAGGGTCCTGCACTGCCATGGCTCGTGTACCCCTGTGAGGGCCAGGTTGGGGGGGGGCACCGCATTTTGTGTTCAGCTCTGCGGGAATCTCATCCCGCCTCTGTTTACTGCCTGCTTGAATTTTTTTTAATTTAATTTATTTTTATTTTTTAAATAAAAATGGTCTTCCTAGGTGGTCTCCCATCCAAGTACTAACCAGGCCCAACTCTGCTTAGCTTCCGAGATCAGACAGGATGGGGCTTGTTCAGGGTGCCACGGCCATAGACTGCCCTCTTGCATTTGAGCAAGTTACATCTTTGAAACTCTGTTTCCTTTTCTGTAAAAATAAGGATAATAAAACCTGCCTAGGGGGATTGTTGTGAGGATTAAATAAGATGTTATATGCAAAACATTTGCTATAGCTGCCCGATACATTTTAGTTCTCGTCTTTTCTAAAATCACGTGTCTTTTACAATATTGCAACTTATACAAAAACAGCGTTGCTTATTTTGTTCCCTCATTTTGATATCTACCCATCTAAGTTGCCATTTGCTGAAGAAAATTTGTACTAAGATACATCAAGCTTGAATCTGATTCCTCAGAATGTAGTTTTTCTTTTACTCTAAGTCCACTTCATTTTTAATAATCGCTATGAGTCTGAAGCAATTGTTTCTGACAGTTTCCATGGGCACTCTTGTCAGACAGCAGGAGAGCAGCCATTATTTTACGTATAGTTAGAAGATTTTTTTTTGTCTTACGTTGATATTCATTGAGTTCCCTTCAAGTAGGATGACTCTTCGGAAGCACTCGAAGATTGTTTCCTGCTGGGAGCTCTGATCTCGTCTTACTGGGTCCTGCCCTGTAATCTTCTAAGACTGAGGAAATAGAGGCCACGTGATACAGTTTAACTCCCTCGGCGTGTTTCTCATTGACCTTAGAGCTCACTCTCTTTCTGTGCTATTATCCTTCGCGAAGATGATGCTTCCAGTTTGATCAGTGACCGGCTTCATGAAGAGTACAATGGGCTTGTCTTGCTTCTTCAGACGGTTACAGAACACTCACGCTGTGCGTCCCTAAAGCTGTCTTCCTCTCACTCTTGTCTCTCTCGTCGGTCGGTCTTCTGCGAAGCTAGAGAAAAAGGGCCAGAGGAACTCCCCAGAATTCCTGGGTCTGATCCAGGTGCCTACTAGACGTGTCCAGACGGGTGTGCGATGGGCCTGTCAAATGTTCCCTGGCTGGAACAGGACTCTTAGCTTTCTGCTCCTCTTCCAACCCCAAACACGTGCCTCCCTTAGTCTTCTCCATTTCGATAAACTAGACCGAATTCTTTCGGCTGTTCTAGCTAAAAATAGAGGTTCTTCTTCTTTTCTTTCACCCTTTGTATTTAGTTCACTTATAAATCCTTTCTACTTCATCTCCCAAAACGTACACCGAAGCCTGTCTGCCCTCCGGATGTACTCGTACACTCCCCTCTCTGGCCAGGGGAGCGTAGCGAGAAGGCGGGGGGCAGCCGATGGCAGAGGCCGCGTGCGTGTGTCTCTGTCTCTGTGTGTGACGGACGCCTCGCACAGCGCACGGTGCCAGGCACACGCACACTCAAGCCCTGTTTGATGCTGGCGGGCCGGGAAGCACAGATACGGCCTCCGTCATCGGGACTCAGGAGACGGGGCCACCTCTCCCATCCGTGCCTCTTCCACTCAGCGGACTTTCAGAATGTGGCCCGTTTCACACAGGACAATTCTTATATAAATCCGTATCTTGTTTTCATGTCATTACAATGATTTCTGTTCATATTTTAAAACGGCAGATCTGCCATTCTGTTTTTGAGGAATGATATGCACATTGGCACAAGAGGCTGCCATCTCTTTTTGTGGTTCAGGCTTAAGACACATGTGCACATTTGGTCTACCTATTAAAAGATATTGGATTTGTGGGAGATATAAAGGGTTTTTTTAAATTGCTACATACTTATGCAGTTAGGATATGCCATTTATGATTTTTGGGGTTCTATTTTTAAATCCCTGAGTAGAAAACAAGTTAACAGAAAATTGTAACTGCATATATTATGTACTTGGTCTTGAAAATTTGGAAAATGCTTTTTGATGGTTCATTGTAGTTTTCTATGGTGTTTTTTTTTTTTTTTTTTTTTTTTTTTTTTTAGTGTATGTGCTGCTGAAGAGAGCACTCTGTGATGTGTTTTTAATAAATTCAAAGTTCTTATTTTTATCACAGTAGGCCTTGGCTGCCTTGATTACAAGTGGTTTTAAAAAGATGAAAACATTGTTGCTGTTTTTTATTTTACTTTTTTCCTTTCCCCCCCAAATTTTATTAGTTTTTTTAATCAATAATGATATGACTATATCTTAGTCTTTTAAAAAGAATTACTCTCATTTTTAATTTCTTGATTTTATCGCTTTCTTCTCTTTCAGTTCACATTTCACAAATTTCTTGAGGAAGTTGCTCTTTATAGATGAACAGATATGGTACATTAAGTAACTTCCCAAAAAACACAGCGAGACTCGTACACATATAATTCAAATTGCCATTTTTATAGGTTCTGATATGTTATTTGCCTCGTGTGCTTTGGTGTCCTGTTAAACATACATCATTAGTTTTTAGCTTGTTATCAAAAGGTTACAAAGCGTATTGTCGTACTCGCTTTATCATCATTAACCTCACGCCATTTCCATGGCCTATCTTTTTGGCTGTTTAAGATTCAAGTCTCATCGCTCAGGACTGAATTTTTGCAAATATGTAGACCCTGGTCGTGGCGATGACCAGTCATGCTTGCAGACCGAGTCTTACTCCTCAAGCCGTGAAGGTGTTCTGGCGAGCCCGGGCAGGGGCCAGGGTGAGGTTGGGGCCACAGACCCCCCTCCTTCACATGCATGTCTGCTTCCTGGTTTGTTCCGAAAACATACTCATGTCAGGCGATTAACTTGTCTTCTTGATCATGTTTCTCCCTTCTTCCGGAAGTTGAACCCGTAAAGAACATTCTGTATATTTAAATTCATTTTTTGTGTGGTTACATTGACTTTGTAGGCTTGTTCGTAAATATCGGATGGATGATTATAGTCGTAAGTGATCAATATGTCAAAAAGATGACCTTGGGTTGCTGTGAGTTTGATTAGCGGACTGTTTTTTTCTGTGGAGTTTTCAACTTATAGGGCATCTTATTGTTTGTTTGTTTGTTTATTTGTAATTTATACCTAAACTTTAAAGAGCCTCTGATTTAGGATGATTTCAATCTCATCTTTATTTTTCTATCTTCCTAATATGTTTCTGTTGTGAATTTTCATCCATGTAACCAAATGGCAGTTGTATAAACCTAACACTTCAAAAGATAGGGCAAGGAACTGAACTGCCAAACCTACTGTGATCCTTGATTTTAAATGTTTTGATATAAGCACTTCTTGATGTATTGTGAGGATGGAAATTTTGTCATGTCTCAAGTAGCTCTTTCGTGTGTGTGTGTGTGCGCGCACATGTGTGCGTGTGCACACACACCTTGACTACAGACCTTGCTATCACATGTGTGCGTGTGCACACACACCTTGACCACAGACCTTGCTATCATTATACAAGTATTCTTACTATATTTTCTCCCCTTAAGCAAGAACAGTGTAATTAATAAGTTTTGGGTAACAGAACCTCCTATGGCTGAGTGGTTTCTAAATGGGCGGCACTGTTAGGTTCCCACCAGCCTGGTGCTATAGATTTGGTCAGGTGACTTCACCTAGAGACGTGTAGGAGAAACCTGGATCTCTAGGGCGAATGCTCTGTGTGTCTGTCTCGTCTCGCGAGGTTTGCTCATGATGTAGTGTGGGAAAAGGCCATGCCCCACTGGGTGACATTTCAAACTTTCCCACTTCTAAATACATTTTTAAAATGTGTCTTATTTAAAGATAATTATTTTAGAAATCTAAACAGTTTCATTTGATATTATGCTAGGCCTTGGCAGAGTATTAATTGTTTCGATTGATATTCTTTCTGCTTTGATGGGAATTTTTTCCATTCAAATGGAGCCCCTTTTAAATATGGCTCACATTAGCTAGTTGAATTTAGACCTGTGTCTTTTGTTTGTGTTAAGCATCTTTTAAATGGTCTGCTAATAGCAATGACGTTTCTATGTTAATTGGTTTTAAAATAGAGGTATTTATAATATGAGCTTGTTTTCTTAATTTACATATTTCTGAGGGTAATTATCATCGCTTTGTGGAATCTTTCCATGAATTTTTATGTTGTTTCTATCAGTTCAGAGATCCTTGTGTTTTGGTTATATTATCTTGTTTTTATGGTAATACACAGTGAAGCTGAATTAATTTATTATACCCACTTAATCCCAATTCTCAATAGGCTTGTAGCTTTGATAATAATCATTTGCTCAATAATTGCAAGTATCAAAAAATCCTAGCAGGATGTAAAGTGAATAATTATAATTTAAAGGAATAAAAGCGGTCTGAGGACTCTCTCTTGCTGATTACACTCTATGACATTGACATTTGCCCCTAAGGTACAAATTTAAGCCTTTCCTGCCCCCTGCGTCCCTGCTGTCACCACCTTAGCTCAAAGCTCTGGGGTGAATATTGTAACCAGAAGAGGACTCTGGTGGCTGTGCCTCTCCTCTCTCCTAAATCTGGGTCATGTGACACCTTCGCCTAAACCCCGCCCCGTGGCTGTCCGTGGTGCGGAGGACACGTGCAGGCCCGCACAGGCCCGGAGTGTGCCGGCAGCCCCCGCGGTCAGACGTGCACACACCTGTGCAGCCTGCTCGCCCCTGTTAGCACCGATGTCGCTGCGCTCTGCTGGTAAGTGCACGCCCGCCTCCCTCCGGGGTTATGAGGTCCTTCAGGTCGGAGACCGAATCGCTCGTAGCTTTGATCCGTAGCCCCCGATACAGGGCTCGGTGCTGGGGACTTCAAGCTGAATGAGGTAATGAATCATGCCAAAAAGTATTAGTATGATTTTGGTACAGAATGAGCTTCCTAACACTCTGTGCTGTCTAATCATCTTATTTTTTTTATTTGGTGAACAAAATTTGGTGAATTTATTTCATTTTTGAATAAGGACATTTTCATGTGAAATATATGTCTCCTGCTGGTCAAGCCCAAGAGGTTCAAATTCCACTTCAAAAGGAAGTGTCATAAATGACGCGAAACAGACCTCGGCGACTAGAACTTGTGACTGAGGAGGCACTCTGGGTGCCCTTGTAACTGGGGACAGCGTCCCCGGCGCCAGCCTACGTGGCTCTGACCGGCTTTGCCCCTTGCTCAAAAGCCTTGAGTGTTCTGGGTGTACCGAGTTTTGCTTTTCCTGAGGGAAATGGAAGAAATCACACACATTATTCAACTACATTGTTATCGCAATGTTTAGTTTTTCACACGTAGAGAAGGCCAACGCCGTTTAATAGGCTTTGTCCATTACAATGAAGACTTTACTTAAGGTACCAGGAAATTTGAACTTGGCATTAAATTGCAGAACTACAGTGAGGAAGGAGAGTCAAATGACAGACTTTTAAAAGCAGTGGGAAGAAAGTAGCTTCTTAAATCTGTCATTTAGAGCAAAATCAAAATTTGTCAGATTAAGAAATGATGATTCATTCTATAAAAGGCCTAAACACAAAGGTACATAATGCACAGGAGGAAAATCCCTGTTTTCACACGAGACCTGTGCAGACCAGAGCCTCGCAGGTCCCACACCTGTGACTCGCAGGCGAGAGCGCTGGTCTCCCGCGCACGGCGGCGGAAGCCTCTCGTCCTCACGGCCGACACCGCAGCGCGAGAGCTGCTTGGGAAATGGCCTGGTGTCTCGGGAAAAATCGTTCCTGCGGTATTTCTGATTTAAACGTTGCCGCGGAAGCATATATTGCTGTGAATCACTATTATTTTCATATGGGTAATGAAATGTTCAAGAGAAGACCCGAAAGGATAACTATCCACGCTCATGTAAGCAAAAGAAAACCCCAAAACAGGCTTCGTCGTTACGTCCTAGCTCCTCTACTTGCTAGCAGTGTGACCTCGGATAAGTCACTTAGCTTCAGGTTGAATCTGTAACATGGGAAGAATAACAGTGCCTGCGTAATAGGGTTACGAGGATTGAAGGAGATCGTGACACATACTCTCAACAAAGTACTGTGCACGTGAGAGGTGCTCGCATAGCGTTAGCCATTTTTATTATATGCTGGTAATGATGAGATGATTATTATATTATTCTTCACCTCTTTTTTTTTTTTATCTCTTTGGCTAAAAGTGGATTTACATGTTTATGGCCAGTGTGGCATGTTGCATGTTGACAGCTCCCACAGAGGGTGGTGTTCTGCGTGTACTGGTAAGTGATATTAGGATTCAGCGGTGTCCTTCTGGACATAGAGGCTAAAGTAATAAACGTAAATTAAAAAAAAAAAAAAATCAGATCCCCGAAGAGGGAGTCAGGAGGTCGTGTGTCTTCCCCAAACCAAGGGGCTTAGCCAGACCCTTTCTCCTTCAAAATATTCCGGCTCTTGACCACTGACGGTCAGGGTTCAGGGGAGAATATTTTTAGGGTTTTGGGATCTAGGTTGGGGGATTTTAAGGCAGATCTTACAAGATGGGGACCCAGCTGCGACTGGGCAGCGCTGGTGGCCTGATGGCTTTGGATTGGTCGTGAAGCAAGGCTCAGCGGGTGAGGGGTTAATCTTGGTGCTAAGCTGTTGGTTGGTTCGCCGCGGTACCTCCCAAGAGCTGGTGAGCTGGACCTTCCTCAGATGCCAAAGCTGCTGTTTGATCGTGAGCCCGCTCCTTCCCTCCCTCACCCCCATCCCTCTCGCTTTTACGAGATGGAGTCACTAGTCTCCAGAGCCCTGGATCTCCTTAAAATTCTGTGTCGACCCAGCAGGTCCAGGCCAGGCCAGGAGTCCGTAGACGGGCTGCTCTTTGAGGAGAAGGCCGTCTGTGGCCGCATGTGGCTGAGCTCTGTAGCGCCCTCGTCTCTCCTCTGTCTTGTCCTGTAGACTCTGGATCGCGGGCTCTGATTTGAGCATCCTCATGTTCCCGGCCTTTAACTTGGCCTTTGGCTCAATATGTCCTTATAAATCTGCGTTTCCTAGGCACTGCCCCGCAGATCCTGTGTGTGCCCAGGACTGTCCCTGCAGCCTTCCGTCACGTGTGGCTCTCTGACCCCACCCACTTGCTTATCTGCTTTAGGCCTTGACTTCTGGCCTGGATTTACCTGCTCCAAATCCTTTGACTTGGCTGGGCAGGTGCATTTGGTTGTCAATTCAGGGCTTCCATGTCGAGGCCATCGCTGTGCATTAATATAGTGAGTCAAAATTAGCGGTATGTTGGGAATGACTGGGTATCAGTCGTATTTCCTTCTAGTCTCTTTACCACGCATGACTTCCGCAATGGTGTTTGGTACCTCTTTCTGTGTCCAGAGGATCGTCTGGTCTCATTGTGGGCATCTCCGCGTCAGGATGTAGTGGCCGCCTCCATTTTCAGGGGTCTGTGGAGTCGGTTGCATGGAGTGAGAGGCACAGTCTGTCAGCACTGGCAGTTATGGGACCTTTTCCCCATCCAGCGTATCTTCCGGGAGTATTTCTTTGAGAAACGGAAGTGCCGATTGCTCGAAGCTCTCTGCGGAGGCCCCTGATGTAAACACTGGCTTTAGAAGTCTTTTTTCCTAGGCGTTTTTGTAAGACAAGATTCTACTGTCATGGAATGACCGTAAAGATGAGGGCAGGCGCTTCAAGTAATAGAATGTAATTTTGTTTGAAAAGGAAAGGAGACAGCAAGCCGTCTTCAAATTAACTACAAAAAGACTACCAAGTTCAAGGTCGATTTCCATTATGGTTTCATGTTACAGTAGTAGTTGAGTTTTATTTGTAGTAGTATAAGCTGAATACTTGAAATATCGATGGTCATGACTCCAGTTTTCATTTCAATTTTTTGCTACAATAAAATCCTTATAACTAAATTATAATGCAGATTTAAGTACAGCAGCATTTTAATCATCTTCGTGTTCCCCCAGTTACATTTTTCCAGCTTTGTGTTACATAAAAAACTAATAGTCCATAAAAATATGGTGCAGCAAGCTACCCTTAGAATAGACGCGAAGTATTTTAAGCCAGAGTAGTTTGAGTGGTGTATTGCTTGATGAATACGCTCGGAACCTAAAGCGTGCCTGTTGTAATACTCCAGTTCTATAATTTTAAATGTCTGTTTTAGAAAGTAGGTGAATTTACATTTTAATTTCTTTACTGTAGCATGGGCGTGGCAGCTGAACAGTCATCCTGCACTTAATGGAAGATTCGATTCTGCGTCCTAGGACCTTGAGTTTGCCTTGTTTTCCCCGAGACGGAATGATTTTCTGGGATGCCCGACAGTTGGCCCTGATTAGACTTCTTAGTGAACTTAAGTTTAGCTCTGAATGGTCACGCTTCAGAAATAGTTGATTTCAGTTATAAAAATTGTATCGAAGACCTGTGAGTATCAGGTTCATATCTTAGTGGGGCTTTTCTCCCTCTTCCGCCCTGAGCAATGCTCCTTCCTCTGGCGCAGTCAGGAGAGATGGTCGCCTTGGTTTTCCGTGACTCCTGCACAGGCGCTAAACCACTTATAACAGCCCGAGCATACTTTACTGTCATATCTATGGCTCAAATTCCATTCAATTAACTTTTTATGTTTCTTTAAAATTACCGATTATTTAAATTGCTGATTTAAAATCACTGCGTGGGACATCCATCCTTGGACTGATCAGGAGGATTCTGATGTTAACCCAACAAAACCAGTGAATCAGGACGTCCTTGATTTGCGTGCCCAGTCCTATGCCAAGTACTGGCAGAGAGTCGAAAATCCAAGGGTGGGAGGGGCAGACAGTCAGTATTTAATACACACCACGCCGGCCGCTTTTCTTCATCTCTCATTTACGTCTCACAGCCCTGTGAGGTTGCATAACTTCCCGCACTTCGCAGAGCGGCCCGCAGCCTCCCGCCCTGACAGCTGCGAGGTCGTGTGGCTGTGACTGTAGCTTGTAGCACAGATCTGTGTGTTCGCAAAACTCACGTTCTTGCCGCGGGCCCCTAGGTGTTAAGACAGCCTCCCATCTGGGCTGGCTCCAGGGACGGTGGTCTTTTATTGGATTGACCTTGGGTTTAACCTTATTCACCACAAAGCGCAAGTTGGCTTGTAAAATATATAACTCGGATTCCATACGGGTTTGGTCAGTTAATGATTTTGTTGTAGACGGGTCTTTAGAGAAGGCGGCTCAGCAACACAGAGCCTGGGGACAGCCTTGGAGCAGAGCACCGGAGTGTGAGGGCGCGGAGCAGGGGGTGACGGTGTCATCTCTGACCCGTGTCTCCCAGACGGCGAGTTATGCCTCACAGCACTTCGATAGGAAGAAAGGTGCCCAGCACTCGTCAGGTCCGGAGTCTGCACCGTCTCTCAGGAGTGCTCCTGGTTTTGTTCTGGTTGGGAATATTTTTATTCCTACAGTCAGCTTACTTTTTACCAACTCATAGTTTATTGTGATTTTTTTTTTTTTTTATTAACATTCAAGACTTTATTTACGCCTACTGGATGAAGTGTTATCTGGGCAATTTTTAATTGGTACTAATAACGCTCATATTAAATGCATTGCTGAGCTTTGCCAAGACAAGAAACACAGACCAGGCTTCGTCAGAGTGCACGTGATAAATAGAAATGATTGGTTCCATTTTTCAAAATGCCAAATGGCCCGAGAGTATTATTCGGTAGGATTTATGGAGAATAACATAGTGAAAGACTAAGGTCACATGTTTTTATGGCTATGATATCAGTAGACATAATAAAGTTAAGTATTTCTTGTAAAGATCAGGACTTGTCAATAGTTAAGTTCTTTTTCCCCTCCATGTAATTCAATTAATATTGAACTAAGACTCTATCATTTAAATCTTAGAAGTTTGGAATATAAAAATTTCACTCGTAAGTGTGAAATAATGACTTCGGTTTCTCTTGAGAAATATGCTCAGATTAGTATTATCCTTTATAAAGTGACTCCCTTGTAAGGCTAGGTACATGCATTCTAGTAACGAAATCATTTTGTAATCATATCCTTTTATGATTTCGTTCAGGTCTTCCTTTGTGAGCAATAGAAGAACAGAAGAGAATAAAATAGGAGACTAGCGCAAGCAGAGTTACTTTCTGGTCCCAGCTTAGGTCACGGCCGAGCAGGTCTGTCCGACTGCATCTGCACTGGCGAATCACCTTGTTCATTGCAGCCGATTGCAAGCAACTTTTGGCCAATCTTAGATATCAGAGGATATTAATTCCATTCGTTCAGTAAATATTTATTGAGTGCTCAGTGTGTGCCAGACTCTGTTGGCATCGGGGTCATAACAGTGAAAGAAACAAACTCTGTTGAGAAAATTTAATAACTTGTGTCACTTCCGAATGAATTTTTTTCGTCAAGAGTTCCAAAAACTTTTTAGAAAGATTAAAATTGTTTGAATACCGCTTTGACCTCACAGAAATCATATAAATTCATGATATATTAATGACAAGTTACTCTACTAGACTCTAAGAAAGGAAAATTAAATAGCTAATTGAATGATTGCTATTCATAAGGTCAACCGACACGTGAAACATCAACCAGATTTAATATTCTTAACTGGATTTTATAGGCCATGCTCCTTCTGTAAAGGTCACTGGAGGAACTCAGCACCTTTTTATTAGACACGGAATGGGAACAGTGGAGTGGCCTTTTCACGTCATGTTTGGATAAGCCGAACAGGCAAAGTTTATCTCACTTTTATAAAGTTGTGTTATATTTGCTGTTTCATATTTTACATTTAAGTTATGTTTCTTACTTACTTGCCCTGGAGAAACCTATACGCTTAAAAAGTCGAGGGTTCGCATCAACTGTGATAATAAATTGGGGTTAAATGAGTGAAAGTATTCATGTGCATATGCACGTATGCATATAATTTTGGAGCAGTCTATTGTTTAAGGCAGAAAATGAACTTAAGGGCCGAGAGCCCTGACCCTTCTCGGCTGAACGGTTTCACGGGGGTTCGTGGCGTGGGGCGACGTCACACAGCCCCGCGTTCAGATGCAGACTGCCACGCAGTGACTTCTTTGTGCCTCGATTTCACGCCACCCTCATGACTTTGTCAGGACGATGGGATAGGACAACGCGTGTGAGGTATCTGGTACGACGCGCAGGCATTCAGCGTTTGTAAAATCACACACGTACGGTGGTTTTTGCTTCGTTTGCGACGCGCGGTCTCATGCCCCATGCCTTGTCCTGTGACAGAACTTGTTCACACTGTAGTTTTTTGGGTCTTTATTGATATTGCAGATAGATCTACCTCACTCCTTTGCTTCGAGGTTTGTCATCGGCTGGCGGTGTCATAGTTTATTTGCTCCTTTCCTGCGGCACATTGATTCCTTAAAGTTTTAAATTTTGGCGCACGGATGGACAGCGAGGAAAACTATGGTTTAAGTCCGTTTCTTTGTTTTGCGAGGAGATTTCGGTCACCTTGGAGGCGCTCAAAGTGCCGAGTCACGTTGCGTGCAGGCGCGTCCCTTAACGATGAACGTTCCCAGGTGCTCATTAGGACGATAGTAAGATCTGTTCTCCAGCTTGTCAAATCACGGAAGTCTGGAGGGGTGGGACTTGGTCAGTAAATCAGGTGACGCAGATGGGCCGTAGCAGGAGATGCGGTGGCCTGTGAAAACAGAGTGGTCAACTGGTCGCCGAAAGTTTCCAGAAACATGTTTTTTGTCAGCTTCTCTCCTTTCCCTTCCTTCCTACCAAACATCGACTGCCATCGGCTGTGCGCTAGATGCGGTCCCCGTTACTCTAGGACCCCTTGCTACCGTAGCAGCTCAAAAATTAATGTTGTGATCACTTACTGATGAGCCGCACACGTGGTCTGCATACATTCTGTGTGTTGGCACACGGGGCTGTCCCTGCGCTCCCCCGTGCCTACCTGGCCTGCACGCTTCCTGCCCTTCTCCCCTTCCCTGCATGCACCTGAGAGTACGTGTAAGGCGTCTGCAAACCTCGGGAGACCTGGCAGCCGTCCGACCCTCTCTGCAAGGTCTTCCGAGTCTACTCAGTTCTCGATTGCCGTGTTTGAACATGTCAGCGCGGGGATTTTGGTGATTCACGGCTGCTTTGTCCTTTCTTACTGGTTTATTAGCCTCTGCGCTTCACAGTCTTCAAAGCTGTACTCCTTAGGCTTTCGTAGACTTGTTCCTGGCTGAAAAATCACAACAATCACAACCCTTAATGCGTCCCACAGCTATCAAACCAGCTGCTCACCATTAGCTGAGGCAGGAGAAGATCCTAAACTCACGGTCATTGGACCTGGTGAACTTCAACTTGCGCAGTTCCTAATGGTGAAGAGTCATTTACAAAATGCGATGGGAGCTACTGACTATTCTTCCCTTGGGCTAAGAGTCTACTGTCACAGATTTTATCTATCTTTCTGCTGGAACCCAGACTGTAGAGAAATGAAAGTATGTGGTTTATGTTTCAGCTTTGAGTCAATATCCAGTATTGAGTGCTCCGTAAAATACTTCTTTACAAATCAATATATTGCTGCCCCAGGCTGTGGGGAATTTTAGGGGCCTTAATTAAGCCACACATAAAACCGACTATTATTTCAGCTATTCGTAGGCATTATATGTCTGTGATAGGTTTGAAATTTTGCATAAGGTCTCTATATCTGAGAAACTATATGTAGACCAAATGCTGCATTATTAGATACTAGAGTTTTAATAATAGCTGTTGAAAATCAAGTTGTAATTATTTCAAGAGGAAATGGTCTATTTGAATCCCATGACTTGGGATGGCCCATGCATATAATTTAGGACAAATGGATATTTCTGTTCAATATTTTGTAACCTAAAAAATAATTAGACCAATTTGATCTTTTTATTTTTTTTAATTTTTACTATTTTTTTAAACTGTTACTTATGCAGATCCTACAGCAAAGATATCAAATTCAAGAGCAGGAAAAGGCTGCAAAGTGTTTAGTTTATGCCTTTTTCGACACCACATTTACTAGTTTCCAAAAGTAAATGGGCAATGCAAAGGCTACCCAGTTTGATCTTTCTAAAAAGTATGGAATTAACTACTTACTCTTTTAGCGGTTCAGGACTCAAATTCCCAGTGGATCAAATACCTAAATGGGAAATTTTATTTTTTAATAAAGTTTAATAAAATAATCAAAATAATAAAAACAGCAGAAAATTGAGGTGGCTATATATGTGGCCTAGGAATGGTCAAAACCTTTCATTGTAAGCGAAAAGGAAAATTAGAACCAAGTAAGGAAAGATAGATATATTCGACTATTAAAATTTTTTATATTGTAACAGTGGTATGCTAACGAAAGCTCAGGGAACAATATTCGAAATGGAAATGTTAAGTAATAAATAAAATATGCAGAAAGCGCTTAGAAATGGATGGCAGGAACACTAACAGAGCACTACGCAATGGCAGCAGGGCATGGGCGGCTCACAGCACCGCAGATCCCAACGGCCAGGTGGGGGAGGGTCGCAAGCTCACCGATAGCACGGCAAACGAAAATCAGGCGAAGGTGAGATACAACTTCGCTCCCATCGGGTCGGGAACGCTTTTAAAAGAATGGAGCACTTGCATTCCTGGTAGGAACGGGAGGGTTTTTTTAAGCCTTTTTTGACAATGTAGTGTGTCCTTATCTTGTAAAAAGCGTGTTCGTCATTTAATTCAGCGCTACTCCTGGGAATGTAGACAGGAGGTGGGCGCGCCCGTTCTGTGAGGGGCCGACAGCGAACATCTGAGACGTCGCGGACTGTGTGGTTCGAGTTGCCACTGCTCAGTTCTGCGTGACGGCGCCGAGTGCAGAGCTGGGAAGACGCGCGTTGTGGCGTTCAGGAACATGCTGTGCCCAGCGTGCAGATCATGGGCGGAAGCAACTAGAGAGCGTGTGTGGCAGTACAGTGTGCTGGAACAAATTAGAAAGCGTCATTTCGAGTATCACCTTTGTTTTTAACAATTACTTAGTCGTAAGTTTATATAATTTAATTTTGCTTTTGGCTGTGCTTTATAACCAGCCGCCAGATTTCTGGAGATTTAACGGTTGGCCCTCCCCAGCCGGTACTGGCTGTCTCTGGGGTGCGATTGGCTAGATCTGTATACGAGGAGGTTTCGCAGCATTGTTTATGATGGGAAAAGTAGGAATGAATTGCGTCCCCGCTGGCAGGGGAATCATTGGTTAAGTCGCCCTGTACCAGCACCTGGGACGCAAGCGGCCGTGGCACGGGGCCGTGGCCTGCAGTGGTTCCCGTGGGTGCTGCTGAGTGCGAGGGCAGGCTGCAAGCCCGGCTGTAGTTCACGGTCCCATTTGCATCAAACGAGCAGTGACAGGCTCTCCCCAGGCCCCATTATGGGGCCACTCTGGTGTCATCGTGAAGACTTCTTTGCAGAACGTCTCTTCACCGAGAGCTGAGTATTTCGCATCACCTATTTTTGTCCACAAATCATCTCTCTCTAACAGAAGGTGATGGGAGGGCTGGCTGAGTCTAGTGGAGGGCCTTTCCTCACTCATCATGCCGGCGACCTGCCCGAGCAGGAGGGGCTTGCCAGTACCTTGGCTTTAAACCAGCATTCTGCAACTGTGTGAACACAAATGCTTTCATTTTTCTTAGTGACAGATTCTTAATGCATGCCAACACGGTCCCCCTGGCCCAGGTAAATTACAGGCTCAGTCCTGTGCTCCGTTGTGAGACCACGTGACATGCAGTCCCTGAACCCAGAAGGGGATTAATTGCGACCTTGAGTTTATGATTTCTGAGTGCTTTTAATGACAGACAGTACTTAAGCTGATGGCTGAAGGTTCACAAGTCTTCCCTTCACTCAGCAATTGAGAAAGCGCCCTAGTCAAGTGGACCACTTCCTAAGTCCATTTTGTGGCAAATTATCATGATTACTGTGTACCGTGTAGCTTTTGAGCGGTGTGCTCTGCTAACACTTTGGAGTAGTTTTTATGGCTGAGAAGTAGAAAGGGTTTCTGCTTATAGTCCAGATAATAAGGCCAAAGAATATTATCTACCTAGGAGAAAGCAGAGGCTTCAGAATTTCAGTATGAAACTGAATATTTGTGGAGTGGATGACTTTGGGATGTCAATGTTATCTTTTCCTTGAGCTTTTTGGGGTATAATTGTCGGGCAGAAAATTGCCCGATGAAGCATGAATGTAAGAGATAAAGTTTGCAATTCAGGGCTCATTAGAAGATGGATTTCTCAAAGGGAACTGAAATTATTGAGCTGGTGACTAGCTCGTGAGTACTGGAGATGTTTGAGCTGTTGGGGGCGCCCCAACGCTAAGACCTTTCTGTGCTCGTTGGGGGGTGATTTCTCTGTCCTCCCCCACCCAAACCTTGAACAGTAGTGAAAAACGGTAGTTCACATATAAAAATGAAAATTAGATTGCTAAGTAATGCTGCTTTATTTATTTGGAAGTTTTCTTGATTTGGTGAAATGACTGAATTTGATGAGTTTTCATTTTTTTTAGGCTCAGTTTATGAACCTCTTAAAAGCATTGATCTTCCGAGGCCCGATAATGAAACTCTGTGGGATAAACTGGATCACTATTACAAAATTGGTAAGCAAAGTCCTAGGGGGCTGGGGCCGCCACTTGCTGCGCCTTGGGTCTGCTACGTGCATCATGTGACTGCGTTTCTCTGTCGCTGGGATTTCGCGGTAGGTGGGTCCAGTGCTCAGGCCCTGTATGTTACAATCGCATGTTGATACCGGCACTGTAAAAGGGACCCAACAAGTCATATCTGTCCCTTGTATAATTTAAGAACTGTCCCCCGTGACTTGTGTCCTTTTAGCCTTTCTAAACATTACTAGATCTGAGAACTACGGCCTGTTTCTTGCTCAATACTTATAAAAACAAAGTGTTCCTTGCTCACTTACTCACACCTGGCTCCTAGGCAGCCCTTCGACATCCATTTCTAACTCATTGAGATGCGAAAAGGCATCTCAGGTTACTGTGACTAGTGTCAGGTTTCCAGCTTTTTTTTTTTTGTTTTTCGTTTTGTTCTTGCCAAGATCAGCCTGGCAGCTTTTGCTTTTCAATGCGGGTAGACGAGTCTGAGATAGTGTGTGCGTGTGGGCGTGTGGGCGTGTGGACAGGGCTTCTTTTGCTCATTGGGCCATGAGTTGGATTTGCCTAGTTTTGTCACTTTGCTGCTTGTCCCATGCACTAGGCCAAGTATGGCAAATAATATAAAGTTTGATGTGTTTATCGCCGCTAAGATAAGGACTTTTTTGTTCAACCTCACGTGAAACCTTAATTCAGCTTACTTTGGTCAAAATGCTGCGCTTTTACTACCTTCGCAGCCGTGACTGGCTTGAGGGCTTGTGTGGCGGGGCAGCTGTTTCTACAGCCTCAGCAGGTTCATGCCGCAGCTAAGATTAGAAACAGCAGAGCTGTCAGGAGCTGGTGAGGCCGAGGCAGCCCCGGGACACGGGAGGCTGTGCAATCCGTTCTTTTTCTTGTCTCCAATTGCAGTCAAGTCGACGCTGCTGGTGTATCAGAGCCCAACCACGGGCCTCTTTCCCACGAAAACCTGCGGAGGGGACCCAAAGGCCAAGATCCAGGACAGCCTGTACTGCGCCGCGGCAGCCTGGGCCTTGGCCCTCGCGTACAGGTAGCCGGGGGCGGGGCGTCCTGCCGGCAGGGGGCGGGGCCTGAGCCTCGGCCCTAGAGTACAGGTGGGGGGTGGGGCGCCTTGCCAGCGGGGGGCGGGGTCTCGCTCCACCCAGGCCACCCACTACCGCGGCCTGGCTGTGCAACCTGTGCCTGCCCTCACCTGGATCTCTTAGGCCTCTCAGCCTTTCAGGTCTCCTGGGGGTGCGGGAGAGGCTACTGTTGATGTTTTGCGACCGGAATTCTTCACCTCTAGGTCCGCAAGTCTGGGTTAGACTCTGGCCGAGGGCACCGCCTCTCACTGAGCTGGTTGGTGTGGGTCACAGAGGGAATTGACCGTGGCTGACTGTTGCACGTGATAAAACTGGGCCAGAGAAGTTAAAAGATCTGCTGGGAGTCGCACAGGCAGTTAGCGGCAGAGCCAGGCCCCGGACTCGCCCCGCCCCCAGTGCAGAGTCTCTCTCACGGCCCTTCGTTGGGGTATCGCTTGTTAGACCTGGTTGCAAGTCAGTTATAAAGCAAAGCAAAAAAAAGAAAATCCTTTCACGATGCAAAATTTCTCCTTAATTTCCTTTGATTCTGCGTGGGGAGCGCCCGGCGTGGGTCCTGCCACGTGGTCAGTAGTGACACGTGTCAGCCGTTGCTAAGATGAGGCTTCTGAACCTCCATCTTCTGAAGGGGATTTATGCAGGGGCTTCTGATATGAAAGTTGTATCTTTTGCATAAAAGTGATGTCTCTCGGTTGTCCCTCGCCGACGTGCTGCATTTGTCACGGAATGCCGAATCCCGAGACAGTACGAAGCAGCCTCGGCGCTCTTGTTCCTGACGTCACCGCACGCATTTCCGTACCTGTTCCCCGGAAGCACAGTGCAGCTTCGTAAACCGTCGGCCACCGTGCGTCTCGGGCACGGGGAGCGCCCGGGGCGCCACAGCAGGTGGTCAAGCCAGTACCGGGTGGACTGGCCTTCTGTGAGCCCCATGAGCCCCGACGCCTTGCAGTCCTAATGGTGCATAACGCACATTGACCTCTTACCAAAATCTTCAAATGGATCTGCCTGCAGTAAACAATCAGACAAAGCCAGGGTGTGGCTCTTTGTAATTCGCCTTGCCTGGACTCTGAAAAAATGGGACTGTCAGAAAAGATCAGAAAATAGGTGTGAAGATGCTGAGGTTTAGGAAGATTAAAGAACTATGGCAGTTAGATACAATGTGTGATCATCCACTGAGTCCAATCAAGGGTCGTGCATTAAAAACATTATAAAGTATATTTTGGGGCTAATTGAAAAAATTTGAAATAGAGTCTATATTAGATAATACAGTATTGGTATTAAATTCCTTGAGTGTGATAATGATATTATGGCTATGTAGGAGAATGTTCTTGTTTTTAGATGTTTAGTGTATAGGGGTAATGGTGTTTGTAGTTTACTTTTGAATAGTACAGAAAATAAATTATGGAGAATGCAAGCTGATTTTAGCAACTGGTAAATCCATGTGAAGAGTAAAAGATTTATTAGTTTCTTTACTAGTTATGTATTTATATGTATAACATTTTAGCTTTTCTATAGATTTGAAACTTTTCTAAAGGAAATGGTGAAGGAAAATTGCTTAAAGCAGTGCAAGAGCACAGACTTTTTCCAGAAGGCTTTACACATCTAACAGGTACATCGCATTAACAAAATAAGGATAAAAAACCATATGATCATCTCAGTAGATGCAGAAAAATCATTTGACAAAATTCAACATCCTTTTATGATAAAAGCTCTCAGTGTAAGGGATGTAGAAGGAACATACCTGAGCATGATAAAAGCCATGTGTGACAAACCCACAGCTGATATTGAACTCGAAGTTGTGGTTTTGAATGTGTGTTATTATAAATTATACTATTACACAATGTGTAATTATATATTATAATTAGTATTAAGTATAGTTACATTTTATTATAATTACAACTATTATAATTATAGAATTTAGTTTATAAATGCTAGTATTTCATTTGTGTGGTTCAGGCTAAAACTGATTCTGAATGTATTCAATAGTACAAAATCTGTTAAAAGAAAGTCGAGCCTGTACTCTATGCCATATTAAAAAGTATCATCTAGGGTTTTGGCATTGTTTGTTTCTAATACGACTTCTGGAAAAAACACATGACTCTAAATTAGGGTTTAAATATGGAACTCCATTTTCTTTATTCTTATATTTGAAAAGAGTAGTGCATTTTTAAAAGAGCATCGACTTGAAAGTGTACTGTTAGACCGGGTAAATGTGTATATGTTGGAAAAACTGAGGCACAAGGCAGACGTGGACGCGGGGCCTCGCAGCACAGGCCGAGGCGGGGGCAGGTGCCTTCCTGCGAGAGAGCCGGGCCGAGGCGGGGGCAGGTGCCTTCCTGCGAGAGAGCCGGGCCGAGGCGGGGGCAGGTGCCTTCCTGCGAGAGTGCCCTCGGTTCCCTCCCTGCGGCGCGGCATGGCTTTCAGCGGCCGAGTGGCGTGGGCAGCCCTGGTCGTGCTGGTGGACAGCGAAGCCACACGGCTGTTCCTGCCAGTGCTGTTCTGATTATGTTTTCCGTGACGTTCGCCCATGGAAGGGACTCGTGTGTCTGCTTCCTTTACCAGTTATGTATTTATATGGAGGAAATTTTGGTTTAGGTATAAAAAAGACCTCATGTTGTAGAAATAACTGATCAAGACTTTCACAGAGCTTGTGATCAATACATTGACTAGAATTAAATGTAAAGTTGTTTCGCTTATTTTTAAAAATTGAAAGTATTCTTCAGATCATATTAAAATTTGAATTTACAGCCATGGAGCTTACTAAAAAAAAAGAATTGTCAATTCCGGGTAGAAAATAGAAGAATTATTTTGGATCACTGGGTTCGTTTTAAAGTTTTAGGAAAGGCAAGAAGTATATCCTGAGGCCTGAATGCTTCTACTCCAGGGCAAAGGCTCTTTTGCCGTCTCAGTCAGAAGAGAAACATTAGGGTCACTCTTTTACTTGCAGAAGAGAGGGGAAACAGGGGAACGTCGTTAAAACAGAAAAATTCTTTACCATGGCTGAATTATTCTAGAATACGGTAGTCTTGGTTTAATGCGTGTTGACATTAGAGGGTTATATTAAAGACGGTTTTAGAAAGCCTGGAATGCTCCCCGGCCGTTACTGTTATTTGTTCTGCGCGGTGGGAACGGCACACAGAGCGTCCGTTGAGCTCATCGCGCCTCAGCCGCGCCGCACGTCAGTGCCTGGTCCCCTGCTGTCGTCCGTGCTGCAGTCCGCCTCCGTGTGTCCGACGTCCGGGTGGCGATGGAGCGTAGAGCAAACTCGTGCTGCCTTTCCTGCAGCGCCAACACGCGGCAGGAGGCGTGGCGTTCTAATGACAAAAGCCTAACGTTCTCTGACACTCGCCATGCCGCGTCGCCATGACCGTCATTCTCCCAGCAGCGGCCTGGGAGGCGCACTTGGAAGGGGCGGTCGTTAGCGCACACTTTGCAGGGAGGTGGTAGGTGGTGCTTTTTGTCGAGTGCGGAGGATCGCCAGATACTTTAGTTGAAGATTTCGTGAAACAGTGAATTAGCTACTTTTAGTTTTCAGTAGCGGGTGACTCCCAGCCACCTCTTGAGGATCACTCATCTATAGCGAAAGGGAAGTTAAGGATGGAAGAACATCTTAACCTAGTTCAACAGATGGAATCTCGCCGTTCCTGCTGGTAAAGAGAGAGGGCCGCGAACCGTGGTCAGCTGGTTTTAAACTAAGACCTGAGAATATAACCTGCCACGCCAGGACCCATCACGCGTCACGCAGGGTGTGTGGTTTAGCGGCGAGCATCCGCGACCAAAGTGCCCACCCCGGCATCATTAAACACGTGGCAGAGCGTCGAGGACACGGGCCCGAACCCGCGCTTCCTTCAATCCAAGCGGCCGTGGCAGAGCCTAAAGGGATTGATATTAAAACTTGTCTCCACCCTTTAACAGCGAGTTTCAGAAATCTTTCGGTAGATTTTACCAATACTGAAATATCCTTTAAAATTTCAGCCAAGTCAATGGAGAAAATATTGTATGCTATTTTTAAAGCTATTGGCTTACTTCCTTAAAATAAGGAGAAATCTGCACAAATTTTATCATTTTTTTTTTTATTGCAACATTTCTACATCTGCTGAGAAAATGGAGTTTCACTGTTACAGAATTCGTAGATGTCGCCAGAACGTGGGATTAGCCAGATAGTTAAATACTTAATTATCAGAGCTCGGCTTCCTTTCCAAATCCCTTTCCAATTTCTTTCACGAGTTATCTCTGTCACCCAGGCGCATCGACGATGACAAGGGGAGGACCCACGAGCTGGAGCACTCGGCCATAAAATGCATGAGAGGCGTTCTCTACTGCTACATGCGTCAGGCCGATAAGGTAAGACGCTCGTGCGGACTGCAAGGTGCGCGTCTCGCCGAGGGATCAATCCGGCTCCTTGGCGGTGGCGTCTCCCGAGGCATCATGTCCTTTCAAAAGGCATCCTAGGGCAGCGAGATAGGCGGAGGCAGCCCCCGCCTTCCCGGCCCAGGGCTTTTAATTCCGAAACCCTGAAACTGGAGAAGCACCTGAGCGAGAGGTGGCTGAGAATGGGTGTGTTGGCCTCGGTCTGTGCGCATTTTGCATCCGGTGTTTGCTCGATAAAGGTTTGAGCAGAATCCTTATCGACATTCTTTTGGGACACGTGAGCGCCCTGGCTTAAGTAAACTTTAGTTTGAAAGCATACTACTTTACTGACATGTAGAGAGGGTAGGAATCATGGACAGGAAACAGCAAGCTTGATAGGGTCGTTGGGGAAATTAAAGGAATAATGTAGACAACAAAGCTTACGACACCGTAAAGCACTATGCGAATACAGTGTGCCATTTCCCTACGTCCCTACGCCTCTGTGTCCCCAGGGCGCACTGTAACGTGTCCGCGTGTGTCCGTCAGGGTGTCTGTCATGTGTCTCCCCCAGTCTGATTAACAAAGACTCACGTCAACAACTGTGCACACCATTTTGACCGTGTAATATTTTGTATGTTTTTGTCATGTGAACATTACATTAAGTTTTAATTTGTGCTTGAAAAGGATCAAAAGACAGTGGTGGCGTGTTTTCTTCTGAAGACCTACATCTGACGATCAGACTTAGAGAATTAATCATTTATATTTCGCCACCAAAATACGGCAACAAGGAAATGTCGCTTTGCAGGAAAGTGCATATTTGTGCGGGCTGATAATAGAGATATGTGACAAACCTGTAATTTGCGTGCTGAGATTCGACTTTGCAAATCATTATCATAAAGGTTTTTCAGTGCTTGAAATAAAGTACTATGCCATATTGACGTACTTGAATTAAACTGGTATGTCATATATATTGAAGTGATTGCGAATAATGTTATTTTCCTAAGTGTGAGGAACTTCCTGTTTATTTCACATTTATCATTTCATGAGTGCCTAATGTCTGTGAATTCGACTTTTCTCTCAAGGAAACACTGCGAGAGCCATGAATTTCATGTGTTCGTTAAGCAAGCTGACGGACTTAAATTAGAATCGCTTATCAGAAGGAAGGACATGTTGTAATATAAAGCTTTTTCTTTGTGGCTAGTTTAGCCAATTGTTAATGTCCCTTCCTGAATATTATTCAGTCTTACTAACCAGTCTTCACAGTTCCATTTTCTTTTGAATACAGCTTGAATGTAACTTAACTGTCTTAAATTCCTTAATTATAAAGGATTATCGTTTCTTTCCTTATATAAGCACATGGGTAAACCATTAAAATAAGCTTGAGTTGTAAGAAGGTATGGATTGCATTGGGATTAGGTCTTAATGCATACCACAGAATGGAGGGTTTTACAGCTTTTAATGCATTTTCCTTGTTGTCACGTTCTTGATCTCCAAACCTTTTAGCATAGGGATGAGGCGGCTACAATAACCCACAGGAGACTGAGTGGGGCGGGGGGGGGGGCTGACGCAGGGACAGTGAGCCGAGCGCCCAGCCACTGCCTCCCGCTGGGCGCCCACCTCTTACTGGTGCTCCCCATTTCCTTCCTGAGTCCATGGCAACGTCACCGTGTTTTAAAATGCGAAAAAGATGTCTTTCGGCTTTCCAGAGAACTAAATGAAGCCTATTTGTAGTGTTCCATTTACTCTTTGTCCTTAAGGCTCATCTTTGTCTCTCTCTCTCTCTCTCTCTCTCTCTCTCTCTCTCTCTCTCTCCCCCTCTCCCCCTCTCCCCCTCCCTCCCCCCCCATTTCTCCCTGCCTCCCTTCCTTCCTTTCTCTCTTTTTATTAAAATTATTCTGTCTTAAGCAAAGTCATGAAAAGAAAGTTGAAGCTTCCTACTTTTGATGATTTCTCTCTGTAAAACATGCTTCCCGACATATTTTCTAAAAATGCTACCTAAAAGAGATATTCTTAATTTATTAGGAATTCGAGTGGACAAATAGAGTTTTCCTTGATTTTCAGAATAGAACAGCCTGATTTCTGTCTGTTATTGTCTTGCCACTTGTCTCAATGCTTACGTATTAACAGTAGGTCTTTTTTTTTCCTCTAAATGTTCACATACCTATTCTCTCGTTTCGAAGCATTCAGAACTTTTTAGAATTGATTCAGTCCGCGGTTAGTGGTTTGGAGGGCAGAGACTTGCTTTGCAGTATGATATGAATATCGCTGTCTTTATCTACTTAAAAATTTTGTTTGAAATGCTACTAAGTAAAATCACTAAGATTTTATAAAATTTCCTCTTCCAGGATTCCTTTATGTGATTGTTTTTCTACCTAAGAGCGCGTTTTAAGGGTATAAATTAAGAGTAGATGAGACAAAACTCAGTTACCTTTTCCGAAATAAGACGTTTATTTATAATGATTAAAATTTTCGGGAAAAATCCAAATAAAATACAATCAGAGAAAACATTATTCCCAATTTCCTTTAGAAGATTTTGCTTTATTTTTACCTGCCACATGCAGACATCGTAAAATACTAATTAATGTGTCCTTGACTTTGACAGCGTTCAGGAGTACTTCTTGTCTATAATTCGTATGCAGTATGCCTCATTAAATTTCAAAGCTTATAAAGTTTGGGTCTTATTTTTTTCCCGAAATTTTAAGTTATTTATCGTTTAACAGCTTTAAGACTCAAAGTATAGTTACGTAATTTCCCATTTGAGCATCTTAGATCATTTACGTCTTGCTTCTCCCCTGACACAGTGACCGAATGTAAATTCTGGTGCTGGGCCCTCGTGCGTCTCGAAGACAAATGACAGACGCTGCCTTGTCACCTGCAGCGGTCGCTTTGTCTAGCTGACGATACCTCGTTATCTTACGGCTCCTATCGAATGAGCAAAATAGATCTCGTTTTAATGTAACTGTGGTGTTGCCGAAGAGCCCAGAATCATGTTCCACACGTGAGGTGATAATCATGGCGTAGTCAAGGAAGTGGCCACAAGCACTTTCCGTTGTCGCCACAGGCATCTCCAAATAGCAGCGCAGCGGGACACAGACCCGGGGACCCTGTCCCGCAGCGCGAATCCGTCCATGATGCGACTCTAAAATTAAATAAGCCAGACGTTGCAAACGCCACTGCCAGGTCAGCATGCTCCCGGTTACACTGGAGTTGCTTTGTTTGTAAACTATCAATTAAGTATTCAGCAATCACGTTAGCTCTGTTAAGTTAGGAGTTAATGCGTTTTGTCAGTGTTTGGTTCCTTTAGAAAAAGTAGCATTTCTGCTTTGTTCTGTCCTCTGCCTCTAACGTTTAACCTTCCTCGTTAAGAAGTTTTGTGAAAACTCGCTCGCGCGCTCGAACCGCGGAGGAGAATGTGGGTGACGAGCGTGACGTCACTTTGACTCTGGGTTCCAGGTGCAGCAGTTCAAGCAGGACCCGCGGCCGGCGACGTGTCTCCACTCCATTTTCCACGTGCACACGGGGGACGAGCTCCTGTCCTACGAGGAGTACGGCCACCTCCAGGTAAAGAGAGACCGCGACGCTTACACTCTGCCTCTTAGACGATCCGAGGCCATGTCCAGGTTTAAGAAAGTAGATTTCAGAAACGGTTCAAACAGCAGTGGCAAAACCTACCACGAAGTGAGGAATGAAACGCCGACCACCAGGGCTGAGTCAGTGCCTGGGGCCGGGTGTGAAATCGGACTGACCTCTTGGTCCACGAGCAAACGGGGCAGCTGGGCGGAGCGTGACTTCGGCACTAGCTGGAGGAAGGGGTCCTGTGGTTCTGAGAAAAGCTCGCATTTGTTGCAAAGTTGGGAGACTTCCAGCACTGAGGAACTAGGGAATGAAAGGCGACGGACAGCGCCGCAACGGCAGATCGGAAGTTTCTGCCGCATTCGTCTTTACGGTACCAGCTTGCCGTAGAGCTAAAAAAACATCATCACGATGAAATTCCAGACGGCTGCTGGCGTCCGTAAATGTCGCCTTCCGTGACATGTTCAGTTTTATGCCTGTGCTGAGGGTACACCGCAGGGCGTGTGTTTTTACCTCTTTTTCGTTCACGTCCGCGTGCTGCTGTTTCCCCGGGCGACCTGTCGCCCGGTGTCCAGGACACGAATGTCACATGCACTGTTTATCTTCAGTGGATCTTCTTCTGCTCATCATCCCATTCAGCCGCCTTTGGGACACAATACTCGTTAATCACACATTTCTTACAGAAATACCAGTATCGCCTTTCTGTCCTTCCTCTCTCACGAGGGGCCTGGAATGTCTTATCCTAGTGTGATGCCTCCAGACGCAGAGAGCGCGCTGGCCCACCCGCGCACAGCAGACACTCTTACACTTCTTCCTGACCTGTTCCTTCGAGAATGAGTATTCTGTGACTATGTAGTCGCTCGATCCTAGAACGATCACACGGTCAGGTTACATGTTCCTTTCGATTTGACAAATACGTTTCCCATCTGAAATTAGTTTTGGGAAGTTGACAGCCTACTTATTTTCGTATCCCAGAATTTGAGCTCAGTGCCCGGCGCGTAGTAGGTGCTCAGTGAATGCTGGTCACCTGGCTGTCCGGCAGTCCCTTGACAGTTTGTCATGTGCTGATACGTTCTCACAGAAGCCTCTCAAAAGTCAGAGCAGAGAGCTGTGGGAGGTGTGGCCCTAAGGCGCTGTTCGCAGGAATGACCTTTCCCTGACGCCGTTGCTAAGAGGCCGGCGTCAGTGCCACGATCAGGTGTCTGGGTGTCCACCGTGGGACAAAGCCCTGCTCCACCTTGTCCTGAGGAAGGTCACTCAGAAATTCAGGTCGAGCTAAATCACCTGTCACCAGAGTCCCGTGCCTTTTCGTGTGGCCCGCTTGGGTCTTGCCAAGACTTTGACACCTGTTGGGCTTCGAGGACTGGGAAGGCAGGGGACACCCAAGGTGGTCCTGGGAGCCAGCGGCACTGCCCGGCCCCGGAGGTACAGGGCTGCTTTGCCCGAGGTCTAGGGCACCAAAAACCTCTGTCCACTCCAGCATTCGCCGGTTGCCAGCAGGGCCTGGAGGAGAGGCAGGGACGACACGAGAGGAACCACGTCTAGCTTCGTTTTTAACTCGAGGTAGCAGCTTCCTCGCTGAATGAAACGTTTTCACTGCTTCCTAGTTCTTTATTTTGTTTACTTATTGTGCAACAGCTTTATTGAGCTATAATTTGCATAACATACAGTTCACCTAGTAACAGTGTACAATTCAGTGGTTTTGATATATTCAGGGAGTCGTGTAGCCGCTGCCATAATCGGATTCAGAACATTTCATCACCCCCTGAAGGAATCCCGTGCTCGTTAGCAGTCACCCCGTGGCCCCCGGCTTCCCCAGCCCTGCGCAGGCACCGGTCAGCCTGGGGCTCTGCGACTCTGCCTGTTCCGTGCAGTCCGCGTAAATGGAACCACAGTAGACGGTCTTTCCTGGCTACGTCGTGGTCTTTCCCCTTCACTGCTTGTTTACCTTCAGGATTCTGCGAGACTCTTTTCGTTAAAGCGGATAGTCTTGTCTTCATTTGTTTATGAAACTGAGTTGCTCGTAGACATTATTTTGAATCGCGTGCTATGCCACCACTGAGGATCGACGTGGCTCCGCAGCTCCTTTCGTCAGTTCTAGATCCTCTGAAAATGAGGCTGTTTTCAGGGGGCCCCGCTTACCGCTGTGGTCTGCTGGCCCGGCCCCGCGTTCCCCCGGCCCAGGGGCTTTCTTGTCCACATGCCTTTGAGGTGGATTGGTGTTACGTAGCTGCCGTGGGGGCAAAAGTATCCCGGTGTGGGAGTACTTAGCCCCACGTTTGAAAATAAGTCTTCGGAAACAAACGTTGAAGGTCCACCCGCTGAAAGTCCCGCTGCGGCCGGGTCCCCAGTCGGGCGTTCACCAGCACAGCGGATTCGAGGATCCGGGAGTTTTACCGACAGAGCCGGGCTTTTGTTGCTCTCGGAACCCGCAGCCCCTTCCTCCCGCAGCAGGAAGGGACGCGGTGGGTGCGAGCCGCGGTCAGAGCAGAGGCCTCGCGGTGTCGGCTCATGCATCTCACCTCGGTACGCTCGTCTACGTTCATCGTTGGTCTGGTCGCCCGTTAACCTTTGCTGTTGCCGTTCCTTTGCAGATCAACGCGGTGTCCCTGTACCTGCTCTACCTGGTGGAGATGATCTCGTCGGGGCTGCAGATCGTGTACAACACGGACGAGGTGCGCTGTCCCCGGGCGGCCATCGCCCGCTCGCTCGGTCGGTCTGTCTGTTACTTTTTAAGACTTGTTTTCAGTTTCATAGAACTAGAGTATTCTTAAATTCCGATAATCAGAAACTTGATTTGGGATGTTGGATCAAACAGGCAAAGCACTTTAAAAATAAATAGACAACAAGTTGTAGGACTTTGCTCCATCAAAAACTCTATTTCTGGTGGTCTGAAATAAAAACTAACTTCTAGAAAGTTTTAGTGACGATGGAAATGAAACAGCGTTTGCAGGTTTTCTCAGCTCTGATGTCTTTTTTCACGTCATTGCTTTTTGAACTCATCCTTTTAAAAGTAGAAAGATATTTTATCACTTTGTGTAATTTTTATTGGCAGCGTCTCTTGGTAGGGTTCTCGATGGTTTTCAAAAGATAAATACCGTGTTCTCATTCTCATTGGACAATTGGACATTTGAAAAGAATCCTTGTCCCAGAGTTGAGGGGTGTTTCTTTCATAGGCGCCGATGCTCGGACGAACACAGGAACGCACCGACATGTTTCGAAATGCGCCACAGCGAGAACAAAAAGGTTTTGTTTTTGAGGTGGCGCGTGCAGTGAGAGGTCCGTCAGGGAGGAGCTGCACTTGGCCTTGACCCCTTGACTCCTTGAGCCAGGAGTCACGTGGCCGGCAGTGCGTGCCCCGCTTTCCCTCACCAACCGCACTCACATTCGGGGTGCACCCAGGGCCGGGGAAGGAGGGGGCTGCCGCGCCCTCCTGCCTCTGTTTGAGCTTCAGCTCGCCCCAGTCCTTGTTCTTCTTAGAATACATAGTTTGGGGATATACACACACCCCCACATACCCCCACATACACGGATGCGAAATAAACACACACGTGTGTAATATACATGTTTTATCGTCAGCACTTGGGTTTTAACTTTGACAGCTCATCACCGTATCTTTACCGATTCTCCTGTTTCTGGGAGGTTCGTACACACATTGTGGTTCCTTAAGGGGAAGGCCGTCGTCCTAAGCGTCACGCGCGCCCTGCGTGAGATGCTCTGCGTTTGCGGGGTGCCGGGCGGTGCCGGGAGCACACGCGGAGGCGGGCGCGGCCGGGCGCCCTTGCCGTCCACTCCGCCCGCTGCCCGCTGCGTGCCGTGGCCGTGGATGCCCAGCCCGCGTCCGCGTCTGTCACGCAGAGCGCTGCGATGCGCGGATCCTGGTTTTCACTCCGTGAAAGAGAACATTCTGCCGTTCCGCTCGGTTCTGCGACCTGCTTTCTCTTCTTCATCTGAAGAGAAATCCTGATACGCGTCACACTTACAGCCCGGCTGTGCGCGGGGCTTCGCGGACCCTGGGCACCGCCTCCCAGGTGGCCGGCTCACCCGGCCGTCGCGCGCCCCCTCTGCGGGGCTGCGTGAGTGTCCTGACGCCCGGCGGGCCATCGGGAGAGCACGGCGGAGTCCGGGGTGGGGGGGGGGACCCAGCTCAGGGGCACCCTCGCACCTCACAGCACCTCGTTTCTTACGGGCGTCACGTGCGAGGGGACCGCACAGCGCCACGAGCACCTGGCCTTGGGCGTGGCTGGGGCCAGCCTGGCACACAGTGGCTTCTGGTTTGTTAGAAAGAGTTTTTTTTAAGGTATGATCGTTTTTTTCTTAAACACCGAGACTTTTAAAACGTTGACTTACTCTGCGTGCGTAGGGGGACCGGGGGTGTGCGCTGCCGCCTCAGAAGGCCGTTGAGGGGGAGCGCAGGCGAGACGCACGGGGTCCGTCAGCCACAGGGAGCCAGACGCGGTGGGCAGATTGAAAGCCCTGTAATCGGGACCGGCAGCCCACTGAGGATGTCTCCATTATCGAAACGCGTAAACTCGTATTAGTAAGAACTGACCTCACTCTTGGCTTTCCATAGTTACTTTTGAGAGTGTGAGCCTCAGCAAATGTCTGAGATTTTTAACGGAAGGCTGTGTGACTCCTGGTCTGTTGCTTGGAGCTCACCTCTGACTACGAGCTTCGTCTTTCTAAGACTGAGTCCCTGTAGCCGCAGGACAACCGGGGGGAAGACTGGGTTCCAGGACTAAGGGACCCAAGACGCCACGTCGGCCCGGCACGGGACGGGCTCGTCACAGAGCTGAGAAATACCTTTCCACACCCAAAGTTTTAGACTTATTTAGCGTTTACGGGGACATTTTAGATTCCAAATACTCTTTATCTAGTATAAAACAGTGCTTCACATTTTTCTTAATTCTTAAGATGCTGTTTTTATGAACAGAAATAGACACATCATTGAAGAATCATAGGCGAAACGTGAGCAGGATGTAGATTTTATCTCCGTGCGGGATAACCTCGGGCTCTCGCTTCAGGCTTTAGGCTGGAGTCACGCCGCATTCGCAGTGGCGACGTCAGGGTCGCAGCACATCGACGTGCCTGGGTGTCGCCGGGCGAGTCGCGTCGGGGTTTCCGGTGGTAACCGAGCGTTCTGACCAACAGCCGAGCATCCTATTACACGTGTCCTGACGCTTCCTCTCCTCCCTTCAGGTCTCTTTTATCCAAAACCTTGTATTTTGCGTGGAAAGAGTGTACCGGGTCCCCGACTTCGGTGTCTGGGAAAGAGGGAGCAAGTATAATAACGGCAGCACAGAGCTACATTCGAGGTAATTTGCTGATTTCTGAGTGTTTTTTTAAATTTTTTTTTTAATTTAAATGTGTGCATTTGAATATGAATAAAAATCAGAGTATTAGATGGAATTGTGGTTTCTATGTTGATTTTCATCTTTTTTTCCTGTGTGTGATGCAGATGAAATTCACTTAAAATTAGAGCCGGAGAGCCCGCCCTCAGCGCCCACGGGCAGACGCGGGGGGGTGCAGGGCGTCCCAGCCCCCGGGCACCATGCTCACGCTCGGCCTCTGGCCCTCGGCTCGGCCTCTCAGCTCCGCCGGCTCTCTCTTCCTCCTCTTTGCAGCGCTTTGAAAGACCGAGCACGTTGAAACCGCCCGGCACCCCCGTCCGCGCCCTGCACACGCACCCCCAACCGTGCACAGAGCTGGTTTCCACCCCAACCTTTCAGATCGAAGTTGACATGCCTTGTTTCCTGTAAGAGGCGTGATTAGCATCTTGAACTGGGGGTCAGTGGGCTTGACTATCCAAAACGTAGCCGGCGAGCGATGTTAACAGTTTATGAATTTCATTTGCTCCTTAGCATTAGGGAGATCACTTCAGTGACCGATTGCACCTTTCCTATGTTTGAAATTTATGCCCAGAAGGTCATCTTTTAAGTAGAAAGCGTAGCTCAATTAGTCCTGTTCATTTAACATGAAAAGATTTAAGAATTTAAAGGTTATTAGCTGTAGGTCAGCTTAGATCACTGAGACTTACATGAAGTCAAGAGACAGACAGTTGGGGAAACGCTGGTTCAGAGGGACCCTGCAGCTCGAAGGCCGTTCGCTTGGAAGGGCCCATCACACAGAAAATGAAGCCGAGGCCAGATAAGAGACAGAAGGCAGGCCCCGGGTCGCTAGCGGGTAGCGCCTCGGTTTCCTCGTCTACAAACTGCGGATGCCGGTGGCGTCTACTTGATAAATTTGTAATGGTCGCAATAATCATCACGTATGGCCCCAGAATGCAAGTGTGCCCTCACAGCTCAGCACGTTTTAATGACAAAGATTGAGACAAAAAGGACCTTCAGATGAACTCTGCTTAATATACAAACACTTTTTGGTAAGTTTTATGATTCGTATGAGGCTTTTTTATAGTATCGAGCAGAATAGTAATCAGTGAAGGAGTCAGCGAAGTAGAGAGAGAATTTGTGGGCAACTTCAGACATGAATTCTGGCAAATACAAAAATAAGAAGGTAATGTTATATTTCAGCCATCACATGCAATTCTCAGCATTCCAGATTATCAGTCAGATGACAAGAAAGTGGGCCCGATTAGGAGAGGCGATGTTTAAAGGCTCGCCGTTTCAGCGTCTGGGTTATCAGGCCCTTCTCTGCCTTGCCGATGAGCTAGCGTACACCAGCGCGGTCACACCGGCCTCGTTCTCAGTGCAGAGTGTTTGGCCTCGGGGTTTCCTGTTTGTGAAACTGTCGCACGGTTGGTCCTCACTAACGTTGTCAGCAGGTTCTTGGAGACTGACTTTAAGCAAAATGGCATATAATGAAGCCGATTTTAACGTAGGCTCATTGATATAAACAAAGGTTAAGTTCCTACAGCATATTTCTGGCCACAGAAATATCACCAAACTTCTCAATAAGGACCCAAAACCACTTCTAATGTTAAACATGGAAGGAAATGTGAGCTCTACAGACATTTAAGAAAGTTTAATAAAAACAAGATCACGGTATTTTCGTGCAGGGCACCGGGCGGGGGGCCCCATCTGCACGGGACCCCCTTCCCCCGCAGCAAGCACCAACCCTCACTGTGGGCTCGTTCTGGGACAGATGAGACGGTTCCCCGTCTTTGGGATGTGGGAGGAAACCGGAGTGGGGTGGGGGGGAACCCGCCCAGACGCAGGCGGACAGTGCGCTCCGGTGGCCCCCGGGGAGGGATGTGTGTTTTTTCTGCTCGTCATTGTTATGATGCCATGACAGTGAACGAAACGGTGGGGTTTCCGACCCGCCATAAACCTGGCAAGAACCTTGAGTGAACGCTTGGCCCTGCCGCGAGGGCGCGGGAAGGCCCCCGGTGAAAAGAGCAGTTTGTCTTCCTGGACCGCGGCTTCCTGGGTGTGCGCGGGGCGGCGGGGCGGAGAGCCGCTGCCAGCCGGGGATTAAGTCGCGGCGCGGTCGGTGGCTGCGTGGGACGCCGCGGCGCCGGCTGTGCCCGGCCCGATTGGGCCTTCACAGCTTGGTGCGCCATCCTCCTCACGCCCTAGGCTGTCTTCACGGTTCAGCCGGAAATAGCGCCCAGCACGCCCTGCGGCAAGTGCTCCCGCTGCCCCGTGCCTCCCGGCCGTCTGCTGCCCGGGCCTCCACGAGCCGGGCGTGATCGGACGTCGCCTCGGCCGCGGCCCGGGAGGCTGGGTGCCGAACGTCCCTCCTTTCCTTTGTCACGCGGGGCACGTTCCTCCTGAGGTGCACTCTGATCGGAGAAGAACACTGCGCCTGGGCCCCCAGCACACGCACACGTATGCACACACACACGTGTGCGCGCGGCGTTCTGAAGTCCGTGGGCTGTATGTGCAGCTGAGGACATCCGAGCTGGTTCTCCTCTTTCCCACTGCGTGTTAAAGTCTTCAAACGTTTCCTAAAGTTTGGAAGAACAGCAGACAGCGGAGGTCAGGAGTGTCCTCGCTCGCTGGGCGGGTGGAGCCGCGATGGGGTTCGAGGGCGCCTGCCTCAGACGGTCAGCTCGGCTTGAATCATCCCCACCCCGCCCCGCCCCGCTCAGCCCCGGGCTTGCTGGGGTCCCCCTATAGTTCAAGTTCCTGAATTATTAGTACTTCTTGGGTAAACCCCACAGTTTCTTTCTGGAAGGTGATCCCCGCGCGTTTACCCGAACCCCGTTCTGGAAGGAGCGGCGCCCTGCTCCGCCCTCGGCCCCGCCTGCGCCGTGCGCGTCTGGGAAGCTTCTCGGCAGCTGGTCCCTGCCCCGCCGGCCTCCCCGCCGGCCTCGGGCGCCTTCCGCTTCTCTGCGGTGTCGAGAACTATGCCAGAGCCTCCTCTCTCCTTCATTTGTTCTCTGGGTCTTGTACTAATAAGTGCATTTAAAAATCCTACATTGTTGGATTAAGGACGTTCCCCCTACGTATCATTTTGATGCCTATTTATTGTTGCGCTAATTCGTAACCCCCAGAATTACATATCCAAGTTATGTCAGCTGCTCCGTGTTTAATTCAAGTATTTTAATCTTCGTATTTTCCTCTCCTCATTTATTTAGGGATATTCCTATTTTTAAAGGCTATCTTTAAACCCTTTAAACCCAAACTCTTTTGTTTTGGCAAAGAGATGAGTTTTCTATAAAATGTGAATTGAATCTCAAACCTAACTGAATTTTGGGGCTATTGGGAAGCAAAACAGGAAAACTGTACTTTATAAACTAATAAGGTGGATATATGCCCAAATGGAAAGAAACCTTTTTGAAACACTACCTGCCAAAGAGATCTTTACATTTAACAGCGTAATTTCATTTTTCACTTTGTTAAATCTTGCATTTGCAATATAAAGAAGACCGTAGAAGCAAAGCGAATTTAAATCTGACGTGTCATTTTTTTTTCCTTAACGGCGCTGCGACCCATTCTCTCGGCTTCCCCGGGAAGGACAGCCATCGCTGAAACGCCCACACCGCTTCGCTCTGCCCGAGAGGCTTTCACTGGCCATCTTAGCCCATACAGTGCTTGTTATTTAAAGTAACTGCTTCGCCTCCTTAAGCCATTTCTGATATCCCTGTCTCTGAGCTGCGGTCGAAGCGACTGTCCGTCCATTCGGCTTCGTTTCAGGGATTTTCGCTGTGCCGGACGGTTCTCCAGCATCCATTAAAGCCGTAGCCCTGTAGAGTTCTTTTCCTTCCAGGAGGTATGATCGGGCAGCCCAGGGAGCTAAAGCGCTGTGTTAATGAGCAGAGACTGTGAATTTAGTTCCCGTGCTTGCCGGTTAGTCTTTTGAATTTCACGGCGGGTTATAAATCACCCTGTCGAAATGCGTCATCTTTCGTAGAAAAGCTTTGATATATGCAACGATTCACTTTATTACACACTATGTCCCAAGCAGGCATCACCGTATTTCATCCCTCTTAAGTGAATGTTGAATTAACACCTTGCGAAAATCAAATTGATGAATGTTCTATCGATAATAGTCACCCAATAATATATTCAATAATGAATCATAGAATAATTTAATTTTCTGAGAATGCCTCGTGCCAGTAAAATAGTTCTAATTCTGACAATGTTACGTATTATAGTTAAAGGTAGGGTCAGTTAGGGGTGCGTTTCATTTTCTGAACAGCTTGCTCTTGCCTGAGAGTTAAATATCCAATGGATATTTGTAAATTTCCATCGAGCCCAGTTATTCAGCAAATCGCGTTGGGAAGGAAAGGTCGAGTGGAAGGACTTTGACATTCGACATTGACTCTCGTCCAGGTACAGCGTCCTCATCCGCGGAACAGAATTCCTTACGCACTTGCCTCCCGAATAAGTAATTTTCTCTCCCTTCTCAAAATACCGCAAGCTGCCTTACTGGTAGCACGTGTGCGTCACACCGTAAGTGGAGACTTTTCTGGCATTACTCAGGGATGCGCCTGCAGGCGTTTGCGCATCGGTGGCTCGCGGGGAAGCCCTAGGACGGCGGGGACGCGTCCCTAGGCGAGAAAGCGAGTCGGCGGCGAACGTTTTTGCGAGAACTGCCGGAACCCACGGAGGCGGCCCCCTCCGCTCGGGTTCTCTCAGCCCGGCCCTCTCGTGCAGGTGCTGCGTGGCCTTCACGGGTGGTGTGCGAGACTGCGTGTGGCCACCTGCCCTGGGTCCGTGATAGAGCTGGGGACCTGACTCAGCTTCTTTTCTGGTTACCTGGGGTCGCAAATCAACCGCCCCAGAGTCAAAGGCACCAGACGACCATCCTTTATTAATCCACGCGGCACCGAGGTGGACTGGGCTAGGCGACGTGGCTCACGCCCTGGGTCTCGTGTGGGGGCTGGAGTCGACCCCAGGGCTTCGTCGCTCAGGTGGCGGATTGTCGCGTGGGACCTCGGCAGGAGCCGTCTGCCGTGAGGCCCACGTGACGTTTCCCACAGGCTTCCTTAGAGCATGGCGGCCGGGCTGCGAGGTTCAGCATCCTGGGGGCTGTGTCCCCGTTTATGCCCTGGCCTCAGGGTCATGCAGTGCGGCTCCCACCAACCACACCCTCTCGCCAGAGCCAGTGAGACCTGGAGGGCGTCTCGCCGCCCGGTCGTCGGGGCCCGCTCCCGAGAGGAGAGGGGAGGGGCGTTGCTGGCGAGTTCTGGGGTGATGCCGCTACTCTGGGGACCCCGCTTTGTTAGTCAGCGCCTGAGACAGATGCTGACGTGATATTAATGGTATATACCGTCGCTTTCAGTAAAATATAAATTGCAGTAAGTAAAATAAACTGGATGTTAGATCTAAAATACTTAAAGGTTGATATTTATAAGATGACAATGTCATATTTTTAATGAAAGTTGGGTCTTCCTATTTTTCAGTACTACTATCGTATGGCATTTGAGAGTCCAAAAGAGGACACATTTTATTATAAAGAGAAGAAAATAGCAAAAAATTAGAGGTAGGGCGATCGGCTGTTCTGGGAGCATAAAACAATGCCCATCTTATTAGCTCCTAAGAGAAGAGTGTTTGAATGGGCACATCAGGCCACATGCGTGGTGACGCCTGGCACACGGGCCTTGGGAAAGTCAAGGCCCAGAGCCCTCGGGAGACCTCTCTCACACCGACGCGAGCCGGGGACCCCGGGGGAGCCGGGGACGCGCGGGGAGCCGGGGTCGCCCGGGGAGCGGGGGACGCGCGGGGAGCGGGGGACGCGCGGGGAGCGGGGGACGCCGGGGGAGCCTGGGACGCGCGGGGAGCGGGGGACGCGCGGGGAGCGGGGGACGCCGGGGGAGCCGGGGTCGCCCGGGGAGCGGGGGTCGCCCAGGTACGGCTGTGCCTGCCCCCATCGCGCACCTTCCTCAGAGCTCATCCTTCTCCCCCCGACTTAGTGAATGTAAACGATACCAGAATGAACACTGTGCTCGACCGTAGTGTGACCATTTGTCTAGATTAAGGTGGACTTAGAAATATTTTTCCCCGAAGATCACTAACTATAAAGAAGAAAGATTAAAATGTCGGGTTGAAATCTCTTAGACGTTTTTCTTCTCCAGAAGTTATTACGAGTGTTAATAAAGCAACTTGCTTGTGACTATTCATCGGTGGTTTTTATTTCGTAGCCAGATATATTGGAGTTACTCAATATTTTTTTCTCTTTTTTAGCTCTGTTGGCTTAGCAAAAGCAGCTCTCGAAGCAATTAATGGATTCAACCTTTTCGGCAACCAGGTAAAAAAAAAAAACAGTAGCCACAACAAACTTTGATTTTTTAATTTTGAATTACGTGTTTAATTAATTTGGGCGTTCATTAACCAAATCATTCCTTATGATCAGAGAATGTCTGAAATTTATGTAGCAGGTCATGGTTGAACAAACTTCCCTTTGAATATGATTTTCCAGTTGAATTTTAGTTTTCTGACTAAAAAACGTTGCTTAATTAAAACAAGTCTCTTGATAAAGAATTCTCATTATCTTTGTTCAGAAACTTTCCCCTCAAGTCTGTTGATGAGTTTTCACACTTTTAAACATTTCTGGCATTATAGAGCGTGTATTTTCCACGTCGGTTCTCATGCTGGTTTCAATTTAATGTATATCAATGTGTATCTCTCGTAGAGGGGAATTTGTGTAATGTGTCCAGCCAAAGAAGTAGAAGTTTCAATCCTACCTTAACCTTCAATTGGCTGTAATCATATGTCTAAATCTCCGTGGCCATCAGTGGATAAATGAATAAAGAAAATGTGATGTATATACGTGTGTGTATGTAAATGTACATATACACATATGTAATATACATCTATACACATGTATATGTATGTATATATACACACAGACACACATTACAATACTATTCATCCATAAAAAAGAATGAAATCTTGACATTTTCAACAGCATGGATACTGAGTGCATTATGCTAAATGAAATAAGTCAGACTGAGAAAGACAAATACCTTCTGCTCGCACAGATGTGTGGAATGTAAACAAAACAAAACAAAAAAACCAAGCTCTGAGAACACAGATGCAGAGCGGCGATTGGTAGTCGCTGGGGGCGTGGAGGGGAGCAGTATGGGCGAAGACGATTGAAAGAGGCACTTTTCCAGCTGTGAAATAAGTCACGGGGGTGCCACGTAATGCAGTGCATTTGCTCAAACACAGTCACGGGACTCGGTTCGGGAGTAAAGTTTGAGCTGTCGGTCTGAAAATACGCCCTTTAGATGGAGTCAGGATATTAAGGCAGAGTTGTGATGATTCAGGAAATGGAAGATGAAATAAAATATTCAATCCGTTGTCCTGGATGACACATACTTATGAAACAGCCTTTCAAATTCCCGTCTTTAACTGGAGAAATTTCGATACTGGCCAAAAACAGAATCTGAAAGGTGAGAACTGCGGAGGGAGCTCGTGGGGCGTAGCGCTCGGAGCTCGTGGGGCGCAGGCTCGGAGCTCGTGGGGCACAGCGCTCAGGGCTTGTGGGGCGCAGCGCTCGAAGCTCGTGGGGCGCAGGCTCGGAGCTTGTGGGGTGCAGCGCTCGGAGCTTGTGGGGCGCAGGCTCGGAGCAGAGCAGTGCTGCTCGCTGCCTTTGAAATCTGCAGGCCTGCAATTAACGTGGGTGATGGTTTAGAGTAGGTGATAATTAAGTCCACACGAACGTTTTCCTTGATGGTTTTTAAAAATCTGCTTCTGAGTGGGAAGCACCGCCTGTGGGCTTCGGGGGATTTAATCCTCTCGAAAACGCGGGCCGTCTGCCTGAAGCGTGGTCTGCTTTTGTAAGAGGATGACAAACGACATAGTTCCCTAGCTTTGGTCTCGGTCTTGAAATATGGTGACACGTTATTTCTTAGAGGCTGGCAGAGGAAGAGGCCTGAACGAATACTTTGAGGAATTTAGATAAATAAGCCATTTATTCGTGGCCAGAAAGTAGAAGTTGGCTGTCTGTTTTAATCAAATAATGGCAAGAATTGCCATATTTGCCATTTTACTTCATTATTTATAAATTAGCCTACTTAGACTGTATCTTTAAAAATCCAACTTGAGACAGACTAATGCGGCATGCGATTAGCTTTATTAATTATCAGCCCAAAGATGAATCGTAAGTCCTGTTATTGTGTGTATTTCCAGGCTCCCAACGGCTCAGACCCTCTCATTTCTCTGCTGTTTAGTTCTCACAGCGTTGTTTGTTCTTCTTCCTCCCCAAATTCAGGTCCCAACTCTGGCCCTCACTTTTTCCACGAAGCACCCCAAGTTCCCTACTGTATTTCCCTCCTGCTTCCTTTACGGGTTTATCATCAGTATCGCCCTTCCGCCTCAGCCGCTCACCTGGTACGTGGCCACGTGTCGTCACGCGCGGCCTTTTTTTCTTTAACGTGCATCTGCACCAGGACTGTGTGTCACCAGCGCCCGGAGGACGGAGGGCAGATCCTCTCGTTTCTTGGCGTCGAGCAGAGAAACACGTCACTCCGACAGCGGCAGCTGCGGCGCGAAGCGCTGTTCAGCTCCGTTTTGTGAGCAGAGAGGAGAAGCAGGGCCTGACAGACAATGAAAAGGATAGTTCAGCATTAATCCGGTTGGCGAGAGACAGGCTCAGTCATTCCTCGTTTGTCGATTTATGTGTCAGTTAAGAGAGATTTAAGAAATGGTGCTACGAATGAGAAAGTCTACTTCATGAGCTAATATCCACGTGTGAACATGGATTAACAGGAAAGATACTCGCCTACCCAGTCTGAGGCATGGATTCGTCAGAGGGCCTGGTCTGGATTTCGTGTTTCAGTCTAGGACATTGATTCGAGATGTTTTGGGTTTGGGGTGAATGCATCTTCCGTGTCGGTGAGAGTTGGCGTGAGACGTAGAAGGCGTGATTTTCATGATAGTTTCCTTCTTCTTTTCCCCAGGTGTTTTTCTGAGTATCCTCTTTTCTGGAAGCAGTCTTTGTATTCCAATTTCATTCTCCTTGATTTTCAAAATATTTAGCTTCCCAGTAAAAGAGCAGTCATGTTTACTTACGACTACGCTCTGAATATGGAAAACACTGATGGCTACATAGTGAACTTTTTTATTTTTTAACTTGGTTCAACTTGGGTAGCAATCAGTTAACAGTATTTTTACACCTTCATACCCACCCCCAAGCTTTTGGTTCTCATTTGAAGATTTTTTTTAGCTTTCGAAGTCGTATAACTTGGTGATTAAGGTCAGAGACTCGATTTTGAACCTTTGCCATGTTAAAGCAAGAATTAGCATCCCTTTTCAGTAAAATGAGGATAATAATATCTACATATGGGGATTAAATGAGCCGAGATCCAGGTGAGGCACAGGGAATGTTAACTAGTGTTATTTGCATTATTATTTGAGATTCTCCTGTCTTCATATTTTAATCAAGTAGTTTTTATATCCATAATTCTAGATTGTATCTAAATTTGTTTGGTTTGATCATATAATCAGTGTTAAGACCATACAGTGAGATTATATGAATTTAAATTACTTTTTGCATTATTCTTTGCCAAAAATGTTAGCTAAAGTAGTATTTGTGTTTTTGTTGAAATAAATATATTTAATTAATTAGTTTTTTGTAATCAATACATTTTAACTTACAAGAAAACTAAGGTGAAATGGGGAAAATGTAAAGAAATAACATGTATTTTTTATGATTATAAAATTAATGTTTATTGTAAGAAATCTGAGAAATACTGAAAGTATAAAAAAGAAAATGAAAGTCTTCTGTAATGCCACTAAAATGCAACCGATGTTACTGTGTTTGTGGAATTTCTTAACAGTCAGAATGCTCAGCCTTCTGCAAGCTCCTTTTCCTCGGTGTAGAAAACGCTTTTCTCGTTCTCACCCAGGGCTGTTCCTGGTCAGTCATCTTCGTGGACCTCGATGCTCACAACCGCAACAGGCAGACGCTGTGCTCTCTGCTCCCTCGGGAGTCTAGATCTCACGTGAGACATTTCCCCCCGCATTAACACGCGCCGTCATACGTGATCCTTATCGCCGATGGACGGGGGTGTGCCTGTAGCACCCAGCTGTTGATTTTCCTGTGGTTCATTTGTGGCTCTGCTTTTAGAAAACACCCAAAATGGAATAATTATTTCATAACAACCATTGTATAGAAGCAGTTCAAAATTCCGGTCAAAGGAAAACAAAACCCACAAATATGCAGATAATAATATAACATCCGCTCATTATTTGCCCACCCAGTTATAATCTTAGGGTGACAACATTTGTGTTTCCACGTGTTTTATGTACGTACGTAATATTCTTACTTTACGCACCTGGAAGAACATTGGTCAGAGTGCTTCGTAACGTAGTGCTATGAACGGGCACGTTTTCATATCAGGAAATCCATATCCGCAATGAAAATACTCGCACTTGTCTAGTTGTTGGACATTTAGAGTGTTTTGTGTTTTTCACTATTATAAACAAATTGTTAGGACACACTAAGTTGTAATGACTGCTGGTGTCAAATTTTATACATCATCTTCATTAATATCTGAAAGTTTGAGTTCAGTGTTGAACTTGAACACACGCCTCGGTAACGCGTCCAGCTCTGTCTGCTCCGCCAGCCTCGCGGAGCCACGCCGGGGGGCGCCTGCCCGTCCCCGGAGCAGGGCGGGCTCCCCGCAGGTCCCCCGGGTGATGCCTGGGGCCGCGTTGGCCCGGCCCGTGGGCCCTCACGTGGCCGCCTTGTCCGTGTCCCCCCAGAACACGGATGCCGCCCTGCTCCCCTGCATCAGCTACCCTGCCTTCGCCCTGGATGACGAAGCTCTGTTTAACCAGACCCTGGATAAAGTGGTTAGAAAGTTAAAGGGGAAGTACGGATTTAAGCGTTTCCTGAGAGATGGATACCGGACTTCGCTGGAAGATCCCAACAGACGCTACTACAAACCAGCGGAGATCAAGGTATGGAGGAAACGCCCGGCCTCACAGCATAGTGGAGGGTCCCAGGCACCGGCCCGGAGGGGACTTCAAGGGCAGGAGCCCGGCCCTGCCACTCCCTCACCTTGGGCAAGTTCCTCGGCTAGAGAAGAGACCCGTCAGCAGAGCGGGGTCTCTCCTTCCTCATCAACCCTTCCCTGAGCCCTGGGCAGGCTCGGGTGGCCTTCCCGGTGACCCTGAGGTCCTGTTCATAGACACGTCATCTCCCGGGGGTGGGGAAGGGCAGGGCTGCAGCTGGTCATGACATGCTGTCTCCCCAGGGGAGGGGGGGGAGCCGTGAGCCCCCGAAGGCAGGTCCTCCATCTTTGTGTCCCCCGGCTGGCACCAGGCGCAGTGCTCAGGATTAATTGAATGAATGAACCACGTGATGGATTACATGAACGAGCTCTTGAATGATGAGGAGTTCTGAGAATTATTTTTAAAAAAGAACGGTGAAACTCTTTGTGAAACTAGTCCAATCTTGTCAGAACTATAAGTCTTTTGTGTATATCCTAACTATAATTGCTCTGATTAATACAACCGTTCTAATATGATCGTGCTAATTAACTGTTACTGAAATTTTAAATATTTCGTTTTCTGTTTTAGCTCTTTGATGGTATTGAATGTGAATTCCCCATATTTTTTCTTTACATGATGATCGATGGTAAGTGAGCTTCTCCCGAAACGTCAGCTACGGGACGTGTTTGAAGGGAGGGTGCCCACGGGTGCGGCCGCTTCGTGCTGGCCAGGCGGGCGCCCTCGGCCACTCTGGCCTGGCCGTCTCATACGCCACGCCCCTGCTTTCTGAGCGAGGGGGAAACCACCCAGAAAAATTAAATAGGACTACGAATTATTTTTAAAATGACGCGAATATATTTTCAGATTTACGAAGATTTTCATGAACAGAAATCGTGAACACTGTCATTTGTGACATTGTGAATATCTATAACATTGACACTTGAGAATAGAGAAATTTTCATTAAAATTCAGTTTTCCATTCTAAATGCCAGCATGACCTTCTAAAATCGATTTCCTAGGAAAAAATGTCACACACGTATTTATCCTTTTTCATTACATCTTTTATATTTTATTTTTATCATTTACGTAGAAAATTGCCAGAGTAATTATAACAGGGCTAATAGATTTTTCTAAGGTAAAATTTCTGTGGTGCTTGTTGAGCTCAGATGCTACTGTGTTTTATATTTTCCATTTCAGGAGTTTTCAGAGGCAATCCCAAGCAAGTAAAGGAATATCAGGACCTCCTGAGCCCCGTCCTCCATCAGACCACGGAAGGTACAGTTGGGTTGTTTCTTCCAAGAAACGCTTCCTACTGCTAATATTTCTTTAATGTTCCTTCGAAATGTGTAAACGAGCAATTTATACTAAATCGAAAAAGTAAATGGGGCCTTAAATGCAATAGAAGGAATAATCTATTAATTTGTTATAATAAATTTGTTTTCGGGGAAGGAGTTCGTTCGCCAGGACGGGAAGGGGATGGATGAGTTGGTCGTGGCCAGGGCAATCACACGGCGCTTTGCCAGGCGGGCTCGGGCGCTTCACCTGTCACCTGCTGTGTGACTCCTTTACCTGCGCAGTGTGACAGTCACGCGCGGTGACTGGTTCTGCCCAGGTCCCTGGAAATGCTGCGTTAGGGGCGTGCCATCCCCCCACAGCGGGCCGCCCATCCCCCGAGCACTCTGCGTCCTCTGCGGGTTCACCTCTGGGGCCGGCAGCAGGCTGTGTTGACAGCCTGCCCTGGTGCTGCGATGTCATCCTCTGAGGACGGGTTTGACATTTTACGGACGATTAAAAGGCTCAGGCCACGCGCGGCATATCGGTCTCGGTTAAACGCCGGCAGTGCCCGTGACAGAGCGACCGAGTTCCCTGTACGACTAGAACACCGATTCTCAAAGGAATTCCAGACGAGAAGTTCTAGACTCCTCTGGCGTTTGGAAGAATTAGTAAAATAAGAATGTGCTTCACGAATGAGTAGCTTTGAAAACATTTATCTGGAAGTTAATTATTATGTGTTGGCAAAAACGCGGATGGTCTCGTGGGCATGCTAAGCACACTGGCAGCCGCAGCGCCGAGCCCCGTTCCCACCCCACGCGAGGTTCCTGGCGTTCTCCAGGGATTTCTACGAGTCCCTTGGAGGAGACGCTTCCCATATGTGCTCACCCTTTAAGATGCTTGGAATGTTAAAGTAGTGAAATGTGTGTGGATAACACTGAATTCCAAATTTAGATTAATTTTTTAAAACCAGTTACTTAACAGTTCTGTGCACACCTCCCCCTAAGAATCATTGTCCAGTGTGAGAAATGATATGATGAATGTCGTAATGAACAGAATACCTGAAGTCCCTCGAATCCGGTCTAGTGTTTGGGGACCACGCTTCAGGCTTCCTCGTGTTCGCAGATTAATGTCTGAACCAGTCTCTGTGCGTCATTGACCTTGTGGTTCGTTTTAGACACGAATGTCACTATTGACGCATGATCGACGCATGAAAAAGGAAGCAAATTTTAGGGACATCTGTGCAATTTTATTAGGAAAATTAAGTTCACCAGGGGCTGTTGTTGCAAAAAACCAAGTCTTAGGATGCCGTTGTTTCCCTTTCGATATCATTCACAAAGACTACAGTCCGTAAATAATCATTTCTAGTTTTCTACCAAAGAATATCTTCAAACGGGTTGGTCACAGGGGAAGATGGATCTTTTTCTCTTTAGCGATATTGAACGAGAGATAATGGGCTTAATGTTTAAAATGAGGATTTCTTTGCTCTAAGCGATGGCTCAGGGTTATAATTCTTCATGTAAGATGACAGAGCACCTCATTTGCGAAGCTTCCTCGGGCTAATCCTATTAAATATAGCTGCTTCTATGGCTCTAAATATTTGCATACAGTATATTTGTTGATTCACTTAAAGGTGTTAAAATTAAACATTGTCGAAGGGGATAATGTACACATTGTTGGCTAACGCATGGCATATGCGTTGAAAACAGTGTTTTCAAGTCAAAAAGCTTTTTCCACATTTTTCACTGGCAATTTCTGAAAGGAGCCACAATATCCGGTTTCCTGTGGCCGATTGGATCTGTTCCCTTCTGTGCGACCCCTCTCTGCCCCCCTTCTAGTCATTGAAGGAAAACTGAGGGGTAGGACACCGATTGGTTGTGTTTTAAGTATTTACTTCTCAATTCCGTAGGTTATCCCGTGGTACCAAAGTACTATTATGTGCCAGCTGATTTTGTAGAATACGAGAAAAGAAACCCCGGTAGTCAAAAGCGATTCCCTAGCAACTGTGGCCGTGATGGAAAACTCTTCCTCTGGGGACAAGCCCTTTATGTCATCGCAAAGCTCCTGGGTAAGTGTGGAAAGTTGGAAACAATTTTTTTTTCCCTGGCTATCGAGCCCTTAGAAGTAAGTATGTGTCTGTTGACATTTTTCTAGGATTTGCGCGGCGTTCGTGCTGTTAGGAGGTCTTGGGGGAGTTTCTTGGGATGTAAAGGTGTGTAAGTCTGTCTCTTTCCCTGGAGGATGGTGGAATGTTTGTGGGAAGAGGGTCGAATGGGTGTGGGTGCTGTTATGACCCTTTGGGAGGCTGCACTCAGCTTAGTGGGGAGGATTCTCGCACAAGACTGTGGGAACTTTGGTTTACTTTTATATGATGAAATAAAATTCTGATTTAATATGACAGTCACGTTTGGTCATAGCGTCAGTAAGCCATTTACCTAAAGGAATCGGTTACCTCAAAGTTCTCTTCTTCCCAGTAAACGCGCGTTGGCAGTTTATTCAATTGGCTAGACGCTTAACGGCACTGTCATTCGTGATTCTTTGAAGAGTTATTTTCCAGCTTCTCCTGAAACTTCAGCTTAATAGGAATGCTCTTTGGACACATTGAAATGAAGTCTAATTTAATGAACACAAAAAAGCATTATCCGTCTTCCTGCTCCATTCCTTGGTAAAATATCAAATATTGTTAGCATTTCCATCACAAAGGCTGTCACCGTGAAACAGCGGGTTGGGAACACTCCCCCTGCACTGAGAGGACTGCTCTCTGTCACTTGTCTTTGCCATTCCTGGTGTTTCTGCAGAAATGCCAGATCTGCGCTGTGAGGATAACCATCTTCGGTTTCTTCTTTTACATTCCATTAGGGAAGAATAATTCAGAGTCCAGATTTCCAATTCAAGCTTTTCACAAATAATATATGAGAGCAAACAGAAGCCGACTAATGAAGAGAGAATTAAGTTAATGCTGTTTTTGATTTTCCAGTTTCCTGTTATGTCGAGCTCCAAATAAACTTAATGCTAATTTAAGAACCTGCAAAAAAATTTTCCTTTCTTTAAGTGGACAGCTTTTTGATATGGAGTTAGTATTATTTATACAGATTTTGCTTATATATATTCTCTCCCCCCACAAATATATATACTTGAAGTAGTTTTCTTAGAATCAAGCCAAGTTGGTAAGCTTATCTCTGCTTACAATGTTATTTTTATCTCACTAGCATGAATACGAAGAAGCCATATTGATACAGCTAAATAAAAAATATTGTAATTGAGGAATAGTTAACTAGTGTAAGGACAAGAATTTTAAAATCAAAATCGTAAGTTTCTGATGACAATCCCCTGTGATTCTGAGGCTGAAAACTGGCATCTGGGACATGGGACCTGACGTCTAAACCTCCGGCCTGCTTTTTGCTATATATCCAGCCTGAGATTGATGCAGCTAGAAACAGTGCTATTTGAGCAAAGCCTCGGGATAAAATTAAGAGGGCTAATGAGTTGGAAATGCAGAATCGACCATACTCCACATAAGCAGATTGAGCTTAAAAAAAAAAAAAGAAAAAGATTGAAAATAGCATCAGCCAGTAAAAAAGCATTGGACCTTCCTTATGCCAAAAGAAATATACCAAATGTAGACATTTTGAGTATAAATAGTATTTTCTTAGAGTAAGAGCAGAGTGAACAGAAATAGTCCAGGTCCTGCTTTAATCTCTGTTTCATAATCAAAAAGAAGAAAGACTTCAAAGGAGAGCCGGGGCTGCTTTTCCCTGCTGGGCTTGTAGGAAGGCAGTGGAGAGCAGGTGGGGACGCCGCCTGCTCATTAGCTCTCTGACCCAGGCCTGCCTCGTCTCCTTAGTAGCTGGTCGAGACGAGTAAGACTCAGAAGACCGAATTCTTTGGTTGCTCTTAACTGTTGTATACTTGCCCCAAGGACCATCAAACATGCGTGGATGTTGTTAAGACCCGAGACATCTAGTTTACTAACAAAGTCTCCTTTATGCATCAGGGGAGCCTCAGTTGGATATTTGCTTGATGACAGTATTTCGTGGGCAGTTAGTTGAAGTTACATGAAAATAATAAATCCTTAAAAAGATTCTGTACTTGTGCATGACTTTCACTGACTCAGGTGAGCTTGTATCCAGTGAAACCTAATGAAGATATTTTGCTCTAAGTCTGTCGTAGTGAATAATCATTCAGTAAAACCGTGTGGTTTTTCTTCCGCCATTAAAGCAAAGAGACTCAACACGCTGTTTCCCATGCCCCGACCTACGCACTGTGTTCTCAGAAAATAGTTCATTATCACAGCATGTTTTCTTTAGAAAAATTAGACTTTTAGAAAATCAATGTTTGCTATAAAATAGGTAAATAAATAAACAACGTTTTTATTTTAAATCAGATAGACATATTTTGAGATATAACATTTCACGTGTCTTGGAATAAAATGATCATTCGTTATGCCTTCCATTGTTAAATATGGAAGTTTAGAAACCAGCCAAGTAAGAGAGTCGAGAAAGCCATGTGCCTTTTGAGTTATTAGGTAGAAATAACCTTAGTATTTATCACATAAATGTCACTTGGAAATTATGTTCTTTGCACTGAATTTATTTTGAGATTAAGAAAACAAGAGGAATGTAGAATAACGTAAAGTTAATGATATCTTTCCTCTAAAACTTCCCCAGAGCCATTATTTAAGTTTAATGTAGTCTCTTATTCATTATTTTTTAAAAAGAGAAACTATCGATTGTTTAGCTTTACAGAAAATGTGACTTCTAGACCTTGGTTTGTCTTTTCAACGTGTACACAACCAACTTTCCTCACCTCAAACGTCAAGACATTCTGGGGACGATTTTCATTTTGGTGAGACCGTAAGGTTCCAGATCATTAAAGATTGGAGCTTTTCATACTGTATGACTGAAGATAGGTTAATGCAAGAATTTTTTTTAGGATGGCTACTTCGAAAACATTATTAATAAACATCAAGAGTTAAAATGAGGCATATTTTTTGAGTGAGCTTGAATTATTGAGCAATTTTAATTAACTATAACTTTCTCTCCAATACACACGAACTCCCAAAATATTCAGGTAAATGGAAATTTTCTTGAATTTTACAAGATTTTTTTTTCTTTTGGGGATAGGTATTATTAAATTTACTAGGAGTATTAATAGAGACTGTTAAGGCCATAAAATAGATATAGAAGTACTTTAAAATATCCCAAATGTTATATACATACAGAGTTCCTAATTTAGTTTCTTGGGTCTCTAAAGTTTTTTGGTACATCATTGTTGGCAACTCAATTTATTTTCCATTGGAAACTATGTTTTAAATGATCGTTACCACCCAGCAAACTCCTAACCATGTGATATAGATTATTTCCGACATTATCTTTTCCTCCACTTTCTTGGCCTTCGGTTTCATTTCCTTTTTTTTTTCCCATGTCTTTCTTGGACTATTGCAGAACCGTCAAGAGTTTTGCGACCATGAACTTAGAAACTAGACTGTTCAGAGTTTGAGTTCAAGTTCTACTACTTATTAGCGACCTGAAGAACTTTCCTAACTTCCGTGATCATTCAGTTTCTTATTTTTCTGTTATAAGGATTAACTGATGAGGACGTAATACATAAAGCATTGACCGTGGGACAAATACATACCTAAATGGTTCTTCTCCTTCCTGCCCTCCCTTCCTCTCCCCCCCCCACTCCCCCCTTCTCTCAGCCACCATTTAGGAGCTAGTCTTTGTGAAAATAGGTTTCATAGTTCTTGCTAACGAGGCAGCTCGGGATGCTCACGGGCCTTCCTTGGGGAAACCCCAGAGCCACAAAACGTCACGAGAAGAAAACGCTTCGCTAGTCGCTACTTACCCAACGGTCCGGCGGCCGGCGGCAGAGGCCCGCTCTGCCATCCGGTGACGCTACAGCAAGAAGGGAGTGTGACAGCCGAGGAAACATTTCTGTCTGCGAGGCGGCCCCGTTGTTTGGTACTGCTGCCCCGTTCCAGTGTGTGTACGAAGTCTAGGCCATTCGCACTTGATTTCATAAACGGTATTTCTTGCCCAGTTGGCCTCAAGTACAGAAGCCATCGATGAAGCCTGGAACCCGAATGCTTTTTAAAAGTTAGCGGTGACCAGGTGCACCTCATGAGCGTGAGGACGGCGGAAGCCGGGGACTTGGTTTCCGATGGTCTGTTACCTTCAGGTGCAGGTGGCGCCGCGTTCAGCGTGGCACGTGGCTTCCCTACTACTGGTCGGTTAAAGATGAAGCGAGCAGGTGAGGAAGAGCGCGCAGAGCTGTGCGCACACCTGGCCGCCCAGAGACGTGTCAGCCGTCCCGCTCCTGGGAGCCCCAAGCAGAACAGTGTCCGTCTCTCGGCACTGCTGCCGCGTCTCACGGCATCCCCGTCATGGCTGGCGACCTGCAGAGAGATTCCGTGAGTCGGGCATTATAAACGTCTGGAGCGCACGGTGCGGCACGGCGTGCCTTTAGAAGCCTCGCCTAGGAAGGTTCCCCTCCTTTAGCTTGCACAAATGACGGGCTTTCTGGAAACTAAAGGTGCCAGTCGAATTGCTACTAAGGTTAGACAACTTGTTTAAAGAAACTGATGATCCTGCCCTCAAATATGTTAATAAAATTGAATAGAAAAGCAATGACCCCTGGAGTCTAGGGTCACTAGTTACAGTACCTGCCTTACAACGTGTCGAATTCCGTGCTCCGCCCTTTACAAGTGTTACCCTGAGTGATCCCCCTGACTTCTCCTGGGCGAGGACTGTGCGTCATCACCGAGGCTCGGGAGACCTGAGCAAGGCCACCCAGCCCGAGACCGACGGAGTCTGTGTTGACTTACTCGGGAATCTGCAGGGTTGACTGTCACCTGGAACCTTTATGGCATTAAACGTACTCATTATAAATAAACACTTTGCCAACTTGATGAGATATTACTTTGCATCCTGTTTCCATTTACATGCTGATTGTTAAAAACGTATTTCTCATTTCTGTGTCTCCTGTAAATTGTCTAGTTACTCACTTTGCCCATTTAACCTTGGTTTTATGGGGTTTTTTAATCGATTTGCGTGAATGTTGTATATATTGCGCATCTCAGCCTCTCTGGTGTTTTCCTGGTTCGTTTACCTCCAAACTTTGCTCGCGCTGTTTTTTGGTGAATGAATGTAAAGTGTTTATGTAGTCAAACCTGTCATCACCTATTTATTTTTTTACTGCGGACTCTAACGTTTAACCCGAGAAAGTCCATCTCTGTTAATTAAGTTGAAAACATACATATAAATTCGGGGTGTTCTGGTACAACGTACGAGGTTAGGGATCTGCATTTTCTCTGTCACCGTTGTGCTTTTCCTGATCCATGTGCCACTGACGCAGGCCATGCAGCTGATAATCAGCGAGGCTTTGAAGCACGCAGTTTCAGCCTGTAAATTATCTGCCGAGCCCGTTTTTAGTGTGGCCTGTAATTTTGGTGTCATGATAAAAAAAAAAAATTACTTGCTGTTAAATGTTCTTTAAATTGTCATTTCACTAAAGAAATAAACGTTTTGAATTTTTTTTTTACCCTCAACAATTATTGTTTGAGGTAACCTCAGGGTGTGTTCATAAACCTTTCCGTGCTTAAAAAATGCAAATGGTAACCATTTCCTCTGCCCCCTTGGGGTTTAAAGACAGCGTTCTATTTATAGAAATGCTTGATTAGCCCGGAGGCTCTCTCCCATGTTGGGAGACATACAAAGCCATTCCTCTTTTATCCTCACTCTTTTCTTTTCATTTTAAACATTCTGTAGCCGGTCGGGTGCATATTCTTTGAGGCTTGTCACACTTCCCCAGAAAACCTGAGCCGGGAATGGGCACAGCGAGGTGGGCGCTCTGCCTGGCTTCCGGAACCACACACATCAACGCGGTGAAAAAAAACATACGTCTATCAACTTGACCTTTTAAAGCAAAAGTTACTTTTATCATTACGGAAATGAAAGTAATAATTATAGCAATTAAAGCAATTAATGTTTTCAAGTTTGTTAACCCACCGGTTTATTATTTTGTTTATTTGGTCTCTTGAGCGCCTGCTATAGGCCAGGTCGGGTGTAGCCGACTGAGAAGCTGCCGCGTGGAGGGTTATAGATTACAGATGGGCACAGGGTAGCAGTTAGAAGCGCATCGATCTAGACATACAGGTGCAGTACAAAAAGAGAAATGAGAAAACAAAATGCAAAGAAATAAGCTTTTCCCAAAGACTTGGTTAACTATTTTATTCATGTCAATTTTAATAGATTAGCATTTACGCTTTCCAAAGATATAAGTTTTCTTAATTTATCGGTTATCATTTCTATGTAGATAGAATTTCATTTCTGTAGAATGACAGTGAAACATTAACTATATAAAACGCTTTTTGGTAGTGGAAATTTTTTCACATCTCAGTGATCAGACAAATGAGATCGGGAAAGAATTCGATGCTATTTAGAATATCACTGCACTAATCAACCCTGCACCAGAAGCTAAACTGCTATTGATAAATTGAAATCATATGTCGATATTGGCCATAATTAAACCTCTATGGGTTTGGTTGAAATTTTGCAGCAGCCTCGTCTTTTCAGAGCGAGAGAGGTACCTTCCGACTTGGGTAGGAAGCTGTAACGTACCCAGGTCCAGACCGTCGGTCGGTGATCTCGTCCCGGGGTCTTTGTCCTGCGTGTTCTCGGGGCGAGCGCGCGGTCAGGAGCCCTGACTCCGAGACGTCCTGCCCGGGTGGAACCTCGGCCCCGGGCACTTACCAGCCCGGCGCGAGTCGCCACCTCTCCCTGCCTCCACCTCATGACCTGTGACATGACAAGGGAGTCGTGAAGACCAGTGAATTCATACATGGGCACACTCGGACAACGCCCAGGGTGTAGGGAATGCTCCGTAGGTACTGCTGCGGCCGCTGCTCGCGCCTGCGGCTCCTTCTTCTTGTTATTCTATTATTAATGTCACTTTTACTATGATTAAAGACATCTTCCAAGAGTTGCTAAAAGTGCCTTTGGTGATTTTGTCTAATGGATAACATTGCATGAGTGCCTTGCAGTTACCCCAGAATAGAAACATGATGAGAAACGCTCCCCAGGCCGCGAAGGGACCAGCAAGCCTTTCACCGCGGACTCTCCTCTCAGTTATTCGCTGCCTCAAGGCAGCACCTAAAAGGCTGTGGAGACGAGGTGTGATTTTTTTTAAGTAAATGTTAAACGGGCGACTTTATACAAAAGCCAGCATGGTGTCGTTTGCTCCTATCAGTGTAAAACTGAAGCCCGGGAGGGAAATGAGCTGTTTCCCCAGCTCATGCGCCGTGGAGATAAGGAAGGGCCCCGGCTCTCTTCGGGGGGAGTGGGGTGCGCGTTAGCCTCGCGGGGTGCACAGTGGCCTTGCGAGGTGCGCAGTGGCCTTGCGGGGTACGTGTTAGCCTCGCGGGGTGCGCAGTGGCCTTGCGGGGTGCGCAGTGGCCTTGCGGGGTACGCGTTAGCCCCACGGGGTGCGCAGTGGCCTTGCGGGGTGCGCCTTAGCCTTGCGGGGTATGCGTTAGCCTTGCGGGGTATGCGTTAGCCTTGCGGGGTGCGCAGTGGCCTTGCGGGGTGCGCCTTAGCCTCGCGGGGTGCGCCTTAGCCTCGCGGGGTGCGCCTTAGCCTCGCGGGGTGCGCCTTAGCCTCGCGGGGTGCGCTTAGCCCTGCAGGGTGCACCTTCGCCTTCCACGCGGCCCAACGTGGCTGAGATACAGACGTGCAGCCCGGGAGGGTCCACTCTGCCATCTCGCACAGATGCTGCAACGTGATGCAGAACTACGTTTCGGGGTTCTCCTTGCACCCCCAGCCCCGTCCCTTCCGGGTCATGGAGCGTCCCCGCTCCAGTGAGCCTCAGGCGCTGATGGGGACGCCGACTTGGGACCGCTTCCCGCCCTCCCCTGCCAGACGCTCGAAGTTGCCTTCCTTGTTCCATACTTAGATTTTATCGAAAGTTGCCGCAAGGAACCACCATCTATAAAAAGGACTTCTGCATCCCTAATACCGTTGAGCATCTTTCCACGTGCTTATTGGTAATTTCTGCATCTTCTTTGGAGAAATAAGCTATTCAGATACTGTGGCCCTTTGTAAATCAGGCTGTCTTTTTATTATTGAGTTGTAATTGTTCTTTATATTTTTAAGATCCAAGTCCCTTAAAAGGTAAATGGTTTGCAAACGTTTTCTCCCATTCCGTGGGCTGTCATTTCATCTCGCTTTCTCGATAGCGTCCTTCAAGGTACAAACGGTTATCACTTTTTCTACATTCAACTTATCTCGTTTTTATTTTCGTCACTTAATGATTTGATGTCGTGGTTTTGTCTAACTCAGTCACAGATTTACTCTTTTCCTCTAGCAGTCTTATAGTTTTAGCTCTCACCTTTAATGTTTTGATCTGTTTTGAGTCCACGTTTGTGGCTGGGGTGAGGAAGAGGTCCAGATTCATTCTTCTGCATTTCGATGTTCAGTTGTCCCAGCACTATTTGTGCGGGAAGCAGGGGGACCGATTCTTTTCCCCATTTAATCATTTTGGCAAAAATCAACTGACCTTCAACGTGAGGGTTTATTTCTGGACATTCATTTCCATTCCGCTGATTTCTGTGTCTGGCTCTGTGCCAGCACTGCACGGTCTGAGTTGCGGTAGCTTCTTCCTTTTCATCCGGATGCCTTTTATTGCTTTTTCTTGCCGGATTTCTCTGGCCAGAACCTCCAGTACAATGCTGAACACAGGTGGCAAGAGCAGACGTCATCGTCTTGTTTCTGACCTTTGGGGGAAAGAGTTCAGTCTTTCAGCACTGAGTGTGGTATCAGCCGTGGGCTTTTCTAGATGCCCTTTGCCGGGTTGAGGACGTGCCCGCCCATCCTTAGTTATTTGAGTGCTTTTATCACGAAACGATGTTGGATTTTGTCAGATATTTTCTGTGTCTACTGAGATGGTCATGTCTCTCTTTTTTTTTTTTTGTCCTTTATTGGTGTGTGGTGTTTACGATAATTGGTGTGGGGATGGTGAGCCATCCTTGCATTAGTGGGATAAATCCCACTTGGTCATGATTTGTAATTCGGTTTTATGTTACCAGATTTTGTTCGCTAGTGTTTTTGTTGAGTGATTTTACATCTTTATTCAGAAGAGATGTTGTTTTGTAGTTTGCTTGTGGTGTCTTTGATTTTGGCCTCAGGGTCATACTGGCCTCATAGAATCTGAGTTGGGAAGTGTCTCCACGACTATTTTTTGGAAAAGTTGGTGAAAGATTGGTTTTAAATTCTCTGTAACTTATAGGGTTCACCACTGAAGCAAGCTGTTCCTGGGCTTTTATTGGGGGGAGAACGGGGAGATTTAGTCACTTGTTACAAATTCGTTCAGATTTTATATTCCCTCCTGAGTCACTTTTGGTAAAGTGTTTATTTCTAGGAATTGTCTAAATTGTTGGCATATTTGCTTACAATCCTTAAGGTCGGTAGTTCCGTTCCTGTTTTCATTCCCGACTTAGTAATTTGAGTCTTCTGTATTTTTCTCTTGGTCAGTCTAGCTAAAGGTTTATCAGCTGAGCTTTCCAAGACCCGACCTTTTGTTTCATTTATAGTCTCCACTGTTTTATTATGCTCACATTAATTCCCACTCTGACCTTTATTATTTCCTTTTTTTCTGCTTGCTTTTGATTTAGTTTGCTCTTTTTAATCTTCTCTCTTATGGTGGAAGGTTAGGTTATTGCTTTGAGATTTTTCTTCTGTTTTAATATAGGCATTTATAGCTATAAATTTACCTCTGAACGTTGCTTTACCTACGTTCCACAAGGTTTGGTATGCTGCGTCTTCGTCTTTAATCATCTCTTTAATCTCTTTAATCATCTCTAATCATCTTCAATCAGCAGAAAGTACCTTAGAAAGTGTTTCCTAACTTCCCTTTCGGTTTCTTCCCCGACCCATTGGCCATTCAGGATTGTGTCCTTTAATTTATCCATATTTGTGGGTTTCTAAAAGTTCTTTCTGTTATTCGTTCCTAATCCGATTCTAGTGTGGTCGGAGAACGTGCTCTGTGTGACTTTAATCCTTTGAAACTTGCCGAGCCTTGCTTTCTGGCCCGGCGTGCGGAAGGTGTTCCGTGTCCGTCGAGAAGGATGCGTTTTCTGCTCTTCGCGACGGAGCATCCTCTAAACGTCTGTTAGGTTCTGTCGGTTTACGTCGCTGTGCACATGCGTTTTTGGTAACGTCCTTCTCTTCATTTTCTTTTTCCCCAGCTGATGAGCTCGTCAGCCCCAGAGACCTCGACCCCGCCCAGCGCTACATCCCTCCCCAGGAGCAGCGGAATGTCAGCATGAGGTTCTCCAACCAGGTAGAGGCCTCTGTTTCTTCATGTAACTCATCCGAGGGCAGGTGGAGCTTCCTCAGGAAGAAATTTCGTTCTGACTGGGGCTTTTCCTGCTCCGTCTGAGGGCAAGCCTCCTTCCTCTTCTGGTTCGTTAGCTTTTCTTGTTTGTGCGTCAACCGTACTTTAAAAAATCCACCCGTGGGACAGAGCTGTTAGTAAACGGGGACGTCGGGTGTGTCCCGAGGTGTCTTCCAGGTGACACCGGCGTCCTCGCGGCGGCCGCGCGTCAGGTGTCGGGTGTCTGAGAAGACGCGGTGCGAGTCGGCGGCGGGGACAGACGAGGCTGCGGTGCCGTCGCAGGGCGCGGGGCCCCGTGCTCGGTGGCCCTCCGGCGCCGTGTCTCCGTGACAGGACTGGGTGACGCACAGAGCCGCCCTCAGTCTTGGGTGGCACGTTGGGTGGAAGAACGTTTTAGACTTCTCACGTTCAGTCCTACGGATCCGGACCGTGTCATGTCACAAAATAGGCTGTTCGCAGGTCGGCGACGTTGACGTTGACCTGAGCGAACCCTCGCGCGTTGGACGGCGCCGGGGACGAGGGCCGCCGGGAGCGAGCGGACGCACCGGTTCTGTCACACCGAGTCTCTGATGCTTTTGCTAGTCTTCGGCAAAGCATGTAGTTACTCGAGTGTTTTTTGTAGATGAGAAGCTGTCTGGAGACTTTTAAGTAAATGTTAAGATTTCCTCAAGAATATAAAGTCCCTGTGTTAATACGCGATAGAAATTTCCCTCTGGCCCGTTAGCTCCTGTGTAAGGCGGGGACTCGGCCTCTGTCCTCGTCCCCATGTGTCCCGCGCAGTGAAAGTGTCGCCCTGTGCACACGCGAGGCTTGCGGTTTCGCGTGAAGAAGCGGTAAAATGGCTGCGTTTAACTTCACGTTGCCCCATGCTGCGACTCTGCCGTTCTAAGGCCATCGTGGGTCACCTGCCTCGCATCTCACGCGTGTGACCCGCTTTGCGGGGGACGGGACTCGGAGCCTTTTCTTAGGAAATAACGTGATAGGTCACGGAGGCAAGGTGTCGGGCGGGAGCCAGAGGGCATCGAAGCACACGGCTCACAAAGGCGGCGGTTCCGTCATCGACGCGTAGGGACGGCCATGGGTCGTGTGTGGCTGCTGACACGTGACTCAAGCCTGAGCGTCCAGGGCTTTTACTAGGCGTCAGCCCTGTGGGCACGGGGCCCCCCCCGCTTCGTGCCCACATGACTGGCCTTGCTTATCCCAGCTCTGCTGTCCAGGGAGGAAGCAGATGCCCCCACAAGCCATCAGCCATCTGGATGGACTGGGACAGTGTGGCCCCAGGCCCCGCCCCCTGACAGAACAGTCCACAAAGCCAGCCGGGGCCGGGCCCGAACACACGCCTTCCGAGGGAACGTTCAGGGTCCGAACAGCCCAGGCCTGCGGAGTCAGCTCAGTGCTTCCCAGGAGGGTCGTGGCAGGAAGAAGTTTCCAGAACTCAGAAAGCAGAGCGTGCTGGAGCTGAGACGGGCCTACCCTTCTGTGTGTACGGGGCTCCCGGCACGTTACAGGCCCAGATGCGGAGGACTAGGCCGGCAGCTGTGGCCTGAGCCTCCGGGGGTTTCAGGCTGCCGGCCGCTGGGGGCTCGGCCAGCACGTGGGGCACCGCAGGCCCCGTCCGCCTCCTCTCCCCAGCTCAGAGGCCTTGCGCCGTGGCCCGCGGATTCCTCCCAGGGTGAATCCTCGCGATGAGAGCAGAGGGAGAGCCAGGCCTAGGCCGTCTCGGTCCTCCTTGCCTCTATTGTAGAGGATGATTTATCTTCGTAAGTTTTTCTGTGAACGAAAATTGGAATTAAGATTTCTTCTGCTCCCCGAGTCACCTTTTTTCTCCAGAGTAATTTTTAAAACAATAATGGCTGTCATTCATTTTTTATGAAAGCTTTATGGAGATGTCATTTACATTCAGTACAATTCACTAATTCACAGTGTGCAATTCGATGGTTTTCAGTATACTCGCCACCATCGGTTCCAGAAATCTCTATCACGCCCGCTAGAGACCCCGAGCCTTCTGACGGCCCCTCTCCACGTTCTTCGCCCCCCCACCCCGCCCCCGCCCCGGGCGCCTGCCTTAGTCGGCTTTCTGTCCGCATGGATTTTCCTGCGCCGGGTGTCACACACCGGGTTGCGTAGACGCGGCGGCATTTCGTGCCCGGCTTTTTCCACTCCGCGTCGCGTTTTCAAAGCTCACCAGGCCGGAGCAGGTGTCAGAACTCAGTCCCTCCCGGAGCTGCGGAGCGCTCCGTGGTGTGCGCACATCCACCCGCGGAGGGGCATTTGGCCGGTTTCCGCTGCCCTGAAATTTTGTGTACACGTTTTTGCGTGACATGTTGATATATTTTTTGGATATAATGGAATTGCTAACCATATGGTTAACACTTTGGGACTGCCAGGCTGTTTTCCAAAGGGACTTTGTATATTCTAGATATAAATCTCCTGTGGGATTTGCGAATGTGTTTTTTCCGTTCGATAGACTATTATCGCAATTTGTTGATGGTATCGTTTGAACCACGGAAGTTTTCCATTGTGGTGAAGTCTACGTGTTGCCTCTGCTTACTTTTTGGCGGCGTGTCTAAGAAAGCGTCGCGTGATGCAGGTCGCACGGATTTACGCCTGTGTTTTCTCAGCACGGCATCGGGTTGGCGCGCACGTTCAGGCCCCTGACCCGTTTCGGGGTGATGTTGCGCACGCCGCGAGGCTTCGCCAGCTCCCCCTTCGCGTGTGACCCCAGTCGTCACCGCACCGTTCGTGGTACCTCCGGAGCGAGGGTTCTCGTTTTTACGATTGTGCAACGTGCAGCACGTGGCATTCGCCATCGTAGCCATTCATCGGTGCGCACGTCGGTGGCGCCGGACACTCTGGCGGCGCCGTCCGTGCCCAGCCGTCCGCCTCCCCCGCGGTCCGCCCCGCCCGCCCCCGCCCCCGCCCCCGCCCCCGCCCCCGGGGCCTCCCCCGGACCCACTCCGCTCCGCGTCTCCGTGCGTGCCCCCGTCTGGGCGCCGTCTCCGGGGGAGCCGCGCCGCGCCCGCCTCCCTGTGGCGGCCTTGCCGCTTGGCCGGGCGCCCCCGGTGCCCTTTCTCTTGTCCCCGCTGCTTATCTTGTCACGTGTCTGGTGGCCGTCAGCTGCCCCGTCGTAGTGCGAGAGCCGGTCCGATGGCTCTCGGCGCACTGACCAGGCTCTTCCCGCCGCCTCCTCAACTAGAGGCGAGGAACGTGGGCCCGGCCGGCTGTGGCGACCGTCACTGCCTTCCCCGACGCCAGCATGCGAAGGGCTTTGCTGAGGACGCCGTTGCCTGTGCGGGAAGTGTCAAGTCCCTCAGCCGGTTTGCTCGGCGTATTAAGGGGAAAACTCTGTTTCTTGCTGCCCGGGGGTCCTCGTGGGAGGCCTGGAGCTGGCTGGCTGCTGTGGCTTTCCCCAGCTCTGTGTCACGCCCACGTTTCCCGTCCGCCCTCCACTGCACCTGTAGGCCAGGTGAGGCCCTGGGACCCTCCATTCGGCAGGCCCGCCCCCTCACCTGTGACCGTCTAAGTGGCTGGGCTCTGTGGACTTCTCCGCTTTGGGCATCAAGGCGCTTCCGTTTGCCGCCCTTTCAAATCCGCTCCCTTTCTAAAGGTTTATGAATTGTAGGGGATTTAAGAAGTTTCGCACGAGGCTCGGTTTTAGTTGGTTCGCTTCATTCTAATGCTTTCAAATAGTTGAACCAATTTGAGACCATTTCTACTTAAAGGATTAAAAAAAAATAACTTCACTTCATTAGCTTGGCAAAGAAAGGAAGTGTTTGCATGGACCGAAAAGCCAAATTTATCCGCAAGCACAGGAGTGAATTGGAGTCCTGCACAGACGTTCGTATGGCTATTGTAATAACAGAGAATAGAACAGTCACCGCATCACGATGCTTCAGAAAGCCCGACCATCTCGTGCCCCAGCCACCTGGGGTCACGTGTCCCTGGAGGTTCTCTGCGGCTAGAACCGTGCAGGTTTTAAGGGGACGGAGAGCCTCCTGTCAGAGACTGTTGATACCAGAGCCGATGAAAATTAAATGCCCGGATCAGAAACATTCAGAACTGAGAACAGTTAAATTAAAAAATAGAAATGAACTTAAAACACATTTAATAACAGCATTCTAATTAACCCACTGAACTTATCAAAATGAAAAGTTCCAGAAATAAGCATGCGAGGTAAGGAACTATTTCATCTACAAGATCAAAGTTTCTTATAGTCCTGGCTGAAACGTAGACGAGGACGCATGGGCTCACGGGAAGAAGCAGGCTCCGGGGTCCAGAACCAGGACGCGCAGGGGCTGCCTCGACCCAGGCCTGTTTCGACAGCTCTCCACGGGCCCCAGTCCCTGCCGCTGCCCGGTCTGGCGCCCTGAGCCGAGGATGAAACCTGGTTATTCGTCGAGATAAACAAATCTATGGGCTGCCCTGGGACTTGCTGCCTCCTCTTCTTGTCTGACGTTGAATCTGTCAATAGTTTTTAAAGGTCTGTTGCTCTTTGAAGAAAAACCTACCCTTCGGCCCTATTCTAACCCCCTCTTACATCAGGACCCACATTCCAAGGGGGTGCCGCCTTCCAACCCGGAGGACTTCCCGCTTTCCCGAGGTCCTTGGGGGGTGCTGGGTATTTTTGCCACTGTAACGGAGAATAAAATATGAGCAGCATTTTCCATTTAGGGTGGAATTATCACGACGGAGCAGGTCACGTGTGTCGAACCACCCTGGAGAGGATTCCGTTTGGCTGAGAAGTGCATTTCAGATGCCAATTAAAACGGATCGATCCACTTTGACAGTCTTTGGAGAAAGAGCCAATGTGAAAGGAAGGCTTCTTACTCACAAGGGCTTATTTTCCGAGCTGCGAAGTTTCTAAATTTAGGGTGAAAGTCAATCCCGATTTACTAATTCGTGTACGTAGTTGAGCTAAGAACGTATATACTTGTTGGTCTCTCACTCTTCCAATTAATGAAGAAAAGGAGGTTTTGTGCTTTGTTTTCTGAAATACAGCTGCATAAAATTTTGTACGATTTATTTTCCTGAAGATTCAAGAATACTATATATATGTAATAAACTTTTATTTTTAAGAAGGGGTTACAGTGTGGTGGCTTCGTATCATACAGGGTAGCTGAAAACCCAGTCTCGTGAACTTATTAACTGTGTGACCTCAGACAGCTTAAGTAATCTCTCTAAGCCTCACTTTCTTCATCTGTCAAATAGGGATAATAATTCCTAACTCCTGATGGCCATATATGATTAAAGCTCCCACAAAATGTCTGACACGTTATGAGAGCTACATAAACGTTGTTGCTATTTTTATGTTATTCCAATTAATTTATTTATAAATAATATTACTTTCTCATTAAGGAGAATGAGAAAAATTCTGGAAAGTCTGGAGGAAAGCATTCTATTTTTAGCATCTTGGCTACTACTGTGCATAAGCTTCTTCATTCTATGGTTACAGCCGTGCTGGAAATTCATTAACACTTATTTATGCAATCATAGTTATTTTTCATAGTCTATAAAACATTATTTTAAATGTCTAATGTTTTTTTTTTTTTAATTTGGCTCTGTCAGGATTTCCTTTACCATATACGTTTACTATAATTTCTGTTCTAGAAGTTTACCCTAATAAGGGCCCATTAAAATTTGATGTTTACTGCAGCATTATAGCATTTGTAAGGCCATCAATGTCACTAAATTGCTTTTCATTAAAAGGTCTGTACTCAAAGCTCTTCTGTTGCTAAATGTAATATTTTATATTCCGTAGTGTTTATTAGTTATGAAAATAAGGCAATCGTTTATAAGGGAAACAATTCAACTTTATACTACCTAAAAAGCATAAAAATGAAAATCGCTTCCTAAAAACTCTCCTAAGATATACTGGTCCAAACCTACTGTTCCAGACCATAACCTAGCTTTGGGACTGTTCGGTTTTTTAAGTCGAATACGTCTGTGTAAGCCGTAAAGCTCCCCGTAGCTCTGTGACAGACAGGAGCTGATTTCTTCTTATTTCACTAATAAAATCCAAGACCTTTTGCCAGGCCCGTAACGTTTATTGCCTGTACCTCACGTGCGTGGTGGAAATTACGAGACTGTTAAGATCTTCGAGAGCCTCTGTTGAACTCCCGCTTTCTATAGCTTCGAAGAGGAGAGACATGCGCCAGGCCACACGGGTTCAGACCCGTGGCCGGAGCGTCCTGGGCGTGGCCTGGTGAGCCCTGCCCACCCCGGCACACACGGCGGCGTACACGTGGGCATCAAGGAAAACCTGGTCGGTGACACTGATTGAAGATGAGCAGGCAGGGTTCGTTCAGGGCCTGCGCAGTGGGGTTTCACAGTTGACCTGGGCGAGAGGGAGCTCACAGCTGGGGGTGGGACGGGGTCAGTGGAGGGGCCGTCACTGAGAGGAAACATCACATCCCGGGGAAGGGGGATTCTGGCTAAACTGACCTAACGGGATTCTCTGCCGAAAGCAGGCCAGGCGAGCAGACTCCTCCTGGGGAGCTGGGGGGCCAGGGGCCTGATCAGGCATCAAGGGTGGGCCTTCTGGCTAAACCGAATTAGCAAGATTTTTGCTCAAACTGGATTTAATGAGGAAGCACACATACGAACCTAGGAGAAGGTGCGGGAGGAGCCTGACCGGAGTTTGGTCAGGCGAAGAATCGCTGTGGGCGGGGCTCGCGTCGTTGGTGCCTCTGTCCTGTGCCCGACGCCCCTATTGATTTCCCGGCGGGATTCTCCGTGAGCAGCGCATCTTGTCTCGGTGCATCTCCCACCTCCACAGCGAGCATGGCGCTTCCGCAGAGAGAGGCCAGCGAGCATGTGCCGATCGATTGCTTACCAGGAGGGCGCGAAACGGCGAGGTGGTTTCTGGCAATTCTTTCTTCTCCGTTGGAAAATATATTATTCGTTTTTGTTATTTGAGTACTCAGAGAGTTTGCCCTTATTTATTTATTTATTTATTTATTTATTTTTATTAAGTCTGTTGGGGTGACATCGGTTAATACAGAGAGTTCGCCCTTATTGATGGTCATTGTTTATTAAGATACTTCTTGTATAAACTTTTATAATTAGAGTCGGGCTGCTTTGCAAAAGATAAGATTTAAATTTGTGAAGAATTGGGAAGATGTAAAGGAAGCATTATTCTCGTTAAGTAAGGAGCCGTTTGAATATATTTTTAAGGTTATATTCAGCTTAGAAACAATTAAATTTCGAGTATTCGACCTGTTACATTCCTTTTATCTCTTTGTCTCTGATTAAGACCATCCCCCCACACACGTAAGCCAGTTTTAATGTGGACAGATTCTTTTTTTTTTTAATTTAGAATATGGTTCCATTTAAAAAATGAGCCATGTGTGGACAGTTCTGATTTGGCATAGATACGACTTAATTGTCTGTCACCTTTCTCAGGTTACATTGTCCTGTTACATCCCAAACTTCTTAAGAATGACATTGAATTAGAAATACAATGCCTAAGAAATATCTTTTGAAAATCACTTTCAGAAGCTAGGAGAAGGCCATATTTATATAGTATATATAATTTTTATACAATTTTATAATTTTTATAAATTTTATGAATTCTCATGAGAAAGCCTTCACATTTTATTATTCTCCTTATTTATGGTTGTGAGCTTCTTTTTATTTCCTGTGTTATTTAAAACATCTTCCGTCGTAAGAAAGCCGAGTGGCTCATGAAGGCGAGTTGAGACACTGTGGCCTGGGCAGCTAACTGGCCGGTCCTGTGGTGACTCTTGACCTCCCGCTCACCTGCTCTTCCCCTGGTAGTGGTCGAAGCCAGGCTCCGTGTCCAGGTGGCCCTGTCTCCAGAGCTCGGCAAGGTATGGTGAGCACTGTGTTCCTTTAAGATAAAAATACAGGAACATCCAGTATCAGCACGTGCTTAGAAAGGAGTGAAAACGGCTTTAACAAACCGTTTTGTTGTGACAGAGTGACAATCAGCAGCTTCTTCCCTGATAATTGCGTTGTTGAAAGGCCCGCTGTCAAAGACCTGTGCGTCTGAGGTCTGGGAACAGTTTTTAAAATTCGCTTGTTTTCCTCTGAAGCAGAAAGCTTACAAACCCTAACGCACTGTAGAAACACAGGCCCCGAGAGGCCCGTTTTCTCCCCGGCCGGCTCTTCTCTCAGCCGAGTGTGCGATTTGCTCCTCAGGAATAACCACTCACCTTCCTCTGCTTCCTGGTCATTTCCTCCCTGTCGCTGCTTTGGCCCGGCTGGAAATGTCAGGACGAGGTGCCATGTGCTCGGGTCAGGACGGGCCGTGTTCTGCCCGCCTCGCCTGTCACTTGGCTCCTGCAGGACGAGTACCGCGGACGCCGCGTCTCTGGTTAGAACCGAGACGCGTCAAGCATCTGCCTGGTTTCTTCGGCTAATGAGGTTTTGCTGAAAAATGGATGTAATGAAAAAATGCCGAATGTTGGCCAGGTCTACCGATGAAGCCTAATGAGCCTACATGAGTACCTGCGAGGCCCCCAGGCGGAGACTGGAATGTCCCCACACCCCGCCCTGAGGCTGCCCAGCTCGGGGGAGGCGGGCCGTCCTCCGCCGGCTTCTGGTCCCTTCTCTCCTCTCCCTCCTCCCTGACGTGGGTACCCCGCAGCCTCCGCGAGGAGGAGGGGGCAGCTGTCCTGGGAGGGGTCTGGAACCGGAGCGAGCTCTACTGCCCTTTATTGTTATTTTGCATCAAATACGGTGCCTAGCAGTTCGTTTTCTCCTTTCGATGAAGTAAATACTAGATTTCATCCAATGAAAAACAAAGGCTCAGTGTTTTTTCATTTGTCATCGGTCATCGGAGGTCGTGATGAGACTCTGGATAATTAATTTTTTCTCATCCTTTTGAGTAACATTAACTTTTAAGGTCTTTATCAAATAAAATAGAATTTATAGCATTTTTTTAATGTATATTTATTTTTGTTGGGCTGTCACATCGTATTTTCTCTAACGTATTAATTTAAATCACGTGGAAATCTGCCCAAAATGGCATTTTCATGATGATTCTGGGAACCATGCCTTTGACTGTGTGATACTTACTGCTGATATATGTATTCTGATATTTCTCGCTTTCCATCATACATAAATTCCAGTGGCATATTGAATACCAAGAGAGGAGCTGACTGATGGTAAATCAAATGGCTTTTTTTTAGTATAATTTTGGGAATGTCGGTGTCATTACTATAAGAAATTATATTCGATCAATATTTTCAGAACTTCCTAATACCATAATTTATTGGTGCTTCTTATGTTCTCTGTCGATTATACGGGCTTAAAAGTGGGCTCGTTTTGACATGTGCTGTAGTGAATCTTTTCCACACAAAGAAGGGAAGCGGATAATCAGCACTGTCTTTGATTAGAACTGCCAAGCCCAACAGCTTGTCTTTAGTGAACACCGTACGAATCACCTCGTCACCTGGGGGCCCCTTCTCCACCACGGGGACCACGTGTGAGCAGCAAGCTGTTTTGATGTATCAGGTGCCAAAGGGAAGCGGGCCAGCAACAGAGGGGCGAGCCTTCTATGCGGTTAAGACGTCAAACGGACGATTTTACCCTCGATCTTTTTCTTTTTTTGTTTTTTTACCGAGAATACATAAATCGGGGTTTTTCCTTTTCGTGCCTCCTCTTCCCTTCAGAGCTAAATGATGGACCGTGACTCGGCCCTCCGGCCACTCTTATGCATCCTTCAGAGCAGCCCGACCGGCCCGGCCCCTCCAGGGGTGCTCAGGTTTACAGCTCTCCGTCCCCTGGTGCTCCATGACTTGTCCACACCGTCAAATCGATGAGCAGCGGTGGAGGGCAAGCAAAGCCGGGTGGCCACGCACGGCCAGCGCATGTCTGCCATGGTAGCGCGCCGCTCGGAGACGGTCCACGTGGCGCCTGACGCTGACCGCAGCCGGGGGCGACCGCGTCTGTTCACACGTCCTCCCCGCCCGTCCCTCTGTGTTGCAGGGCCCGCTGGAGAACGACGTGGTGGTCCACGTGGCCCTCGTGGCGGAGAGCCAACGGTACAACGTCCGGGCGGGCGGCGTGGTCCTTGGGGGGCGGGGGGGGGTCACGTCCGGGCGGGCGGCGTGGTCCTTGGGGGGCGGGGGGGGGTCACGTCCGGGCGGGCGGCGTGGTCCTTGGGGGGCGGGGGGGGTCACGTCCGGGCGGGCGGCGTGGTCCTTGAGGGGCGGGGGAGGGTCACGTCCGGGCAGGCGGCGTGGTCCTTGGGGGGCGGGGGGGGGTCTCAGTGCTTCTGCTGAGTTGCTGAGTGTGGCGGTAGAGGCTGAGCCCACAGACCCCTTGAGGATGTCGTTAATGGCACTTGAAGGGCCGGAGCAACGTTCTGGCCATGTCTGGCCACCACGTTGTTGCCGTCCATATGACTATCAAAGATCGACCAGTGCCAATGCCGCCTGGGGTGGAGTTTTGAGAAATGCGCGCAGACGGGTGGCGGGGACGCCCCGAATCCGTGGCCGCCCTCTCCCCTCTCGGCCAGTCCCCAGAGCTCCCATCCGATGTTTCGTGAGGGACCCAGGAGAGCCCCTGGACCCCGGAGCCGAGGGCGCGTAGCTGACATTACCCGCTTAAAAGTGTGCCCCACGGCCGCGTGGCCGCTTCCCTGCTCCGTCAGCGGTTCCCAGACTGTTAACCGCACTGTCTCAAAACGCCCCCCCCAAACCGTGTTCTTTATTCAGGCTTCAGGTTTTCCTCAACACGTACGGCATTCAGACGCAGACGCCCCAGCAGGCAGAGCCCATTCAGATATGGCCACAGCAGGAGCTCGTGAAGGTGAGTTTCCTTCCGTCCCCGGCTGCTTCGTGGACGGGCAGAGCACGCGGTCCCACTTCGTTAACAGGCCGGAGTCACAGTCCGGTTCCGAGAGAGGGCCGTTAACCCAGACGTCTCTCCCATGAAGTCGAGAAAGCCGCTTTATCACACGTGTGTACAGTATATCCAGACGCCGATGATTTCTGTTCTTTGCTAGAGGCTGTTACTCACCTCCACCGAGCCCTTAAATAACAAATGAGTCGTGTAAAATTAACCTTTGCATTTGACTCGATTATTTTCCATTTCATTACCGGTTAAAGAGACCTTCTCATCTAGATGCGAATTGCTAATAACGTCCTTTCTCTGTCACGCTACTCCTTGGAATCTGAAGCGATTCCCACCTCTTTGGTTCACTGTGCCTCGAAAGTGGTCCTAAAGCACCATGCGCGTTTCTCTCTGCACTTACACACCTGTTCGGGGGGGACGAGCAGGTGGCCGCCGCGGCGGTTCGCAGACGCCGGCGTGCGTGCGTCGGGCCTGCCAGCGACGGGACCCTGTCGGTTTCCGCTAGCCGTTGACGACCCGCCGTCCTCACTTGCCGATTGTCCAGTACGCAAACGCACTCTTCGGCGCAGTCCCTCGCGTGACCGAGATTGGTCGGGGAGGTTGGCATAAGTGGTCGGTGCCACGACGAGGACTAAAAGCTCGGAGAAGTGGGGCGCACGCCGCGTGAGCAGACGCGGGGCCTCGGAGCTGCTGCTGATCTCACCGGGCCTCGCCTGCCGGCGGCCGCGCCGGGACCCGGGTCGGGCCACGCAGAGCACCGGTCCTGCAGCGGCAGACCCCCCCTCACGGACGCAGAGCTGTCCTGTCCCTGCTAAAGACACGAGGCTGGCAGCGCGGGGACCCCTAGAGCAGGACGCCCCTTAAAATGACACCAAGCTGTGAGTGATGGGGAGGTTCTTACAGTAGAAGAGGGTGACCGAGACCAAGAGGGATTGGGGGGCCCGGGCGAGGCGAGGAGGCGGCAGGAAGTGGAGATGAGCCCAGGCCCTAGCGCTGTGCACACGGCATCCCAGGCCGCTGTGCCGCGGCCCCGGACACTGGGGGAAATCGAGTCACACGTAAAGGAGGTCTGCCCAGATCTGTCCATTCTACCTTGCGCGTGGCTGATTAATGTCATCGTCGCTGTCTAAGACGACATCCGGAGTAGTTCGGGCGCCCACCGAGGGGAGGGGGCCGTGCGCGCTGTAGTTTCGGAGACGCTCAGAGCGGACTTTTTCCGGCCGGTTGGCTTCGTCTAAACCCAGCGCTGTTCCAGAATCCACATTCCCAGCACCGTGGCTCGGGAGGACGTCCGGTTTCCCTCTTTCCCCCATCAGGTAGCTCCTGAGCACGAGCCGTGTCCTGTGACAGGGCCGGCTCAGGGGTGTCATCTAGGGACACGGCCGTGCAGGCGGCAGCCACAGAGCCGACCCTGACGTGGGTGCATGCGCCGGTCCGGGGTGACCGAGGGCAAGCTGCCCGAGGGGCGGCGACAGTTAACGGAACCATCCACTCGTAGCCTGTGGCTGAAACTTCACAAAATCCATGCAATCAGACAAATCAGGAAGGACAAGTTTCCATTTTGGTGGGAAATACTTGAAGGTAGGGATCTAGTAGGAGGCGTGCGGCCCCATTTTTTAAAACTATAAGGCGTTCGTCCTTCTGTGTCGTTTATAAATCAGAGCGAGCCACGTCAGGTGTACAGTGACGACGGTGTACAAACAGCGTCAAATTTTAGAACATCGCTAAGCGGATCCCCCAGAATCTTGCTTTCCGGTCTCCCCAGGCCCCAAATCTAAGTCGGCATCGTTGGCTAGCTTGTTCGCATACAAGTCCAGTGATGAGGTTTCCCTGGCCTCTTTTTCTCTGAGAATATAATAAAATATCAGGACGGCAGTCGGCATGGGGGCGGGGGGACGGGCAGAAGAGAGAAGGAGGGATCCCTGCCCGGCTCTGACTGACAAACTTGTGTCTTACAGGCTTATTTCCACCTGGGGATCAATGAGAAATTGGGACTCTCCGGGAGGCCGGATAGGCCCATTGGCTGCCTCGGGACCTCGAAGGTGCTCACAAGACCGTGTGTGTTCTCGGGCCCATTCTCCTAATCGTTAGACAAGTCAGGCTCGGCACGCGTTTCGTCTGCCATCGGGAAGTCTTCTAGGGACGAACAGCATCTTGCTTCTGTGTTATTTCTAAGCTCGTAAGATGCCTGATTAAAACAGTGTTCACTCAAACAGAGGCTGTGTCCATCGTGGCGCACAGGTGGGCCACTTCAAGTTGGTTGGCATATGGGTTCAACCAAGAAACTTTCAAAGGTCTTAATGTCATGAGGCCTCTACAAAAATCTTACTTCCTTTGCTCATGCAGAATTAAGCACCAGTTTTAAATTTCGGTAGGACTCGCGTTGCCGTCCCTTCGCCTCCGGCCCGCTCTGTGTTTATTTACGTCTGGTCCTTCCTTACAGATTTACCGCATCCTGGGAAAGACCGTGGTTTGTTACCCCATCATCTTCGACCTAAGCGATTTTTACATGTCTCAAGACGTTTTACTGCTGATAGATGACATAAAGGTAGCTTCAGAACCTCCTTATTCAAATGGGGCGACTTCCTCGTGCCTGATCCTATCATGTTGTCAAAGTGAGCGCTCCTGGGCGTGTGGCTCCAGGGCCACACAAGCTTTGGAGGGAGAGCCAGAGGGCGGCTGTTTTGGAAACCATGTTCACGTGACAGTCGTGGTTTATCTCTTTTTGAACACAAGTTGGGCTAGGCAAATAATTTTCCGAACGACGTCAAGCAAAGCTTCAACTAGCTCCTAACCGTTAGCTTAGACTCTCCTCCACTCCCTCTTCCACTGGCAGCGCAGAGAGGCGGAGGCACGGCCCAGAGCAGGCCGCTGGAACCGGACTGAGCCTGCAAAATTTGGCTGCAGCGTTAACCAGCCCTGTGATCCGGGGCGAGTCACTTAGCTTCTCTGTGTCTCTGTTTCCTCGTCGTCGTAGCTGAATAACCACAGGCCTGTGCTGAGGCTAAATGAGTTAACATATGTAAAGCACTACTCAGAACAGTGCCTGGCACGTGGCGACGTGTCACGTAGGCCTTAGGCTGACGGTGGTGACGGTGACGGCGAGGGCGGCGGGAGCTGAGTCAGACAGAACCCTCCCGGTTCTGGTGGTCTCTGCAGACCCAGTCCAGTCTCTTCCGCCTGCTGTGACGTAAATGCATAATAATGTGGAGTGAGAACGGATCTTCTGGATGATAACCCGGGGCGGCTTTTCCTCCCCGGGACCATTATTTTACCGTGTTATTAGGCCACGTGCGCACGTGTGTGCACGCACGCGGCACCAAGCCGTGTGCTCCGATTACTGCAAGGAGCAGAGTTCAAAGTCGGAGTGGTGTCTGGCTTACCGTGCGCGCCCGATGCCTGTACACGAGTCTGTGTCGGACCGTCCGTGTCAGCGGCGTTTGCGCGCTGCCGCGGTGCGGGCGCGTTTCGTTGGCTCTGCCGCTGGCGCCTAAGCGTGCCGGTCGCTCGGACAGCGCCGCCGCCCCCACCTCACCGCCTGTTTTCACAGAACGCGCTGCAGTTCATCAAGCAGTACTGGAAGATGCACGGGCGCCCGCTCTTCCTCGTCCTCATCCGGGAGGACAACATAAGGTACGTCGAGGAAAGAGGAGAGGCGTGACGCGGAGCCCCCTGCACGCGGCGTGACGGGGAGCCCCCTGCGGGCGGGGCCTCCTCGGGGTTCTGCACCTTCCCGGTGGGCAGCACGGCGCTTGGTCTGTGCACAGGGCACTCAGCGGTGGGTGGTTCATTTCTCGTCCTGTTGTTGACGTGCGCATTTTGTTGATCCGTTTGTGCCTTTCAGAGGCAGCCGATTCAGCCCCATTCTGGACATGCTGGCGTCCTTTAAAAAAGGCATGGTCGGAGGGGTCAAGGTCCACGCTGACCGCCTGCAGGTAGAGTTCTGGGTCCCTGCGTTTCAGTGGTCGGGACGCTTGGTCCGCAGACACAGCTGTGTCGCAGTGTGTCCTACCGAAGGCTGTTTTCTGCACTGACCTTCCTCGTCCCGTGGTCGTGAACCTCCTCTCGTCCCCATTGCAGACGCTGATATCCGGGGCCGTGGTCGAGCAGCTGGACTTCCTCCGGATCAGCGACACGGAGGAGTGAGTCCCTTTGGGTCGTTCCTGTCGTTCTGCGGATTGCAGCAGAGAGGCAGGAAATCGACACTTTTCTTTTTCATTTCTAGGCTTCCAGAATTTAAGAGTTTTGAGGAGCTGGAGCTCCCCAAACACTCAAAAGTCAAACGGCAAAGCAGCGCCTCCAACAGCCCCGAGCTGGAGCAGCAGCCGGATGTCACCATGGCGGAGTGGAAAAGCCGGCCGACCCACGAGATTCTCCAAAAGCTGCAGGCGAGCACGACGCGGCCCCCGGGCCCCGAGCGGGGTGGCAGAGCCGGGCCTCCGAGGAGGTGGCAGTGAGGCAGATGGCGTGTCCGAGCGGGGGCCGTGGCGGAGGCTGCCCCCGCGGGCTGACGTCAGCGCGAGGGTCTCGGAGGGGCCGGGGAGTGGGGACGAGCGGGGTTGTCTTGGATACGAAAGCGCCTTCGTGACCACGGAGGAAGCCGCGCCAGTGGCGACTGCCCCGGGGGCCCCGGTGCCCTGCGGCGACGGCCTGGACCACCCCCCTGCCCCGCGTTTGGGTCGGTGCTCGCTCTAAGTCCCCGGCCCTGGGGAGAGCAGGCCCGTGACCACAGCCATATGACTGTTACATTAGTGGCCTCGTATTCTGCCGCCCCTAAGGCGCTCTGCACTTTCAAAGAGGAGGCGAGGGGGTCAGAGCGTGGTACTTGGCCGAGACGCTGAAATTCTAGGGGTAGAAATGTAAATATCATAGCATCTTGTTGGGCCATAAGACTCTGAGCCTGTAGGCATGACCGGTCCTCGTGACCGGCGGACGTCGTCTCCGGGCATGACCGGTCCTCGTGACCGGCGGACGTCGTCTCCGGAGCTGCGTGGGCACGCATGTGGCGTGGACACGAAGCCCGCGCACCGCGGCCGGACGTAACGAGCACCGCCACACGCCCCGCCTTCCGTGCGTGTGTTCCTGACGGGTGCTCAGCGACCCGGCTCCCATTTACGGACCGGGAAAGTCCGCTGGCTGTGCCGGCCCCTCGCAGAGTGGCGGGATACGTCCCGCTGCTCGTAGATGGCTCCTTTTCTACCCCTTGCTTAGCTTGTTTTCTGGAGCTTCGGGGGTTGACTCCCGCCGCCCCAGGAAGCCCGCCGGCCTTCGCGCCGAGTCCTGCCGAGTGGGCGGCGTGTCCTCTCTGGTGTGTCAGCGACTAGCTATCTTCCCTCGTGCGCGTCCGGGCCGGCCGCCCCGGGGTGATCTTCAACCCCGTCTCACGCCTGTCACTCACGGCGGCGTTTGTTTCCAGGAGTGCAGTTGCCTGTGCGGCCAGGTCATCCTGCTGGGCATACTGCTCAAGAGAGAGGGCCCCAACTTCATCACCAAGGAAGGTAGGGCGCGCGTCGGGGCGTCTCCAAACTGTGAGACCACCCCGCCGCCACCGCGTCCCGATGCGCGTCGCGAACGCCCACCCAAACGCCCCGGTTTGCTTCCTCCTCCTTTGAGGGGGAAATCTCCATTCGTGCCCCTTGGGCGGAACGGGCCGTCCGGTGCGGACACCCACACTGCTTAGCGACGCTTCGCCATCTCTGGCGGGCCGAGGGGCATTGGAACCCAGGTTCTGCCTGGGACTCTTAACGCCGACAACGCCATGGTTGCTTAGGGACAGTTTCTGTTTCCGGTTTCATTTTCTATAGGTTTTCAAGAACAATGTTGAATTGTGACAGCTGTAAAAATTATAGCTGGTTGGCAGCAGTTGCTTGGAATGGCATATGGCACTTGATAGAATTGTGCTCTAAGGACTGTTAACAGAAATGAATTGTTTCTGACCATGTCCACGTCCACTCTGCAGTCAGGCGGGAACCCCGTGACCCCTGACAGCCACGTCTGCCTGTTGAGTCACTCCCCTCAGGAGTCTGAATCCTCCCCCCGTGGTCTGCTTCCGGAACATTCTAACAAAGAACAGTGCAGAACACATTGCAAGTGCTTAATGTCTAGCTAGACAAGGTTTTTGGCTGATCCGGATGAAAGTCCTCTGTCCACGGGGGTGTGTTGATTTGGTTGGCATTAGAAACTGAGTCAGTATTTTAAACGGCAAGGTCATTAGTATGAGTTATACCTTTGGTAGCAGATGAAACGTAATTGCTTATTCAAGTAAGGTCTACTTACTGCGTTTACATTATCATAGCTCAGAGATAGCCTTTTGGAGTGTTAGACATGTGAGTCGAATAATCCTAATTTTCTTAACTAATTAAAGTAGAACTTTGAGCAAATTTCACACACAATCTCTCATTTCTAATTAGTGATGAAAGTGTAAGTATAAGCAGAATCCTGATTTTATCAAGGACATTCATTGAAATTTGTACTTTAAATAGAATTTTTAAAAAGCAGACATTTCATTAGGAACCTAGATTTCAGAACAGTTATTTTAGTAGTGTTTTAAAATAAAACAAAACTTACAAAAAACAGTTTATAATGATAGTGCTGAAGTAATTATTTTTTAAACCATTTTTATAAATGGGAGTAATGCTCATCTTTTACTTGGTTTTTGAAAGACTTTAAACGTTTTAAGCCTGTAAAACCTTGTGATATATTGAAAATCATAAGCACCTATAGAATCTGAACATAATTTTATCCGATTCGTTCAGGGTAACATGATAAAGTTTTTATTCTTTACCCTCATTTCCTTTTTGGCGCTCTGTCCCGTCATGTGATTAATTCATTGACGCACCAGCCATGGGCCAGAGCACACGTGGATCGGTGCCCAAGCGTGAAGCCACGCGGTGTCTTTCGAGCAAAGTGTATGATGTTGGGGTGACCGTGCCCATAACAGGGTCTCCGTGAAGTTTGGTGAATGAATACATGAAGAATCATATATGTACAGTCTACAGTATTTGCTCAATTTGCTGTATTCCGTTTTTTATTTTCTGCAATAAATTAAAATAACTTATTTTTATTGATTAAGTGCTTAGCTTGCATATTAATCAAGAAAACAATAAATTTAAAGAAATAAAGTACTCACTGAAATCACATCCTCAAGGAGGGGGCACATTCACGCAATGTAACATGGGTCGCGTCTTTAAATCCGTGACCCCGATAAACAGGATTTGTCAGGTAGTTCGGAACATTAAGGAATGTGGGCGCACCAACTCTGGTGGGTCAGGATGAAAATCCGGGAGTTATTTTTTTTAAGGAGAATACGTTCATGCATTTAATTGAAAGCCTTTTTCCAACACCAACTGCTGTCTAACGCCTAGGTACCGTTTCCGACCACATCGAGAGAGTCTACAGAAGAGCCGGCAGCAAGAAGCTGTGGTTCGTATCGCTGTCCTTGTCATTATGTTTTGTGCTTCGTGGCGTCATATTCAGTAGGTGACGGACCAGCCTTAAAGGTGGTTGGTCGTTCAGCCTGATTCCTACTTCGAAGCTCTGAGGTTAGCGCACGGTGACACCTTCTGCTTTCCGAGGGGGCACCTGCTCGCCCTCGCGTCACGGCTCCCTCGAGGTGCTACCAGGTGTCCGTAGGGATGGTGCCTGGCACTTATTCTCCGACACGCCGTGCCGATGACTCTGTCCCGCCCCGCACCCCTCTGTCCCGCCCCGCACCCCCTGTGTCCCGCCCCGCACCCCCTGTGTCCCGCCCTGCACCCCCTGTCCCGCCCCGCACCCCTCTGTCCTAGCTCTGCTCTGATTGGGGGGACAGCTCTGCTGTCCCGGAACGAAGGCCACGTAGAGACCAGCGGCTCATTTGATCATAAGCCCAAACCGTGCACTTAGGAGGCAGCTGCCCCACACATAAGCCCAGTGAACCCCAGTGAGTGCAGTTGGAAAAGTAGCGACAGCAGCCACGACCCCAGCGTGCTCGGCAGGGGCCGTCTCGTCCCAGAGGCTGGAACAGGCAGGCGGTCAGTGGGGACAGCCGTCGGAATTCACAGTGGGGCAGGTGCGCTCCGACGTACGGCCCTCCGCGTTGCGAAGCGATTCTAACAGTCTTACCGGCAGAATCCAACATTTTGGAAGATTTTATATATATATATATATATATATATATATATATATATATATATATATATATATATTTTTTTTTTTTTTTTTAAATAACCGATTATTTTCTAATTTGGAAAAAAAAAAGCCTCAAGAAATATAAGAAATTCCCTTAATCTCAGTGACTCCCAGGTTTCTAATCTTTAAAATAAGGGTATTAATAAAAAAAATCTCTTAATGGTATTTCTACTCTATAATTATGATAAATATACCGTTCCAACCCAGAAGAAATCGTGTAACGACGCTGTGGTGAAATCTCAGGTTTTCACTAGCAGTCGGCAGCGCGGCGAGGCCCGCGGGCTGGCCCATGGCGCCTACCGCCGGGCGGCCGCAGGGCGGGCCAGGCCCCCGCCGGCTTTCGCTTCGCCTGCTAGACTCGCATCCCAGACGGAGCGTTCCCTAGCGGCGTTCAGAGCGCCGACTCCGACGCGTGGCGACGGGCTCCCGGGCGTTTCACTGACTGTGTTTTCCCTCCCGCGGCTCCCCGCCGACGCGCGCAGGCTGGCGGTGCGCTCCGTGGCTGCGTTCACCCAGAAATTCTCCTCCTCCATAGCCCCACACGTTACCACCCTGCTGGTGCACGGGAAGCAGGTAACACGCCGGGCCTGGAGGCTCGCGCTGCTCGCAGTGTGTGGCTCACGCGCATCCGAAACATCTTTCGGTCTTAGGCGTGTGGATGGAAGCTTCTCTAAAAGTAGGCAGTGTTTGTGTCACTAACTTCGTCAGTTATGGACCTGATTTTTTTTGCAACTTCATCTATATTGAGATTAAGGAATAGAAATCTTTTTCATAGGTTGGCTTTTATGAATATCCTGAAATATAAGAACACAGTTTCACTCTACTCTTTATTTTTCCATTGAAAAGTTCCACATGAACTTTTACTTTTGAGGGAAAAAAAAATCTTATGTATTGCATGTGCTGTGCTTGAAGAAAAAAATCTCCTTATAGTCTAAGACTTTTTCAGAAATGTAAAAATAGCAGCGTGAATTCCTTCCTCCAACATTCTGGCTTTATCCAGTAAAGTAACTGCTGGTATCTCATTGTATCACTTCCTAACATCGAGCCCTGACCGAGCCCCTAACCCAGGAGTCTGGTCGTCTAGGCACCAAAAGAAACATGATTTAAAGTGATCGTAGGAACAGATGACACCGGCCAGTGACAGGCTTAGTAATGCATCTTTTGATGCAAAATCAGAATACTCAGTCCCTCCTCCTTCCCCGCTCCCCACGAAGGGACAGTTCGCCTTCCTTTTCTTTCTTTTCAAGTTGACAGTGGGCACAGATGACGCCGGTGGCAGAGGCGAGGCCGCGGGCCCGCCCCTCGCCCCGGGTGGTGGCTCCTGCAGGTGGCGCTTCGGCTGCGAGGGCCACTGCCTCGGGCTCAGCGCTCCTGCCCCACGACCGCGTGAGGCCCACCCGTGCGGTTCCCACGTGCCCCCCGTCACGGCCCCCTCGCTCGTGGGCTGGACTGTGACCCTCTGGCCTGCTCTCTTCTCTGCCCCCAGGTCGGTGGTGCGCCGCGCAGCAAGCCTCTTAAGTAAAGTAGTGGACAGCCTGGCCCCGTCCATTACTAACGTTTTAGTGCAGGGCAAACAGGTAAGTGTCTGCTCACACCCCCCGGTCACGGTCACAGTCACGGTCGCGGTCATGGATGTCCCGAGGCAGGACCCCTGCCTCCCAGTCTGACAGCCTCCGTGTCCTGGGCCTCTCACGGTCGCGTGAACAGGAGGGCCCCTCCCCAGGCAAGACCTGGCCTTAGCGGGGCACAGTCACCAAGCAGACCGTCCCTTCCCCCGGCTGCACTCGGGGCTGCGATTTCAGCCCCTTGCTAGCTCAAGATCAGTGAAGGTGCTGACCCAGGAAACAGAGTAATTCCCACAGCAGCGCCCTGACAGGTGTGTAGGGCAGGCGAGGCAAGGACAGGTGAGCGTGACAGGCGTGGCTTCCCTTCCCCTTCACGTGAGTGGCTCCCAGTCCCCTAGCCCTCGGCCACGTGCCCCTCGCACCAGAGCCGCCTCCAGCCAGCAGTCCACGCCCTGGACCGCATCCCTCTCGGCCCTGGGGGCCGTGAGCCGCGGGAGGGCAGGGCGCAGGGCCTGTCCCGCGGCCCCTGCACGTCCAGCCGGCGCCGGGCTTGACGCAACGCTTGGTGACCGGCAGAGCGGCGCCGGCGCATGCGCTGTGTGGAGCGGCCGCGGCTGCTCGCGGCTCGTTCTGGTTTCCCTGCGCCCTGCTGGCCTGGCCGAGGCGACGCTGGGTTGGAATGAGCACCTGCCTGCGATCTTGCGCTCTGGACTGTGTGTGCTTTGACGTGTTTCTTGATCGCTAATCCAGGGGTCTAAGCTTTCGTGTTACGAAGCGCTCGGACTCTCTCTCATGAAATTGGCCCATGGCTCATACTCCGGGACTCTTAATTCAGTAAAGTTGAAATGATTTCATCCCGATACCCAGCTTTTGAAATGTTAGAATGCATTCTTTATTTTATCTTGTAAAATTTAATAGCAATGGAAAAAAAAATGATCGTAGTAAGAAAAGACTCCCGAGAACAAATTAAATCACTTTCACATGTTATTTTTCCTATTTTCTCCAAATTTTTAAGAGGGCGACTTTTCATCCCACTCATCGGCTAGGTCGACCAAGGCGCAGGAAGCGGGCCGTCCGCTGCCCTTCCTGGCAGCAGCCCCGACGGGGAGCGGACGGCTTCGCCCGCTCTTCCTCCTTGGGTTTTAGGCCCCTGTGCAGTGGCTGAAAATCGAGCTAAATCTAGCATACGGGAGCCTGTGAGCAGGCTTCGGCGGTCTTTGAGGCCGCTATCGCCTGGGGGAACTGGTCGGTCCCACTTGTGATGAAATAAATCAGCAGTTCTCTGTTTTCACCCCATCGCAAAATCAGGGTGAAAGACCCCGTGTCTGCTCTCCCCTCACCTCTGGAAACACAGGGGCCCCGTGCCTGGGAGACGGAGGGGCAGTAAGGGGGAGCAAGGCGGCTGAGGACAGAGGACCGCGAGCGACCACAGGGCCCCCCTCGCCAGCTGCAGCGGCGCGCTCTGCTCGGGGTCCTCGTCACTGCCCCCCTCTGTGCTTTCTCGCCCCCAGCCTGGTGGGCAGCCTGTGTATCCCGCCGCGCAGGTGCGAGGTACGCCCCAGGTGTTTCGGCACCCGCTCTGCCAGGACAGGACACGTGGGGCTGCGGGATGACCTCGGGCCTAACTCTGAAAGGGTCACAGTGCAAAAAGTTCCCCCCGAGAAACTAGAAAGTGGGTGACAGATACGCTCTCGCATGCTACCTTGTGTGGACGTGCCGTGAAGTCGACTCTTGGGAGCATCCTGGTTCCTCCGGGGAGTTTCCAGGATTGAAGCCATTGAGGACAAGTTACTTATATTCCTTCTTGCTTTTCTCCTGTCCCCTCCCTGACTGGCACCCTCCCCCGCCCGTGTCTTAGGCCCGACCGAGCCCTCGCGGACTCCAGTGGGAGCCGTGCTCTGAAAGCCGTTTTAATAAAAACCAGGAGCAGTGTATTCCCCCAGTGCCCTGGCTCGCGCAGAGTAATTTCAGCCTGCCAGTCATCCCGGGCCCGGACTTTTTCCTCGTGTCTCGTAGTAGCTCGGAGACATTTATAATAAAATTCTGCCACTCCAGGTGACCCTGGGTGCCTTTGGCCATGAGGAGCAGGTGATCTCCAACCCTTTGTCCCCAAGAGTGATTAAGAACATCATCTACTACAAGTGCAATGCCCACGACGAGAGGGAGGCGGTCATCCAGCAGGAGCTGGTCATCCACATCGGCTGGGTCATCGCCAACAGCCCTGAGCTGTTCACAGGCATGCTGAAGATCCGCATCGGGTGAGTGCGCGCGGGGACATGTTGCGCCGCCTCTGCCGGGCTGGCCTCCGTGTGCGAGCTGCCACCCCGGGCTGGTGGCTTTTCAGGGCGGTCCCCCCCCTCCCCACGTCCCCTGAGCTGTAGGAGCAGCATTGGTGGTGTGGAGAAGCGAGTCCCGGTGATTTACCTCCCACGTTAGATGTAGTGAAGAAACTGTTCTCCGGTTAAATCACACTCCAGGGATTTAAAACCAAAACCCAAAACCCAAAACCAAAAACACAACGCTTCTAAAAATTCCTGGAAGTAAAACGGGCAAGCCCCACGAGAAGAATGATTTTCAGTGAAACTGGGTGTCGGGAGGATGCGCTGAAATAGAAATGCGGTCCTTTCAAAATATCCCGCCGTGTCCGTTTTCTACCCAAATCTAATCGTTAGTCATAAAACCCTAAGTGTTCTGTTTGGAGAAGATTCGGGCTCTGGCAGTCCTGAATTTTCTTAAGAATTTTGCGTGGCCGCACGGGAGGGCAGGCCGGCCAGGCGCTGGCGGCGGGCAGGACAGCCACGTGCGGCGCGGTGGCCCGGGACGGACGGCCGAAGCCCCCGCAGCTCCCTTTCGTGCCAGACTCGTTGCTGTTTGTGAGATGAACAGGGTGGCGCGTTTAACAAGCCTGTCACAGCCGAACGAAGTGTAAATGTCACTTTCCCTTAGAATACGCTTTTGATTGTACAAGTACCACGTGAACATGTGCCGGTCGTGAAAGGGTCAGGCGGTACCCGGGCGGACGGAGTCACCAAACACGCGGGCCGTTCGGCGGTGTTCCTCGAGCGTTTGAGAAGACTATGCAGTCTGTCTGGCACTGACGTGTGTGAGTGTGTGAGAGTGTGTGAGTGTGTGCAAGTGTGTGGCTTGCTAATTGTTTAATTAGATTGTCAGTATCTTTACTGTTTCTATTCTACATGATCCTCGATTGCTGGTAAAAATCTTTAGATTTTTCTCATCGTAATTATGGATGTGTCAAGTTCTCCTTGCATTTTTATCAGTTTTGCTTTCTAGATTTTAAAGCTTGGTTTCTGTCCACGTTATTTTCTAGTTTTTATCACCGTATTTTCCTTGGCGTCATTTACTGCTTTTCAACTTGAATTCTCAAGAAAGCGTTTTTGATTTCGAGCGCCCCCGGCGGTGTGCAGGACGGCGCCGGGAAGCCCTGCGAGCGTTTGTCCCCCGCTCTGTCACTGTCATCGGACGGCCACGTACTCCGTTCACACTCCGCCGACTTCCCGCCCTCCGGCCCGCCCACGCCCCCCGCTAGATTTAAAACAGATCTGTCTTGTCATTGGATCCGTAAATACCTCATCATCTGTCTCTTAGGAGTTAAGATATTTTTAAAAACGAAACCACGATCCCATTACAGTGCATGAAGCATAAGAATCGAATCATTTCCCAGGTCCTCCGACTTCTTCATCTGTGATTTTTAGCGTGGCATGTTGTCTCCGTCCCTTGACCATCACTGTTCTTTTCTCGTTTTGTGTAGATGTAGCTTTTACATTCGGCATTTTCACTGTGTGTGTTTTTAATACAATCTGAGACGATCTTTGAATTGGAATATGTATTTCTCGTTTATGCCACTGAAAAATATTTTCATGTCTTTCTGCTATCGTGTGTGACGTTTTCTACTTGGGCTTTCTCGTCGTTACTTTTTCCCTTCTTCTTTATTGTTGGATTGATTTCCTTGTTTCTTAGTTTTAATTTTGCATATGAACATGCACTTTTGGCAAATTATTATCTCTTTTTTTTCCTTCAAAAATTACGCATAGAAACTGGTTGCTCTTTTGGCAGTATCTGCATACCTCGTGTCGCAACAATTCTCGTTCTAGGAATTTAGACATATTTACAGCAGTCTTTATTTCAGCGTCGTTTGGAATAGTCGAACATCAGAAACAACCCAGATATCCTCCAGTAGGAAACAGTTTGAATAAAGCGTCGTAGCCGTACAGAAAAAAAAAACGCTGTGTAGCTATACAAATATAAGACAAAGTCTGTATGCTGACGTTTATAGATTTCCAAGATAAATTAAGTGAAAAAAAATTGCAAATGTCTTATTCTATTTTTAATAAAAGAACAGTAATAATACTGTACGTATAATGTATTTATAGAAAAATATCTGAAAAATATACGTTAAATTGATGTCAATTATTTTCTCTAAATCTAGAGATTTCTATTTTGTAAGTTAGATTTTTAAGTTTCATTTAAACATTTTTTGATAAGTTATTTTACAAACTACTTGCCCAATTCCAATTATAGTATATTTCAGGTGAATTTGCCTTTCTTTATCTCCCGTCTCTTTTGATTGAGAAGTGAACTCACTCTGCAGAGAAGTTGACTTTCATTTTTATCCTTTAAAATTCTCTCTTCCAAAGACTGAGAGGTATTTCGAATCAGCGATAAGAACGTCGGCACGTGCCCTGGTTCGTTCGGTCTGTTTCTTTAACACCGTCACCTCCAGGCTTACCGCCTGTGTGGACGCGGAAAGGGGTCTTTCGTGGGCCTTGTCTCTAAATGAGAAGGAACCTGAGTCTCCGCGTCCAGGCGGGGTGTTCACAGGCGGGGTGGTCACAGGCGGGGTGTTTCTCCGAGGCTGAATGTGAAGTGAGGGTCCCCACCCTGCAGAGCGCGCTGTGTCACGGACGCCCATGTCACAGATGCCATAGCGCCCCGCGGAGGTTTAAACAGCGCCTCGGAGCTGGAGTGAGCGTTTCCCGGGATCGTACCAGCTCCGTTTTCTAAGCTTTAGTGCTTATTCAGCGTTTTGGGCTAACTTATCTTTTCTCCACAAATCAACGTAATTTCCATTTTTGAATTCCAGTCTGACCTGAAGCTGCGTTCTCTTCATGGGAATGAAGTAGGTTTTGTTCGTTTTGCTTGAAATCGGCGAGCAAACTCCTTATTTCTGGAGCCCTGAACGTCGGATTCTTTTAAGTCGTCGGCCCCGTTGTCCCTCTGCCGACCTTGTGTGTGCGGCTGTGATCATGGCAGTTTTAAAAGAGAGAGAGGAGGATTTGCAGGATGCGTTCCATTTTTAAACTTCTGAGTTAAAGCATGTCAGACTCATTCGTCCCTGACTTTTTGGTGTTGTTTCTCTTTTTAAAATGTAGATCATGATTGGCAGTTCGGTCGGCTTCCAGCACCACGTCCCTCCTGAAATGCGCTGGGCTGGATGGCGAGAACTAAACACGGGTCTTAGTCATGGTGCACCCTGCCCAGAAGTCCCTGCGCTGTGTGCGCTCTGTTTTAACGCCTGTGTGTGTGTGTGTGTGTGTGTGTGTGTGTGTGTGTGTGTGTCTGCCTGTCTCTGTCTCTGTCTCTCTCTCCCAGGCTTGGGCTCTTTTTTTCTTCTAATTTATTTATATATCACGGCCTCAGTTGTTTGAAACCAAGCCCGCCGCGTTTTTTTCCTCTTTTGTCCAAGGTTAATCCTGCCCTCGGGAAGGGCCCTCTGGTCTGACGATGATTCGATTTGCTGTCTCATTATCGATTTGCACTCTGGCTTTTATGTTGAAATAGATCACGTTGCTGGCAGGCCCATTACCGCGAAGACCTCCAGCCGCCTGCTGTCTGCTGCGGGCCTGTCCGTCAGGCGTCCCGGCCGGACCCCTCCGTACTCTCCCCCCGTTCCTGCCCGGACCCGGGCACGCCGCGTGTCTCGGTGCCCGCGGCCGGGGCGCAGAGAAGGCCACGCGCCTGCTGCGGCTTCGGCCGTCGTGAGCAGGGCTCCCTGCTCCTCGGGGGCCGTTGCCTTTGACATGGACGTGACGCGGTAGGGCAGTGGGGTGGCGGAGCCCCCCCTTCCCCTGTTCCCTCTGGGCGAGTCGTTCTCCGATCGCCAGACGGGAGGCTCTGTTTGCCCGACCCAGTTGCCGCCCCGCGCGAGTTCGTATGAATCAGGCGTGAGCCCCCCGCCACCTCCCATCTCCCGCGTCTGGCTCAGGAGAAGGCCACATCAGCCGTCCACACGCTCGTTAACGGCAAGCTCGGCAGGTACTCCTGCGCATCTCGAAATGGCCTCCAGATGGTCATTACCGGGTCTTTTCCCACTGGGGATCAGTGCTGCCCCTCACGGCTTCTCTCCTCTCGGGAAACGTCAGCCGTCCGGTTTGCCGATGGGGTCAGATTCCTGTGCACGCCGCGCCCCCAGGGCGTCCGGGGGGCTCAGGGTCCCCCAGTCTGGCCTCGACGCCTGTGGGGGCTGATGGCCAGTCGTGAGCAGCTGTGTCTCTGTCACGTGCTTATTGGCAGCCTGAGTCTACGGGAGTCGGGCCCCAGCGTGACCTTCCTCCTGACCTTGAGCACTCGCTCGCTGTCGTCCTCTCCTCGTTTCACGTCGGAATCGGCAGGTCAGGGGCCACGAGGGGAAGAAGTCACACTTCTCCAGCAAGGGAACCTCGCTGTGGTTCCTGAAGTGGAGGCAAGTCTTTGATTTTTCTGTCACTCAGTCATTTTTTTTCTTTAAGTCTCTGACTGCCGCAGAGCGGTTTACGTCTAAGGCTGTTTTCAGTTTAGTCTTCTGACGAATTCCATGCCAAAAAAGATTAGTTTGGCCAATATTTTTTAATGAATAAATGTATTTCAAAAATCTGACAGATAAGTTATATTCGTTTGTGCTCGAATGAATGAAAAACAGCTACCTTCCTCTGGTGGCTGTTGAGTACAGCATTTTCTATAATTTGCTCGCAGAACTGCTGAGATTTTGTGAACAGAAGGAAGAAGCCTGAAGGGGAATTTCTAGATCTCCAGCTACCTTTGTTTATGGTGTGCAGGTTTTAAAAGGTGGATGTGATAGACTGTGTTTCGTTTCAATAACTCAAAATCTTGGAAGACTTTAAAAAGCATTTTAAAAATAAAGAAGTTACTTATTTTAGGAGAAGATGTCTCCCGAAGTTAGAAGGGGTCTCGCTGACTTGCGTAACTCCACGACTGGGATTCAACAGCTGGATGACCTTCCCCCAGCCTGAGTCTGAAAGTCAAGTAAAAGGAGTTTGCCACCGCTCTCATGACTCTATCATTTCAAAAACCTTCTAACATATGTTGTCTTATTTATTCCTCAAAATAATTCCATGTAGTGAGCCGAACAAGTAATAGCAATGTTCCCATCTGAAAATCGACGTGCCATTAGGGCATAGTTGATACGCGTCAGAATCTGTATTCGCGTCTGTCTTTGTTGTTTTTGCTTTTCGTTATGAAAAATGTTAAATGTCGAATAATAAAATAATTTGGCAAATTCCCATATGTCCATTATTTAAGTGGTATAAGTAGTTGCTAGTAAATTGCATTTCCTATATTTGCTTCATCTTTTTTACCCGTAGAGCATTATAATGCAAACCCCAGACATTTTGACTTTTACCTCTCAATATTAATAACTACCTATCTTCTTTAAAAAAAAGAACTTTTCTTAATAATGACTGTACTATTATCAAACTCAACAAAATGAGTGAGAGTTCCTTCATATCATCTAATACCCAGTGTTATTCAGATTTCCCTGTTTGTCCCCAAAATTACTTTTAAAAAATCAGGATCCCAAACAAGGGCCCTGCCTGGCATTAGTTGTCTCTTAACTCACTTTTCATCTAGAGCAGCATCCCCCCCACCCCCAACACACACACTTTTTTTTTTCCATACCATTGGCTTGCTGGGGAGACCAAAAGGCGGGTCTTCAGATTGTTTATTTGACGATCTTTCTATTGTACTAAGCTGCCACAAATGTAAAATTTTACTGTTAACTAAAGAAAGAAAGAAAATAATAACTGGGCAACTCTGTCTAACCTTTAAAAGTAAAAATAGAATTTTTTTTTTTTTTTTTATCTAGAGAAAGTCCCGTGGGGCATTTTGTCACTGAAACAGCTCGTTTCATGGGCAACTTTAACATCAGCGCATCCGAAGTAACTATACTCTTGTGACTTTTATGCTCATGTGACATTTTGAGGAAGGGTAGCCGCTCATGACGAAGATGAACAAGGAAGGAAAGTCTAGTCTTTGGAGATGACGTGGGTTTGGTCCAGTTTCTCTTTCTGCCCGATCAGAGGAGCGTGGGCTGTGAACGGCCGTTCCGTTGCTCGTTCCGTTGTCGTATCCGGAATCTCACAAACGTTTATTTTGTCGTTCGCAAACACTTTGTCGTTTTCATTGTTCTTACCACTAAGAAACAAATATATATTACGTACTATCTGTGGTAATGGAAAGCGTATGTGTTTTTGAAATTATGTTTCACCCTTGTGTATCTCTCTTGCCTCTGTAAATCTATCTCCGGGTTTTGAAACACATATTCCGCGGTTGACTGGTAGGCTAGTTAAACCCCTAACTTCCAGAAATGGCCACGACAAGGCGTGGGCGGGAAGGTGTGAGAAAGAGCTGGGGGTCACCTTAGCAGAGGGCAGTGGGAATGGCACAGTCACAGAGCAGGGACCCTTTGCGGACAGCTCGTGGCCGGGCCCCACAGGCAGAGCCGCATGCCTGGTCCACGCCACCTGTGGCTCACCTGGGAGGCTTAGCACCTGTCCACCATCTTTTCCACAGGCAGCCGTTAAAGCCACCCCGGGAGCATGCATCTCTGTCGTTTTGCAAACCAGCCGTGGCAGGAAGAAGGGCTTTAATCTTTTGATTATTTCCACCCAACCTTTTCACCTCTGTACCTGCGATATGTGGCTTGTCTTTCAAAGGAGTGTATCGGGAGAGGGGTGACGACCCGTTGGGGTGTAGTAACTCAGCCCCTTTGGCTCTCCGCTGCTGTCGCGAGACGCCGCCTCTCCCCGCGGCGTGGCTCCACAGCCCACCCCGGGCTGGGGCACAGAGCGGCGTGCGGAAGCAGGCACGTTTCTCCCAGGTGCGGAGCTGCGCTCTTCCCGTTCATCATCCAGTGCTTGCCGAAGGGTTTGGGGATAAAGCACAGGCGTCCGCTGTGTAAAACGGATCCTTTAGCTTTTCCTAGTGGTGTGGAGAGTTCTGGTCCCCTAAGGCACGGTTTTATTTCCAGAGTTTTCTTTGGTTTGCCTAACTAGTTTTTCTGAGTTCTTTCCTCGGAATACAGTAAGTGAAAGAAATGAAATGAAACTATAAAAATACTTATCAAAAGCGTCTCAGATTGAAAAATAAAATTACTTAACACGTAAAACAATTAAATATTTCAGGCATTTCTAGGCATATAACTATACCTTGGAAAATACCGGACACCCAAATAGTGTTCCATAAATGCTTGCCTGAATTATTACATTGCAGTTCTTTCTGTAATAAAGAATTATTTTACGAACAGCGCATGCCGCAGAGTATCAGTCCTCCACTTAACACGAACCTTTCTCGCCCTGTTCGTTTTCCGCATGCATCCAGCATTCGGAAAATAGCAGTGTGGCAGCTGCTCGTGGACCGTATGCCTCACGCCAAGTCGGTAGACGCTCATCTGTCACGAGCCTGCGTTCCGACCCCGTTCTCACGTTTTCCGTGCCCGCAGGAGCAGGCCTCACCTGTCCGATCCACCCGCGCGGCCCCTGAGCCCCCTGGGAGCCCGGGCGTCGGCGGTTCGGAAGTCCGAGGCTTCTCAGTGAAGGGCCCCGCCGCGCGAAGCCTCCGGCGACTTTGCTCCCGTTTCGTTCCAGATGGATCATCCACGCCATGGAGCACGAGCTGCGGGTCCGCAGCGGGGACCAGCCGGCCACAGACCTATGCCAGCTGTCGCCCAGCGAGGTCAAACAGCTCCTGCTGGACGTTCTCCAGCCTCAGCAGAACGGAAGGTCAGCGGGGCCTTTGTCGCCTGCAGGACACCCTGCACCACCAACGTCGTAACTTCGATATGTAGATGAAATGAGACGTTACCAAGGTGCAGCAGGTCGCCTGCTAGGCGGACAGCGTGCAGGGAGACGCTAATCGAAATACCTGTCTTCAGTCGTGATTCTGTGTTGACTTAAACTCTATACGTTTTCAGGTGTAGTTAATACGTTTTCAAATTTTTATCATTCAGTGTAGAACGTAACATTTCATACCCCTTGGCCGGTTCCCTTTCTGGATCTCTGTAGCGCTCCCCACCTCCTCCCAATGTTTCGGCATAAAGGTTTCGCTTGGTCATGTTGCTTAAATCCTGTTTCTGGAAGTAGGTTGTAACCTTTTTCAGGGCTAAACCCTTTCTTAGACTTCATTTGTGCTAGAGTTAGAACAAGAGCCAAACAGAAACTTGTGGACTACACCGAATTGAAGTTTTTTTTTTAATAACAGAAAAAGCTGTAATATAATTATTCAGGCTGCTCCCGTGTTTTTAAATGGAGCTGCTTTTTTGTATTAAAGTCATTCGATCACATGGTGAGAATTTTTAACCTTGTAACTTAATAGAGAAAAACATGGTGCCTGTTAAATTTCGTGAAATCTGGGGGATTTTCTCCTTCCCTGCACGCTCTGCTTTCACTATGAAATATTTGGCGATCTCTGCAGCATGCAGCCCTGATGGTCCTGGGCTTTCACGGCCGGCCGTTGGGACACTAATCCACACCGAGAGTCTTGCCTCCTGCCGGAACAAGCCCGCTTTCCGGCACTGAGGCATCTCTCACTCCTTTGTTTGGTCCACAGGTCTTGGCTGGACCGGCGTCAGATCAACGGGTCTCTGAACAGAACCCCGGCCGGGTTCTACGACCGGGTGTGGCAGATCCTGGAGCGCACGCCCAATGGCATCGTGGTGGCCGGGAAGCACCTGCCGCAGGTAGCGCCCGCGTCGGGGCCGTGGGAGGGGTCGGCGGTGGGGACCCCCCCCCCGCCTCCGTCGTGCAAGTAGCCGCTCTGCTCATTCCGCCCCTCAGGGGGTTCCAGCCGGGGCGTCCAGGAACCCCACGGGAGGGAGTACCGGGAAATAAGTCTGGTCCATAGGACTGGAAACGAGTCACGTTTATTTTGCAATTTTAGCGTCCCTCTATGCAAAGCCTTGCTTTACCAAATGGCTATTTTGCTTAAAAGTTGTATTTAATCAAAACGTATTATATTGTCATAAATCAGACGCTTTGAGGAAGCTTTTTCTCCGTTTGACGGGACCACACGGCCAAAGCTTTCGCCAAACAAGCTGTCCTTCCTGTGTTCGCTTGTCAGCGAGTTAGGGTCTCCCTCCGCCGCCGGGAGCGCCGCGGCCCGCAGCCAGGCGCGCCCCTCGCGTTGGCGCCGAGAGCGATGCGTCTCTGCTCGTGTCCCGCACGCGGCGGGGGCCTTTGTGTCCCGAGGCGGTTGCTAGCACGGTCCCTTCCCCCGAAGACGTTAACACAGTGACGATGGCTACTAAAAACGGAGGTCCGGTTTATCGGTCGTCAGCCGGCCGGCTCCGGAGATCGACGTCTGTAAACTCCGGTCGTGGAGCCGAAGATGCTCTCAGATGCTCCGCAAACCGAGCGGGTCGTCGATCAGAGAGCGAAACCCGTCTCCGAAGCGGGCGCCGGAGGCTGACGTGCTGCGTGCCGTGTCGTGTCTTCCAGCAGCCGACCCTGTCCGACATGACCATGTACGAGATGAACTTCTCGCTCCTTGTCGAGGACATGCTGGGGAACATCGACCAGCCGAAGTACCGGCAGATCGTCGTGGAGGTTCGTGCTCAGAGTCCGCTCCCCGCCTGCTCCCCGGAACGCGCACAGAGAGATGCCCACGCGGCCAGAAGTGGCACGCCCCTCACGGGCCCCTCCGCTGGTCCCGAGGGCGACGGCCATCCCGGCCCCGGGCAGGGCACCGGGGTTCACGGGGAGCGCACGGGACGCGAGGCGCGGCCGCCGGTCTGGGAGGGGGATGGAAACGTGTCCACCCGCGTCGCCGCCGCGGTCCACGTCATCGGCTTCGATGTCCGTCCCTTCCAGTTGCTGATGGTCGTGTCCGTCGTGCTGGAGAGGAACCCCGAGCTAGAATTTCAAGACAAGGTCGATCTGGACAAACTGGTGAAAGAAGCGTTTCACGAATTTCAAAAAGATGAGAGTCGATTAAAGGAAGTCGAAAAACAAGTAAGTAGAGAAAAATAGCTTTTTGTTGATTTTTTTTTCATTGTCTCGATTCTTCAAAATATCCCTAATTTCTTATCATTTAACTTATAAAACAGATTTACAGAGTGCAAAACGGAGTACTCAAAGGGCAGGGGGCATGAAGTCTGATTTACTCGAGGAATTAACGTTCCTTTTTAGTGAAATTACGAGTCGATTCAACCATGAAGTGTTGACTGAAAAGAAATCTAGGAGGAGATAAATGTCCTTTCTGTCGTCAGCAGTTAGAATCTGTGTGGCCGGAAAGAAGCCGTAGGTTCCAGAAGGCCGCGGGGGAGAGTGGGGCTCAGCGCGGGCCCCGTCCGCGGGCACGGCCCCTCCCGGGGCCTCTGTTTGACATGTTATGTTCATCCGTGTAGAGGTTCCCTAAGTAGATGAAACTCGCCAGCAGAGAGAACACCAGAAATGCCTTTCCCGAGACGCCGCCTCGGGAAACGAAAGCAAAGCACGGGACGCGCGTATCTCCCACGAGGAAATCGTCCTGTGGATTTATCCCCCCCCCCCCAGGCCGACACCGACTTTACCTGTCACCTTCACCAACCCAAAAGTCAAACGACTCTCTCGCCTTTCCCCTCCGCAGGACGACATGACTTCCTTCTACAACACGCCCCCGCTGGGCAGACGGGGCACCTGCAGCTACCTGACCAAGGTCGTGATGAATCTGCTGCTGGAAGGCGAGGTCAAGCCGAACAGCGACGACCCTTGCCTGGTCAGCTAGCGGGGACGCGCTCTCCCGAAGCGGGTCCCGCTTTGCGCCGAGGCTCACTCCGGGCGGCCGCCGGCGTGCGGGCTGATCACGGCGGCGAGGTGGCCGTCTCGCCTTGGATAAAGTCGCGGGGCGTCCTGCCCGCGCCGTCGCCAGCCTCACGGTGCGGCATGCTGTTAATCAAGCAGAAAAAAGTTCTCGCGATTATGCCAATACAGTAATAATGTTTACTGGATGATAGGAATAGTTTTATGAGTTGAAAGTTCACCACTGCATGTTTAATGATCAGACATCTCCTCAAAATAAATCATGGCTTTTTGGACTAAATCCCGCCCGCCTTACTGCCATTTCAGTGAATTTGCCACATCGCAGTGCATGCTGGGAATGACTAGACCCTGGAGAATGGTGAGCCGTTCGAGTGACATCGCCATGGTAGAATCTATAATGTGCATCACAAAAGCAAAATCGGCCAGCTGATATTCTGATTCTCAGAAATTACACTATTGGTAATATTTTAGTATACAGAGCTATTGTACGATTTTTACCTTGTAAATGTGCTTATGGTTTTGTATTTGTGTTAACTGTAGGGATTGGACTAAAATAGGATAATAAATCTGATGAAACACTTAAAACACTTGTATTACAAATCCCGATAATACCTGATCAAACATTATCTTTGAGTTCTTACTAAAATTAGGACATGTATAAGATTATTCAGAGGTTAATCTAGTTTGTACTGGTAAAAACAAAATGTTATTAAATTTTATTTCTAAATTAATGAATGTATCTGGACACATGCTTTGTTCTCCCATTCATGATATTAAGCTGATTACTCCTGATTGTTTTTATTTAATTGATCTAGAGATGGCATGGAAGAGAATCTGTGGTGTTTACCATTGCACATGATTTGCTACCAAATTTACCTAAGCAAAATTTAATAAAAATAGAAAATAGATTAAACCTTTAAATCTTATGAATTTATTTCCCACCGAATGTTACAAACAGCCCCTTAGTGTTAGTCCTGGCCCCGAAAAGAGGTTTTCCTGGCCAGTCTACGGAAAGTTGGACTTGTCCCCCGTCAGACTCGGCCCCTTTCAGAGGCTAGAAAGCATCTAAGAAAGAAAGGACAAGTGGCTTCGGTACCTCTCGAACTGAGATCGGACAAACGGACGCGTGAGCACCCTGAGAGAGCCGAGGGCCCGGGCAGCGCGTTCCCCCGCCTTTGAGGTGTTCCGCGTGGGTGCTGGCGGCCGACCCGAGGGCCCGACCGTGCGGGGTGTCGCGGAGAGGCTGCGACGGTGAAGATCGTCACTCGGCCTGACACACAGGCGAGTTTGGGAAGCGATGACGCCGAAGCTGGTCCCTAAGGCAAGTGCGGCACGCCGCGAAGCCCACGCGGGGAGGGAGCGAGGACCTCGTAGCTGGGGGAACCTTGAAGTGGTGGATATTCGCCGAAATCCGGAGGAAAGGGAGCCGTGGTATTTTTTAAGATTTTTTTTAAGAGTCTCATCAGCTGAGCAGAGTTGCCAGAAATCTGCCGCCGTCTGAGTCGAAATCAAACATCGTTTGCGAACGTGTTTCCTGCACGAGGTGTCACTCGCTGCCGCAGGCGCAGAATTCCGACCCCCTCCCGCGTCTCCGCGGCGTTCAGGGGCTGCGGCCCGTGTCTCGCCTCGGCGTTTCGATGAAACCCAGAACGTGTCGTTCCAAAGGGTCCGTGGGGGTCGGTGAGCCTTGCCGTCCCTCTCTCCAGAAACCAGTGTCGCTTTCTAACTAGAAAAGCAAAGAGTGAGAATTAGAACCCGGAACTCAGGGATTTTAGGTGTCCCCTTTGGCCTGCAGAGCCAAAACGTTTTAACCGCTGCACTAGAGACTGACGGGAAACATCGGCGCCTTCGTCCAGGCATGACGAGGTTTAAGTGTGATGCGAAGCTCCCTCGATCGCGATGCGGAGTCGCTGTGGGAGTTCATTGTACCGGCAGCGTCTGTCGACGGCTCCTGACTGACTATCGAATTCGACTGCATTTCCAGAGCATCATTTTAAAAACCATGGTGTTTTCCAGGTTTCCTTCCATGTCATTTAAGTCTGAGAAAGTCATATTTCAGTTTTTAGAAAATCAGAGTCTGCAGGTAAAGAGAACACGTTATCTTCCAGAAAAGTCTGAGCAATGCTGGAACACTTCGGAGGGGCTCAGGGTGACCACCATCCCCCAGGGCTCACCTCCTCCTCGCCAGGTCAGGCCACACAGGACGTGTCACCTGAGGCTCTTTTTCCTAGGGTTATAAAGGCAAATGGGGCATCCTTAACTATGCGATAGCTCGGGAATCGTACCTGCGAACTTTTCGGAAAAGTAGTATTTGTCTAAATCCAGTGAACCAAGAGAATCAACGTGAAGATGTAGTCATGGAGAAAACATAATACCTAAGGACTATTTATGAACGGTGAATCCGTTAATATAAAGTTAATAGTAACAACAGTGCAACTTACAGAAAAGAATGTAAAAATGACTTAAAGGAAAAACGTCACAATTTAAGGTACGATAACGCATGGATTGGGACGAAAATCCTAGAGCTCGCTGACAAAACTCAGAAGGAAGCATGAGCTAATTCCTTGTTTTACACAGTAAGAAGTCAATATTCACCTCATTTTTCAAAGTTAATAAATCAAGAAAGTTTGTAAAGCTTACCATTTAAAATACGAAAATAACTTTAAATTACCAGGGGTGTGTGTGTGGGGGGCGGGGGGATAGTTCAGAAAATTGACCATACAGCACAAAATAAAAAAAAGAAAGAAAAATGACAAAAACGGATCTCTAGATCCCTTATAATTGCAACTAATATCAGACAACATTCAACTAAAAAAAAAAACAAAACACTATAGTTTAATAACCAAAGAGAAAAGAAAGAAAGCCAACCTCTTGGAAAATTTTGGAATTTTTTTCTAAATCGAAACCCAAACTGAAGTTTCAAAATGCCCACTTTATAACCAGATTACTACATACAAGACGGCTGAAGCCATGTTCAGATCAGAAATCAATAGTACTGAACAAGATAATGAAAGATGAATTAAATACTCAACGCTAAGAAAATTTTAAATTGCAACGAAATAGGTTAGAAAAGCATTATAAAAAAAATGAAACTAATTCAAAAGCAGAAAAGCAATAAATCCAAGAGCTGGTTTTCTGAAGAAGACGGGCGGCTGTAACGAGCCAGCCTGAGAGAGGAAGGGGCGGGTCACGGAGCGGTTACCTTACGGGCCGGCGCTGGGCGCCTCTCGGCCCCCCCTAACGGGGCGGGAACTGCTGGTGTCCTTATTTTACATAGGAGGAAACTGGGGAACAAAGTTCGAGCATCTTATACAACTTGTTCCACAAATAGTAACTGAACAGTCGGGTTCACAAAATTAGAAACATGAACTCATCACAGACACCGAGGAAATCGGAAATTTTCAATTTCGATGACACACGTTAACCTTAGGAAATTCTCAAACTCGTAATATGACCGGTTCGAAGACGCTTCCTGAGGAAAGAAGCTCATCTGCTTCATCTGTTGCGAGGACCGGCGCAGGGTTGGGAAACCTGTCCCCGAGCCCGTGTCCGCTGACCCGCAGCACTGTTCCTCTGTGAGGTGACAGGTGTCCTGCGAACAGCATGAGGGGAAGACAAGGGACCAGCGTCCCTAAGTGAGGGAGCTGGGCGCCCTGCAGCTCCGAGGAAAGTGCATTGACTCAGGCCCCTGGCTCGGCGCCCCCCACCCCCCTTCCTCTCCCCGCCTTGCAAAAAGCTCACCTGGGCACAGCCACCCCACGACGAAGGCGGCCCCGGGCCGTCTCTCAGAAAGCACCCAAGGGCACCGAGTGCGCACGACAGCTCCCAGCGTGAGTGTGCCTCTGTCTCTCGGAGCCCACGGTGAAATGAGAACGAAGAAACTCATTGACATCGGTCACTCATTGGCGTCGGTCACTCATTGACGTGGTCACTCATTGGCGTCGGTCACTCATTGACGTGGTCACCCTCCGCCAGGGGCCCCGCACCCGGCCACGTCCCTGTGTTTGGTAGAGAAATACAGCGCTGGGCGGGTAACCAGTTGACCCATCTTGTGTTCAAACTACTGGGCAGGGTCGAGGCGGCAGTTCTGGTTCAAGTACACCGGCAGCGCCCACCCGCGTCAACGCCAGGTCTCGAGGGGTCGGGGTCATTCGGGGACACACCCGCTTCCTGAGCCTGGGACAGGGTGCTGCCCTCTCCCTGCGACACGTGTTTCTAGCTCGTCAGAGGCCATTGTGTTTCGACGGAGACGCCACAAATTAGAGGAGCGGAGCCCGCGACCTAGAGCTTTGGCGGTGCGGTCGCGTTCTGCTCCTGGTCAACATCGTGCGCGGCCCTGGGCCGTCCAGGCAGGACGGCTCCGAGCAGAAGGGAAGTGGTTTCAATTCTTGTCCTCCTGCCGGTTCCTTACCCTGAAAAGGTGTGGGCAGTGATTCTCCTCCAGCTTTTGAAATCATCCCTCTGCTCCCGGTGAAAGAGATTCCGTTTCATTTTAAGATATTTTTCTGGTTTTGCTTTTGTCGTCGTTGTTTCTTACTGCTCTGTGTTAAAGGACAAAGGACACTCGCTGTCTTGGTATTCATGAGCCCGTGGCTCATAAGTTTATTTTGCCTCAATTTAGAAGCCGCCGGTAGCCGGTTTCTTCCTGGTAGCCGATGTTCATTAACATCCACCCTGCACGGGCTTCGCCTGTTTCCTCCAGCCACCCAGGGGCAGGACTCCAGTCCCATGACCTGTTTCCTTCCAGCCGTCACAAAACCGGATGTCTGCGTACACCTCCTTCGTTTCGCAAACGGACTTCAGTGCCTCCCTATCGCCAGGCTCTTCGAGTCAGTCCAGGCTGCTCGCGGGCTTCAGCACAGACATCGATGAGGTCGCCTTGGCTGAAATGCTCTTGCTGGCCCTCTCTGTCACTCCGTCCTCCATCTCTGTCCTCTGCTCCTCCTCGTCTGTCTGAGAATGCCACGCGATGCCACGCAGCGACAGAATGCAGACTCCCCACTGGAGCAGTCGTTCTGTGAGGAGGCTAATGCCTCCTTTAGGTGAGGTACAAGCCTTCTGAAGCCACGCACTCCGCGAAGACTAAGCGAGGCGGGTGTCTCCACCCACGACCCACCACAGTGCCCAACACGTAGCAGAAACTGCGTAAATGCTCCTTGATTGACAGAAAAACAGAGCGGATAGTAAATATTTAATACGAACGGCGGTTTTCCCAAGAGGAGATGTAATTGTCTGGTTGTCTGAAAACGGGGAAGGAGCTGAGGGCTGTTTGCATGGTTTTGTGTATGACTGTCTCGGGAGATTTAGAGAGATTCCGTAAACCCGCACATGATCAAAGGTAAAAAAAAAAAAAAATCATAAGCGCGATGCTCACGAGAGCCGCTGACAAACGCCTTTCGTTGCCAGAAAGCGAAGAGCTGAGCGTGCCGGCCTCACTTCGTAGAAACAGCTTCATCGTCGCATTCCGAGGCCGGAAGCTTCCGCGCAGATTAATAACATGAGTGACGTTTCGACTTCCGTGGAGCAGGGACAGCAGCCAAGCCTTTCCCCCAAACGCACGAAGGTCCGCGCCGTCAACGCTCCGTCGTGTGGACGGGGGACGATCCCGGCCGATTCCTTCAGCTTGTGGCCCAGGACCCCGATCCTGGACGGGAGTTTGGTCGGCCACGATTTGGTTAAAATGTGTCATGCAGAGAACTTTTCCTGAGCTCTTTTAACGAGGAAGAGATGCAGACGCACGGATGGGTCGGGGCTCCCCTCCCCTCGTCAGATGCGGGACTGAAACCAGGGCTCACCCACCATATCCCAGGGGGTCACCGTGAAGAAAAATTGGGGTGACGTGCGAGAAAGGGACCTGGAAAGCACAATAATGCTTTCACGTGCAGCGTGTCCTTATTGAAGGTAGCTTGGCACGGAACCCGGTCTGCGTTAGCGGTGGTCCCTTACAGGACGGATAAGAGGAGTCGTCACCACCTGCTGGCATTGGCCTGCTGTACCCATGGCAGCCCGACTGTCGTACGTCCACGCTGGTGACCCGTCGGTGACAGCCAGGCCTTCGGCCCAAAGCTCCCACGTGCGCCCGGGGCCTACGTGAATCTGTGCCACGTCCTTCCAGCGTTAAGACTCATGACAACATTAGCTGCCGTGCAGGGACCTTTCCCAGCCATCATCCCGTTTCTCACAGCCACCGAGGCCCTGCTCTGGGTGGCGCCTCTCCTCCGGGAGTGGTGGCCCAGCGGCCGGCCCGGCCCCCACCCCGCCGGACCAGTCTGGAGCTGCACGAAGGGCCGTCGCCCGGACTCCGTGGCCGAGGGAGGTGCCCCGCGGCCCTGTGACGTCTGCTCGCCGCGGCCGCTCCTCCCCCCTGCCGCCTTCGGGGAAACGACGTCTTGCCCCATGCCGTCACCTCTCTGGACGGATGTCATACTCCCGCTCTTCCTTTTGCTGCTTCGTATGTCTCCGTGGACCTGTCCAGGGGACTCGGCCGTTTGTCCTCGTCCTGAGAAGACGAAGGACGGACAGCGTGAACGCTGAGGGCGGGAGGGAGGGATGAGGAAGGTGAGCCGCGAGGCCGAGGTTCCCCCCCCCCCCAGGAAAGCAAGGCCGTGGCGGAGGCGGGGGCGGGGTCCCTGCGAGGTCCCCGTCTCAAGCACCATTTACAAGTGTGTGTGTGCGCGCGCGCGTGCATTTGTGGGGAGCGGGAGGAGCTCTCCCCCGACATGCGGTGCATTTTTGAGAACACTGTCGTGGGCCATAGCTGAGACCAGGCAGCGGCTCCCCTTCCAGCCCAGAGCAGCCCCCACCGCCGACCCCGTCTGTCTCCCCGGCCCCCCCCCCCATCTCCCCTCGTTTCCCGAGCCCCTCCGCCTCCTGCCGGCGCGCACGTCTGCCTGCACCTCTCCCGTCTCAACCCTCCCTCCCCCACCCCCCGCCCAGCCCCGCTGCTCACAGCCAGACTTCCCGAAACACGCGGCACCTGTCTGTGTTCGTACCTCCCTGTCTGCCGCTGAGAGGACTCTTCCTGAGGTCGCCAATAATTCTCATGTCACCAAGCCCGCAGGCCGTGTTTGGAGACCTCATCTCTCAGCAGCGCTTAAACGGACCACGTCCCTGGCCTCGAAGCCACCTGCCCGCGGCTCCCGGGTCGCCGCCCGCTCCTGGTTTGCCTCCTCCCCGCGGGCGGCTCTCTCCCCGCGTCCTTTACCGGCCCATCCTCTTCTGCCCGCCGTCAGAAGGTTCCCCTCGGCTTTGCCCACGGCCCCGTCTCCCCGCCCCCCGTTGCCCCTCCCGGGTCGTCCCCCCTGCCTGCTGCACGCCAGCGACCCCCACGCGTGTGTCTGGCCCAGGCCTCGCCTCCGACACCAGGTCATGTTCAGCCGTCCGCAGACGCTTCATCGCCAGCGTGCCCAGCACGGAACCTGGAACCGTCCGCCTCCCGGCTCCCGGGGCCCCGTTTTCGGCCAGTTTTCCTTCTGTTGCCCATGAACCCCACGGTGGCGGCACTGTGTTGGGGGGATTCACGGCTCCCCATCAATCAGCGACGATGGCCTTTCAAGTCAAGTCCTGACAAAGCTGGAATCAATCCGCAGCTGTCACTTCCACTGCCCACACCCCGACTGGGGCCACCGCCATCCGTGATGGGCTCCTAACCCATCTCCCTGCTGTCACACTCGACCCCTGCTCCCCCAATCCATTCTCCAGCCGTCAGCGGGAGATACACTTTCGGCATGAAAATCTGAGCGTGGGGGGCGGGGGTGGCGGTGGAGGGAGAATTTAAAACTCTGTAAACATAGAAAACGCATTAATCTCAGATAAAACCTAGAACGCTTAGTTCCTCGGATTCCCCATGAAGCCTTTCTCTGCTTCCTTCTCCCTTGGCGAGGCTCTCTCCTACTCGCCCTCGGCTCTCAAGTCAAATGGCCCTTTGTGGGGAGCCTTCGCGGAGCCCCAAAGCCAGAGGGCTCCTCACGTCACACGCTTCCCTCTCCCAAAGAAGCGGAAGCGACGATCACAGTCGTGACCGACAACCGGCCAAGCGACCAGCTCTGGGGATCTTTACGCTTCCTGTTCGGGTGATGGAAATGTTCTGAAATTGGTCACGACGATGGCTGAACATCTTTGCAAATATACGAAAAGCCATGGAACTGTACGCCTGAAATCGGTGCGTTTATGGCGTGGGAATGACATCTCAATAAAACTGTCTTGAAAAGGAAAAGACCGGTGACCCCGCATTGAGAGGGTCCACGCCCAGCAGGCCCCGGGGTTTTGTAGCTTGTCTCGGAGAGCCTGCTCGTCACAGCGCCAGGCCCGCCCTTCGTCCTCTCCCAGGGGCCCGCCCGGCAGCTCCTGAGGAAATACAGCTGTACCGCGGTCGCTCTCCTTAGCATTTGTATTTCGCATCTTCCGGAGAGGGTCTTTGTCGTTTGGTGCCGCAGGCATCCGTGTCACCAGCGAGGAAGCTTCGTAACCCAGAGACCTCGGTTACTCCCGGAGGAAGCCCAAGGAGGGAGTTCGGACTGGCCGCGCGCCCTTCTTTCTACAGAGTGCTGACATTTACTCATTTTACAGTTACTCTAAAGGGGACCGAACGCAGTCGGTGAGCCTGGCCCCACTTCAGTCCATCTCTTTCTACTCCCCTCTCTGGATCGCTGGCTCGAGATGAGACGAGCCACGCTCCAGCGAGCTCCTCCGCGATTTGCATGCTAACTATGAAAACGGCCTCATCGGCGTGTGCCCCGGGCGGGCGCGTGGCCGCCTGGGACAGCGTCTAGACAGACGGACGGACGTGTGAGGAGAGTCGGTGGAGGAGTGGACTTCGGGGGGCGGGGTGCATTCCAGCTTCTCCCTCTATCAGACTCCTCCTCTCCACACCACGGTATCACCGACTTCAACATTGCCGCCCGTGCCCAGAATGCTCGAGACATTATTTTAAAGCCTTCCCACCCGACGCCCCTCGTGGCTTGTTGATGTAAGACATTAATGGGGCTGACTGCGGGATGCGTCTCCGGGTGAAAATACCCAGCAATGAATGCAAGCCGTCCCGCGGAGTGAACGCTAGGACCTCTGGCTTTTGCTAGACTGTGACGTCCTACAAATTACTTCTGTCTTCCGTCAGGTGCCTGCTGAGGGTACGGGGGGCGGGGGGGGGGGGCTCGGGGCTCTGATTGAGCTACGTGCAGAATTCCCTGTAAAGCATTGCCAGATTGGTGAATTTTCACAGGCGCTTTGCCTGATTGCTGAGATTTTTTTAAAGATTTATTTCTAGATATGTAATGGTTGTGACTCTCGTAACAAATTCGTTTATTCATTCGAAGATGTCGGTCAAGCACTGTTACAGGTGCTCCGGGTGAACGCACAGGTGAGTCCTCTGTTCTCGGGAGGTAGAGACAGAAAGATAAACAAAGACATGTAGTCGTATCAGAGATGGACGACAGCAGCAAAAGAGCAAAAGTCGGACAGTGGCCAGAGCGTCGCGGCGGCCGAGGGTCGGAGAGGCTGAGGATGGAGGGCGGCGTTTCGGCCGAGTGCCGGGAGGAGACAGTCATGTGCAGATCTGAGGGAAAAGCAGCCCGGGTCAGGGGGCTGCATGCGCCAAGGCGCCGAAGCAGGAACCACGTAGTCGTGTCCGGAGAAGCCGAGGCGCCGAGGCCGCGGGGCCGAGGGAAGAAGGCAGATGGGTGGGCGCGGGTTTGGAGCGGGGCCTGGGGCTAATGCAGGTGGAACCCCACGGCCTCGGCTAGGAGTCTGGCTTTTAGTCTAAGCGCACAGGGAAGAATTTCGGGGACTCTGCGGCATTAGATACAGGGGGACAGCCCCCAGTAAAGCCGAGGCCAATGGCGGTTCGTGCAGTATCTAAGCCAAGTGCCAGAGTCCCTAGTTAGTCCCACACCACGACCCTTGGCCCCTGTTACCGATGTGGCCTTTAATTTGTGACTCGCTTCGAGGAAAGGCCAGTAGAGGTCACAGGCGCCTTTGGCCGCGTGCATACCCAACGCCCCGCGTCCTCTCTGACCATCATGACAACTTACGTTGGATTTCTGGACTCAGGTGCTGTTCCTTTTCAATGGAGAGACGCCAGGCGCGATTAAGACGGCTGGGACACATTTGCAGTCGCGGAATTAAAACTGCGGTCGAGGGATTCCTGGGTGCCTGCAGCCAGCCAGCCACCTCCCTGCCTCCACGTCAGGGGACAGGCAGGCATCTGAGGGCTTCCAGGGGACCTCATGTCAAAGTGCTGGCCAGGGCTCTTCTGCAATATTTGTCATGGTTTTTAAAGGCAGAGAATTGCCAATTCTCCACGCCATCTGCTTCGGGAATCCATTCCAAACATCAGCTCCTCAAAGTGAGCTAAATTCTACACTTTTTTTTCCCTGCCGATTGTAGATAAGAGATCAGAGCATTTCTAAAAGCTATTCCTCTTTCGCAGGGGAGAAATGAAAAGTCCAGTGCTTAAAAAAGATAGCAGCCACCAAGTCTTCCCGTAAGGGCCGTCGTCTGGGGTCCAGCCGAGTGCGGGAGTTTAGAGGCATCGGGGATTGTGGTGAATGTCAAGTCTACTTTATTCTCTGCCTACTTGCGATTTCAACTCCTATTAGCGTGTTCTGGTAAGCCGATACCGAGTTATATAATTCTTTTCTTTAGCAAGGTCTCTTGACGACAACAATTGAGGTACGAATAACCGGGGGACAGGAGGAGGCCGTGGCCCTTTAGTTTGCGGTCGATAGAGAAAGCAGGGCATGGGGTGAGCTTGGAGGGGAGCCCAGGGATCGTGCTGGGGAGCAGGACCGACAGGTGTGAAATCTGCTCTGCACCCTGAGGAAGGGTACTCATCAGGGTGCTTTTGCGATAGCCCCAGAAGCAGGACTGGCTTCTGCCTGTTTTCCCAGGAAGCAGCGAGGAGGCCGTGGTGTCTAAGACACCGGCACGAACATGGGTGACGGGGGAGGACGGGACTCGGACGGCACAGCAGCAGTGAGCACGCGCCTCTTGCTTCTCAGGAGCCTTCGGTCAACGTGGGTGGAGGAGGCGCCCTCGGGCACAGGCCTCTCCCAGCTGCGGGGGTGTGTCGCCCCGGGCCTGGGAGCCTCCCCAGAGAGACTTCCTCACCCAGCCGTCGCTGGGTGACACTCCACCTCAAGCAGCCCTTTGGGACTTTCTGGGGAGGCTCCGTGTTTGTAGACTCTTAGGCGCGGGAAGGACATGGGTTCTCGTGACCCATCGCGACTGTGAGAAAGTCCGTCCTGTGTTCTGCACCTTCAGAAAGGAGGGTCCCAGTAGGTCATGGCCACCTCAGTGTTTGGCTGCCTGAGGATGACGAGTTTTATCTTTCTAAAGCTGCAGCTCCCGCTCCGATCGTGGTGCCTTAGCGTTCCGAGCCATGGTGGGCTCACCTGTCAAATGCAGGAGGAGGGGGCTGGACGGTCCCCGTCTCCACTCCCCGAGCGTGTGTCGTCTGCCCTCTCAGAGGACAGCATCCTGCCCCTGAGCGCGCTGAGCGCCCCCGCCTCAGGACGCCGGCGGGCGGGAGCGCGTCTCCGCCCCGGGTCAGACGTGCCACGCTGGCGGGGCCGCAGGTGCGCGCGGAGTCCTGGGTGGCGAGCGGCGCCCTCGTCCGCGCAGAGCGGGTGGTGCGCACTCGCGCTCGGCGCCCTCAGCTGCTTTAACCTGTCTCTGGCGGCCTCGCTCTCACACTTAGGCCCTCTGCTGTGTTTCATCTACATCAGCACAGAATGTAAGCAAAACAAAACAAAACAAAACCTGCAGAAACGGGAGGAAGCGTCGCTTTGGTCCCGCGTGGCCCTTCTCTTACGCCCCCGCCCTTCACCAGCGCCTGCCCCCGGCTCCAGCTGCGCCCGCCCTCGCCACGGAGGGTCTGGGGCGCCCTGCCGCCCCGCCGCCCCGCACCTCCACGCTGCGGGGGGACCGCCTGCTCTGCGTGCTGGCCGTGCTCTCTCGCCTAAGGCCCGTTTCTTCCTTGCAGCTGCTCGTCGCCACTCTGGCCTGGACACCTTGAGCCGACAGAGATGTCACCCCAGAATAAGACGATCCTGATGTTTGGTTTTTTACTCACTTTGCTATGGGACGCTGTCTTGCCCTGAAGGTGCTCCACGAACAAACAGAAAATGCATCTCTCCGGCTTGGCCATCCGCTTGTTTCTGCTCCATTAACGCAGAATGGCCTGCCCTGTGAACGGCCACAGCCGGCCAGCCCGCCATCCTTCACTGGGTTTCTCAGGGAACAGGCAACCGAAGCTGCAGCAATTTAATTCAGTCTCTGCTCCCCAATCAGATGTGCCAGATGGCCAGCCCTAGTCAGCACATCAACATCGGGTCTCTTGCAGCACGCCCTGTGTTCAAGGTTTACCCTGTTCAAGGCTGCAGTGCAGAGAACAGAGCCTTAATCCAAGCGAAAGCCGCAGTTGATGAGGGCCCCTACCTCCCTCTCTCTGCCTGCATCCCCAGCATCAGCCCAAGCACAGCTCTTCCTCCGATGAAGGTCCAGCAGACCAGGTTTCCTTCGCTACCCCTCCTACCAGTTGAGTTTGAGTGGTATTTCCGATTTAATGGCTGCTCTATCACCATCATGGCGAACGATCTCTAGCTGTCTCTTACATCCATCTGTAGGGAGTTGCTTTAGCTAAAGCTTATTGCAGTAAGGGATTAAAAGGAGATTAAACCAAGGAAAATAGTATTATAAATAATAACAGCCAGCATCTGAACACTCTGTGTGTCAGAAACTGCTAAGTACTTTTCATGAATTATTACTTCAGCTAATCCTCATTGCAACTTGACAGGGCGGAGGGGAGTCGTGCGTCTTAGTGTCAAGAAGGGGGCAGTGGCTTCGTCAAGGTCATTAAGTGGTAAAAGCTAGAATTCCAACCCGAGTTAGTCCGCTTCCAGAGTCCACACTCCCAGCCACGGCCCGCTCTCTCCGGGAGGAGCTGGAACCTACACTTATTTTCTCGCATTGTCCAACAATATTTTCTCATCCTGCATCTTCTCTCCCTAAGCGAATTATCGACCCATCCTGAGCTTGGCAATCCCCACGTGGACTGGATAAGATGAAACATGGCCACCGAGGAGCGGTGGTTCAGAAAGTGCTGGTTACATTTCTCGAGAGGCATCTCTACATAGATACTTGGTTTTTATGTGTAACGTAAGGAGACATTTGGATGTACACCTTCTGCAAAAGATCTCTTCTGCAGGTCACTTTTTCAAATGTAAAGAATGGTCTTGCTAGCAAGCAGAACAGTCGGTGAAGTGAGCTGTTTCCTCTCAAGGATTTAAGTGCCGGTAGCCAAGTCGAGCCCACGCAGCTTTCAGCCTCGAGGGAGAGAAGGAACGGGAGGCCACATGTGACTTCGCTGAGAGGCTTGGCTGAGCAGCTTCGCATTTCCCTTCCTCAGCTGGGCTGCGTCCCTTGCCTGTTGCAGACCACGCAGAAGATGGAAAGCATTTCACCGCTTATTCACCCCGGATCATAGAGAAGCTTTCGTGGTTAGGGTCTATTGAAGTCCTGGGGCTTCCTCTTTCTGTTTGCCGTTTCCTCCTGGTTTTCTGGGGGCTGGTTTCAAGAGAGGCTTGAGCAATCATGCAGGGTAATTGGAGGATCGGTGTACTGTAATTAGGCAGCGAGGTGCACTGCGCAGCACATTTCGGGTTGATCGTAGTCAGGCGATGCCGCGTCTGCTGGGTAAAGCTTGAAGGAGAGGCTTATTTTAATAACCTGTTAAGTGAAATTGCCACCTGTAGGCTGGCCTGTGCTGTGAAGACCATGGGGACGCATTTGTACGTAGAAACTAGTAAGGCCTCTGACGCCCCTTCATCTAGCTTCACGTAGGTCATGTTCTAATGAATAATGATGCCCAGCTCCCTGCGAGTGCAGGGAATGCTCATGGCATGGCGTTAAATGACCTCTTGATAAATTTTGAAGCTGTCTGGTTTCCTTCCAGCCCTCACAGCTGTCTTCTCTAATCATGCAGTTTGTGCCTAGTTGAATATTTAACTAATTTTACCACTAGCTTAGAGCACAATTTGGGAAGTAAGGAGGAAAATATCCTAAAAATTCAACATATTCCTAGCTCAGATGTAAATTACTTTTAGATTACTTGGCATTTTGGAAAATGTACTGCAATTGTATCAAAAAAACCAAATGTGCAGAGATAAAGTGTCCCTTAATTCTTCAAAATAAAGGCTCAGAAAACTTGGGAGAATAGATAATTATGTGCATGGGTACAGTGGAAGCAAGTGCTTATTTTATCATGGTGATAGTTATGCATCCAGATGGTACCCCATAGAAAGCTTTCTAAGAATCACTATTCACAGGAAGTTATCGAAAGATACTTTTGTGTGCTCCTGATTCACATGTCTGGGTTGCTTCTGTCTCATTGGAACACGTGGGGGCATGTCTTCCTCTGGGAGCTCACCTGTCCTGGGGGCGAAGCAATAACAGTGACCTACGACAAACTGTGTCTCCTGAGACTCTCGGGAGACAGGGATGATTAAATGAGATAAATACAGAAGTGTGTGTGTGAACAAAGAGACAGATATTCAGGACATAGTTCTAAAGGCATATTTAATAAAGAGGATTCTTAATACAAATGGCCAATAGATGCATGAAAAGATGCTCAGCATCACTAACCACCAGGGAAGTGCCAATCAAAACCACAGTGAGACGTCACCTCTCATCTGTTAGGGTTCCCGTTATCGAAAGGACAAAAGGTAAGTGTTGGCAAAGATACAGAGGAAAGGGAGTCCTTGTGCACTGCTGGTGGGAATGTGGATTAGCACAGCCATTATGGAAAACAGTATGGAGGCTCCTTGAAAAATAAAATAAAATCAGATGTACCATATGATCCAGAAATCCCATTCCTGAGTAGATAGCCACAGGAAGTGAAATCGGTGTCTCGAAGAGATGTCTGCTCCCCCATGTTTGTTGTGGCCTTATTCATAATAGCCAAGATATGGAAACCACCATAAAGTCTATCAACAGATGAATGAATAAAGATAATGTGATACCTATATATCACATGTCGTGAATGCCTGTGTCTCGTACACTTGAGGTTTGCTGAGAGTAAATCTTCACTGTTCTCACCACACACACTAAAAGAAAGAAAATGGTAATTACGTGAGGTGATGGATGTTGGTCAGAGTAATTGATTTCACGATATTCACAATGTGTGTATATTGAAACATCAAATCATATACCTTAAAAATGTTTTGTCAATTATACCTCAATAATGCTATTTAATCCATGTTGCTGCAAATGATAGGCTTTAGTTCTTTTTCAATGCTAAATAATATTCCATTGCATATATGTACCACCTCTTCTTTATCCATTCATCTATCAGTGGACACCTAGGTTGTCTGGCTATTAGTAGCGATGCTGCGATGAAATAGGACTGCATGTGTCTTTTCGAATCAGTGTTTTGTTTTCTTCGGATAAATACCAGGAAGTAGAATTGCTGGGTCATATGTCAGCTCTAGTTTCTAATTCTTTGAGGAAATTCCACACTGTTTTCCATAGTGGCTGTACTAACTTACAATCCCACAAACAGTGTACGAGGGTTCCCTTTTCTCCACATCCTCACCAACACATGTTATTTGTTGATTTATTGATGACAGCCATTCTGACGGTGGGAGATGATATCTCATTGTGGTTTTAATTTGCATTTACTTGGTGATTACTGATGTTGAGCATCTTTTCATATGTTTATTGGCCGTCTATATGTCCTTTTGGGAGAAATGTCTATTGAGGTCCTTTGCCCATTTGTTAATTGGATTGCTGCTGCTTCTTCTCCTTCTCCTTCTCCTTCTCCTTCTTTCCTTCTCCTTCTCCTTCTCCTTCTCCTTCTCCTTCTCCTTCTCCCCCTCCCCCTCCTCCCCCTCCTCCTCCTCCTCCTCCTCCTCCTCCTGCTATGTTGTACGAGTTCTTTATAAATTTCGGGTATTAACCCCTTATAAGATATGTAATTTGCAAATATATTCTCCCATTCGGTAAGTTGTCCTTTTGTTTGGTTGATGGTTTTCCTCACTGTGCAAAAACTTTTTAGTTTGATGTAGTCACATTTATTTTTTCTTCTGTTTCTCTTGCTTGGGGAGCTATATCTAAAAAGATATTGCTAAGAGCTATGTCAAAGAGTTTACTGCCTATGTTTTCTTCTGGAAGCTTTATAATTTCAGGTCTAACATTTGTCTTTAATAATCCATTTTGATTGTATTTGTATATGATGCAAGAAAGTGGTCCAATTTTATTTTTTTGCACGTTATCTATCCAGTTTTTCCAACATCACTTATTGAAAAGACTGTCTTTTCTCCATTGTATCTTCTTGTCTCCTTTGTCATAGATTAATTGCCCATAGAAGTGGAGATGTATTTCTGGGCTCTTTATTCTACCGTGTTCATGTATGTGTCTGTTTTTGTGCCAATACTGTGCTGTTTTGATTGTTATAGTTTTGTAGTACAGTTGATATCCGAGACATAGGACTATATGGTATACGATCCTTTATTGTTGAAACCACTGTGCTAATATTTGTTGAAGATGTTTGCATCTATGTTCATCAAAGATATTGGCCTATAAGTTCTTTTTGTAATGTCTTTATCTCATTTTGGTATCAGAGTAATACTGGCTTCATAAAATGAGTTTGGAGCATTTTTTCCTGTTAAATTGTCTAAAGTAGTTTAAGAAGGCTAGGCATTAATTCTGGTGTGCTGGGTGGTTTGGCAGGCCGGCAGGAACCAAGAGGGTGTCTGCGGTGTCCCGGGCTGGGGCCACTGGGCGGTCAGGGCGGGGAGGCCGGCGATGCTGCTGCTCCCTCGGTCAGGCCGGAAGGGCTCGGGCCACGTGGGGGGCACGCTGTAGGGACCTCGGAGGCAGGCCGGAGCCCCTGGGCGGCCCCGCTTGGTCGGGGACGTAAACCACGGAGTGGACGGGCCCCTCCGGCCCGGAGCTCGTGGCCCCGCAGCCTCTCCCGCAGGCGTCTCCTGCTCGCGGTGCGCACGTGGCGCACACGTGGCCCCGCGGAGCCGTGACCTCTGCGTGGCTGGGGAGTCGGGGGACCCGCCCGGAGCGGGGCGGGCACCTGTGGCCCTGGGAGCCGCCCGCGCGCTGACGGGCACTTCCGGCCGCTCCCGCGCGCTGACGGGCACTTCCGGGGCCGCCCGCGTGCGCTGACGGGCACTTCCGGCCGCTCCCGCGCGCTGACGGGCACTTCCGGCTGCTCCCGCGGGGCGGCCGGATGCGCACGACGCCCGCTCCCGCTCGCTGCGCGGAGGCGCGAGGCTCCCGGCGTCGCGTCGGTGTCGCGCTGCGCGGTGGCGCTGCAGGTAGGACGCGGCCCCGGCGGGGCGCGGGCGGTCCCGAGGCCGCGGTGGCGCGGCGGGCCAGGCGTCCTCCCTCGCCGGGGCGGCGGGCGGCTCTGACGGCGCTTCTAAGCCGTGAGCGGGAATCCGCGCAGGGGGGCGGCTCAGGACGTGACCCGGTGTCCGCGCTGACCTTTGGTCCTCGAGTTGAGACGCTGGGCGACGTCGGGCGGGGATGCGGAAGGGGCACTAGTGGCGGTAGAGTTCGGACGTGGACGGGACGCGGCCGTCGGGTGCAGGTCCCTGGGGACGCCCCCGAGCGCGCCCCGATGCGCACGGCCCCCGCCCGCTCGCGGGCCCCGCGCGGTAACCCGGAGCCCCGGCGCGGCACCGGGGCCGCAAGGAGTGCGGCAGGGGCCGTACCCGCCTTTCCACGGCCTCTCTGGTTCGGCCTCGCCGTTTTCCAGCTCCGCCTCTGGCGCGGTCACGGCTGCGTTGACCTCGCCCGGCGGGGCCGCAGGTGGCCCCACGACAGAGCCGGCGTCTGTGCGACTCGTGCTCCCGCAGGCCGGGCAGGGGACTCCGTCGGTCTCGGCGGGGCTGGCCCGCGCATCTCTGCCCCGCTGTGGGCCGGGCAGGTGCCTCTGCCGAGACGGACGGCCGTTCCCAGAGGCCGGGAGCGGCCGGCAGCTGGCCTCCGGGTGCGGCCAGCTCACCTTGCTCCATCGGCCGGAGCGACGGTCCTGAGAGAGACAGAGAAGCAGTGAGCAAGGCCTCTTGACACTTAGGCTCAGGACTGGCAAAACGTCACTTCCGCCCGTTTTAGAACTGCCCGGGAACTGCCGGGGCCAATCAGATTCAAGGGTGGAGTGACAGTCTCCCCCTGGAGGGTGGCGGCCACAAAGTCACATTGCAGAGAGCGCGGCCAGAGGGAACGTAAAGAACTCTGGGTTTGATTTTTGTTTGCAGGCTCTCGCACCGGGACAGTTTTACGCACACACAGATCCGAACGAAAAAGCTTGTTTGAGCCGTTGGAATGCAGGAGCGATGATCGGGGTGCAAGATTAGGTGTCCGAGTTTAGAAGATTTTTTCCTGTCCGTTTTAGGTGTCCGTTCTCTCAGAATTTGACCTTCATTCTCTCCTCATCTGGCTACATTTTCAAGCGACTGGGGTTTTGGGGTGCCTGAGATCGTGTAGGATGCAGATCTTGGCTAGCCTTGTGTATTTGAAATATCTGTACTGTGCAATTGAGTCTTTCTAGCTATCATAGTTTATTTTTCTAAGATGTTCATACTCAGTTACTTTGCATCATGTAAGAAAGTCTTATTTCTAATTGAGTGCTTCCAAAATAAAAAATATATATATATTTTTTGAAACACTGTTCTGGGCCAAAAATATGTCTCCCAGCAACATTTGTGAACCTTCGATTTGCAACTCTTGTGAAAGTCTCGAGGGCCCAGACCAGGGATTGCCAACCCACGGGCCAGGGTAGGGAAGGTCTGAGTGAATTGCCGAGCGTGTGATCTGGGAGGCAGTAGGAGGTGGGGGATCTGGTAGACCAGCAGTTCTTGACATTTGCTGCGTGTTAAAATCACCTGGGGAGCTTTGAAAAACGCCCAGGCTGCATTCCAGACTAATTAAAACAGACTCTGGGAGTGAGACATGGACACCCACACGTTTTAAAGCTCGTAGGTCATTCCAGTATGTAGCCCACTTTATTAACAAGTGACTCGAGCGAAGATTTCTTAGTCTTTTAACGTGCCGACGAATGACCTGGAGACCTTGTTAAAGTGCGGGCTCTCACTGGTCAGGTGCGGTGGGCCCGGGAGCCTGTGTCTCCCCCCAGGTCCCCGAGCGGCTGGCGCGGTTTTCAGACCACACCGTGCAGAGCAGGGGCCTGCAGCCCACAGACTGTGCTGCGCTCTTCTGTTTTCCTTTTCTTCTGGTTAGCATATTGCGTATTTAATCATAGATTTAGTCAACACTTCAAAATCAAGAGGTTTCCCATAAAAATTCTTATTTCTGATATCCTCTGAAGAAAAAAGATCCAATGACACCAGCTCCACGTTTCCTGTAGACTGGTGGCAGAGAGTGACTGGCCCTCGCGAGGGGTGCTGGCGAGTGGCCAAGGGGGGCTCCGAATGCCTTTCCCTGTGCTCGTTTGTGAATAGGATAAATATGTTTTTCCATATGGGCCGGCAGATCTATACATGACATGTGCGTGCTCAGCACAAACCAGGAAGGCAGAAGCCAAGCCACTAGGTGAGAAAAGGTGAAAGAGAGGAGAATAGTCATTCTTTAAGACTTACATATGTCCGTCAGTAGCGGCCCTGTTGGTCGCATCAGAAGCCCGCTGCAGCTGTCGAAGGGGAGAAATAAGTGAGGACGGATTAAGGATACGGATAGCAAGGTCGCTCAGGGGTGCAGTGCGGTGGGGTTTCAGAAAAGAGTGGGACCAAGGACAGGGATGTCACCAAGGAGGATGTCACAAGCAGCTTTGTGACATCTCGGCTTCTCTCTGCACTTCTTCCTCATTCCATGTCCTTACCTCGCCTGCTCCAGCTCACCTAGCAGAAGGCTTGGCCACCAGCAGCACACGGTTTTACAGGCCAGGGGTCTCGCCGTGCCGCCCCAGGTCATAGTCCCGAGGGAGGGTCGTGATTGGCTCCACTTGGAGGGCTGAAGGCGACCTCTGCCTTTCCCAAACAGGCAGTAGTCTCCCTACCCTTGTGCAGAAGTCACGGGGTCAGACACGGTTTGACTCCCTCACTTCTCTGGTGACTTCTTAATATCTTCATGACCCTTAGAACCCTTGTGACTATGAAGTGGCAAACGCTTTAAAAGTGGATCTAAAAATATCTCTTTTTTCAAGAAGGTGGAGCATATTGTCCACATGCTTCATCTAAACAAAGTACTGTGTACATGAATGATCACAAAAGAAGAGCGGAGAACTCAAATCGGTGAAAACCGGGGAAGCGAGGCGAACAACAGGATCCCTGTAAATGGACACGCGTAGCGGCATTGCGAAGTAAGGGAGGACGAAGGCCCGAGCCCTTCAGTCAGAGGGCTGCGGCGGGGAGCGGTTCCCAATAAGGAAATAAGGAAACGGAGAGGCAGGCGGAACAAAGTTCCAGATGTCTTAAAGTGGTAGTGACTGTGGGATAGACTTGAAAAAGGAGCTTTGAGAGTGAGCTTTGGCCCCATTCTACTCTGTCTTATATTAGGAAGGCAGGCTATTTTTCTAAGACTCCACCAGGAAATGGTCAGTTAAAATACTACAAAGCTTGCTCTTCTTGCTGAGATTCAGTGTTTTGTTTGTTTGTTTATTTGTTTGTTTTTGGCTAAATCTTCTCAAAGTTGCTGTAAGTGCTAAGTTAATTTTCAGAGTTTTAAGAGAGTCGATTGACCGTTTTTGTGTTTTTTATCACTTCTTTGAAGGGACAACTTTTGTGGGTCCTTTTCCTGTCATTTTTTGTTGATATCTCCACTTTGAGAGTTTTGAGTACTAGTCAGATATTTTATAGAGTGCCCATCAAGAGGGATTTGCCTACTTTTTACTCATGATTAGACTGGAGTTATGTGTTTTTTGGGGGGAGAAATACCACGGAGGTGGAGCATCACTCCCATTATATCGCATCGAGGGGACACACTACCAGAGTGACTGATGCGAATGTTAACCTTGATCACTGGACGAGGGTGTGTTTGTCATGTTTCTCCACTGTGAGGTTACGTCCCCCCTCGATCCACACTGTACTGTGTGGGTACAAGTCACTGCTTCGTGTCATCGAGGGTCGACTCACTGTGTAAGTCATTGAAATTCTGCTCGAGAGATTTCTCTGTTCCCCTCCGCCACCCAATTACTTATTTATTCAATCATTTATTTATGTCAGTATGGACTCATAGAAATTTATTTTATATTTTAAGTTAAAACCTCATACTATTTATTTTTTTGCTCAAACAGCCCTAGCTTGGTTACTGGGCACTGTTTTGGTTGGTTCCATTCTCCCTTTGAGAACAGATTTTAAAAAAATGACATAATAGAATTTTATCATATTCAAACTTGATTTGATAACTATATATAGACCTTTATATCCTTCAAATACAAAACAGGGTTTTTCCGTGTTCATGTACATGTTTAAAAATGACCTTGGCCATGAATAAAATCTTAACATTTTTCTGAACATATTCTCTTATTATAATCTAATAAGATTGGGATAATGAAAGGATGATTTAAGCAATCTTAATTATTTGGAAATTAAGAAATACATTTTTAGAAAACCTTACATTAGAGAAGACATTTAAAAGAAACCACAAACAAAATAAAAAGACTTAGCACGGCTGAACTCTCCAATCTAGAGCTTTAAATGTTTCATTTTTTAAATAAGAAAGACAAAATTATTAAAGGAACAAAATTCCCATTGTATAAAGTTAGAAGAAGTAACCAAATGAACTAAGGTACTAAGAAGAGGGAATTAATAGAGATAAAGGTTGGAATAATGAAACAGAAAAAGAGAAAAGATAAATAAACTCTGAAATTGGTTCCTTTGAAAAAACCAATAAAACAGAAACATTTGCAAGCCTAATTAAGATGAGTGAGAGAGCAAAAATAGGCAAGATTGAAATGAGCAAGGAGCTATAACCATTTACAAATTACAGGAAAATACTTCATGAAGCTCTGTGACAGCCAGATTTCAGACCTAAGGAAATAGATGATTTCTAGCAAAATGAAAATCACGAAATTGTATTCAGGAGTTGAAGATCAAGGCACACAGCTGTGTCTAAGTTCATGGATTTGGGGGAGTCTGGTCCCCTTGCTTTCCTGGAAGGGGAGGGAGGACAGGCCATTGGCGAGCAGTCATAGGCCGATCGTATGCACATCTACGAGGCTGTTTGTATCAAGGCACTGGGCTTTGAAAAGGTTTATACATACGAACAAGCAATTTACAAAATACAAGAAATGGCCAATAAAAGTGAAATATGTGTATTTTAGCATATTGCTGGATTACAAGGATTAGTAAGGCCCAGTGATGATAAAAGTATGGAAAAAAGAGAAATTCTCATATATACTCCTGGTGTAAGAAAACATTTGTTCATTTCTAAAATATAATCAAGCTTAAGATATCAAAATATAATTTCTGAATTATCTGTTAGTCTAGTATTATGGCTTACAATAATTTTCTCTTGAAAACAATCATATAAATGTTCACCGAAGCATGCTTTATGATAATAAAAGGGAAAAGAGTCTAAAAGTACATCTCTTAGGGATGAATTAATTAATATAAGATAAATGAATATGAGAACCCCTAGAAGAAATGGAGTAGATTTGTTTTTATATAAAAAATATTCGAAGAATGTGTTTTGTTTATCTGTTGCTGTTATAAACAATTCCAGAATTTCAGAGTTTAAAGCAAGCATTTTAATTTAGAAAGACCTCTCTGTCTGCAGGGCAGAGGATGAACGGAAGGAGGGCCCGCCTGGTTGAGGGACCCCATTTGGGTGGCTATTGCAGTGGGCTATGCGAGACAAGTAAAAATGTAGCCAACATCATGTTGTATTTTAAGTTTTTTCACTCAGTATTCCATAATTAGTATTTTCCCACTTCATTAAAAATTTCTTGCTAATTAAAAAAAAACACTGTTTTACCCTCCTTCTGATTTTTTCCATCAAGAATCAAGAGGGGCTCAGCTGGGTGGTTTGTCTTTCACCCACCCACATGCGTCCCACTGGGTCAGCTGGACAGAAGGGTGCACCCCAAGATGTCATACTCTTCTACGTGTCCAGCACCTTGGTGGACTTTGGTTTCTTTACTTCTCATCGTGGAATCTCATCTTCCAGTCCTTCCTGGGTCTGCTCACAGCATCTTGGTCTCAGGATAGTCCTGCTCCTTACATGGTAGCCAGCTTCTAGGAATCAGGAAGCAGGAAGCGGAAGTTGCCATGCCAGTCAAGGGCTGTGCACGGAACTGGTATAGCGTTATGGCAGCCAAACGCGATTGATCGAAGCTCTCCAAAGAAAGAGTCGCTCGGATTCCGGGGGTGGAGAAGTAGCATTTCTTGATGAGATAATGGCAGGGACACCTGCAGAAGGCCACACGGGATGAGGATACTGTCGTCATCTTCGGAAAATGCAGTCTGCCATGATATCCAGCATACAATTCAATTTACGTAAATACCGATGTTTCTTTATGTTTGAAAAATCTAGAAAATATAGAGATGATGTTTCTATGGGACATGGCAAGTTTGAGTACACACTGCTTTTATTTCAGATTCTTTGATTTTTTTTTTTACAATAAACATGAATTAGTTTTATAAACAAATTTTTTAAATCTCAATTTTGATATTAAAAAGAATAATATGTTTTTTAATGTTGTTTGCTCAAAGAATTTGCAGTGCTCAAAGCATGCACCTAAACAGATGACTTTTTTCCCCTATGGAAAATTTCAGGGGAGAGGAGGAACCTCTAAATTTAAGTTTCCACATTTACAGATGGAGTAGGAGTGATAGCTTCTTAGCAAAATTGAATTTAAATAATGGATTCAAATAAGAGAAGCCATTATTCAGGATGAGGGTAATGCAGTCCCCACCCAGATGAAAGATCTAGGCAATGAAATGGAACACGTAAAAGCCTTACAGTTGCCACATGCAAATTATGTCATATTAAATAAAAACGTAACCAGAAAATTAAAAATGAAGCAGACAGAAAATTTCCAAGGAAGAAGGGCTAAGGGGTTAAGTATCCTTTTCAGCAGCCGAAAAAATGATGTGAGCCTTCAGTGGGCATCTGTGGCTTCTGCTGTTTTCAGTATCATCATTCTTGTCGCTGCGAGTTATCAGAATAACAGCAAATGTGTATATTCGAAGGGTTTTCATTGCCTTCACCCATCTTCTCAAACGTACCCAGAAGTCATAATGCTAGAATTACATCGACACAATCATCCCCATGGAAACAGAGCCTCGTGTCATAAACATGGCATTATGACTTCTCAGCAGGAGGAGGCAGATGGAATGTTGGCACTAGATCTATAAGATTTATTAAAAAAAGCAAATGTCAGAGAGAATAACACCAAGGCAAAAAAAAGGGGGGGGGGAGGTTGGAGTTACTTTCATAATGTGCAAGGCTTGTTCAGTTTTTGATGTTTTCCAAGGGTTCGTCCCCCTCTGGCAGGACTTGATTTTGCCTGTTCTCTTCCTTTTTTACCATTGCATTTGGCGTGGCGTGTTCCCGCAGAGCTCACGGGCCCTTCATCCTGAGGGGCTGCATCTGCAGCGGGGGTAGGGGAGGCTGGGACTCGGAAGAGGGGACTGGCTTGCTGGGGTGCCCTACTGAGCCGGGCCCTTCGACTTCTCTCCCACGCGGCTCTGTTTTCTTTTCAGTGCCTTGCTTTTCCTTGGAGAACATAATTTATGCATCAGGACATCACTCTGGCCTTTCTACTGAGATTCCTCCTCAATAAAACAGTATTTTAAGTGAAAGTTTTTATCTCTCTCAAAGCTCTCCAGGCTGTGTCCACTGTGTTCCCCTCACCTGCTAGGACAGGTTGTCACACACCACAACTGTGTTCCAGACGGAGTAAGGGCAGGGCATCCCCCGCCTACCCCTCAAGGAGAGCCAATGTTTTTTTTAAAGCGCCATTTGTGAGAAATTAAATCGCTGTATATGTGTAGGTCTAATTTTAGACTCTTTTCTCTCTCTCTCTCTCTCTCTCTCTCTCTCTCTCTCTCTCTCTCTCTCTCCGCACACACACACACACACACACACCCGTCTTTAGGTCTGTACCACACTGTTTTTATTCCCGAAGCTTTATAATAAATCTGGAAATCAAGTAACGAAGCCCTTTCTCTTTGAAAATTATTTTCCAACATATTTTCATTATTTTAGATCGTTTGCATTTTGACATAAACTTTTAAGTTAGTTTGTCCATTTCTGCAAATAACACCTGTAGGTTTTAAGTGGTATCATTTTTAAATTTCAGTTTTAGAATTCTTGAAAAATGTTGAGGTAACCCATAGGATGACAGGGAAAAGACAACAGAAACAGATGGAGAGAACAAACAAAACAAAATAGACATCAGCCTTAACACTTAAATAATTACTTAAATATAAAGTTTGTAAATATTCCAATTAAAAGGCAGAGACTGACAGAGCGTATAAAAAAAATGACCAAACTATATGATGCCTACTAGAAATTCATTTCAAATGCAATGATATGGGCAGGTTGAAAGTAAAAAGATGGGAAAATGATATGTCATGCAAAAAATAATCAAAAGAAAGCTGAAATCACTGTTGATATTAGGTAAAGTAGAGTTCGCAGAAAAAAATTAGTAGAGACAGAAAGGGATATTAAATAATGATAAAAGTATCAGTTGACCAAGAAAACGCAGCCATCCTAACTACGAATGAGCCAAAATATGTGAAGCAAAACCGATAGAACCAAGAGGAGAAATCCACAACTATGCTGGAGAGTTTAATGTGTCTCTCAACTAGACAAGACACGCGAGCCTGTAGGGGAATCGAACAATATTACCCACCAGCAGGAACTGCTAGACAGGTATGGAAGGCTCTGCCCACAACAGCAGAGCACGCATTCTTTTCAGGTGCCTGTGGAACACACACCAAGATAGATCACGACAAAATTAAAGAGTTGAAGTCATGACAGAGCATGTTTCCGGTCATGACAGAATCAAACTGGGAGTCAGAGAAAGCCACCAGGAAGGTCTCCAGGTGGTTGGTGGTGATATACTTGTAAATAACCCACGAGCCGAAGAGGTCGTTCTAGAGCAGGTCAAACAGTACACTGAGCTGCATGAAAATACAAATCAAAATTTATGCAGCGAAGGCAAAGGAAGACCAAAAGGGAAATTTACAGCACTGAATCTATCATTAGAAAAAAGGAAAGTGCCAAACCATAATCTAAGCTCCCGCTTCAAGAGCTTAGAAAAATAAACAGCAAAAGAAACCGAAATCAAGCAGAAGGAAGGGAAAATTAAAGATAAGTCAATGGAAGCTACCAAAACTGAAATGCAGAGAAACATGCAAAGAGTAAGATGGAGCAGAACCTCTAGGAACTGAGAAAATTACGAAAAGTGTAACATATGAGTCACGTGAATGCCAGGAGGAAAAGACAGCAAGGAACAGAAGAAATATTTGAAATAGCATTCCCTGCCGCGCGCATGGGAGCAGGTTTCCACCGTGTGCAGGGCCCGGCGAGAAGGGAGCAGGGTGGGGGGCAGCCGGTGCCCAGGGTGGGGACATGGGTCCATGGCGTCGCTGGGAAGGGCGGCCAGGTCTCCAGACTGTTACAGCTCGTGTGTCAAGCCCACTGTCCCTGCCCCTGTCCCTCGTTCCCGCCCACCTTCAGCAGCCCTGGAGAGGGAAAGAAAGGATTGATGCAAATGGAAAAAAAACAGAAATGTAATGGGCTTTTTAAGGGTGTTGGGGCTTCTTCAGCAGGAGGAAAGGTTTGCAGGTGGAGGAGCTGGGAGCGCTCACCTGAGGCTCCTCAGAAGGGTGAGCGGGCTGGCTCCTCTCCTTCGCCACCTCTGGGTTCCTGGCACTCTGCCAGGAGCAGCTAAAAGGTCTCGTTTTAATGGGTGACTTATTTTTACCTCCTGTCTCCCCGGCGCAGGCGTAGTCACTGCTTCTCGGTCAGCCTTGCTTGAGGAACCTTCTGACCTGCCTGCTGCTTCCTTCAGACTAGTCGTCCTGACCCTCGCTTCCATTCCGCCCAGCCTCCTGTCCCCTGGAGAGAGCAGTGCCTGGGGGCGGGCGCCTGGTAGGACAGCGCTTCGGGGCAGGGGAGGCGGAGCCCTTCGTTCCCTCTCGCCTCCTTCGCACCTGCTCGAAGGGCGCATCTCACTCTCGCCACCTGCCCGCTCATCGCCCCGCCGAGCAGCGCCCCGGTTCTGCCCGGGAGCTTCCTCTCCCCTCGAGGAGGCCTGTTCTAGGTCCTGCTTCCCCCTGCAGGGACAGAGGGGGACAAGCCGCCCTGCCCCGCTGCCTGCCTTGCTGGCCGGCGGGACACAGAGGGATGGTCGGTGTCCCACGCAGGCTGTTGGGGTGTCAGAAGGCGCCGTGCTTCCCGATGCTTGTCCCCTGGCCCGGTGACGCCCTCTCGTTTCCTGCCCCTTCCCGCGTCCCGCTCCAGGGGCGCCCCACGATTCCTTTTCGTTGGCACTCGCAGCCAAGAACTCTGCCGTGGCCCGCTCGGGCGGCGCTGCCATAGCAAGCCACTGCCTCGGTCCTCGGTGGGGGCGGCCCTCCCGGCCGGCACCCCTGTGCTCGCGGGGCCTCTTCCTTAGCCACGCGTCGAGCGGGGAGGGCCTCTGGTCTCTCCCTCCTCCTCCGAGGGTGCTCGTCCCATCCTGGCGGCTCCATCCTCATGACTTCGTCCGCATCTGCCCGCCTCCTGAGGCCCCGCCTCCCAGCCCGTCCCATTGGGGTAGGGCTGCAGGGCATGAATTTGGGCGGTGGGGTTTGGGGGTCGGGACACAAACACTCAGCGCATGGCAAACCAGGACTGATCGACGTCCGTGTGCCCCGGATGGCTCTGCGGCCCAGCAGTGACGAGGACGGCCGCGAGGCGGCGTGGGGCGTGGCGGGCGTCCCGTGTCCCACATTCCCCCTGTGCGTCCTGAATGCCGGAGGTTGAAGGTGGCACCTCCCAGCTCTCACCTCAAGACGCATAACCACAGGCTTTTATGATTAAGAGGTAACCCCGTAATAAGCTTGAAGAATGTTTAAAAGGATTAAAACTCAAGTTCTCGTTGATCCCGTGGGATCCAGCCCCTGGCAGCATTTCCCCGCGGCATTGCCTTGGGCAGGTTCCTGGCCCTCTGCGCCTCCAGGTTCCCATCTCAGATACGGAGCGCTGACACCCGAGAAGGTCAGATGAGGTCACGAGCTGATGCCCGAGAAGGTCAGATGAGGTCACGAATGCAAGCGCCCAGTGTGTCGCTTTGTGTGTAAGCACAGGACTAGCACAAGTTGTCACGTCACAGTGGCATTGGAGTCGCGTTGGAAGTTGCAGGGTCTTTAGTCCCTCCTTGTCCGAGTCTTTGATGATGGGGAAGGTCACTTTCCAGGCCCCTTCAGCCCCTACCCCCCAGCCTGGCCATGCTGACAGACCCTGTGTGGCCCCGTGTGCCTCCGGGGTGCCCTGCACTGGGTGACCCGCAGGGACCACCCTAGGCTGGGGTCTAGCCTCTCAGCTTCTTTACTCCCTGTGAACAAAGTCCCCTCCCCCTGGCCCTGAGAACCTCAGGCTTCTCTGCGACTTCTCGGCTTTTCATTCACTCCCACGGAACGTTCTCCAGCTGCCGGCTCCTGCAGCCCCGCTCCCCCGGGAAGTGTTCTCCAGGTAGCCCACACACAGCCGGGCGCTCCCCAGACATGCAGCCTACAGCCGGCTGGTCTGCAAGGCCTGGGGGCTGGGGAGGAGGCTGCCTCTGGGGACCGGGACTCCTGGGGCCTGTAGGGCGCCGTATGGGGCCAGGGTGGCGGTGAGCAGGGAGAAGGTGCCCAGTCCCCTGCCTGCTGCTATGTTCTACCCTTGTCCTGCAGAGTCTTAGAACCCGAGAGCTCAGGATTCCAAGGGACATCAAACAGTGAGGTTCCTCGCTAAAGAAGGACTCGTACTGTTGAGATTTGTGGACATCACAGGTCATGTAGCTGGAGTGAAAACAGGAGCTGGACTTGGGTCTTCCTCCTGCCAGAAGGATCTCTGTCTCGGAGCAAGGCAGCTCCCGCTCCCTCTCCTCCCCTCACTGGGAAAGCAAGGGTCACGTCCCTGAGGCAGTGAGGGCATTAAGAGGACACCATGGAGAGCACTGTGGTGGGGATGGGGTGGGGTGAGGATGCGGGTTTCCTGAACCCCCCTTTCCCCGAGTCCTGTGCCCTGGTTGCCAGACCTGAGCCTCCATCAGCATCCCCGCTTCCGTGACGACGACTGTCCTGAGGACTTTGGAGCTCAGATCTTACATCTGGTTTCTCTTGGAGTCTCACCATGTGCTCAGCAGTTAAATCATCGATTTCGACAGTGTGGATCTGCAGCTTATAGATGCTATCGGAAGTCAAGCTCTTCTCCCCCGAATGCAGGGAGAGCATTTATTCAGGACCCAGGGTGTTTCTTGTAGATTTTTCTCCACTTAGAGTTTATAAACACGTTGAGCATTTTCTAGATGTGTTGGGTTTCTGTTTCTCTTTTGAATTAAAGCGAGATGTTAACTTAGTGTGGGGTCTTCGGTGTGTATGAGGGCCATGCTGTAAAGTGTCAACAGACTCTTTAATGAAAGATGGGAGAAAGCAAGTTGCAGGAAGACTTCTTATTTGTTTTTTTTTTTTCCCTAGTTAAGGAACTTGGAATTCTGAACATTTACATGTGAAATTCAGCTGCAGCATATTCAGATATAAATAATACATTGCAATTTTTATGTAGTTAAGCATTACAGGAGTCAGACAAGCTCTGGAAGGATTTGCATTTAATTCTGTTTTTTAAAAAATGCGCTCTCTAAAAATAAAATAATTTCAGACATACAAAGTAACTAAGACAGTAAGGAGAATTTGCAGTGGAATGTGACCCGTTTAATTTAGCGCCTGCATCTTGAACCATTCGTGAGATTAACTTATAGGAGAGGATCACCCTGGGGTTGCTCCAACTTATGAGCCAGGACACTCGCTCTGGCGTTGGCCTTCAGATGGGTCCCACCTTGTTCCTTTCGGCTCTTCACAGGACCAGCTCTCCTTCCGTTAAAGGGTGACGGAGACATGTCCCTGCCTGGGAGTGGAATTTCTGGGTCCTGTCGTAACTCTCCGTTTAACATTTTTGAGGAACTACTTTTGTTCTCACTTGACAGGTGAGGAGATTGCGGTTTGGATAGTTCAGGTCCATGGGCAAATGCAGAGTTCACGCACTGCCCCCTCCATCACATTGCCCCAGAGGGGCTGCTCCCGCCGGGGTCGGACACCTGGAAGCCAGCCTGGTAGATGGCGTGGGAAGGGCATTCTGGGCAGGTGTGTTAGGTCAGAGAGCGTTTTGCATCCATGCAGCCGGAGGTGGCTGAAGACGCTGGAGTGCGTGAGGCGGAAGGAGCCAGACCCCAAAGGGCCTAGCAGTTGCATGCAGGAAGATTTTAAGTAAAAGAATAAGTCTGAAAACATCTGTGTGTAAAACAGAAATGAAACCCACAGCTCAAATGAAAAGGCAAACACACTGAAAAAATATTCGCAGCCACGTGAAATTGGATTGATAGCTTTGTTACATAAAGGACTCTTAAAACCGGTCGTAAAAACATTTAAACCGAACTAGATGAATGGGCAAAGGACGTGAACAGATGATCCACAAAACGAGGAACACGGAGCAGTAAACAAACATATGGACAAATTGCAACTTCCAGTATAATCAAAGACACGCAGGTTGAAAGCACAGGAGGAACCATCCTCTGCCTATCCGACTAGCGAGTGCTTGTCAAAACGACAAAGCCAGCGCCGGCAGAGCGAGTTATGGGACGAATTCTCATGCCTCCTGGGCGCGTCCAAGTCTGGGTGCCAGACGCCCCCTTCCCTGTAGCTCCGGCTTCGTTCCGCTCGCTCAGCAGTTGCAGCTACACGGTGCTGGCGATGAAGGGGAACCTGGGGGAGGCGACAGCACGCAGGTGCCCGGAGGCCAGGACGCCATTCTCGCGTGACTCCCGGGGAGGTCGCTCCAGCCCCAGTGTCTTTGGCGCTTGAGAACAACTCCGGGCCACACTCTGGTGTTTTCTCCACGCTGCTTCGTATACCCGATGTCACGGTTCGTTAGTGGTATCGCCACTTAAATTGTAATCCAAGCAAAAAGCCTGGGAGTCGCCTTTCCTCCTTGCCATGGTCTGAACGTTTGTGTCCTCACCCCCACCCCCGCCCCCCAAATTCATACACTGAAATGCTAAACCCCGCACTTGATGCTTGTAGGGGACGGGCTTTTGGGAGGTCTAAGTCACGAGGGTGGAGCCCCCGCAAACGGGATCGGCACCCTTGTGGACTGGACCTCGCAGCCCCCAGCCCCGCTCCCCACGTGAGGACGCAGCAGACGCGCCCTCAGCAGACACAGATCTTGATCCCGGGCATTCGGCCTCCAGAACCGGGAATCGGCTTCCGCCGTCCAGAGGCCGCCCTGACGCGTTGTTCTGCTGCGGCGGCCCCGAAGGCCTGCGGCGACCCGCCTCGCGGTCAGGTCCTCGCGCTGTGAGGCTGCACCTCAGAAAGCCTCCTGCCTCCATCCTCTGATCTCTTCTCTGACTGTCACTGTCCCCAGTCTGACACGCGGGCCGGCCCCCTGGGGCTGCGGAGCGGGAGTCGAAGGGGTGCTTCGAGGGAGGCATACCAGGGAGGCTTCTACAGGGCCTGCGAGGTTTTGTTATTTTTTAGAAGATATGAAGCAAATATCCCAAAAGGTTAAGATTTATTGAATCTGGTGTGAACCAGATGTTCATTACATTCTATTTTTTCCTCCGTATTCGGAATATAATAATAGAAAGGTTTCAGGCTTCTTGTCTGACCTTCTTTCTGGAAGTTTCCCTTCGTTGCTGTCCTTCCTCCACAAACCTTTAAATATTTTAAGAGCAAACATCTGATTCTGCCATTTTTACTTGAAAACCCCCATTAGGTTAGTTTTTCATTTCTTACAGAATAAAATCCAAACATTAGCTCGACACACAGCCGGGCTACCCCCCCGTGCCCAGGCCTGGCTTTATCGCTTCCCAGACGAGACCCGGAACGCTCCAGACCCCGCCAGTGCCGCTGCACGTGGCCTGCCCCGCACCCCCAAATCCCCCATCCCATCCCGCCGCCGACCCCCATCTAGCAGGTCTCAGCTCACTTTTCAAAGCCAAGGTCAAGCGTCCGTCCCAGAGGGAAGCACTCTGAGGTTCCTCAGGCAGACAGCGGTCCCTTCTTCCTTTTGATTCTCAAGAAATTTTGTTCCTGACATTTATGGTTCCTGACATTTATTCTTCTGAAAGACTGAGCTCCTCAAGGGCAGGGCTGGTGTCCTCTTCATTTCTGCAAGTCCCAAGCTGAGCGCAGTGCCGGCAATGTCAAGAGACGGCCAAGAGGCCCTGGGTCGGGAGGCCCTTCCCTCCTGGCGGGAAACTTGATGCTAGGACAGCCGCGTGTGGGAGTCCCGTTTGGAGGACACACACAGGCCACAGCTAGACAGGCATCGGGCCGGGGAGGAGAGCAGGGTGGGCGTTCCCAGTGCCCCCAAGCCCCGCCTAGCCTGGGCGGAGCCAGAACGGAGGCTGTGGCCCCGCCCCCCGCCTGCGCTGCGGGACTGAGTCCTCCAGGCCCCCATCCCACTGCCCAGCACGCGGCGCGTGGCTCTCAGCTTGTCACTCCGGGATCCCCTCAGCCAGAGAAACCCCTCCAAGTTCGCGCCCTTCCCGCGGGCGTCCAGCCCCCGACGCCTGGTTGACGAGGGCGCATCGAGGTCCAGCCATGTGCCCCCGGACTGGGCAACTCCAAAAGGCCACCGCAGCAGCGGAGCTCCACGTTCGGGCAGCTGAGCCCTGATTGTGTGTCTGCAGCAATGGGTGTGTCCTCACCCATGTCCACTTCTGCTCCCAGGCAGGTGTCGACTCCCCGGTCTCTCCAGTGCATGCCCAGCGCGCATCCTGACCGAAGACAGACCATGCTTCGAGGGCTCGCATTTCCACCCCAGTGTCTTCACTAGACTGGAAAATAATTTCTGAGACAGTTTCCAAGGTCTACTCCATAGGTTCTTGAAGATCCTTTGGTCACTTTGGGATTTTGTTAGTGGCCCCAAGGCCACTGCCAGATGGCCCCTGGTCCTCACCCATGAACTCAGGAGAATTTAAGTAAAGCTTAAACTTTTAAGGAAAACTCCAACTTTTCAAGGAAAGATGGCTTCAACCAGATATGTGTTTGTTCCCAGTTAGTTGCATGAGGGATGAGTGTGTTTCCTTCAGATCACGAAAGTCACCGAAGACAAGGCTGTGGCCTGGGAAAGGTGGCCGCAGTGTTTTTGGGATTTTTAATTCATGGCCTGGACTGCGAGCTGTTTGTTTGGGCTGTCAACGGCAGAGGTGGTCAGACACCCAGCCAGGTGGCCTTTGCCCCGGAAGTTCCTTCTCCCGTAGCGCCTTCCCTCGCTCTGCGAGTAGGGTGCTGGTGGCGGCGAAAGGCACATGGGGTCCGTAGAACACTTCTTGTTGGAAGGACAGCCACCCCCTTCTCCTTAGACTTGACCTCAGCTCCTTTGTCTTCCTGGGACTCGGTCCTCATTTTTGACTCTTGGTTCCCAAAGGGCCCGTTCTCTCTAGCCATCTCTGTGGCTTCTGCCTCTTCATCCACAGCCCTGTCCATGTGGCACGTTTTCTCCAGATTTCTCAGTTTATCGTCTCCTGGAATTGTTTTTTAACGTTCGTGAATGCATTTGGCAGGCAGACGTGGCCATTGCGGACAGAGCAACGATGAGGAGACCCCCCCCTTCCCGCTTTCCCCCCAGAGCCATTGAGTAGCAAGTCAGACAGGCGGGCGCTGGCCCCGGCCCGAGCAGTGTACACGGCCCTCCTCCTGCCATCTTGCCAGATCCCCCAGGGATTACACGTGAGTTCCAACTCACCTTGTAATGAAGTCAGAACAAGAAGACATCCCCCAAAGTAGCACTGTCTCGGGCTGGTGGAGTCACATGACATTGAAAAGATGCCTGGAATCTCCATCCCGTTATTTTTAGCTGAAGAAGATTTCTTTGCCAAAGTCTGCCTCCAGAATTTTATCACTTTGCGGGAAAAATAACGCGCACGGAAGCCCGTGGATGTTGCCGCCGTCCGTCTGATTCGTTCTGAAACCCCGGCGCCCAGCACAGCTCTAGGAACATGGTGAGCACCCTACGCCGTCGGGCTGAACCCCGGCGTGCTCCTGCGGCGCGGCGGGCAGTCCGGGGACCCGCGGGCTGCGCCCCTGTAAGCAGCGGACACGCCCCTGGTTCGGTTCGCGAGGCCCACAGTCCGGGAGCGGGGGGGGGGGGGGCAGCGCGGTCGGGGTCCGGCGCGCCCCCGGTGCTGGGCTGCGGGCCGCTGGCTTCTCGCCGTCCCTTGCACGGCGGGGAGCAGAGAGGGAAGCGAGGTCCCCGCCATTCTTCCCAGGGCCCTGATCTGGTCAGGAGGGCGGCCCCCTCGCGCCCGATCTGCCCCCGGTTACCTCCTAACGCCCCGCTTCCAGACGCCCTCACGCCGAGGGGCGGGGCGTCCACGGGTCGACTGCGGGGGACACAAACATTCCGTCCAGAGCAAGCGCCGGCCCTGGCGAGCGCTTCTGGAGCCTTCCTAAGAGAACCCCGGTCTAACCCCGACCCCGTTCGCTGCCGCCCAGCGCTCGGCGTGACCTCGCTCTGCGCGCGCGCCCCGTCGCTCCACGAGGGCGTCAGCTCCCCGCTGCGGAGGCTCTGCCTGCCTTCGTCGCCGCCGGTGTCCCCCGCGCCCGGACGCTGCCCGGCGCACAGCAGGTGCTGAGTGAACACCCGAGAAGTGAACGGATGTCCTCGGAGGCGAACCGGAGGCCTGTGGGAGCGGGAGGGGAGCTCGGGGTGCGCAGACGGCCCCACGCCTCTCCCCGCGCCCCGCGCCTCTCCCTCGGCGCTGGCCCCGGGGCCCTGCGCGGAGCCCGCGGCCCCCGAGGCGGCGGCGCTGGGCAGCGGCGGCCTTGCTCGTGGCTGCGCGGCCGTCATGCGAAGCAGGGCGCTAACGGGTAACGAAAGTCCGGGAGGGCGGAAGGGTCAGCTGCCGCCACGGAGCAGACGGGTGCCCGGCGTCCCCGGTCCCCTCGGCGGCGAGGCCCGTCGAGCCCTGCGTAAGAGGGATTCTTGCCAGTCGTCACTGTCACCGAGATAGAAGGAGAAGGGATTTGGGGGCGGGGGCGTTCGGTGACCTACTGGATTGGCTAATCACTCTGCAGGGACTTTAATGAAGTGGTAAGTCCTGGCGCTACCCGGCACACGTCTGCGCTTAAAGGCTGGTGTCAAACATCTTTCACGCAGTTTGGCGAGCAGTGTTTCCCCGCGGAACGGGGCGGCCTCGCTGTCCGTGGTGCTGAAACGCTGTTTTTATATCAGAAATAACGTTTCCGTCTTCCATTTTGACGCTGCTGAAAGAGTCATACGTTTTAAAACTCTTTTCACAGACACCTTATGTTATTTCTGAGAGTCTTGTAAACTCTGTAGGGAAGGTGGCTCCCTCTCCCCTCATTTCATAGACGGGGAATTTTTGGCTTGAATCAAAAAAGTTCCGTCAGAATTTCTCTCCTTCTGACATGTCTCTTAAAACAAATATGTTTTTGCTAATGTGAAAAAAAATTCATTGTGGAAAGTTTTGTAAACACAGAAAAAGAAGAAAATAAAAATACTTTATGGTCCCACACCCAGTAGAGGGAACAACTATTGATGTTTTGATAAACATCCCTCGGTGCAGATAGAAGAACAGGAAAGCAGGTGCGCGATCTAACGCTGTGTGTGCCGCGTTACAACAGCATCGCTCACTTAGAAAGCCATCAGGCACCTTTTTCTCTTAGTAAGTGTGCTAATACGGAGTACCGGAAGAGGGGAATGGTATGTGACTGGGCTTGTGCCATAACTTATGGCCGTTTTTGTTGGACATTTAGATAATTTGTATTGCCTTTGGGATTATTAGCGGCACTGTAGTAAGCACTCTTGTAGCTAAATGTTTATGCATGTTATTATTTCTTCAAAAAAGTGCTAGAATCGAAATGGCTGGGTCACATAATTTAACCAAATAGTCCAATTTGTACAGCCATCAGCTGCTCATTTTCTTCTGTACTCGTACGCTCTGAGCATTATTTTGAAAAAAAGATTTTATGGATGAAAATGGCACTTTGCTGTTTTGATTTGTGTTTCTTACATTGCTAGTGAGATTGGATATTTTTTCTAGTACTTTTGGCTGTTTGAATCCTCTTTTACTTAACTTCCTTCTCAAAATCTTTGCCTACTTTCCAGTTTCATAGTTTTGAAATCTAGGTCTTCTGCTCCTGAATTCAGTGTGTGTTCCTTGAACCACTAGGCACAGCCCCTGTGAAAATAACCCGTGTCCAGGACAGGTTCTTAAGCTGTCCTGTGGTTCTTGCCCTTTAGGCCCCGCCCCCTGAGGGTCCCTGTGCTTTTCCGCTTCTGGCCGTGATGACTCAGTGGTGTCCATATTGCTTTATTAATTCCATGTTGCCTCGTTCAGTTCTTACGAGTGTCCTGAGAGGCTATTGGGACCATGGTGCCTGTGTCACAGAGGACGTTGAGGCTGATGGGCTTACCCAAGGCCACAAATTCATACTAAGTCAGGGTAAATCTTGAAGCAGGATCTCCTAGGAGTCTAGCGGGACGAGATTTGATACGCTAATCACACTGACGCTTAGTGACTTTTATAACGTGCTATCTTTTTCAGAGTTATCCACATTTCAATGTAGTGACCCGAAGCAGTCACCACTTCGTGCCCTGTCAGCTAGGGGCGGGACTGTTTTAGGGTCTGGAGCTGGCCCATCCTTAAATCACGCTCATGGTTATCCACCACTTCTATGCACGGTCCTGGTACGTCTGTCTCACTGTGGATTGGCTTGAAACAGCAACTGTGACAATCTCAATATATACAACATAATGCCCAACACAGAAAGGAAATATTGGGAGGTTCCCGCCCTCCTTCCCTCTAATTATCTTTGTTAACCTAAAATTCAAAGACCATTCAACATGAGAAGCAAATGAGAAGCATTTATTTGAAGTAAAAAAAAAAAAATAGCTATTCAGGAAACACTGTTCTGATTAGGAGAAAAGGCAGTGGGTGCTTCTGGGAAAGGGAAGGGGGCGGTTCCATCAGTAGAAGGAGGCGTTTTATCGGTGCACGGAACACAACATGGTGATGCTCATTTTAACCAGTGTTTTTAATTTTCAGTCCAGTGGTCATCGGTCCAGGAGTCATAATGTCTGCTTTCTCGCTATCTTTGCCAATAGTTCTTTGAGACAGGAGGTTGCTTAGGCCCAGTCTGAAGGTCGTTCCACCCTGTTCTAACATCCAGGGGTTTGTGGCCTGAGACGTGCAGGCCGTTCCTCCCACTCGATTTTAGAGTAGCTCTGTTTATTATTATACAGATATGTATGTTCTACGTTTTCTATGTGCAGAAAACTTGTTTAATTTTCCTCACAAAATTACTCAGAGCCTCTTTTTTTTTCCCCCCTCTAGGTTAATTAATTGCTAAGTGCCTCTCGAAGTGTTCTCTAAGCAGCAGAGGGACCGTACCTGGGTGGCTAGGAGGTCACAGGACACCAGACGGCATGGACGGCCCCTCCCTGCGACTCACCGTCTGATGAAGGCAGGCTTCGGGCCGTCACGGCTCCCCTGCCCCCCTCCCAGGGGTGTTCGGTGCATAGCAGGCCCGTCGGAGCAGGTAGGGATGTCTCCAAACAGCTCCTGCAGCGCCCTGGCCGGGCAGGATCTGTCACATGGTACAAAACCACGAAGAGCAGATGCTGGCCTTTCACGGCCATCTCCGCCTGAGTTTTCTCTCTGATAGATTTCACCACTGTGGCTTTAAACGTTTGCGAGAGAGGGCTTTGCGATTTTTGTGTAAGAGATATTTTTGGCAAAATGTTTTTGTCAAAATTTTACAGCAAAATTTTGCTGGCGTTTTTTAAAATGGTGATTAAAGAGAATTATTTCAGTGACCATCTAGTGCCTATTACCGTTGCTATCTCTGTTTGTTTTTCGAAGAATTTCCCAAAGGTCTTTGTTGACACTTTAATTTTTGTGGAGCTAACACACCGATGCTCAGAGTCCAGGCCTAGAAGTAGACTGATAGAGCATGGCATCATGAATTTTCATTTTTCTTGCGGAGGTGTGAAGATTGACACATAGTCGACTCTCAGTTGGCTGGTAATGAGTAGAAGGAAGGAAATCACAGGCAGAGTCATACTTGGACTGGTTTACACAGCTCACTTGTTTATCCAGTGGTGGATTAACCGTACCCAAGGCAAGGAAGGACTGGGGATGGTGTCCTATCTCCTGGGGGGAAAACTCAGACAGCAGATGACCACTCCTGACTGACACACCTCCCACTGCTGTGCGTGTGTGCGTGCGTGTGCGTGTGCGTGTGTACGGCAACACTAGAGCGTACTCTCCGTGTGAGTTAGGATCAGTCCTAACCCGTCCTGGAGCTTTTCATAGTCCCCAGGTTTCCTCTTCATCAAAAGGTGATAATAATCCCTTATAAACCCACTAGGACGGAAGTCGCGGTTAGAGTGGAAGGACTTTGAGAAGAAGAAAGTGCTATGCAGGTGTAAAGGATATTGACTTCCTGTTGTCTTTTTGAACAAATGGGCTCCCATGGGGATCCAGAGTGCACAGCTGGTGGCCCGGCCAGAGCTGAGTAGCTAAGACATCAGGATGTGTGGCTAGCTCTGTCTTTGAAGAAAACATTTCAGAAGCTAGAATGACAGGTGCTCGAGAATCAGGTTTTGAAACAGCCCTTTTCCAGGGAAAGACGAGTCATGGCCCTGAGTCAGCCCTCGGAGCTGCACGTCCGTGCCATGGGTTGTGGGACGGCCAGATGCAGAGAAGGGGCGCCAGCCCATGGCAGCAGTTGTTTGTGCTGGAGCCAGAACTATACTTTCCTCTCGTTTTGTCAGAAACAATGTGTTATTTTGGTGACTCTTTATTTTCCACACTGCAGCTTCCCTTGTAATTATTGAATGCAATTAGGTATCCCATGCTGCATAATTGCTCAGCTATCTGTATCTCTGAAAGATATGAAAGTAAACGATCTTGAAAGTTCATGGTGAAAAGCCTCTACTCAAAGAATAAGCCTGGGCTTTCTGCCTACCTGACAGTGTGTCCGAATAAGACCAAACAAATTTTAGATATTTCCGGTTCTTCCTTCATCTGCTGCACACATGAATGAAATTTAACACTAGTGCAGGAGAGCCAACGGGCTTTGTTGACCTATTTTTTTGGTCGTCTGAAGCTCTGTCCTCCAGTTCTGGTTTGTGCAGACATCCACATGAAACCTCTCTCTGGAGTGAAACAAGAGGGACCCATGAATCCAGCCTCGCTGCCCTGTGCATAGGGTAGCGGGAAGGCCCTGCTTTATCTCTAGATCAAACTCATTTTTGCGCACAGTGAAGAAAAGACTAGCGAAGCATGTTAAAGTAGAGAAAGGGCTTAGCTTTTTATGCCACATCTATATTAACCAGATTCTTTTGATTGCAAATGACAGAAACCCAATTCCAGGCAGCTTAAGTAAAGAAGGGGCTTAGAGATGTGGTCCTGGGCATCTCGGACCGTGACACTGAGCAGCGGGAATGCGTGGGGCCGAGACTCGGGCCGGGGACTTCGTACCAAGACCGTCTGCGTCTTTCGGTGACTGGCCCTCAGCGCCGGCCCACAGCCCTGCTGGTGACGCCGCCTCCGTGGGGGGCATGGTCTGCCTCGCGCCCCGCACCCTGGCGTCTGCGGCTCAGCGCCCGCGTTTCTCATCTGCGAGATGCGGGTTCAGGCCTGTGGCCGACACACGTTAACGGCGGGTTCTGAGGCTGGAAATGGATAAATCTGAAAACACATTTTAAAATGGTAGACGCGATGGGGACTTTGTCCATGGTTTTTGTCGCTTTTGTTTCATTTCACTTGAAATTCTGGACTGTCCCTGGGATGGCTTCAACACGTCGCCGCTCACGCGTACCTGGGGGGTGGCCCGTGGCGCTCTGCGAGCACCTTACGCTCGCCCCTCCCGTGCGGCCTGCGGGCTTCGCGGGCAGCGACCACGACGGCGAGGGACTAGGCTGGCGCCCTGCTGTTTCCGGACAAACCGTGTCCGCCGTGGACCCACCCGCACGCACTGGTGACGGAGCTGCCCGGCGTCCCATGGCGGCTGGCACAGAGCCGAAGCCGCCCCCGTCGGCTCCGTGTCCACCCCGCACGCCCCGCGGCCGCCTCGCGCCCGGGCCTGAGCGGAGGGGCAGAGGGCTCTGTCCGCTGGCGGCTGCGCCCTCACCTCTGAGCGGCCGCACACCTGTCCGGAAGTGCCACGTGCACCTTCTCGGCCTCGGCCTCTGCTTTTCCTCCGTGCCAAGTCCGGAGCGACGCAGGCCAGGAGCGGGGAGGACGTGCCGGCTGCAGCGCGTGGCCCCTGAGGCTGCGCGGGTTACTTCTCGCGCCCGCAGTTGCAACTGTTCTCAGCTGTTGGTGTTAAGGTCATATACGTCACCGAACGCCTTAGAAGGGGCACAAAAGGAGCCCGAAAATGGCAAAGCGCACCTGCTAGCGGGTGCCTCTCGCGAGCAGGTAATTGCCCAAGCTGGGCGATGGGTACGCGAGTGTTCGTCAGATCCGGGGCCAGCGCACTGTTCTTTAAGTGACCAGGTCGTAAACATTTTAGGCTTTCTGGCCACGTGGGGATCTCCCAGCTCTGCCCTCGTCGCGTGACAGCACCCGCAGACAGCGCGTGAGTGCGTAAACGTGGCCGCGTGCCTGTGAACCCACACAAACAGGTGGCAGCCTGGAGTCGGCCGTGGCTCCGATCGGCTGACCCGTGCCTTATCCTGTTCAGTTTAGTGGGTGCTTCCAAATTTCTACAGTGAAACGTTCAACTCTTTGTGCCCGAAGTTATGTGCCATCATTTCTGAGCGAGTGAGACCGCAGTTATAATGTTCTCATCCTCCATTGCTATGCGCACAGCAAATGGTCACTTAAAGTAATCACGTTTTGGCAAAAGTAAGCGTTTTCCATATGAATGAAGCTGCATATTCAGTAATTATCTAAAAACTGTTGGAGACAACTAGGTAGTTTTTCTGCAAGCGTGGGTAAAAAAAAAAAAAAAAACAGTTTAATTTTGCCCGAATTATTTAGACTGACTGGTGAGGCTTTGTGGAGCTGGGGTCATATCCGGCAGAACACTTCGTTTTACCGTCCAGAGTCAGTAATCTGCTAACCCTGGCCGTGCCGGCGCCTCGGGCTGCGCAGGTGTGATTCAGGGAGCAGCCCCTGTTTGTGACGCTCGTCAAAGCCAGTCCTCGCTTCTCGGCCTCGAGCACTTCTGTTTCCACAGAAATGGACTCCTGCCCAGCGAAAGCGAGCTGACCGAAGCCTTCCACAGTGAGGCTCTGGACTCTCTGTTTCCATGGAAATTGCAGTTTGTCAGGGGTCACCACTGAGATCACCGTCTTCACCGTCTTCCAGTGGCCCAGCCTGGGGAACTTTTCTTGGCCAAATGCTCTGCTCCACAAAGCAGTCCCTGGCTGAAATGGCTGTTTTGGGTGGTTTTCAATGTTATTCTATTATCTCTCTCTAACAAAGCACTAAGAATGAAAAGAGATAGCGTTCAATCCCAGGGCCGTGAAGTCTTCAGGGGCCTTCTAGCTCCACACCTGTGTGTGATACCTGAACGCTTCCACGGTATCTCCAGCAGGTGCACATCCAGCCTCACCTTAATACCTCCCGTGTGGGGGACTCGCTACCTCTAGAGGCGGTTGGCCCTCAAACCCAGAGTCCTGTCTGAGCTGACACCAGTCTTACTGTATTTTCCAGCTGGTGGTTCTGATTCTGGTTCTTGGAGTCTACGAAGGGAAGGTCTAGTTGGGGGCTGAGACAGGGGGAGGGACATTCTTTCAAAGATGCGTGGGGACACCCCTGCAGGCAGGAGAGACGCTGGGTCGGGACCGTCCCTGGGACCCTCTTTGGCTGTCGCTCTGGGACTTTTAGTACCAGAAACTTTAGTAATAACGATGAGAAAGTAGACAAAGCAAGCAGCTAACATTTCGAGCGCCGTACGCGCCAGGTTCTGTGCCGGCTGCTTCCCTCGTGCGATCGGACTTCGTTCTCAGCACGACGTGGTCCACACGCTGTGGCCCTCATCGCCTCACGGGCGAGTTTGCTGAGGCGCAGAGAGGTCAGGGAGCTTCGTCGCGCCCCCTCGAGTGGGGAAGCCGGCGTCAAACCCTGGATCCTGACGCCAGGACCCGTCTCCTCGGTGGCCAGCTTTACCGCGCATTCCATTCAATGTTAATGGCACAGATGGGCTGTCGGTCGGCTTTGCCGAAGCCAAGGTGGTGTTTCTTCAGCTCTCCCTGTAGGCCACGGCTCCGGGGAGGCCCGCCGTCCCCCGACAGGGGTGGCCCGTGTGAGCGGGGGCAGGTCCGGGGTAAGTGGGTAGCAGCAGCGCAGGGGAAGGGGACAAAACGACACCCAGAACGTCCTCCACACCACGATCTGACCACGACCGGTGGCTTCGGAGTCTGCTTTTCTCATCTAGATAACTTTCCTGGGGACGGCCCACTCCTTGGCTTGTTACCGGCTGGCTGTCACTTCACAGTAACCTTTACTGGTGACTCACGCCTCCAGGCACGCCGGCCTGAGATCGCCTCTCAGATTAACTGCCCAGGCTCACAGTAATTCAGGAGGTGAAGGTTCTCTGAGCTGAGGATGACAAATAGCCTTCACCGTGAAAGGCTTGGGGGCGGCACAGTGAGAGGGAGGTGTCAGAGAAGGAACCCAGGCCCTCGGCCCATTTTCTTACCCTCAAAGCCTTCGCGTGGTATCTGGCTGTACTTGTTCAAGGTGTCGCAGTTAGTGAAATACAGTTTCCGCCCCATGAGCTTTCTCCAAGAAACCTGTCCAAGTTAGTATCATGGGACTGCAGAGGTAAATCACCTGTGATCTCTGCCTTGGAAGGCCAGAGGGCAACATCACGAGGATACAAGGCGGGGCGTGCAGGGAGTGGTCCCAGGGAGAGAAGCCAGACGAAGAGGCGTCCACGGGGGGCGCGTCCTCTCCTCTCGCTGGGCCTCAAAGACGCCTTCACCAGGAAGGGGGCGTTTTGATTCAGAGGTCGCAAACTGGAGGCCGCCATCTGAATCTAGCCCACAGACGTGTGGGAAGGTACGGGACGGAGCCTGCACGAGGCCGCGCAGCACACAGATGCGGGAATCACATGCAAAAACTCTTCGTTCAGGGCTTCTTGCCATAGAGACCGAGCAGCAGCCGAGAGGCTGAATTTGGAAGGCGGGCCGTGGTCAGAGTGCGGAGAGTTTGCCAGGAAAGTGCACCGTCTCTTGTCATCGAGTGTGTGCCGGGAAGGGCGGAACTGCCCTGCCGCTCCGCGCCCTGCTCTCCAAGAGAACTAACGCCTCAGAAGGACGGAGGTGAAAATGATCGAAAGACGCACCTCGTCCCTGCTCGCTCGGTGATGGCGTCACGCGCCAAGAAGGGTCATCGTCACGGGCCTGGAAAAACCCCAAGAGAATCGGCAGACGCCGTGTTTTTGTGACTGAACCAAGCACGTCGCACATCACGTGTCATTGGAACAGAACGTGTTCTGCGCTGGCTTCGTTTTGCACGCAGCGCACACAGACCCCCGCAGGAGCCAGCGCTGACCCAGGGCTCCCCGGGGACGAACTGCGCCTGTCGGCCGCCCTCCCGCCCTCCCCGCCAGCCGCTCCCCGGGGGTGGAAGAACGCCGCCTTCGGTCCTGCTTTATTTTCAGTTAATGTGCCAATTACGGGCCTTGCCGAGCTGCTCGCGGGCTGTTTTCCAGAAGGCCTGTCTCATTTTATGTAGATTAAATCAATTATTCTGATTTGGTTCCATTGGCAGCACATGTGGGACAATTATTGCCCAGGTTCGCACTGCTCATTCCTGATTCGACTCTGCGGCTTGTCCCGTAATCACCTCTCTCCTCCCGCACCCACCTCTGTCGGCCCTGGGCCCTCTGCCCGAGGCACAGCGGAGGCGATGTGGCTTCTCCGAGTCCGTCAGCAACTGTTCGAGCGCGAAGCTCCACTGGCCACGTCTTGGTCCCACAGGACCCGAGCCGGCTTGTGCAGAACGCGTCTAAGCTGCGGAACCACAGGCCGGGAGACGCGGCCGGCGGCCTGGCTTTGCCAGTGACGTCCTGTGCTGGACGCCCGGCTCGCCGGCCCAGCGCTCGTCCTCTGCTCTTCGCGACGGCGTCCAGCTTTTCGCAGCCTCGGGATGTGGGTGGACGGATGCTGCCTCCAGCTCTCGGGCCGGTTCCAGTTTGTTTTCAGCCAGCTGCAGACGCCACTCCAGTGGCCACGATGATGGGTTCAGGGATGTACCGCACACCAAGCCCGGTGACTCGGGGCCAACGACAACTTCTGGAGGTTGAATAATGGAGAAATGGAGCCTAGTGAGGACGTGTGTAGTTCTGGGATGCCTTAGGATCGCTTTGGGTACCATAATAGACCCAGAGAGAGACACAGAGCAAACCAGTGGGCTCCCGGACCGCGTCTTCGCTGAAGTGGACATACCACCAGACTGTTCGGCATCACTGACCAGTAGAGTCTCCTTTTGTGTAAACCACCGGGGTGGAGATTTCTATTTCTGGCAACCAAAAGCATCTGAACTGCTGTGCGGTGTTTGGTATAAGTTACTTTTCCTGTCTGAACCTCAGTTTCTCCATCGGCCACATGAGGAGCTGGGGTGGCTAAAGTCCATTCAGGCTCCGAGACCAAGACTCTGGTGTTTTGTAGTTCTTTATAACGCGCCTGGCCATCTTCCTTGCCGAGGAAGAAAAGCTGTGTGAGCATAGACGCTCCCGGGGCGCCGCGGCCGGCGGCGTGGACGCCCCCGGGGCGCCGTGGCCGGTGGCCGGGGCGGGTCACGGAAGGCCGTGCCAGTGGAAGTGTTTGTTTTCCGCCAGGGCTGCAGAATGGGGCACAGCGAACCGTGGTGTGTGCTCTCCACGCAGCGGCCGCGGCCAGTTACAAATGGGGCCTTTAGGGACAGGCCGGCTCGAGGTCTTCGGGTCGTAACGGCAGCAGTGAGCTTCCGTCCCCCGGGCTCCACGTGCCTGCCCCTCTCCGCCCCTGCCGTCGGGAAGCAGATCCCCCGCTTCTCATCATAGGCACCTCCCATTTCTGCCGCGACCGAAAATTCCTTGAGGGTCAAGGTCACTTCCTGATCTGCTCGGTGCCTCCAGAGTACCTGGCCCAGGGCCCCACCGTGAGCTGAATCTCAGCTCACACACCGAGCAAAGTCTCAGAACTGGGGGGGCAGCGCGGCAAGCTTTGACGACGAAAAGGCGATGGGGCTGACTGGCGTGGGGACTCGGGTCGGGGAGGAGAGGACGTGGAGCTACAGAACTACGTCTGGAGTGCGTCTCAAATGCCGAGATGAGGAACTGGGCCCGCAAGGCACCTTCCCGGAGGGCGCTAAGTGATAAGGTTGTCCGAGGGCACAGCTGTACAGCCGCGCACGCTCCAGCCTCTCAACGTCCAGGCCGCTGACGGGTCATCTGGCCGCAGGATTTGTGTGCACAGGAGGTAGATTATGCTCTGGAGACAGCTTGGGAGATTCCTGGCTTTAGCTTTTTCCCTTGGCAAACTTCCAAGAATAATCAGTTGTACATTTAGGCTCATTCCCCACAAGTGCGGACGGTCACGGTGCCGGTAAAAAGGATAATTCCCGGTGGGGAGGTGGCCCGTTCCAGCCGTTATTGGAGAGGGGACCCTGAACGAGCCACGCTCGGCACTGGTTTGCTCCCCACGACACACACACCCCAGCCCCCCATCTCTCCCTACCCAAATCCTCAGAGACCTGGAGACTGAACAGGCTCCGAGCTCCTCTTTCGACCCGACGTAGCCGGTGCACCCTGGAACACGCTTCCCGTTCTCCCTCAGCCTTCGCCTTCTCCCTGACTTGCTGCGTGACTGCTTTTTTTTTTTTTTCCTATTAAGGCACCAAATCTTCCCAACCTCCCAGGCCTGACACCGACGTCACCTCCGTGTCTCCCGCTGTCCCCTCCCGCTACGCCAGCTCTTCACGCAGCAGCGGCAGCTCCTTCTCTTTCAGGCGGTCCCTCCACTCGCCACAGGCTGCCAGAGACACGGAGCCTCTTCCTCCCCCGTCCCCCGTCCCTGGCCGGGGCCCACGTGCAGTGGATGCTCAGCAGTGCCCGCTGCAGGGGTTCAGGCCCGGGGACGGAACCGCGTAAGGGAGTCCGGACTCTGCTCGCCCTCGGCAGGTGGGGGAGGCCACCTGCTCCAGTCTTGGTGAAGCGCGGAGTGTGTATCGATAGTTGCCCACGGGACGACTTCGGCTGGCACCTTGGGTGAACACAGTTTTAAAAAAAGTATAAATTGAATTTAATGTGTCCAAAAAGTATAACTACGTCTTAGAGCGATGCTTCTGCGACTCTCATTGCTTCTCATGACGTTCAATAAAAAGCAGCGAGTCAACGTAACCTAACGAGTCAGGAGCGCTAGGCGGGGTGCGGGAGCGCGGTCACACCCAGCCGGTCGCGGGTGAGGGAACGGGGCTGTCCCGGCCGTCTCCTCGGGCAGCATGGTAGACCGATGCTCTCGGCAGTGTGTGGAGAACCCTCGCTTCCCCGCGACCCAGTCTTCAGTGGCGGGAAGGGGCGGGGCGAGCCGGGGGGGGGGGGGGGCGGGGTACAGGAGACGATCGGGTCCCCGCCGCGTCTCCACCGGCTCCCGAGGTGCCGCCGTGGGTTCTGCGGCGAGCGAGGGCCCGAGCCGGCCGCACAGGGCACGCCCGCGATCGCGCGTCGTGGTTTCTGCAAGCCAGCGACGCGTCCCGCAGCCCGCGCCGTCGGGACGGTCGCGAGGTGCTTGTTAAAAAGGGGGGTCTTTGGTCTTCTTCCAAGTCACGGAGATGGAAGTCCTCTTTTCAAAGTGCTGTTGGCGCCTAGAGCTGACCTCACAGAGGGGGTGGAGGGGGCGGCAGGGGGAGGAGGAGCCGGGGTGGGGGCAGGCGGTCACGGTGGCGTTTTTGTATTACAGGAAGATTCTTCGCCTTATGAAAGGACTAATCCCAGGGTTCCTTTTAAACAGAATGTTCCACGCATTTTAAAGGAGGATTCGATTTACAAAAAACTTTTCAGCACCGCAGCTGCTGGGCGAAGCAGGCGCTTCACACGGACTGGAAATCGTTTTCTGAGTCAGGAGAGCGGCGCGTCGGGGGGGTGATCAGACGCCTCTAGTTTTTAATTGAGGAGCCGGATCGACCCGCGCAGCGGGGGCCGTGGCCTGGGTCCCCGTGTTCCGTCTGAGCACGTGCGAACGTGCCTGGCACTCAGGCATCGATTCGCTTTGTGCCAGTTCGGCTTTCGCCGTGAGGGCTTCGTGCTTTTCTGCCCGAGACCCACGCCGGCTTTCTCAGAGGCCTGGGTCAGACGCGCCGAGTTGCGTGGCATGCATTATCTCCTCCACGGCCCCCGGGGCGGGGAACTGGCCTGCATGTCACTGCGAGGAAGAGTGTGCATGGGGGGGGGGTGCAGGGACATCCGGGGGGGACGCCGTCTTTGCCTTGGACACAAACCTCAGGGTTTCTTCTAAGCCTCTTCCTCGCTCCCGTCCAGACCCCTAATCATTATTACCCCCCCCAAATTGTCCCACTGCACCGAGTTCTTACCGTCGCCTCTGTCTCGTGGAAATTCCAGAGCCCTGGGACCTTCAGCAGCCCCTCCCCCCTGCGGCAGGGGCACCTCGGCAGAGCGTCGGCTGGACGCCCTTCGGCTCGGCCTCAGGTGGACCCGAGCGGACCGGCGCCAGCGCCTCCGTTTCATGGCTGGTGTCTGACGGGTGCTCAGGGACTCGGCATCTAAGCACAGGACCTGAGGGAACGATAGGACCGCTGAGACTTAGCCGAGCCAGGCTTTTAGCCACCGACGTTCTGCCGTATTCGCTTGTCCGTACCTCTGTCCGTCTGTTACCCGCGTCCGTCCATCGGCCCCCTGAGGACTGATGGATTCCGAGTAAGCGCCCCGTCGCGCTCTTACGTGATCATCGTCCACAGTCCTCGTTCTGCCGCGGGTTGGGTAATTGCGCCGTTGACTCGTGAAGTCGTGAGGCTCAGCTCAGATGAGGAAGATTCGAAAAGGTAACAGCAGCCTTCGGATACGCGCATCTGGTAACTGTGGCCGGCAGAGCTGTGTGCGAGGTCTCGGGGACACAGGATCGACCACCGTCCCTCACTGGCGGGATCGGGGGCTTCGTCACGGAGGCAGGCCGAGGCTTCGCTTCACTGTGCCGACGTCTGCGATCTTTGCAACAGGCGCATACGCAGGCGCCGGGCAGGGCTCGTCTGCTCCTTGCTTCGCCCCTTCCTGCCTCCGGGGTGCTTACTCGGCAGTCGCGGTGTAAATACACAGATGCTCTAAGCTCGACTGCGCTCGGACGCACAAGCTCGGCCGTGAGAGCAGCCGGCGTGCCACGCGGCAGCCTGGGAGGACCTGACGGTTGAGGGGAGACGGGGGCAGAGAGGGCCCCCCCAGCGCCGAGTCCCCAGGTGCCTTCCGTACTCGAAGCACCAGTGTTGGGGCGGTGGGAGAAAACCCGCCGGCGCCAGTCAGGGCCGAGGAGCAAAGCCGGTCGGCGGACGGAGGGGCAGAGCGAGCCTGGTGCCGGGCCGATAGTCTCCAGGGCAACTCGGGTGCCTGGCGGTGCTAATAACCCTGTTTTTCAGAGCTCAGCTACCCTCCCTTGGTGGGGAGAGAAGGTCGAGCTTGGCTCCTTTTGACATTTTTATAAATTCCCCAGGCGATGCATCACATGAGAGGCTCGCGTCCCCGTCACATAACTTGGCAGGGCCGACTCGATGGGCCGTGACAGGCCCGAATGAGGCCTGGCGGCAGCGAGGGCTTCGGCAGCCCGCGAGGTTCCCGTGGGACACAGAGCAGCGTTCGTTGCAATCAGTTCCCTCCGAAAAGATGGAGACATGGGCTCCCGCACACGCCAAGGCCGGGCGTGCGTTGGCGCCACCCCTCAGCCACGCCTTTCCCCTGGCACGGCTGCCGAATGCCCGCCGGTGCCCAGCGCCGGTGTGCGGTCGAGGCGGGCAGGCCACGTCCAGATTCCTTTTAACCGAACTCTGAAGTTTTACCTTTTCTCATGAGGGACGATAAGAAACGATGACGATTTCCATTGTAGCCGTAAAACCCAGGACGCCCTCTGTGCCCAGCCGTGCTGGAGCGTCAGGGAGGGCGGCATATTGTTAGGAAACGTTTGGGACTCCGTGTTTAGGAAGTGTTTTCACGATGGAGCCGTCTCGGTCGCGGCTGCTCGGCGAGGGGCCGCCCGCGGGGCACCTCCGGCGGTGCGCGCCCTCCCCCCTGGCACCACGGTGACCTTCCGTCGGCTTCCAGCAGTCGCCCCCCTTACGTTTCTTTGGGGAATGTTTGCTGAGGAAGGAAAATAATCTTCCTCCTTAAACTAAATGATTTAGTGTTAGGGATGTGGGCCGATTAGATGCGACCCCAAGAACATATTTAACTGCGAGCATGCGTTCACCCCGGACGAGAGGGCGACTTGCCGCCTCCAGGAAGGCCGTGCCGGTCTCTGCCCTGTTCACCATTTCTGCAAATGTTCCCAGAGTGTTTGCCGTGTGCCGGGCACGGCGTCGGGTGAGCAGCACGCAGGGCCAGCGACACGGGGTCCAGGGGGGCAAGGTGGACGGCCGAATAGGCAGGCGTAGGCCTGCGTGACGGGTGCTTCAGTGGAGGCAGTCGGGGTCTGGAAGGTTAGGGATTCTCCGAGGAACTGACATCTCGGCTGGCCGCGGACACAGGTAGGAGAGGGTGGATGAGAGAGGTGTAAAAGCTGGCAGGCCAGTCGGGACGTGGAGCAGCGTGGCTGAGCGTGGCAATGCCCCGTAAGTCCCATCCCGTCTGTCCCGGCGCCGAGCGGTGAGACTCTGCATTCAAGGTCAAGTCTGAATTCCCACTCATCAACCTGAGGCCTCTAAGGAGGCAGCTGAGGTGCTTGTTTCCCTTTCTTCTTATCTTTAAAAGTCCTCCTTCCCTCCAGGCATTTCCTGTTCGGGGGCCCGAGGGCCCCTGTGGCTTCCACTGTGCCGCTTGGGGTGCAGATGGCTGCAAGTCACCGCGACTGAGTCTATCTCGGAAAGAAGTGGTTTTCCGCAATGACCTTAAGCTTCATTTCATTGCCTCTGGTTCATCCTTCCCCTCGTAAGAGTCTTAAGGGTTTTCCTTGCGAAGGAATAGCCAGTTGCTAAGAATTCTCATGGGTTTCCTCCTCCTCTTCTAAGCCCGAGGCGTCTTCCTATGAAAGCGTGCGCACCAAGGGACGCGGACGTTTTCTGCCTAACGCGGAGCCTGTGGACTCTGTTCCTAACACCAAAAAGAACCCGGCGCAGCAGGGCCCCCGAGAGCCCGCCGTGCGTCTCCACACGCGCCCGCGGCGGACGCGCCGTGGCGATGTTAATGGCTGTCTCCGACTCTCCAGGGGCCTTTGCAAAGGGCTCGTTTCTCTGCTCCCTTCCTGCTCCTCACCCCTCAATGTTTTCGTTATCTTTCTTTCTTTTTTTTCTTTTTTAAGTTTGGATTGCTTAAATCAAATATAGAAAAAGCAAATTTGTCTCCTGGAGGACAGTTTGCATTTCAAGTCCTCCCAGACCGGTGTTGCTGCCGGGGCGAGTCCCAGCCTCGCTTTCCTCCGCCCCAGTCTGCAGAGTCTGTGCGTGGAAGGCCGTGTGCAGGGGAGAAGCGTGGAAGGCCGTGTGCAGGGGAGAAGCGTGGAAGGCCGTGTGCAGGGGAGCAGCGTGGAAGGCCGTGTGCAGGGGAGAAGCGTGGAAGGCCACGTGCAGGGGAGAAGCGTGGAAGGCCGTGTGCAGGGGAGAAGCGTGGAAGGCCGTGTGCAGGGGAGAAGCGTGGAAGGCCGTGTGCAGGGGAGAAGCGTGGAAGGCCGTGTGCAGGGGAGCAGCGGCCTGTGCCTTTGGAGAGGGGCTGGGCGTTTTCCCACTGTGCGCGAGGTGGACGGCCTCTCAGAAACAGTCACCACGGAGGCCCTCCTCTTTGGGAGAATGCTGTTTGAATTCCGTACATTCTGATTCTTCTGATTTATTTAAGGCCAGAGTGTAGCTTATGTAATGCGCTGAAATAAATCACAGAGGGACAGGGGATTTGTAGAGGAAATTCAGAGAGTATTGAGAAGAGCGGAGAGAGTTTTCTGGGCCGGGTTCTTAGAGACGTCCCAGTTGCACAAGACTGTCTACACTTCCTGGGAGATAAGCTCGGAAAGGCGATAAACAGTCCCTGAGCTGAGATTTTGTGCAGTGGCTTGCAGAGAACGTGATTGCCTACCTAGAAAATCCAAGAGAGTAAGCCGAATAACCATGAATTCTCACAAGTGTTTAGTAGCGTGGTCAAATAAAATTGCAAAAATTGTTAGTTATCCCATAGATCAGTAATAACCAATCGGAAAACACGAAGGGGAAAGGATCCCATGCACAGTGGCAAAAGCGAACCCGATGAGAAGCGTGAGAGCCACGTGGGAGGAGCACCGCGGCTCCCTGAAGAGCGGGAGAGGAGGACTGAGCCCACGGAGAAGCGCGTGCTCCGAGGGGAGGCGGCGTTCCTTCCCCCCAGACTGAGAGCTCGCGATCGCAGTCACGATGGGAACCTGAAACTGTTGCATCTGTGTAACAGGAACATGTCCAAGACTAAGCGAAACACGAGGAACGGCTTGCCACGTGAGACAGGCCCGTTGACGCCGTGAGCCCTCAGTAACGAATGCCGATGGAGCAGGGCCGTCGGGGCCGGGGAGGGGGGGGCTGCCTGCTGTGACCCTCGGAGGGCCGCACGCGGCGGTCGGCACAGACGCCGGAAGCTGAGCGATGTTAGAAATCGGTGGGCTCGTCTTCAACGCGAGAAGCTAGAATCAAAGCAAAAAGCCTAAATTTAATGCAGATTCATTCCTGTTAATGACATAGAAAATAAACTAATGAAACTGGATGAAGAAAATCAAATTGACTCGAGGTTTAAAAATGCCCGAGAAGACCAATAATCATACGAGAAATTGAAAAGGCAATCGAAGATTATAACGCTAAAAGTATGTGAAATCCAGTTAATTTAGTCAGTTCTCTAAACCATTTAGGAATGGATATTTTCCATCACCCATTTTGAAATATACGCAATGACTGTCATCCGCTGTATGTATACACTCTCAGGATTGTGGGAAACGACATAAAGCGTTCTAACTTACCATATGAGTTTGTCGTAGTGCTAACGCACTCCACGTGATGTTACATAATATTACAAAAAAATGAAAGGCGTAAGTCAGCACTCGCCACGAACGGGGCGGCAGGAATGTGAGCCGGAGAGGCCGGCTGGGGGAAATCAAGGCAAGCATGAGCACAGACCCGGCCCCTCTTGAAGGGAAACCAAGCTACGCCACCTCCAAACATGGTCTGCAAAGTCTCAGTAACTAACTAACTGGTAAACGCTGTGTGGCCATTTCAGTCACTTCAGGAAAAACAAAACAAACAAGCTTATAAAATCAACACCCATTTCTTAAACTCTCAGCAAGCTAGAAATGGAAGGAAAACTCCTCAGTCGGATAGTGTGGTCGTCAGAAACGTCTGACATATCTGACTCAACGCTGGTTTGCTGGAGGACGCCAAGGGCCCGCTGAGTCGGGAGCAGGTGAAGACGCCCACCCGCCCTGACGGTCTGCAGAGGAAGGAGGCGGAAGGTCTGGAGCACCTTTGGGAGGGAAAGAGCTGGGCTCGACAGAACCGCCTCACCTCCTGGGTGCGGGTGGGCGAGAGGGAGAATTCTAAGGTGAGGTCGAACTTCCTTCCGTCCGGGCACCTGGCGGGGGTGGGGCGGGGCTGGGCGTTGAGCGTGAGTTGGGGAGCATGGCGACGCCAAGCCCGAGAGCACCCGCGAGGCCGCGGTTGGAGAAGGGGCTGCAGCGGGGAGGTTTGGGAGAAGTCAGGACAGCGGTGATACGGGAGGCCATGGGGGCAGACGACGCTGCCCAGAGCCGCAGCTGACAAGGACCCAGCTGGAGCAGCACGCTCGGCTCCGCCCGAGCCCCACCCGCCTTCCCCTGGTCGGCTCTTGCCCTCCGCGGCTCATCTTAGCCACCCACAGTGCCTTCTCTGGTGAGCCACAGTCGGGCACGCCCCTCCTCCTGTGCTCTGCAGGGCCCCGCGACCCCACACGGGGTTGGGGGGGGTGGGCAGGTTTCTGCTGTGAGCTGCGGAGCCAGCAGCCGCCGGGCTGAGCGGTGAGCGGCTCAGAGCAACACGTCTGCCTGTCCCCGCTCGCGCCTGGGCGCCGCTGCCGGGCGGCGAGGTCTCGGCCCGTGTCCCGTTCCTGGACGCGCTCATGCTGTGGTGGCAGAAGGGCAGGCGGGCACAGTGGGAGCCGCTGCTCGGCCACGTCTGCTCACACCCCCTCGGCCGTGGCACTGCGTGGGGCCAAGCCCAGCAGCTGTGGGGCAGAGAGGAGCACCCGCAGCACACATGGACGGATGGACAGACGGACAGACGGACGTGCACTTCCACTGCAGGAAGGGAGGGAGTGGGGACTCGGGGACGACAGCCCCGTCTGCCACGTCGGCAGCACGTGCTGTGACATCGGCCCGTCTCCTGTCTTCCCCCGAGATTCTTAGCGCCTTCCGTGCAGGACTCGGGCGTCCTGCTTGCTCGTAGGTCCCCCGATGACCACAGTGCCTGCTCGGTGTGTCGTGATGACCCGTTAGAAGTTACTGCATGAAAAATGGGGCAAAGGGGCAGCAGTGCCAAGGGGGAAGCGCCTCAGGGAAGCAGCGAGATCAGACGGGAAGGTGCCCTTTACATCAGATAGCTGGAAGGTCACGGCCAGCTGGGGAAAGCCACATCCGGACCCGCGGTGGGGAGGCAGCGGCCGAGCCGTGGGGGCGGAGGCCGGTGCAGCCGTGAGTGGTGAGCGCGGAGCACTGTCCGGCTCCTGGTGGAAACGTGAGGGGGGGGGTGTCCGCAGCGCGGGGACAGGGAGGGTTTTTAAAGACGGGAGCGACCCAGACGAGCTCGCTGAGGGAGAGGGCCGTGGTGGGGGACGTCGTCCTGACTGCTGTTCGGTGCCCTCTGCCCTGTGCTGGAGACGTCCCCTGCCTCTGGCCGCGGAAGCTGAGGGCCGCCGCTGTCCTCCTCCTGTCCCCTGACAGCCCACGCGCGGGCCTGAGACCCGGGCTCGGCCGGCTGGGCGCCCTTCCGCCGACCGCCGAGGAAGGGACCCACACGAGGGGGTCCCCCGGGCTCCCCCGTGGCCTGACGGCTCCGTCCTGCCAGGACCTCCTCGGGGACCGCCGTAATGCTGAGCTCCGGCTCAGCTCCCTGAGTCCGCATTGTCTTTCCAGGGAGCTCGTGCCGCATCTCCGCCCGTCTTCCTTACCGTTGTTTGTTGTTGAAGCTGGTAGCCGCTTCTGTGGCCTGCGCCCTGACTCCTCCCGGCAGAAGGGTGAGGACGGAGGTGCTGCTCGGACGGCCAGGGAGCGTCCAGCTGGGACGGGCAGGGAGTGTCCAGCGCACCATGGAGCCTGGTGGTGAGGGACAGCGTCGGGAAGCCCGGGGGCTGGCGCCAGGGTCTGACCGGCCGTCCTGGTCCACCTCGGCCACGTGGAGCTGAACAGATTGGTCACACCCCGGAGGAAAGTTTGACCGGTGTTTTCCAAACCTCGGCCTTTTAAGTGCCACCTCCCAGCGACACCCCCGTCCACACGTACCTCATGTATAAATGCACCGTTGTGTGCCAGCACATAATAGTGTCTTTAAATTGATTAGATTTAAAAACACATTGATTTAAAAATTACGATTTCAGGCAACTAGTGCTTTATTAAAAACGGATGCAATAAAACAAAATAATGCCGTTAAATTCCAGATGGAGATCACTGCATGATGAAGATTCTCATTTCAAGCTCTCTGTGTTAGAGAGGGAGGTTCGCAAGTGTCACAGCTGATAAAGACATATTAGTGCCCAACTGAGACTTTCTTCTTGAATTAATGAGAAGCAGTGAACCAAGAGGGAGCGACTTTCTCCCTCGGTGACTTAATGTCGTTCGAGGTTGAGTCAGCTTCCCCTTAAAGCTCCTCGCTCAGCCTCTCCGGGGAGCAGCTGCTCGGGACAGTGTGTGGAGAGTGCCCAAGAGGACAGGGGAGCAGGCGGAGCCGGGGCCGTGGGAGGGGAGGCGGCACGGGTCGTGTCCGGCAGGGACCGTGATGGCAGGGGCAGGGACAGAGCAGCCTGGCAGGGGGCAGAGTGTGCAGGATGCGAACTCGTGGGGGGCGTGGGGTGCCCCGTCCCCCTCCCCCACTCCAGCAGGATCTTTGGCTTCGCCACCTCCTCTTGTGACCTGTGTCTTTATCCTGTCCTTGTCCCTGGGACCAGGGGTGAATTCTCGCGTGGTGGCCACCGGGTCACAGTGACCGGGTCTGGGACTCGGTGGGTCTGCGCGGCCTGCTGGGCACTGCCCTGGCTTCCGGTGCTCGGCTGTCCCCACCCACGGGGTCAGCGCAGCAGGTCCCAAACCGCTGGGTGTCAGACTGCAAGCTCCCCCCAACGTGTGCTACCACTTAAAAATCACTCAAGAGTGACAACAACTCGCTTTTGAAAGGTGTAAGTAAATCGACTTGAAAAAGACATTTTGTATCACTGTCCTAACTGCAAAACCAGCTTAACTGCTATAAACGTGACAGACCACAGACCACGTTAAAGTAAATGTTATTAAGAACTAAATGTTATAACATTGTAACCGCTAAACAACGCTTCCCCGGGAGATGCGCTGGTCTGGCGGCCGGAAGGTGCGGGGCTGGGGAGGCCCATGGAGCCGTCGTGCTGGGAAGGGGGGTTCGTAGGACCTCAGGGCCAGCTGCGGTGGTCTGCAAGCGCCCCCCACGATGACGCCCCGAGGGCGCCCCTTTGTCTCCCCGCCCCAGACCACTGTCCTTTGGCTGGAAGTGACGCCTCAAGCAGCGAAGGGCGGCCTGGGTCTGGCCGCACCCTTCCGCAGGCTCTTCCGCGTTTTCCCGGGGAACCAGGTCCACCCAGAGCGAAGCCCAGTCTGGAACCTTCTCCTCCGGGCCCCTGCCCCTCCCCCTCGCCCCGGGCCGGCCTCTTCCGCAGACGCAGGGCACGTGTCCCCCTCAGCCCCATCTGCGGCCCCGGGGGCGGCAGAAGCACGGCGCAGGCCGAGCAGTCGGGTGAGCCGCGGAGCCCACTCCACTCCGTGACACAGTGCACCCCGACGTGGCGTCGCACCCCGCACCCTGTCGCCCGTGGGCTGCCCACGTGCGCAGCCTGCCAGTCACGCCCAGCGGCTGCCAGCCCCGTCTCAGAGGCTCATCGGCCTGGGGCTCGGTGCCCTTTGGTGCCCAGCGCAGGGTGGTTTCAGGGAGCGTGCGCCCTTGGGCCTCACTCCACCCGCCGCCCGTGGTCTCCCCGCCCGCCCGCGGTCACCCAGCACTCTTCCCTGAGTGCCGTTTCTCCCCCTTTCTCCTGCGCACAAAGGCTCTGCGTGGAGTGCGTTCTGCGAGCCTGACCTTCTGCGTCCCCCGCTTGGCTGGCTCGGACGTGGCTCGCAAAGTCTGAGCGAGGCCGAGCACATCTTCTGCGGCTCCTGCCCCAGCTCCTCATGTCACTGCACGTCGCCGGCCAGCTCGGGGCTGAGGGGGCGGCGCAGCCCCAGGCCCGGGGAGCGCCGGCCGGGCTCGCCCTCCGGGCTTGGACGAAGACGTTAGGAGGCCCAGCCGGGTCCAGGGCGAAGCGAGGCTCCAGTTCCTGTCCTGGCCACTCAGTGTGAGGTCCCCCGGAACCGAGAAACTGTGGCTCTTGCCAGGCTCGGAGGCGCGTCATGGGGACCCGGCCCTGTGAACCGGAACTGCCCCAACGGCGTTGTCCGGAGCCTTCTTCTTTGTGTGCCCAAGAACGTTTAGAAAATTTCCTGAATCCTCCCCTCTGCCCAGACCGCCAGTGCCGGCAAGCAGTTCACGGCGGTGGTGGCCGGAGGGACCGTCTGTGTGAGTCGTGTCCAGATTAGATGCAAAAAAAAAAGTAATCATCGACTGGTTTTTGAGGGTTTATTTTCACCTGAGGGGTTTGTTTGCACATTAGATGCACACGACGTGATTTATGTCATCAGCCTCACCCCGTCTTATTTGCCTTAATGTAATTGTCTGTTCAGATCCACTGATGGTGAAAATTGCATCTGTCCTCAGCAGCGGAGGTATTCGGAAAATGAGCAGCTTGGAGCCGGCGGAGGCCGGATACAGGGAAGGCGCGTATTTTCCTAGGTCTTTGAAACAGCCTGATCCCCCCGAGCGGGATAATCCCTCTGCAGGACACCGACATGGACGGCTCGCCACCACCCTACTCGGGGCGGATGCTAGAACAGTGACGGAGCCTCTGTCGGTTCAGCCGTTCTCGGGTCACCTTGGAAGATGTAAAGGATTTTGTGAGAAATCCACAGGGTGCGCCTTGCCTCGAACGCAAAGCCGAAGCCTTCCTTCAGCAGAGAGCTTGTGAGGGGGAGGAGCGGCCCTCGGGGGGGGGGGGTCCCAGTGTGGAATGGGTTCTCTTCGTTAGGGGTTAATACGAAAGGCCCACGTGTTTAGGGTGTTTGTTTTCCGACAGAACAAAAGGTTTGAAGGCGTGTTCTCTGCAACACTGTCCACCGTCACGAGGCCGTCGGGGGCTCGGAGCTCAGGAGCGGCCAAGGTTTCTGGCTGGCCCGGAGCCAACGCCTGTCTCCTGGTAGACGGCAGGTTTTCAGTGCACGTGGCCGGCCCTGTCGGGGGCCAGCCCTCTCCCCGGGGCCTGCCCGGCCCCTGCGCCCAGCCAGAGGGCTTCCCGCAGCCCCGACCTGTCCTCTCCCTTGGGCTCCCTCGGGGCGCCTGAGCCTTCTCAGCCACCCGGGTCTGCCCCTGGGAGGCCTGCAGAAAGGATGGTGGGGGCTGGCAGACAGATGTCTGGACTGAGGCACAGGCTGGGTGGTCCCCGAGGTCCTCGGTGCCAGTGACCCCGGTGGCCCCCAGTGGGACCCGCTCAGGTACGTGCCCTGCTGCGGCTCCCACCCCGTCCTCCTGGTCTTCCTGGGGTCACTGCCCGGAAAAGCGACGGCACTTGAGCCATCGTCTGGGGATTTGCTTCGGGAGGACCCCAGCCTTAGTGTGCCTGGCTCCGTCCCCGAAGGAGAGGAGAGGGGGCCCGTGGCGGGCATTTCCTGTTCCAGCCTCTGTGAGCACGTCTCTGGTGACGAGCCAGGCTCCCAGTGCAGGGGCACCCCCGAGCGGCAGGGGTCCTTGTGCCGTGAGATGCTCCCGCTGTCCCCAGTGCTCAGGAGGCCATCACATCTGGACCGTGTCCCTCGACTGTCCCGCAGGCCTCCCACACATGGGCCTCCCAACATGTGACTCATGTTGCTCTGCGTGGCATCAGAAAGGCCGAGAGCGCCAGCACGAACGTGGGGTCCGACACGGGGTCCAGCGTGGCAGCCAGCACTGGCGACCGGCCCGGACGGCGGCCGCTCCTCTCTCCCGCCCGGCAGCTCTCGTGTTGCCAGAGGCCCGGGAAGCCGTAAGCCGCCAGGCAGCAGACCCGGCACGGCGTTTTGGACTGAGAATTACTAGTCTCCCCTTTCTAATGGTTCAGTAGTCAGTGCATATCTATAATTTAAGCCATTCCACTTGCTTCCGTATGTTTAGTTTGAGAAGCACACGGTTTATGCCGATATAATTGTTGTATTAAAAATGGTCCTCATTTAAGCTTTCCGAGAGTACCAATGTGCAGCTCGTAACTGTTCTGTTATCATTAGTCACACGCAGGGGAACACGTCGCAAAGGAGGCATTTTATCACCGGGAAACAAAAACGGTTTGAAAGAACAAAAGATCGCACATCAATTCCCTAGGAGAAAAATGCCAGCCTGGTGGAGTATGTCCTATAAAACATCGGCGACAAAAAAAACAAAGGTGGCAGAGAAGGGGACAGAGGCAGAGGACGGGGAAGAGGAGAGAAAGGGGAGGAGAGAGGAAGGGACAGGTCTCTGGGAATGGCTCAGGGGAGGGAAGAGAAAGACGGGGGGTGAGGGGAGCAGGTGCAGCTCGATGTCATGCGGGCGGCGGTGCTGCTGGCGGAAGGGGAGCCCCGCCGAGTCCGGGCTGCTCGGCCCGGCAGGCCAGCCTGCCCCGCGGGGCTCTGCAGGTCGCACCTGGGCCACATGGGCCGTGGGCTCACAGCACCCTTCCCACGAAACTGCCCAATCCTCTCTTTTCCTCTCCGCGACCCTTGCCTCTCAGCCGGGCTTGCAGCCAGTCCTCCGCGGGCTCCCAGGCTCCAAGCCCAGCAGCGTCCAAAGACAATTAATTGACTTAATGCCCTCGTTCACTGCCAAGCAAGGAGCCATGGGAGAAGCAAGGCGACGATTAAGCACACGGAAAACAGGGCGTCTCGCAGCTCCCGGCGGAAGCCGTTGGCTCCAGCGGTATCGACAGTCACTCCAGACCTCCCTTCGAAAATAACACGAGAAAACGGTTCATTTGTTATTTGGGAAGAAATTTGTTCTTCGTATACTCATTCGGGAGGAAAAAGAAGATATTGGTGGAATGAGACCACAAGCCAAAAAAAAAAATCTGTTTTATTCTTGAAGAATCTGATTACCAGCCTTTGCAACATTTAAGGAAAATCTCTCAGGAGACGCTGATAATTTACTGAGGGGAGTATGTCTGGGTTTGAGAGGTGTTTGTGCAGCTTTTCTGAGAGAGGAAATAAACAGAAAAGGAAGACGATATGTTAATCCAAGAAGCAGGAATTCAGAGGAATCAGAGTATCTGGAAAACGAAGAGAACGTTTTCGGCTTCCTGGCGTGTTGTCGTGTAATTATTGAAAAATATTTTAAACGATTGCTGACGTTCTTTTTTTCTACAGGAGCTTGAGAAAAACGCGTAAAAGTAATACTCTTGCTTCCCGATTTTTATTTGTTTATATACGTAGCTAGGTATAACTGCGTTTAGAGAAAGCCCAGGATTCTCTTTGCAATCCCAGCGGGGAGCTCGAAGCCTCTGAAGTGGCCCCCAGGGGCAGGAAGCAGCCTGGGAGGAGGCCGGCCCGGAGCAAGGTCTGTCCTCTGCCTTCCCGTTGGCCTTTCATCCTCTTCCCAGGAAAAAAAAAATTTGCTTGGGTGAAGCCACTCGGCTCTTCCTTTCTTGTCCTCATGGAAATACCAGCTAGTCCCCTCAAAATGCTCTTTCTCCGCAGCCAAATGGGTAGAAAATTATGAAAAGTAAAATTGAACGAGACGGGAATCCCAGCTCTGATGTGCTGTGTGTCCTTGGGTAATAGTCAACCTCTCTGTGCTACGGCTCCCTCGTCTGCAAAACGCGGATGATAATCGTCACCCTTCATGGGGCTCATTGAATGTTCACAAAAACCAGTTGTTACACACACTCACACACACACACAAACACAACAGTACCTGCTGCACAGCTAACATCCGACAAATCCTAGGAGTTACTGGCTCCCAAATAGCATCCACCACCCCATGCAGCAGCTCTATAAGGGCACTACTTGATTTTTACTGTTAAAAAAAAAAAAAAACAACTCAGCTGAGTGAGTCTGGAGATCGAGTTGGCTTTATTCAGTGGCTCCTGAGTTGGGCAGCGTCCCATCCGCAACTTGGAGGAGCTGGGAGGAGCCGGGAGGACCGGTGAGGAGCTGTGCGAAGGGGAGGGCTCTACAGGGCGGGGCAGGGGGCCGGGAACTTTCTAGCAGAGCGGCTGTGTTGGCCAAGGCCGCCTGCCTCTGGGGGGAGCCGGGGTCTGTCGTCGTGGTGCTGGCCCCTTAGGTCCAGACCGACTGGCCAGAGGTCCCATCCCAGCGAGGTGGGCGTGAAGGCTCGGTTTACCAGCGTGGGGCCGTGGTCGCTTCTTTCCTTTAATGGGGCTAAACTCTGTAAATTTCCTATTTCCAGAGTTTTCTTTATAATTCACCTCACGTTTGGGTTTTTTTTGCAGTCGTTGCTTAAATGCGAGTTAGTTTATTCTCTGTGATCTTTTCGATGTAACTCTCATCAGTAGACCCCGATGAAATCAAATTAAAAAAAAAAAAAGGCTCCGGCGTCCTCAGCTGCCCCACGGGGGCAGTACTCGCAGGGGTCGCTTGGCTCGTCCTCCCTGGCCCGGCCCCTGGCCCGTGGGCCCGGCCAGGCTTCCTCCGGGGAGGCCGGTGTCTCCACGTCCTCCTGCCGGAGCTCCCCATCCTGTCTCTCCCGTGGACGCCTGCCCGAGCCAGCGATGGGACATCGATTCTTTTTCTTGTCATTTAACATTCTCATGGAGACCCTGGCAGACCAATTTACAAATGATTGCAGAAGCGCCTTGGCAAATCGAGAGTGTTTTTGACTGCGAAAAAAAAAATACAGACTAGGAGAGCATCACGCCTCTCAGCTGGGTTCCCGTTACGCCGCACACAGCTTCCTCCCCATGAACGGCTCTGGCCGCCAGTAACAGCGCCGTGGGGCCTGGGGTCGCGGGGCTCCCGCTGACGGCCCTTTGGTGCCAAGTGTGGCCACCGGGTTCCTCTCTCGGGGGGGCCTTCGCCTCAGCAGCCGGCCTGTTCCCCGAGCTTCGCCGTGGGCTAGTTCCAGGTCCCCGGCGGGGGCGGACACCAGTTTCCCGGGCCACCCGGGAGGCCTCGCAGCCCGGGGTCCTCCCCAGGGCCGAAGCCGCAGGCAGGTTGCACGTTTCCTCGGCTGCGGCGTCCAGCCGGGAGGTGACCACTGGGGTCCGTTTGCCTGACGCGGCCCGTCTCCAAAGTGCCGTTTGCAGGCGCAGGGACGTGGTGTCGGGGCGACTTTCCGTCCTGTGGCGACGGTGTTGCTACGGAGAGTGCTGGCCAGCCCCGGGCTGTAAGCCACTGGCCCCGGCCCTGGGAGCCTCACCTGGGGCCCCACTCCCCAGGGAGGTGGCCTGAGCAGCCTCCTCTGCAGACCCCTCCCCACGCCCCCTCCTCGCAGGCTTTGGAACCGCTGTGCGTAGCCCCCGGGGAAGTTTCAGGGTTTCCAGAGGCTGCTCAATGCTCAGTGTGGGGCGGGGTGGGGGTGGGGGCAGAGGAGATGGGGTCGGGCCCTAAGAGTGCCCGCCTCCCCCACCCTCCTGCCCCGATGCGCTCCCGCACTCCACAGGTCCCCGGGCCCCGCGGTCCCGCCCTTGCCCGAGCCGGAGGAAGCCCCCGGCCTGATGGTGCCCCTTCCCCCCCCAGCTTCGCAGTGCCCCCCAGGCTCCGTCTGTCAGTCACCAGGGGCCCCTCTGTGCCGCCTCCCCCTTGGGGAGCATTCAGACCTTCCGGCTTGTCTGCTTCAGGGCTGTCGGCATTCGCCCCTTCCTGTGGGTTTGAGGGTGCGTGTGACCGCAGCCCCCAAGCGAGGCAGCCAGACTGAGCCCACTGGGCCTCCGGCCGCCGGGGAGGCGCCAAGGGCCTCGGGCTCGGAGCCCACGGCTGTCCTGGGGCGGCCCGGCGCACCTGCCTCCACACCTGCCTCCACACCTGCCTCCACACGCAGCACCAGCCAGGTCAGGACATGTGACCTCCCAGCCCCCGGTCCCTACGTCCGCGAAGCAAGGTGAGGGCCACTTCTCTCCTAAGGCCGTGTGGAGGGTTAGGTAGGACACGACCATTTAAAAATCCGTCAGGTCGTGGCCCGTCCTCTCAAAGCCGCCAGAGGCGCTCGTGACATCGGGAGTAGAGTCCGAAGTCCTGCGCGTGGTGACATGCCCGGCCCTCGTCCACCCTCCTGACGCGTGTCGCCGTGCTCCTCGGGCTCCCACGACGCTGGCCTCCGCCCTGCATGTCCGGCAGCCCCAACGCGTCCCACCTCAGGGCCACGGAGCTGGCCGCTTCCTCCCACGGGACACGCTCGCCGTCAGCGGTCCCGAGCCCAGCCACGCACACCCTTCGGTCTCGGTCCCGGGGCTGCCCGACCCGGGCCTCGATGCCTGCCGCCCCTCATGTCCCTCTAGCCCGGTCTCCTTCCCTTCAGGGCCACGGCCCACGGGACGGCACATGACCTCGTGGCTCGTGGCCCCGGCCCGCCCGCCGGAGTGGAAGCCCCGCGTGGCAGGGACCAGGGGCCGCTCGCTTCCTGCTGCCCCCCGGCCTGGGGCTGAGCCGGTCCCCGCATCTGTGCTGAGTGGGCGCGCGAGAGCCGAGCCGTCCCACCCGGAGCCTGGCGGACAGGACGGGACGGAAACGCCGCCCGCTCCCTCCGCCTTTCTCCACGGCTGCAGACGGGCGGCGGGAGACGGGCGGGTTTTTCTGGATTTACTTAAGCCACTTGGATCTTTTTACATCCCAGTAACTACACAGCACAGAGCCTAACGGAAGAGGATTCTCGTCTTAGGTTTTAATCGATTTGTTCCACATAAAGTATGGCTGGGGTGATAAGAGCAGGTGTCAGGAAAAAGAAAGCGCTGTGACAATTGGTGGCGTCTGCTTGTTGGTGCCGGTCCTCCCCGGGGCTGCTCGCCTGGCGGGAAGGAAGGCGGGCCGCGGAGGCGGCAAGGCGGGCCGCAGAGCAAACGTGGCAACTAACAGTTCCCGCTAACGGATCCCGGGTCCCGCACGAACCTGCCGCTGCGCGTGCGCCCGTGGGAACTGTTTCTGTCTGTCGCCTCGTGAACGCGTCGTGCGGAGGTGTCTCTGCGGCCGGGCGCGGCGTCCCACGGGGAACCGTGCTCTGTCCCGCTCGCTGACCGGCTCGTGGGGTTCTGTGGCCTGGGCGCTGGGTGCAGAACGGGCAGGGGGCGGGAAACACACTGGCAGGTGCTGGGAGAGGCCAGACGGGTCAAGAGGCGGGGGTCAGGGGGGGAGGCGGGGAAGACGTGCCACGGAACGGCGAGGGGGCTTGGATTTCAGAAGTCGCAGGTGCTAACAAGGCAAGGGTGGCCCGTGAGGGGCGCGGAGTGACAGCATTCTGGGCAGGGCAAGGGCACCTGGGAAAGTGGATCCCGGGTCGTACCCTGTCCGCCACCGTGGAGACCCAGCCCCTCGCCGTGCCTCAGTTTCTCCAAATGCAACGCGAGGGCACGGGTTCCCGGGGTTCTTGAGCCTAGGCAGGAAGAGCTCCGATGCTCCCTCTTCCTCCCCGCCCCTCCTCTGCACGGCCCCCGCCCCCCTGCGCCCCCCGCTGAGCTCATGCCCTTTCCCTGTCATTGACCTTTTCCCATTTTTTCTTGTTTGTCAAGTTGCCAAGGGCAACAGAGAATATTATTTAACGTCTGAGAATGCTCATGCCAGAAGGAAGGACAGATTGCTGCTGTAGCATTAATTTTCAAATTTAATAGGGAGAATAAAAATTTAAGAGGCAGAGTAGGAAGTGGGAACACTGAATCCCACGGTGGCGGGAGAAAAATTGGGTTCCGTAGTCGCGGCGTTCGGGTAAAGAGAGCTTTTCTGGGGGACGAGCAGTCGGTCCGCGACTGGCATTAACCGCCAGCGCGGGTGGGGCCCTTGCCACGTCCCCGCGTCATCCCGGAATTCTCAGCACAGGTGGATGCAGGTCGTCACCCTCCGCTCATGGGGGGAAAACCGAGTCTCCGGGAGACGCTGAGCCAGCAAGCGGCAGAATCGGCGCGGCTCTCGGATCCCAGGGTCCACGCAGCCCCGCCCCACGCGGGCCGGTCACGTGACCCGGCGTCTTCGGGCCTTGGTTTCCCCAACTGACCTCCACAGAGTCTTCGCCTGCTCTGACTTTCCGATTGGGTCTCGAGCCCTGTTCTTTCCCTGTGTCTCGAGTCGTCAGCGGGTAGGAAATGTCACTCGGAGAACCGACTCAGGAGCATGTGAGGTTCAGCTCGAGTCACGGCCCAAGCGTAGCCACATTCCTGAGAGCGTGAGACGCCTGCATTGCAGGTAACACGTGAAGATGTGAGCGCCCACCTTATTCCCCGCCCGCATTTCAAGCGTACGCAACACCCCGCTATTTTATAGAGCACCGAGTAGAGCACTCGCCCAGAGATGAAGGCTAATGTGACTGGATTAGCAGCCATATTTTGTTTTGTATTTCCTACAGAAATGCTCGGAAAAAAGCCCCAAACAAAGACATAGTTAACTGACATTTTAAAACTCAAACGACATGCCGAGTAGGAGAGCAGGATGCTCCGAGCTCTGTGATAAACGCACACACTTTAAAGGCCTAAATGTACACACTCATTTCAAGTACATTTTATGAAATAATTTGCTCTCAGTCTGTTTTGAATAATCGTACAAAAATAGTTCACAAGCATAATAAATCTTGAGCATCCCCTCTTCTTGCAAGCTGTTGCTGAAAGTCTCAATTTGACGATCGTGCTTAATGGACTTGTCTGTCAATTTCACTCATCATCATCTCGGGGCAGATGGCTCTCGGCACATTTCATATGCAGAAACACCCCTGCCTCGGCTTCCGAGCTAGCCTCTCGACAGCTCACACTGCGGGGGGGGGGGGGGGGCGCTCCTCTTGGAGAACTGTTTTCCTCAAACGCCAGACTATGAATCATGACGAACAATTTTATTCAGACGCGTTTTCACCTCCTATAATTTGTTCACCCCACCAATGGCGCCCACTTGGAGTCCGTTACATAGACGCTCGATTCGAGAGGGGTACGTGCAGGGCTCCCACCAAAGCCGCACCCACAGAGGCAGCCGGGCACCTCAGGGGAACGGGCCGTGGGCGAGGCGGGGGCAGATGCGCAGGGCCTTAGTTTGAGAAGCCACCCCGGTCTCTTCTTGCCGTCGGGGTATTGGATTCTCTGTGGGTGGGCAGTGTCCCGAGCGGGTCGGCGTTTGGGGGTATGCCCCCGGCTCACGCGGACTGGGCTTTTCTCCCAGAATTCTGCTTATTCCATTATTTTTATTTTCATCCAGCGTGCCTCCAGGGAGAGTGGTACAGAAGGGGTTATAAAGGGCTGGGGTCAGAACCCTCACTTGTCGTGGGCCCTAGACGATTGTGAAAATCGTGCCTACCATTATGTCCTGAGCGTATCCTGTGGACACATCTAGGTGTATAACGTCATTCGTGAATCTCACGGCACCTTGCGACGTGGTAGCAAAAACAAAGGTTTCAGAATTACGGGAGTCAGGTTTGAATTTTGGGTTCTCCCCGTGGGAAGGAGTTTAGAGTTAAGGCAAAGAAGATGGCCTCGCGATCTCTGCGGCTGGCTTGGAACCCAGCTCCTCGGCCACTAGCTTCGCGCCTTTGCTCATGAGCTTAACCTCCGTGCGTCTGAGAGGAGGAGGGTGAGAAGAAGGTTCTTGTGAGACGCGGATGCGGTGAGGAACGGGACACGAAGAGACGGCTACGGTGGCGGTCACGCACCTGACCTTCCACAGCCTTCAAGGAATGTCCGGTGAGGCGATTCACGTGAAATCGCAGATAAGCAGCATGAACTCTGGGCAGCCGGCCGGCCCGCTCGGCTTGGGTTTCCTGTTATAAAAGTGAAGGTAACGATGTCCCCGCCCCACAGGGCCGTGGTGACGAGGCGTCCCCAGCCCCACGCGTAGCGCGCTGTGATTATCCTCACGGTGAGCAGCAGCCCTAAGTGACACGCCCCCGACGACGCGCGTCTGCCCAGAGCCCCCTCCCTGCGGCCCCTTGGGTGCGTTTTCCCGCCGGGCCCGGCCCGTGGGGAGCCGTGATTCCCGAACAGCCCTGCGACGCGGAGGAGAGCAGCGTCCGGCTCGCGAGCCGCGTCCGTGTGCTCGCCGCGTGCGGCCGTCGGCCCGGGCGGCGTCGGAGCAGGGCAGCCACACGTCGCGCCGCCCATGCGGAGCCGGGGAGCTCACGCGTCTCCATTAGTGGCCAGAGTGCTGGTGGAGGCGGCTAAATTAGATCACTTAACATCATTGCTTTTACCTCCGGAACAAAACGAGATAGAGGTTATTTTTCCCGCATTACGGTTAATAAGGCTCGAAAGGCTAAATTTTCATTAGGAAGGCGGCAGCGTTTACAAGTGCCGTCTCCGTGGGGAAGGGCTGGGGCCGGAGCGGGGTGGACCTCGCAGCCCCGCGAGAGCCCCGCGGTCCGTGTGGACTCGCCGCTCGGCTCCCCGCTGCCGAGTCTGTGCGAGCTGAGATTGCACAGCCCAAAGGGGCTTGTTCGGAGATGCCAATCCACATTGCTCTCCTCCGAAACTGAGCTGAGAGCTCCCTTCCCCCAGGAAGCCCTCCCTGCTTACCCACCGCAGCCTGATCATGCCCTGTGCACCCCCATTCGAGCCACTGTTAGACGCAATGTCAGGTGTTCCCCCCAAGCGGAGCCTGAGACAAGGGCCTGGGAGTGGATGCTTCGCTCGGTGGGGATCCCGGGGAGCCGAGGGAGGGGCTGGGGAGAGCGGAGCAGGACAGGGGGCGGGGGAAGAGGGGGAGCGTGTCCCCAAGGTCACCGCCGTGTGCACCGGGGCCTCAGACGCGCTTGCAGGACACCTCCCTGGTGAGCGGGCGGAGGGTGCAGGAAGGTTCCGGCTGTGCTGGTCGCAGGTTGCCCTCGGGGACACGGGCCTCCCACCCAGGCAGCACTTGGGGTCTGGTTCAGGGGAATCTCAGGGTGTCTGGGAAGCCCCCGGGGCAGACAGAAAATCTGCGGTGGGCGAGGAGAGACCCGGTCCCAGGGAGGAGGGACTGACACTTGGCCATTTTTCCGTCAAAAAAAATAAGCTCCAACTACCGCGACAGTTTGATTGGAGCCAGCGTTCCGACCTCGCATGGCCCCTTTCACCCCACGTCTGGGGAGGAAGGGGTTAGTTCCCCTCTGCGTTGAGAAGTTCCCTTGCCCAGCAAGGACACAGGGTCAGGTCGCCTTGTAAAGGTGGCGGCTCCAATTTAGAAGATTTAAGCTCAGGAAAACGCACTCTCTCCTGGGCTGGTGAGCAGAGTCGTAAAAAACTCACTCGGCAGCACCGCAAGCCGTGGTTTCTGCATTTCCTTCTGGAAGCTTCCGGCAGGTGAAATAAAGGCAGGACTCTCCATGGACTGCAGGGGCGCGGGCCTCGGGTGGCGGGGAGCCTGCTTGGTGGTTCCCAGGGGACTCGCACCTGGTCAGAGCAGTGTCTTGCTCAAGGCCGCGTCCTGGTGGCTGCAGCAGCGTCCTCAGAGGCCGGCAGAGGGGACCAAGAGTGATCAGCTGCCCTGGGAGGGTCCCAGCCTCACGGAGAGAGGCAGGCGGACCTTACGTGCCACTCTCCGGACCTCCGGGGGCAGGCTTCCGCGACTCGCGCCGCTGGCCCCGGGACGGAAGGAGAAGGAATGCGGCCAGCCCGGGAGGGACAGGCCCGTGGGCGACCCGAGACAGGGGCGCTGGTCCCTAGTGTTCGGTGTCGACCGCTGTGGTTTTAGTCCTGGGTCCGTTTCCTAAGTCCGGGGTACGGAGTGCGGTCGTGAGAGGGGGTCGAGCTCCGGAGACGCGGCGCCGTCCCTGGAGAGCGGCGGTCGCGGCGGTAGCCCGGGCCGCAACAGCCAGCCGAGCCATCTCAGCGTTGGTCTCGCTGGCTCCGAGGCTTGGCCTTTTCTCGAGAGACTTTCTGTCCTCACGACATTCGTTCCGGGGAACAAAATACATGGCTGTGTGTGTTGAGTGTGGGGGGCGGGAGGGGAGGGGGGGAAACTCCTGCTCCGGTGGACGGCGACCGGACCAAGGTCGAGACCCGCGAACTCCAAGGACGCCGCCGCCCACCCCCTCTTCCCAGAAACCCGAGTCAAGAGTTGGGCCCTGTCCTCTGAAGAATCTGCCCTTCAAGTCAGACCTATTTTGGGGGAATAGAAGAGCCTAGATAATTTCTTATCATTTGAGAAAATTATAATTTGATGGAGGCGTTCCATCCGCCGGCAGCAGCACTTCGTCTGTAGAATGGTTCGAGGTCCGCGGGGACAAGCTGGCCCCGACGAGGGTTTCCGAGCTGCTGAGGGGGCAGCGCAGACGAAACTTAATTAGGACCACGGGCTGATGGGCCCGGGTGGGGGGGGGGGGGAGGCGAGATGGATTCATTGCCTTGATGACAGCCCTGCGCTCGGGGAAGGGAAGGCGGATGGAGAAACGGGCCGCGGGCCGCGCGATGTCTCGCTTCTTCTGGGTAAAGTGGAGTGTGCTGAAAAGTAACGGCTCATCCACCCCCGCCATCTGCTTTTGTCTAAATAAATTCAGGTTTTTCACAAACGCGATGAATTTTCAGCTTATAGGTCGCTGTCTGGGGCATGCGCGGGGCTGGCACAGGCCTGAGGCACTCCCTGTGGAGCCCGTGGGCTGCGCGCCCCGGACCGGGGGCGTCCGCGAGCCCCAGGGCTCCCCACAGCATCAGCGAGAAGGCGGGGCCCCCCCACGACATCAGCGAGAAAGCGGGGGCCCCTGCAGCATCAGCGAGAAGGCGGGGGGCCCTGCCGCAGCAGCCCGCGGAGGGGGCTTCGCGTGGCGCAGTGGTCTGGGTTTGGGCCTTGGGGCCGGAGCTGCCGGATGGGTCTCCCCTCTGCAGACTCTGGGCGTGGGGTGAAAAGCCACCTCTACCCCTCACTGGCCCCCACGGCTCCCTCATCCGCATCGGCTCACCCACCAGGAGCGCCGTCCCACCCGAGCTCCCGTCGCTCAGACGCCACGGCTTTTGAAGACTCGCCTTTTGCAGAGTGTCTTCTTCGGCCACCTGAGGCCACTTACCTCTCTTTCCCCCGAACTCCCAATGCCCTTCCCTGGGTGAGTCAGCCTGGTCCCTGCCCCCTGGGCACAGGGGGGGCTCGGCCCTCAGCCTCCTGGCGCTGGTGGCGGTCCACGCTGCGCGTCAGCGCGGCTGGTCTCCGGGCGCTCGCACCGCCAGAGGCGCCATGTCAGGCCCGGCGTGCGGGGTTTCCAGACGGGATGCGCGTTTGCATCAGCGAAGCCCACGGCGTGCGGCCCGGCCTGGCCGTCACGGGCCTGAGGGGGACAGGGGGCGGCAGGGGCAAGGGCGGGGGCAAGGTCGCACGCCGCCCTCTCTCCGCTCGCGCCGGGGACCCCGTCGTCTCCCGTCCTCGGACTTGCGAGCGCTGGCTCTCCCGCCTTCAGACTCGGATCCGGGCTTAGCCCTCTGCTCCCCGATTCTCCTGTTAGCCTTCTCCGGAGAAGCCCGACTGACACTCGCGGATTCCCTGAGGGTCACGTTTAAGGGGAGCGACGTGCTCTTCATCCCTCTGCACCTGGCTGCTGCCACTCGATCTGGTATCTGTGAGATTCTTCAGTGTTGTATTGACAAGTAATCTGTGCCTTCATGTTGCTGAATATATGTATGTGTGTGTGCGTGTGTATACATACACACGCACACGTGCACACACACACGCACACACAGACACTTGAGGCTAGGTAGGCATCGGGGTTCCTTATAGCTTTTGACTTCCATGAATAAAGCTATGAATCATTGTAATCGAGCCTTTCTGTGGCACCCATTTTTATGATTCTTGAATAAACACCTAGGAGTCGAAGTGCTGGCCTTGTGGGATGTACATGTTGCACTGTATGGAAATTATCAGAGCGTTTTCCAGGGTCCTAGACTTAAACATAAGAGCTAAAACTGTAAAAATTCTAGAAGAAAACATGGGAGACGTTCTTCATGACCTTGGGATAAACAAAGATTTTTTAGGCATATTACACTTTTACGCAAAATAGTTTTTAAAAACCTCATAAATTGAACTTCATTAAAATTTAAAACGTCTGCCTTTCAAAAAAAAAAAACTTGGAAATTTAAAAAGATAAGTCACAGATTGACAGGAAATGTACATTTAAAATGTATTTGGCAAAGTAGTTACATTCAGAATATGCAAGGAATCTTATAACTCAGTAATAGGAGATGCGCTTAGGAAAAAAAGCAAAATTTTTGAATGAACATTATATGCCCAAGTGAAAATATGCTCGATGTCGTTCGTCTTAGGGGAATGCAAGTTTAACCTACGGTGACCTGCTCCTCGCACCTGCTGGACGGCGTTAGCACAAAGGAACATCCCGGGGGGCGGTGAGGGCTCAGAGCCACGGCGGGCGAACACGCCAGGAGGCGGGCGGGCAGGTTTTTGTAAAGGGGAACTTAGGACGTGGCCTAGCAGCTCCGGGCGGAGGGCCGCCGCCCCGGAGCAGTGCCATCCCGCAGCGGCATGTGCACAAACACCCGCGGCAGCTCTGCCGAGAATAATCCAAACTGGAGACTCTCCAGATGCCCATCGCCCCCCGCCCCAGGAAGCACATCGCGAGGAACAGCCGTAGAAGAGGCCCGAACGTCACGGACGTTCTGCTTAGTGAAAAAGGCAAGCGCGAAAGAGGACGTGCGCCATGGTTTCATTTCTGTAAAACCCTAACGAAGGGACCTCTGGTTTGCAGCGACAGAAACAGGCCAGCGACTTCCTGGGGCTGTGGATGGAGGGAGAGAGCTGCAGGGGGGTGGGGAGCTCTCTGGGGAGGACGCTCACATTCCGCATTTGACGGTGCGGTTACCTGGGTATGTGCATTTGTCAAACTTACTGATCCGAACTTAAAATCTTCTGAATGTACCATATGCCTCAGTAATGTTGATCAAAACAAAGAAACCAGGCACGGGCCTGCTAGCAATGGCCGTTCATAAGGGGCTCTTATCCTCTGCACCGTCTTCTCCATGAGAAAATGGACTCAGTGAGCACAGGCTCGCCTAACCTCCTGTGGAGGGAGGCCCCACTCACCCCGCGGGCGCTGTGAGCGGTCCCGTCTGCTGGGTGCTGGAGACTTAGTCCCACGTGACGCTGCAGAAAACGGAGCACGAGGCAGATTCCATGCGACACGCGCATTTACCAGCAGAGAAACGAAGGGTCTCCGGAGCCGCGCGGCAGGCACTCTGCTGCATGACCGTCTCTCTGACTGTCAGGTCGCGAAAGACGCTCAGCTGAGTCCTCAGCGTGTTAGACCCGAAAGAGCTGTGCACAGGTGTTCCGCTTTCCTCGTGAGGACTGTTAAGCTCTCCATTTAATTCGCAAAGGCAGAACAGGCTTTCTTGATGGCTGGGCCCCCTTGGGATGGATGCGGAGAGCCGCACTCGATGTAACTACCTACAGGTCTGGCCCTCCGCTGCGACAGCTGAGTCTCCAGCCAGGGCTCCCGGAGGACCTGGCTTGCAGCGTATCCGGGTCGCAGTGATATGTCCACACACGGAGGTGTCAAGACAGGACCTGACATTTGACCCTCCCTGGGACGAGTCATTTCTCCACTAAATGGGGAGCAGGGAGGGTGCCAAAGAAGAGTTCGAAACACTGTCCCTTCTTTGCAGCAGATACTCAGTTGTGAGCAAAACTCCGTGTCCGTGACCTTTACGCTACGGTCAGGGGCAGGACAGCCGTGTGGACGTAGGGGAGAAGGGGGAAATCTCAGAGGACGGCAGCCATTGTCAGAAACCAGAAGTTGTGTAATATTATTTGAGCAGGGAAAAGGCAGCAGAATGTCCTAGGGCACTTGGAGTCCAGAAATTTCTACTTCATGGTTCGTTTTTATGACTGAACATTAGTTGTGGCCGACGCCCTGATTTTGGAAGGAGCCCAAGGTCTGGAAGCAGAGAGGACCCAGGGTTCCCACATTCTGTCTGGGCTTCAGATGCTTTGGGTGACATCAGACCTGCCACTCAGCTCTCCCGATGAGGTTCCCTGACTTGGGAATCAAGTCAAAACCTAATGCGGGTCACCAGTTGCCGCAGTCTGAGCTTCCTCTGTCTTTGCTCACCACCAAAGTGAGAATAAAACCTAAGAATCCCCAAAGAACCCGCTCACACGATGTGCGTAGATGAGTCATGCCGACTTCGCCGGAGCTCTGGGGAGATGGGGAAGGGGCGCCATCGCACGCCCCTGGGAGCATCCCCAAGGGACCGTGTACGTTTGCGAGAGCACGGGCGCGTGTGCGGCTGCGCGTGTGCGTGTTGGAGTGCGGGCGCGTGTGCGTGCGTCTTTGAAGGTTCTCGCTCTGTCCTCCTGCAGTCCCAGAGCTCTCGCTTCTCGTCTCCTCCGGTGTTCCTCCCAGAATCTCACACTCCCCTGTCCCCCGCACGCATGGCCATCCTGCCTGCTCCCCGCTGGGGCGCCCGGGCGCGTCCAGGTGCCCGGCAAAGCAGATGGCGTCCCCCGGAGACGCTCAGAGACGGTCTGGGGATCCTTCGTGGTTGCGCGTGAAGGGTGTTTCTCCACTTACGTGGCACGCAGCTTATACAAAACAAAAAAGACCTTTATGTGTTTATGCTCCACATAGAAAAATAAAAAGTTACCTACTACATTGCAAATAGGTCTACGGCAACACCACCCTGAACAAGTCTGATCTTGGAAGCTAAGGAGATTCGGGCCTGTTTAGAACTTGGATTCCCATCTAGGAAGACCAGGTACTGCAGGCGTAAAAAATAAAAAATAAGGGATTGTGAGCTGACAGGGTCCTTGCAATCTGTGAGGTCAACCAATGGTTACCTCGCCTAAAAAAAAAAAATTGCAAACAGTGGTTATCTTTTAGGAAGTCAGTGATATTTCAAGTGGGTAGGGGGGAAATGTAGGGGTGAAGGTCACTTTTAATATTTATTCCGACTGCTACATTGTATCCATTTTTACCTTCAGAATCCGGTATCAAGCACTATTTAAGACAAAGAACCGAGCGTATGGTACACTGCTCTCACGCTCCCTGAGGTGAGGTGCGAAGGTCGGGCAGCCGGCTTCTGCAGAGCAGCTCCTGTGAAGGCTCTCTGCCGCTCCTCGTTATGAGTTATGTACTCTGCCCGATGGTAGCTTTTCTCTGTTAAATCTCGAATCAGAACTGTGAAGTATAAAAATGTAACTCAGCAAAATCTACAAGTACAACCTGTGTTGATGAAATATTTCTATTAACGGTGATTTGGGGCTTGTTGGAGACTAGTCATATTTCATTTTATGCTTAGTCGCTCCCAAGTTCTAATAAAGAGCCCATAATGTATGCTATATACCAAGGGAATTTAAGAAACCTCATCAAAATGTATACAAAAGAACAAAGACAAATTGCACGCAATGAATTGCCACATTCTCCTTGGCACATTAATGGAGAATGACAACTTTGCTGAGAATTGCTGTCCCTTGTGTCCTTCTTCTGTTTGGAAAAACTCGAATTGACTCATAGCACAGTATTTCAATACCTGTGCCATTTGCCTTGAAAAGGTCTTTAAAAGATGCCTGTAATTGCGGGCTTTGTGCTGCGAATTATTTCATTCTCAGTAAAGAGCAGGTGCATTGAGAGAGCACCGGGCTGACGTGGCTTCGAGTGCAGTCCGGGTGGTTTTTTGTCACTTACCCTGGGCAAGCAGGCAGAACAGGAGTTTCCGTTATCCTCAGCACCGGTGACTCATCTCGCCCTCCTCAGAGGGAGGCCTCATTGGTTTTATTCCTTTACCGTGTTGTCTAGGTGGATCGGCCCACTGCGGGGAATGGGACAGAGCCAGTAGCAGGCGGTGTGACCTTGACCAAGCCACGCACCCACTCCAAATCTCATTTCTTCGTCTATAAAATAGAGGAATCGCCCGAGGTAACCACGTGTGTCTTCATTCCGGAATTAAGACTCCGTAGCTTCCACCATGAACAGTTCAACGAAAAAGTCCTAGGCTGGTCTTGGGACTTGCTTTAACCAATAGGATTTGATGGAAGTGCCTGTCCTAAGCCTAAACTTCCAGAGTTGCCCCCTCTTCCTTCCGGAACCCTGCTGGTTTCCATGAGAACGAGCCCAAGCTAGCCTCCAGGAGCCCGCAGACGGCGTGGGGCAGAGGCGAGCCAATCTAGCATGACCTGCGTGCGTGAGCTCACCGGGCAGAGGGTCTGGCCCTTCTTAAGGGGCCAGCCTGCAGAGCTGCGAGGCAAACATGTGGGGGTGGTTTCCAGCCCCCGAGTCCGGGCCAGTCTGTTACGCGGCAGGCGCTAACTGGCACAATGGTAGGTGCAGAGATGAATGAATAGCGTTGAGGCTCTAGGTGAAGGTCGTATTGTGTGAGTCTCAGTGCAGAGACCAATGCTACCTTTATGCGGGTGCTATGAACTGGTACAGCTTCTGGAGGGTAATTCGGCAATATCCTCCGTTTAAACGCATATACCACTTTCCCCAGGAATTTCTAGGAATTTATCCTGTAGATATACATCGCAAGTGATATTGGTGTGAGGATGTTTATTGAAGCAAAAAACTGGAAACCACATACATTTACGAGGGATCTGGTTCCATAAGTTGGACATATGGTGAAACAACATTCACGTGTTGAGACAGACGCAGGCTGACGTGAAAGGTGTGATCTGTGCCGTACACCAAATGCCCGTGCCTCCCGCCCCCAGAATCCACCTGTCGAACCGAATCCCGTGTGGAGTGTGCAAAGGCGGGGCCTTGGGGGAGCTGGCTAGAAAAACACGCTTTGGCATTTCAGACGCAGCACTCGGCCTCCGGCCTTCCGTCCGCCGTGCCTTGCACGCTTCGTCTGTGCGAAGACGAGCAGGCTTTTCAAAGAGGAACGGAGGCCGTGCGCCCCGGCCCCCTGCGTCATTCTCACTTCCAGGGGAAGAGTCTGCGCCGCTCTCCGGTCAACAGCCCCGCTGGTGGCCCGGGCCTCGGTTGTCGGGAACCAGCAGCAGGGACTCCGACGGGCAGACAGGCGCCGCTTATGCAGCGTGACAGCGGCTCCTGGCGCCGTCTGCGGCCGGCGAGCACGGCCCGCAGCTGAGTTCACATGGACCGCGCCGTGCTTAACCGAGGACGTCGGCATTTCCTCCGAACGGCTTCTGCATCCTCATCCGTTTCCTCTGAGAAAAATGGTCATCCATTTCCTAGGTGGTCACACACTGTGCGTGTACGTGTGTGTGTGTGCACGTGTGCGTGTGGGGTGCGCGTGAGGAGCGAATGCCCTGGAGAGGATGGGCGGGCAGGCATGGGGGTGACTTCTCCTCTGTTGAAACGACACGGGTGGGCGTCTTTCAGTGCCGTGTGTTGGAACCGGTCACCCTGTGACTCTGCACGAGCAGGAAGGTCTGGAAATGCCCAGGGAGCGAGCGATCAGGCCAGGGAGGAAATGTCTGAGCCAGAGACCGCAGGCCAGGTTCCCCGCATCGGATGCCGGCCCAGGGGCGTCATTCGTGCGTTTTGGCCAGCTCCGTGTTTAAAAACATATTTAAATTGTGACCTAAAGAAACATCGCAAATAAAAATTCAGATTTGGGCTTTTCTGGCAAGATTGGAAGATGGGCGATTCTAGGCCCGTTTCCTCAGGGCGGGGGGCGGGCTGGGGCGGAGGATGGAGCCTCCCGAGTCTGTTCTTCGCTCATTTGCTTAGAGCGTCCGCCTGGACCGTTGGCGTTGAGGTTCGCCGGCCGGATTAAGCGCGGGGCCCCAACCCCGAGTTCTTTAAACGAGCTCCCCAGGGGCGCCTTCCTTTTGCAGCACCCCCAGACGCCACCGCGAGGCCCATGCGCCTACGTGCCACGGCCCCGCAGAGAAGCACGGGCGCCCCGCACCCCGCCCCGCACCCCGCCCCGCACCCCGCCCCGTGGCTTTACAGATAAGAATGAGATTTCCGAACCGTCCCCTGGAGTGGAGCAGGGACCTGCTGCCGACTGAGAATAGGAAATGTAAAGAGGAGGCGTTTCGTATTTGTTTCCCGGCTGCCGGAGCGGGCGACCCCCCCCCCCCGCCCCCCGTTCTGTCCTAACAGCGGGGTCGGTGGAGCTCTAATGTCTCCCCGGGATGGCTTTCTTCATGCATGAATTAGTTCTCGTTTAAAAGGTCTGAGAGACGCTTCTTTTTTCCTTCCTCTTTCTGCTCTGAGAAATGGCGACGGCTTCACTGCGGCGACTCACAAAGCTGCGGGTCAGGCCTGCGCCCCACGGAGGCCGCTGCCCGCTCGCGCGTCCCGGAAATAGCAGCTCGCGTGGTCGGGGCTGCGGGGAAGGTCGGGGACGGTGCAGGGGCGGGAGGCGGGGGGAACCTTGGGGAGGGCCGCGTGCACGGGGCGGGGGGGCGGGCTGGGGGCGCGCTCCCCCGTGAGCCTCACGCAAACCTCTAGGGGGTCGGTGTGATTATCGTTTCCACAAAAGAAACGGACGCCCAGGACGTTAAGCCACTTCCCGCAGTCACCCCGCCCGCCAGCGGCAGAATCGGCCTCCCAGTCCCGCCGGGGCAGTGACGGGCACGCCCCCCACTGGGCTTCCCACTGCCCCTCCTGACGCCCCCCACTGGGCTTCCCACTGCCCCTCCTGACGCCGCGCCCCGCATTCACAGCAGATACGGATCTGGGGTGCAGTCCAAGGAGGACGGACGTTGCCGCCAGACGCGGAGGGCACGCAGCATTTCCCGGACTCAGTTTCCTCATCTGTAAAATGGAGCTGAGCTGTCTGACCATCAGGGTTCTTGTGAGGATTGGCGGTCACCTGTATAAAGGGCTTTGCGTGACCCCGGCCGCAGCGGGCCCTGAGCGAGGGGCGGCCAGCGCGTCCTTCCCCATGCGGGGGCCGTAACAGACCTGCTCCTGTCTCCGTCTTGCCCCCACCCTGGGCCCTCTGTCCTTCCTCCAGACGGGTGCTGAATTCACCAGCTCCCCAAACCGGAGAGGCCCAGCCGTGTGAGTTGGATGTGAATCATAGAGCCTCAGAACACTCCAGAAGGGAGCAGGGCTGACAGCCCCCTGCCCGCCCCGGTCTGGCGGCAGCCTCCAGCACCCCGAATTTTGGAAGGAGGGGCTCAAGTTCATGCCCTCGCGACAGGCTCGCGTGCAGAGCCTCCCGCGGCCGCCGCCCCCTCGCAGGGCGCCAGGCTCGCTCTGCGCGGTGTCAGGCTGCAGCTCCGCGTGCGGTCACGTCGCTCCTCCCGCAATTCTGCGCTTTTCTGTTCTTTAAACAGAACTTTGTTCTTCCTTTTAACGTGTCCTGTCTCCCTAGAAGCGATGGGGTGAGTTCACGACTCCCGCCGCCCTCAGAATTGCCTGGCTCTGAGATCGTATTCGGAATCCTTTCATGGCGCTTCGATGTCAGGTGCAAAAGGAAGCCTCTCCCGAGTCTTTATAACATGCTTGAAAGGACGGAGCGGCCTTGTCACAGGCCGCTGCGATGCTCACAGCGGAGCCGCGACTCATCTCGGAACAGATGGGCTTTTCATCAGGTGCGCGCCCGCTCCCGCCTGGTGCCCGCCACCCTTGGCGGAGGGAGAGGTTTGATTTCAGCTGCGGACAATTCCTTCCTTTCTTCCCGGCCCTTGAATCAACGCGTGTCCACAAACCTCCGTCTCTTCCTCCTCCGCCGCATCGGAGTGCCAGACACGGCCGGGTGCGGCCAGCCCGCTCTCCCGCCGCCTGGCTCGGGCTCAGACCCCGGGACGAGGGCGTCGGCACTTGGCGGGGAGCAGCGCGCAGGCTCCGGCACGCACGTCCCCGAACGTCCTTGGCGACAGCAGCTCCGTCGCACACGCGGGGGCGGCACCGGAGGCCCAGGGCACAGACCGCCCGGCCCGCGGTCTCACTCCCGTCTGTTGGCAGAGGAGGGACTTCCTGTCACTCACGACGTGTCTCTATTAAATATAAAGAAAATACGAGTGTGTGAAGCGTGCGGTTCAGTGTGGTAAGTGATTTTATAACGCAGAGTAGTGAACGGCTCGGCATCGACGCTGAACACTGCAGCAGCCGACGCTACAAGCGAAAGAGAAGGAGGCGCAGGGCTTTGGGTGTCCAGCCGCGTCGCGATGACACTCGTGAATGTCACCTCAGTTTTCACATCTTTAAAATGGGGTTAACGTGGCACCTAGCGATGACACGTAAGGTGCCGGCACCGCACGGTCCAGTAACTGGGACGCGTTCGCTGACCACTGCCGCGTGCCCAGGGAGCCTGGCGTCGTGACGGCCCACGGAGGGGGGTTGTTGCTGTCCGCATCTTCCCTGTGCGGCGCGGAGGGGTGAAGTGAGCGCAGACCCTGGCCCGCGAGGCGGCTCCCGCGTGGGGCCCGCCGCCCGCCGCCGGGCCACGTCCAGCCCCCGCCTCTCACGCGCGCCTCTGCTGAGCTCCGTGATTTGCCACACGCGGCCCCCGTTTGTTCCGGGTGTTTCTCTTTGCATCTCATAACAACGGGAAATGAATGTCTCACAGGAAGGAAGGGGTTCATAGCTTGCGTTCCGTTTGTGGCGTTCACAGCACACCTAGAGTTTCTCACTAGAAATTTTTAAAAATGAACTGAAGAAATGCTTACTAGTTGGATAACTGAAGGATTTAATTTTAAGAAGCAAATGTGGAACATGACTGATTGGCTTTTATAGCTTCTTATTTATCTTACCACACTGAATTCTAAAAGAGGATTCGAGGAGAATTATAAAAATATGGAAGACTCAACAGGGTAAAAGCAAACAAGCGAGAAAATCAGAGTGAAGGGGAAATAAAATAAAACCAGTTTTGCTTTGTTTTTTTTTCATTTTTTGATGGCAATTTGTCAGCAAATAGCGAAGCTGAAACCCAGACCATTTGCCAAGAACTGAAGCTCATGCCCATGGGACGAGCCTCAGGCTCCGATGGGACACACGGCCTGAACCTCAGAGGAAAGTGGGGGGCGCAGGCGGAAACCAAGGGGGCCTGGGACTTCCCTGGTCTGGCCGAGGGAGGTTCTGCCCGGCCTTCCCTGCGCCCAAGGCCCCAGACCTCGCTTTATAAAGCAGCGAGAATCACGCCCTGCGGCTGGCCCGGCCGCACCCAGCCTCCCCCAGGCCTGTTTCTGGGTCGTCTCTGACCTCTGTCTCCGACCTCTGTCGGCACGCGTCTTGGAAGAGCCCATTTCACCACCCTCTTCCCTGCCAGACCCACAATAAATCGAGAACACCCACCCCGCCCGTGCCTCTCCGTGCCGCAGTCTTTCTAAGTCCGGGTTCTCGGTCCCCTGCATGTGACGGGTGGCAGTGGAGGACCAGGGAGTCATGTCGCCGTCTGCATCAGGGACGGGCGGAGCCCTCAGGCCCCCGCTCCCGTTGCCAAGAAGCAGGGGGCGAGTCTTGAGACAAACTGAAGAGACAGACGCCAGGCACCGCGGAGGGCGGGGTGTGCCAGGCCCGACCCCGGGGCCTGTGGCAGGTCGGCCGCTCCAGCAGGAGGCCTCCGGCCCCTCGCCAGGCGGGGCACGTCACCGCGGTGCCCTGCGTGACTCAGCAGTGAGCCAGCATGTGAGTCCTTAATCTTGAAAACACCTTGTAGGGATTCATTCAAAAGTTGCGACGTCATCGTATTAGAAGGTCGAGCTGACGAGAAGGATGAGCTTTATGTATTTGCTTTAATAGGAAGTTGTATTCAATATGGAAACATTTGGAAATGCGGAGGCGAACGGTGGCTACACAGCTGACGTTAAAAGCAGTCGCCTCTCTAGGAGCCGGAGTGGGGGGGGGGCATTTGTGGGTGGGGGCTGCCGCTTGTTCTCACGAGCTTGTAGGCATTACTGGACTTTTCGATGATGTGAGTGTAGTTCTTTGATAAAGTAAAACTGAGGAAAAAAGGGAAACTTGCTGGGGCTCTTGTCTACTACTTAATTTATGAGTTGGGTTTCCGTGAGTGGATTTCGTCCACGCAGGCCACTCCTGGAGACGGCAGCTCATGAGCGAGAACCGAGGACATCGGGGAGGTAATTAACAGGTCAGCAGCCAAAGAGAGGCCCCGGACTCCCGGGGGGTCTGGGCTCCAGCTCGAAGAGTGGGCGCCCTCCGTGGCCGGCATTCTAAGAGCAGCCTGTGCTAACCCGCCCTTTGCTACGCGGTCTACCCGATGAGTCACCCACACTGTCGCTGAGACTCTGAACCATCATTCCAACTGGGGAAGTACTCGGGCCGGCTCTCTGTTGCCATGGAAACCGTGCAGCGCACGTCTCTCTGTTGCTTTGGTAACCCACCCCGTTTCCGCACATCACCACCGCTGGGGCATTTTGCTGCCATCATAATGGCCTCTGTTGTGGAGTGAATGCTAATGGGGCACGCTGTACCCCAGCCTCCCCCCCGCCCCCCGCAGCTCAGGGCCGGGCGTGCCCCTGACGATGACAGACACTCAGGTCCGGCAGGGAGGAGCAGCTGCAGCGGGTGCAGGGGCAGCTCCCTAATCATGAAAAGCTTAGCTCCTGATCGTAGAAAGGGGCCAGCACCTAGGAACCCAGAGAGGCGGGGACGGGGGCCATTCGTTAGAGGGCCCCAGGCCGCACGTCCAGGTCTGAGCGGTCCCCCGGTCCGCGAAGTGTAATGCTCGTGAGTAAAGCTTACGGGGTGACGAACACGGGCCGGGCACTCGGGCAAGCGCCTCACGCTCATTTAATCCCTAGTTCGCAGGGCAAGAAGAGGGTCAGGAAGTGCTCACTAGCGCCCAGACCAGAGCTCAAACTCAAACCGTAATCATTGCCCTGAGCGCCACTCGCTGGAGAATGGGGTACACGAGAGCCGCGTGGAGCGTCCTTGCCCCAGAAGAGCGTTCTCTTCACCTGGAGCAAGGGATGTAACCCCAGGGGGTGGGGGTGGGGCTGGGGAGGCGGGGGATGAGCCGGTGGTAACTGACAGGGCGCGGCGCCGTCCGAGGGTGACCGCCACGTCCACCCAGAGGTCGGCGCAGACGCTCCACGGGGAAGAGGAAGGAAGAGCTGCGAGAGAGCCACGGGGCAGGTCTGCAGCGAGGATCAGGGGCGCGCCCCGGCTCCAGCCCGACGCGGGCATCTCACCTGAGTCACCTCTACGTCGCCTCCCGCTGGCGGCAGCATTTGCTGTTCGGCTAAGAAAACAATGTCTCTCCTCGTTTCTTGTGACCTCAAGCCTCACGAGAGTCAAATTCACCTGATACTGTCTGATTCTTTTACTTTGGAATACAAAAAAATAAAAAATGGAAGTTTTATATAAAATTATTTTAAATTTTATGGCTCTCCATTTCACAACCCAATAATTCTATTTGCTTTCCAAGTAAGTTTTTTTTTTTTTTTTTTAGCCACCTCAGGTCCTCCTGGCACTGAGTGGAGTATAAATCTTCAGAAACAGAATTTTTATGGTGTCTTGATTTCTTGAATCAGAATTACCACACTTAGACGGGTCCGCGTAAATCTTCCGCTTTGTCCCCTACGCTCCTCGAGGACCTCAGCGCTCCTGGGCATGACAGTCCTCGCCCGCGGGCCAGAGGGACTGCGCAGCTATCGCGACGCCGAGCCTCCCGGGGGGCTGGAGCACAAGGCTCCCTGACGGGCCCCTCCGTGGGGTCCTGTTAAGCCCGGAGCAGTGGTAGTTCTCCGTGCCGAGCTCCCTCCCGCCCCGGTCATCTCAGAGGACCTGAAAACGCTCTATGGTCAGAGCCAAGCGCACTCAAACCCGCGTTTGACATTTAGGATTCGCGCATGTGCGTCGTCGGGAGGTCCAACGGCGCCGAACGCCCTTCCGTCTGAGTGGGGCCTGTGGTCGGCTACGGTGGTGGCCGGCGGTCAGAGCGTCTGCATTCGAATGCAGCCCGCTGCTGTCTGTCCGTCTGTCCCTCTGCCTGCCTGCCTTCCCCTCCTCCTCTCTCCCAGTAGCTTCATCTTCTCCAGCCTCGACTCTGTCCCAGTTTGCACATAGGGAAAATGCCGGACAGTTGTTTTGTGCAGATGGAACGAGACCGCGCGAGCCGGGCGCGTAGTGGTCTCTGGCACACGGTGCTGAGCGGGTGTTGACAGTCGTCAGTCCTGGAGAAAGGACTCCATCGGGCGTTTAAGGTCTTCGGAGAGAGTCCTCTCCCTTAGGGACGGGCGTCTTGCCGTCAGCCTTAGCCTGTGTCCGCACGTGACTCTGGGGGCACGGGAGTCCTGTCCCTCTCTAGAGCCCGCGGTGATGGCACCGGGTTAAGTCGCGGTGCGGGGCATCCGTGACACAAGCCCCTGCCCCCGGAGCTCGCGGCTGCCCTCGGAGGCCGCCCTGCAGCGCACGCCCCGAGCGCTGTGCGCTCTCCAAGGTCCTGACCCTGCCGTCCGCGCGCGCCTGCTGGGGACTCGTCTGGCAGCGTCTCTCGCTGGAGCCTGAAACGAGGACATTTTCGCCTTGACCTGTGGAGGCCTTGTGACTTTCCAGAAATGAATGTGGGTAATGACTTGTCATTATGAGTAATTAGCATTCGTGGAAGTCTGAGGAGAAGAGCTGCTTTTTTTTTTTAATTTTTATTTTTTTAATTTATTTTTAGCTTCGGGAACTTTCCTTCCTTTTGGCCACTTCTCCCGAGGCTGCACGTTTGGGAAGGGGCGGGGTAAAGTCATGGACATGAAAGGGTATCCGTCTGTGCCCGCGATCACCCCTCACCACCCCGAGAGAAACGAGCGTTGCTGGGTCTCGATGTGTCGAGATGCAGCTCCCAGACCAGACGGAGCCCCTTCGCACGCTGCACGTCAGAGGCGGCGTTTGTCAGCCGATGTCTGGGGGCGAAGGGGGGGCTGCACTTTTCGTCTCTTGCTCAGCGTGTCCGACCGCACACCAGAGGGTCCCTGATACCGCTCCTCGTCTCTGTTGATTTACGACATGTCGGGACCAGAGCGAATCTTAGACTTCAGGTCTCCAGTCCCCTCATTTTACAGGTGAAAAAAACCAAGGCCCCCAAAAGGTAAAGTGGCTTCTTTTTGGTACTTCATTCGTAGTTCAGAGCTTGAACTAGATGATCTTTAAAGTTCTTTTCGAATGCGTGAGCTATGGAGCCCGGCGTTGTAAGCGGTTTCGGCCATCGCGGAGACCCTGAGCTCACGATAGTGCTGGCCGTATTTGGTTCTATCGAGGCAGATTCCGGCATGTTCGTAAGTGGATTGTCTCGGTTTAGACAGAGTCATTACAGTAGAGGACAGCTGAGTCGCTCGCCAGAGGCTCGAAAACCAGAGGCAGGAGAAACGGGGAAAGCGCAGAAGCACGTTCTGCAGTCGTAAACACTTCCGACAGCGGCATGAGCATGCGACACCGTCTGCGGGCAAAACGCACGTGTGTACACGTTACACGTAAGTGTCGCGTGGTTCGGACTTCATCGCGGAGCCCACCACGTGCGTAGCCGTCGCCTTGCCGATGGTCAGAGAGGAGGGCTCGTCTCCTCTCTCCTGCAGCGGCCAGTAAAATAGTGGAAACGAGGCGGCGGCCGTGCCTGACGCCCCCGTCACACGCATGCAGGGCTCACGTCTACCCGGAGTGCGAGGAGAGGTGCTAACTCAGCGTGTCCCCCGCGTTTAACCCGCCCGTCCTGGAGGGCCCAGGCCTTCGGTGTGTGCGGCGGGGCCGGAGGCCCCCCGCGGGGAGGGGAGGGAGCCCGGGGTAGGAAACGGCGGCGCCCGCTCTGCGTGGGAGGGGGCCGTTTGTCACCAATGAGGAGGGGACGTTTTTGTCCTGCAGCTGCATAAGCCGGCACCTCATTCTGCACGACTTATAAGGACGTTTCTGGTTTCTTTTTTAACCTGGCCGACTGCGAGAACGCGCCCCATGTCCAGGGAACCGTTCATTAAGCGACGTACCCCTCAAGCTAAGAGCATCTCTGTGGAAGCACGGGTCGGCAGGGGCCTCCTCCAGACCATTCCACCCAGGGACCTTGGTCCCGGCTGCTCGTGGGACGTCCCGAGGCGGTTTAACCCCCCTGGGCCCTGCCCGTAGGAAATCACAGATTCCGTTTGTCCGTGGCGGGCGCCCGGCACGTGTGCGTTTCGGCGCCCCGGGGGGTGCTGACGTGCAGCCAGAGGTGAGACCCCCTGAGCCACCTCAACACTCTCGGGGGACAAAGGGGGGAGGCGCAGCTCGGGGAGTGGCAGCTCCCAAGGGCCAGAGGAACGGCCCGGCAGGCCACCTCCCAGGCCCCGTGCAAGCTCGGGGCAGCTCGGCAGGACACACTACTCGGCCTCGCATCCGGAGGCTTCTGAGGAGTGAATTAAAACTGGCGACCAGAGCAAGCGAAAATCAAGCTCTGTAATTAAAGCTCAGCCTTTTCCAGACTGAGAAGTTTAACGAGACGGTTTCAAGATCCGGAGTGGGCCTTACTCGCCTAGACCCAGAGAGGAGGGACAGAACCAGAGACAGACAGACAGACAGACAGACAGGGGAGAGGGAGACGGAAAGAGAAACAGAGACACAGGGGGGCGGAAAGAGACAGAACAGAGAGGGAGGGGGTTAGGGGGAAGGAGGGAGGGGGACAGAGAAAAGGAGAGAGAGACAGAGAGACAGACAGGGACAGACAGACGGGGCAGCGACTCGCCGCACGGGGCCGCCCAGCTCTCTGACGCGGGAGCCGTGTCGGGGAATTCGAGGGATTCCAATTAAGCCCTTTCATTTTGATTTCTCATTAGATCCTTAGAATATCTGCAGAAAATTAAATGGAGCTGGAGACCTCCAGCCGGGAGATTTATCCAATTTAATGTTTTGAAAGAGACTTATTATCTTGTCAGGAATAATTCGAGAATCCAAATAAGAGCAATTGAATCAGCAGAATCTGGGCCCCTAGATGACAATCATTCTGCACAGGCAGCCGCGGCGTTTAAACAGCTGAAGTGGCATTTCCAGGGTCGTTCCTGGGCGTTTGGTCCTCAGCCCGTCCTCACCGCCCCCCGTCGCCACGGCCACCCTTGCCCACCATGTTCCAGAGAGGCCGCGGCAGAGCTCTTTGATCTGATGGGGTGGACGCTGGAAAGGGCGGGCGGCTCGAACCCGATACCAGAGCCATCGGCGACCGAGGCTGGACGTGACCGAGCGGCAGAGGGACTGGCAGAGCGGCGAGCAGAGAGTCCCAGCGGAAAGACACGCCCCTCGACGCGGGGGACCGCACCCCGAGTCCCGCCTTCGGGGCTGTCGAGGACCCTGAGTCTCGCAGCCGGGCTGGTCACGCGGTGGTTTACGCGTTTCCCCGGAGGGCCCCGAATCTTGTCGTGTGTGTGTATTTCCCCCCCTGAGGTTTGGCGAGCGCAGACGTGTGTTGTACTCAGAAGGGACGGGCGTGGGCTGTGGTCCAAGGCGGGCACCTCAGCCTCGGCGGGCGTCGCGCCTTCAGGGTCAGCGTCCGGAGCAGCCTCGTGTCAGGGCACTGTCAGGGAGAGCGGCCGGTCTGAGGGACACGCTGTGCCTTCGGGCGCCTCGGGGGCAGGGGACGACCCCTCCCTCCTGCTCAGTCCGTGGCTTCTCCGCTTGGTGGTAAGTTCTGGACAAATTACTCAATCTCGGTTTTTTCATAGATAAGTTGTCAGTGCAAAAAAATGGGGGTAATGAGAGTTTGACCGGACCAGATGAGATCACGCGTACGGGGAAGTGTGGAAACGCAGCCCAGAAGAACGGACCAGCTGCGCGGGTGGTCCCGGCCTTGACTGAAGCAGCTCAAGATCTTTCAACACCCAGAGGGGACAGAGACGAAGCCCCCGTCATGCGCTCGTCCAGAGTGTAAGAGGAAGTGGCCGTCCACAGAGCGGGCGCCTCCTCGTTCCCAGGAGGTGGCGTGTGCACGGCTGTCGTCCAGCACAAAGGTGTCGCAACCACGTAGGCCGTGCGGAGAAATTACCGCTGATGCAAATGTGCACACAAAAGGCCGTTTACACCCGGTGAGGACGGAATGGCATGGGTTTCACGAAGTCGGAGAACTCTTCCCCTCTCAGGCACTGGGCAGACGTCGAACGCGCCGGTGCGTGGGCGAGTTTTAGCGTGTTTTTCACGTCGTTCTTCGGGACCGTTCCTCCCGCCTGGTGAGATAGGCTCTCAGCCCAGAGACCCTTGGAGATTCACCATCCAAGAGGAGAGTCGAATTGAACTTTGTCCAAGAATGTGAGGGCGGCAGCTACTCTCTCCAGAGCCGCTGCTTCTATTCTCATCTTGAATCCTTCGTTGACCCGAGTCGCGTTTCAGAGGCAGGCTTCGCTGTTTAAAAATGTCATGTTTCAAAAATAAAGCGCGTGTGCAGCTTCCTGGCAGAAGAGCCCCTTTCCGAAGCCTACGACCATGTCGTTTCTCTTCCCCCGGAATGGCTGCGTCGCTCAGACCCGGCCACACGAGCCGCGTGTCCCAATCTCCTACACACTTCGCCGTCCTCCACCACCTCGATGTTTTATTCATCGGCACCTGCTTCTCTGGGTGTCGCTGACACTTGCTTTGCTCAAAGCAGCTGCCTTTTAGCCTCTCTCCAAGTGCTCGCCAGCCCTCCGTTAACGATTCGATGGGGAAAGACCGGCGAGGGCGTTCTCCGCGGCGTGACGGACGCGCTGTCATTCCACCTGAGCCGCGGCAGCGGCGCGTCTGCCTTCGCAGTCGATGAGTTTGCATCGTTCGTTGGATGATGATAATTTTTTTATAACAAGGAGTGTTTAACAAACTCGACGACAGTCCCCAGTGATTTTCCGTAACAGCGGCCACGTGGAACTGTAATTTCCGAGTCCCTCTGATCGTGTCCAGCTCTGCGCTGTCGAGTTTAATGGCAGAGTGTCTTGGTGTCGTTGGCGAGAGTTCTTCTGCTCTGAATAGACTCTTGGTTCGCTGTCACTTAGCTGCCGAATCATCCTGTGCATTCATCACTAGTATTAAATTTCTAATGTAAAAGAGGCTCTTCAACGTAATTTATTTCGCTGCCTCTAGTTTTAATAATATGGTAGGAAAATCGATTCCTGAGTGTCAAGAACTGTACAGGTGGATCGACAGGGGAGAAAGTTTGAATTAAAAAAGCTTCACACACATCCCTCAGGGTCCTGACAAAAAAAAAACATCTCATGATATCTTAAAACACACCAGTTCATGTTTTTTTATTTCATTTATTTCAGCAGAACAGAGTTGAACGTGATCTGCATAAAGAGGTTTAGGGTAGGCAGCATCGTCGAAGATAGCAAAAATCAGAAAATTCAAATACCTAGCTATAGAGAATTAATTAAATATAGTAGCCCATTCTACGATAAAATAGTCATTAGAGAGAATGCAGAGGGCCAAGAGCATTAAAAGGGACAGAAGAAGGTTGTGTTAGCAAAAATTATACAAAAAAGAAAATATTAGATATGAGTCATTATGCAGTAACGAACTAAGCAGGGAAACACAGCAGAAATGTTTAGAAATGAAAGAAGAATTTGATAGAACTATATTAGTTATAGGAGATTTTAATCTAGCTCTTTTAGGCTCTGACAGGTCAATTAAACAAAAGTTAAAAGGGTATAAATGAAATGAAAGACACAATTAACAAACTTGAAATACATTTGGTATTCTACAGATTGAGACTACACTTTCCTGCCTTGTGTATACGTGTATATGTATGCCCACAAATTATTTATAAAAATTGGCTCTTGGTTACAAAGAAACAAATGAAAACCTTAGTAAGTTCTTTAGCTATACACTTTTTAGACCACATTTTTGAACCACAGTGCAGCGAAAAAATAAATTCATGAAATCACAATTTTCCCACCAAAAAATAACTTCCACTTTGAATTTTAAAAAAATACTGAAAATCTAAAAATGATTTTTAAAAATAATTTTTTTTTATTCAAAGGAAAAAAACCACAAAATGAAAATTTATTTGGGATTAAAGATATATATATGTATATATATAGACATACCTCAGTTTTAATGATCTTTTTAAAACACCATCTCTTAGTTATGTTGATTTTTTTCTGTTCTCTATTCTCTGTTTTATTGACCTCTGTTTAATATTTATGATTTCCTCTGTTCTGCCAGCTTTAGGTTTAGTTTGTTCTTTGCTTGTTACTTTAGGTGTGAAGTTCGGTTGTGGATTTGAGACCTTTCTTCTTTCTTACTGTCTCCATTGACGACCACGAGCGTTACTTGTGGCACTGCCTTCTCTGCATCCACAAGTTTCCGCACGTTGTATTTTTATTTTCATTTGCCGCAAGGTATTTTCTAATTTCCATTGTTACTTTTTCTTTGATCCGTCGATGGTTTAAGAGCACGTTGTTTAATTGACACATATTTGTGAATTTTCAACTTGTCTTTCGGCTGTTGATTTCTAATTTTATCCCCTTGGGGCCAGAAAAGACACCTTGTGTGGCGCTAGTCTTGAATTCGTGAAGGCTCGTTCTGTGGTCTGTCCTGGAGACTATTTCATACGCACTTGAGAAGAATGACTGTTCCGCCGTCGTTAGAAGGAGTGTTCTGTGTACGTCTCTTACATCCGGCGTGGCGTGTCATTCAAGTCCTCTTTCTCACTGATATTCTGTCTCGTTTCCTGTCATTGTTAATAGTGGGTATGGACGTGTGCTACTGTTATTTGTTGCTCTCTAGTTCCCCTTCAGCTCTGTCAAAGTTTGCTTCCTGTATTTAAGATCACTGAAGTTTAGCGAATAAATATTTCTATCTGTCATGTCTTCTTGGTGAATCTTATTATCATATAGTGTCCTTCCATGTATCTCGTGACAGTTTTCGACTTAAAGTTCATTTTTTCTGCTCGCTTTTGGTTCCTACTTCCAGGGAATATCTTCTTCTGTCCTCTGACTTTCAGCCCACACGTCCTTAGATCTAAAGTGAGTCTCTCGTGAACAGCATACACAGTCGTCCCTCGGGGTCTCTAGGGGATTGGTTTCGGGATGCCCCACGACGCCTAGTCTGCAGATGCTCAAGTCCCTTGTATGAAATGGCGTAGAACTCTCACACAACCCACACATCCTCCCCTATGTGTGGAATCATCTCTAGATTATGCGTAACACCTGATACCATGCCAATGCTATGTGATCGTCGTTGTAAGGCGGCGTTTGGGGGTAACGCGTGTTCAGCACAGACGCAGCCGTCACAGGCCTCGCAGCACAGTGCATGTCGGTGGCACCGTAACCTCCTTTTAGTCTTTCAGGATTTTTGATCCGAGGTTGGTTGAATCTACCGATGCCGAACCTGTGACTATGGAAGGATTTCCTTTATGCTTCATTGATTTTTTTTTTTTTTTTTGGTCCTAACATGCTTTGATTTCCTTTTCCGTATATTCTATAGCTATTGGCATAATGGTTACTTTTACAATCCCATAAAACACCTTAAAGTTGCAGCATTCCGTTTTACACTGATAACCCCTTAGTTTCCATCACATACAAAAACTCCTTCCGCTCCACCCCATACCTCCTTACTTTATGTTATTGATGTAACAGATTACGTCTTTATGAATTCGATACCCATTAACATAGATTTATATTTTCATTATGTTTTTCTCTCTAATTCTGTGTACCAAAATTACATTAATACGGTTAACTTATTTGTCTATGTATTTGCCTTTACAGGAGAATCTTGTGTTTTTATATAGTTTCATGTTGCTGTTGACCAACATTTAGTCATCGAAGGCCTCTCTTTGGGAATTTTTGTGGGACAGGTGTAGTGACCATGAACTCCTTCAACTTTTATTTATCTGGAAAAGTCTTAATTTCTCCTTCACTTTGAAGAACAGTTTTGCCAGATACAGCATCCTTGGTTGATAGGTTGTTTTTATTTTTTCTTTCAGCTCTCCGAATGTATCATCTCACTGCCTCCTGGCGTATAAAATTTCTGCTGATAAGCTGCTGATAATCTTACAGACCCTCCCCTGCATGTGGTGAGTCAATTTTCTTTTGCCGCTTTCAAAATTTTCTCTGCATCTTTGATTTTTGACAGTTTAATTATGTGACTCATTAAATGTGTCTCTGGGTTTATCCTACTTGGGAGTTTTTTAAGCTTCTCAAATATGGATGCCTATTTGTCTCCTCAGATTTGGGGAGTTTTCAGCCATTATTTCTTCAAATAACCACTTTGCCCCTTTATCGCTTCTCCCTCTGAGATTCCCATAATGCCTATATTGATCTGTTTTCGGGTCCCATACATTCTTTAGGCTCTCTTCACTTTGCCAGCTTTTTGCTCCTCTGAGTGATCTCCCGGGACCTTTCTTCAAGTTCACTGATTTTTCTGCCTGATCAAGTCTGTTTTTGAAGCCCTCTGGTAAATTTTTTTTAGTTCAATTATTATAATTTTTGGTTCCATAGTTTCTGTGTGGTTCTTCATAGTTTCTGTCTTGTCGTTGATCTTCTCATTTTGTGCATGCATTGTTTTTTTCTGGTTTTACTTCATTGTGCATCTTTGTCTTCTTTTAGCTTATTGAGCATATTGATGACAGTTATTTTAAACTCTTTGTCAGGCAGCCTCTAGATCTACATTCCTTTATGGTCTGCTTCTGGAGTTTCATTTTGTTCTTTTGATTGGGTCATGTTTGCCTGTTTCCTTTGATGCCTTGTAACTGTTTAAGATTTGTATATTTATTTGCATAAGGAACTACCTCTCTCAGTCTTTATGCAGAGGAAGATCTTTGCAGTCAGCCTGGCTAGAGACTCTGGGACCTTTCGAACCTTTTCTGGTCTCTCGTTTTGCTCGATGTCTACCTGAGGAACTGCAGGTGTGATGTCCTGCAGGGCTTGCGTATGTTCTAGAAGGGGCCTCTTCCTGGAAGAAGAGCCGTGGGAGGTGATGAGTTCCCCGTCAGCCGGTGATGAGAGTGAAACGGCGTGCATGAGAGGCGCCCTAGCAGGGCATGGATTCTGGAACCAGGCTCTCCGCTTGACTCCCGTCTTTCTCGGGCTAGCTCTGTAACCTTCAACCAGTCCCTTGATTTCTCTGTGCTCTCATCTGTAGAATGAGCGAGCATGTAACCGCCCAGCACGCAGGACTGCCGTCTTATCAGCTAAAGAAAAAAACAGAAAGGTCAAGCCCCTTTCTCAATAATTCCAGTAAAAGTCCTAGAAATGAGTCTGATGGGCCAGCCTTGGGTCATATGCCTTTTGATGAATTAGTCAGGGGACAGAGCAGTCTTATTGATTAACCCTGAGCTGTGCGGCCGCCTGTGAAATGAGAAGGGCCTTGCTGAAAGGTGACATGATCGAGAGTGGCGTAGGGATGGTTCCGCAAAGGAAATCACGCTCCCTGGGGCCGCGTGAGGGAGACTGGACACAGGCGTAGACCGCGTGCCTCCTGGGGGTACAGCGCACAGCTCACGCTTTTCTGAGCACTGTCTCAAGCACCGCGAGCACATAGTAGGTCCCCGGTAAGTGGTTTCCCTCCTACGCTGGCTATCACCAAGTCTGCCTCGCTGCAAACCTCTTGACTGTAAATGCTGTGATTCTCTCTTGCTTTTCAGGCAGGAAAGCCTGGGGCGATACTTGTACCCAAAATATCACATAAACACTTTTAAAAACCTTTCTCGGACTTTCTTCAGAGTTGTGAATGGTATGTGACAATCTCAGACTGAGCAGCAGACCCGAGGTGTCGCTGGAAACTCTGAGATGGGTGAATGGTCTTTCAGATACGTGAGGGACGGACCAGGCTCTGTGGTCTTAGATCTCCCTCGAGGACCAGTGAGCGTGAAGTGCCCTTTGGGGATCCCGGTGGGGATGCTGCCACAGTGGGTTTATGGCCCTGGCCAGCCTGGGACGGAGGCCTCCCAAGACGTGGGTGGGTTTCGCTCTTCAGCTCGTGTGCTGTGGGGATGAAGCGTTCGCAGCCCGTAAATCTGCTCAGCCCAAATGCCAAGACGATTCTTTAAAGGCGAGGCGAATCTGACCGATGTAAAAACACAGATGGAGCCTGCCTGGCGAAATGTCACAGCACAAGGGAGTTGGGATGATGACGAGCGTGGGGAGAAAACCTCCCTCGTCATCCTGACAACAGCCCCGAGGCTGTGCCAACCGGGAGCTGCTGGGCGGGCTCAGGAAAGGGAGATTAGGTGGCCAGACACCTGGGGTTCTACTGTGATGCGTGAATTCGGGGCCACACGTCTTGAAACGATTTTGGTCTTCACTCTCCTGTTTAAAGTACAGGAATGCTGCTAGGAAGAATCACATTTTAAGATCCCAAAAGGTAATCTTTTCTGTTGGAAAGAGACAGAGAGACAGACGGACTATATGTGCACAGGTGCCCGGTGCTACGTGGATGATGACTTCATCATCTCCTGTTGCTAGTAAGGAAAGAGCTACAGAAGGGGTGCATCCTGGGAAAGTCCTGTCACAGGGAGTGGATGAGAGTAAAACGGCACGTGTGTGGCTTTGAAATATAGGGACATCCGGTGGGGGAACCTTCTGCTGTATCTGCCCGGCCACTGACACCTTCTGCTAGAACTCCTTCACCTCGCCCTTTACCCACGTGGTTGCCATGGACTCTGTCGTGATCTTACATGCCCCTCCCCTAGCCACAGCTGATTGGTCAGAAGTGAGCACCTGACCTAAGCTGAGCCAATGATAGTATCTCTCCCATGCTGGCCGTAGCAGAGGGATCCCAGGTTGGGCTCCCGATCCACTTGATGCCACAGGCCCATTCTCAAGGATTTATATTGGAACCACGGAGCTTGTCAGTCATCTCTCTTGACTGCATGCGGTCAGTCTGGGGCTGCTGGTAGCCACACTCCATGCCGTGTAGAGAAAGGCCCTCTGCAGAGAAGGCCAGATGGAGCTGATGCGCTGGGGCAAGCAGGGATGCGGGAGTTGGGTGGCGTTAAACGCCCCCGTCCGCCGCTCCTCAGGCCCACCCCTGCCCGTCTGTGGCCGACGGCCCAGCCCTTCCTGGGAGTCTCCGGAGCCCACGGAACCCTCTTTATTGCATTAACAGTTCCCAGTGGCTTCCGTTACTAAGGCTGAGGGAGCCCTAACAGCACAGACACCTAAACTGGTCCTCAGAAGACGGCAGTAGGAGGGTGATCGCCGGGGCCTGGGGGAAGGGAAGCGGGGAGTCTAATGAGCTCAGAGTTTGCTTTTGCAAGATGGAGAGAGTTCTGGAGATCGGTCACAACGACATGAACATGCTTAACACTACTGAACTGTGCACTTAAAAACGGTTAGAAAGGCGAATTCAATGTGATGTATATTTTACCGCAATTTTAAAAATAGTCCTGAGAAGAACGAAAAAACGTACCTCCCCGGCATGCCGGAGTCAAGGGTCAGGCCGCCAATTATTTTCTTGATGTTGGTTTTGCAGCCGAGCTTTAAACTCCCTTAACCCCAGCCCGCCCCTTCCCTGCCCCTTCTAGATCCTCTCACTGGTCACCCCCGCATTGTGTGGCCTATTTTAATAACATGGGGTCTCTTCGGCCAAGCTGTAGCAAGTAATCTGGAAAACATATCAGATTTCCTTGCCAATTTCCTTTGCAGGGAATTCCTCACTGAATTCCTTGCAGAGCTGTGTGTAACCGCTGTGGGCAACTTGGGCACCGGTGAGCTAACATCTTCCTGCACAGTGCACGTGTGTAAGAGGGGGGTCTTCGGTCTGGACTTGGGGGCCGCGAGAAAGAGCAAGAGAAAGAGGCTGTGATCACAGCCTGACTTTGAAATCCCTCTGTGCGGCTGACATTGGGGGTGGTGGCTTCTCATGGATGCACTGTGGTCCCCAATCCACACGACACACCCTCCCCGCCCCCACCTCCCCAACCAGCCGCTGAGCGAGGATGAATAAGGAACTTAGGCCGGCTCTTCTGCTTTGAGGAGCTTTTCACCAAAGGCTCAGCCAGAGGCAAAGCTATCAACAAAGACAGGATTTCAAAGAAGAAAACTAGAGCCGATTCCCCTTTGCCGCGCTGAAAGGCGCCATCAGACACACACGCTCAGCTTCGTCCTCCGGATCCCCAAATGTTTTGTGTCTGTGTTCATAATGTTCTTATCTGCGCATGGAGAAATCCCTTTCTCTTCAAAATATGCTGTTAAAAACATACAGATCTTCAAAACCCATTTAAAGGGAATTGACTTGTAGAGATGAAAATCCCCCAAAAGAGATGAAATAGCTTTTTAAAAAATATTGTGGAGGAGGTGAGTTTGAGCGTTACACGGGGTGGAGGGGTCACAGACCTGCCTCCTGAAATGCATTTCTTTTTCTGAGCTAAATGCAGAAGGTGTTTTAAGTGCAAAGTATCTATTTTATGAAGTCCCCGGCTTTACCCACATGCTCGTGCTATCTGCGAGAATGCTCTGACAAGTTAGCATTAGTATTCTGGACGATGGAAAAATGATTTGATTTTACCAGATAGGAGAAGCTATTAATAAAAGCAGAATTGAAATAAATTAGCAGGACATACACGCTGTCTGCGGACTCCGAGAGAAGCCGAGGTTCCTGAGAATGCGCGGCGTGAGGAGTTAAAGCATTTCCCTCTGGGCCCGGTGGCTGGGGTGCTGTTGGAGGGCCACCAGCGCTCTCTGCCCAAACCAGCTGTCCCGCGGACATCGTCTGCTCAGCTCTCAGGGCTATCTGTGGGCGTCCAGACAAGCCCTCGCCTTGGCCATAGATGTTTTTGTTGTTTTGTTTCGTTTTCTTTCTATTTCAAAATCCTCAGCGACGAAACCAAAGCAACAGGTCAGCTCCCCGGATCCCAGCCCCTGACGCACATGCTTCCACGTGCCCGGGGACCCACGGAGGAATGCTCTTCTGTGCCCAGGCTGGGGCCAGGAGGAGGGTCTGGACCGTGGCGGAGGGTCCAGCGCGTGGGTTCCTAATGACAGCGGGACATGCCAGCAGACCAACGGGCAGGACGGGGAGGCTGAACGGTTTGAAGCCGTCCTGGGGGAAGAGCCTGGGCGAGAGGTCCAGAGAGCGCAGGTGCAGGCCAGGTGTCGAAGGAGCAGGTATCCTAGGAGCGCCCTGCGTCGCCCAGCTGCTGCTCTCCCTGGGAGCGGGGCTCAGTGCGGGCAGAGGCCACAGGTGCAGGCGGGGGCCGGTGAGTGTCTGGTCACCGTCGCTTTGCGCATACCCGAGAGCAAGGTTCGGGCAGCCGCTGACTTTGCCTGCCCAGCATTCACCCCTCTTTCTGCTCAGGGCATCCTGGTTCTCACCCGGCGATTCGCCTCACCAGCGCTTAGCTTCCCGCCGTCACACTGCGCTGCAGTGGACACATGACCCAGGTTTGGCCGTTGCGAATACAGCGTCAGCCAAATGACCCATCTAGCGTGCAGCCCAAACTGGACCGGTCACGCCAAGACCTGGCCACAGTGGTCCCCTTCTCCTGGGGCTCCACACCTGGTGGGATGTCGGTCTGCAACTGCCAGCAACTGTCTCTGCCAGCGTCTGGGAGGGTCTGAAACTGAAGCACGAGGGAGGGACCCGGACGGCCGGGGGCAAAGCACCGGGTCCCGCTGTGCTCAAAGCCAGACATGGCCTCGGGCGCGCATGTACTATGAGCCACAAACCCCTTCATTCAGAAGCTGCCCGAGCCGGACCTCCAGCTCCGAGAGGTGGCGATGTGGCTCCACCTCTCCTGGCAGCAAGCCCCGCCCCCTGCCCGACTCCGCCCCTGCCCGGCTCCGCCTCCCACCAGGCTCCGCGCCCTGCCTGGCTTGCACCACCTCTGAGCCTAGGCCTGAGCCCGTTCCCGTGACGACAGCCCCTGCTCAGGGCCCTGGCTCCGCCCTGTGCCAACCGCAACACCCTGAGTGGGCCCTCAGGGCCTCTGCGCTCGTCCCTTCATCTGTAGAATGGGGGTGGCTCGGTGTACCCTCAGGTTGTTAGAAAACGTAAATGGGTCCGTGGAGGTCCACCGCCCAGGGCGGTGCCTAGCGCGTGGCGGGCTCCCCTGGGCGCCAGCCCGCGCCGCCCGGGAGGAGATGCAGAGCAGTCGCCGCCGCCGAAGGGCCCCCCTCGCGGAGCCCGCGCTCAGGGTGCCGCGCGGCCAGGGCTGGCTTCCCTCCCGCCGTGTCACCTTGCGAGCACGCGGAGGGCGGGGTGGGCGCCAGCCGCGGCCCCCGGGCAGCGGCCTGCGGGGCGGAGGGGCCGTCCGTCCGGGGCTGGCCCTCTGCTGCTGGGCGTTGAACAGCGCCAAGCCGGACAGGGCACAGCCCCTTCGTCCTTCGAACTTTCTCTGAGGGGCTTGGAACTGTGTACGAAAGTTTATTCGTGGGTCTAACGCCTGCATTATACACGCGTGAGGATCCACTCTCACCTGGTTTCCTCCTCTTCATCTTATTTTCTGAAGTCTTAAATCGTCCTTATTAAAAAATAATAATAATAAAGTAAAGACAAAAGGCAAACTTGTAGGGGAGAAAAAGCTAAGAAACCCGAACGCCTCTAACACCCGCCGTGCTGGGACCCGTCCTGCGGTGACAATACCGTCGCCTTTGACATGTGTCAGGGTCACCCTCTAAACGCCTAGGATTCATCTTCAGTACCGCTCACCCCCTCCCCGTCCCCCCCTGTCAGAACCCACACAGTCCTTTCTTCATGGACCCGCCACTCGGCTTGTTACCATAGAAACCACTGCCTGTGTCAAAGCACCTCGGAGAGGGTAAGAGCAGGCATGAGCCGCTGCCATGGCAACACGCACCTCCACTGCAGCAGCCCACGCGCTGCCATCTTGATTCTAAAGGCAGAGGAGTGATCGCAGGGGCGCGGGGCGGGCTCCCCGGCTGCGGGTGGGGCTGGAGCACTGGCCCCGCCAGCAGTTCAGGCCGCTGCGCCTGCGAGGAGAGTCGAAGTCGAGCTCCGAGCCCTGCCGTGGCCCCGAGGGCCAGAGCCCGTGTGAGGCCTAGGGCCAGCGAGGTCGCTGGCCGTTGCTGACCAGGTCAGAGCATCGGCCCTGCTGCGCCTGCTGATGTCGCACCTGGCGGGACCCACACGCACAGCGTGGGGGCGAAGGGCCTCAGCTCGGGGGCCAGAGCCCCCGCGGTCCAGCCCTGGCTTTGTCACCTTCTGGCGGGGCGACCCTGGTTAAGCCAACTTGTGTGGCCTGTGTTCTCCTACCTACAAAGTGACAGCAGTAGTCCCTACCTCGCAGGGTTGCCATGGAAACCACGTCACTGAATTTATGACAAGCTCTAAATACTGTCATATCCTAATCCCCCAGTAAATGTTAACTGTTACAGCTGTCACTCATGATAGAGAGGTGGCACTTACGGGGGCTTCGTTCATGCCGGCTGCGGTTTAAGCGCCTCACTCTCACGGTGGCCTTCGGTCCTTAAGTGACGGTGTGAGGGTGCACCCCTGGCGCCCTGGGTGGCCCCCAGACCTGTGCCCGTTGTGCCGTCTCCCTAGGACGTGCCCTCTCAACAGGGCAGAGTCACCCCCAGGGGGGCACAAGTGCACCCCAGCCCTGCGTGTGGGTCTCACTGTCTGTCTGTATGACCACAGAGATGCACACGGTACCTCAGCAGACGTACAGGTGTCTGCGGTGCTAACATTTCAGGGATGCAGGAAGCTGGCAGGGTGGCGGGTGGGCCCTGGCTAGACCTCCGGTGTCGGGGGAAAGGCTGGCAGCGCCAGATGCTCCGGAAACACTTCCCGAAGGCCTGGAAGCGTTTCCCCCTCCGACCTACATGCCTGACCTGTGGGCGTGGAGCTTCTAGTGGGGAGCAACGGTACCCCGAGGGCTGGCAGCTGCAGTAGCCACAGCTGCAGTGAGCGGGGAGGCCCGGGGAGGCTGCGCCGAGGGTCTCTAAGCATCTACCCCACCCCCCACCCCTCGACGTGCAAAGAACCACTCAGCAGAAGTGGAAATCCACCTGGAACTTTCTAACGTACAACACTTTACGATTTGCGAAGCGACGTGGCCTCCACCAGGGCCGCTCGACCATCATCATTAGGAACGGGAAGAGGAGAGGGGGCAAGATCTCGACGCGGGACGTCCAGCGTCAGCGCGCAGGGACCCCGCGGACTTCCAAGCATGCAAAGCCGCGCTCCTCTCCACGGCCAGAACCCGCGGTTCCCTCCGGGGTCCACAGAGCTCCCCCCCCCCCCACCGCGTGCGCCCCTGCGCGCCTGGCCCGAGCGGCGCCCGCCTCGCTTTGCCCGCCGCAGTCGGTCTCACGGAGACTCGGGGCGCACCCGGGTGCAGCGAGCCGGGGAGAACGGGCGCCCGTTGTGCCCACGATGAGCTGAAATCTGGACTCCCCGCTGGCTTGCGGCCGGGTCTTTAAAGGTAGAGGGTGAGAGCTGGGCTTGGGGGGTTGAGGGTGGAGCGGGCTGGCGGCGTAAGCTTCAGTGGGTTTCCGCTGAAGTTCCTGACGTCATCTTGTCCGGTGCCTTCGTCGCTGTGGTTGGCTGATCCGACCAGGGGGAGGAGCCGAGATTCTGCAAAATGTCTCACAACCCGGCATCGGCGACGTTACCGCTAAAGCGGACGCAGAAACTAAGCGCCTTGTGACCGTCGTTGCTGCTTAAGCTGCCGTTGTCTTATGTTTAACCAGCTACGTGTTCTGGTTCTCAAGCAAAGTGTGCTTTGAGACTTAACGCTACGTGCGTGGCTCGTGTCATGTTTCTGTTGGACGGAGCCGCTCGTGAGCATCGTCCCATTCGCAACGCGTTCTCGGAGCCTTGCACGGAGCCTGGTGTGCAGCAGGTGCTCGATAAACACCTGTGAATAAAGGAACGCTTCCCATCAGACGCCCTTCCTCCGGGGATCGTGAGCTCTGAGGACAAGTCGGGGACGCCCCTTCTGCCTGGTCGGTGGCGAAGGTTTACGACTCTCGGAGGGAGGGTTGCCCGCGGCGCACGTCGGTGGTTAGGGAGGGCGGAGCCCGACCGAGGCGGAGGCTGGCGGGGGACCTGGAGAATAAGTGGCATGACGTCCGCGGGGTCCTGGAGGACACGGGGCTCTCGCGGAGGACGCCGGTCGCTGCTGGCTAGTTTGGCTCACTTGTCTTGACAGGAAGCTGCCAGGATCTGCTGGCTCTGCAGTTTTACCTGCCGGAGCGGGGAAACATGAGACTTTCTGCTGCGGGAGGTCGTGAGAGGCAGAGACAGCTGCCTGCTCCCAGGAGCAGGACGTCACCACTGTCACAAGCACCCCGGCATCGGCGTCGGTTTGTCATAAATTCCCTCGATGCCTCTGACTCCGCTTTACTGACCAGTGAAAAGAGGTCTGAGAGGCGGCGTGGCTTAGCCAGTCACAGAGCCAGCGCCAGAGCTCAGCCTCCTGGGCGGTACCCAGTGCCCTGCCAGCCCTTTCACAGGGTCCCTGCCCCCAGGAGGGCGGGGTGGGGGGGCGGGGCAGAGACCGAGATGGGAAGAGAGGGGAGGGGCAGGCGGGTGGAACAGAGAGTGTGGGGTCTCTCACCTCGGTTTGTTCGGTTTGGTCACGTAGCTCTTTGATGATGGAGGTTTCGAGGCACTGCAGGTGGGCTCTCTTTCTGGGTGCAGGTGTGTGACAGGAGCCCAGCTCTAGAATTCTAGAATAACACCCCAGCTACCCTGCTCTCTGTCTACTACTGGCTTTCCGAGTCCCCAAGGACGACACTTCCTAGCTCCCCGTGCCCTCGTCCCTCTGTAAGGTGGAGAGCTGAGATGCTGTGAGCCTCCGAGTTCTCTCATCCCCGTGCGCAGACGCCAGCCACTGGCCCTTTGACGGTGGGCAGGTAGGGCGCCCGTCCCGGTCAGCTGCCGCTGTTGCGAGTGTCCCCGAAGGGCTGTCATGCAGAGATCTGCCATGTAGACCTCTGGGCTCCTCTGCTGCCCAGACCTGAGCTCAGGGCCCACGCCGGAGTGGCACATTCGCCTCACATTGGCGGCAGGAGCCCACGGGGACAAGACCAGCCGCTCGCACGTACCTCGAGCCTCTGCCTGTCCGAAGCGAGTCGCGTGGCCCGGCTCAGCGTCAGGGGGCTGGGAAGCTCACGCCTTCCGTGAAGACTGCGCGAGGGCGGCTGGGGAAACGTTTTTAAAGAATAGTCCACCACGTTCCTTCTTCTGTCTGGGCCTCAGCAACCGTTGATTTCAACGACTGTGGGCAGCGAATAGAACCGCGCGCTGTGCGTAGAGGATGGTACCAGCACATAACACTTGGTCCGTGAAATGCTGCTGCAACAGGTCCCCCTTACACTCTAGTTCATTATTTCCTTCATTTGACTATTCCACAGGTCAAATGCCATCTCTGAAACTGAACCTAGAACTGGTTTGATGCATCGGGCAGGATATATCCCATTTTGGATGGCCAAGGTGGTACCGTTTGCACAGAGACGCCATCGAAGCTCCCCCGCAGCTCCGGCAGTGAGCGCCGCTCCCCAGCTGTAGCTTTCTCCCTGCATAAACTATGAATGACAAAAGCTCTCCTCGTAAATCTATTCGCTTTTCCGCTGCCTTCTCAGGTTTTAGCGCTTGCTACTTTTCTCACGGGGTCGCATGCAGGTTCGCTGAGTTTAATGGCAGGTGAGATGAGTGTGTTCATTAGCCAGGTAATCACAGTGGGGCACCAGTTCCACACGGGGCAGTTGGGGCAGGAAGTGAAGACAGCTGAGCAGCGAGAGAGAGTCCCCAGGGAGCGCGGGGTCTGGTCGGGGATGTGAGCAGCTCACCCACGTTGAGTTAGATACGCTTGCCGCGTCGCGAGCACAGCACGTGTATAATTCACGTCGAACTGTCACTGAGAACACCAGCTCAAATTCCACAGCCGAGCCTACGGACTAACACGTTTGCGAACATATTTCTCAAACCTAAGATCTCAGAAGCCAATGTGAAATCTTGAAAAACTTTCCGTTTTCTGAAGCGACGGCTTTAGCTCTGATCAGCAACGTGCAGGCTTCTGTGCCGTCCCTTTCGGCTGGATTCCCATCCCACAGAGAGCGCTTTCATCCATTTGTGGGAGAAGACTAATTCCGTTTGAGGAAAGAAGGATAAAAGCCATAGACGGGCCGTTCGCCTGGCTTCGTTACGAATTTCCCTCGCGTCTGACACTGTTGCGTTAACAAATCTTTAGATACATCATTTTGGAGTTAAGACAATAATTTGCCTGCAAATTTGACAAAAAGTTCGGTAATGTCAGAGATCCATCAAACAGATGTAATTTGCAACTGCTGTGATCATTTTCAGCAAAACGATCCAATTACACTCCACATAGCTTATGAGGTTCCCTCCCTCGGAAAAGATGAAATAGTGTCACATCGTCAGTGAACGGCTCAGGTTTGCTGTGTGCAACTCAGAGCCTGATTTTGACAGTGAATTCTGGGGGCATTGAGCCCCAACCCGCTAATCACTTATTTGCTCAGTAAATACATCATGACCGCTGCACTGTGCAAGACGCTGGGCCGGGCAGGGGGAGGAGGAACGAGACAGGCAGGCCCCAGACTCGGCGCCTGCGACGGCCAGGCCGCTGACATGGGCAGGGGAAGTGGGCTTAGTTCAGTCCCTAAAACGTGGACATTACCCCTCAGCTTTGTTCCCCTTCATATTCTCGCCGACAACGCTGTTTTTGTCGAGACTGGCACCAGGGGCTCTCGAGGGGACTGCAGCCGGCATGGACGTGTGCCCCCGAGCGTCACCCTGGGCTGCGTTTCCGTGGGGAGCGTGGGGGCTCTCTCCTCTGCTGCCTCTGTGTTCCTCCAGGCAGACAGCGAACCTGCTGCCCTACGAGAGGAGAGGTCCCCCTCGTTCGAGCCCGGGCTCCAGCTCCTAATTAAGTAATGCCTTTCTCTCCACTGCTCTGCGCCTTCCACTGCCTCCGCCGCCGAAGTCAACATTACAGGGCCGTCGCTTCCTGCAGCTCCGTAAACGCAAGCATCGCGGGCACCTGCACCCGGCCCCGAGCGGCTGCTCTCTGCAGTGGGTGTTGAACCTGCCCACGGTGGGTGCCCACGATCTCCTCAGCTTCCCGTCCCCTCGGAATACTGATGAATCCCGCCCCGTCCCCATCTGCTTTGTCCTCCGAGTTCTCAGTAGGACGTGGATGTGGTTTGAGGAGCTTTTCTCCTCTTTGGGAAAGGGAGTGGGAAGCATCACTCTCCTTTGACAGGCGAGGGCCTGAGGGCCTGGCAGGAGAGGCAGCACCTTTCAGCTTTGGGTCCCTCCCTCTGGGCCATTTAATCACTTGATCACACTTTGATGACAACATTTCCCTTCTGAGCCTTTGTCCGTGTTGACTTTAAATCTCGTGACAGCCCTGCGCTCCCATTTTACTCGTCCCCTGTTAGTGAACTTCCTCGCAATCACACAGGTAGAGCCCACGCACCTGTCAGAGTTTTTTGAGGGACAGGTGACAGTAGCTAGGAAAAAAGGGGAGGGTTTGTCTCCTGACAAAACCGACCCTTGCAGAGAACAGGAAGAGGCTGCTGCTCCCTGAGACCACTGAGTCTGGGGACTCGGCCGTCCTCGCCACTCGCTGTCTCTGATCGCCATCGTTCTTTCGGGCTGGCCTTCCCCAGAAGGCTGGAATCCGGGCCACCAACGACTTCTTAGCCGACGACCCCCACGCCCCAGCTTCACAATGATGAGAAAGCTCTTGACCCCAAGCTCCAGTTAAAGAAAACGGGACCGAACCTGGATGGGCCAGCTTGGGCCAGCATGCCCGGCCCCTGACCCGCCCCTGTGGTCTGGCGGGGGAGGCCCCAGGAGCATCCGGGCTAGGATCCGTGCCCCCCGCCCCACCCTTGGGGAGTCACTGTGGCTGCTCCCCGGGAGTGAAGCGGCTTCTGGTAAATCGTGTTGTAGAGTCATGGAATAAGAGAAAACCCAAACAGTTCCCCAAAAGTTGAGAGAGGACAGTTAGGACATGATGATTTCTGCACGCTGAGCAGCATCAGGAGTAAGTGTTACCTTAGTCACCACGAGTTGTATGGTTTTCCTGAATCAGACGAAATAGACCCACAGGCCTCGCAGCTCAACGGCCAAGCCGGAGCTGAGGACAGGCTTCTCCTCTGAGGCGAGTTGGGGACGGTCCACTTTGCCGAAGCCACCGGCTTCGCTCCTTTCCGTGGCCTGCCCAGCCCCGTGGGCATTCGAGTTGCGGCGGGTGACTCAGCATGTCACCCAGTGGCACGCTCGGCCATCGGGAGGGCCACCCAGCTCGCCCGTCTCCTCCATCGCATTTGGCCAACAGCCCGTGAAGGGAGGTGAGTGCTTCGAAGGAGAAAGAGGCAAGGCGAAGGGTCTGACAGTTAAAAACAAGAGTTTTCTTGACAGACAGGCTTATGAAACTTGACAGAATTCTTCAAGGCTCGGAAAAACAAGGCTGACGGCACGTTTTAAGCAGAGACGCGCCTGTGGCACTTCCAGCGTCAATCACTGCCAGCCTTCGGGTGGGGTGGGAGGCGGTGGGGGGGGGTGCCTCTCTCCTTTCTTCTTTCTGCCCAGAGACGCAGCCCGCCCCCTTCGGGTGTCCTATGAAGTAGGCGAAGCCCTGCCCCGGTGCTCGCTGATCTCCCAGGCGCCCCCGCCTCGGCGTTTGCCCGCTGCCCGTGGCCCGGGGCCCTGCAGCCCGGGGCTTCGCCGGCCGGCCGTGGTCCTGCAGATTCCCGGAGCTCGTGGGCTGCAGGAGGCAGGAGGCGCCGTCCAGCGGGGCGCCTGGCGAAAGCCTTCTGGAGCTCAGAGAAAAGGCTCGCTTTTCCCCGAGAGGCTGGGCCAGTAGTGGGGACACAGGAGGGAAGTTTCACGCTCCCCATCCAGAGCCGCGAACACATAACGAGCCCGGGGGGAGGGGGGACAGGGCGTGCAGGGAGCAGTGACCCTGCACTGGGAAGGGCCAGGCGAGGGCGTAGGAGGTGGTCACTTAGGGACGGACGTCACACTGGCCGGGCAGGAATGGCTCGCTCTCGTCCCCTGTAGCTGAGTGCCCGGAAGACGAGTCTCTTGCTTCCATTATTGACCCCATTGTCACATGTGGGGCGGAAAGCAAACTCAGCCGCCAGCGACTGTCACTTTCCTGTCCCTTTTGTAATAAAACCCAGGTTGGGGCAGCGGACGCGGTTTTCCGGACTGCTGTGCGGCACCCCGGGGCACCACTGTCCCCGTCACTGGGTGGTGGTCGCCCTCCTCCGGGGGTCGCGCGCACGTTCCCCCCCTCATCTCCCCGGGAGAGAAGAACAGCTCGTTGCCCCCTCGTTGCACCTGCGACAAGTATCGGCGTCAGCTGAGCGTTAGGCTGACATCTCGCCAACCCCTCATCTCGATGATATTTTTAAATCAAGAAATACTGCCTTATCAGATTCAGCTATTGGCCAAAGTAAACAAAAATGTGCTTTAACTTTTCTTTTTCTAATTTGTAACCTGTGCTCAAGGTTATCCTGACCCTAAGAAGTGATTATCCCTCACATCGGATTAGTCAGCCACCCACCCACCCAGTCAGTTAACAAACACTCTGTGCCGTGAATACTGCATGCCACTCACAAATCGATTCATTATTCTTCCCAGCTGCAAATAATATTTATTCAGATAAAAACATCAGATCAAAAAAAAAACACGTTTCTTTTGTATTTTAATTCATCTCAGGGACGGCAGGGAATCAGCGGCTTCACAAAGTGTAGCCGCCGCACAGATGCGTTTTTAAAACCGCCTAAGAAGCAGCCGGACCAGCCAGTCATGAAGCATATAACTGGACTTTTCTGGAGAGTATTATTCCCAAATCTTTAAAAGCAATTTTTAGTTGTGGAAGAAAAGTACGGCTATATTTCTTTAAAAGAAAAAAAAAAAAAACAGAAGGAAAGAGGGAGACGAAGAGGTGGAGAGGTGCGCGAACTCACAGCTAGCCCCTCGCCAGGCCTCGCGCCCGACCCTGGGCCCTGACGTCCACCGTTGCTGAGCTGAGATTGGTAGGCCTCTTTAGATGCATTTATATAAATACACGATATGATGTAATTTATTTTAAAATACAGAACAATGTCTCATATTTCTCCGCAGGTAAATAAAAACACGTGTTGTTCTGATTTTTTTTTTTTAATGGCAAGCGATTCCAGAGCTTTCCCATAGTTTCAGTAGGAGTGAACAGGGTACCTGTGTCATTTATTCCTCGCTTTGTGGCATCAATTCGGAGGGGCCTGGTCAGACATCTGTGCTCTGAGGGACGGCAGTGCCGGGGCCTGAGTCGGAAGGCTGGTATGAATTTGGAGAAATGCAGTTTGCCCAGATTAATTAAAATATGAAATCACTCGCTTTCACAGAAAGGACGACTGCTATCGACTGTCGCCAGGGCTTTTCCGCAGGAGGGGCTGGGGATTCGGAAGAGCAGCGCCACCGCCCAGGCGCCCACCCCCAGCAACCGCCTTGCCCCTAGCTCAGCCGTCCTCCATCTAGAGCCGAGAAATTGCCACCCAGGGAGGTAGCGTGAACAGCAGGGGCCGTCCCTGTTCCAGCTGGAGCGGGAGGCGGCGGGGGGCGTGACCCCGGGGCCTGCGGTCACGACACCGCTCACCGCTCGGGCGGCCGCTGGCGGCCCCTTCGCGCCACCGTGCACCGGTCGTGGGCGCACTCGCGCTTTGCGCTGGCGACACTCATCGTCATAAACTCATTCGCCTTGAACACAGGGGCTCATCCTTCACCCTCCGCTCCAGCGTTATCGCCAGCGCCGCACCCCGGCGTGAATTAGGGCAGCGTGGGCGTCACCCTTCAACTGCCGCACTGCCCCAGACGAGCACGCGCAAGTTTCCAAACTGGGAGTCTTGAAAGAACATGTATCTGAGTGATAAATCAGCAGGATTTACAGATACAGTCCGATGGTCTGTGTGAACACGAGTAATCACGTGTGTTACCCTAAGAATCCACTTTAAATTAGTCATCTCTCCAGCACATTTTTCAATTAACCCAAAGTCCTTTTCCTTAAGATGCTTTTGAAAGTAATTCATTGTATATGTATTTGGACTTAAAAAATATATGTGTGTTTATCATAAAGAATTTAAGTAATGCTAAATCTATAGAGACGAAAGTAAAAGAAATACCCAAACCCAACCCTTAGAAATGGATATCACTGAAATAATGTGAATTTTTTTTAATTACAAGAATATTATTGCAAATACCTCTTTCTCTTTTGCATACACACACACACACACACACACACACACACACACAGGCGGGAGGCCAGATAAATCAAGTAAACTACATTTTTATGAATTGGATGATACTGACATGTTCTTTAAAAAATATAAATTCAATTTTAATTTAGTATGAAAACAATGACATTAAGCTAAAAAAATTTATGAATTTCAAGTAAAAGTTAGTATACCTAGAGGTGTCAATTCCTAAAAGAGCCTTCTTAGATGAAAATAATAATGACAATTAGAACTTGAAAATGTAAGTCATTTTTAAGCTGTGGACATCAATTTTAAAGAATATTTACTCCGTTCTGTGGAAGATATAGAGATTAGCACTATCTCCCCCCTATTTTATTTTTCTTTTTTTTTTAGTTTTCAAGGTTTGTGACATTTGCAGCCTATCCCATAGTTGCAATTCCGACGGCTCTGGTCCTGGCGTGTGGCGAAGCGATTGGTCTCCAGCACGTGCGCCACCCCCCCCCCCCCCCCCCCCCCCCGCTGGCTCCGCCGACTTCTGCAGTGACTGCGCTTTGGGAAGACTCAGGCGTCACTCTTCTCTGCCGGCTGCTGTCACAGCCGAGTGACGTCGTGTCGGAGTCGGGTGGGTTAGACCCCGGAGCCTGGGACACAGATGCTGACGGCACCCCGCCCTGTGGGGTCTCAGTGGTCCCAACGCAGTCACGCCGGGAGGAAGAAGAGGAGGAAGGGGGGCCGGGATGGATCTGGGGGAGCCTGGAACCGGAGGGTGCCCCCTCCCTTGACTCGGTTCTTCCATCAGCTGCACGTGGAGCGGGGCAGAAGCCCGGGAAGTCAGAGGGCAGGATGTGGGCGAGGCCAGGGTGCCCGGGCCAAAGCGTGGGGCGCGGCTCCCCGCCCCCTCCCCCGCCCCCACCCCCGGCCCCTCTGCTCCCAGCCTCCCTTCCTGCAGCGGAGGCTCCATGAGGGTGGAGGCTGCAGGCTCTGGTCACTGCTGCGTCGCCAGGGCCTGGGGGCGGGCCAGGCCCTGGGGGAGGGGGTGCTCATAAACCCCGCGGGAAGGAGTGGGGCGCGGGCAGCAGCCCGTCCCCCGTGGGACCCCTCCTTCCTGTCGCAGACTGGATGACACGTAGCTCGCCCAGGGCCGCTGCTGGTGCCTCCGGTGGCCTCGGGTTCCAGGCGCCCGGGAGCAGAGCGCATGCGCCGTCCTCCCCACCCACCGAGCCGCCTGGCTGTTCGCGGTGGAGACCAGAGAGTCCCCCACGCTTCTGTCCACACCGCAGAGGCAGAAGTGCCCTCAGTTACCGAGTTTCCAGGCCACAGTAGAAACACACAACTTCTTAAAATTTAACGTTGTCGGGGTAAGAACACTTGGTATGCGGTCCACGCTCAGCACCCCGTAAGTGCGTCCTGCGGTGTTAGCCATGGCTGGGTGCCGCGGGGCCTGGCAGAGTCTAGAACTGACGAGTCTGGTGCAGCTGCAGCTTGAGTCTTGTTGACTCCAAATCCTTGAGAACCATGGTTCCTCTCCAACTCTGTGAATTTGGCTTTTTAGGGTGCCTCATGTAGGTGGGGTCATGTAGTATTTGTCCTGTGACTGGCCCGTTTCATTTAGTCTAATATCCTTGAGGTTCAACTATGTCATTGCAGATTATAGAACTTCCCCCTTTTTCAGGGCTGCATAATAGTCCACGGCATGCCCCTACGCCGTCTTTCCCAGTCATCCGCTGAAGGGCATGAGGCTGTTTCCCCATCTCGGCCCTTGTGAATAATGAATGTCGGGGCGCTGGCATCTCTTCAATGTCCTGATTTCAACTCTTCTGGGTAAATACCCAGAAGCGAGATTGCTGGACGGTATGGTTAAGAAAGAGAAGAAGCAATAGAAAAAAATCTATGATCTCATTTAAGTGCCAGATCCTAGGAGGGATTCAGGAGACATTTTTTTGAACGAATTAGTGTTAAAGCAGTTATTCTGACAACTTGGATGAGCTGAAGATGAGTAACGAAGGGGCCGGGAGGCCGCATCAGTTGAGCTCTCTCGGGACGCATGAGGAGCCTGGAGGAGGAGCGGAACCAGCAGCAAGGGCTCTGAGGGTCCGACCCTCCAGCGCCGCCCACCCCCAGGGGAGGGCCGCCCAGGGCCGACCCGAGGTCCCACCAGACTCTGCCCTCAGGAAAATGGCAGGTCCTCTCCTGGAGCCACCGGCGCCAAACCAGGGGCGCCGGGGCCCTGACGGAACTGCCGTGCCACGAGGCTCCGCGGCCCAGGCCGCCGACGCCGGGAGGACCGAGCTCCCGCTCTGTTTTGTGTCAGATTGAAAAGGGCTGAATTCATAAGTGGGAACTGCGTCCTTTGTGGACAAATGCTCACAGTGGCAAAAAAAAAAAAAAAAAAAAAAAAAAAACCCAAGATAAGAATGACAAAAAAATAATAACAGCAACAACAGTGCCCCCCGACCTCCGCGCCGCTCCTCCGCAGGGCCTCCTTTCTCGGCTTTCAGGCCTTGCAGTCTCGGGAGACGAAGCATGGCAGCCTGCCCTCCGACTCAGTGTTTCCCCATCCAGGTTCCATTTCCTGGCAAATTCAATAGATGCAATTTGGAGGCGTCGCCAGCTCCTGCGAGCATGGCTTCCAGAAGCCTCTCGCCTCTTGCCCTGCAGGAGTCTAACTCACTCCCCCAGGAAGCGCGTGTGAATGCCGCTGATCTAGAAGGAGGCGTCCCGCACGTAGTAGGTGTTCAGGAAATGCCGCGCGGGATTAAACTCCAGCACCGAAAGCTCCTTATCTTGGTGTGAGCCCCACGGGGAGTCACGGAATCTGGGGCGACGTGCCGATCGCACCTTACAACCCCATCCTGGCCAGTCCTCCGCTCGTCACCCACCCTGACAGGCCGGAGTCCTGCTGTACCCGCGGAAGACCCCCTCCCCCGAGCGCTGCGTGGGAGCCCCAGCCCTGCAGCCCGCAGCCGCCCGCACAAAGCCTGTGGATGGCCCGCGGGGGCCGTTCCGAGGGGCCCACCTGGCAGGCCGCCCTGTAAGAAAGGAGTCACGCCCTTGCAACATGGGGGCCAAGGGCCAAGCACATCCTCTGACGTCTCAAAAATATGCACAGACCGAAATAGCCCCGGCTTTGTCTTTCTTCCCTTTCTCCTCGCTGTAAACAGCTCTCTGTTCTCGCTCCTACGCCCGGCCCACAGCGGCCCCTAGCGGCCGCTGGCTGGATGGCACGCGGCTGCCGAGTCTCCCAAGGGGAAAGACCCGGGGTTCAGCCCGGTCTAAGCACGCCTCCACCTCACCACGCGCCGGCCGCGTCCCACCCCACCCTCCCTGCTCGCCCCCACTGATCTAATTCTTGTTTCCTAGGGGCTGAGTTAGCCTTCTGGTTTTCAACACATGCATGCACACACGTGTGTGCTCACAGCCACTCTCTGGGGGCAGGGGAGGCGTGGGGTCAAGGAGCCCTGGGGCGGGGGTGCGGAGCGGGAGATGGGCGAGGGGTGGGCGTGACACTCAACAGATGTCATTTTGCTGGCCCGGTGTGTCCCGTGAAACCGACCCGGCTCTGACTTGGTTTCTGTCCAGAAGAATCAGTGATCAGAGAGTGAGGGGCAGGCAGACCAGGCCTCGCCAGAGACTCACCGCCAGCCTTCTCCTCACAAGCAGCTGTCGCCAGCCCAGGTGACCAAAGCTGCAGAGCGCCCTTCCTTACGCCGTCCCAGGGGTGGCTCAACCACGCCTCCAACTCCTGCCTGGGATGACAGCTTAAACATTCTTCCTAAAGCAAACCTAAATGCGAAGCTTGCTGGAGACAACTCCCCGGGGTCAGGGGGCGGACGCCCACCCAGGTGACAACCAGGTGACGGATTGATGCAAACACCTTTCCCTGGGCAGACTCTAGCTAGTCAAGTCCTCTGCAGTTCCTCTTTCTAGAATCCGAGGCCGGCGGGAAGCACCAGCCTCCACCCTGCTGCATTTCGGGAGAGCGGGGCAGGGAGAGGAAATGGATTTGTGACTATTGAGCGCTGAGAGCCGGTGTGTCTTTCACTAACCTTAGCTCACTTCAGACTCGCAGAGAGAAACCAGCAGGAGAATAAGCCTGCGGGAGGGGGAGTGGGGGAGGGGGCAACAGCCCTTAACTCCTGACCCTGCTTTGAAACGCTCTGCAGAGGTTTAAACGGATTCAGACACAGCTGGAACGCAGGCGGGCAATGTAGATGTCAGTTAATGTATTCCAATAAAGTTGGCAGAAGGGTCTTTGAATTAAGCTGAAAAAGAAAAAGAAGAAAAAAAAAAACAGCCCTTATACTTCCTGTGTTAAAATTTAACAGCATGTGCCAGGCAATTCTCTCAGGGCTGATTACAAAATCTCAGATGTTAAACGCAAAGGAAAAGCCCACGGCTCTGGGTCCCGGGGGGAGAATGTCAGGGGACAGGAGATCCGGGCAGCAACGTGTGACCCTGGACTTGGCGTGGCGTGCCGCTCGGCCGCGTGAAGGGTGGAGGTCAGAGCAGACAGGCTGGGCCCTCCGGTTAACCAAGCCGCGAGCAAGAGCCAGGACCTTCTCAAGGGACCTGAGCCACCTTCTTCCGTGGCTCCTCCAGGGCTTAGGGTGACTTCCCAACCAGGAACACTGTTCCCCTCACCTTTATGGCCCCTACTTGTCCGACAAGGACGGTCAGAACCGTTCTTAGCTCCCCCAGCCTAATTCCCCTTCCTCTTTTCTTGACAGAAGGACAAAAAGTGGCCAGGCCGGTGGCGCCCTGAAGGAGGGGACAGAGGAGCAGAGGGAGGGGCTCTCATGGACCCCGCGCCCCTCCCTGGCTGCTCACAGCAGGCGCTGGCACTTCCAAACCCTCCCCGGTAAATAGTACGAGCTCACTGGAGGAAAGAACCGTTCTTTTTGATTTTCCTCATGGCTTGGGTCCCAGAACGGGGCCACGGTCAGCCCGTGCGAGCGCAGTCTGTGCGGCATCGCGGCCGCAGCACGGGGCCAGAACCCCACCCGGTGCTGCCCCCCACCCCCGCCGCTCTCCGGGCGAACGTGGACAGTTTCAGGCTCTCTGCCTCAGTTTCCTACTCTGCACAGTGAAGGGACTGGACCACAGGCGGGCTCTGGGTATGACTCCAGCTTCCTCTCCCTGCCATCGGGGGCACCTCGGGCAGGTCACGGACACCCCTCAGCAAACGGGAAGAACCGTTTCTGCCCCATGAATCATTTTAAAGGCTTAACAATGTGACGTATGTCAGATGTGTATCCCATGGCTGACATTAAAGTCTCTAAGTCCCTGTAAAACAGGGGTCGGCAGGGGCTGAGGGGGGGACCTGCTGTCGAGTGGGTACGCAGTTCCGGTTTGGAGCGGGCGATCTCGAGACGGGCAGAAGCGATGGCAGCCCCACGGTGCAAATGTGCTCACCGCCCCTCAACTGTGCACCTGAAAACTGTCAGATTATACACCAGCAAGCCGCCCCAGAGGGAGGCCCAGGGGAAGAAGGCGCTGTTGCTGCGAATGGCTGTTATAATTCAATTCTTCCCCTCACGACTTTGTCTCAAGAAGAAAGCGATCGGCTTTTAAATGGCTCGATTGCTCTCTCTGCTGAAAGACGGGCACGTGGCTCTACCCCCTAGATTGAGCGGCACCGCAGGAAAGATCCAAGATCTGACCCATCCATTTTCCGCGCTGTGTCCTTACTTCTGAATTACGGAGAAGCGCCCGGGCCACACCAAGCAGCCGACGTTCCCCTACTGAGACATTTTCTCCGTTCTCCGTGACTTCCGCCTGTAATTGTTCCGGGAGTTTCATTATCTGCAAAACACGGAAAGTGCCACGTTTACGCGGATGATCTCTAAAATCGCCCCGCGTCATCTGTATTGATCGCCCCCTCCTCTTGCAATCATCAACTGGCTTTATTTTGCTGTGGAAAAGAAAGTGCAAAACAACAATCACTTCGATACTGCCAACAGGCGCCGAGGAAGACCAGGGCGTAGGCGGACCCTGATAATTTGAAATCACAGTGTGACTCACAGAACCCCGTAGACACCTCGCCAAAAGGGCACAAACGATGCACAGATGGCCCCGGAGAAACGCAAACAAATAGAAATGGCTTCCAGGGTCCCTGCTTCCATGGACGAAACGGGGGTTGGGGCGGGAGAGGTCTCTGCGCGTCAGGGACCGGAGAGACAGGGTCTGGTGTACCCAGCACGGCAAGGCAGGGTGGTGCTGGGACATGCTGGACGTGGCACCGAGTCCTGGGGGGAAAAGTCCCCTGTGGGCTGCAGAGGTGGCCGCCACGCTCCCTGCTGACCGCAGCTGCAGCTGTCAGAGGACAGGGCCCGACTGGCCTACTGGAGCCAGCCCCACGGGCATTCCTGGAGCAGGTGCTGCCCCCCCCCCCGCCCCCGCCCCCTGCGGCTTATGGGGCTGTTGGCAGGGCAGGCCGTCTGCTCGAGTCACAGGGACGCCGGTTCGCGTGTCCCTTCTGACGCTCACTCGCCCGCACGTGGCATGACCCCGAGTCTTCATTTCCGCATCTCTGAAAACGGAGGTCGGCGCCCCCGCCTCCGAGGCTGCAGTCAGGACCAAGTACGCCGACGCACGTGGGCGTCTCGGCCGAACCGCCGCACAGCCGCGGACAGGGCTGTGTCCTCCCGACACTGGCGCCCGGGGGTCAAGCCGGGCAAATGCCGGCCCAGCGCGCGTGGGCCGTCACCTGGGCCAGGGGTCTGGGGCACGGGCGCCGGGAAGCGGACATCCCCGACAGCCCCCCGAGGCCGCCATGTCTCTAGTGAGCGTCCTCTCCAGAACCCGCCAGAGCGTCTCCTCCGCGTGACGCTCAAAGGGATCCAGGCCGTACCTGCAATGTGGGAAGGGAGAGGGAGCTGGACTTCCGCGGGCGAGCGGTCGGGGCAGCCGGTCTGCTGCAGGAGGTGGTATGCGACGACCCAGGACGCCGGTCCGTCAACGCCGACCTGGGGCCGGGAGACCGAGGCACCGAGGCAGAGCCCTGTGACGGTCAGCACAGGGCCGCCGAGACGCCCGGGATGCGTGAACGGCTGCCCAGACCCAGCGCCGGGCCAGGCGCTCAGGGAGGCACCTGGGGTCCCCTCCGCGGCCACGGGCGGCCGAGTGGCGTTGACCTTCTCTGCGAGTTCTTGGCAGCGAGGCGGGGAGGGCGAGCAGTGCGGTCTGCCTCGCGCTCACTCTGCCTTCAGCGGCTCCCAGGGCCTCGCAGAGGGCCGGCGGCTCGCTGGCGGGTGGGAGGCCAGCGTTTCAGGACAAGGACCCTGCTGTCCACACAAGCGGCCCCCCAGCCGGATGCGGTCCCTCCATCTGCGGGGGTCATCGTGGTGGTTACAAGCTGAAAGATGACGAGCTCAGAGTCGTTTAGAGTACCGTGGGAAGGACGTTTAAGTTTGCAAAGAGCCCAAGAAATGCAAAGTCTAATTAAGATGTAGAGCGACGTGGCTAGATGACCAAGCCAACCCCTCCTCACGTTACAACGGCCCCGTTAGTGATGAGAAATAGAGCCTCCTCCTGTGCCCCACTGGGGCGGCCGACCAGCCCCAAGCTCTGGTCACTCAGCTGCCACGATTAGCCAAAAAAAAAATCATAATTCTAGACAGCGAGTATTTTTAACCCCTAAGAGTTTGAGAATTAATAATAAAAATAGTTAAGAAAACAGGCTCCAAATGCCTTTGGGGTTTGAAGAGCAGAGCTGACAAAGGGTGTCATCCTTTGCCCAGGCTCTTGGCTCTAAATTCTGGGGGTAGAAAACAGCCTGGTTTGAGAGGTCCCAGCACCACCTCCAGCTCGGAGCCAACTGCCTCGGCCGGGGCAAGGCCACAGCTGCGGGTGCCATGGGGAAGGACGGAGGCCACGCCCTGGGGCGCCACACCCACCATTCCGCACCACACCACGGAGCGCAGGCCGGTGATTGGCAGCTGCCACTCTGCTCCTGTGGCCCAGCGGCTCCTGGGCGGAGGGTCGCACGCTGTAGGCCTCCGGCCTCTGTTTCTTGAGAAAATGCTGCTTCTGGCTCTCCGCTTTCTTTAGGTCGCTGTTCCCGCTGGCTTCCTGCCCCCGTGTCGAGGTGGCATTTGCTAAAAGCAAGACAGTATCTGGGTCTTCTGGCTGGGTGATGTAAGACGGGGGACGTTTAGCTATGAGAATTTTCTAAGATTAAAGAAACAAAACGAACTGGGTAGATGTCATCCATTTGCAAGAATCATCCCAATATATCTTCTTATGACCCAAAACCGCAGTCTTGGCAATCCTACCCGGGACATCTAGGAAAGATATTCTTATGAGAGTCCCCTAGGAAAACCTGCAGCGGAAATAGCCCACCAGCGCGTCCTATCTAGGACACATGGCTCCTTAAACGCAGGGCCTATGTGGGTCACCCACGTGGAGAACGCCGAGGCCAGCAACGCGCCACCTCGCGCCCCAGAGCGCCAACTTCTGCCCGTCGGGGGTGGGGGGGGCGGGCTTCCGTGCTCGGCACCGACGCGTGCGAGACCCAGCTCGCACGCGCATCCTCTGCTGCGTGCCCGCCCCAGCGCCCCACGCGGCTCGGCGCACAACGTTTGCCCGGTGCCCGCTCGGCACCGGCATCCGGGGTAAATGGCGGGAATGCGAATGTGAGCCGGCATCCTCGGGCTGAAGCGACTACAGCCCCGGGGAAGACGGGACGCGCACGGATCATTCCAGTGCAGCGCGGCAGGGAGCGAGCGCCGTGCCAGCCAGAGAAGGTGCACGTGGCGCCCCGTTCTGAAGGTCCGTGTGATCCGGGCCTGAGCCGCGTCTGTACAGAGGCCTGGCAGGCGAAGGTGACGGAGGGGACAGGGGACGAGCGCTTCCCACCGCAGGGCACGGCGTGAGCCTAGGCAAGGAGGCACGCACCGGCGCGGGGGCTGGCGTGGCGGCATGACACGAGGCGCACGGGGCTGCGGGGGCCCGAGCCCGAGGCTCGGAGGTGCGGGGAATGAGGCGGGGAGTACCCGAGGACCCGCCATGGGGGGCTCACCTCGCCCTGGAGGGGACGTACCCCAGGACCCGCCATGGGGGGCTCGCCTCGCCCTGGAGGGGACGTACCCCAGGACCCGCCATGGGGGGCTCGCCTCGCCCTGGAGGGGACGTACCCCAGGACCCGCCATGGGGGGCTCGCCTCGCCCTGGAGGGGACGTACCCCAGGACCCGCCATGGGGGGCTCGCCTCGCCCTGGAGGGGACGTACCCCAGGACCCGCCATGGGGGGCTCGCCTCGCCCTGGACGCGACGTACCCGAGGACCCGCCATGGGGGGCTCGCCTCGCCCTGGAGGGGACGTACCCCAGGACCCGCCATGGGGGGCTCCCCTCGCCCTGGAGGGGACGAGGATTCAAGGACCCCTGGCAGGGAGTATCCGCGTCAGACCAAGATTTTAAGAGCTCCCTGGGTGCTGAGGGCAACGTGACTTAGAGGAGGACAGTGTTAGACAGGGACGATGGGTCCCTCGCCGCCGTGATGGTCCAGATGAGGGACGGCGAGGCCTTGCTGACGGTGACGGCAGTGGGGTCAGAGTGGAGGCCGAGAAGTCGAGAAACAGCCTCGTCCCTCTCGTCTACGATCCCCGATGACATGTGTGTAATAACGTGATGGCGTTGATTCTCGCATTTGGTTCGAAAAGCGGTAACTCTCCAGCGAGCCTCCTCCTCAGTCTTACAAACGGCACCTCTTAAAATCGGGGGGACACAGCCACCTGGAGATGAGTCCACAGGGCTCCCGTGCTGGGGTGCGAGGGGCAAGGGAGCAGGGGGCTCCAGACCTCTGGGCGGCGCGGGCGGCTTGCAGCTTCCCGGCTCGAGTGACAGCTGTCCGCCCGTTCGCGGGAGCGTGAGCGGCTGTTCTTGGCCAGGGGCCCTCCTCCGGCTCCCGCCCTCGCCTCGTCTTACAAGCACAACGCCTGCCCCTCCTGCCTGCAACTCACTTCCCGGCGCGGCAGTTACCGGGCGCCTGGTGCTACGCCAGACGGGGGGGCTCTGGAGAGCAAAGCCGCCCTCCGTCCGTGTGCCCGCAGGTCCCGCGGCACCTCGCGTACAGAAGGACACAGCAAGTCCTTCACGAACACACACGCGAGCAGGGCACAGATGGGGGGTCCCCAGGGGGGCCCCCCCTGCTGCCCTCGTTGTCACTCCCATCGCCACGCCCACCATGGGACTAACTAGAGAGCCCAGCAGGAATGGCTCAGTGCAAACCCGACCCCACGCCTGCCCAAACGGCTTAAGGCTTCCGCTTGGATAAAGAGCAGGGGGTCAGGGGTGTGGCCTCGCTTTCCTCAGAGGGGGACCGGAGGACATCGCCTGTTCCCTCCTCCACGCCCACAGATGGACTGGACCCCACGGGGAGGGCCTTCTCCCCACAGCCACCAAGGCGGCGACCCAGCCCTCCAACGGGCTGACACGGCCTCCCCATATTCGGGAACCTCCCCGCCCAACGGAACGAGACCCCCCCCAGCCCCCCCCCCTCACCCTGCGTCAGCTGACCTTCATTCTCAAGGACACGTTGGCTTCGGCCACTGCTCTGACGGAGAAAGGCGAGATCGTGAGAACCTCATCACAGGCCATGCGGAGGGGTTGGATTTCACTCAAAAGTCCTATGCTTGAATGATCTCGGTGTGGGAAGAAGCCACTAAAGGTTTTCCAGCAGGGGAGGACAGGATGTGGCTGACATTTGTAAAAGGTCAGAAGGGCCGCTGAGTACATGTGGATTTTAGGGGGAAGGGGGAAGGCAGGGGCTTGGCGGTGAAAGGAGGAGGAACGGACCCCAAATAGACTCTGGGCGTGGCGCCGACAGACTTAGAGCTGTTTTCGAGCTTAAACAGCTCGCCCGCCCTCAGTCTTCACCGCCGGGATCCTGATCCTGGTCCTGTGTGTCAGCCCCATGGCTTCACACGCAGTGGGAACTTAGCACACGTCTATTGACCTAATCTGACTTGTTTCAAATGGCGTGAAATGGCATTAAATTGAATGCAACCAAATCTATTCAAATCGAATCGGTCGCACTGAAGCGAGCTCCCTGTGTGAGGAAGCGTGTCTGGGTCCCCGGAGACGGTCCCACGGGGCTGCCAGCGTCCCAGCCCCGGCCACACCCTTTGGCCAGCTGGGAAGCAGGTGTTCTAAAGCCACTCTCTGAAATGCGGACGCGCAGCTCCGGCCCGGTTACGTCTGATCTAAAAGTGTGACTGCAGACCTGGACAGCCCGCGGTAGCCGTTTCCGGCCATTAGCCCGCCGACCACTGAGTCTTTGTGAGCAATTATGTAAATGTTGCCGCTATCAGATTTGCATTTATAGTTGATTGCAATGCTTTTAAAAAGAAAAGCTATCTGCGCACCCTCATACCTGGTCAAGGCATATCAGGCAGAGGGTCATCCAACCAATGATGACGAGGCTGCTGCAGGCAAGGAGGGGATTTACGTGTGCGTGTGCGTGTGCGTGTGTGCACGTGTAGACAGCCTCTAAGTCAAGGAGCTAACTCGAGGCAGCATTTTTTCCACTCGCAATGCTTTAGTGGATTATTTTTGTAAGAGGTAACTGGTCAGCACCAGCATCCGTATGTCCCGGTCGAGGCCAGACCATATGGCGCTCACCTGCCGAGCCCTTGGAGTCACCAGGACAGGTGCCTGGTTCTATTATAAACTCTCTGTAATCCTTGGAAAAGCCTACAAAGCAGCTCAGAGGGCCCCACCCCCACCCCTTCTAAAACGCCTGCCCAAGCACCCCTCAGAAGAACACATTCAGAGGCTGGTTCCTTAGATGCGCTCGTCCTACCTCGGATGGTGCTAGAAGATGTCTCCCAGGCATGCATTTTAATCGGCTTGATGCAGGTCACGAACTCATTCATTATCTGAATCTGCTTGTCTCGTTGCCAAAATTGCTGATGCCAAAATTGCCGATCTTCAGAAGGCTGAATTGAGTTTAGCCATCAACATCTGAAATCGAGGTATAAACACTGCAGTCGGGGAGAACTGCTGAGCAGCAGTCGGCCTAACCGCCCGGGGACCGGCACGTGAGTGCCGGAAAGGTCCTCAGGGCAGTTAGCCTGAGCTTCCCGGCTGCGTCCTAACCTGGAGTCGTGGCAGCTGGCGTGGGCTGGGGGACAGCGCCGGGGAACGGGCAGGTGATACAAACTCACGAATCACCAGGATGCAAAAAGAGAGTGTGTGTGTGGGGGGGGGGGGGCTTTCGATAAACTGGAGAAGCATGCCCGCCCTCCCCCAGAGCATTCAAGTTCAAGCTTTTAAAAAACTGTACTGTGCCCAGAAAAAAAAACAAAGCGCCTCTGTGGGCGTGAAGTGGGGGCGCGGGCTGCAGGTCCGAGCCCCGGAAATGCAGCCTCCGTTATAACTTGGTGAGACATGCGGGCGCCAGAGGCAGCGCTCGCGGAGACCCGCGCACTCCGGATGGGGCCGGACGTGACCGGCTCAGACGTGCCGACAAGACAGGCGTGCCCCGCACGAGCCCATCGGGCGGGTAGGGGGCTGGCACGGGGCGGAGCAAGGCGGCTGCGAACAGGGAGAAGCTATCGTTCCATAGTGTACCTTTCCTCAGCTGAAGGCTTCCCCGATGGCTGTGGGGATCTGTGGATAGAAGAGAAAAGCCACTTCCAGGGCACGGGGACCAACACAATGGTTCCTGTGGGCCTCATTCTGGTCTGACTTTGAAGAGGTCCACCTTCTAGGATTGCAAATCCGGATGGAGAAGGGTGTAGAGAGGAGCAGTCCCGCCTAGGAGCGCACGGGGGAGACCGCTGGCCGCCCACCTGGGCCTGTCCGCCCTTCCCGAACAGCGTGGCTCCGCCTAATTCAGGGCGGCCAGGTGCTCGGCTGAAAGACTGCGTTCCCCAGCCTCCTTCATGGAAGAGGCGTGGCCGCGTCAAGGGCAATGAGACGCAGGCCGCAGTGTCAGAGGGGACTCTGGGGACGCCGGACTCCTAGGGAGCCAACTCGGCGGAGAGGACGCACCCCTGGGCTTCTCCTCTCCTTCCTCCCCCGGCCAGCTGCCCGAAACATGGTGGGACGGCTGGGGCTCTAGCAGACACCCCGACGCATCATGGGGGACACGTGCCTGGATGGTGATGGAGAAAGACAGGAGGGCCCGAAAGTCCCCGGCCGGCCGCGGACTGACCTCTTCCAGCTCCTGTCACGCAGTGAAAGGAATCCGCTTTGTTCAATCCGTTGCTATGTAGGGGTTGCTGGTAACGCGCGTGAGTCCAACCAGAGCTGATGCACGATGCTTTGCACACACTGGAGGAGAAACTGGAGGAAAGAAGCGAGTCTTTTTTTTTTTTTTTTTTAACTGACACCACCACCTGGAGGTACCCTGACCAGGGGCATTTTCTGGTATAAATGGTGAGGGTTTCATCCTGCCAATTACGGGCTTGAGAAAATGTCGATTCGCAAGTCCAACGGGCACCGTCTTTTGGTAACGTTGGCACCCCAAACGGTACACCATCAGCATGCTCGGTCAGATACGGTGCCCCGTCCTGCCTCCGTGTCCCCACTGTCACTCAAAGAGACAGGACGCGGTCGCCCCGGGCCCAGCGGGAACTGCGAAGACGCCCCACCCTCCCCTCCCGAGCCCCGCCCCTCGCCCTGGCTCCGCCCCTGCCCAGCCCCAGCTCTGCCCCGCCCTGGCCCCGCCCCCGCCCTGGCCCCGCCCCGCCATGGCTCCGCCCCCCGCCCCGGCTCCGCCTCCTCAGCTTCGGTCTCCGCCGCCTCGCAGAGCAGGGACACGGGACGTCCTGGCAGGACGCTGGCCAACAGCGGAGAGGCAGTTGCTCCATCCGGGAAGCTCACTTCACGCATATTCGGAAAGCTCAGGATTCGGTTCTCTGAATTAAACTCCTTCTGGACCGGCTCGCCTCGCCAGCCGCGATGCGTGTCAGCATCTCGAAGGGCAGCAGGTTTTCGGAAAGCAGAGTGGAGCCGGCCGCGTTCAGCCGGGTTGCCGTGCGGTGGTTCGTGGCCCAGGCGGGGGCCCAAAAGAGGACTTCAGTAAACTCAGCGGCGAACAGGGCTGCGCACGGGCCCGTGCTGACCCGGACGCCCCTAGAGGCACTGGAGGATACGGTGAAGGAGCCATCTGTAACACGGCGGAGAGCGGGGAGGGCCGCCGGGGGCCGAGGCCGGGGCAGGGGGCCTCGGATGCAGTCGGCGAGCTGACTTTACGAGGCGAACTTTTTAATTAATTTCGGCGGCCGCCGCTGTGCTTGGCAAGGATTAGCTTTATGAAAATTCGCCCCCGAGGAGCTCAGAGATAATGACAACGTGTTAAACCCACCAGCTCGTAGAGGAAATAACTAATGGCATTCTTTGTCAGGCTGGGGGCCTGCCCTCTGAGTGGCAGCGTGGTGGGACCAGTTCATGTAACCAGTTCATGTAGCTTGTGAGAGCTGGCTGTTAAACTTTGCGGAATTCTGCATGTCAGTTGTTAAACGTAAGCAATATTAAAAATTAAATTACATAAATTTACATAAATTAAATTCAAGACAAAGGCAATAAGTACTCAAAACTCATCACTTCCTAATTGTTTTACCGAATGTTACTAGTATCTGTGCTTTTTAAGTTATGGAGATCTGTCATATCTGTGTGGTGCCAACAGCACATTTAACAAGGGCTGCGGCATATCTCCTTAAACGTTAGCTACGGTCTCTCTCACCAAGAGATGGGAGGGATTAAGAAGTGAGTGGTTTTATCAATGAATAATGGATGGATGGATGGATGGATGGATGGTAGGTGGGTAGATGGATGGGTGGATGATGGATGATGGATGGATGATGGATGGGTGGATGGATGGATGATGGATGGATGAAGGATGGATGGATGGATGGATGGTAGGTGGGTAGATGGAGGGTGGATGGATGGATGATGGATGGGTGGGTGGATGGATGATGGATGGGTGGGTGGGTGGGTGGAAAGAAGAAAGGACAGAAGGCACATAGAGCAACATGGGACGCAGAGACGGTCCCCACGGTCCTGATGGGATGGCCTCCCCACCAATCCTCCTTCTGGCTCACCTTGCGTAGGGTCTCACGGGGGTCGTGGTCTTCAGGCTGGGGTCCTGTCTCCCTGTGAAGCATCTCTGGTGGCCTCGCCGGTCCCGAGCTGAGATCAGGTAGGGCCCTTCGCAGACTGCTGATGGCAGTCTGGAGCCCTAGGCTCTGGGCCTAGGGACGTTTTCACTCTGCAGCAGGGGGACAGAGGGAGGCTCACTGGGAGACGGGGGCTCCGCGATGGGATCGGCCCCCTTCATTCCACGTGGCCGGCTCCCTCACTCCAGCCCCTCAGACTGGCTTCATCACTTCGAGTTCCGGGATCGTGGGGGGTGTGGCCAGAAGTCGCACCACGTCCCTCGACCCCACGCCGAAGCTTCGTCATTGGCAAGGGCGTTCGGTTCCCCTTCTGCCCCATTCTGAGCTGACTGGGAGCAGAAACCCTATCATGGGCTTTCCGGGGGGGGGGGGGGGTGCCGGCCAACCACCAGCCTGGCGGAAGCGCCCCAGGGTGGCAGGTTCGCTGTTTTAGTGTGACCCAGAGAGAAGTTTGTCACATGTGTGGGCACGCGAGCGCGTACACACACACACACACACACACACACACACACACAGCCTTCCCAGGTCTCTCAGCTACCCGGAGCCTCTGCGTCCACATTCCCCTGTCCCCACATTCAAGGGTCAGAGACCATCAGCATTCGCTGGACCAGGCACATCTGGGCACAGTCCCCCCATGCCCCGCGGCTGGGACCACTGTCCCCTAGGAAAGCCCGCCGTCCGCGTGGAGAGGACACTTTTGGAAGCGGCACCCTCTCATCCGAGCGGTCTAGAGACAGGGAGACTGACGCGCCCTCTCTTCCAATATCCCTGCAAAATCCCTTGTTCATATTATATTACAAGAAGCGCTGCTATACGATGATTCGTTCTTTCTTACAGTAGAACTTGAGCATTAAAATGTCTTTGCTCCAAAAAAAGCAAATCTCCCAAAGTGAAAACTGGTGGCAGGGGGGTATATTTTATAGGCAGTAATTCTGTTCAGAACGTCCTCGATCATTAAGTTAATGGATATTAATGACATGAGCAGCACGGGCCCAGCCCTCGGCTCCCAATTCAGCAAGGCGCTTAGAGCTCCAGACGGGAACCCCCCAAGGGCCCGCCCACCTGTCCGTCTCCGCATGGCTCCGCCCCCTCCACCTGCGCTGCGCTGAGCTGCGTGCTGGACGCCTCCCTGCGCCCACCCGCTGGGAACAACGTGGGTCACGTGGGTCACTCTCCGGGCTGCCACAGCCCGAGCAGCCTAGCCGGACCTCCGCCCCCCGCACCCACCCCCGACCCCCGCTCAACGTGCAAGGCTCGGTTCAGAGGCCCTGCCTCTGGGAAGCCTTGTCGTCTTGCCTCTCCGTTTCCCCCAAAGGACTGCGGGCTTCAGAGCCGTCTTGTTCACAGCGGTACCTTCAATACCTAGACGGAGATGCTGCTTCGTAGATGTTTAATACTAATTTGTTGAATGAAAGAAAGAAGGAATGAATGAATGAATAATGATGAGACGCGACTCCTCCCCCCAAAAAGGAGAAATAAACGCAGGATAACATTCATGAAAATATAAATGATAGCACAGTGTTAGCTCTAGGGAAAAAAATAAAATAAAATAAAAAATAAAGAGTTGAGGCTAAGAAGTCAATCAAGGAAATAAAGTGGAGCACTAAATAATACGTTGACTCGAAAAAGGTAGGGAAGAAGTAAGAGAAGAATAAAATCGGGAGGCGTAAGTAGAAGACAAATAACAAGATGATCGATTTAAACGCAGCCGTTATCAATAATTACATTAAATATAAACGAGGAAAACACTTCAATTAAAAACCCGAGGTTGTCAGGCGGGCTGTACAAGCAAGACCCGGTGACGTGCTGCCTACGAGAGATGCGTTTTAAATACAAAGGCACGAAAATATTGAAAATAACAGACGAAAAGAGAAATACCAGGCTGACAGTACCAGAATCGCACCGTACACGCCAGGGCCTCCCTCGCAGGACTCGCGTGCGCTAGTTTTCCCGGACGCCCTTCACAGCTCCGTCCTCCCCGACGGTGGAGGCTGCAGCGGCTGCCAGACTGAGAGAAGTAAAAGTGACCTCGCCCTGCGGGGGGCCCTGGGCTCCCTCAGTAACCACAGTCCAGCCCTGGGCAGAGGGGCAGGCAGGGAAGTCCGGCCCGGCAGAGCCTTGCACGCAGCCTTGCTCCCGAGCTGCCCGTCCTCCCTGTCGCTGCCAGAGGACAACACGGGGGTGTGAACGGCCGAGCCCTGCAATCTGCCCAGAAGGCGAGTCTCAGCAAAGCCGGGGCAGGAGAGCAGACAAGCAGACAAGAAGGATGAGCCGACTGGCCGTTCTGGAACCCGGCGGACGTCACCTCGTGGGGAGAGAATCGCCGGGTCCGAGCGGGAGCAGAACCCAGGATGTGGCAAACTCCGCGTCCGAAGTGAGAATTCCCTCCTGGCCGACCGGGCCAGCGGGCGACGAGCTCGGGCGACCCCAGTCACTTCTTCCCGAGATGGCCCTCGCGCAATGTGTCTGCGAACAACGGGCAGCCCAAATGTGGCCGTGAGGAAACATCAGGCCGACCCAAAGGAGCGTTCAAAACCACTTCGAAAACGCATTGCGAAAGGCAGAGGACAGCCAGGGGCCAGTCCGGATTCAAGGCGACTAACGAGACGGCGGGGCTGAGCCGCCGTCCTGCACCGGGTCCTGCCCCGGCGAGAAAGCGAAGGGCGTTGTTAAGACAGTTGGAGCAATTCGACTGCGGTCTATAGATTAGATAACGGTATTATATCCAAGTCAGATTTCCCGATTTCGATAATTGTACAATGTGATAACAATTTCGATAATTACCATTCTGCAAGAGAACACCTTGATTCTTGGGAAGGACGTACATTCAGGGACAAAGGAGCAAGGTGTCTGTGGTCGACTCCCAAAGGCGTCAGAGAAACAATTATCGTGCGCAGAGAGAAAAGGTTAACCCGCTAGTCGGAGCGCGGGGGACTTAGGGTTTCTCAGCGTTTTCTCGTTCCTTCTCTGTGAATTTGAAATCCTTTTAAAATCAAAAGTTAAACCATGTTTTAAAGAAATAGCCCGGAAGGGGACGAATCTCTTTCCCCCCATGGAGCTCAACGCAGTCCGTGGGCAGGTGTCGGGCAGAGGACAGCGGCGCCTCTCTACGTGCCCTGAGGTGTGTGAAGGCAATTGTCACATCCCTCTGCTTGTCCCAGTGACAGACTGCAACTCCGCTCTTGCCCGGCCAAACGACCCAGGGCCCTTGGTTCTCCCCCGAGAGCACGAGGCTCGCGTCCGCAAGAGCCTGCCGCCCTGTCCTCGCTCTTCAAGCCGCCTTGAGGGTCAGACCCAAGGGGCCCCCCAGGCCTCCTGGGCCCGGTTCGGGTAATCAGGGCGCTTGGGAAGAGGGTGCTTGGAGGCGATTTTGGGGAGTGCTCCTCGGGCGGCAGACTGATTGACGATCACCTGGGACGGCTTGGAGCCACTGCAGCTGGAATGGCGCTTTGCTAAATTTGGCAGCCCCGGGGGGAAATGAGACTTTTTAAATCAGGAAGTCTGTTTTGGCTAACATCTCTATCCCCGTCTGTCATGCCATCCTTTGCCAGGAGCGAGGAGCCGCCTGGAGTGACAAATCTGTTCGCTGGCTGTGATGGGTTCGGGGTCGGGGCCGCCGAGGGAGCTGGGAGCCCGGAGGACCTGGCCGGGGGCCTTGCAGCCGGCACGACTCTGTTCCTGGCCTTGCTTTGCCCACGCAGAACATCTGGGGGCCGGCAGGCGAGGGACGCGGGTCCCTGATGCGTCCTGCCGCTTGCTAGCAGGTGTCCTAGCCTGACCTCAACGGGCAGGACAAGGTCGGAGCAGGAAGGTCTCTGCGTAGGGAGCGGAGGGTGTGCGCCTCGCGGCTCCATTGCCTTTGGCCCACACGGTTTTTAAATTCGGGGGATTTGACTCAGGAGACAGCTCGTTAAAAGCAAGAAGACCCGTGGCGTGTGCCCCGCACTCGGGAGCCGCGTGCGCGCGTGGCCACGGGCAGCTGGTGTGCACGGCGGCGACCCTCCGCGGAGATGCCGCGGTCCCCGCCGCCCCCGCTGCCCCGGCCCCGGGCTTGGGGCGCCTCGGCGGTCACCGTCACATTTGCACTGATTCCAGAAACTCATCTTCCTCTATCCTTGTTTGTCTCCCAAGAGGGACGGCGAAGGGAGCCAGAGGGCATTTCAAGAGGCAACGTTTCCTGCTTTGCTCAATTATGTTCTATTTCTGCCTCTCTAACCCAGAAAATGAACAATGAACAGTATCTTGTTGAGAATTGGATTTTCCGGGTTTCTTTTTTTTTCTTTTGGGTGCCTATAATGGAAGTGCTTCCTTAGGACTCCCCTGCGTCACTCAAAGGCAGGGACACTTTTAATCATAAAATCCTTCCCAGGTCAGAGATGATGGCCCCTTTCTTAACAAATCCATCCTTGATTTAAAGCCACCAAAACTACCAATATCTGACGGTCTCACCCCCTCCCCGCGATGCTCACGGCCCCTCCCTGCAGGCCCCCACCCGCCTCCCGCCTGGAGAAGAGGCTGTGGGCAGCTCTCCTCAGCCCCTGGCCCCCACCTGCCCCGCCCGGCCACTTCTGCTGTCCCCAGCACCCGCGTGGCAGCCAGACCCGGGAGAAGGGCCCGTGACCTGTGAGGTGGCGCTGGGGCCAGGGACGGGGGAGGGTGGGGAGCGAATGCACAGCCCGGTGTGTAGGAGGGGGCGTGGGGGCTTCCGCTCGAGTCCTGTCATCCCCAGAGCCCCCAAACGGTGACCGGGGACGGCGTCTTCAAACGAGGTCACCCACTCAGTGACGGAGACATTCTGACAAGCCCATTTTCAATCTGTGCGAGCCTCGCAGTGGCGTGGCATGAATTCGAGCACTTTTCAAGTAAATCCCACGATTAAGCCGTGAGCAGGACTGTGGGTGCGCGTGCGTCTTAACAGACTCCCTGAGCTCGCGTGGGCTTCCGCCTGCCACGGAGCTGGAGGGACTGTGGTCACAGTGCCACCTTTCCTTCCGCAACCCCAGTCCAGGGGCGTCGCCCACTGCAACCCGTCCTGGGAACGGAGACCAGGGCCCCCAAGGCCAGCTGGGGCCGACTGCTGCCAAGAAGCCCTCCCGCTGGGCAGGAAACGCTAGTGCCCCGAGGACGAGGACGAGGACGAGGGGGAGGAAGAACCGACCGACGTCAGGGTGCTCAGGAAGGGCGCTCCTGCCGTCCGGCCGCCTGGGCCTCCTTCCACCCGCCCCACGTTGAAGGCCTGCGGCACAGCCCGGCCACTCCAGGGACAGCAAGAGCTCACGCGGCATGCTCGCCCGGTCACCCGTGCCCGGCCTGTCACACCACGGGACGGGTAAGAGCGAGGACAGAGGCTCTCCATGATGGGCTTGAGACAAGGCGGAGGCCAGAGCCACATCCCGCCTCCTGCCAGGGACCTGCCTCCTGCAGGGCACGCGCCTGCCTGGCTTTCAAAAGGCGAGGGATGGGAGGGGAATCCCACCCTCGTTCCTCCCCCATTCAGAGGACCAAAAATAAAAGGCAACTCGAGCTTGATTTTAAAGAATTAAATGGAAGGTAAGTCTGGGACTGGCACTAGCGGCTGACTCTTGCGTATAAAAGTGTCCTGTTTATCTCGTTCCAAGCTTTGCAGACTCTGGGGTCCAGGTCTTTTCCAATTCCTCGAGGGCCTTTAAAAAGGTGCCTGGCCACAGCGCCTTGCTCAGAACACATGTCCCAGCTCAGAGATGGCTGCAGGAGCCTCAGCGGCCAGCGAATGGTCGGAAAGGGGCGAGATCTCTAAATTCAGACATAACAAATCTGAATTCATTTTGAAGAATTACTTAGACCCCTTGGAAGGCACGTTCCGCCTGGCTCACCTGGGTTTTACGGCTCATCTTGCTGGGGACGGTAAGCCCGCCCAGGGCCCCTTCCACTCTCAGCCTGGTCAGTTTCTCCCTCTGCTGGCTGTTCCCTGGACGCAATTCCCAGAGAAGCTGACCTCACCGGAGAGAGGACCCCTCTTCCTGCAAACGGGGAGGGGGACCGGGCGCCGTGAGGGGGTCCCCTGGCCTCGGGAGTGAGCGGGCTGGCAGAGTTCGCCTATTTTTTTTTTTTTAGCGTCACATTTTTATTTACGTATTTATTTTTAATTTATTCTTTATTTTTTTTATTTTCAATTACAATCGACATTTGATATGACTTTAAATCAGTTTCAGGTGTCCAGCACAGCGGTTAGACATTTATACAACCTACAAAGCGATCCCCCCCAACTAGTCCGGTCCCCACCTGACACTACACAACTACAATACATTGGCTCTATTCCCCGTGGCTGTTCTGTAACTACTGGTTCGTATTTCTTAATCCCCTCGCTTTTGCACCCGGCCCCCCCCCCCGTCCCCCAACCCCCCATCTGGCAACCGCCAGTTTGTTCTCTGGATCTGTGAGTCTGTTTCTGTTTGATCTGTTCATTTATTTGGTTCCTCGGATTCCGCATGTAGGTGAAATCGTTCGGTGTTTGTGTTTCTCGGTCTGACCTGTGTCACTCAGCCCAGCACCTTCCAAGCCAAGCCTGCTGTCGCCAACGGTGAGTTTTCGTCCCTTTTTCTGGCCGGGTAGTATTCCGCTGTGCGCGCACCGCGACTCGGTTACCCGCCGTCCGTGGACAGATGCTCGGGTCGCTCCCGCGGCTTGGCGCTGGCGACTAGCGCGGCCGTGAGGGTCGCAGTGCGTGTATCTTGTCGGGTGAGTGGTTTGGATTTCTTCGGATAAAGCCCCAGAAGCAGACTCGCCGGGCCACGAGGCAGTTCCATTTTGCACTGTCTGACGCCCCTGCGGACTGTTTTTCACAGCGGCCGAGCGGCCGGCCGTGCCCGTCCACAGGCACCCGCGCCCTTTCTCCACGTCCTTGCCACCGCCGGCCGCTCGTCGACTGGCGGCGGCCATTCTGCCGGGTGTGAGGCGATACCTCGTCGTGGTTTTCAGTCGCATCTCCCTGACGACTGGCGACGCGGAGCATCTCTCCGTGTGTCTCTTGGCCGCCTGTGCGTCCTCTTTGGGAAGCGTCCATTCAGGAGCTCGGAGGCTGCGTCCGTCAGCAGCGCCCTTCGCCGCACACAGGGGGCAGGTTCCAGCCCCTCAAGACAGCCTCTCCCCGGTGGGACCTCGTCGATGACCTCGACGTCCGTGCCGCCCGGGTCTGGGGCCTCCCTCTGGAGCCGCTTCGAGAAGAAACGCCCTAGGAAACTGAAGACTGACCTGAGCCCTGGCCCTGTTCCCCCCACCCCCGGTCCCTCTCAGGACACGGCTGTCCTCGAAGAGCCTCCGCCTAGCAGGTGTCACTTAAAATAAGTGTCCAGAGCTGGAGACGGAGAGCAGGCAGGCCGGCGGGGCTCCTGCCTCCAACGGTCTGCGCATCCGCCCACGGTCACGCGGACCACCTCGCGCAGCTTCTGTTCAAGTCGCTGACCAGGCACAAGGCCAGTCCCTGGGGACAGTTAGGGACTTTAGGTCCCCTGGGCATTAAAAACGCTATGATCTCCTCTCCACCAGGATGTAACTAAAAAGGCAAAAATACCAAACCATTAAATAAATATAAGAAGACACAGGTTCTACATTCTCTCGTTACAATTATTTTTGTATTTTTGAAATGTCAGTTATTAAAAATTTATCACGAAGAGTTCAGATGCCCCAAAATATACAAAGGATTTTTTAAAGAAAACAAACTCGTTACACTCATCACTCAGCTTAAGAAATAAAACATTGACACTGCTATTTAAAAAACATACTATTTTTAAAAATCCTGCTTTATTGACACTTGGAACCAGTGGTCCTCAAGTTTTGCTGCACGTTAGAATCACCTAAAGTGCCCAAACTCAGTGTCCACCCCAAACCAACGACACGGGCCGTCTAGGCGTGGCCGTCCGTGGTCTTCAAACTCTGGGTGACTCCAACGTGCAGCCAAGGGGAGCAGCCTCCCAGGAAGAGAGCTGGCCGTGAGCGAAAGTGGCGGAGGGGCCTGGGGGTGGAGGGGACGCGGGCCGTTTCCTGTCCTCGGACTCAATGTGGACACTTTCCCTGGGAACTCTCCCTGGATCTACATCTGCGGCCCGGGAGACCTTCCTGCATTTTTGGGAAGAGCCTGCCATCTGCTGGCCAACTTGAGGATCGCATGGCGGCGGAACCGCAGACGTGTTACTCAGTCTCTCTGTGCCTCAGTGGCCTCACCAATTAGATGGGAACACGAATACAAGCCACTTCCTAGCGTCGCTATGACAACTGAATGAGAGCGTGCCCGCAAAACTATCCAGCACATTCCCAGTGCCGTGCGCGGGCTGCGGGAAATGGGCGAAGGTGCTCAAAGGCATAAACTTCCCAGCAGGGATGATAAGTCAGTCCTGGGGATGTGGCACACGGCGAGGTGGCTACAGTTAATAATGCTGCGTTGTATATTTACGAGTTGCAGTCAGCGGCCACGCCACCCTGAACAAGCCTCGCCTGGGGCGGGAGTGTCCCGGAGGGGCCCCCGGCCGCCGCCACCCTGCGGGTCTCCCGGGCGAGGCAGGCAGCTCCGCCGCTCAGCGCGCCTGCGGCCTCGTACAAGCCTCCTGCCGTCCCTCGCCTCAGGCCCCACCTCTGTGGCCAGGGGAAGTCCCTCTGGAACTTCCTTCGGCAGCCCTCGGGACGGGACGCTCCCAGGCCGCCCAGCGTCCTCTGAGGAGGGGGTGCGAGCTCAGCGTGCTCGCTCTCCCGGGGCGGCGCGGCCAGCCCTGCATCCTCATCACCCCCAGGGGGCAAAGGTCACGGTTATAAACTTGGTTTAGACACGGGCTGTTTGCGTATGACGAAACAGCCTGAGAAGCTGGGGGCTGGGGCCAGGCCACTGGAGCAAAGTCAACTGCGGCCAGTGTTCAAGGCCAGAGGAGCCCGGGGCGACGGGGCCGAGGGCCCCGCGAGCCAGGCCCGTTAGTGCGTGCCTCGTGCTAGTTAACTCTCCCTGCCCTCGAGCTCCTTCTGCTACTTCCAGTCGCTCCCAGGGGCCTTCACTGGCCGGCTTGGTAACTGCCGAGCCCTACATCCCAGGGCCTGGCCTTCTCCTCTGTCCTGGAAACCGGCCGGCTGCTCCCTACCGTAGTCTTTGCATTAGTTCTAACCTCTGCCAAGAACTTTCTCCTCCCGGCTCCCTGCAGAGACCACCCCCTTCTCGCTGTCATGTCTCCCTCAGCTCCACGGCCGCCTCCTCCCGCCGCATCCTCCCAGGGACCGTCCCACGTCTCCCCACTCAGCGCCCCATCCCTATCGCCTCCGACATCTCTTCCTAGCCTATTTTCTTTCCCTAGCCCCTTCCAGAGCTGCTGTGCATTTTGCCATCGGCTTGCTTCTTCTCTGCCTACGCACGCCACCAGAACGTCAGCTCTTTGAAACCCACGGTCTTGTTCACAGAGGCACCCGAGAACGGAGAACAGTGCCCAGCACATAGCAGATGCTCAGTAAAACATTCGACGGCTGAGTGAGCCAACGAGGTACAGAACCTGTTAACAGCAGGAGAGCCACACGGTCACCGAAGACCGGCCTCACGTTTTAGCTCCTTGACATCCCGCCAAGTGGGCTGACATACCCCACCATGGGGACACAGGGACAGGGCTGAAAGAACGTGCTCACCAGGCGAGCAACGTAACCATGGACCCACCCCCGCTCCACGCCGTCCATCGCGCAGGAAGAACCGGTATTTTAAAAAATAAACCCAGCAATCGCTATGTGAATAGAACGCCTATGTGGTCCGTTGGTGGCGGCGGTTAAAAGCATTAAACCTCAGTGTTTAAAAATACACGACGTGAAATTTGTGAGATGATTAGTGAAGTTCTTTGTTGAAACACTAGGAGCCTCTCAGAACCACGAGCCGCTCCCCCCTCGCCCTGGGCGAGACCTTCACAACAAGGTGAGCTCACGGGCCTGGGCCGGGCGTCTGTCATCTCTGTCTCAGCCCCAGATCGCCCCCAGAGTCCCTCCCGGGGCAGGGTGCACACACACACGCAGAGGAGTGGCGCAGAGCTTGCTGGCCGTGCCCAGCACCTTCAGCGACGAGCTGAGCGTCTCTCGAAGCCCCAGAGGCCCGGGCCCCAGTGGAGGAGACACCCACGACAACTGCCGCCCTTCACACGTCACGTCCGAGCCATCAGCATGTTCTGGTAAAGCTACATTCAAACACAGCTTGACTGCACAGCTCCTGGCCTATGCCCTCGTCACCTCCGGCCTGGACAGTCGCAGCCGCCTCCTCGCTGACTGCCCTGCTTCTGATCTCAAGCCCTTGCACTCTGTTCTCCACACAGCAGCCAACATGATCTTCCGAAACGTAAGCCAGGTGATGTCATTGTGCAACTCGCAGCCTCCGGCGGCTTGCGTTGGGCTTAGAGTAAGACTCCGACTCCTTCCCAACCAGCCGCTCCACGACCTCACTGCATGGGATCGCTTTTCTCGGCACTGCGAAAAGCTCAGCGACTGCTAGAAACAGGCTCCTTAAACGTCCTAAATTCATTCCCGCCACAGGGCCTCTGCACTCATCGCCGACTCTGCCTAGATTCGCGCCCCTCCTGCCCCTGCCCCGCGTCTGTGCGTTGCTGCCTCCTCATGGTACAAAGCTCGGTTCGGACGCCATCCCTTCAGCGAGGTCTTCTCCGTCCGTCTGAAGGGCTCATCACTATTCGCAATTATGAGCCCTGCTTCTGGTGTTTTCCCCGCGAGAAGGTCAGCTCCGTGAAAGCAGGAACCTCGTCTGTCTTGTTCGCTGATGTGTCCGGCATCTGAAGTGATACCCGGCACGCGGCAGGTGGTCAAAAGGCATTTGTCGAGTGAATGAATGAAAGAAGCTGCGGTCGCGTCAGGGGAAGAGCTTTCGGCAGAAGCCCCCGCACGTGCCCCCCCAGAGCTCCTGGTCTACCTGCCATCGTTCTCCCTTCTCTGTTGCACACACAGAAACACACGGTTCCGTCTGCCCCGCGTCAGACGCGGCCGTCCGCGGGACTGCAGCCTCGGCCAAGAGATGCTCGAGGGTAGGATCTTGCTTTATGTCACCCTCTCTGCCCCTCTATAATCAGCTTCAGGGCCTGGCACGTAGTGGTCCCTCAACAAAGGCCCACCGACCTGAACGAACCTTCCATTCTCCTCTGGATTCTGAGAGCACTTCATATTTGGTGAAATTGTCCCCCCTGCCGCCTACAGTTAAACCTGAGTCAAATCTCAGTGTGCGGGAGCTCCCAGTAGCCAAATGGGAAATGAGTCAAGCAACGAAACACATGCTATGATAAGGCTATAACTCTTAAAAAAAAAAAAAAAATCCACGAGTTCATATAAACATAAATGAATAACTAAATAAGTAAATAAATGAGAGAGATGGGGCACCTTTACCCTGGAGTAGAATTCCAATTAATAGAGAACTCCCGCGAGAGATTGCTTACAAAGAAAAAGCCAGTAACTTACAGAGGAGAAACCTAGCTACCACGTTCACCACGTAAACTAGATCGCAATCGCGGTAAGACACTTCACCATAACGTGTCGCCGAGGAGACCACATCGCTTCTGTGGTTTTCCTGCACAAAATATGTATCGCGGCTCTAACCGATAAACATCCAATAAACCCAGATTGAAGGGCATTCCACGAAATAACAGACCGAAACACTTTTAAGCACCAATGTTTTAAAAGAAAAATAAAGATCGAAGCGACATCACAGGTGAATGGAGAGGGGACCCTTGGACCAGAAGGAAAAAAAAAAAAAGGCATTCGAGATAAAACTGGCAAAAGCGGAGTAAGGTCGGTGTTGCAGATAAGAGTAACGCTGTGTCAAGGTAGTTACCCTTGAACTTTGATTATGTGAGACGATTGCAGGGGAAGCAGGGTGGAAGGCGTATGGGAACTCTACCGCATTTTTGCAACGCTTCTGTGCATCGAAAATCAATTCGAATTCAGAGTTCAAAACCTTTCGAGTAGTTATGATTACACACGGTCATCCTTCCGAACGCAGCGCAGGGGAGATCTCCGAGCGAGCCTCACGAGAGAGCAGAGCAGCGGGACCCGCGAGGCGCCGGTCGCGGAGTGGGGCGCGTGCGCTCCTCTTCGCGTAATTACGGCGCGCCTCACCCTGCGGCGCGGCGGGGCGGCGGCGCGAAGCGGCGAAGTGTGGGCCTGCGGGCGAGCCGTAGCGCGGGCCGGAAGTGCCGGCGGCCGCGAGCAAGGCCTGCGCGCAGAGCTGTCAGCGCCGCCGCCGCTGACGACGCGCGGACGCGGACGGCCGTCGCCATGTCGTCGGCGAGCCCCATCCAGATCCCCAGCCGCCTGCCGCTGCTGCTGACCCACGAGGGCGTGCTGCTGCCGGGCTCCACCATGCGCACGAGCGTGGACTCGGCGCGCAACCTGCAGCTGGTGCGGAGTCGCCTGCTCAAGGGCACGTCGCTGCAGAGCACCATCCTCGGCGTCATCCCCAACACGCCCGACCCGGCCAGCGACGCGCAGGACCTGCCGCCGCTGCACAGGTAGGGGCGCCCCGCTCAGGCTCCTCGCGACCGCCGGGGCGCCGGCTCACGAGGCGGTGAAAGGCCGCGATTAACCGCCGCTCCGAGCCATTGGCTCCGAACGCCCCTCGGTTTCCCCCCTCTCCGGTCTTCGCACCCTGCGCCTCCTGCCGTCGCCGGGCCCCCCTTCCCGCCGGCCCTTCTCCCCTCCCTCCCCGACGCTTTTCCTTCCCGTGTCCATTAACTTTTAGGTGCCCTTCTTGCCCTCCCCCTGCCATGTCAACTTTCTGGAACTTTCCTAGCTTCTCATCCCGGCTCCTTCTCCGTATCCTAACATTTCTCTCCGTAGGCCCCATGCTGACCAATAGATCGCCCTACACACGGCCCGAGTCGTGTGACTTTGGGTGAGAGAGACCCAGCCTGCGCCTGTCCGTTGTCATCTGCGATCTGGAAACTAACGGCATCCATCTCTTAGGTGGGCTGTGAGGACGCAGGGAAATAATGCGTGTGATCCGCTTTGTGCCCTGTTGGATGGACGCCGGGCCGCCCCGTACCGTAGGCTTAAGCACAAGTGGCTGGTCCAAAGTGAGATCCTACAGTGCCCAGCTGTCCCCGTTTGCTGGGGACTGCCCCGGTTTTCCTCAGTGAAAGCCCTATGTACCCCTAGTCCCAGGCAAATCCCGGTGTGTGTGTGTGTGTGTGGGGGGGGGGGGGTGATCACCCTAAACGTGCTGTGTAAGTGTATGATACACACTAGGTTTTGAAAACTTAGTATGAAGAATGCTGATTAATTAATACATTTTATATAGAGTAAATGTGGGAACGCACTATTTTGGCTCTTTGGAGTCGAATAAAATATTAGTGTTTCACCTGTTTCTTTTTACTTCACAATATGACTACCAAAGTTACCTATGTGGCTTATGGTTTATTTCTTTTGGACAGTGCTGGTATATATAGCATGCTCTCAGCGAAAGCTGTCCTTATCCTCAGACTCACCTGGCGAGCCCCACCTCCTGCCCTTAACCCTACTGGAGGTGTTTTCAACTTAGAGCTCCTCATTCACCTGTAATTGGCCTTTTTTCCAATTAGGAATTCCTGACCCCAAATGGATTTCAGGAAGGTTCAGAAAGCCTTCTTTTTACCCCAAACCTGTGACTATATACATTTATTTAAAGGAGCGTCCATGGCTTTCTTCAAATTGTCAGTGGAGACTGGTACCTCTCCCCTCCCCTCCTAAAACAAAAACAAACAAACCATAACAGCCCGTTCTTAGTCCTTGCTTTTCTCAAACGTGGAGAGACTTTTGGTTATTGCGTACATGGAATTGGATACTTCTCAAGTTTCAGTAAACTCTGACAAACTGTATTGGACTCTGGTTTCCCTGTGACCCCACTCCGTGAGCCTTATTCCTCCCATAATTTTTCATTGTTTGTGCCCAGCGACTTGGTTGTCTGTTAGGGGTGACCATCATTAGATTTTTTCTTTCTACTGTGCGTAAGTGTGTGGCGATGACCCATGGGTAGAGTGTCAATTAAAAAAAAAATTAATAATTTTAGTCATTTTAGGTTTGAGTGGCCATTTGTAGGTATTATTTTGGCCAGGTTTTGGAGGGGTTTTTATTTATGTAAATTCCTCTGAAATAATAACTAAATTCTAAATTCTGCTGCCTCGAAGCAATCACTAATATTCGGATGATCTTTGATGTTCATGTCGTTGCCTGTGTTTTAAAGGAATTGCGATGTAAATTTAATCATTTAAGTTAGAAAACATACTTTGAAAATTCATAGAATTCCAGCATTAAAAGGACCCACCAGACCATCCAGGTTTCCTAGAAATAACATTTGACTTGAGAAGTCTGTGCGGAAAGATCGTGCTGCGCGTCGTTAGTATTAGGTTCCAATGTCTTTTTCCTCTAATCTGACCTTTAAACGCTCTTCAAAAAATTTGCTAAAACTTTAAATAGTACAGACATTGAGTTATTCGTAACATTATTCTGTTTGATACATAAATGTTTCCTTCCCCAGTTACCTATTCCTGCTGGGAGTCGCTGGCCAGAGGGAAGGTGAGAGGTCAGAGGGAAGGTGAGGGGCCCTGTTTCCTTTATGCCATCCAGGTGACACTGCCTCCGTCTCTAATTTGGTCCCCCTTGTTCCTGGCCGCACTAAGGAGCAGGGCCGGAGGCGGACTTACTTGAACCCCTTCCCCCGCTGTTTGAAACAGCAGTCCCTTCTTGTGGGTTAGGGCGTAGGCATGCTTTCTGACCAGGAGCCTTTTTTAAAGGAAGAGCTGTTGACTACCCCTGCAGGGCAGAACTTGGCACCTTAGGACACCCTTCTTAATTGGACTGTGTTTTTAATGGCTCCTGAATGACCCATTGTTTTCTTAGTGAAAATGTATAATAATTTAGCACTAGCTGTGAACTCTTTGTATGCATGTCACATGGTCATCCTGTCTTCTTCCAACCTCCTGTCCTCAGGGTACAGGGCTTCATTTCCTCATAGTGCTGATTTCACAATCCCTCTTTTTTTGGCTGCTGCTTTGCCTCCGAGATCCCAAATCACCTTCATTGACATTGGTCTAACAAAAAATGAATGTTTTATATGTAGCAGATGTACAGTTTCATAATTTGAATCAACTCTTTGTCCTGGCATTACTCCTTTTTCTATTAGGATTCTTAGGTATTAAAGAAATTTTACCAGATAATAATAGCAAGATTTAAAAACTTAGTCTTTGATATTAGCAAGTATGTAACGATTAGCTCTCCGTAGGTTTTCTGAAATCTGCATTTATTCTTGTTAAGGGAGGTTATCTACAAGTGGCATTTCTAATATTCAGAAATGAAGTTTTAAGAAAGGAGTGAGGGTCAGAAATCCAATAGCAACAGAAGCCTTGCTTACTGTAGAACTCGAGGCTGTCCTGATAGACGCTTTCCTTTTTTCTAAATCGTTATGAATCATGACATTAAATTTTGCCAGAAATCATCAAATAGTCAATAAGATAAGGCAAAACTAAAAGGATGTTTTAGTGGTTATTTCTCAGAAAGGCGGAACATAGTTATTGAAATGTGAACACTAGCTATTAAGTATTAAGTGTTTTCCAGTAGCTCGGCTGTTTAGAGGCTATGTTGATAAGTTTACACTTCTTACAGGTACAAATTCATATTGTCCATTTTGATGGGAAGAGTAAAATCTGTCGTAAAACCTAATGCAGGTCCCCCGTTGCTGTTTAACATCCTTGTGACTAACTTGTTGGATAACTAACTCGTTTACCCTTTTTGAATCTCAGGCTCTCACTCATGTAAGAAGATAGCACTACTATCCTCAGGGGTGAAAGGCGGAATACAGTGCAATAATACTTATGAAAGCCTTGCGTGAACTGCAGAGCCCTGCATCGACATGTCTGTGGTGTGATCAGTCCACAGACCAGTGGTTTTAAATGTAGATTTCACAAGTGGAGGTTGGGGGGAGGGTGGGGAGGCCCCATATGCTTTCGAGATGAGCAGAGCTAAACCAGCAACGTGTCCGAGAGGACTCAGAAGATTGATTGAGGAGGCTAAGAAAAATGGAGGGATTTAAATTTTTTTTTTTTTTTTAAAAGCAAGCGTTCGTTTGGCATATAAACTACATATTTCCGTAATATCCTCTTCTTGGAAAACTGCTTTTTCCAGTTGCGCTGCTTTTTGGTGCCACTGCGGTTGGTGGTTCTCGGGTATTCTTGGAACTCATCTAAGTCAGTTCCCAAACTGCGCATATCATACCTGTTGATGTAAGACTTTGTCTGGATTACAGTAGGATTTTAAAACTCCGCAGGTGGATCCCAGCTAGGAGTTTCAAAACTTCTTTGAACCATAAAATAAAATATCAACGTAATTAAGGTGTGCATATCCAGGGCTACGTCTAGAAGAAAGGGGCAGCACTCATTTGGACGTATACATTTGTATCCGTTGCAAAATCAAAATGTTGCTTTTTGGTCATGCCTAATAAAGCGCAAGTTAAGAGAAGAACTAGAACATTTGGAAAGATGACTAACTTGATACAAAGTCTTTTATGTATCACAATGAGAAAGAGTGTTAGATTAATCTAATGTCTTGTTTAATTTCTGTTTTTATGTACAGGCATACTTGCTTTATTACGCTTCACAGACACTGTGTTTTTTACAAATTAAGGGTTAGTGGCAGCCCTGCATCAGGTGGATCTGTTGGCGCCATTTCTCCAACGGCATTTGCTCACTTCTCCTTTTTTGCGCCATGTTTTGGTAATTATTACAGTATTTAAAAAGTTTTCATTATTGGTATACTTGTAACATTGATCTGTGATATCAGTGCTGTAATTATTTTGAGGCACCTCAAACCTTGCCCATATAACAGCGAAGTTAAAAAATGCTGTGTGTTCTCACCGCTCCACCGACTGGCTGGTCCCCGTCTCTTCCTCTCCTGGGGCCTCCCTGGTGCCTGGGACAATGACAGTACTGAATCAGGCCAGAGAATAACACTACGGTAGCCTCCAGGTGTTCAAGTGACAGGAAGAGTCGCCATCTTTCACCTGGACTCAGAAGCCAGGTGCGGCCAAGCTCAGTGCAGCGGTGGAAAGCCAAGACAGGCCAGCAGCGGGCCTTGCCTGCCCATAGCCACGCGGTGACACAGAGAAGCTCCCGGAGGAAATGACAAGTGCTCCTCGGTGATCGCACAACTGACGAGGACGCGAATCGGCCGACTGCTGATGAGGGAAGTTTCCAGTGGCCCAGACAGAAGACGGGTGAAGTCAGTCGGAAGCCCAGCAAGGACCCCCACGCCAGAGGCCTTTCAGAGCGCGCGCGGTTCCCGGGAGGAGGTCAGAGGTCAGCACTCGCCCAAGCGCGGAAGACGGGATTCCAGCCCTCGTGGGCGACCTCGAGGGCCCCGGACGTCAGCGCAGGATGTCACCGTGGACGTGGAAGCCGCGGGGGACCCGGAACAGGAAGTGGGCCCGGCGGTGCGACCGCTCTGCGGCGACCTCGCCACGGCGCCTGAGCGCGAGGAGCCGCCGGGAACGTGGTCTCCGGCGAAGACCGCGGCGGCGCCCGCGAGGGGCTCAGGATGCCGCGCAGCGGCAGGTGCCGAGGCGGCCGGGCCTGGGGGCGCTGTCCCCGGTTCTGAAAGTTCTGCGGGCAAAGTGCTGTGGGACCGCGCCGCGCGCTGCAGAGCGGTCGCTGGAGGCGGGAAGGGTCACAGTGAGGCCGACCTCGCTGCCGCGTTTCAGGGACCTGCCGCCGTCGCCCTGGCCTCAGCCCGAACTGCCCCGGCCAGACGGCAGCGGCGGCTGCAGGGCCGGACCCGCGCCACCGGGAAGGCCGCGGCTCCCTGAGGCCCCGGCAATGGGTGGCGTCTTCTGGCGAGAAAATACTTTCAAGTTAGGGTGTGCACGTGGGGTTGTTCTGACGCTGCTGCACACTCAGTCAGCTGCAGCATAGTGTGAACGTGACTGTCACAGGTCACAGGCGACCGAACGACGCACGACTCGCTTTACTGCGGTGATCGCTTTGTCGTGAACTTGAACTGAACCTGCAGCATCTCCGGGGTGAAACCAAAAGCCCAGTGTGCAAAGAATTTGCGTGAAATAACATTAAACGCGGCTTTTCTTCGCAGAGCCGTTCACCAGAGCGTCCTCCGTCAGGCTCTGTTCCTATCCTGGCTAGAAACAGCCTCGCATTTCCTAGCGCGTGTGCGTCTCTGCAAGGGGTATAAATGATTTCAAGGAAGAACCAATTAATACGTTTAAAACCCCTCTATATTTTGTCTCCTTCAGAGACGCGTCATGGAAATCCAACCATCTCTGCCGTTTGAAACATCTTCCTTTCACAGTTAGCAAAAGTTAATTGATTTATTAAGAAACTCATTTTTAGTCTTATTTTACATCAGCGATGTAGCCACATCATTAAACCCCCAGCTCTGGGGGTTTGGCCTGGTCCCTCCCCCTCTGGCTTCTCCTTGGCTTCCTGTTTGCAAACCCCACAGGTGAGGGATCCGGTTTCTGCTGACACTTGTAGACAGAGCTGTGTAAGCATTGGCGAATGCCGTCTGCAACGAACACGGCCTTTAATTGGTCTCTAATCATTTCTCGCAATCTGAGTTTGTTTTCAGGAAATGGGAGATGTAATCTACTATTGATTAATGAGTGAAGAAAACCAGCCACAACACAAATTACTCGATAATAGATCATTGCCAAGTCATCTCAGGTTTTTAAAGCATAAGATCTTCTTCCCCAGAAAATTATCTTCTTCACTTTTGGTTCAAGTTACTGTTTAAATCAGTTTTTATCCCCTGTACACGTGATAGGACCGGGAAGGAGGTGAAGGAGGAACTAGAGCTCCGCGCAGAGGGTGCCACAGGTGACTTAGGAGGAAGCGGCCACGCATTAGGTGCGCACGGAAGCAGGCGAGCTCACGGAGGTGCCACGCGCTGCCTGCGTGCGAGTCCGCACGTTCGGGGTGGGCGGGGTTCTGGTCTCACCTTCCTCCCAGCCGTCAAGAGCGCCAGTCACTTTCATTCTAGTTTCTTCCCCGAAATTGTAACCTTTTCTATGACCCAAGGGAGAAAATGCAGTTTCATGTTGGGACCTGGAAGTGTCTTCCGAATGTTGATCTTTCTGTTTTGTGTGAGTTTGGCTTAGTTTGGATGAGACGTCCCTTCTGTGAATTAATCCTGACTTGGTCAGGATTGTGTGTTGTGATAAGAAGCTAAGATTTAAATAACATATAACTTTTTCAACTGGCATCAGGTCAGGCGCTTACCACTTTGAGCAGGGTTAGTTGGGCCCTACCTGCTCGAGATGTATGTGGGTCTTTAACTCGCCTCAGTCTGTGACAACGTGTGGCCCCTGATATCTAAACTCACGTTTATAAATCCAGGATTCAAGGGCACGTGTGTAATTCACAGATTGTATGTCCATCTGTGGTAAGGTGGATATGTAGCAGTTTCATAGATTGTGGAAAAATCCAGGCTTGATGGTAGTTGCAAACTGATACTGGAACGGAGATTTCCTGGGTTGATTTATGTCGTGCTGTTTACGTTTAAATCTGTTGACAATGCTAATGTTTATTCCGGTATAAGATTGTCTCCTTCCTCGTCGGCAGAATTAATTTAAGCTATATAATCGTCGACTGCTTTTATGTCTTTTATGCTTAAATAACGCAAATGTTTAGGAATGTCTACCTAATTCTTAAAAGGGTTGCTAATTAGAATAAGACGGCTCACTTTGCCCCACGGCTGGTGGCCGTGACTTAACAGACCACGTGTTTGATGCCGAATGAGCGAGAGCGGTAACGTTCTCTGCTTTTTAACTAGCACCCCAGGGAAGGCCGCGTTTCTGTGCTGCCGGACGGAACCCTCGCGATGCCGACTCCAAGCGTGTGTGTGCGCGTCTGTGTTGCAGGATCGGGACGGCCGCGCTCGCGGTGCAGGTCGTGGGCAGTAACTGGCCGAAGCCGCACTACACCTTGCTGGTCACGGGCCTGTGCCGCTTCCAGATCGTGCAGGTGCTGAAGGAGAAGCCGTACCCCGTGGCCCACGTGGAGCAGCTGGACCGGCTGGAGGAGTTCCCCAGCACCTACAAGCCGAGGGCGGAGCTGGGCGAGCTGTCCGAGCAGTTCTACAAGTATGCAGTGCAAGTGAGCCGCCTTCCTTTCTTTCCATGAGACTTTGCCCTCGGTGCCTTTGCTGCCCTAAGTGCGAAACTTGTTGAGTGGTGAAGTTTTAGGGCAGCGTGTTTAAACGGTTTAATGATAGAATATGATATATTCATTTCAGCTTGCTTTTACCCGGGATTGTACCTATATTGTTCTAGGACACGTGAGCCAGCTCATTCTAATATTTTTACAAAGGTTATTTCTGGAGCTTTCCCCGTAACATCCAGCATCTCCAAAACAGATTGTTATTGAACCTAAATAATTTGAAAAATTAGAATGCCACGCAGAAGCTGTTTGCCACTAGACTCTGTAGGCACCAAATTGTATGAGTTATGTTGGTTCAGGAGTCAAGGCCACGTGGTACCTGGCAGTCACTGTGGAAGAGGAAGCCCGAGGGAGTTTGAGCTTGAGCGTCGTCTCAGCCTCGGGCGAGTAGGATGCTGGGTGGGAGGCGCACGTTAGGCATATTCGACTTCTTAATTCTAGGCTTTTCGGGCTAGCTCTAGATCGGACAGAAAAAGCTCCCGTCGCCCCATGTGGTGTCAAACCTTATTGAAATAGATGATAAAACATGGTCTTTACTTTCTGCCGACGTCCTAACCTGGTGACGACGGCTGCACCCGTGGGGGCCGAGCGCCTCCAGGTCCTGATGGTAAACACCACCGGTCCCCAAAACGCGTGTGGGGCCCCTTCCCAGACATGGCTGTCGTGCCCGATGGGGCGTTCGAAGTGACACTGCTAGTGTGGTGGACGACAGAAGAAAAGTAGAAAATTGGGAGCCGTAGCCTCTGTGAGGGCTGAAAGGGAGGACTTACGCTGAGGAGAGGAACTTCAGCCTGGGAACCGCATCACGCGGCGCGCTCCGGGGAGCAGAGGGCGCGGACGGAGACGCAGAGCCCCGCGCCCCTGTCCTGGGCGGCGGCCCCGGGTCGTGCTTCCCCTGCCGGACGCGGCTTCGCAGCTTCCTGCGTCCTGTTTTTTACTTCTCCCCACTTTGAATCAACACATTTTTAAACATGTAAAGATTTCGTAGAGACAGTAAAGGAATTTTCAGAGAGGAACATCCACCGCGGATTTTCCTGCCGCCATTTATCTAACCGAGTTTCGGCGTTTCTCCCGGCCTTGGGTCGTAGTCAGTCTGATGTTTTCACGTCCCCGTGTAACTGTCGCAGGAATCCGCGGGTCGGAGTACCCCGACGCCATCGTTCCTCGTTTTCGATCACTGCTGTTCTTCCCTCCCCGCCACATCTGCTCGGACAGCCCCCCGTCCGCAGACTTTCTCAGGAGCTCCCCAGCTGGTCTCTAGCTTCTCCCGTCCCTGACCCGCCCGGCGCGCCGAGCCTTTCTCGGTGCCGGCCACGTGTCCGCCCTGAGCAGGGGGCCTCCCTGGCTGCGGGCAGAGTCCAGCCTGCTCAGCGGGGCGGCACGGCCTTCCCAGCCCTGGTCCTGGCCGTCGGCCCCCGTGGCTCCAGCCACACGTGCCTCAGTGAGCTTCGCGCCCCGTGTCCTTGCCGCCGGGAGTGCTTCCCTCGGAACGTGCGCATTCGACTTCTGCGCCCCCAGTGCCCGTGGGCCGCTGGCGCTGCCATGGCCCCTCTGTTTATCCCTGTGTCGTGACGCGCACCCCAGCGCCCTGCCCCATAGGTCTGTGTCCCCCGCCACACTCGGAGTCGCCCGTCTAGCCGTCCCGTACTGCGCATCAGCGTGCGTCCAGCAAGTGGTTTGTACCAGCCAGTGCGCGGGGGGTGAGTTTTAACTGTCCAGTGTCTTAGGGTGAGTCCCCAGGAAGTCTGCAAACGTCACCGTCTGCTTCTCCCACCTGCTCGTCATAATTGCGTGTCAGGGCCTTTGGCCTTGGCCAGGCGATGGGCAGGTTCCTGAGTCACGGTGTTTTGGGGGAGGTTTGGTCGTTCCTAGCGCATTATTAGAAGGGCTCCATGCAGATTTGGTCCGCCATTTGTGAAGTACTCGGCAAGGGCTCAGGTTCGCTGTGCTGAGTGTGCTCCCAAACCTCAGTCGCTCACCCTTCCTGCCTCACGCTGATGGCTGTGGGGATCTACCGGCCAGCGTGGCGTAGGGACCAGGCGGGCTAGAGACCCACTCAGCCTTAGAGACCACCCGGCCTTAGAGACCGACCCGGCCTTAGAGACCGACCCGGCCTGCTTTCATTATCGCAGCCGCAGGCAAAGGAGGCGTGGCCAGGCCCCGGCTTCTAGCGCTGCCCTCAGGCGGCACTGTCACTCCCCTCGACTCAGGGGTGCGAGAAAGCGGTCCTGCCGCGGGCCCCAGGGAAGGCGCCCCCTGCCGGTGGCCCCCAGGACCGTCCGTGCGGAAAGCGTGCCTCGCACTCGCCCCTCTTAGCATCGCACCCCCCTCCACCCCAGGTAGCACGGTCCCTTGATTCAGCTCCTCTAAACACCGCTCACAGTCGGTGCCCAGAGTCTAGTTAATCCACGCATCTAAAAACAGGATTTCAGCTACCGATTGGTTAACATCGAAGCATCAACTGCGTTAAATTTCCAGAATTTGATAATTATACTGCGATCATGAAAGAGAATGCACCTTACTCGGAAACGTTCAGCAATAATAGTGTGTATGTTGTGTGTGTGTGTGTGTATGTGTTGTGCGCATGTGTAAAAAGAGAGCAAATGTGGCAAAATGTTAAGAATTGGTGAATTCAGGGGAAACCTATATAGCAGTTTATTGTAGTTTTGCAACTTCTCTATAAATTTTAATATTTTTTCAAAATAAAATTAAAAATAAAACCACAAATTTACAAAGCCTCTTATGAACATTAGTATTATCTGTTTTCGAGCCAATTTTGCTTTTCACTCTAATTGACATTGGAAAATACTTCTTTCATTTGAGGCGTGTAGAATGTCTGAACTGTTATAATTAGTGATCTTTCAGAAACAGACTGTGGGGCCCAGACATGGAATTCATGTGACAGTCTAACTTTTTAAGTGCGAAACAGTGCTAGATCTCAGAAGCGTGTGCTTGTCCCTTGTAGCTGGTGGACATGTTGGACATGTCCATCCCGGCGGTCGCTAAGCTGAGACGCCTCTTAGACAACCTCCCGAGGGAGGCTCTGCCGGACATCCTGACAGCCATCATCCGCACGAGCGACAAGGAGAAGCTGCAGGTACAGCCCCCCGCCCCCACCCCCAGCGGCCCGGAGCCTGAGCGCATTTGGGCTGTCAGGTAAGAGGCACCGGGGACACCCCCCCCCCCCCGTAGCTCCGCTGCCTCGGCACTCGAGGTGACTTTCGAAGGGGGCGCCTTTACATTTTTGTTTACTTTGCTCACATGATCAGTACCAGTAGTTTGTCAATTTATGGAAGAAGTTAAAGCAGAGAATCATTTTTAAAAGGTAGATATTTAAGTTAGCCTAAATACCTAGATAAATGTCATCACACTTTTCCAGACACGTGGAGCCGTGACCTTTCCCGTGCATACTGACCACTTTCTTAGAATTCCTGGTGTGTCTTATGTAAACCACACCTGTGACGCGTTATCTGTGATTTTCAGTTTAAAGTGAAAGGAGTTTTAAAGACACTTAAAAAATAATCCAAGTACAAAATCTTAGATTTGCATATTTTCCCCAAACCATAAAAGTTCTCGCACGCTTATTTTGATAGCGCTGTTAAGCCCTCTGCTTTATTGAATCTTCCTAGAAGATGTACGTTAGTTTTCGTTGAAACAGCCCTCCTTGCTGTATCAGTTTATCTGACACTTAAATCCAACAGTTACAACAGCAAGTGCGGCTAATACAGACAGGTTGTGTATAAACAACTCGGTTGGCCTGGCAGGAGCAAGCTCCAGGCATGCTGGCCGTGGGCACCCGCGGCCTGTCACACGAGGGGGCGGGGCATGTCAGCGACTCAGACATGCTGGTGGTGGGCGTAAAAGTGCTTCTAGTCTCTATGTAAAATTCAATATTTTAAACCTAGAATTTGTTTAGGCCTAATATATAGACACATTTTGGGCTTTAAGAGAATAATTCTTCTACGTCAACAACGAGTTGACCTAAAATGTATTTTGTTCTTGCTCTTGGGACAGTACACATGGCTTCACTTTTCAGTGAAAACTCAAGGCACGTTCTGTCCTTGGCTTTTCGCGGCCTCCGCGCTCCGTGTCAGGCAACCTCACTTACTCACTGTAACCGATCGGGCGCGTTAGCGTCAGTGTAGCTGTGCACGCCGAGGGGGTCGTCTGCCTACCTAACGATTGCTGGCTCTCGCTGCCCTGATTTTGGAGCGTGCGCTTCTGAGAGGAGACCGCTGACTGGTTCGCTTCCGTAGATTCTCGATGCTGTGAGCCTGGAGGAACGGTTCAAGATGACCATACCACTGCTCGTCAGGCAAATCGAAGGCCTGAAGTTGCTTCAGAAAACCAGAAAACACAAGCAAGATGACGATAAGCGGGTAAATAGTTCTTCTAACCTATTTGTTCAGGTTCCCAGTTGTTGTTAGTGATGTGAGATTCAATTTTTTTTCTTTTTTTTTTCCTTTTTTTTGAAGAAAAAAATGGAATAAAGAAAGGAACGAAGAACAAAAATAGTTCATTGTCTCTTACCTCTCAGGTTACTGATCAGATTTTGAATTTTGGCCCGTTTCCCTTTGGTCCTGGATCTTGTGTTTTTTCGAAGCATGTAAACATTTTCTCATCTTCTGGCCTTGTTTCGGTAATCATCAGACGAGATCATTACCAGGCCATTTCTCTCTCTGCCAAACACTCTGTGTTGTTTCCGGTGTTTTCTGTATTTTAAAAATTAGCAAATAACCACCACGAGTGTCTCTGAGCATAGCTTTTTTTTAAGGAGACTTAATACTAACATACTGCAAAATTGTTTCCTGCAAGGGCTGTATCCATATGCTGTGCCATAATTTGGCTTTTTTGTTGTTAATTTATAAAAATTTCCATTTTCATTTAGTCCAACTGTTCGTCTTTTCCTGTCTTCTAAGCTTAGAGTCAAAAGCCAGAGCACAAAGCCCACATCACCAGAGTGATTGGTGGGGAACAGGGGCGGGGCGGGGGGCGCCGTGGTTGAAGCCCCTTAGTGGGGACGCGGAACCTGGCAGAGGGGAAGAGAGGGCGTGGAGGGCGCGCAGCTGTGGGAGGGGCCGGCGGCGGGAGCAGGGCCTCCGGAAGGGCGGCTGCAGCGCGCGAGGCAGGAGGACGGGGCCGGCGGCGTGGGACGGAGACCGAGGGGCGCCCAGCTGCCGGACGGGGGGTGCCGGGGTGCCGGCGCGTGTCAGGGCGACAGCGGCTGCCGTCGCGGCTCAGGGGAAGGCGACCCTCGCTGGGCCCCCCGTTCCGGTGGCCGGCTGCTTGACTGTCTTCTCTCGCGCGGCGGGTCGGCACGTGCTGCCGCGTCGTGGCCCCGGCCTCTGCGCTGCTTCGTACAGCCCGCCGCCGTCACGTGTGGCCGTGCCCGTCAGTCATCATTCCGGACTGCGGTCCCAGAGATTTAGACTCTGGCCGCCGGCTGCAGCCTTCCGTGCAGTTTCAGACTCCGTTTCCAGCTCACGCTGACATGCTCTTACGTCCGTGCTGTCTGCCGCAGGTCATAGCGATCCGCCCCCTGAGGAGGGTCACACACACCCCCGGCACGCTGGAGGACGAGGATGAGGATGAAGACAACGACGACATCGTCATGCTGGAGAAAAAGATCCGCGCGTCCAGCATGCCGGAGCAGGCCCACAGAGTCTGCGTCAAGGAGATGAAACGGTGACTCGGAGCCGCCCGTCCCGTGGGGTTTGCTCTTTGCTCGTGAAGGCTACGCTGTCGCTCGTGGCCACACGTCGGCCGCTGAGGACCACAGACCGGTCTGTGTCCGACACGCGGGTCTGTCCCCGATTCTTGTGTTCGATGCGGCCGGGGCGCCGTGCGCTGATGGCCCATCTCCGCATTGTCGACTCGGCCCTCTGCGGCTTCCGAATTCTCGGGTCAGAGCGGCGGCCCGGGGGCGCCTCTCCCTCTCCCTCCCTCCCCCAGAACCTGACCCTTAACGGGTTCTCGTTCCTCCTGAGCTGACGCGCTGCCCCGAACCTGCCTCTGGGACGCGGAGCGTGCGGTGCGCCTCACAGGCGACGACCCCCGTCGCAGCCACCTTTCGCTGTCTGAACGAGAGGCCCCCCCGCGTCTGGGCACGTTCGCCCTGCACGTCCTGCACGCCCGGGCCCCTGGGTCCTCCTGCAGGTCACACACTCTAGAGGGCAGGGACCGTCGGTGTCTCTTCGTGCAAGACCAACGACAGGGAAACCTCGATGGCAGAATAGTGTTTGCGTTGATTGCATTTTCTGGGTAATCTCAGAGTTCACTGGAAAACCAGTTTTTTCTTCACATACTTGTAACATTATCGTGATATCACATTTCCTTTTATTAGGAATTAACTAAAGATTTGACTTTCCGAGGTTCCCGGGTAAGAGTGAGTAAGTGTAGTTAAGGGATGTTGCACATTGACTCTGACCTTCGTTCACGAGTGTGGCGCGTCCGGGGTGCACAGAAGACTTTGATCACTGCGTGTATCTGGGAAGTTGCGCTTCTTATTAAACATCTGACGTTAGCTTGCCTTTACGAGCTGGCTTTACTCTGATGTAAAAATGTATGTATAATTACTGTTTTATGCATGGTTAGGCACTTAACCCTTACTGTTACAGGTAAATCAGTGGTAACGCGACTCGGGACTCTCCCTGTGAGACACACTGATCAGGCCGCATTTCCAGGGTAGATGCGGGCATAGTGTTCCCCACCCGTCCCGGTTTGTAGATATCTATCTATATTTGTTTTGCAAGTATATTTTGTTTTATTGTAACATCCTTGCAAACAAAAAAAATGTTTTATTCAGTAGATTTTTAAAAACGGTCTTAGATTTGATTAACCAAATATGTATATCTGGCCAAGAAATGGAGATAAGCTTGCTTTTTCTGTTTTTATGGACTTCTTCATTCTTGAACATGTTTGTTATGTGTTCTTTCCCTACAGACTCAAAAAAATGCCTCAGTCAATGCCAGAATATGCTCTGACTAGAAATTATTTAGAACTTATGGTGGAACTTCCGTGGAACAAAAGTACAACTGGTGAGCCAACAAAATGACACCTTTTGTTCAGTCTCGTTATCACTTGGAAAACTCATGCACATTCCGTTGAGATACTCACCATTGATTATCTTACTGTTACATGAGTTCCTGTTGTAAATTATTTAGAGACTGAACTTATATCACCGAGGTCTCGCGATCACACAGGTCAAGAAGGTGCTGCATGGAAGTCTCTTTGGTCTGATTTTAGAAAAAGAAGGATTTTCCGCATTGGTGAACTGTGTGTTTCTCAGCACCACTCGGGCTCCGACAGTCTTCTCGTAGGTTGCGGCCCTGCAGCGCGCGCCTGCGGAGTACAGGGGTCCTAGGCCGTGGGGTCCGCGCGGGCCCCGCCCCGCGACCTTGGCCCTGGGAGAGAAGGCTTCCCGCTCCACCCACGTCGGTGTATGTTTGAGGGCGTCGGAGGGTGTTCGCGTCTTCAGTGGGTTCGGACAGTTTCAGCCCCGTTGCCTTCTCCTTTGACAGTGGAATCAGTGCACAATGTGAGGGACAGCGGGGTCACTCAGCGGCAACGGGAGTCTTAGACATCTGGGGATTTTTCTCAGCGATATTTTTCTGTGTCACAAGGTTTTAACTAATAAGAGAGATGCCGGGTGTATGTCGTGTAAAGAGCTGAGGATGTAAGAATGACAGGTTCGATTATTCGCCTTTACTAAGTTGCTCTCAGGCTCCTCTCCTCCCCACTCGTCCTACACACATAGTGAAGTTAATTTCTAACTAGGGATTTTTACCAGGCCTATGCAATGTAATTGTAGAGATTTGGGGGCAAACCGTTTATTTGAAGAGAGAGCTGACTCCCATTCTTTACAAAAATAATCAAGAACATGCAAAAATAGGGCCAAGAAATTGTTAGGTTTGTTTGTTTGTTTGTTTGTTTTTTAAGCCTAGGTGGTCTCCCATCCAAGTACTCACCAGGCCCGACCCTGCTTAGCTTCCGAGATTGTTATTTTTCCACCTAGGGAAGGAGCCCGTCCACGTGCCAACGGCCACGGGCGTTTCTGCGGGGCGTTGTCTGCACTGCAGAGCGTAGCCCCCGTGTGCCCGTCACGGGAGGGCCGCTCGCTGCAGCATGTCGGCAGCGGACCGGACGGTGCACGTGGTCCAGTAGCAGCCTTGTCGAGCCCCTAAGCCAGTACCGCATAGAACTGGGTCTGAGTAGACGCTGTGAGCGTGCGTATAAAACCAAGAGAATTCCTCTCATTTTCCCATCTTGACTAGAAGGAGCCAGTAGATAGCACTTCAAACTTCCAGGTGTAAATAGAAGTGAGTTTTAAATGTTTTACATGTAACCCCAAGAATTATTCAAAATAGGAAGCACGAAGTCTGAATCATTAAAAAGAATAATCAGAAAAAACATCCTGTATAGAAAAGATACAAAACAATAATTTATATAGCATGGAATTATCTTTCCTTAAAAGTTTGAAAGAACTTACTTTTAAAATTATCTTAACTTGGCCTATATTCTTAGAAGAAAGCCCTTCATGGAGTTTTCCTCTGTTTTCTGAATTACATTGAATTCTTTTCTTCATTTACTAAATGTTAATCAGGAATGGATGTTGGGTTGTAACAACTGCCTTTTAGGTACAGAATGACATTTCGATGGAAGTATTTTCACCTGGGAAACGGTGATATAATAAACAAATCGATGGCCTAATACCGATCCATCTCTGTGTGAGTAAATGAACCCCACCGGACAGTTTAATATTTAGATATACAGAATGGATCGATCTGCGGCTCTGTGTGGACTGTGCTAGGCCTTGGCGTCGGGGTTAGCGTTACGTACAGGCGGGGAGCTTGGTCCTTTGTTTGCGCATGTACATTTACTCGTTGGGTTCCCTTCTCCCCTTTCCTGATGGCTCAGCTGCGACTCTCGATGCGGTCAGTTAGATTATATATACTGCTGCTTAGCCAGGCTTTTGGCCAGCTTGAGAACCAAACTGTTATTTAAGGCCACTTTTCTTCCTGTAGGAAAACCACAGGAAAACGTCAGGTTTTCTAGAATGAGCAAAAACCTGATTGAAAGAGCGGCCTGTGTGCATCCATCACTGCCCTCCTCTTCCTCCACAGTCACGTGGTTCTGTGGCCAGGCATTATCCCCCAGCCGCCACCAGCTGGTGAATTTATTCTGCCTCCACGGCCTAGCATTTAATCTATGAACATGCTAAGTACCGAAGCACATCAGTACCTCTGATGAAAGCTCGGCTTACAGACAGAGCCTAAGTCATACACTTCTGGCGCGACTTTAATCAACAGAACTCAGGCAGCTCTTCATGTCTTCATGTTTTTTGACCCAGCGCTTTTGTTTTTAGAAGATTAGCTGAAGGAAAGAATCATGGATATATGTGGCAATTTAGTTCAGAGGATGCACAGTAAAGAATGCTTTGTAACTGGAGATTTATCGGCAGCCCGAACGCTCTGCAGCGCGGAATTAGTTAAATGAGAGTGGATGAGGAAACGATGGAATCTTGTGCAGCCACTAATATGTTAGTGAAAAGTACCTTTGACGCGGAAAGGCGGCCACAATATAGGAAGCGAAAAGACATTTTACAAACCTGAAGGCTTCACATAATCGCCATTTCGAAAAACAGGCATGTAGGCAGCACACGGGCTTGCACACGCACACACGCGCGCGCGCGCGCAGAACCCGAATGACACCTGCTGGAGTGGAGGTGCGGGTGCTCCGGGGGGCGGGAGGTTATGGGTGACTGGGGCGTCTTCGTCTTTGATATCATCAGGTTTTCTGGAATGAGCGCAGGTCGTGGAAGTAATGAGAAAAAACACCGCAAGAGGAACAGCTTCAGCAGAAGCGGATGTGTAGAGATCAGTGTCCGTGGACACAGCGTGTGTCTGGGAAGCCATCTAGATGAGATGAGGAGCAAGTCCGAGTTTTTCAGTGTGTAGTGCCTGTCATTTCTGTAGCTACTAAATCTTCTAAAGTAAAAATCCCAAGCCTGGGGCTCCCTAAAGACGCGTTCAGAAGGGTCCAAGTCTGTCCTTGCCACATCTTTTTTTTCTAAAAATAAAACCTTTCGCGCCTTGCCAGCCTTGTAAGCAGTTCTTCCTCTTGCAAGTGCCACGTGCTCAGCTTGTCGCTGTCGGCTTGTTTGACAGACCGGCTGGACATCCGAGCAGCCCGGGTTCTCCTGGACAACGACCACTACGCCATGGAAAAGCTGAAGAAGAGGGTGCTGGAGTACCTGGCCGTGCGGCAGCTGAAGAGCAGCCTGAAGGGCCCCATCCTGTGCTTCGTGGGCCCCCCCGGGGTCGGCAAAACGAGCGTGGGCAGATCCGTGGCCAAGACCCTGGGCCGAGAGTTCCACAGGATCGCGCTGGGGGGCGTGTGCGACCAGTCGGACATCCGGGGACACAGGTGGGGCCTCTCTCTCTCCTTACCTTTCGGCGGGGCAGAGCCCCCTCGACAGCCAAGCGCAGTGTGCCTCTTCCTCTGGGGGGCCGTCTGTGATGCCGGGCAGACGGGACATTTAGGGAACTTCCCAGCTAGCCTGGGGCCCTCCGCAGTGGCACACCCAGGAGAGCCAGGCCTTTTGTATGACGGCGGGTGGCTGGTCGGGGCCTCGGCTCCCCTGCAATCTCACTGGCGTGCACTGATAAACAAGTTACGATTAGACACCGTAATGCCTTCACGTGCATTTCGGCCAGTAGCATTTCATAAGTAGCGACCCATGACTCTTAGGGCTTAAAAGGTAAGTGCCGTTGGGCCGGGGCAGGTGGGAGGGGATCTTTGAGAACAAATTTGTTAGGTTCGCGGTCTAAACTTCCTTTTCAGAAGGCTGGTTTCCAGTATGAGTATTAAGGAGAAAGGTTAGGATAATTATTAGGGCTCGTTCTTGCATTTTTGACACTTTTTCTGTAAAAATACATTAAACTGTAAGAACCACATCTGACTAACCGACGTTGGAGTCAGATCTGCATGTGACGCTCGCCGTTTTGTTCCCTGTGGTCCGTCGCTCAGATCGGAAGGGGCTTCGGGAAGGCGCGAGCCTCTGCCCCACAGTTGTGGGGCGACGAGCCGCAGTGTGTTGAGGAACAGTTAGAACGCAGAGATCGCGAGCTGCTCATGAGAGAACACGGTGCGCCCCGAAGCTAACACGCTCTGTGTCCATTAAATCCCGACCCGAAAACCCTTCCAAGAGAAACTGCTTCCCCTGTGGTAGGAAGTAATGACACAGGGCGGCACTCCTGTCCTCAGACCGTCCCCTCAGCCCAGGGCCCCGGGCAGGCTTTGCCAAGCGGTGGCACCCAAGGGTGACGCAAACGCGTGGTCGCAGTGAGCTGCGTGCGACCGAACTTACATCGCTGGGAGAATGCGATGAGTTCACGACGTCGTGTGTTCCCCTGGCCTCATTCACAGGCTCGCTGGCCTCAGGCAGGGATAGGAGCCTTCAGGGACTTCTCCACGAACAAATGGTTCTTTTTATTCCCTTTTAGTTGCTTATTCACAGTTCTCATGCAGGAAAGAAAAATCCTTCCCAGAACTGAAGGAAGAAGCAATGAGGGCTGTAGGTTCAGTCAAGGAATTAATTGAGTCGGGTCATTCTTCTTGTTGTTGTTATCAAGATTTTATTTTATAATTAGTATTTCACCTTTTTTTTAGTATTTTTATGTTATTATTAGTTTCAAGTACCCAGTACATTGGTTAGACATTTATATAGTTTATGAAACGATCCGCCTGATTGCTATTCTTTCTGGCAGTTTCAAACGATATTTTTATTACCTGGGCTTTATTCTCAACTTGTGCCACTAGAGGCTGTAGTTTGCTTTTGTAAAGAAGTTGGCATCTTGCACCAGTCTTGAAGAAGCTGAATCTAGGGCCTAGCTCTCCTCGTTTTAGCTTCGGGGAGGTGTTCCGCACCCAGTGACCCGATTCGCGGACTCAGAGGTGTTTCAGTTTGTCCCTTTTGTTCCCAGTAGCATAGTATTTAAGTAGTGGATGAGATTTACAGAAGGAGTTTGTGAAATTAATGTCATGGGCACATGACCCGGAGGCGATTTGTCTTCACTGCTTTCCGTGTTGACGTGGATCCCTCGGGAAGACGTGGGAGGTGCTTTCTCGGCGCCGGGCCCGCAGCGAGCAGTCAGTAAAGTGTAGCTTTTGCGATCATTTTAATTCTAAATTCCCAGGAGGATCAGTTGAGATTTACATGTTTCAATATGACTTTTTATAAAATTCAATCCGATTTTTAAATTGTACCAAAAATGTCTTGTTCTTGGCATAATTATTTAATTTGTGGCAAAACCGTGGGAAAGTGTATTTTCATGGTGCCCGATGGTGGGCAGTGTAGGGCCATAGTCTCTCCACCTGTGAACATGGCAGGGTTTACACTGATCTCTTCTTTAAACCTTTACTGATTCTGGTAAGTGTAAAACTTGTTCACTTTTTCAAGTGCATATACTTTCATGCGTGTGAGTATCGTTAAGAAAATCGACTCTAAGGATTTGTAAAAGAAGGCTGTGTATTTGCCTCAAACGTGTTAAACATAAGATTTTTAGCTACGGTGGCATGCGTAGCAGCTGTGATCACTGCCCCGTGGAGGGTGTGTGGGTTTGTCTGTGAATCAGACAAATCTGTTAAGCCTGATTTTGGGGGCACCTTGCTGGTAAGTGCCCTAGCTGTCACTGTACCAGAGAGAGGTTCGCTTCAACGTGACAGCAGCCTGCCCTGTGCCATTGGGGACTGACTTCCTACCTACCCCCCAGCCTTCCGGAGCCTGTGGGAAGCAGGCGAGAGTGGGTGTGGCTGCTGGGGCGGAGGGAGGTTGGCAGGGCCGGTGAGCCGCGGGCAAGCTTCTGTCGGGGTGATGGGCAGGAGGGGAACGGGAGGGGAGGAGGAGCAGCCGAGGACCCCAGCGTGGCCGCGGGCTGGAGCGCGTGGGAACAAGGGGCTCCAGGGGAGAGTCCGGGCATTTCGGAGACGCCCAGGGCTTGGCATGCAAGTGTTGGTCACGTGGTCGCAATGAGAGTCCATGCAGTTTTGTTTTTCCTCTGCGTCTGAGTGGGCACCACTGTTCTGCGGTTCTAAAATAGCCGCTGAAAGAGCTGCTTTATGCTATCTTCCTTGCTGGTTCTCTTGATTTTTGAAACTCACTTTCCCTGTTTTCCCGTCCGGGGACTTCAGCCTTTTGCTAGAAGTACCTCTTTATGTGAAGGAAGGTGCTAACACGTTGGGAGGTGATTTTAAAAGTAACCAAAGCTTTGTCTTTGCGAGTTAAATGATAATGACGTAGGAGGTGGAGAAGAAAAAGAAGGATTCGATTTGCATTTGGATCTCAAACTGGGATAGTAACAGCGGTCCGACTGAACAGTGGCCCATTGTCTCCGTTCCTATTATTTCGAGCGGCTTCAAAGGATGAAGAATCTCACCGGCCTCCGTTCCGCTCCGTATCCACTCCTGCAGCTTGTCCGTCTTGTCGGTATTCCTTGTTGAGGTTTATCTCCGTTGGGATTTTTCTGTCCACTTTATGAATCAGTTTTTAAAACTTGTATTTTTATATTTAAATGTTACATTTAAGTACTTTAAAGCAGTTCGTAGACATTAAATATAAAATAACTTCCTTAAGGATGAAGTTTTCTGAAATCATGTTTATGTAATAATCTGTTTTTCGTTAGTTCCTTGGTGAAACATGCCAGTTGTGCTACAATTCATGTTGATGATATTAACTCTTCAGGAGTCATTTACCAGCTGTTGGATAATAAAATTATACCTGTAAATTCTCTCAAGAAATGCAGTTTCAGAGCATTTACCAGCTCGAGGGCTGTCCTTCCTGTGCCCCATTCTGCAGCCTCGAGTGCGCTTACTCCTGAAACAGGACGTTTGCTGTGGTGCCTCTGGTCCCGGGGGCTCGGTCACCCTTCCGGGACCGAAGGCATTCCCGCGCCATCGGAGGTTACTCCATTCGAGACGGCCGCCGCCGCCGGCAGCACGTGCTGCGCCTGGGGCTCGGGCAGCGCGGCTGTGACTAAGGGACTAAGGGCGTGCGTTGCCGCGGAGCGTCGCGGGCCTTGTCGGAGAGGAGCTCTTTTCAGTCTGACGTCTCTGCTTTTGTTTAACGCCGCACCCCACTCGGTCGCGATCATGTAGATGATTCTCCATCAACTGCGACAAAGCCGCCTCTGACGTTTTAATGCCCAACAAAAGACCTGGCCGGACTCGGCTGTGCCAGTGAGTGGCCGGTGAGCGCAGCCGCTTTCGAAAGGCCGGAGTTCACGGAATTCCGACATAAATGCTGTTCGCAGCAGCGCCTCTTGCTACCATTAATAACATCATTCCCTCTGGAAGTTACGGTTCGGAATTTTTCTCGGGGGGTGGGAGGGTGTCTACGTTTTGAGTGGCCTTCGAACCAGTCCGATTTCCCTCACGAAGACGACGTGCCTTAGCCAGCCCTGGGGCCGCCGCTTCGTTGCGTAGGAAGGCGGTCATGTCGGAGGCGGGGGTGCCGGGGGCACCCCGAAAACCGTGAGTGGCTTGGGAATTAGATGCGCAGGGTCCTGTGGACGTTTTGAAATCTCGAGGAGAATCATAACTACGTGACTTCAGTGTCGTGGTTTTCAGTCTCACCGAATGGCACCTACTACATCCAGTTCTTCCAATATCGGGGGTAACTTAGCCAGACTTAAATGGAAAACGAGGGGAGAACTGAGTCTCGTAACGCTTCGCTGTGTCGTGGGGCTTCGTACGCGTGTGGCGCCTCTTTGTGAATCACTGCGAGAGCTCAGTGGCTCTTCCCAGCCCTGAGTTGTCCCTTCTGGTGGGGCCGCGCCCGCCCGCCGCGAGCCTGCGGGTGACGTGCCGCTCGCCCCTTGCAGGCGCACCTACGTCGGCAGCATGCCCGGTCGCATCATCAACGGCCTGAAGACCGTGGGGGTGAACAATCCGGTGTTCCTGCTGGACGAGGTCGACAAACTGGGCAAAAGCCTGCAGGGGGACCCGGCGGCGGCTCTGCTCGAGGTGAGACTCAGCCCCCTGTCCCCAGCTGCGGCACGAGTAGGACCAGAGCATCTTAGGTGACGTCGCCCCGAGCACCCCAGTCAGGTCTCAGTCGACGAGAGCATCTCGTTCGGGTACCGCCCCCGCCGTGTGGGCTCAGTCACGGAAAGAACAGTCTGAGACTGAAATCCGAAGCAATTTGATGTTTAAATTAAAATGTCTCACAGATCCCTCAAGTTTTTTCTTTTCCTTTATTTTTATCAGTTTAACAGAATTTCCACATGCTCGTTGTTAGAGACCTGTAATTCTACAAGGTTACCACAAAAAATAGCAAGCGAGCCTCGTCCCCGGGCTGCCATTTCTCATTTCTTTGACCTCTAACTTGTAGCTGATTAACCCGCTCGAGCGAGCAAGGCCAGACTGCTGCCCGGAGTCTGCGGCCTGGGACGTTGTGGGAGGCAAAGGTTTCGCTGGCTTTCTTTCCCTCCGCCCCTCCTCCACCTCATTTGTGCCCCGGTCTCCTGGTGTGAACGTCATCTGTCTTTTGTCAAGTCATTATTGAGTATTTGCAACATTATAATTATTATATAAGTGCTTTTCACAGCTGAGCTGGGTGGTCAAATGTGGTGGTTTTGTTTTTTGTTTTGTTTTGTTTTCCGTTTTGTTTCTCTGTACCTGTTTTTAAAAATCTTCTTAGAGGTAGTAACTGTCTCGTTTCTTTGTTTCCTTTACCTGTTGTCTAATTCTCCTTGCGAGACTCTCGGCCCCCCGGGCGTTCTGCCAGGCTTAGCTCCAGGCCTCGGGCCCCCGGGTTCTCCCTTCACCTCCCGCCCGGATCCCCGTTTCCTGTACTTCACGTCTTCCTCTGTCTTGGCTTATTCTGTTGTTTTCGTGCCATTGATCCCCTAGTAGTTTCCTGAGAAAGCGGCTTGGGTGGCAAATGTCTTTCAGTTCTGCATATCCGAAAATGTCTTTGTTCTCTTCATATTTGATTGGTAGTTTGATTGTTATAATTTACATGAAAATTAAGCTTGGAGTGGGTTGGGGGAAACATCGTTAGGAGTTTGTGACTCTTCATCTCCAAGGCTTCCCCCACCGGCCGCCCATCCTCAGAGATGCTCCATCAGGCCCCAGGCCTGGCCTTTGCCCTGTTTGTCTCTACGAGGACCCGCCACTGGGTTCAGTAGTGAAGTGAGCACAGGTGTCAGCAGCCCTCGCACGCTGCGTGTGCCGGGCCGGAGCGCGGGCCGGTGACGTGCAGCTCCGCCTCAGCCCCGCTGTCAGCAGAGGGGAAGTGGGGGGGGGGGGCTCCCCAGAGCTCTCCTGGTCACGCTGCAGTCCAGCCCGTGACCTTCTCGATCCCGGGAGCGTTTCAGAGCTTTATAAAGCACCCCCCCCCCCCAAGTATCTCATTCCTCGGTTTTTCCTCATTAGTTTTGTGACCAGCCTCTCGTTGGTCTGGGCTAACCGGTGTCCCCGCCTTGGGCAGCTGCTGCTCGTCTTTGCCAAGTCCCCCAGCGACGGGGCTGTCCACGCAGCGTGTCCTCCGAGCTGGGACAAATAAACCCAAATCCCTGAGAGTGACGATTACAGGGAACACCCAGACAGGGCAAGTGCTGGCCGCTCTCGGGAGATGGGGCTGTGGGAGCACTCTGGTCCGACGTGCTCCCTGTGGCTGCGAGGCCACTGGCTTTCACGGCCACCGCGCACTTGGGACAAGAGAAAGGGTGGGAATAGAGCAAGTTAAAGCACCACGGAGCCCGCCGTGGTCATCCATTTGTTCTTAAACGCTTTCAGACTGTTGCCATTCAACTTCTAGAATTCTAAAAAAGTTGATTTTGACCATTTTCGTATTTTAAAGCGCAGCGTCTAGAAGGGGGGGGGTGTGAAGAACGATGCTGGGGTGCTCCTGGCGTCCCCGGCCGCCCCGACCCGCTGCATCGGGCCAGAACAGCAGCCCCGTGGCCGTTCCGTGGCCGTTCCGTGTGCGTGTGCGTTCAGACAGCTCTCGGTTGGAACCGTCGAACTGGGTTAATGTTTACTCTTCTCCCATAGGTGCTGGACCCGGAACAAAACCATAACTTCACAGATCATTACCTAAACGTGGCCTTCGACCTTTCCCAAGTTCTCTTCATAGCCACCGCCAACACCACCGCCACCATCCCCGCCGCCCTGCTGGACCGAATGGAGGTCATTCCGGTGCCAGGTACCGCGTCGGGGCTGAACCCGTCACTGTGTTTGTGCCTCTCCGAGCCGCACCCTCTGGAACTGGTCAGGCTGTGAAGTTTGAGTAAAAAGTTGTTTTGCCAGTGCGTGACCTTCAGAAATCCCGAGTCTGGTGCATAAACCAGCTTTTACGTAGATTCAGAGTCTGGACCAGCAGAACTTGTTTATTTGTTTGCTGACTTTGACCATGACAGCGTAGCAAGAATAAATTTTGCATAGCAATTTCAGATTGAATTTAGCATTAAGGAATGATTTTTTCTTTTTTTTAATAAAAAAGAAGGTATTCATCTTCAAAGCAATTTCTAAAATTATAAAAATAATTTTTTTTTTCAAAGTAAATCTCTAAAAACTAAAAAGAGATCTCCACATGGTCATTTGAGCTTCCTGTTTATCAGATTTTGAAGTTTTTGGCGTCTCTAGGAAAGTGTGACATTCGCTCTCATTCAGTAAGAGACGGGTCAAAGTTGCCAAACTTTCGCTGTATTGCCTCTGGCCTCGCTTTAAATAGTAGTGCAGGATGCTTTTAAATTCTTCCTCTTTTTAGTTAGGTCTGTCAAATACCTCTGCATATATATTTTTACTGTGTGCAAAGTGTGCAAAAACATCCTTTAGGTACCAACACGAAGTAAATCCCAGTGTTCTCACCTTATTTTAATTGCTCGGAGTCATTTTTCCTTAGAAGACATCTATTATCAGTGGCTATTTGTTAAAATGCAAATAGAATAGAATCTAAATAGATCGAGATTCTATATATAATCTAAGCATATATTTCATATTATTCTGAAATATATCTTTACTGTTAAGTGAATGATAGTTGGATTTCTTAGTTATCTGCGAGCCCAGCAATTCCCATACTTAGCTTTAAAATACAGCAGAGTAAAATATTGCTTTGTACATATTTATGCCACAAACAAAGAAGTCACGAGACCCAGTTGCTGGAAACTCCAAATTAAGGCAGAAAATGCATAAGCAGCGCTAATGCGAAGTGAGTCCATCGGGACAGCTGCGTGAGAGGCGGGCGCGTGGCCCCTTCTTCCTGCAGGTTTGGTCACTTACCTTCCCTGCATTTTTTATTTCCTTTTTCTACTCAAACGGTGCCTCATCAATTCATCTTTTAAATGTTGCTTGTTAAATTGGAAAAGGGCAATTAGTGTAGGGGGAATTTTGTCTTACAGGTTTAAAGACAGTACATCTGTACTCCTCGAGGCTTTTAAATAAATCAGAACTATTTAGACTTTTAAATGTATAAATTTCACATGTGTATAATTCCAAGACGTAGAGGGAAAAACCTTTCATAGGGACATCTTAGTTTTTGGTTCGGTTCGGTGCCAAAATCCACGTCAGAGTTCTGGAAATGTCTCTCACACAGCTGTCCCCTTGGAGGCCGCTGCTCGTGTGGTGGAAGTCTTGCTGTTGTTGTATTTGTAAGTTTTTTCAGTTATGTATCACATTATGTGAAAGAGAGAGAGGTGTTATTTTCCTAGTAAATAATAAAAACCCAGACTGGAGTTAACGAGATAGTTACCTCTAAGGTTAGACTGAGGTTTTGTTTCTCATCTCATTTCATTTGTGAAAAGCGTGGAAATTTTAACCGTTGCTGACTGGACGTTCAGTTTCTTTATTCTGATGGACGTGAGGTTTAAATTCATTCTAAACCCAAGACCCACTGGCTCTGCGTTCGACCCGTCAGCAGAGCCTTGGCGCCGCGGGAGCCGGGGGAGTGGCTGCGATGCCAGGCCATTGCTTTCCAGGGTACACGCAGGAGGAGAAGATCGAGATCGCCCACCGGCACCTGATCCCTAAGCAGCTGGAGCACCACGGGCTCACCCCTCTGCAGATCCAGATCCCTCAGCCCACGACCCTGGACATCATCACCAGGTCAGTCAGCGCCCCGAGGCTCCTGTCCCGCGAGGCGGCTCCCGGCCTCCGTCCCTCTCCGTCGGCGGAGGCCCAGCCCGCGTTTCCATGGCTCTGGGTCTGCACAGGGCCGTCCGGCAGAACCTCACAGACAGCGTCTAGAGCTTCTTCACAGCCGAGGACTTTAGTCGAGCCAGAATTTCACCTTTTCCACAATAGCTAATTGATAATGTTAAGAACGAAAAACAGAGAAAATATTGAGGCACGGTTTATGGCCCAGCATCTTAAAAGTCGAGTTCTCTTAAGCGAGACGCTGCTTGCAGACGTCTGTTTTAAGTTACTCAGTTTTCCTTTTCATCTCTCCAAGAGTTTGAAAACCCTTAGAGCTTTCACCTCCAGAGTTATCGCAGGAGCAGTCGAGAAGGTTCTTCCCCGGGTGAGCTACTGAGCGCCTACGCCCGTGGCAGGCGGCACACGAACGGCTCGCGGTTACTGCGCAGTCTGATCTACAGAAGGGAGTTCGGCGGGCGGGCGGGGTCGCCGCATCTGGCCCACCGCGGCGCTGCGTCCCCGCCGAGCGCCCCTCGGGCGGCCCGGCCCAGCTGCTTTCAGAGGAGCAAAGCTTCTTCTCGCCTTGAACTTCGGCTTAGTTCGGCCGGTCCGATTGCCTTCTGATCTAAGCCAGCCTTCTTTGAAAATCGGTTTAAATTTATGCGCCAAACAGAAAGACTAAGTCTGAGCTGGGAGTCCCTTTTCCTGACTGGTGACTTACCTTATGGGCGAAGGTAGGAGAAATAAATTAGGGGATTTATAGGCCACCGTCTTCCAGCGAGATCATCATTCCAGATAACACCCCTGACGCCTTTGGGGAGTTCTCAAGAAGTCACGTAGCCTTTCTGATAGCTCCCCCCTCTGTAAAACATGAGCGAGCGAGTAAGACACCCATAGCTCATCTGGTCTACGTAATAGTCGCTCCGAAGAGTGACCGTTATTTGTGTTTCCCAGTCGTCGCCTGGAGAACTGTTTAAGATACATACCTGCAAGCTCCAACCATCACCATTAAAAGCTGTGACAGGACGTTCCTCTGAGCAGTTTTAATATTTTTAAACACAGCTCAGGTATTTGCTAGTCCAGGCAAGATTTAGGTATTTAGTAAGTCACCAGACTTAGGACATGGTTTTCATCTTTTGATGGATTTTCCATCCTTTCCCATGTCATGGTCATAGACCCATAAGGTTCAGGAGGTGGGCAGGGGGCCTGGAAGTCGCCCCGTCACACTTGCCTCCAGGGTAGCCAGCCTGCCTGGGCTCCCGGCGCCCGAGCACCCTGCTCCCTGGCGGGTGAACAGCCGTGACAGAGCTCGTCTCCACGCGCCCCTCCCCGCACCCTCCAGTCCCGCCCTAGGGGAGCCCCCGGAACGCAAGGCTCACGCCTCCCTCACACCGGCCACATCCGTGAACGCTGTCACCTGCGGACTGAACATGCCTGCTCTCCCCGCCGGTCGTCTCGAGCCCCCTTCAAGACCTCGCCCTCCCCGACCAGCCTTCTGTTGAATGACTCCTGTGATGCCTGTGTCCCTTTTAAAATTAAACACCCAGCACGGGACTCAGCCTCGCGGGCGTCACTAAACAGCCTGGGCTGTGAGAGGGACCCTGCCCTTCTCCCTCGGGGCCGTCACTGCCACTCTGCTGCCTGCCGCACGTGCCCTCACCTGGGCCCTCACCTGGGCCCTCACCTGGGACTTCTAGCTTTTGCATGTGCGTTTCTGCGAATCGTGCTCTGTTCCGTTCTGCGCTGATGGGGTTGAATATTTCAAAGCCCAGATGAAATTTTTAAAGAAGTCCGCAGTTGTGAGTGTTGCGTGGCTCGTCTCAGCTACCGCTGCAGCAAGCTGACCTTTTTTCATCGAGACCGTCATTGAGAGCCTGAGTTCTGTGTCCACTGAGAAGCGGCACCAGTACCATCTTCACGTTCAAGTCACCGCTGAGTGACATTGCGCAGCCCTCGCTCGATGCTGGTGACGCTTCGCTCTCCAGCTTAAAACACCAAGCGGGGCCGGTGTGCGCCCTGGCCCTCAGCCGTACCTTTGTCGTCGTCGTCCACCCCCACCCCCCCAGAGCACGCAGGGCCGCGCCCCGCAGCCGCCTCGCCCTCGGGGGGAGGGCCCCACTCCGTGGTGCTTGGCCAGGCCTTCAAAAGCCTGCAGCCCCGGCAGCGAGTCCGTCTGTGACAGGCGGGTGAGGAAGGCGGGCGCATCCCTGCGACGGGATGTCGCGCGGCCTTGAAGAGAGCGAGGTCTTCCCGTTCGCGACGGCACGGGCGGGCCTGGCGGGAGCTGTGCTGCGGGAAATAAGTCAGCCAGAAAGACAGATGCCACGGGACCTCACTTCCGCGTGGCATCTGAGGAACAAAATCCACCCACCACCACCAAGCAAACAGAAGCAGTCGCAGGTCCAGAGATGGTGCCAGACAGGAGGGCCGTGGGGGGGGGAGGGGGGAGGGGCGGGGCACAGGCCGGCAGCGAGGACGTCGTCCCAGGTGCGACACAGCCTGGGGCGTCCAGGGTCCGCTGGGCACCAGACTCAGCAGGGCGCCGCCCCCCACGTTACGCGGTGTGGAACCCCTTCGCTGGGCACCCAAGACTGCGTGGCCTCGAACGTCAAGTGTAACTTAAAGCATTGCTTCCTCGAGGTCTCGAATGCGAACGTGACAGCTGCCCGAGCAGATCCAGTTTTTCAGACCAAACCGCGTCCTCCCTACCTTACGCCGCCTGTGCAGGGCGCTGCGAAGCCGGTGACCAGAAATGGTGGCGCCCGTCCTGGAAGGGTTTGTGGAGTGGCGCATGGGGTCCGCGGCTACCGACCGGGGTTTTTAAGGCCGCTCTGCTCGGTCACTTTCAGTGTCTGACACAGAATCACAATGCTTGCGCCTTAGACGTCCCGCCAGTGAAAATGTACTGACCAGAGGCGACTAGCGCAGTTCCTAGTAGAAACCAGACTTCGTCTCACGTGATTTATCCAGAAGTTTCTTAGGCTGACAGCTTATTTAGGAAAGCTCTTCACACGGAGCAAACGGCGTTTTGTTGGCAGTTTTAACTCTGGCAATATAAGTTGAAGAACCAAGGGTTCACTTTCGAGTCTAGGAAATAAAGATCATCTGTGGAAAGAGGAAGTTGTGGCTGAAAATACTTCTGAATATTTAAGAACTAACAAACTTTAATAAGGAAATGTCAAATGTGAAGGAGTTAGTACTCAAGAAAATGATGAACTTTTCAACGCGTGCCGTTTGGTATCAATGGTACGCACGTTACTTCTGTTTGTACAGGTGGCGTTTGGCCAAAAGTAAAACGCGTTTCCTCGACCACAGGTACACCAGGGAGGCGGGGGTCCGCTCCCTGGACCGGAAGCTCGGGGCCATTTGCCGCGCGGTGGCTGTGAAGGTGGCAGAGGGTCAGCGCAAGGAGGCCAAGCTGGAGTGTCCCGACACGGCCCCCGAGGGGGAAGGTCTGTGCCCTGGTCGCGCGCCGTCGGGGCTGGGGACGCGCGGGGGCCGGGGGAGCATGGCACCGGTGGACGGGGAAGTGGACGCGGACGCCGCCCGCGGGCAGGAGCGCCCCGCCCGGCCGCGCAGGGTCCCGCGGCCGCTGTCGCTAGTGCGGCTTCGGGCCGCGTCCTCCAGGCTGCAGCGTCGCCGGCTGGCCACGCGGGTCTCTCCGGCTTCAGAGGCGTTGGGGGGGGAGACGGGCGGCGGCCCCCACGCTTCTCCCGTGCTCGCCCCGCGCTGTGCAGCGCGTGTGGGGTCAGGCGATCGTTCCTTGTACGGTCTTGGGGGCAGCCTCCCCCCCCCAACAGCGGGCCCCACTTCCGCCAGGCGGCGGAGCCCCCCGACGCCTCGCCCGTCCTGTTTTCCGGAGCGGTGCCGGCGTGTCCCGCCCGCTCTTTCCCGCGTCTTTCTCATTCTTTTTGTTCTTGGGGTTTTTTCCTTTTTAAAAATTTTTGTCATTTCAATAGGATTTGGAGAGGAACTTTAAAGATAAACACATGTTCAGACCACCACTTAAAAAAATCTGAATTTTTAAAAAGCGCCCTAGGTGGGTGATAAGCCGTCAAGAATTGAACCGCTGGGGGCGGGGGGTTCGGAAGTCCCAGCTTCCGGCCGTGAGGTCGGTCGCCGGAAGGACGTTCAGGGCGGCGGGGAATGTGGTCAGGTCGTCACTGAAGCTGACAGCGCTGCCTGTCAGCTGTCGTTAGAAAGACATCTAAGAAAATGTCCGAGAAAAAAAGAATCCTTGTGTAGCCGACAGTGACAGTAGAGAACCTATTTTTCCCTTTTTTTTAATGATTTTTCTTAACATTCTCTTTTCTCTGGCTTACTTTATTGTGAGAATACGGGGTCTGATACATCTACAAAACACGTGTTAACTGTTTTTTTAAACTTTAATTACAGTTGACATGCAACGTGGCACTGATTCCAGGCATACGGCACCTTACAAAGGGGTCGTTCCATGAGTCTGTCTTTTTGCCCTTTCCGCATGCGAAGCCCACATCCTCCTAAATCTCCCTTTTTTATTTTTGGAACACTCCCTCTGTGCTGTGGCCTCAAGCAACGGAGCGAACGTCTCTCTGTCCTTGTCTGTGATGTGACAGAAGGGCCGAGAGTGAAATGGGTTCATCCAGTTAACACAGTTTGAAATGCGTGTTTAGGACTGAGAGGCTGTGTCAGGTAGGATCTTACGTTCGGAGGGGTTTGCGGGCAGCGGAAACCGTCGTGACACAGCGCCTGGTGTCTGCGCGTTTCAACGTCCGCGAGCAGAGGAGCCGTTTCAAGGTAGCCCAGAAACAGTCCAGAGCTTGTTCAAACAGCTCGTGGACTGTGACAGCACATACAGTTTTTCATAGTGACATTTATTTGTTTTTTTAATCCATGATTCACAGAAAAAATCCTAAGTAATAACATAGTTAAGCATACTTGGGTAGTTAAGATATTACCTACGACATCCAGATGAATAAATAATTAGGATAAATACTTTTTTCTCAAGGATGATTTTGGTCATAGTTTGTATCAGAGGCTCATGGACTCCAAGCTGTTTGTAATATTATAAGATGCCCTTGAGTTACTGTAAATGACCTTCCTCCAGATTTTCGTAAGATAATTATAAGGTATCCCGAATCAGTATTTACGGCCTCAACCAAGCCAAGAGAAAAATTTCTACAAAAACGCCTGCATTAGGGTTTCATGCCGCAAAGTTCAGATGGAGCTGGCTAAGTAACTGCAAGTTTCTCATTAAGTGATGAATTTTTTAAAATTAGAGTATAAGATAAAAGTCGTTTTAGAAGTTTCAAGTAATTCAGCGAGCTAATTATTTTGAATGTTATAAAAATATTGCTGGACTGAGAGTTACTGCCGGGGAAAAAAGTAACTTCAGGCCACAAGCTTCAAAGGAGGCGGAAGCCTCCAGCATGCCCAAGGAGCCTCTGGAGGAGGCCCAGAAACACAGGTCTGTGTGAGCAGTTTGTCTTTGTATTTGTGGGGTCTTCACTGGCATTAAACAGAACAAAAGCAACAGGGTTTAAAAGGCAGGTGGGATAATAGAAAGATTATAGTGGATCGTTGTTCGAGGAAGAATATTTATGGTCAGCCGCTTGCCTGTAAGTAGGGGAATTAGGGTCTGGTGTTGTTCAGCACAGTCAGTGGTCTCAGAAGGAGTCGGTGAAAACCAGTTCTCACAGCCTCGCGAGGCCCCGATGGGGGACTCAGCGCAACGAGACAAACAGGTGCAGATGCGCAGTGTCAGGCGGCTTCATACTGACACTGAGCAAGAACCCACACAGGAACCACTTCCAGAGGGCGGGTTATGCAGAAAAGGGCTGTGAGGGGAAGTCATTTCAAACGCTTCATGAGACAGTACGAGAACGAGAATTATGGCAAAATGAGAAGAGCTAGGAATGAGGATGATAGAGCCGAACGGTCCCTTTAGGTTTTAAACCTCTACTCATCTTAGGCTTCTGGCCTCGAGGAACCTTCTCCTCCTCTCAGGCAGGAATCAGACCCTCAGGGAGGGGGCCCGGCAGGTGGCTCTGCCCGGTGTCGGGGGCTCGGCCCTGGGCTGTATGGGAACAGCAGTCCCCGCGGGGCCTCCGGGCGGCTGCACCTTCTCCCCCGGCACCGCCGTCCCGCCCGTCCGTCCCCACTGGGGACGCCTCGCGGAGCTGAGCTGTGTGTTCCCGAGAGGCATCGCCCGATGGTTCTGTCATTTCCCAGCTCACGTCGCCCGTCAGGACACAGGACACCCGAGGGGCCGCCCTGAAGAGGGCGCTTAGGCCTGGGTCCTGCCGGTCCAGCGGAACCGTCCGAGGGGACCACTGCACTCGGTACTGGCCCTGGCTAAGGAATGTCAAGGTCAGAAGGACAGGCGAGGGCGCCGGCCTCCGGGGGCCCACGCGCTGACGGGGGACAGACGGCAGGTGGAGCCACACACACCACGCCAGGCGGCACCTGGGCCCCGGGCCCCACCGCGCCCCGGTTTGGCGTCTCCGGCGGGGGGATCCTCAGGCCCAAATAACGTTGTGTCTCTCAGGTGGCAGAGAACACGTCTTCAAGGACACAGAGCCCGAGTCCATCAGCGACAGCCCCGACCTGGCCCTCCCGCCCGAAATGCCCATCTTGATCGACTTCCACGCGCTCAAGGACATCCTTGGGCCGCCGATGTATGACATGGAGGTGAGCGTCCTGTTCTGTCGGTGGCCACAGCGTGTGGCTGGATGGCCGGGTGGCCGGGCGCAGCAGTTGGCGTGGGAGTTTGGGGCCGCTGAACTTTGTCTCAAGATCGGAGACTCCCCCTCTCTGGTATGGAACGCAGTGCTTAGTGTGACAACCTGGCTGTCACAGAGCCAGACCCAGCCCGTCCTCTCTTAGAAAGCCGCTCTGGCCTGACACTCTGCCACCCAGTCCCAGTGTAAGAGCCGGGCCGCTGACCGTCCCCGACGACCCCGCAGCAAGTCTGCGTCCCCATAGGCTGTGCTCCCGGGGGCGTGGCGGAGGGCGTGGGCATGGGAGGCGCGAGCCGCCTGCGCTGGGCGGCATCGCCCTGGGGGCTCGTCCTGGGCCAGAGCTGCGGGGAGCGAGGTCAGAGGCCTGGGGGTCCGCTCGGCCAGGCCGCGCTGTGCCTTTCAAGGCTCTGTGACTGTCATAGGAAGTTACTTAGAATTGGACTTTAAAAATACAGAACCGACCTTAAACAGAGGCTTTTACGTTCACTACCAAAAACAAGTGCCCAGCACCTTCGGTGGCTGCCACCGTGGCTTCGGAGCCCCTGCTAAAATCAGGACTGTCACCGCCCAAGGCCCATGGAAAAGGGGCATCAGCCACGTGGCCTTGTGACCAGAAGCCAGGCCCTCGGCCCGCCCACGGGGCCCCACACCTGGGGGCGTGCTAGGGGAATGTGCCCCGTGCGCAGTCCCTCCGGTGACGGCTTCCGGGCACGTCGCGGCCCCAGGGGTGCGGCCACCGTCCCTCAGCACGGCCGTCCCTCGCCTGTTGCTCTGCGTGTTTTTGCAACGCGGGTGTGTTCACGCGCCTGGCCCCTCGCCTAGGCCCGTGGCCTCAGGCAAGCGACACGTCCGGTCTGAAACTGGCAGGCCGCACGCTGGGCCTCGGGCCCGCGGGGAAGGACCTTGCACGTGGAGGCCGGAGCAGCAAGGGGCGAAGGTGAGCGGCGGCGGCCGCCCCCGCCCTGGCCTCCGGAGCTGCCACTTCCGAGTGCGTTAAAGCTGCGACACAGGCCTGCGGTTACTGACGTGCAGCGAGGGCCCGGAGCACGTGTACACATGCAGCCTGGCAAAGACGTTAACATGGGTAGAACGGTTGGGTCTGTTCCTTGGAAATTAGGAGATGTGAAATTAGGTGCGGCTTTTTAGAATCGAAGTTATTTTATTCGCACGTGTTTTAAGGTAACATTGCTTCAGGTCAGTGCTAGAGGAGGAAGTTCAGCTTCCTCTGGCAGAAAGCCATCTGTAGGAGGCGGTGTGACTCTAGGTCACGCGAGGCCCCGAGTCCCATGGGGTTGGCTTAAGCTCAGGCCTGCAGGGCAGGGGGCCCTTGCGGCGTGGTGCGGTCGGGCCCACCGGCCTCCACGCGGTCTGGCCCTCGCTTGGCCCTTGACCATCTTCCTTCTCCTCCCCAAGGTGTCTGAGCGCTTGAGTCAGCCAGGAGTGGCGATAGGCTTGGCCTGGACACCCTTGGGCGGGGAAATCATGTTCGTGGAGGCAAGTCGCATGGACGGCGAAGGCCAGCTCACGCTGACCGGCCAGCTAGGCGACGTCATGAAGGAGTCTGCCCACCTGGCCATCAGCTGGCTCCGCAGCAACGCGAAGAAGTACCACCTGACCAACGGTGAGTGGCCGGCCGAGGCGAGGTGGCCGTGGGCCGGGGGCCTCTGCGCCGCGCAGTCGGGTGGCCACGGGTCAGGCGAGCTTCGAGCGGCCAGCAGCACCTCCGGACCCTGAAGCCTTGGCAGGTCCAGTCCGCACTGCAGGCGGCCTGGCGAGGCCCGGGCCTGCTTGGGAGAGAGCGAAGCTGCTTTTCAGACACAAAGCGCACGCACACACGACCGGACTACGGGTTAACATTCTGAAGGCGCCACTTACCCAAAACGTTCGTTTTTATCTCTCTGATTTTGTTTTTTTCGGAGAAAAGGAAAATAGGTTTGATTTTTCTACATTAAAATTTTCTCTCTTTAGCTTCCGGGAGTTTCGACCTTCTTGACAACACAGACATCCATCTGCACTTCCCGGCGGGCGCTGTCACAAAAGACGGGCCGTCCGCGGGCGTCACCATCGTGACCTGCCTCGCCTCGCTCTTCAGTGGGCGGCTGGTGCGTTCGGACGTAGCCATGACCGGCGAAATCACACTGAGAGGGCTTGTCCTTCCGGTAAGGAAACTCTTCAGGTGGCTTTTTAATTTTAAATTTTAAATTTCAGTTAACTATACCATTAATTTTACCGCGCTTGCCTTCTTCCTATCAATACCTTAGTTTTAAGTACATATTAAATTTTTATACCTGTATCTAATCATATTTTTAAATTTTGATCAGATAAAAGGAAAACACAGTTTTTCCACATCCTCCCTTCTACTAAGAATGAAGGCTTGCTAAGGGAAAAAAGTGTCAGGCTGGTCATCAGAATGTGCTCAGGTGAAGATTGGAGGCTTTGTTCTCATAAGCAAATTGTTATATATATAGTATAGGTAAAAAGTAGACCAGCTATTTTTATACATTAAGCCCAGTTCCTCACCTGAAGTTCCTGGAAGACCTGTCCTAGCGAAAACTTAGATTACGATAGTTGATAGATTAATGGGGGGGGGGGGTAGTATGAAATGGAAGCTAATGAAGACTAACCATGTCTTTGCTAAATTTTGAAAAAATGCTATACATACGGGGCCTTGGGACACCACGGTCTGTAGCCTAAATACTTATAAAAACACTGATAAAATACAGAGAGCCGGGGGCTGTAGGTCATTAGTTACCTGTACCAGTCTACAAAACTTTGGCAGGTGCATAAGAAAATGAGGAAAAAAAAGGAATGTTATTCTGAGAACATCTTTATGATAGTGATGAAAATAGGTCACAGAATCTCCAATTAGGGACACTAAAAACGTTCTCAGAAAAAATTAGAAAAGACATTTTTAATATATAAAATGCTCTCAGTTCCTCACGTGATGAGCAAATGGGTCCGGTTGGCAGGACGCCCCGTCTCCCGCCTCAGGGCTTGTCCAGAGGCCACTCGGGTGACCCCAGGCTGGCGGCTGGCCTCCAGGGCATCGCATCGGGGGCCGAGCCAGGCGGGAGCCGGGCACCGTGCCGCCCACCGGGCTGTGTCCGGGACAGGGAGCTGGGCCGCACCTTTCCGAGGGACCAGCCTGGGCACGTTTAAAGCCTCGAGAGCCAGGTCTCGCCGGGGTGCCCGCCCTCCCCCGGGGCACGGCAGCCGGGCTCTGGGGCGGGTGTGGACAGTTCAGGGGGGGCTCTGCCCAGCCAGCCTGTAGACCAGATGCCGGGGTTCCAGAGCAGGGTGGAGGGGACCCCCCAGCATACCGGCGTTTGTGGGCAGAGCAGTGGCCTATCAGCCTGAGGGTTTAACCAGAACACGAACCGAAATGTAAACAGTGAAGTTTAAGCTCCTCAGCGGCTCTCCTAGCTCGCGGCGGGACAAAACAAGATAACCCGATGGCCGGGGCCCTCCGCAGCCCGAGGACGGTCACGGCCTGGTGGTCACCAGCCCCGCGCGCATCTCTCCCTCCAGGTGGGCGGCATAAAAGACAAAGTGCTGGCGGCGCACAGGGCAGGGCTCAAGTGCATCGTCATCCCGCAGAGGAACGAGAAGGACCTGGAGGAGATCCCGGGCCACGTGCGCCAGGACCTGAGCTTCGTCAGGGCGGGCCGCCTGGACGACGTCCTCAACGCGGCCTTCGACGGCGGCTTCCCCGTCCAGGCCAGGCCCGGCGCCCTGGACAGCAAGCTGTAGGCTCGGGCCGCGGCCTTTCCGGACTCCCGTCGCGGGGCACCAGGGGTGCCGGCAAGGGCGCCTCTTCACGCCGAGTGGGACCCCAGAATTAATGAACCTCACTCCGGTGGTGGCTGGTGTGAACTCCAGAAATGTCCCTTTAATAAATTGATTAAAGATTAAAGATTAACGATTAAAGACTTCTCTCGTCTGTAGTGGGGTCACCGCTGCCCCGGCAGGCGCAGAGGCCTGTCGGCACGCTGCCAGGACACAGGCGTCTGCATCTCCTGGGGACCGGTCGCAGACGCGTTCTCAGGGCGAGGCAGGTGCGCGGTCCAGGTCGAGAACCACTGGCCTGGGCCGTTACCGCAGCAGCTTCGCCTGCGGCTGTCGCCGGATCCCAGAAACAGTCGCTCTGCAGGGGACCTGGGCACAGGTGAGGACAGCGCCAACAGCAAGTCTTTCCGGGGACAGTCGCCTGCGGTGAGCGAGCTCTGGTGGGCTCTGCACAGGGGGCGGGGGGAGCAACATTCGGATCGTAACTCACATGACGTGTGAGCACACAGCACGGAAACACACTGGCTCCCAACGCCTGTCACCTTGGGAAAAGTCCAGGCCCTAGGGGAAGGCAGCCACCGTCCAGCGATGGCCCTCACACTTATCCCGACTCCTGCTCCGCTGGCCGACGCGGGCTCCCGCATCTGGGAGCCCCTGGCCGTGCCTCTCCTGTGACTGCAAGGCTTGTCCGCGAGCTCGCTGCGCGACCTGTAAAACGCCAATTCTAGTACCTTCGTCAGTGCGACCACGAAGATCAAGTTAGAATGCAGTGTAAAACGACGTCGAGCAATTTCTAACGACTCCAGCCAATGACGGACCTCGGAATCAAACCATAAGGCTGTGCGAGGACGCTTCGGAGTGTCCTGGATGAGAAGGGGGTCCTCGGGTCCCCCGCACGCCGCACTCAGGCCCGCCGGTGAGACCGCCGTGTTCGGGGAGCACACGTCCCGGCTGGCGGGGGAGGGAACGCCGGGACGGCGGAGACGCCGACACGTCACCGTCGCGATTCGGGCGTCTCTGTTCAGTCGCCCTGCGGAGAAGGAAAAGGACCCGTTAGTCAGAGCTCGGCACCCACAGGGAGCCAGTCCACACCGTCCCTGCCGTGTGCCGCCCGCGGTGGCACCGAGCGCACTCTGAAAGTGGGGTGACGCCCCCCCCCCCCGCGGGGCCCTGACCAGGCGGCCTGGGGCTGCCCTCGGCGGGGACGCCCGCCTTCCGCTCAGGAGGGGCTGTCTGGAGGCCCCGCTGCGGGACGTGAACAGCCTGACCTTCGTTTCTCCAGCATCGCCTTTCACTTTTGTTAAGTCCGAGCTCTTCTAGTCACTTTTTCTTTTTCACTGGGGCAAAATAACAAAACTGACCATGTTTGCCACGTTTAAGTAGACAGTTCAGAAGCAGTTACAACACTCACAGTGTCGTGCGACCATCACCACGGCATCCGGAACTTCATCATGTTAACCTGAGACTGACGAGCGGTAGCTCCCCATCCCTCCCTCCCCCCGAACCCCGTTCCCGGAGCTGCCCACGGAGCTTTTCCCACTGTGCCTTGCCCGTCTGAACGCACACGCCGGGGAGGGGAGGGGAGGGGAGGGGAGGGGACTGCGAGTCTCGCGGTGCCCGGTGCCGTCAGCCCGCTTCCGTGACCGCGGCCCCGTCTGTCCCCGCCTCGTGTAACCTGCGCCGACGGCCACAGTGCCGGCTGGCGGCTCGCACTCAGCTCACCCTAGCGCGCTCTCATCTTACTCATCACTTCCAGTGCGACAGTCACAGACCGGCCCGGGGTTTTGTTTTTCATTTGGGTCACTTACCAATTCTTCCACCCAGGAAGCCGAATGAAATGAGACTCCGGGAGCAGGGTCACTGCGCATGTCCCTGGACATAAAAAACTCTTGAGCTCCTGGGGGCACGGGGAGGGGGGTGGGGACTAGGATTTCTGGTGAGCCGAAACAGCTATGGCCACTCATGTAAGTTTCAAGTCTGCGGAAATGTGGGCCTTAAAAAAATGTCACACATTATAATTAAAATTGCTCAAAGCAGAAAGAAAAAACTGTTCTCCAACAGCCATTAACATACTGAACTGGCCCATGATTGAAGTCAACAGGACGAGTTCAAGTTTAAAGTATAAAAGCAAAAGAACACAGTCAAAGAGTACCCGATTCCAGCCCCTGAGAGAAATCACCCGGACGACAAAAGGGGCGGGGCATTAATGGGAGGAAGTGGAGTGCCGGTCTTAACAGGGACTTAGAAGGAACAAGACCCCAGTCTCAAATGGCCCAAGAAATATGGCTGTAGGTCTCGTCACCCCTGTGAGCCGAGAATACGTAGACAACTTAGGAGAAATATAATTATTAAAACATCGACCTTATTGATAGTCAAACACAAGATTTACCACCTTCATTCGCATGAACCGGCAAAATGTGAGGTTACAGGGAAATGGAAGATCCCTCCTCCGTCACCATGTCCACAAACCCCTCCGGAGAGCAGCGAGGAAAGTACCGAGACCGTAACATAAAAACGATCCCAAGGATGTCATCGGAAAACAAACATTCACAAGTTATTTATAAACAGCCAAAAATTTTACCTGAACAAAACAGACGAAGCAAGTATCCGACATCAGGAAATCGGCTAAAATTACAGTTGATCCTCACAAAATTAACCCAAAATGAAGTTTTTCCAAGATTGTTAAAGTGCGGACGATCATCTGTGTGGGGATGTGAGGAGGTTACAGAATCACATGATCCAACATTACATAATTTCAAAACAAATGTGTAAATAAGCACATGTAAATATAAAGGACTAGAAAAACAAAAATATAGTCGTACAGAGCTCTATTGTGCGTGCCATTTTCTAACTTCCAAAGTCTATATACGAAGCGCATTTAAAAAACAACACACCTCCACAAAGGTAAGTTGATCCGTGAACAGTGCAAGGGCCGGGGCCACCGACCCCCACGCGGCCACAACGCCACGTGTCACTTCTGACTCCCGGTAACGTAAACTGGCCACTAACACGGATTCCGGACGCTGCATGTACTATGTACTGTATTCTTACCACAAAGTACGGTAGAGAAAAGGAAATGTCAACATCGTTGAGGAAGTTACATTTACAGTACCGTATTGATTGCAAAAGGCCCACATGCAAGCGGACCTGTGCGGCTCGGACCTGTGCTGTCCCGGGATGAGCTGTGTATTAATAAGAAAGGAGAAAGGCTGCTTTTTCAAACACGCATGCTAACAGGAACTGACCTGGACAGATAATGGTGGCTGACCCGTGTTCTCTTTCACCCCAGAAATGGTCCCATAAGCACTTCAGATAACCAGTTCCAACAGTAACACTTCCATAAGGCAGAGACTGCACGGTCTTATCTGAAAGCGGTGAGAAGTTCTGTCCTCCAGAAGCGCTAGAGGTGCTGGGAGAGCAGGGAAGCCCAAAGTAACGTTACCTGACTTTCTACAGCTAGGGAACCCCTAAAAGCCACACCAAACGACCTCTTGCCATTCGGAAGGCAAGGCCACACGCTGCCGGGGCCGCGGCGGAGCGGACGGTGGACGCCACGGAGCTGGCCAAGAGCACGGTGGCGGCAGCTACGGTTCGTTGGGTGCTCGTGATGCGTACAGCACCGTTTCAGGCGACATCTACCCCGCTTGAACCCTTTGAGGGAGCTACCGTGACCCACCCCGTTTTACACAAGAGGAAACTGGGGGCCCAAAGTCTCTCGGCTGGCAGGCGGGAGAGGGCCGGGACTGGCGCTGGGCCCCTGGAAGTCCAGCTACACAGCCCGGCCTCGGGATCGCTGGGCTCGGCAGTACTAACTCGTTCTTGTTTTCTTAAAGGAGAAGAAAGTGATCGGCATTTTAGCTCACCGGCCTCCTAACGGCTGCTGAGCCCACGTGTGCGCAGGCGGGAGGGGCGCCCAGCGCAGCCCGACGCCTGCGCCCGGTCTCGCGCCGCAAACACTGCGTTTCCAAATGCGGGACGCTGCTTTCTGCCATCGTGTGCACACGGGGACAGGAAAGTAACTCTGGAAGTTAATCAAGCTTAGAGCTGAAGCAAACACAAGAGTTTTTAATTTGCCAGATATTCTTTTAATGAGAATTATAAAAGACCAAAAACATTTTTTTTTTGCAAACTGCCTTTTTTAAACAAATGATTTCCTTTTAATTACAAATACCGTGTAAGACGATGCCTTCTTTTGCAAAACCAATAAATACAAGAACAAATTTTAAACATATGTGATTTGTCCAAGATATCTGGGGGAAAAAAGAGCCTGATTTTTTTTTCAATATTTAAAAAAAAAAAATCAGTATACCCTAACCTTTCAATGAATAAGTCTGAAGGTATGACTCAACTGGAGAAGGGGGTGAGGAGGCTCGGGAGGGGGGCAGAGCTGGGGGCCGGGAGAAAGCGCCCATGAGCACACGAGAGAGACAGACCGACCACCTTACGGTGGCTTTAAATAGCTTCGGATACGTCTTCCAATGCCACCTTTCCTTTCCGGAACTCTCACCTTCACAAAATAGCTGAATTTAAAATATTTCTAATGAACTGATTAATAGGGAGAAAAAGAAAATATGTATGGGACACATATGGATAAGCTTCACCATAAACAATTACGCATATCAAAAAGACACTAACTTTTAAAAGGTACAAAAAAAGGGAGGAAAAGCCTGAATTACAGAAAAGAAAGTCAAATTTATTTAATGAAAAACTAGAATTAATAAAAATTAGCAAACACACACAAAAAATATACACACGGAGCAGCACTATGTATCGACTCACAACAGGGGAAAAGCAGCGGTCCACGACCACCCCGCATGGCTTGTCAGTTAAAGGGAAAAACCCACACGCACACGCACGCACACGCACGCACACACACACGCACACACACACGCACACACACACGCACACACACACGCACACGCCTGCACACGCACACACAAAAACAGAGCAAAAACGAAACACAAAAACCCAGTATTTTTCAATAGTACACTCAATCTATAACAAACACAAATTCAGAATTATTTTACAATGCTTCCTTTCTGAATACAAAAGATGCCCCTCCTGGGTGTATATATATATTTTTTCAGTGGTTTACTGCTGACTTATTTTTAAATATATTAGTGTTACTACATGCAACTGCCTCCTGTATTTAACAGCCTCTCCTTTTAGTTACCTTCGCGTGTCCGGCTTCCGCCCGCCAGCAGAGCGGGCGCGACGGGGCCTACGCTCTGTGAGGCTGAACGCAACGGTTCTAAACACTGGCCAGAAAATGTCTGATTGCCATTTCAACACATGGAAATAGTTACATTGATGCCTAAATTGCCGTTTTCTGCAAAAAGCTGTGCAATGCTGGTGTCAAAGACTAGACAGTCACTATTCATAATGGCTGTCGCGATGCCCTCGTGAATGGACCGAGGCGTGGCTTCCCAAGTCAATCGCCGCCTATGACCGTTTAGCTCAAGTCGATACGCGAAATTCTCGGCTTGCTTGCGTGTCCCTATCAGCTGTACAATCGCAAAGAACTGCTGGTGGCCGTCGTATTTCTCCTGCTTCTCCAAGACGAGCATGAAGTGGAAGCCGAAGCACGACTGCATCATCACCCAGTCCACGGCGCCTGGGAGGTTGATGTCCGTGGCGAGGAACACGATGTCCTCCCCCTGCAGCGTCGTGATGGACTTGTGCTGATGCATCAGGTGAGGCATGACCGCATCCAAGGAGCCTTGCCACTTGCAGGAAGCCCCGGGGCACGGGCAGGAGTAAGGCCTGAACTCACAGAGCTCTTCGTGGTCTGCTTTTTCTGTGTGTGGCAGGGTTATTTCACATCCGGAAGAGGCGTATTTACAAGGGAAAAGTACTGAATTGGCCACTTTCTCCATAGCCAGGTTGCGGATGGACCCCAGCGGGCCCCGGCATGTTGGGCAGCACGTGAGTTTCGGGCGACAGTTGCTGCAGACAAGATGGCCACTCTGACACTGCAGAATGGGCGGCAACACGTAGTCAAAGCAGACCGGACACTCGAAAAGACTCGCCAAGTCATTGTTGGACGCGGTTGTGCCGGTGAGGGCGGGCACCCTCTGGGACGGCGTGCACTTCGAGGTTCCCGTGGGTAGAGCTGTTGCGGTCTGACGGCTCATTTCTGCAATAAAAGCATAAAGAAGAATAAAAGGAGGCGAGGGAAAAGTAACGCAGCTTTGACTTGTTTTACCAATGTTTATGTTCTAGAAATACGCGTCCTATGCAAACTTCAGTGTGAGCAAAAGAAAGGAAAATAAACAGAGTCACAGCTACGTAAAGTACACAAAATACGCCTTTTGAGTCTTAGGGGTTACACGCGGGTTGACATCTCTCTTCGAAATGTTTCAGAACACTTTAGAATGCCCTTAAAAAAAAAAAAAAGTCAAAAAATCAGCCCTGAGTGGATTCCACAGAGCAAACGCTGACACAGAAACCGGACCACAGCAACCAGGCGACGCTCAGCACCGTCAGGCGGGTCCTCTGAGCGCCGCCTGGACTGCCTCCTCCCTGCCTTCGCCGCCCCTGCGCTCCCTACTGCTCCCCCTACGCAGTCTGTGTGGCTCCCCTTCCGAGTCAGATAGCTACAGGGAGTTTCAAGTGACCAGGGATCACCAAGCTGTGGGCTCTAAGTCGCCCTGGTGAGAGCCGCTGTCTGGCCTCGGCGTGCGTGGGACGGAGGGCCACAGGGCCTGCTGCCGGCCCACTGTCCACCGCCGTCCACGCGGTCTCTGCCCGGGACGGGAACCTCAGCTCCACGTTCCTCCTGCGTCCTCCTGATCAGTGCCCCCTCCAAAGTGAGGGAGGACAGAGGACGAACGGAGGGCCATCCTCAGCTTTAAGCTGGTATTTAGAGAAAATAAGCCGTTCTAGTCTACTTCCATTCCACAATATAAATCAGATCTAATTTGCAAAGGGGAAGAAAAGTCCGGAAACGGTAAACAAAGAATAATGATAAAAGCACCAGAGAGACCCACGGGGCACCGGGGTGGGGGCTGAGCCCGCGGGCAAAGACTCCTTCGTACCGAGGGCTCACCGCTGCTGCCCAGACGTTCACCTGCACAGTCCTAAACATTAAGAAATAAATGTCATCTGGCAGAAACGATCAACACTGTCGCTAACTTGAGAGGCTGAACGAAAGATAAAGAAAACAAGTTCCTATCCTCAAGAGTCTGGGTGACACAAGATCGGTCCCCTGGCGGCCAGACGGTGCGCTCCCAACAACTACATAAGACGTATTTCCACAAAATTAAAGGCTAATGCGTCAAATTTACTGTATTTTCAATTATAATTACTATTCTGCTGCAAAGAATTTAACTTTGAAAAAACAATGTGGGTTGCCGTGTAAATGCAATCTGGGCTCCATTACTCAAGAACAGACACCGTAAACAGGGGCTGAGGGTGCTGAAAGATTAATTCCACTGTCACTAAAGGAAAATTGTAAAGTTCAAGGGGAAACAGAAGCACAGCAGAATTCCATCATAACGTGGCTCATCACAGACATTTAGGACAACATGAATCAGTTACCATCCGACACCTGTATAACCAGGTGTTCCAGCCCAACAAAAAAGCTACAAAGGGACTCTCCTGTAATCCAGCTGCCCAGAGGAGACTCTGCAAATGATGATCCATGCATTTCAGGGCACTTGTAAAACAGTGGGGTCACAGCACTGCCAAAACCCCCATATTTGCTGTCTGCCTATTTCGGGGTCCTTTTTATGCTGCTCATTTAAGTGAGCAATAATCATTGGAAAGTGGTTCCTGAGGCACAAAACAGTCGAAGCTATTGATGTCTTTCAAATCGCCAAACCAAAATGGCTAATCACGCGGAGGGGCTGTACACTCCGTCTGCATTCACCGTACCACCGAGCAAGAAAACCGCTTTCGTTTCTTGATCGAGCAAAAGTTACACATTTATCGCTACTTCAGGTTCCTGTTATAACACATCTCTGCTACTTTCCCGAACACTGTAGAAAGCACAATTTGAATTCCTCTTCGAAGTGTGAAGAGCAAGGGCACCGCGGCAGGTGTCACCGGCCAGCGCTGCTGCAGAGGAGGAGAGCAGCCCGGCCCCGCCTCCGCACACGAGGCCGCCACGCGGCTCCCCTGGGAGCCGAGCAGGAACCGAGACCTCAAGACACCGCTCTGCAGAAGTGGCGTAACACGAAGTTTGATTTAAACTGAGCAAAGCACAGCAGACCCACAACACGGGCCCGCGCGCCCAGTTCCGCAGCAGCCGGCCCCTGACCCAGCCGGATTGCACCGGCTCCGACTTCCCCTGTTCGCGGCGCTGGGACCCAGTCTCTTAAATACCGATCGGTACCTTTCCTCTTGCTTGTCCAAGCGGCCGGTACGCACGCGAGCAAGACGCCCCTCCAGGAGCACAGAGAAGCCAGCGCCGCCTTCCCGGTCATGAGCGGGCGGGCGGCGCGCGGCCCTTCCCCCCGCCGCAACCACGGCTTGTCGCAGAGGCCCCTCCCGGACCGCGGCTGTCCCTAAGCATGTCGGGGTAGGGGTCACGCTGTCAAGAGGGGAAGGGGAGCGCCCTGCTGCATCACTCCATTCGCCCTTCAGAAGCGCCGGCTCCGGAGGCACCGAAACGAGGCCTCTCCCGTCCCAAGTGGAGTGGACCACACCTCCCGGGGCTCAAATTCAACTGCGTCTCCGAAAATGGGCGCCATCGCTGGGCTGGCCTGCGCTGGGCCCGGAATCTTCCTCTGTCTCAGCAGTTCGCCTTCCCCAGACTCAAGAGCTCGGCTCTGGCCAGCTCGGGTAAAGGACGGGGCGGAGGGTGCGCGGCGGAGAACCTGGAGAAGGAGGCGCTGTCGGGGCTGGCTCCGGAGCTCCGCCGAGAAGAGCCATCTGAAGCCAAGGGCGGCGGGGCGGGCGCCGCTGGGAACGCCGGCCCCGCCCGCGAGCGCGGCCTGCCCAGGCTCCCACGGCCAGGGCGGGAGGGGGCGTGCCCGCCGGCCCCGCCCCGCCCAGGGCCCGCCCAGGCCCCGCCCCGCCCGGCACAGGGCGGCTCCCGAGGGCCCCTCCCCACCCCCCACCCCCTCCTCGGCAACTCCGACCCTGGAGGGCAAATCCCCTTAACCCCCAGCACTTCCACCAGCTTACACTGAGGTGGAAACATGACGTTTTTGTAGGCCAAAATACTCGGATATCGGCGATTTCGTGGGGTTCCAGCCTCAGAGCTACACAGAGTACACGGGAGGTACGTGGCCAGACAGGCGCCCTTATCTGCACTACCCAGCACTCTCCCGGTTAACCCTCCCGACTCCGTGTTTACAGAGTAAAAGCATTCTCCTCACTGCATTCGATAACTTCACCGGCTCAACTTCAGGACTGCCGCAGATCTAACTACTCCCCCATTTGACCTGTCAGCGCCCCCGCCCCCCGTGAAAAGGCCGCAGCGAGAGCAGTCAACGCGTAGCCATATTAAGCTCCCACTTCGACCTCCAAACTGAGACTGTGCTTACTCTCTTCCCACCCTGGGAAAGCCATCCTAAACGCCCTCATTAAACAGAGCAGCCTGTTGTGTTCTTAAACAAGCATTACCCTTGCCCCAATAAAGGTTCGGGCCTCAGATTTGCATTGCGTCAGCTGGTGCGTTCAGGTGTAACCTGTCATTACATCATGCTTAGGGCCGCCCGTAAACGCGGCTAGAGCCGACAGTGGGAGTGAACCCTGGGCCGGAAATTGTAAATTACCCACTTTCGGCATCGAATTTTAACTCGATTCACTTTCTCTCACTCTATTAATAGCGTGTTCAATCACCTCACCTTATTTTACCATTTGGCAACATAAAACATCATTAGGAGTAGAAATAAATAAACTATTACTACCCGTGTTTTTAATAGTCTAACACATATTCATTCTGAATAGGTCTCAGGTTTCCAGGGCAGGCTCTTCAAATGTTTTAGGCACAGAAACTCTTTCCAAACAGAATTAAGACAGAACCCAAATGTTTAAAACAAGGGGATTACTGATTCCTCACGCAAAAAAAGGAAATCATTTTTCCCCCAAACTGCGGCAGGACCTGCAGAGAGCCTTACAGCACCATCTGAAAACCACCGATCCACAGAAAACAGGAAAAGCCCAAGAGTCCTGGAGCCGTCTGCATCTGATCCACCCCGGCCTTCGCGGCCTGCTCAGCTATGAAACTGGGACATTTCCAGCCTCACATGGCTTTTGCTGAGATTAAGGGAGAGGGGTAACTTATATATATCATAGGTGACACATAGTCCTGAACATGGAAGGGGGCTCACCTGAGACTTCCAAAAGTTCCCTGCCTGGGATCATCAGCCTTAGAGACCTAGGACCAGTGGGTCCCAGACACACACTCTAAGACGCATTTAAGTGTAGCTTGTAAAGGTGACCAATCATGTCTGCCAAAGACCAACTGTCATTTAACTAACTTTTAGTACAATAAACCTTAACAGAATTTCTCAACTAGGTATAATACTTATCTACACTGATTCTACAAAGAGCTGTAAATATCAGACAAATTCCATTACACTAAAACAAGCCCACAGAATCCAAAGTAAAGTGAACACTCAAAATTTTCCAAGACTGCACTAATTATCTATACTGTCTAAAGACTACATCAAGCCGGGTTTGACATAAAGTTTAAAGAGATTTTAATCTAAATAAAAACACTTCAGAGTCAGCCTTTAATGTTGTACTAATAATTTCAGAGCCCTCAACCACTGTTTTGACACACTAACGTACAGAAGCAGGTGGACTTCAACTTTTATACTCAATTTCGGGTGGGAACCTGTCTCCTTTTATTAAATGGCAGATGAAGAATCTCTCCGATCAGTCATAATCACACGCCTGGCTCCTCTAACACATATCGATGCTGTGCTTACCATTTTCTTCCAGTTTACAAACATCACTGGGGCAGGCCCCATTATACATGCCCCACCTCAGAGATGCCCCGTCCTAATCCCTGCCACTGGACCAGTGAAGATGCGGTTCACAGCAATGGCAGCAGGCTAATACAGCTACTTACAAAATGACAGCTGAAAATGGAGAAAGTGACAGGGAAAATGGACCACACTATCACTGAGCAAGTTATAAACAGAACATACATGGGAAGTACCCGGGTGGGCTGAGAAACTCAGGAGACTATGTATGCACCAGGAAACGACCAGTTTATCTGGCGGGTAGGATGCTGATTTTCAGCTATATATCCTTCAAGGGAGGCAATTAAGAAACTGCTTTATAAAAATTAATCTGAATGCAAAACGCCAAGTCAAAATAATAAAATTTGCATTCTTAATTTAAAAAAAAAAAAGGTAAGATGCAAATATTGTCACCCCTTTTACTTCTCCAAAAACTATTCTTGGAAATTACTATTTACTGTAAAATAAAAAATATAGGCTCAGATTATAAATTTGCTCTGTACCAGAAATCAATAGGTTAAATGGAACTACTTCATTCCAAACTTTAAGGGCTTTCTCCTTTCCTCAACTCCTTTTTGCAGAAAAAGGAACTTTCTACATTTGAGACATTGTGATGGGTGTTGTGCAGAAAATGCTTGTTAGTTTGTAAAAAAAAAAAAAAAATTGCTACTATTTTAATATTTATTTTCTATACAGACAAAATTAAAATTTAGACAGTCTCATTAAATATTCGGCATCTTAAAACATTAAACGTTAAAAATCAAACCTCATTATAAAACAATGCTAAGAAAAAAGTTCAGCAATCTATTTTTAGTTTCCAGAACTGTAGCAAATAATAAGAAAAGTTTTTCAATTGTGTGTATTTCCCTCAAATCACCCTTTTCCTCAAGGTAATTCTGAAAACTTGGTAGCTGTAGAAGAGTCGCCACGGGGCTAGTGGGACTGAGTGTGTGTGTGGGGGCGGGGGGAGCCCCGGGCGGAGGGCTATCCAGACAGAGTCTGGTCTGCACGAGCTGACACCACATAAATGAGAGGAAAATGCAACCCCGACTCAAACGCGGAAAGCAAAGTACATGCGCTTTTTTTATTTATTGTTTTATGTTTAATGCCTCCATCACTGTATTTTGAGGGTTCCACTTCTGGTTAAAAAAAAAAAAGGGGAGGGGGGCTTGCCTAAAATGAGATAAATCTCAACACTTAAAGACGTAGGGGTTCATTAAAGGAACAGGCAGGCGCCCCTACACTGCGACACTTCTCAAACTTTATTGTGCTTACTAATCACCTAGAGAGCTTGTTAAAATGCAGAATCAGACTGAAAGTCAGAACTAGTCTGAAGCTGTTCTTGAGATTCTGCATGTTTAACCAGCTCCCAGGTATGACCGATGCTCCTGGCTGAGGCCCATGCTAAGTAGCAAAAGTCTAAAGAACTGAGAAGCAAAGCAAAGGTGAGAGAAAACTGGGAAAGGGCCGTATCTCAGAAGTCAAGGGAAGACGGGGATTTGAAAAGATATCCAAAAACTCACAATGCATCAATATTAGAATCAACTATGCTTTATGATAGTCTTAGAAGCAACTTGTATTATTTCTGCAATCAGAAAAACATTTTTTTAAAAGGCAAGAGGCAAACATGTTTAAATATGCAAGAACTCAAAGAATATAGTATCTATGAACCCTTAAGAAAATTACTTGATGATCAAATCAAGTAATGAATGAAAATAAATATTCGGAAATGATCCTGTTGTAAAAGGATTAAGGCTAGTCACGAGTGACTCCATTTAAATACAGAACTAAGACTACACTGGCAGCTTTACAATTACATATGGGAACGTAAATATAAATCCTAATAAGCTGCAAATAATTATGAAATAATTTAAAAATCATACGGTAAGGAAGTAGTAAAAAAATGGGACAGCTGACCGTGTGGAACCTGCTAAGAGGTAAGGTAAGGTCAGGCCATGGTTTGACAAATAGAAAAGCTAAATGAATCAAGACCCAGATCGCAACGCTTTCACAAAAATTAATTCAAAATGGATCGTAGACCGAAAGGTAAAATATAAAACTCCTAGAAGGTAACACAGGAGAAAATCGAGATGTCTTTGGGTTTGGCAATGACTTCTAGAAACAACACCAAAGACATGAACCAGGAAATAACAACTGGTAAGCTGGACTTGATTAAAATTTAAAATTTCTGTTCTGCAATAGACATTGTCAAGAGAGCGAGAAGACAACTTGCAGCTTGGGAAAAAACATCTACCAAAGACATATCTGATAAAGGACTATGATCCAAAACGTGCGACGAACTCTTAAAACTCAACAATAAGAAAAGCTGATTTAAAAATGGGACCAACGACCTGAACGGACACCTCGCCAGAGAAGAAACACAGGTGCCAATGAGCACATGCACACTTGCTCCACGTCACATGGCAGCGGGAAACGTGAGCTGAAACCGCAACGGGGTACCACAACGCACCCGCGCGAATGGCCAGCATCCGGAACACCGACACCGGCAGTCGCTGGCGGGCACGTGGAGCCACAGGAACTCCCAGTGCCTGCTGGCGGGATGCGAACCGGCGCGGCCACCGTGGAAGGCAGTCTGGCGGTTTCTTACAGAACTCAACACGCTCCTCCGTTCTTACCCAAGTGAGCGGAAAACGTACGTCCACACAAACACCTGCACGCAGATGTTTACAGCAGCTTTATTCATGACTGCTTAAACCTGGTAGCAACCCAGATGTCCTTTAGCAGGTCAGTGGATAAACTGGTCCATCCAATGGATTATTAAGCAGAGTTAAGAATCAATCTATCAAGCCATGAAAAGACAAGGAGGAACCTTATACCCACATCAGTAATTCAAAGAAGCCAATCTGAAAAGGATACACACTGTGTGATTCCAATTATATGACATTCTGGAAAAGGCGGAACTGTGGGATCAGTGTTTGCCGGAGGTTAGTGGGGGAAGGAAGGATAAGTAGATCACAAAGGATTCTTAGAGTGGTGAAACTGTTCTGTATATTATAACAGCGGATACATATCTTCATACATTGGTCAAAATTCATAATATACGACACCAAGAGTGAACTATCAGTGTAAGCCATGGACTCTGGCTGATAGTGATGTATCAAGGTAGGTGCATCAATTATGATAAATGTACCCTCTGGTGGGAGGGCAGGCTGATAATGGGGAGACTATGAATGGGGGTGGGGCAGAGTGAATATGGGAAATCTCTGTACCTTTGGTCAATTCTGCTGTGGATCTATAACTTCTCTAAAAAGTAAAGCTCATTTAAAAAATAGTAACACTGTGGTAAAATACATCATTTTATAGACATTAGCATAATCTTAAAAAATCTGTATTTCTATACCAGTTCTCTAGTTTTCAAAAGGTTGTGCCATCAGAATTTCATAAACTCATCAATTCCCAGACAGTAATTTCATTTTTTAGTAATACGTTACTGACAACCTCGAGACAAGCACCTATATGTAGTAAAAAGAACAGTGAATTTGGTTGGAATGAGAAGTTCAAATCTACTTTGACACTAATTATTTTTGATACGGTATAAAATTACAATATCCCAAGGCTCAACTTTCTCATCTGTGAAACAAGAAAACTGACAACAGGTGTTTCGGACAGTAAGTGAGGTCAAATAAATACGTGGGACCATTCCGCGTGTTACAAACAACAAACTCACTTAGCTATGTTTCCAGGGCCATACTAGGACCCCTGCAAGGAACCGCTGAATGAGAAAAAGACCCAGATTACACAGGATTGTACTGAAAACTGAGGTTTTAACCTTCCGTGTTATTTTCATAACCTCAATTTGGAATTGCGTCTGAAATCTGATAAAAAAAAAAATCAGTGTGCTGTGCGAAAAGCCACACTGGGCACCTACCAACCTGTAAGGCGACATGCCAGCACCTTTCACACACACACTTAAGTCTCATAAAGTCAGTTGTATCTTCATTTTGCAGATGAGAAAATTAAAGATCGGAACATTTAAGAAGTAATAAGAGCAAAGTAAGACTGTCTGCTTTGTCTCTAAATCTCCATGTCTCACAAGTAACTCTAAAAGACAGTAAAGCACCATCTCCTTCTCAGTGTGGTACAGAATGTTTAACTTGGCATCCAACATACCTTTTCAATGTTAATATTGACCAATATACTTAAAATTTCCCTAAATTATTTAAATTAAACCTTTAGTCATAGCAAGCAGTTGCTTGAAGTTGGGGGGTTTTTTTGTTTTGTTTTGGTATCAAAGTGGTAGACTCTGACAGCTTGCCATTAAACCATTAGACATTAAGTCGCAGGATCACGAAGAGATAAGAACAAAGAAATAAGAGTAAAGGAGAGTCAAACAGGCTTTCTCAACCATTTTATTTCACAGCACACGTCAGTCAGTAACAGATGAAGAAACCGCACTTGCAGTTACTGAAGACGTGTCCGTCAAGATCACAACACGATCACTCCGCAGGGTGACCGAGTCTCGCGCCAGCGTCCAGCAGAAGCTGCCCAACGCCAGTCACTCAGTTACGTGTGTCCAAGTGTGAACACGGCTGTTTATGACCCTGTTTCACATTCTCTCAAGATGTAAAACTCTCACAAATTAAACCATATTCCACTGAAACAGCTATAATTTGTGTCTTCATGAACATCACATCTGAAACTCTAACCAAACCATTTTAGTTATTTCAAAGAAGGATACACCACATGGGTTAACTCACGCTCTAACTTCCCTCGGAGTCTATTCTTATAGCGGGGGGAGGGGTCCGAATTTTTCGACAAAAATTAAAATGTTTTATTTTCCTGTCTAAAGTCTAAAGAACAGTAACGGCCGGGTCTGAATCACGGGAAAGCAGGCCGGCCGGCCACGGAGTCCCGGTGCCCGGCAGGCGCCACGAACCTCGTCAGGTGCGCGGCCCACACAGGCACCGTTCTGATGTGGTCGTCATTTGAAGGGAGCTACCAACAAGCATCTCAGTAAGATCTACGCTGATTCAAAACATGTGACACACATGGAGACGAGGAACTAGACCCTCATCTCTGTCTGCGGCAGTTACTGCCCGACCATCAGATTACGAGGGAGCGTGGGGAGGCGACGGCACATTTCTGTGTGCATTTCTCAAGTGTCCCATACGACATATATACTACTTTGGTAATAAAAAAATAAATTTTAAAATGTCAGTGCGTATTTTGTGTCCCTACACTTTCCTTCTATTGAACGGCTGGTGACTTAATACACAAATTGAAACACTGAGAAATCACGAGTTATTTTTGTATGCTGTTTTGATTCTTTTTTTCTTTAAATGCTTCAAATAAATGGACACTTACAGGGAAAAAGTATTTTTAAAACACCCTGTTCACATTTTAAAATCCCACATATTTCATATACACATACACACATTTTAATTTATACTTATTTAAAAACCCTCAAATTTAGCACTTTAAATATTAATTATAAGATAGAATAAAATTTATCTGATCACCTCTCCAAACAAAATCAAAAGAACATATAGTCCGTAGAAATTAACTCACAACTCTCTGTATTGACAAGACATCCATCCAACATTGTTCCTAATGAAACTAAACCAGGGTCCTTCACAACAACAAAAGCTTAAACTTTAGCAGAACGCAAAGGAGTAAAAGGTAAAACCCAAGGAGGGGTAAAAAGCAAGAAGTTTTTAACAATTGGCTAAACCAAGACAGTCTTCGCAAAGCTCTAGTACACGTACGCTCGATTTCACCACCACTAGCTACTAAGCTTTTCAACATGACAATAACCACAGCAAGTATAGTACATAATGTGCTTCCTATAAAATTCAACGCTGGCATTAAATTCTTATTTTTTAAGACAATATTTCTCATTGACAATATCTGCTTTATATAGATTAGTTCTCCAAAGCTTTCTCATCCAACCTCCTCTTTCCAGTTCTTTCCTTGTGCCCCTAAAGCCCCTTCCTTGTTGTTTGAAACAAAGCAAATAAAAACAAACGAAGCCACGGAATAAGTTCAACTCGGCTGGGCGACCTTAAAGCTAATGAAAGGTCTTTGCCAATATCATTCTGGCCACTGTGGCTCAAGCCTAGAGACTAAGCTGACCCCAAATGGATTACCTTTATCATTCAGCCTAGGGCTCCTGAAGGTTCAAAAAAAAGTAAACGTACTGGGGCACAAAGAGAAGTGAGAGACCTACTATATTGTTCCGTTCCCGTACGCTCAAAAACAAGGCCAAATCAATCTGCTGCGTCGAAGTCAAGAGGTGGTGGGTGGGAGGTAATTATAAGGAGAAAGAAGGGGGTTCTGGTTCGTTCTGGTGAGGGTCTCGTTTCTTGTTCTTGGAGCTGTTATGAATAATGTGTTTGTTCTCTTTGTGAAAATTCAGTAAGCTGTACACGTATAATCCGAGCACCTTTCTGCACATACTTATGCTATATGTCGACAAAAATAGTATACTTAGCAAAAATAATAATCCCATTGTTCTAGAGCCTCCCAGACTCTCCAGGGAGCAACAGGATGGAGCATCGCCGGCTAGCACCCCCGGCTCTGCTCCCTCGGCTGCGTTCCGCGTGCCTCCCCGCCGCATCTGTAGCCTGCCCCGCAGCATGTTCGCCGCCTATAAATCCTGTCCACTGGCGGCTTTGCCCCGGCTTCCTCTGAAACACAACGGAAGCCACCGAGCGCTGCCTGGCCACCCCCTTCCCTCCTGTCAGAATGGAGGCGGCGGCCTGCGCTCGGGCGCTGTCCTCAGGGTCCCCTCACGCCCCCTCACGCCCCGAGATCCCGTCGCCCCTGCACCACTCCCCCCTCCTTCCCGCTGCGTCGCTCCCCGTCACGCGGCTTCGGTGACACCAGATCCCCGCCGCCCCTTCCGCCTCACTGGCTCAGCTCGGACGTCCCTTAAGACACCTCGCATGCAACACACCGGGACTCTGAATTTTGCCACGACCCCTCTGTCCCACGCCCTCTGTCCCACGTCCCATCTGGCCTCTGTCCCACGCCAGCCACGGCTGCTCTGGCCCGAAACCACGGCACTCCTTCCCCCCCTCGCCTCCTGAATCTAACCCGCCAGCAAGTCCTGCTGACGCCGTCTCCAGACACACCTCCAACCCACCACTCCTCATCCTCACCGCCACCGCCTTAAAGCAGGTCACCACCGACCACTTCCTGCCTGGTCAAAGAGATCAATTCAAACCAATCAATTCTCCAAACAGCTAAAGCAATCTTAAAAGTTAAAAGTGGACTACGTTACTCCTTTAATTAAAACTTTCTGATGGCTTCTCAGTGCCCTTAAAATACAACTGACTTTGACTCTGCAGGGCAGACCCCTGCCTGCCCCCTCCCCTCAGCCCTCTGCTGCTGCGACCCTCTCGCCTGAATTCCTAGCACAGGCCAGGCTCATGCCCGGGGCCCCGACCTGCTCCCACAGTGGGGGCTGCTCTCCCGCCCCCGGTTCCAGGCTCCCGATCCTCTCATCACAGCTTGTCACCACGCCGACGGCAGGTCTCCCGGCTACCCCCTCTATTCTTTACTGCGCAGCTTTGACTCCTCTACAGAACATATCACAATTCTTAATTATTTTCATTTCCCTCACTAGAATATAAGTGGCAATATTTAGAGAAATGCCGTATTTCGTTATTTAAGCACTCTGAGTTAGGCGACGTGCATTCGGATGCAAAAGCAGGCAGCGGCCCAGCTCTCGTGGAGCTTCGAGTCACAAACACAGCGAATAGGCGAGCGAGCCAAGAGACACATCCAGGTTTAACGCTTCCGAGCCTGTCCCCTGGACCTCCTAACTATACTGCCACTCTAGCAATGGGGCACATGCTAATGGAACGGGGGGGCTTGGAGAAGGTAAGTCATCTGCCCGAAGTAGCACAGATAAGGCACTGAGATGCAAAGGTCACGAGCAAAGGCACAGAGACGTTAAAGGACGTTAAAGTACAGATAGAGTTCAAGAAGCACAAGGAATTCGGTTTGACTAGAAATGGAGGACGAGGCCGGAGAAGCACGTTAAGGAGGGTGTGAGGGTGTCAATGTCCGTCATTCGATAAACATATATCCTGAACACCGAACTGTACCAGAACAATGCTAAACTCTAGACAAAGGCGATCCAAGCAAAGCTGCCACAGGGGCTGCAGTCCACGGCGGGGGGCGGGGCGGGGCGGGGCGGCGGTGCAGAGACGTCGCAATCCCGGGGGATGCACAGTACAGGGGGGCCACGCGGAGAGTGCTGCGGGAACCCAAGAGGCGGACGCTCAAGGTCCGGGGTGGGGGGGGAGGGGTACAGAAGGAGCATCTCGGCTAAGTGACGTCAGGCTGGGATCGGAGTTCAGCGGGGGAAAGCGTGGTGCGCACAGGCACCTGCACGCGGTGCAGAGCGGCAGGGAAGTAACTACAGAGCCAGCTCGAGCGCGGCCGTGTGCTTGCTACCCGCATCGAGGAACTTCACCCTGAGGGCCCTGCACGTCACCCGCATTAGAGAGCTCCCCTAAATGGCAACAGGAAGAACTGAAGGGAGGACAGAGACCGAAAGCAGGCAGACCACTCAGGAGGCAGAAGGGAAAGACCGACTAGAAATGTGAAAACGAAGGAGACGCGACGCCAGACTTGGGCGAAGCAGACACTGGGGCCTGACGACTAACTGGAGGAGGAGGGTGAAAGCCCCGGACGCCCTGTTAGAAACGATGACGGTTTCGGCGGGACCCCTGAGCCTGAAGCGCCCTGATACATCAAAGCGGATACATATCGTCATACGTTTGTCCAAACTCATCACATGCAACACCAAGAGCAGCCCTGATGTAAACCACGGGCTTCGGTGATCACGTGTCCATGGGGGTACATCAGTTCTACCGCTGCCGGGCTCTGGGGTTGCCGATAATGGAAGGCTATGCACGAGTACAGGATCTCTCGGCGCCTTCCTTTCAATTTTGCTGTGACTCTAAAACTGCTCGAAAAAATGACCTGCAGGCAAGAGGCTTACATAAGTCTCAACTTCAGCAAAGAGATCTGAGTACTGTCAGCATACAGACAGTAGCTGGTCAGGAGACGAGTGTGCATTGAGCATCGGGCGCTGATGGCAGAGGAATTAAAACCAGGATCCCTGCCCGTACGCAGCACATGCGCCAGTAACTATATCCACTGAAAACCAGTTCAAAGTGCATTAGAAAAATGGTTTCTATTTAAAAGAAACCATTAAGGAAACTTATTATAAACAGGAAAATCTACCTCCAGTTGTGTTTTCTGGAGGGGGAAGAAGGGTAAGGAACCTGAGGTTTTCATATATCAGTTGTGTTTGTAGTGAGGTCTATACCAAAAATATCCAGAATTTAAACATTTTACAGGGGTGTACAGAAAATACATTATAATCGAAAGTCTACAGCAGATCTCTTTAAAGGAAAAAACTTCCAATCTTTAGAAACTGAGTAAATCAAGTGTTTTAAAATATAAGTGGTCACTTTGCAAAGTTAGTAAACCATGTTACCCTCATTATGTAAGACCTGCTCTCAAAACTCTGAAAACAAAGTCCTAGCCTTCAAATTACGCTGCCCTAGCTAGACACTCCTTTGTAACTCCAATTAATTTTAGCCTGATTACAACAGTCTCCTTAATTACAGATATTAAAAAGTACTGCTCTATAGCTGTTTTACAAGAATTTCCCAAAGCTTAGAAGGAAAAGATATAAAGCTAAATCGAAATAAATTTGTTTCTGAATTTGTTGTTTGTGGAATACTTATTCTGAAAAGTCCCATTTCTATTAATGCATTGTACTTCAGTTTAAAATATTAAACGTTGCTAAATCATGCTGGAAAGGTGCCAAGAGGGGTCATTTAGACCAATTCTCTAATATATCTAAAGGAAATATTTGGCAAAGCAGACTTCAGGGTGGTACCTAACCATTCCTGATCATGAAGTCTATATCTTCAATTTCCAGAATGAAAAACTATACAATTTGTATAATCCACTTTAAGTCTCAAAATCTACGTATGGCGAAGTTCTCCAGACAGCTAACCTAACCTACGCCCTCTTCCTCCACAATTTGAGCCAGTATCTCCCTGATAAAATTACCAGACCATTACAATTATCACTACACTCTGCTCTTCAGTAACGTCTGAAAGATGGTGACAACAGAGACACCTAACACTCAAAGGGACTCACTGTCCCACTTTCCAAGTCAGTCAACTCAGGTCCTCGGAAACAAACTGATCCATAAACATCAAAGTGCTGAAAGGAAACCTCATTTTAACCAACTTGATTTTTTAAATTCCAGACCACATAAGACCTACCCAAATCCCTTACTAGAAAAACTTCCAAATGCCATCATCTCAAAATGCCATCCTCACCTGTCTAATTTATCATCTAAACCTCTTATTTTCATTTGTAACAACAAAATGCACTAAAAGAAAAACCCAAGCACTAACGATTTTGTAATGTGATTTCACTAATCCTAGCCCATGCGCTTCCAACGTATCCTTCGTGCCAAGATAACCTCCTAAGTTTGGTAACCAAATAACAACAGCCCTAGCAGCAAACACTGACTGAGCGGTTACCAGGGGCCTGTCACAGCTCTAAACCCTTCTCCTATTAGCTCATCGACTCTAACAATCCTATGAAGTCGGTACCATCACGACACCCATTTTGCAGATACGGAAAATGAAGCAGAGAAGCTTAAGGATTTCGCCCAAGGTCACAAGCCGGTGGGGCAGGGTTGGCACCAGAGCCGGCTACAGAGTCTGCGCTCCCAACATCCAACTGCTGAGAAGAGTTAACGATTTACCCTTGACAGCCGCTTATCAAGCAGTGGTAAATGTGCAACTGCCAGGAATCGGCGGCCCGGCCCGGTGGCTGTCCTACGGCCATGCTCATGGCCGCGACGACTCTGACAGATCGGCCATACAATCGGATTTTCCGAACGCACAAACTGCATGTCTCTGGGTGTCAGAGCAAACAAATCCTCACCTTTCCAGGAACGGGAAACGAAAAATCTACGCAACTCTGCGGCCCAGGTTATCCACATCCCTAAGTTACAGATCTGGAGAGCCCAAAGGACCCGACTAATGGAGCCTAGGAAAACTGGGGCTTGCGATCGGAAGCTGGAGCCTCCCCGGCAAGCGGCTGGCGCGATCTCCTCTCTAACGACACAAACAAGGGAGGAGGCTGCTCTCTCCCCACCGCACAATGCGGGCTGCGGCCGGAGCGGGGGAGCGCGCGGCGCCCCGGGGGACGCGGCCCGGGGCCGGGGCCGGGGCCGGCGGGGCGGCCCAGGGCGGCGGGCGGCCGGGGCCGGTCCCCGGGCCCGGGGCGGCGCGGGGAGGGGCCGGGGCGGAGGGCCGGCCGCTGCCCGCACTCAGCTGACCTCCGCCATGTTGGCCGCACAGCCCGGGACCCTCCACAACAAAGGCCGGCGCCGGGGCGCCGGGGGCGCGGGGCGCCTCCCCCGGCCGGGCCCGCCCCCCGGGCGCGCGGGGGCCGGGCCGGGCGGCCAGACGCCCTCCCCGCCGCGCGGCCGCGCTCCGGCTGCGCCCGGGCCCGGGGGCGGGGGCCGGCGGGCCGGCGGCGGCGGCGGGCAGGGCCGGGCCCGGCGGGGAGGGGCGGGGGGCGGCGCTCGGCCCGGCGGCCCCGCTCGGGCCCAGACAAAGGCGCCGGGCCGGGGGCCGCCCGCGCCCGGCCTGCCCGCCGCCGCCATGGCAGGCCTGCGCGTCCTCCTCCCGGGCGCCCCTCGCGCCGGCTCCTCCCTCCCGGCCGGGCCCCACTTACCTGTGGGCGGAGAGCGCGCCTCGGACCCCGGTCCCGGCTCACACGCGCTCCGTCGCCGCCGCCGGCCCCCGCCACCGCGGGCAGCGCCACCGCCTCTTCCCCGCGCCGGCACCGACGGGACACCCTGGGCCGCCGCCGCCGCCGCCGCCGCCGCCGCCGCCGCTCGAGCGCGCGCCCCGCAACGGCCGCCCGGCTCCCCCCCTGGCCGCCGCCGCCGCCGCCGCCGCTCCGCGCGTCCTCGAGCCCGCCGCGCGCGCCCGCTAAATACCACACACTGCGACGGCCGCCATGAGGAGGCGCGGCCCCGCGCGCGGCGGCCGGGGGGCGGGGCTTCGCGCGGGGCGGGGCCGCGCACGCGGCGGCCGGGGGCGGGGCCTCGCGCGCAGGCGCACTGGCGCGGCCGGCGGCGGCCCGCGTGCGCGTCGCGGCGCCTGGCGCTCAGCGCTCCGACTGCTCGGATGCGGTTGCTGCGACTGACACCTCGCGCCCGACAAACGCACGTCACGCGCTTGCCCTCAACCGTCCCCGCCCGGGGGAGAGGCGTCGCTTGCCTGTGTCGTCGGGGACTCCCCTGGTCGCGCGCCGCCCGCGGGGCTTTGTTCCGGGGCCGAGGGGTCGTCCCGCCGGGAGGGCGACCCCGCGCTCGCCGCTGCCTCCCTGCTAACGGCCCCGCCTGTTCTGGTCGCTGGTTTCGAAAAGCGCCTCCTCGGGCCTTTCCCAGCTCCACTCTTTCCCGAAGAAGAGAAACCCGCTGCCTTTTTGGCCGCCGACCGGGAACCCCACCCTGGAGGAGAGGTCCAAGCCCCTCCCTTAGATTTGAGCTGCGCTTCTGCAAAAGCAGGACGAGCTGCAAAGGCTTTTTTTAGCTGGAAAACACGCCTCTTCCCGTGTCCTCACGCTTCTGCGAGCTACATGGGACTCCGCGCTTCCTTTTTTTTAAATTAAAATTTTTTTTTTTAATTTCATAGTTCTTTGATGGATACAGTGTATATCCAATATACCTGAGCAAACGCCAGTCTGCGACATTTGCAATCCCTGGTTAGAGCTCCATGTGAAGACAAGAAAAGGTACTTTGTATGTTAGAAACCATGCAGGGAATTTCCTCCCCAGCATCTCCAACCTCCCTACCAATAGGAAATCTGATTTAATGGGAAGTTTTGATGCAAGCACCCGCCTCGGCACACGCAATAGTTTTCTGCTCGAAAGCTGAGGGCACAAAATCAAAGTTATTTAGGTCCTAATGCAAGCCACTAATTTCCAGTTTCCCCTAGTTACAGACTGTCCCTGTGTGTCAATACTGCCGCTTCGGTTGGCTCATAGTGGCTGCCGTCTTCCCCTGGGACCCCTAACGCATCCAGTGTTTCTTAAGGTTGAGAAGAAAAGAAAAAAAAGTGTCGTTAGCCACAAGCTATATACCACTAATATGCTGGTCCCCAAAAGCCAAAAGTCAGTTGAAGAACTTGAGTTATTTACCTCCCTGCAGTAATTGACGGTGTTATCATTCATTCATTCAACGATCGGTGTTGACAGAGGGATTCTAACACGTTCTGTCACACACTGAGCTTAGTCACGGAGCTCACCTCGTGAGAATGGCATGCATTCATTCATACCAGGCACCATGCTAGGTAGGTTCTGAGGGCGCAGGGCCACTAGCCCTGCACACACAAGATACACAGTCTCGTGGAGGGACACAAACATTAGGCAGTCTCACAAATGTATCACAACTGTGAAAAATGTTACCAAAAAAAAAAAAGGTGTCTGACGCCAAGGCATGTATATAACAGGCTGGGTATGTAATAGGACCGGGGGCTGAGTAAAGAACCGAAGGATTAGAAGGAATTAACCGGGTCGAGGGGCAGTATAGAGTCAAAACTTGAACAAGGGCAAAACCATTTCAGAGAAAAGCCTTGCATAGTAAGCAGACCGGCCAATTTCAGGAACTGAAAAAAAAAAAATCCACTCGGGGTTATTCCCCTCGGGGGGAGGGGTCGGACAAGGGAGTGGAAGGGCCCAGGACACGGGTGTGGTGTAGACAGCCGTGCTGATGACGTCGGTGGGGATCTGAGACAGGCTTTGTGGGCCAGCGTCCCCTAGGTATGTAACGGGAGACACTTCTCAGGCTGGCAAGACCAAGAAGAGACTCACTGAGGAATGAATCTCAGAGCTGAGCCTTGGCTAAAGGGCAGGAGATTTCCAGAGGGAGACGGAAGGCTTTCCAAGCCGATGCGAGCCACGGGAAGGGACAATCACGGGAGACGACCTGAGTGGGGGTGGCTTGGCTGCGGAGGTCGGCCGGAGCGAGTGAAGACCGACCGGGGAGAGCACTTCTGCCTGAGCAGCACACGAAGCTCTGGACCTAGAGGCGGCAGCAGACGAGGAGAGGCGGGCCTTGGAGAGACCCCGAGAGACGGCAGGGCCTGCGGGGAATCGGATGGGCGTAGGGAGCGTAGGGTGCGAAGGAGAGTGAGGGCCGCGGCCGACGACAGTGGCGCAGGGAACAGCAATAACTGTCATTTTTAAGCGTCTACGCCGAGCCAGACACAGGCGTCATCACCTCATCGGCCCTTGCAAAAAACCCACAGAGTAAAACCCTTATTATCCCCATTTGGGATATGAGGCAACTGAGGCACAAAGAGGTCAAACAGCTCGGCTAAGGGGACACAGCTGCTCAGTGGCGGGGCCAGGATTCAGACCCGAGCCCAGCTTCGTCGTTCCTGAGGTTTCCAGCTTGGCAAACGGTGATGGGCAGGGACCGCCTGGAGGAAAGGTAAACTCTTGCCTTGGAGATGTCAGGTGTGAAGTACCGGGCGTTTGAGAGAAAACAGCTGTAGATAGGGAGGGGCCGGCGGTGGGGCAAGGCCGGGGGGCTCGGGGGTGAGGGTGTGTGTACCTTCCGTGTAGTCCGCCTCTGGAGTCACGGAGAATAGGGGTCTAATAAGTAGACGAGGAAAAAAAAAAGGAGTTCTTTGTAGAGTGGCCAATTTGAGGTTTGTCCATTTCAATCCAATTAAGGCAAAACTGGGCTCTACAAGATAAAATAGAGAACATAGTTTTAAGATATAAAACAGATCTCGATCAACCAGATGAAAAAGGTAGGCACGAAGCAAAGTCATGGTACATACAAGTCTAGACGGATAACATATAATGGCATCACATCTTACCAGGAGCAGACTGTAAACTCCTCCCACAAAGAACAAACAAGAGTAATTATGAAAAATGATTATTTCAAGGTTACCTTGAAAATCCTTTGAATCGCCCGTAAATCACAGTATACCTTGTTCCATTCGCACCATCCCATACTGGGTATGTTTGTATGTCAGATGTTTGTATATCAGATGCCCAGCGTCTGATAAAGTTTAGTTATACAAAATATGATTATATGGTATTCTTAATTGCACTATTTAAACTGAGATTTTCCTCTCACTTTTTTTTTGGGGGGACAATATAACTCCTCCGCCTACGGGAAGGCCAATGGAGTTCAGTTTTGCTCAATTTGGAGGTCAATTTTCCATTTTCACAGCAATATGCCAGGACTAGCCAGGTGGCCTTGTACCATGTAGTAAAGGATGCAGATGTCACTTTCTGGCCCTAAGGAAGACAACTGCTCTGGGGTAAGATGCCAATGTCACCTGCTCCCAGAACCTCTTGTCCTCTCTGCGAACAGTACAATAGATATCAAGTAAAGAGAATTTGCCAATGTGGCCATTAAAATTCCAAACGCCCTACTTTGCCAAAATCAAATGCGGGCCCCTCATTTTCCCATCCCTTCTCCTACCCAACAGCATTTTGTCCATCCGAAAGGGAGAGTATCTCGTCTGGTCCACTGGTAACAGTCGGGGAGTCACCTTGTCAACCGGCGGGTGCTCTGAAGCTGCAGGTGTGCTCAGGACAGAGTGTTCCCCGAAGATGCCACATGCCACCGGTCTCGAAGTGCTGGAGCTTTGAAGGCAGCCACTCAGAAGCAACTTCCGCCTCTGGAATTGTCTCGCTTGCTTTTCCCGGGTTTGCTGGCTGCTCTCCAGAAGAGTCAAAATTACTTCTCCTTCTTTCTCCCACTGCCTTTCATACAAAACTAATCTCATTAATTATGCCTCCGCTAATCTTCACTAGGTTTAGGAGGAGTTCAATCCCATTGAGTTAATTCCTCCTGAATGGATGGCTGAGAGGTAGGGTGGGACGCACACATCACTACCATAAATTTTAAACCTTCTGAGTCGGCGGGCCACTCTGCGTCAGTGACAGTTAATCTATGGAAAAGCATTTCTTAAATGGTAAAGCCAACCCAAATAGTGCTCTAATTGATAGGATTTCAGGATGAGTGCCAAATATTTTTAGGCCACACGGGGGACATATTTCAGGGTAAGGAGCCTTCCCGGTCCCTTCGAATTACGTCAAATGGCAATTTCATCGACTCCAAAGAACACGAAAGCCCCAGTCCTGTAGCCGACCTGCAATAAACGCTCTGGCGACGGCGAGTGACTTTATTCTCCTCTTCCCTGCCGATGAATGAAGCGAGGGCTGGCCATGGCGCCTGTGTTTTGGGCTCCTGTATAAATTTATATTAACCTGATCTCTATTTATTGACTTATTCATTCATTTATTATATAAAAAAATTTTTATGGTGACATTGATTAACAAAATCTGATAAGTTTCAGCTGTACATTTTAACAGTCAGGCGCGCACACACACACACACACACACACACACATACACATACACTTACATTGTGTGTTCACCTCCCATAGTTAGATTTCTTTCTGTCACTACGTATTCGACCCCTTTTACCCCGTCGACCTTCCCGCCACCTTCCGATAACCCCTAGTCTACTGTCCATGTCCAAGAGTCTCTCCATGTGTCATATTTATTTGTTGCTTTTAGATTTATATCCCACATATGAGTTATATCGTGTGGTGTTCAACTTTTTCTGTCTGGCTTATTTCACTCAGCATGATTATCTCTCGCGGTCCATCCATGTTGTCCCAAATGGCAGGCAGTATTTTATCTCTTCTTACGGCTGAGTAATATTCCGTTGTATACATGTACCACAGCTTCTTTAGCCAGTCATCTATCGTAGGACGCTTCGGTTGCTGCCATGTCCTGGCCACTGTGAAGAGTGCTGTTCTGAACATCGGTGTGCAAATACGTTTTCGGATACGAGATTTCAAGCCTTTGGGGTAAATGCCCAGTAGACATCTGTGTGGTTTTAAGCCATGAAATGTGTGGGAATTTGTCACAGCAGCCACAGGTGACTGGTACAGACAGAAGAAAGCGTAATCCTCAGTCCACGCGGATGCAAGGAGAAGCGAGAGTCCACCGGGGACAGTGCCCTTTCGAGTATCACGGAACATCCGGAAACGAAGCAAACAGGTCCCTCGGCAACTCTGCCACTCAGTGGAGGCAGAAAGACATCTGCCCATTTAGCTCTGTGGAGGCGGAAGGGGCCAGCGAAGCCCCGCGAGGTCCGAGCTGACCCGTGTTCAGCCTCTCAGCCGTTCAGCCCCTCGATCCTGCTAAAAGACAGCAAACGCCCGTCCACTAAGATTCCAGCGGAAGTGTCCCTGCACGTTTGAACGATGGATTCTCAGCGACTCTCTCAGGAATTCACGCCTGAGCAGCTTCTCGCCGTCCGCTGCTTAGCTGCTTAATCGACAGAGGCACTTCCGAGCCCAGCCGACTTTCTGGCGAGTGCTGCGTGTATTCACACGCACATTTCTTTTCTTTCTCATTCTTTCTTTCTTTCAATAAAAAAAGAGGAGCTCTCAGAAATATCTTGAAATAAAAAGCACCCAGGCTTACAACATGACAGCTTTAATGAGCCAAGAATTCTATTTTTTTCCCCCCTGTTACACGGAACAATAATTCCTAACAGCTTAAAATTTCAAAGCACTCCACGAGCATTTAATTAATCCTCTCCACGCCAGAGCGAAGGAAACTGATACTCAGAGCATCTCATCCTGGCACCTTTGACTTGGCAAGACTTCCGCTGGCTTGGAAAAAGTGTCTATACCAGTTAGGGCTATTTGGGCCACCATTGCTTAATGGCTCCTCCTTACCTAACGAAACCCGGTAACCAGAGCGGTTTGAGTTGCCATCTCATCGGGGCTAGAGGGCGGTGGGAGGTGGGGGGAGCTGCTGTGAGCCTGGAAGAGAAATGGCAGTGATTGCGTTGGAGAAATGACAAGGCGCGTCTGTCCCAAACCCGCGAGATGCGGCTCATGATTGAGGCCACTGCCAGGTGGGTCGGAGCCCGGGCCCCTCGGTGGAACTAGGGCACGATGCGTATCGCGGGGCCCTTCTCAGAACTCGGCTCTCCTGGGGCCCAGGGAGAGCTGGCAGCTGAATGTCACCGGGCTCTTCGTGTGGCCTCTCAGGTGCCTGGGAAGCTCGAGGAGGCCCTACTTTTCTCTCTCTGTTCAGACTCACTTCCTGCCAAAGTTTTCCCCAAGACAGTCCGGCCGTGCGACCTCGACCTCGCAGACCAAACCCAGATTCCAGGCTGCTGAGCCCCATGCACGTGACCTTTGCCCGCCACAGCTCCCCACCCCCACCGCCTTCTGCGCACCCCCACCCCGCCGACAGCTCCATTTACTACAATTTCCACTGGTTCATCTCTGCCACTCTCTTAGATCAGCGACAAGGCGGCCAGAGTAATGTCAGACCCCGAGGCCTGTCATCAACAGCCAGTGGGGAGCCGAAGCCTCTGAAAAGCGGCCCGGGGAATGAGGCGTCCTGGGTCAGTCCCTCCGGCCGCAGTCCCGCTTTCAGATGCCGCCACCCTGGCCCACAGCAGCCTCCCGAGACACCTGGGAGCAGAAGCCACCCCCGCCCCAGCTCGGCTACCCCCAAATGCCCAACCCACAGAAACTGTTTGCAAACCTGTTGGGATAATTTAATCTACATCCATAGATAACTAAAAAGAGCCGGCAATAGGAACCTCCCAGCCACGGACCACCAGGGTCCCCCCTTTCCGAGAATATCCTACAAATCAGAAAGCCAGAGACCTCAGGGGGTCGTACCCCAGCTCTCCAGAGTGGGGTTCGTGGCAGCGCTTATGCAGACTCACCTTCCCAATCGCCCGTGTACGGTGAGCCACGTCCGGCCCCTGCAAGGCCCTTCCTCCTCGATGCCCATCTGCTCGTCCAGGAAACTGAAGGCCCTTCCTCCTCGATGCCCATCCGCTCGCCCAGGAAACTTCAACTCAGCACCGTCCAGTGGCTGGCAAAGCAGCGCTGAGCGGCACAGACCCGTTCTCCGGGGCTCCCACTTTAACGAGGAAACGCACGACGCTGTAAGCAAGCTCACGGAGAGCTCCGGGCAGCCTCAGGTGTCTGGAGAAAAAAAACCCAGCCGATGAGACGGATCGGATGGGGGAGGGAGTAGCCATGGGCCTGGCCCCCTCGTGGGGGCCCCAGGCACAGGCCTAAATGTGTAAACCGTATAAACCGAGCTAACAGACGACTAATGAAAATACATTCTATTCCGCCACGTGGACTCATCTGCCCTCAAAGAGACCTGCTTTGCCAGGTTTGAATTCTGTCCCACCCCTCCCCCGCCCTGCTCTCCTGCCCCTCGAGGGGCTCCACAGTGCTGGGCTCTGGCCTCCGCTGGCTCCTCCCGGAGGATGTTGGCAGAACCCAGGCCCCCACTGCAGTCATAGGACAGAGGCCGCCACCTGCATGACGGCTGTCGGCCAAGGGCCGGGCTGTCCCTACCTCCCAGAGGCCACCCACGGTGTGTGGCTTGCGGGCCCTTCCTCCGTCTTCGAAGCGAGCCACGTGGGTTGATTTCTTCCCGCCTTTCAAACCTCCCCCATTTCATCCGCGCCATCTGACTCCAGCCCTGGCTGCCGCTGCACGCGCTTTCTCTTACGGACCCCGGGACTGAACTGGGCCCGCGCAGAAGGCGCAGGGCGACCTTCCCCGTCAAGGCCAGCTGTGAGCAGCCCGACGCCCTCAGCCTGCGTTCCCGTTTGCCGTGCAATGCGACGCAGCCACAGGGTCTGGGGGTGGAGATTGTGGGCATCTCCAGGTGGCCGTTCTGCCTGCCGCAGGCAGCGGTCCTGAGAGGCAGCTTCTCCGAGGAGGGTTTTGAGAGCTGAGACCCCCGCGCTGCAAAGGGGCCGGCAGCCACGAGGCAGTCTCGGGCCGTGCCATTCAATACGGAGGCCACGTGCGGCTGTTTAAGTGAAAATTCATTCGAATTAAAAAAAAAAAATGTATTCCTCGGTCACGCGAGACATATTTCAAGGGCGACGTGCCCACCTCTCGCTGGTGGCTGCTGTCTGGGACAGCACCGGTTAACAGGCATTTCCATCATCCCAGAAAGTTCTACGGAACAGAGCTGATCAGAGGAAATGCGTTCCAGGCAGAGGGCAAAGGTCCCGGGAAGGACACACCCCATCGGGCCGCGGGAGGATGTAACACGCACCGAACCGCAGGCCTGACCCACTGCGAAATCACGGACGGGTCGCAGACCGTCGGCATCGGAATATGGCTTTGGAGGCCCTGAGCTGCCCCGTCCCCACATGCAGACCCCGCTTCAAGGCAGCCTGGATGCAGCCCAAGGCGTCCTCACTGTCCGTTGGTTACCCCCAGTCCCCCGAAGCCCCCCGCACCTCATCATCTTCCTTCCAGAGAAAGGGAAGGGGCAGGTACTAATGTGACAATGGTTTTGGGGTGTTCAGTCTCCAGCAACTTGCTAAATTTCTGGCCGGAGAAGATGTGATATTCGTACAGTAAAGAATCGGTTCTGGTCGCAGAACCTGGACATTTGGCACTGGTGGGGGGTGTAGTGCAGGGGAGGTGGTCGTCGGGTTTTCTAGATGTTCTTCACCCGCTGGATAGGTGTCGAGAGGCCTGAAGCCATGACCGAGTCCTGGGCCTAAGGCGTCGGCCCCGGTCTGGCAGGGCAACTCCTTCGGCGGCTCACAGACGCTTACTGCGATTCTTTAAACGACGTGAACTGGTGTTGGGTTTTTTTTTTTTTTTCTTGGAAAGAGTATAAGACCTGAGCGGCCACAGTCTTTCCCTGGGTACTAAGGAACAAGGGTGTACATTATGCATCGGGCACCCTTCAAGACGTTGCTGCTATGGCAACGGTGGTGGGCGGGCACAGACTTCCCTACAGGAGGCCTCAGAGCCAACCCAAGGATGCGCATTGGAGAAACCCAGGTAGGGAACCGGAGAAGCAGACAGTCGGGCCCGGCCCCCTCCGGCTCCTTGGCTCTGGGCCTCACGAAGGAGTCCGTTAAACTCATTGCCCCAGGCCCTGCTGGGGCGCGGACCAAACTCCCAGAGGACTCACGTTTCTCCCGCTGGCTCTCTAGCGGGGTGAGTGGGGGGGACCTCGGATGTCCCTTCCTCGCTCTCTGAGAAGCTGGGTCAGGGGGCCCCACGGGGACGGGGCAGAGCAGTGGCCAGGGAGCCGGCAAGACCCCCCAGCCCGGCCCACTGAGAGCTGGGGCCCGTCTGCCCCTTCCCCCCGGGCGTCTGCGTCTGTGGGGTGACGGTTTAGGCCCAGACACACTAATTCCACGGGAACGAACCACACGCCGTCCACGCGGCCTGCGTCTGCACCGAGCGTCCGCGCCTTGTGCCCACTGGCTTCCCGCCTCGGCCAGCTGTTCCCCCATTTTATGAGTGAGGAAGTGGGGGTGCGGGAACGTGAGCTGCCCAGACGCCGTGGCCACAGGCGGGCGCGTGGCCCGCCTTCGCGCCGGGGTCCGGCTGGGTCCAAAGCCCGCCTCTTCACTCACTCCGCCTCCCTGTCCCCTTTTATTTCCTTACCGCTTTTCAGCACAAGTCACGGGCCCTGGCGAACCCGCCGGGGCGGCAGGGGCCATCGTGCCCTCGCGGGGGGCCTCGCGTCGCGTGGGCCCGTACACGTCGACCGCGTAGCCTCTGCTCTCAGGCCGGACCTCTCGCCAGGCGGACCCCCACGTGGGCCACACGCTCGGCTGAGCGTGTCGCGTGCTCCTGAGACCCCCACTCAACCCCTAGGAAATAGGCACCATTGTTACCCCACTTTCTGGAGGACGGAACAGACCTAGAGAGAGGTTAAGAAACGCGGCAGAAGCCGCACAGCTGGACCCTGCCCGTGGCTTCTCGCCGCCCTGGAACTGAACCGGCCTCCCACCCGCGGGACCCGGCCCTCGCCGACCTCTCTTGCCCTTGATCTTCACGCAACTGAATAAATCCAACCTCAGCCCTGGAAGGCCGAGACAGCACCTTCTTCCAGAGCGAGGCACAGGTCTGCTGGCAGCCTCCGGAGGTGGGGACCGTGGCCAGCTCTGGAGCAACGGGGAGGCCTGCTTACTCACGCTCGTTGTAAAACATGGATTCCCACATACATACGGGGTCCCCTGTGAGGGCGCGTCACCTGGCCCTGTGGGAACCGGGGCTGGTCCTCTGCTACCGCTATTGCTGTGAGTAATACAGTCCTCGGCCTCTGGCCCAGGAGACCCATGTCTTCTGCCTCCCTGGATGACTAGTGAGCGTGCAGGGAAGGAAAGTTCCGGACCTTGACAGTTCTCGACGCCCACGGCTGCGTTTGCTTCGGGTGACACAGCCTGGCTCCCCTTTGCTCGTGCTCCCAGCCTCCGGTGCCAGCACAGAGTCACGGTGACCCTACAGCTGTGCTGTTTCTGGGGCACGGAGTCCGCGGGGAGCTTGTGTAGGAGCTGTCACACACGGCAAGGGACCCCGTCGCCACCGCCTCGTTTATAAGCTTTGCAGAACTGAGACGTTGCTGCGTCTGCATCATCCTCCAAACAAAGACGAGAACGAGTGAGGCTAATCGGGTGCCCTGCTCATCTTTCTGTGCATTCATGTCGGCTGACATCGCCGTCCCCTGACCACGGCACTGGGCAGCGCCTCGCGGCTTCCCGCTCATAACCCTGGCGGAGCAACCTGGGGCTGGGCGGGACTTCTACACTTGGGCGCGTACTTGCGCACTGCTGTAATTTTTTTTTTTTTTACCATTCACTATATGACTTTGTAATAAAAAGATGTTAAACACTAAAAATAAATACAATTCATTCTAATGGCAAAAACAAGTTCCCGTATAAAAAACAAAAAGAAAGAAAGAAAGATAAATTTCAGGGTCTGATCGCCATTTGGTTATTAGCCCCTTCTCGCCTGTTTTATGAAGAGATCTGTTTGTTTCGTTGGGGAAGCGAGGTGGGGAAGATCGATCATTGGACTGAAAAGGAGCAGAGAAGTTCTTAAAGAGCCATGCGCGCGTTTAAAAAAGCACAGTTTTCCCACCGGTACTAAGTTCAGTGGGGACCAGAGAAATGTGTGAATTTATTCCCTAGCCTTGAGGCATTACCATCTTCCGAGGGAGGCGCCTCGTGCGCAAATACCTTGAATAAAGCCAGCAGTGAGGCTGCAGAAGGGGCAAGGATTTGGCACAGGGGGCGCATCCCGAAGGGGAGGGCAGCGTCCCCCCGCCCCTGGCCCTGGACGCAGGTGCTGGGAGGGGCACGGAGCGTGGGCTCCGCGTTCTCGCTCTGGGCACAGGGCCCGGGGGCTGGAGTCAGATGGAGTTTGAACATCTAAGAAATCGTGATTATTGGTGCGCGTGGGCAGTCGAGTCGCTACCTGAAGAAAGGCCACGACAGGGGTGACAAACGGAAGGACGGGGACCTGTTGGCGGGGGAAGTCGCGATGAAGGGGGGGAGGGCAAAAACAGGAGAGAGGGGCAGGGCGGGCGTCGTGGAGGCCAGGTCCGCGTCCGCGGCTGCACCTGGGAACGCGGCCCGGCCCTCCGCTCAGGGAGTGGCCGAGACACCCGCAGGGTCCACAGACGTCCGGAGCCCGCTCCCCCTCCCCACGGCAGGCCGTCCGCTCGACCAAGGCCCCTCCGTGGCTTCCTGCGCCACACTTCCCGCGCCGGCTTCATTCTGCTTCGCCAGACGTGTTCACTGACACGGATCTCTGAGGTTCACGGAATCTTAACGCGTCAGAGCTGGAGAAAGTTCTGGGGCCGTCGTATCTAACTAATCTCTGCGAACGCTCACGCGACAGATAATTTTTAAAACCTGGGTTTGAGACCCTTTAAGATTGGGCAATAATTCTTATAATCTCGGAAGGAAAAAAACAAGAGCTTTCTTTTTTTTTTTTCATTCAAAGAAATAGACAAACCTGTGTCAGACGGGCCTTGTCAGGAGGGACATTCCGGATGGCCCAAAATATTCTAAATTGACTTCACACACCATTCTCCCCGAAGCGGACGCAAAGGAGCCCCTACCCGCGCAGAGAGGGCCGGTCGGGCGCTTTGGGAGCCACCCCGGCTGCCACCCACGGGAGTCGCCCAACGTGCAGCAACAGGTCGGAAGTAGGCCAGGGGTCACGGCACACACACCTGAGAGATGCTCACAAGCAGCCTAGGAGCAGCTGAGCGCGTCCTGCTCCCCTCGGCCCCGTGCCGTCTCCGTCCCCGTGCCTCGGGGGCTGGATGACCAGTGAGGGGGTTCCGCCGGGCCCCGCGAAGCTCGGGGACGGGGCGCCACCCTCTGAGCGCGCGGGGCAGGCCAGGAGGCTCCTCAGCTCGCCCTGCCCCTTCCTGGCACTCCCACGAGACTCCTGCGACTCCGCTCTGCACCTCCTCAGCACCGACCACAGACACGTGTCTGCACACGTGACCGCCGCGGCCAGATGCGCGACAGCCTCTGCGGGCGGTGGAAACACCTGAGCTCAGCAGGGAGGCGGTCGCATCGCCCTCGCCTCGCCCAAGTTTTCCACTGAAGACGAGGTGTTTCTCTTAGCGACCGGAGCGACGTGGCCTCGCTCAGAAGAGGGCCCACTCCGAGCGCCCCAAAGCCCATCCGCCACCCCAGCCTCGGCCGGCAGTTGTCACGGGCAGGTTCGTGGGAATGGAATGACACGTGTGTTCGTTGAAAACAACTTATGCAAGAGTCGGGGCAGGGAATAAACAGCTCGGCAGTTTCCGTGGCTAAGGGGTGAGCTGGCCGGGGAGGGCGGACGGCGGACGCGGTAGTGGCCGCCATGGCCGTTTGCTCGCCCCACGCACTCTGACCCCGAGGGCTCCGTGCGAGACAAGCACACGACTCGGGGGGTGGGGTGGGGAGGAGCTGTCGCACCACTCCACGCAGACCGTCACGGTGCGGGCTGTGTGGTCGCGGTGCGGGGTGCTGGATGTCGGGGAGGCAGAGGCCGCCTTCCCAGGGGGTGTGTCGGTGCCGGCCAAGCCCCCCGCCCTGCGTGGCGCTGCTCCTTGGGTCTACTTACGACCTGCCAAACCACGGCCCCCACTTTGGCGAATTCTGAATGTAACTTGTTGATATAATTTTTTCTTTTTTTTTTTTTTTAAATCAACCAGATGGTTCGTCGGGCTCACGTGGACCTGATCAATGGGTCAGTGGGTAGGGGAGGGTTTGGCGAGGAACTGAAACTTCGATTTCCCCGCTAGTAAGTGTAGATAGTGTGGATGTAGTTTGGGGAGCAGGCGGGAGAGGGAAGGAGCTGAGTCCGTGACGCCGTCCGGACCCCAGGGGCGCGTGTGACGGTGCCGCGAGACCGCCGGTGACCGTCCACGTGGGGAGCGGGAGCTGAGCCTGGGGACGAAGCCGGACGGCCGTGCGAGCCTCACGGCAGAGTTTCCGTTCTATCTTACGTGAGCTGGGAGCCATGAGAGCGTTGGAGCAAGGGCGTGACCGGATCCGACTCGTGTCTGAGCGAGAGCCTGCTGGCCGCTCAGTCCGGAGGGACCGAGAGGGGCAGAAGTGGCGTCAGGTGACCGGGGAGAGGTGCAGGCGGTCTGGGCCCCCCTGCGGCTGCGTGTAGAGAGAAGGTCCTCTAACAACACCTGCGGCTGGTGGCACACAGCCGGGCGCCAGGGCACACTCCTGAGTCGCTGTGGGCGGAGTGGGGGTGGCCCCACACTGCCAGGAGGAACGGGGGTCCCAGCGTCAGGGGCAGGGCCTGGCTGGAGCTCGCTCAGGCTCCCGGCCAGGGCCACCCCCTCTGAGGCTCAGAGGGCAGAAGCCCCGAGTGATGTAGGAAGTCTGCGAATATGCTGACCGCTTCCAGGTTTAAAAATCAACATTTCGATTATTTTAAAAGAGGCCGTACATGCCCACAGTAAAACAATAAATAAAATTCCAACATTTCAAAGGGCCGTGGGAAAGAGGGGCCCTGCCTCCCATCCGTCCCGGGGTCCCCTGAGCAACCCCTGTCCCCGGGTGTCCTGTTTCTCTCCGGGGGCCACGGGGTCATGGCGGTGACTGCCTGGCCCGACTTTGCACCCCGCTGGTGACATTTCCACCCCCCACCCCCTCGCCGCCTGGCTTCTCACCTGCGCTTGAGTTGAAGCCCCCACTGGTCTCCTGTGCGACCATCTCGAGGACCTGGGCGGCTCTGACCACAGCGGTGACTCAGAGCCCGGACGGAGCAGTGCTGGGGAATGGCGAAGGCCGAGACACCTGCAGGGTCCACAGACGTCCCGAGCCCGCTCCCCACGGAGTTCTCTTCCTGGCTTTCGAGTTTCCAAAGCCAATGCCTTTGGACAAGTAGAAAGGATAAATCTGATGCTTCCAAGATGGAGGCGGGGCTCCGTAAGACCTACACCTCTCCCCAAGGGGCCGAGGGGCGGCCCCGGAGCAGACGCCGGTGGGCCGACAGGGCCGTGTCCTGATGAGCCTCGGGCTGGTGGCAAAACTCTCAGCCGGGTGGGAGCCAAAGACCAGAGTCCCCAGCGCCACTTTCCAGGAAGGACTCTGGGGGGCAGCAAGACGGAGGGAGGGCTGGGGCCGCGGGCAGCTCCCGAGGGCCGGGGGTGGCGGAATCATGTCCCAGCCCCACCGCGGAGGGGACCCTACACCTAGAGCATTGAGGGGGTGTCCCCGAGGGCAAGCTTGAGGACAGAAGGCACCGTAGGCTCTTGGTGACGAGCCCTTCGTAAGCGCCCTGAGGAATGCAGCCAGCACCACCCCCGAGCTGTCTGAGACGACATTTCTGCCACCGAGCAAATCAGGGGATCAGAAAAAAACTCAGACTGAGTTATAGGAAACAAGCATCATTCACGCTTTCCTCCAGCAGGGAATGCCCCAGACCCGAGCGTGCGGGCCGGGAGCCTGAGCGCGCGCCAGGCGGCCACGGTCCCCACCGACGGGGCCCCGGCCGGCTCGGCAAACGCACTGCCTTTGCTGCCTCACGGCGGTCTCCGGGGAACGGCCCACAGGGTGACGGAGCCCGCCCCCCGCCCAGAACACGGAGGCCGGAGCCCTGCCCGCCGCCGGCAGCCTCCCGCTCACCTCGTGTTCGGTCTGGAATTTCGAGTCCTGGACAATACACGTTTGGCGCTGAGGACACCGGTTCACAGGCCGGCGTCCGCGGCCCCTCGCTGGCCCCCCGGGGCCTGCCGCAACCTGGCCTCCGCCTGGCCTGACCCGGGCCCTCTCGGACGAGACTCTCGGACGGGACATCTCAAACAAGTGGCTCCCCGCGTGCCCCCCCCCCCCCACGTCTCTGCCCTCAGCCCTCACCCCCAGCACCACCCCCTCTGCGGGGCTCCCCCAGGGCAGCTCGCCACGCCCTTTCTTTGTGACCTCGCTGTGCCAAGAACAGATGGCTGTGGCTCTGCACCATCGTAGGGAGCGCGTCGGGTTTCAGGCCCCTGCCTTTCATCCCAAGACTTTTGGGTTTTAGGACGAGAGAGAGAGAGAGAGAGAGAGAGAGATGAGAGCAGAGAGGGAGTGGTGGGGAAGAGACAGAGAAGCCACCAAGGGAGCCGTCACTGATGTCCCCAATGTCGATGTCGGCGTGTGAAAGGGTGTTCATGAAAACTCCCCAGCCCCGCTACCGTCATTATTATTACGTAGAAGCCAGGAGGTGTTAATACCAAAAGGAATGAGAGGTCGCGACCCCAGAATTAAGGGCGGGGCTTCGAAGATGCGAGTCTTGACAACCTCTACCTTTATGGACGTCCGTCGGCTTTGTGTTTCTCCCTTGTCCTCAGGCCACAGGGGGGAGGACCAACCTTGGAGACCTCCTGTCCCAGAACGAGAGCCTGGTGGCCCGTGAGCTCACGGCCCGCCTGGCAGCCAGGACCCTGAGGACGGCCTTCAGACGCTGCCTCCAAGCGAGCACCTTCTCAGCAAAGCCCCGGCTCCTGCCGAGGGCCGAGAATGTGGCCGGGCTCGGCCCAGGGCTCTGGGGAACCCCCCCTGCCAGTACCTGCGATGCCCGTATCGCTTAGCAACTGTCGGTGGCGTCAACACCGCACGGGCTGCGAGAATGAGGCCGGATCCTGTTTCAGGGCCTTGTAGGGCTTCAGAGGGGTCCCCTTCGCTTGCCAATTGAGTGCCCTGAGCCCAAGGTCAGCCTCAGAGGGTGCGGGCAGGGGCTCAGCGGCTCAGGGCCCTCCCCGCTCTCCTGGCCTGGGTGGACCCTGTCCCGCAGGGGGCCACAGCACTGGGCAGCGGCGGGCGGTCTGCTCCTCCCAGACCGCTCTGCCAGGCGCCAGGGCATGAGGCGTCGGATCTGGGCACGCCCAGCATTCGAATCCGCCAAGGATCCTAGCAGGTGCCGCGTCTCCAGTATCAGGGGAAATGACCTCAGAGCTTTGGATGTGGCCGGCAGGCCACTGCCCAGGTTTAAATGTCCCCCGGCAGGCCCTGTCGCCCAAGCCGGGCCGTCTCTGGTCCTGCCGCTGCCTCAGACCTCCCGGAGGGAAGACAGGCTTCTAGCACAGGGTGAGGCCGCGGAATTCCAAAGCCCCTTTTGTGGGCGTTTGGCACCCTGAGCCACTTTCCGACTTGCCGGTGACAGGCGGCGTGGGCGGGAGCAGCCTGGGCATTTTGGGGGCCAGCGCCTCCTTCCTTTTCCATCCCCTGTGAGGGGTGCGACGGTTCCATCGGGCCTATTTTTTATGGTGGAGGAAACTCAGGGCCAGAAAGGTTGTTACTGACCCATCCAGAGCTTGGAGCCAAGCTGGCCAGGGCAGAAGGTCAGGGCAGAGCTCGGCCTGAAATGCAGGTTTCCAGACGGTTCCGCCACGACCCGGAGCGTCGAGCTGTGCAGCGGCCAGTCCCCTTAGGAGGAGTCACGGGGCGGCTGCGTCATTTTAAATGCTGTCACGAAGTCACATGTGTGCTCATTCATTCATCGCCACGTTTGCTGTGAGCTCAGCTCTTGGCTGAGGTCTGGGGGGGATTCTGGGGTGAAGCCGCCCTCGTCTCTGCTCAGAAGACATACTTGGGGGTTAAGGAGGAAGACAGGACGGGTCCTGAACACAGACCTGAGGTGTGAGCGACCCTGGGACGCATGAGGGGACAGCCAGCCCATTCCGGGGGAGCCGCCTGCGGGCGGGAGTCCGGGAGGCCTTCCTGGAGGAGGACGAGGGAGACGGAAGCTCTGCTCGGACGCTGCAAAGACCCTTCGGCATCTCGAGGGATGCGGTCAGGCAGCAGGACTCGTGTCCCATTGTCACCTGCAGGCCGAGGCTGGCGCTGGAAGCAGGGCCCAGAGCCCAGCAGCACGGGGGGGGGGGGGCGGCGGCAGGGAGCTGCCACTCACAGGAGCTGCCGCTCACAGGGGCCCCGCCTGGCTGCGCAGGAAGCTGCTCCGGGTACCCCAGGTGGCCATGACAGCAGAGCCTCAAGTGTCCCTGGCCAGGCTCGCCTGCTCCGGGCCAGGCCCCCAGGGAGGGTCAGCCAAGGCGCCCTTTCCTTCCCCCTGGCCATGCGTGGGTGCCCAAGGCTGAGTGGGTGCTGGCTGGCGGCCCCGATGCCCACCTTCTTCAATGCCCCAGTTTCTTCCCCAAAAAACTTTACTCTGCAGAGGGGGCCACGAAGGGAGAGAGAGAGAGAGAGAGAGCGTTCACACACCTTTGGAGACAGTGTTTCCAAGGGCCTGGGGCTCAGCAGCCCCCGGGGAGAGACCGGGCAGCCCAGTCAGCAGACGCGGAGGGACCAGGCCTCCTCCGGACAAGGCCCGCCCGTCCACTACCGGCTCTGGGGATCCGGGACAAGTTACTTATCCATCTGCAAATGGGGATACAGTCCTGTCTGCCTCGTGAGAAATGAATGTCTGTTGTTGCAGCCACACAGTCTGTGGGATTTCGCAGTAGCCGTCTGACCAAAGGTAAGACTTATTACTAGTGACGAAGACCTTGATCCCTTAAAGTAGATCATAAATCTCAGTCAGATTCCTCCACTCTGAAGTGACCATTTTTCTCTTTCTGTGCTGTATCCTCTGGGAGTCGCTAAAGACAGCCCACGCGCGGAGAATTACACTCTACCTCCTGGGGGGGCGGTTTTAATACAAACTAGTTTGTTGAGGCTGGAAACAAATCTGCTGCATTTATCTTTAAGAAATATGTGTGTTTAGAGAAAATTATGGAGATCGATTTTCTCTGGCACCTGTAGCAAATGGTGTTACCTATGGCTGTGTGGTGGGGAGGTTCTCACTTTCTACATTTTTTATATTTTCTATCCAACATGTATTTTGTTTTATTTTATAATCAGGAAAAGCAATGATGCTTTATCCGTTTTATAAAAATAACAGGAAAAAACACGGGACTTAGTCTTCGCTCCAACATCTTCCATTTCGCTCATGGAAGGAAAAAATCGAGTTCACTGTCTGGACTATTGAGCCCTGAATCGCACCTTTTCCCATAAACCGCGCTGTCTGCATGTTTTGGGCCCAAGTCGCTGGCCCCGCGGGTCAGCATGCGCGATGCCCAGGAGCCGGGGCCCGGAGTTCAAACTGCGGACCTGCCTCTTCCCATCCACGATACTCGCCTCTCTGTGTGGCCGCTGCACCTGCCTGCGGGCTAGTCGTGAGGGGTGAGGAGATCACCGACGTGGACCCCTTGGGGGGCGCCTCCCCCCGAAGCTCCGTCCAGGGCCCCGTGGCTGCCGGCAGGGGCCACGCGGGGGCTCGGAGGGGGGTCACCCTGCGCCTTTGTTCTTTCTGCCTTTCCTGCTTCCTAATCGTCTGTAATTTTGGTTGCTGAGTGACAGTGCGATTGTCCGCACTGACTGAACATCATAAAACCGGTTAAGTGCAAGGACAGAGGCAGGAGCAGGTCCAGCCGGGCGGCTCTCTTTTGCTCTTCATTTCATAACAGTGAAGCTGGTTTACTTATTTTTTTTTCTGTTTTTAATCAAATAAACAAGTCAGCCAACGCTCTTCAGTCTCCTCGTAATCTCTCGCAGCCTAGAATCAGGTCTGAGTCCCCAAGGGCCTGGCGCCGAGCCCGGTACCTGGAGAAGGTCAGCCCGTGGTGACGAGGATACTGACGCACCCGAGACTGGCAGGCGCTGGGGCGGACGACAGTCCATGTGCGCATTAGCGCCGGGCGTCAGGGGACCAACCGAATGACCGCGTTCGCCGTGGAAAAGCACCGAACACCCTCTGCAATGTGATCAGCTGCTTAGTGCACTGGGAGCTCGTTCCGTGTCTATTATGGAGACTAATGATGTGTCGTTTACAAGCGGGAGATGTTCCGGCCTCAGCAAGGACATCAGTGACCAGGAATAAATGAAACGTGTTTGCGGTTCCAAGGAGTGGGCTGAAATTTTACAATTTTCTATGTCCCCAGCAGCGGCTCATGATCCAGAGGCTTCTCCTCCCCCGTCTGTCGGATTCAGGGTCCACAGTTTCACTTAAATAAACAAGTTCTCAAAGGGAAAGGAAAATGGAATGTTGGGGGACAAGACGCCTGGGTTTCTCCCCTCTGCCTGTGAGGATGACGGATGCATCCACGGTGTCCCAGGCACGGAAGTAGGGGTTCTCTATCCACGACCTCATTTCCTCCTCCCGCTCCCCAGATGGGCGAGATGACCACTGCTTCGGACCCAGTCCTAGGCCCGGCTGCTCGGTGATTGGATCCAGCCTTCGCGTTTGCCCAATTTCTTCTGTCCCCTCCTGAAGGCATGGGTTTGCCTTTCCTCTTATACGTTTGCAGAGAGTAAAATTAGTAGTCGTCAACATCCGTCCCTTAAATGACCTGAAATCCAAAGACTGCCTGTTGAACGGTTACTCCGCCCCGCCCACGACACGGGTCCTGCTCGAGTCTCGCCTTGCTCCTCCTCTCCCGTCCTCGCTCCGGGCCTTGGTGGTGGACGAGCCGTTTTCATTCCCACTTCTGACACCAGATGCGTCTTGTCCGACGCCACCTCCCCCGCCGAGTGTCCTACAGTTCGATTCAAAGCTGACACCACCTACCTGGAGGCAGCATCGGATCCCACAGGTTAAGGGCTCCGGCCCATGGCCCAACTTCAGATGCCAGCTGCAAGTCCCAGGTCGTCACCAGTACTTCTGACGAACTGGCTACAAATCTGCTAATTCACCAAAAGGCAAAGTTGAAAGTGATTCCCTCTAAAGAGCAAGAGAAGGACTTGGGCGGGGGCTTTTCATTATTTGCCTGTCTCTATCCCTTGATTAAAAAAAGTATGCGTTTCTATTACTTTGGTAAAAACATTTTTAAAGAAAATTTAAAGAAAGAAAAAGTGACATAAGAATGTGTCTTGCTCTGCAGCCTTGGATAAGCGAGCAACTCTGGTAAGGAAGGACCTGCCCGCACTCATTTCTGAGCGGGCCGCCAACTTGAATCCCCTTCCTTTCCCTCTGGTCTCTGCCAACATGGCGTCCAACGCTGAAAACCAGCGCTGAAACAAGAAAGCTTCTTTGAAAACAACAAAAAAGGACATTCTTATTTAAAAATCACACCTTTTAAATTCCTCAGGACCAAAACGGAGAAAAAGTGAGGAGTGTTCCAACTCAGAAGTCAATTCCAAACCCCTTTCTGGGCTTTTCGACAAGCAAGGGGCCTGTCGAACAGCAGTAACCCCCACATCTGTCTGTCCAGATCTCAGTTCCAGACCAGTGGGACCAACACATGTGGCCATTAAACGCGGGACCCTGCGGATACCCACACAGAGGTTCGTGTTCCCGAAAGAAAGGTCACGTTCCCCAACATGTAACCAACTGATCCTTAACGACTCCTCAGTCCCAGCTCCTCGCAGGATGCAACTCCGACTTAGAAAGCTTTAGACACACTGCGTTAGGTGTGCCATGACCTCGGCACCTGGACGAGGGTTTGACGGCTGAGCGTGGACATGGGGGAGGCGGGAACCTGTGTGTCCCTGTGACTTCCGCCAGGCCCGTCAGCAGACTCGAAACAAATGGATTCGGAAGCGTGTTCATCCTCTCTTGGCTACTTACGATGGTCGCCCGACCCAGAAAATGTTCTTCCTAAAGCCCTGCTATTTTGCACAAACTACTTCTTGCTCGGAGTGAGGAAGGAGCACACTGGAGGGTCCCAACGCAGCCAAGGGCCCCTCAGAAGACCATCCTCACACACGAGGTTCCGCGGGCCCAGCGAGGTCGTCCTCCTCCAACCTGCCTCGCAGGCCAGGAGCTCACATTTTCTCTCTACCTTTTCAGAGCTTCCTGCCCCGCCTGTGCCTTCGCCGCCCCCACCTGCCGAGGGAGTGTGGTCAGCGCTTAGGCCGTTACAGGGGATGGACGGGACTTGGGTCCTGCCCAAGGCCGTTGGCGCCTGATGTCCCAGCCAGAGCCGGAAGGCTGACCCCTGCTTCCTGTGACCTCATCTCGCTGACCTTACTGGATTCTTAGTTCCTGCCCTGGTGTTGTTTTCATCAAGCCCCACAGCAGCGGGCCGGGAGGATTCCGATTCACTGTGGTGTTTAACCCACTGCTATGCTTGCCGCTTTGAGCCTGCCGGGCTCACGTGAGCCAAAGGAGCGATGATGGCGGAGCTTCAGAGGCCGCGGTTCAGGGTCAGGAGGAATTTCGCTCCCGCTTAACACGCCATCCCCCAAATGAGGGAGGGGGCACCCCGACCGGGGAGCCAGGTGGCTGGATGGCCCCCGAGAGCGCCAGGCTCACCTGCTAGCTCCCTGGCAATCGTGAAAAGGGCGCCTTTTCCCACTGGCTCCAACAAGTCTCTGAACTGAATCCCATTGGCCGGTGGCTCCAACAAAAGTCTCCGAACTGAATCCCATTGGCTGGCTTTGAGTCACGTGTCCAGCTCTGCACCAATCTCTGTGGCCAACGGGGGAGGATTCTGATTGGCCATCCCCAGGTCACATGCCCACCCTGCCTGGATTACACAGATTGGAAGCCAGGGTTTTAGTTCTCAAAGTGAGGGGTAGGGAGGTCAGAGAGACAGGAACAGTGGCTTTCTCTGTAGATGGCTGCTTTGGAAGAAAAACAACAACAACAACAACAAAAAGAAGGAAAGACAGGTCAGACGTGAAAAACATTAAAGGCGTTCCTGAGCCCTGGACAGATTTGTCTCTACTACCACTTGGGACCTTGCTCTTTTTTGCTGGTTTACTGAGCATTTTGTGCATCCAGCGCTCTAAGCTCAGCTGGGATGTCTGTATATAACACGGGCAAAAACTAAGCACATTTGAAAAGCTCCAGAATGATCAAACCGCCCCAGGGAGAGTTCATGCATGGACCCCACTCCTGGCCTCCGGCAGGCCTGCGCGGGAGGAAATCCTGCCATTGGATGGCAGGCTGATTTCACTCCCAGCTTCACCACTAAGTATGTGGCTTTTGGCAAAATGCTTGACGTCACCAACCCTCCAGTTATTTTGCAAATTAACTTAAAAGAATGATTGTATTTCAAATACCCATCAGGGGATCTGGTTTAAATTAGGCACCCAGTAAACATGCTGTTACGTTATCATGAATAGATATTATTTATTCGCAGTGGAGTGTGCTGGGATCTGGGGCCTGCTTTGCTGGCTGACCTTTGCCAAGTCCCTGCCCTGCTCTGGACAATGAGGGTTGGACTGGATATGCTGCGTGCTCTGAGAGCCTGGGATTCCCAAGCCAGGGCATGACGGAAGTCCGACAGCAGAGCCCTGTGGCGTGTTGTGCACACTCGCACGTGTGTGTGCATGTGCGTGCGTGCACGTGTTTGGAGGAGGGCATGAGTACATGTGTGTCCCTTTGCCCAGCTGGGGGGAGACGTTACTTACCCCCACATCCAGGTGGCATCACTCCCGTGTTCTGGAAAACCCGAGCGGCAGGCAGGGAGACCAGTCTGCAGGGAACAAAGCTCGGGTTGCCAGCGAGTGCTGGTCCCTCCCCCTCCTTCCTCAGGCTGCTCGGAAGGCCCAGTGGGCTGGGTGGGCCTGGGGGTGTCCTCAGCAACTGCAGCTCCACGGAAAAGGAAATGGCAGGCTCAGGCCCTACTGCGCCGTGCCGGCTGGTGGCCTGGCCTTGCTGTCAACCTTCCCAGCTAAATCGGATCCAGCTGTGGCCCAGGAGTCTGACACTGACCAACACAGTCCTGGGGCAGCTGGTCGCTCCTACTGTGGGGACCCCAGCCCCGAGGCTGCAGCCCAAGGCGGGTTTGGAGGGGCCGTGGGTCAATGCGATCCCAGCGGTCACTGCGGAGCAAGCTGGGGGACAGTGGGGAGGACGCTGCTGGTCTCGGAGGTGGGGGACGCAGGACAGTGAGGGGGGCAGGAGTGGGGGCCGTGCTTTCAGAGACTTCTCCAGCGCGGGGCTGGAGGTGGGGCAGGCCGGGGGTGAGCAACAAGACGGGGGGTGGAGGGGCTGAGGCTCCCCTGGGAAAGGGGACCGGCGCCGGGGAGAGGGTTGAGGACGAGCCGAGTCGGCCATGTCCACTGCCTTCTGCGCTCTCGTGGCCGAGAGGAATTATCTCAAGGCGTTAACGTCTGCCTTCCTTCCTCACCAGAACATAAGCCCCATGAAGGTGATGACGCCGCCCCTCCGCACATGTCAGGGGCTCGGTACTTTTGAATGAATGAATGACGGGAGGCGTGTTTCATTTCTGAGGCTGACTGGTGTCCAGCGAGGGGCAATCAAGGCGGCCCTCTCTGGTCCTTATTCTCCTGCTGAGGTCTGGCTGGGAGGCCCAGGTGCCTGGGCAGCCCTGCGGGGAGCTGAGGGACAGGACTCCAGCCCAGAGCCCGGGGAAGGCCACGCCCACACACGCCTTCCCTATGGGAGGCCGCCTGGCCGGGCGGCTTGCACAGTGCCCCTCAGGCTGCACCGGCTCCAGCTCTGTCCCCGCGCTGGCCCGGGGTGGATCAGGTGCCATGGCCCAGTGCTGGACGAGGGTCTCTCCCCGTCAGCCACCCCGGCGCCCTCAGGGCCAGGGTTCTGGGAGGGAGGAACCAGGTGGCTCCAGCAGTCACTGTCCACTGTCCTCACCTCCGCCTGTGTATGACGCCCGGGCTGGTCGTTAGTCCCAAGGGCCAGGCCTGGGGGAAAGCCCGGAGGTTAGACGACGGGGCGCAGACTCGGGGGAGTGACCCCGCGTCTGGGGGGGCGGCGTCGTGGTGGAAAGAGCCTGCACTGGAACAGGATCTGCATTCACAACGTGCTCGCCTAGTGGCCGACGGTCGTGGGGACCCTCTGGGCTCCGTGCCCCATCCGTGCCACGTGGACAGCGGCTGGGGCCTGCGGGGCGTGGAATGGCTCCCCTCCGTCTGTCCTCACTCAGAAACTGCCCCCAGGTGCAATGAGATTCAGCAACAGCCAGGAAGTGACGCCCCACAACTGGGCTGGCGGCGGTGGGCAGTGACAAGGCCCGCCTGCAGGAGGAACAGGAGCTGGGGGGTGGGGGTCCCTCCAGACGGGCAGCTCAGAGCCTGTGGGGAGGAGCCCTGTGTGCCCTGTGAGGGACCGCCAGGCCTCTGAGACCGGAGGGGCATTGCATTCCTTACGGTGGAGTCAGGAAAGGGCCACACTGTTTGAGGGAACAGGCCCACTTTCCAGGTTGCAAGCCCTCTCTAGTAGGGTGCTGGTCTCAATCTGAGGGCACGCTGGGCTCCCCGGGGGGTTAGAGATCCTGGGGTGTGGCCGGGAAACAAGCATTTTAAAAGCTACGGGCCAGGCGACGCTGACGTGCAGCCAGGACTGGCCACCACCAGCGCGAGGGCCGGGGTCCCCACTTCCGTTCAAGGACGAGGACACAGACCGAGAGGGGTCGAGGAACCTTGTGGAGCCTGCCAGGTGGGCCCTCTCGGCCAGGGCTGGGTGAGAAAGGGCCGCTCTGACTTCCCTGGCCCCCGGCACTGTCACCTGCAAGGAGAGGCGGGGAACGGGGAGATGGAGGGATCTCAGGGGTGCTGGAAAGCAGACACACGTGGGGGTTTGGGGTCCCGGGCCTGCCGCTTACCAGCAGGGCCTCACGGTCTTCAGCTGTGCAGATGAGCAGGGGTGCCCCTCACCCCCCAGGAGGGGTGTGGAGGGCAGGGGGACCTGCTGGCTGAGAGCTGTTTCCTGCAGTTCCTGGAACACGGGCCAGCTGCCCGGCCCTCTCCTTCCCGCGGCCTTTTTTGGTGGCTGAAACCTTAGCCTGATCCCGGAGCCAGACGGGCAGGCGGACCAGCGCGCTCTTTTGCGGGGGGAGGGGGTGGAGGGGAAGGCCTCCTCTCTCTGAGAGTGGGGGCGGGAACACGGCCTGCCCAGGCCCAACCCCGGACTGGGTTTCAGGCTGTGGGGCCCAGCAGGGCTCCCTGGGGACTGGCGGGGGTGGGCAGGAAAGCCCCTGAGGCCTGGGCTGGGCATCCTGTGGGAGGAGCTTAGTGGGGGGCGGGGCGCTGACTCCAGGAGCCTGAGGCTTTCGGCTCCAGCACGGGCTGTGGGCGCTTCTGCCTTGTTTCTGGGCAAATCCTGGCTTCTCCTGCCTCAGTTTCCCCAGTGGCTGCCACCGGCCCTGGAACCATGGGTGGCAGGGAACCAGACCTGAGCTGTGAAAAAGACTCAGTTTCGAAAAACCATCAAAGGTCATTTTACCGACCTGTGTCCCCCCTAAAGTGAAAGGCGGGGCCTGCGCGCGCATGCGCTGTGCAGCGCCGGCCCGTCCACCTGCTCCTTCCTTCCAAGGGCGCGCTCGGCGCCCTCCCACCGGGACGTGAGCCCTGGACTCGCGCGTGGTGGCGGGGGTGGTGGTGCCAGGTTGAGGGTGGGGGGTGAAGGCGGCTTCCTCCACCCCACCCCCTTTGCCTGGTCTGCTCGCTGGGTCAAGCGACCTCTGGGGGAGTGTGCCTGACTCTTGGAGCGGTGGCATGGCCTTCGGAACGCAAACCCCGAGTCCTGGCCACGCTGGCCGTGAGCACTCCTCGCGGCCCTGGACGCGGCCCTCCCAGGAGCGTGGCGAGGGCCAGTAAGCGCTCGGACTCGGCGTCCCCCACTGGTCCCCTCCAGCCATGACCCCGAGGCTCTCCTGGGCACCGCCCGTGTCCCCGGAACGACCTCCCGGCCAGGAGGGTCCTGGCGAGTCGGCAGGGACAGTGGGGGGGCGTGCGGAATCTGGAGGTCGAGATCTCTGACTCTGGTGGTGCACAGAGGGACAGTGACTGGATCTCACTCTTGACTTCAAAGGCCGTAAGCCCGTCCTGAACCAGCTAAAGCAAAAAGGGGAGTTTGCGAGAACGGTGGGGTACATCCGAGGGTCCCAGGACCAGCATGAGTGTGCCCGGGTTTCCATGGCGACAGGAACCGGCACCACTGGCCACCAGGAATCTCGCGGACAGGCGCCTGCTTCTCTCCTACCACAGACTGGCCTGCCCCGTGGCAGCAAGTGACCTAATGGGCCCGGCTGTGACATTCTCCGGCCCCCAACACTGGAGGGGACGAGCCCAAGGAGCGGCCTCGGTTGGCCTCCCTTGGGACAGGTGTCTGCCCCTGGCCGACTTGTGGGTGGGGAAGTCACATCCTGCTGCTCAGCTCCACCTGTCAGGTGGCCAAGGAAGTGAGCCGGGCAGACACCCCGCGTGGGCTACCCACCTCCCCCCGCCCCACAGAGCAGCGGGTCCCCAGGAGCGGCTGCCGCGGTCTGGCCGGTCACGGGCTCGCGGGCCTGCCACGTGCGGCGCTCAAGAACACGCTGTCCTCCGGTTCGGTTGAGCAGACGTTTATTGAGCACCTAAGTGCAAGGCACTGTGCTAGGTGCCACGGCAAATACAAAGAGTGAACACAGATGGTCCCTGCCCGCAAGGAGCTCACAGTCTAGAGAGGAAGGCGAGACACAGCACAGTCAGCCGCGGTGACACCGGCCCGAGCGGCAGGTGCCAGAAGCAAGACACAGCGCCGCGGGGCTCACAGAACGCCACGGGGCTGCTTCCGGGCCCAAGCACTGGGCCAGGGCACCAGCGCTCGGCCTCGGAGCGGGGAGCCGTTTGGGGGGGGGGGCACTGCGCGTAGCAGATGCGCACAGAGGCGGGAGCCCCCGGGCGGCTGCAGCGCCCTGTGGGTAGGCTGTACAGCGGGCGACCTGGCAGGGCCGCGAGGCCTAAGCTCGGGGAAATCGATGCTCTGGTCGAGCGCCACTGGGGACCACTGAACAGCAAGACGGCGCCCGGAAATGTGCTTTGGGAAGGTGAAGGAGCATGACTGGGGGGCCGACGGCAAGAACGGGGCAGGGGCGGATGAGGGCGCCTTGCGGCGGCGGCCGTGGAACGAGCGAGGGGCAGATGCGGGCTGCGGGTCTGGGGCGAGCCTGAGCGTGTCCCGGGGCTGCGGGCAGAGCCGGACGCGCACGCGGAGGGCCAGGGCCGGGGGCAGAGGCGCTTCTCCTATGCGGCCCAGCGACCACCTGCCTGGGGCCCGCCAGGAGCTTCCCGAAGCTGCAGACTGCCAGGCTCCCGCCTCCCCTGCCCACCCTGCGGCACCAGGTGGAGGGAGGCGGTGAGGCAAAAGAAGAAAAAGGAACGAAGGCCACTGGGGAGTGAGCGGAGTCTCGGACCGGACGGAAAGGAGGCCAGCGACGTGGCGGCCCGGGGGTGCGGGCGCCGAGGCGGTGCCGATCCTGCACCGCCTCCACACGAGGGGCGGAGGCCAAGCCTGCAGACTCGGGAAGTGAAGAACGAGAAGGTGAGGGGTGAACAGGCACGACACTTAGAGGAAGGCGGGTCATTTTAACCTCAAGGATCTGAAATACGCCGAGGATGAGGAGGTAGATGATGCAGAAATGGACTCGGAGCGAGCGAGCGAACACAGTACCGTTGGAGGCGAGGAGCCCAGAGACTCAGGCAGAGGGCGGGCGACCCCGCAGGCGGGCCGCGTCTCGGAGGCGAGGGGCAGAGGGCCTTGCAGGGCTCGGGGAGCGCGCAGAGCACCGTGGAGAGGTGGTTTCCACGCGTGGGTCGCAGCCTGAGCAGGCAGGACTCCATCCCTCCCCTCGCCGGTATCAACGGCTGCACCAGGCCCGAGTCCCCGGTGACACAGCCGAGCTACAGCCAAGCCTGCCAGATGCGGACCTGTCGTCCACGATGGCCGAGGGCCCTCCTGTCCTTCCAGCGGACATCCTACCAGGGGTCAAACACAGGCTACTGGACACAAAGGCCGAACGAGCGGATCGGAGCCCGGGAACACACCCTCTAACCCCGCTGGCCGGAGAGCGGGCCGTGTGCTGAAGGAGGCGGGCCTCGCCGACTTCGCAGGGGCCACGGACCGCGGGGGTGCTGCGCCCCACGTGGAAAGCCGAGGCCCACAGGACGGGGCGGCGCGGCTGCAGGGAGGCGGACTCCCAAGAAATACTGATGTGGCGTGGGCAGAGCCTAGGGTTAACAGGAGGCTGACTCTGAATTCAGTGGCATGAAAATAGAGACCTCTAACAGTAAACTCAACGAAACGCGATGGATTTCAGAAAGACCCGAGCGAGAATCCTGTTCCACGTTATGAGTTGTGAAGACGATGAGGCCCTTCCGTACTCCTCCCCCTCGGCCTTCTGCACTCTTCCTCCTCACACCCGAGCAAGCGGGAGGGACAGGTGGAGCCCGCACAAACACCACTGCGCACAGAGGCTTCCATAACCCGAAGGTCAGAGGTCACGTCACTTGCAGAGCCTAGAGAGCTCCGGTACCCTTGGCCTAGCGGCTCCACCCCGCGTCGGGGGAGGCTCAGCCCCCTCCGGAAAGACCTGGGCGATCGAGGCACAGCGCCCGGGGCCGTCTGTGAAAGGGAAGAGAAGCGCTGGTCGGCGCGGCCGCGGGGCCGGAGCCCCCGCACGTCTGCTGAGCTCACGCGGCCGCCCGCGCTGAGGCGGAGGCGCAGGGCTGTGACTGCTGTCGCTCCCGGCCCACCTCGAGACCTCCGCCTCCAGGACCGCAGGTCGGTGACTCGGGCGACGCGGCCCAAGGCGACAGCTGAGCACTGGTTCCGCGTGCAGGTGCATCTGGAAGGCGCCCAAGAGGGAACGTGACACAAGGAGAAGTCTAGCCACCGGGAGGCCTCTGGGCTCGTCCCCCAGGGGTGCAGGGGCCCAGGCTGCCTAGAGGGAGCGTCCGGGGAGACGCCCGGCTCTGCTCGGGGCCGACAAAGTCCCTTCGCTAGGAAGAGCGGTGGCTCCTGGGGCCTGGGAGAGACAAGATCCAGGGGGCGGACAGGAAACGGACCGTGAGCAGAGGAAGGAGATATAAAATGCAGAGCCCTTTGAAGATCCAGGGAACAGCGAAGATGTGGAGAACTAACTGCCCAGGAAGAGCACGTCACGGACACAGACTTCGGGCAACACCGAAAACACGACACCGAGACACGGGTTCTGAGAGGCTCGCGGGCGGGCGGCCCGGGAGGGCTCCGGGGACGCGCACGGGGCACACAGACGCCGGGCCCGGGGCTCGCGGCCGCCGCCGCTGCGCTGCGCTGGCTGGCCGTTCCGAAAACAGAAAACCATTTTTTGGCGAAGCTGCACCACGCTCGCACGGGCTGCCCCCCACGGCCGTGGGCACGAAATCGCCACGACGGGGCTGGCCGTGGACCCCCTCAGCCCGCGATGTCGTCAGAGGCCGAGCCGTGACTGCTGCAGTCAGGTCGGAAACGGCGAGGCCGAGGCGATCGTGCCGGAGCTCGGGACAAGGAGTCGTGGGCGTGGGCGTGCGCGGAGCCTCGGCCCCCAGGGCCCAGGCGCCCTCACCCTGCCTCCTGGGAGCCTAAGTCTGCCCTGGTCTTAAAAGTGGCCGGGCACGAGGCGCCATCTGGTGGCGCTGCTCGTCCACTCTCACGAACGGCTCCGAAGACCCCTGGGAGCAAAGCCAGCGCTAAGTCCAGGGGCGAGGCCGGCGGCGGCCGGGGACGCACACACTTCGTGTTAGTGGACGTGACACAGTCATCTCAAGAAAATATACTTTATGAGGTCTTGCTTTCCCTCAGAAAGCAACTCTTTTTTTATTTAGAAAGGCTAATCATATCCATTTTCAATATTTTCAGCTTTAAGGAAAATAGTTTAAAAAACATAAAAATGTTAATACACTCAAGAGTAACTGCTATTAAACAATTCTGAACAGGCAGAAAATGTACTTTCCTTTTACAGAAAATGTTAAATCTGTAATAGCAGCATAATTTATATAGAAAAAAGCTGGCTTTGAAAACCCAGATCTTTATACACAAAACACCTGTTTGTTTTTTCTATACACGACGACAGTGTCTCGGCTGGGAGACCGGTCTCTTCACATTTCGGCAGCCGCGGGGCCGGGCGCGCCCCGGCCTTCAGTCCAGCACCATGGCGGAGAGCGCGTTCAGGTCCTTCATGTAGGGGTGCGCCACCAGGATCTGGTCGATTTTCAGTCTCTGCTCGGAGTCGGGGAAGATCTTGAGCAGTGCCTCCCGCAGCTCGCTGGTCTCGGCGCAGGAGCGCTGGGCCGGGGCGGGCAGGGCCTGCGGCAGGCCGGCCAGGCCCGGCAGCAGCGGGAAGCGGGGCGGCGGCGCGAGCCAGTGGCTGGGCGGCGGGCCCTGCACCCGGGCCGGCGGCTGGTGGCTGCCGCCGGAGGCCTGGGGGCCGGGGCCTCTGAAGCCGGGGTCGAACACGCCCACGCTGGGCAGGGCGTTGAGCAGGGGCTGCATGTCTCTGCGGACAGAAGCGAGTCCTGGTGAGCCGGACGCAAGGACAAGAAACCCTTCGGGGGTACCTGCTGCGGGGCTCGGGGACGTCGCTGACACCATCTCCAGACTGGCGTGACAGGAACGCCAGCTCTCCACGAGCCGTCGCACTCTGCCAGGTCGCCTGGCTCTAGGCCAGTGTCCCCGAAGCACCGTGGGGCGGGGGCTCTCCAGGCGCATGGGGGACGGGGCCTGCTCCTCGGGAGCCTGATCCTGCGAGGGGCCCCCAGCTGCGCACACGGTCACAAAGCCTCCCACTCACTCTGGCTGGCAGCAGAGCAAAGGGGCTGGCCCCACGCTCCCCCGACTACAGAAACTTCACCCCCGAAAGCAGCCCCTCTGTCAGGAGTCCTTCCAACCTCTGAACCAGTTAACGCCTCTGTAAGGGGCCGGCAGGCGAGCAGGGAGGGTGAGCAGGGAGGGCCGGGCGCGCTGCTCAGGCTGAGGCGGGGGCCAGAGACCTCTCCCCCACCCCCGCCCCCGGGGGCCTGCACGGGCCTGGGCGTAAAGCCTGGCAGTGGACTTCAAGCTCAGGCGTTTGGAAGAGGAATGAGAGGCACTGGCATCCGGCGGGTGGTAAAGTGGCTGCCATTCTCGGGGGTCAGAGGAGACGAAGGACGTTCGGGAACTGAGTCGTAAGACCAGGGAGCTGAACTTGGCTGGTCTGCTCTGCGGAAGACCCTCTGCGTGAAACCAGCCCCAAACCAGAAGCCAAACCTGAAGCCCAAAGGGTCTCCTCGGAAATGGACGCGGTCTGCCTATCTCCCTGCCAAAAAGCTGGGGAGCTGTGCGCCTTCCCCCAGTTCAGACCCCACGGCACCCCGCACTGCAGTCTGCTGGGAGACACAGGAGTGCGGCCCATTTCAGTTTTTAAAAGGAGCACGGGCCTCCGCCGGGTCACGCGCGTGGGGACACTGAGCACGTGAGCTACCGAAGTCCACTACCTGCGCATTCCGGAAACGGAGCACGCGAGCAACGTGTCTTTAACGAGTGGGACGAAACGCAGACCGCGAGGAGCCCGCAGCGCCAAGGCAGGTTCAGACCAACAGAAACGGGCCCCCCACCCTGCGGGGCAGAGCGCGCCGGGCACGAGCGCCCCACGCAGTGACTTCCGAACAGTGAATAAATGGAGGGTAAGGATGACGTAGTCGAAGCGAATGACTTTGGGACTGACTATAAAACACACTCATGCACACGCGATGGACCTCAGCGGCATCTGCTGACGTGGCTGCCGGCAAAGTCTGCTTTGTCTTTTTAAACCCACGGAAAAGTCTGGCTCCCCATCCCCTCCTAGGATTAAAACCAAACAAACCGCAAATAAAGATTTGGTCTTCTGGGGTGCTTGCTTAGCTTCCACGTATGTGACACTAACACTAGATCTAAGGGTTTGTTTTTTTGTTTTTTAAAATAAAAAGCTGTTTTTAGTCTTCAGAGAAAGCGCTTGCATTAAAGCAGAAAAAACGTAACTGAAACAAACTTGCAATACAAGACAATCTGGAAAGGAAATACCTAAGAAAGACTTCCTTCCGGAGAAATTCTTCTAATCGAGGTCCACTTCTTCCCAGGGGATCATCAGGGACCATGAATATGTCCCCCACGAAGGTGTACTGGAGCAACCTACAACAGAGGATGACGACAAGCTGGAGAAAGTGCTCGAGGCCGCTCAGCAGCTGAGGACGAAGCCTCTCAGGGCGGCCATCCAACTGCAAGGCGACAGTCGCCTATAAAATCATAGCACTGCTTACTTGCCTAAAGGAAAAAACATACCCAAGTTAAACCATTTTAACATCCCTTTTGGAAGACACTGTTACCAGCTGGCTGTCCCGCTCTCCAGGAGGACTCTCAGGCTTCCGTCAGGCCTGGGGGGGCAGCTTCTCTCACCCTGACCTCCATCTAACTTTGAAACCAAGAAAGGACACAACAGGTGCCCGACAAAGGTTTAATTTCTGAAGAAATGTGTGTGAGAGGACAATTCTGAGATGTTCTAAATTAAATGACAGCGGCTGGAGGGAGATGGCAGTGTTAGCCGGTCCGCAGCGGGCCCGCTCCTGACCGCCCACACCTACCGGCGCAGGGGGCAGGACGTCCTTCCTCGCGGGCCGAGCAGCTGCCTGGGAACTGCCCCCGCCTCGCCCTTTCCCGCCCCCCTCATCCACCGCCAGTGTAAATTCTCTCAGAACAGACACACCTTTCCCCCCTCACAGGTGGAAAGCAGCAGCGAGCCCAGGACGCGAGGCCACCGTCTCCCAGGCCCTCGACCCTCTCCCGCTCACACGCGGCTCAGTAAACCCTTTCTCTGAGAGAAGCTTTGGGCTGTGGAGGGGCCTTGTTTAACACGTCCACTGGCAAACTCATTAAAGACAACTTAAAAAAAATATATATATGAATAAAATCTGAGGTCAAATATAATTCATCAATTCTGGGGAAAATGTTGTGTGTGTGTATGTGTGTGTGTAGGGGGGTCCAAGCGCCTGGGTCTACCGTCCAGACCTCGGTTTCTGGTGTGCAAACACGGCCTTGACTGCATTCGACCTGCATGCGCACACAGACAGGCACGCAGTAAGCTCTGACTGGGAGCCCAGGGCAAAGATCCAATGGAAACGGGTCTGAGAAGATTAATGGCTTGTAAACTGTGCCCAGAAGGTCAAAGACCAGTTCTCAGTTCCGCTATCGACAGCGGCTTTCAAACAAAGTAGGGTTCGAAATGCATACAGCAATTAACTCTTACCTGGGCGTTAACAGCAAAACCACTTTTTGCAAACTCCTCTGACCTTAACACAACATACAGCTCGGGCGAGGGGCAGCTGTGAAACCCCGACAGCGGTGAAGGTCGAGGGGCGCGTGCCCGCTCAGGCTCACGCCACGCTCGGCGCTGGCCCGCCCCTGGCCACTGCTTCTGGTTAACGTAACTGGCCATGTGACGCTTGCCAACGCGAGTTCGGTGCTCGCTGCTCTTCAGGCGGCCGGCGGCGGGCAGCGCGCCGCCACGAGCGAAGACCTTACGGCGGTGACCGCTACGCCCTCGCGCTCTGGATGACATTCAAACACGCTTCCAGTGATTAAACTACGACGGTAAAATGCTCAAAATAAGCATCACAAGTAAAATGCTCTGCCCCTACCAAGTGAAACTCCTGTTGGTATACTGACTTTGGTCCTGGTCCTGTTCTCTTGTTGAGTCACAGCTGTCATTAAATCAAACTGCAATACTGTGATTTATAATGTGAAATATATGCATATTGCAGATGACCCAAATATATATTTCTCATGTAAATTGTCTTCGTCTACAATTCTTGGCTCAGAGCTCCCCAAACCCTTGGATTTCCTCAGTGTTGAGAGTGATTAAAAACGAGTCTTCTGTTAGTGAGGTGACTCTGGAAGCACCTAAAGATTGGGGGCCGGCTGCCAGGAGAACCGAGCCTGTGATTCCGGGGCCTGGGGCTCTCAGTGCTACCTGCCCCCCACTTCAGGGAAGGCGAGAGAGGCTGGAGATTAAAATGATCACCTACGACCTATCGAGCCTGTGTGATGGGGCCTCCGTAAACCCCACGAGGGTAGGGTTTGCAGAGCTTCTGGGTGGTGGACACTTGGAGGTTTGGGGAGCGTGGGGCACCTGGAGCGGGCACGGACGCTCCTGCCCTTTCCACACACCTTGCCCTTGGCATCGCTTCCATATGGCTGCGCTGAGTTAAGCCCTTGTACAATGAACCAGTAACCTAATAAGCATCGCGTTTCTCTGAGTTTTGTGAGCAATCCTAGCAAATTAACCCAACCCACGGAGGGGCCGTGGGAAGTTCTGACCATCGGCCAGTTGGTCAGAGGTACGGGTGAGACCCTGGAGTGGCGACTGGCATTCTGAGCTGGAGGGGGCCGTTGGGACCTGGTTAGTCAGAAGTACAGGGAAGAGCCGGCGACTGTGACTGGCGTGTGTGAGTGGGGGGGGGGGATGGGGCAGGGAGCCTGCAGCCCTGTAGGACTGAGCCCTCACCCTGTGCAACCGGACGCTACCTCTGGGCAGATGTTGTCAGAGCTGAGCTGAAGTCCGGGACCCCTGCTGGTGTCTGAGGACTGTTTGCTGGCATGGGGACTTGGGTCTGGGAACCCAATTTACCGACAGTCTTCATACTGCAGAGCTGCGTAAAGCAGGGAGGCCCGGTGACCTGCCACAGCGTCCCTCGGCAGCAGGGCAGGGGCAAGGCCGAGGTGGGAGGTCACGTCTGCTACCTCGCACAGCTGACATAAAGTTAACTGCCCACAGAGACGCGCCTCGCCTCCTGATGGCTCGCTGAGCGCTCGGAGGGTGCCCGGGGCACGGCAGCGGCCGGCATGTGCCGGGCCCTCCCGCGGTCTGCGCCTGACGATCCTCTGCTTCCCTGGGTTGCCTTCTGCAGGGCCGAGGTGAACACCAAACAAACAAAATGCAAACACAACCAAACAGTAAACAACGGAAAACATTTTTCACCAAGGACAAAGAAAAAAATGTTACCTTTTTGTAATAATTTCTCTCCAAGAGACTGACTCAGTCACAAATTCTCTGAAGTTATCATTTGTAACAATTATGCCACCAGTTTTGTCCGCTAAGTGTAGCAGAAACCTATGGCAACATAAGAAAGGTTAAAATGGGCAAGCAGACGTCCCTGGCTCACACAAGAGAACGATGGGGTCTCCTCCCAAGCATTTAACCAAGGCTGGGGAACAGGAACGTTAGGCCATTGTCAACTGAAGACCAATCCGAAATGATGAGTGCCTCTGAAATCATCAGTGTGATTATAAACAAGGATCTGGTTCTCATACAATATAATTCTGTTTCTTTAATGATCTCAACCGCAGTTACAGATTTTTACAGACACCAGTGGTAATAAGACAATGCCCGAGGACCAGAGCAGAGAATGAATTATAGACTAAGAGTGGGCAGGCCCGTGAAACCACTTGTCCGTTTTCGGTTCTTAAGCTACAGGACTCTGGTTCCAAGATCAGCTGCTTGGTGCAGTCAGTCTTGCAATTTTTTTCTTTCCTTTTCTTTTGAAAAATTTATTTATTGCAATTAAAGAAAAATTTGCAGGCTTACATCTCCCACTGACTTACGATGTCTAGAACCGTCACTGTCCAGCCCGCCTCACAGATTCACTCAAACGCAAGCCGTGGCAAGACACGGTGATAACCGCGCTGGAGGTCCCCCACGCGCTTTGTACCCCTTAGTTAGGATGACTGCGTTTTGTCTCAGGCGATGCAGACAGAGACAATGAAACAATAAATTAGGAGACTCACTGGAATTAAAGGGGCAAACAAATTGCTTTTCTTAGTACTATGAGTATTTAAAGGAGGATTAAAAACACAAGAAAACAAGCCCTCGTTTTTTAAGTTTGAGATCTTGAAAAACCTTGGGAAGTAAATACGGTTTTGCATTTTCGATTTATTAGTGAGTATTTTACAAATTTTCTAAGTGGCATGAACTGTAAATGGTGATGTTTGCCCAGAGGAATCAAGGAAGACAGGCAGCAAGGCCTCTGAGCGCACGCGCTGTCAATGAGGCCGTGGCCGCCTTGCGCCCACAGCCCCGGGAGCCAGGCGCGCGGCGCTCACGCCGAGGCTGAGCACGTGCACACACACGCGAGACCTGGCACACGAGGAGGCTGCGTGTTGGGGACCTGGAGGGTTTCCTGCTTTCTTCCCGGGATTGGAGGGTCCCTCCAACCCAGCCTCCAGCAGCTGCTCGCCGCGGCCCTGCCCCAACGAGCCGGCCGCCCTCGGCTTCCTCTCCCGTGTTCTGGTGAGGGGCGAGGGGCTCTCAACGGAAAGGCGCTTCGGGTGCTTTGCGGAATGAATGTCCGCGGGCATCCCGGGCCCCTCGCCCCTGCCCGGACCCGCTTTCCCTCTCCCCGGCATCTGGCTGTCATTCCCTAGCTTGGGTTACAAGCTGAACAGTGTCTTCAGCGTGGAGCACTGAGGCCGAACCGCTGGGGGCTGCAAGCGCTTCAGGCCGAATGCAGCTCCGGGAGGGTGAGCGCGGCGCGGGGAAGGCCTGGCCGGCAGCCACCTCGCGGGCCCCTGTGCGCACGGCACGGAGGGCGGGGGACCGGGGGCCGGTTCTAACGCGTGGCCCCACCTGCGCAGCCACCCACGGCGAGCCCTCTCCCCCTCGCTGTGACCTATTCGTGTGCCTTGTCCTCCACACCGCAGCGTCCTCAGGGCAGGAAGTGCGTCTGAGTCACAAGTCCCGGGACCTGGTTTGCGCTTAGTGAAGCTTTTAGAAAGAATGCAGAAGGGGCAGAGTGAGGTCTGCCGTCTCAGACGCACAGCACCTGACTGCTGAGCAACGTGCCGGCCAGAGAACGGCAGGGCATTCCTGTCGCAGCATGGGTGGAGGGGGCCGTCTGTCATCGGGGAAGAACGCCGAGGGCTCCGGCACCGCAGCGACAGACCACGTCACTGCCAAAAATAACCAGGGGGAGACGATGTCTGAAGACCACGCGAGACTGTCACACTAAGACAACGTGGCTTTTGGCATGTACCGGAAAAGGACTACAATTCGGTACCTGTTTTCACTTACGGATTCCCAGGCACGATTTATTTTTTAAAAACTTCTAACTCAACAGGTAAAGCCATACAGCAAAGACCATTTACGTGTATAACCTTAATGACCCTAAATGTCAAAACTGTCGCCCCCTGAATCGAGTAGTCCTTTCAGAATGTGGGCGCAGATGCGTGAAGGGCCGTCTACCAGGGCAGGTGGCTGGCTTCGCTCCACCCCACACCCACCTGAGAAAGAAAAGCGACCTTCCATACCTGTCGTCATGAGACGCAATTCTCTCTCCGAAGACCATCCGAGCAGGAGTTAAAGACAATATTCCGAGCTCCTGCAGCTGGGTCAGGAAGTGCTGCTCTGTTCAGGGAATAAGTTCGACACACCTTGAGAAAAACGCTCTCTGCCCAGCCGTTTAAGTACATGAAAGAACCCCAAGTACCTCGCTGGGAGAGTTGTGGGAAAACCTTTGTTCCTACTGACTCGGGAAGACTCAATTTGACTAACTCTTGGGGCGGGGGGGGGGGGCGAAGCAAGGTACATACTAAAGCAAATGAAATGAAAAAACTGACTGGCAATTTTTTGAACATAGAAAAGTTCAACACATTTGCTTCTTAAACGAAAAAATCTACGTTTCAAGATTCCAACTATGCAGAACCTTTGCATGAGCACGTCACCTGCAGCAGAGGACACACTGCACGGCCAAGGCTCCCAAGAGGGCCGGGTGGGAGGGGCCCCAGGGTGGCACGAGCTGCTCCGCCCTGATCCCAAGAAAGGCCTGCCCCGTCCCCAGTCCGGAGCCTGTTCGACTCCCACCAGCTGGCACCCTGCCCGGCACCCCCCCGCCCCCGTTTTCTGCACAAATATTTACTGACTTTCATGGGGTGTGTCATGACAGGAGGCGGACGAAGGGCGGGGGCCACATTCCAGAAACCCGGTGATGGGCAAAACGGAAGCCCGAGCTCAGGCTCCGAGCCCGAGACCCCCACCCGCATTCGCCACGACAGTCACAACAGCTACCGACCGAGCGCAGCTGAAACGCCCCGACACAGCGTTTTTACTGTCCTAGAAGTGCATGCTTACAGAAGGGTTAAAGCGGGGGCCCTAACTACCAGTCCACGGCTGGCTGGGAGCCCGGCCGCACAGCAGGAGGTGAGCGGGCAAAGCTCCATCTGCACCTGCAGCCGCCCCCAGCGCCAGCATCGCCGCCTCGGCTCCGCCTCAGATCATCGGGCGTTAAAGTCTCAGAGGAGCACCCGTCCCTGGTGCCAAAAAGGTCAGGCACCGCTGGCTTAAGGGACTTCCAGGGACCCTACTGCCAAATTAACTACAAAATGAGGAGTGTCTCTGCCTCATTCCTCCAGTACCTTCTTTCTGTTAGGACAAATACGCTCTCCAAAACGGGGGGAGTTGGGAACCGTGCTTTTACCATCCCCACTTCAGCAGTGACGGGCTTCTACTTCCTGTGGGACGTGTGGCGTAAACCCTGTCCCCCGCGCCCCCTCCCAATCTGCTGTTTCTAGGGACCTCGGGCGCTGTGTTAAGCGGTCTGAAACAGCCCCTTTGCCCACTATCTTGCTGTGACCTGGGACACAAACCCTAAGTTTCTCTGGAATATTTCATGATTCACAACAGACTCATGCCTTCTGCGTGCGGCCCACAGGTCAGCCACGCAGCACTGTATGATTAACAGAGATACGTTTATGTTAAGCTATTAAACAGTCCATTAAAAAGACATTCTGTTTGAGGGTTCCCAATTTACCGAGTGACCACTTTCAGAAATAATATTTAAAGAGGCAGAAACCCAGGCTGATGGAAAGACAAATGGTCAAAAAGCTTAAAAAAAAAAAAAAAAAAAAAAAAAAGGCATATTTAGTCTACTTTTGAGAAGGGCCAGGACACTGGCTGAGCTGTGTGCGCAGCCCGCCCGGGCGTCACGCCGTGGCTCTGCTCCGCCTGTTCGCACGGGGTGCAGCGTTTGTGGCTGCGTTTTCAAAGCCTCTGCCTGCGTCACGCGGCGGGGTGCGTGTCGCAACCCTCAGCTGACGCATCAGACACCTGATCGGAAACCCGGAGAAAGGTCTGCCTCACCTGTGACGTTAGGGTCGCGCCTCGTTCTCCACTGCGGGACGAACACGGTGATGTTTCGGTTGCCGAGCTTCCAGAAATACTCGACTGCGATTGCGATTCCACGACAAGAGAAGAATTTCTTCAGGCCATGGCTGCAAGAAGAGCGGCAAAGCGCACGTCAGTGTAACGTGTGTCCTAAGTCTGTTCGGCTTCACCGTGAAAAGGCGAAGTCCGTTCACAACAGAAACGATCACCACAAAACCCTTTCTCATACTCTTTCACTGTTTGGGGCATTAAAAGCTCCAAGGCCGAGACAGAACCTGCTGGAGGGGACGTGATTCTAACAGCTTTACAGTGTTTTCTTCACGATTGGATCGCGTGTGCTGTCGTGGGAGGCGGCAGCTCGAGCTTCACGGTGGGACTTGTTTACCGCACTTTCTATTTCTGTCCTTTTCAGAGGAATAAGCTCCTTCTAAAGAATCCTGCTGCCTGCTCTCTGGCCTCGGAGACTCTTCCACGAATTGAGGAAGGAGCTGATCTGCAGCGGAAGCAGGAGGAGCTGTGATCACGGCTGCTCGGGGACGGGGCGCCCACCAGCGCGGCCTCCAGAGGGGGGGCGCCTCCGGCCCCCAGCGCGCCCGCTGTCTGGGGAACTGCGGAGCAGACTCCGGGCGGCCTCCAGGAAATGAGTCAGGGGGCAAGGCCCGGGGGCGTGGCAGGGGATCTGCTGGGGGAACCAGGAGGGGTGGGGGAGAACGCACAGGCGGAAGGGCCCGGAAGGCGGCCCAGGCCCGCCTCTGCCGCCAGTGAGCGCCTGGCTGTGTTGGCCCACGGTTTACAACCCCTGGTAAAGAAGATTAAAAACTGCCCCCCACCCAAAAATCTCGTTTACAAATTTCAAAAGAAGTGAGAAAAAATATTAAAATTTTATTCTCTAGTAGTTAAGTAAAAGTGGGGGTTCAAAAAGCGTTTTTTAAGTTTGAAGCTTTGCAAGCGGTAATGTGTTCGCCTCCCCATGAGAATTAGGAAGGGAAAAAAGCCAAAACCCCACGCTGCGAGGCTGCGGCTGGTGAGGCGAGCGCCGCCCGCCCCTGCCGCTTCCAGGACGGCCTCCGGGCCGCCCACCGCACACTCTGCGCCCGCGGCCCCGCCTTCTCTCCGTGACAAGGCCGCGTGGTGGGCGCGTCCTTGCTTCTCTCGACAGTCCTGCCACCTCAGGCACGACGCGCCCCAAGTCAGCTGCAGCCCCTCCTCATCCCAGCCCAGCCGTGAACCCCAGTCACACGGAGCCTGAAATGTGGCCGCAGGACCCCTGACCTGCTCGCGGCCCGCAACGGCACTGTCCCCCCAAACCAGCCAACGTCTGGCTCCAAGGGCCCCTCTGCCCCCAGTGAGTCAGAAGGGGTCTGGCCGCCGCCATGGGTCGTCACGCTGGGTTGTGGCCAGGTGGTCTTGCCTTCTCGGTCTTACTCTTCAGCACACTGAGCTTTCCTCACTGCTTTCTCCGTGCGCAATCTCGTACCTTCCCTGCTCCTTCCTCAATCCTGTGGGACAAGCGAGCCCAGCCCCTCTTCCCCTCCCGCACCGCAGGACTCAGGACGCGGCCAGGTCGCACTGCCGGAGGGTGGAAGAGCTGGCACAAGCCTCGGCTGCCTCCCTCCCGGGCCAGTGCCCTTCCGAGGACCCCACACCGGCACTGTCCCCAGGAAACCTATGTTCTCACGAAGCAGGAAGGGGCTGGAGACGCAGCCAACAGGAGCGACTCGGACACTCCCGTTAGAGGCCAACGCCCTCTCTGTCCCCAGGAAAGCACAGGTAAGAGGCACACTCCAGAGCACGGAGGAAAGTAAACAAGCCCATTCTTGACAAAATAATTTAGCCCTGGTTTATTTATTTAAAAGCATCCGAAATATGGCAAGAATGTAGCAATATGACATTTGTTAGTGGAAAAAAGGCTGGGGGTAGTTTTTGTAAAGAGGGGGGTCCTTTTTTAATCTTTAAAAAGAATAAATCATTCTAGTCTATGGCCCTGACACCCTGAACAAGCCCGATCCTGTCTGATCTCAGAAGCTAAGCAGGGTCGGGCCTGGTCAGTTCTTGGATGGGAGACCGCCTAGGAAGACCGAGTGCCGTAGGCGTAAAAAATAAAGGAGTGTAAACTGACAAGGCCCTTGCAATCTGTGAGGTCACCCAAAGGTTGCCTTGCCAAATAAATAAATAAATATAGATAGATAAATAAATTAATAAAAAGACAACACATCTTAAAAAAAAAAAAAGAATAAACCATTCAAATTGCTCAACAGCCAGGACAGTCCTAGAGCTCATGCTGACCACAGCCCAAAGAAAACACAACTTACGTTCTTAGAAAAAGCAAAGGATACACCTAAGTCCTGGAAAGAACAGCCGTTGAGAGACACGCACTCCAGTTTGTGAAGACCTCTTCAGCTTGCCCACCACACGTGAACGAGGACTAACTCTACCCCTTTCCCCTACGTGACCCTGGGGCCACTGGGGGTGGGGTGCCCGCTTTCACTTCACTGGGCGACTGAGGCAAGAGGAGGGTCAGGCAAGTCGATGCAACTCCGCTGCCCCAGACCCCTCTCAAGCTCAGAGGCTAAGAAGTGAGCTCCGAGAGGCACTACCCAGCTCCAAGCCGATGTCCAGAATGCCATCCTCCGTGATAAGATCAAATCAGTTTTGATGCCCAAAAATCTCTCTAGAGCTGTTTTGGGAATTAAAAAAAGCAGTTTCAAGACCTGAGGGAGAACACATGGATTTACCTAGGAAATAAAACTGCAGGGGAAAAACCAAAAAAATCAAGTGGAGCTAAATTACTGTCCTCAAAAGACCAGAGGGCCCCTGACCTTCCTACTTCACTCATGCGTCCTGACCGGACAGAAACGCACTGGTCACCTGTCCCCCAACCTCTCTCTGCCAACCAACCAGCGTAGCCTGTTGACAGGTAAACCCAGAACCCGTGGATTCTGATGAAGAGACAAAGGGTACGCACAGGGACACTCCTCTGCCTTCTGTGAAGGCCGATGCCCAGGAGCGCGCATCTCCACGCACAGAATGCACGGCCATGAGGCCCCAAAGGCTGGGTGTGCAGGCTCCCAAGGGAGACCAAAGCTCCTGCTTTCACATGGGTGGAAACGAGGTACATGTCAGCTGGTTGTCCCCCACGTTATAGTAAGCAGTCAACCAGAAGGAAGCGTGTTCCAAGCAGAGACAGCAGATAAAAACCGACAGTGGCCAGAGAACCAGGCAGGGCAGTGTGGGCAAGAGGGGAAAACCTTCCTGAGTTACCTGGGAAAGAGGGGTTTCTTTCTAGAGCTCCCACTTAATAAAAATAGCCAGAGAACCCTGACATAGAAAAACCAGCATGAAAAATGGTTGAAATGTGCAGTTCTGGCCAGCGAAGGGGCAAACCTCAACTACATGGAAAATCGTCTACCAGGTAAGTCAGGTGCTCGCACGCCGAGTTTCAGGCTGACGGAGCCCAGTGGTATCTGGCCGCACTGCGATGTCTGTCTAGCCACACACCGCAATTTCCATTCACTCATCATCTGACTCATTCACGGTGACAAAGGGGAAAAACCAGAGGTGTGTGTGATCGGCAGCGCTCGGCAGGGCATTCTGGAATTTCTCACGGTGTGTGTGAACGGCGGACTCCATCGGACGGGCAAATCGACAAGCTTCTCGGAAACCCGGGGCAGGGTGGGCCTGAGCTGCGTTAGGGTGGGGTTCACACCAACAGGTCTTCTGGCTGAAGGACTCACATTTCCCTTTTCACATCTTCCCCAACTAGCCAGGTGGAATGAGGGTGCTCTGCATGGCGGAGCTGAGGCGGCGAGGCCAGACCGTCCCCCGCCCGCCTTCTGCGGGAAGAGGCAAGGCTCGCGGTGGCTCTGGAAAGAGACAGTCCAGGCCCAGGTCTCGCTTCTGTGTAATCCTTGCCAAGATTTTTAAGCCATTTCAAATTATGTAAATTGCAAAAAAAAAAAAAAAATTTACCTTGCAAAACTAATGTGAAGTGTATTTTTAAAAGATGAAGTACAGCATCTGACACATAACAGGTGTTTCAGCTTTAAGATTCCAAGTTTCCAAGTATTTATTGAATTAAACTACACGGCTTCAGTTAAAATTTAACCCAAATTGATCACTGGAACAGAAACTGGAATTGCAAGCTATCAACAAGCTGTGAGAAGTCATGAAACAAAAGCCCTACTATGTGACATCCTAAGCTTTATTTTAATTCATCCACTTAACAAAGTGCCACTGAGTGCCTACTATGTGCCAGGCACGGGGACTGCAGGGTTACTCAGAACAGAATAGACGCGAATCACACTCTTCACAGAATTTACAGTCTGCAATTTACATTCTATACTAATTTAGAATAAGAGTTATTTTCTTTTTGACTTAAAAAAAAAAAAGTTTTTGAGATGAAATTCACATGACATAAAACTATCCCTTTGGAATGAATGACACCGTGGCGTCCAGCACGTGAGCCATGCCGGACAGCCGCCTCTTCTAGCTTGTTCTACAACACTTCCATCGCTCTGGAAGAAAACCCGGTACCCACTGAGCAGTTTCTCCCCGGGATGAACGTTAATTTTAATTACTGATATTTCCAAATCACTCTACATCAAATTAAGTATAAGTCTGTCTTGCAAAAGTGTTGTTTTTAATGGAGACATCTGTGAATTCAAAGAAAACTGAAACCCTCTCCAAATGAACAGTTTTTTAAAGAATTAATGTAAGTCAGCTTGTGGTTTCCCTTAGTGCCCTGATTCAGAGGTTTTCAAAAGATGGTACTGCACCCACGGGTGTGAGGAAACATGTGGGAGTGTCTGGGGCTGTCACAATGACCGTGTCCACACTGGGAGGGACCAGTTACGCAAAGCATCCTGTCCCGGACAGACAGACCACTCTAATGCCACCAGTGAGCCCTCTGAGCAGCACACTGGCTACTACTCCGGAAGGCGGAGGCTTCTTAAAAAAGCATCCTTACCGCCACTCAGCCGCTCACTCTCTGTTAATTTGTATCTATCCTTTGAACACCAATGCGGGAACTCTTTCCACAAACAGAAAAATGCAACAGGATTACTACTACTCGCACCCGAGACCTAAATGACATGGCCGTGTGGCCTGAGGGCCACCGGGCCGGACTGCGGGCGGCCGCCCCTGCGCTCACACTGCTTACGCCAGTGCTGGCTGCCCTCTGCGGGGTCCCCCGGCGAACTGTCAGAAAACAAGGTGAAACGACAATGAACAGTATTACCCGGAATGAGGACAAGGATAGTACATACTTTCACTGTCCCTCTGCAAACTTTAACGTGATGCTGGCATTTTCTTTCCTTCCTTTTTGACAGCAAAGCACAGCACCAGTGATTCACTCAGAAAACAAAAATCAAGAGTTCTTTACTTTAAAAAAGATACTAAAATATTTAGATGAAATGCCATGATCTGAGATTTCCTTTAAAATCACACAGGCGACAGGCAGTGAGCAGGTGGGCTACAGACAGCCCTGAGTTGCTGGAGGCCGAAGCTGGCTGACGGGCACAGCACAGTGATCCCGAGCGCACGGCCTACGGGATTATGTTCTCTTCTCTCCTTGTGTATTTAAAATAACTATGTAAACACGCATTTCAGTAATAATCCTTATTTTTCAATCTCGGCGAGTATAAAATGAAGGCATCGACTGATCTTTTAGAACTCCTAGGAAAGAGGTCACATCAACATTTACCAATTCAGAAAAACATTCCGACTGCTCTCCTGCATTCCGCATTTGGGCGCCCCATTTCTTGAATCACAGGTCTTCCTCAAAGTCAGTGGAGTGACTGATTTTGAAAACCGGAGGGAGACTTGACCTGGCAGTGGTTGAACTGGTATGACAAAGACGGGCTTTAGGACAGGGCGAAAAGCAAGGGACTGCGGACTGCAGCGAGAGACCTGAGCAGGCAGGAGCCTGCCCCGGGCCAAAGAGCTGGCCCCGCCTCCGCACTGGGCCGCCCTCAGAGAAGAAACGCAGTGTCGTACTGAGATAGACGACCAGAATCCTAACACGGGTTCTAAGACAAGTCAAACAGAAATGATCACTGCACTGCTTTTACTAAAAACATGAATGCAAACTTTTGGTACGAGCCGAAGCTCATAAAGAAGCTTAAACTTGAAAAAAAGAAAAGAAAAAGAAAAAGAGAAAGAAAGAAAAAGCAGCTTAAACTGACGAAGTCCCTTAGGAACGAAACTGTCGTCCCGTCAACAAAAGTACACAGAAGCACACTACGCCCGTCACCACGCCCGTCATCACTGCGCACTCTTGGCCAGACACCTGGCACTTTGTAGCATCGACAGAAAAATCCCTTCTTCACCTTAAGTTCTATCTTTGTTCTCGGAACCTTGAATTGAGAACCTAATGATTTAAAGTCTGCACATCGCTTAGCACTGCACGAAGTGGTGTGAAAAGATGAACTTTCTACCATCTCTTGCTCTTGGCAGCACAGGTTCGGAGAGGTGAGGCAAAGCTTACAATCTAGAAGACAGAATAACAAAGCTTTTCCAGCCAGCCGTGCCCCCTCCCCCTCAGGCGAGGCCAGAGATCAACTCGACGCAGGGGCTGGTCCCCGTGAAGGCCCGTGAAGGCTCGGCGGCCGGGGCCACCGCTCAGGGCCCCCTCGGAACTGCGGCAGCGTCTGCAGAGGGGACTTACGTGATTGCGACGTTGCTCCCGTCTATGACGATGTGCTTCAGGTCCGTTCTCCCGGGCTCGTTTTTCAGCTCCAGCTTGTAGGGCACTTTCAGAGTATCGCGAAACCGCTGAACCCCCGTCACCGAGGAATCGATGGGATCAGAAGGTCCCGCCCCCCTTGCCTCAGCAACCGAGGGGAAGAGGTGCGGCGGCGGCACCGGCGTCTGGGCAAGGGGCGGGCAGTTCGGCTTCGCCTGGGCAGAGCCCCCGCTGCCCGGACGGTTTTCGCAGACGGACTTCATGTTATTTGGAAGCAAGGGTTCTCCTTGCTGCTGCAAACCATTTTCGGGAAAAACTGGAATTCTGGGCTGGTGACCTGAAGCTCCTCTTGAAACAAAACCGACGACTTCTTTGGGACTTGACGGGCCAACGGAGGGTGCGAGGCCGTCGGTTTCCACGTCTGTTTTACCGCCGTGGGTCTGCTCTGAGGCCCGGATGTCTTGCTTCTGTTCCGCTGGCCCTGTTCTGAAAGAATTCATCTTGCAATTTGAGGTACATGGTTTGGATTCTCCTTTGAATGGTAGCTGAGGACACTTTGCTACCATATTTTGCTGTGTGTGAGTTCGTGTTTTCTTTGGAGTGGAATCCACTGTAAGCTCGTTTATGCTGCTGCACACGCCCTTATTTTTGGTTTTGCTGGTCTCCGGATACACATTACCAGGTGAAAATTCTCTGTCTTCTTGGAACCTTTTGTTTTCTTTCTCGATTTCCTCTAAAAGCAGTAATGGTTCGGTAGACGGCCCATACTCCCTTATGACCTTCTCGACAATTTCCTGCGAATAGCCCATGGTTTTAAAAAAGTTTACGAGGATGTTGTATTCCATTTCCTCGGTAGTGTCTTTTACATCTGGACTTAAATTTTCAGGATCAGGAGCAGAACCCGACAGGTCGATGACTGCACCCCCCGCCGACGTCTTTCCATCGTGGAAAAGCTCCCCCTCCTGAACATTTTCCAAGGAAAACTGTTTCTTGGTATGCCTCTCCTCGGAATCGGAAAATCTCCGTTTATGACAAACTCTGCCTTTGCAAAGCGCCTCTTCATCTGGGGTGAGGCCGTTTATTGGAACAAAGAGTACATCCTGTGAACTTGAAAAGACTGTGTCCATCTGTTTCGTAAGCTCAGAAACAGGGGTCCCAGCTTTATTTCTTCCATCTTCCTGCAAAACGATCTCATCTCTGGAAATCCTCTGCCCTGTGGCAGCACCCTGTGTAAACTCTGTTTGTTTAGAATCTCCGACTTCAATCACATCATCTCCTGTATCAAACGGATTCTCCTCACCTTGGGTGAGTGTCAAAAGTTCTTTTTTCAAGGAAGTGGGCAAAATCAACAAGTCCATTGTATAATTGTCTGCACGGGCTTCCACAAACTGTTTAAATTCCCTTTTCACCTCTGATTCTTTCTGACTGTTGGGCAGGTTCTCGTTATTCTCGAAGAGCTTCACAAACTGCTGAATGTGACTCCTGGCCATGACCACGGCCTCCGCACTCCCCCGGATGCCCAGCAGCCCGGTGTCCAGCACGCAGAGGTCCGCAGACGTGTCCTGAATCAAGCTCTTCAGAAACAGGCTCTGCGCCCCTACGAAGATGCAGTGCATGGCCTTGGGGTAGCATTCCCTTTCCTCTAGTTCAGGTTCACAGATTCCTTTAATATATTCCTGTAGGGAGGAGACAGGAAACTAGATCAGTCTACGAAAGCTCTTTACAACACACGTATCGTGTTACACATTAATTACACGTGTCGGGATGGGTGAAAATCAAAAGCATGCTAATAGCTTTGGAAAAAAGGCCAGGATTTAAAGTAACAGATATAAAGTTGCTTAACTGTTTTTAGAGGAACTGAAAACGTAGCATCTAAGTCTACAAGGCAGGCATTTACGGCTTTCGGTAGTGCACCTTACAACGTGATCGCAGGGGTTTGCCCGGCTTTGCGGGAGAGAATCACGAGACTGGATTTATTTACATCTTTAAAAAGCGAACATCTCTGCTTGCTGCCAGTCACTTATTACTACTGTGACATAATTAAGAGATGAGACAATCACGTCTAACAATGTACTCCAGAACCCTGACCTTTGCTTCACTACTACTGCCCCTTGTTTCCAGATACAACAATTGATTTCTTGAAGACAAAAACAAAAAACAAAAACAAAAAAACCACTGAGGTTAATTTAACGAAAAGTATTTTCCAGCTGGCTGGAACAATGGGTACCCTATATAATTTGACATCTGTTTTCTAAGAAAGACCAGACTGGTTCAATGTGGACCTACATGTAAAGAACCAAGAATTCTGGACAGTAAGTACTGCCTTTCTCGAATACCGCGCTGGGGTTTCCACTGAATGAATTCAGAAAGGGAACTGGGTTCTTTAGCAATTAGGTTGCTATGGGAGACAGAAGTGTGAACCAAACAAACACGTGTGCACACACACAATCAGCAGTGGGACATAGTCTGTTCACGTGACATGGAGTCAGTTCCCAGGCTCGAATTCCAGACATACAGCTGGTGACCTGCTCGAGTTACCTGTCCCCTCTAGCTCGTTTCTTCAACTGCAAGAAAGACATGAGGACAGTGTCATCTTCAGTATCTGAGGGAATTCAACGAGATGATGGTGTAAAGTTCTGACGACGGTGTCTTGCACACAGCAAACACTTAATAAAGAACGCTGTTACTTAAATCGGCGAAAAGGTTCTGGACAGACATTTGTAAGAGACAGGCCTGATACCCGATCTGTGGGTTAGATCGATGCTACCAAAACGACGCTATCTAAAAGCGGGACTGTGCGGCACCACTCACACACGACGAGGCTCTGCAAACCTGCACGCGCTGCGCACACTCGCTATTCTACCGGCCGAACATCCTCAGCTAGTAAGTTATACACACGTGCACGCCGTCCTTGTTCGCACGTTTAGAACCACGACATCCCTCCGGGCAGACAGGACACCAACAACCCGAGGACGACGTCACGGAGGGAAAGCTCGACCTACACACAGGCCTTCTTTGCCTCCTTATGCCCCTCTGCATGATAAACCCGGACTGTCTGCGGACTTGAGGTAAAGAACGCAGCGACGGGCGCTGAACAGGAGCCCTGCTTTTTCATCGAGCAGTTTGCCGTTTTGTAACACGGTAGCTGCATTAAGCACAAAGCACAGTACCCCATCACCCCTTTACGCTGGATATACAAGCGGAGTGTTAAATACTGCCGTCAGCATCCCTGAAAACCTCCAGACGGACCTTCCGAAACCGGCCGTTTGAACTTCTGCTGCATACAGCTGTGGTGGAAGTTTTTAACATTTTATTCTGAAGCAATCACAGGTGCACGGGAAGCTGCGAAGACAGCACGCACGGGTCTGGGTGCCCTTCGGCGTTCCCGCCGGCCACGACGTCTCCCGTGACTACAGCACCGCGGCGAGGCCGGAGGCGCCACTGGCCACGGTGGATGCGGCTCGTTCGCCCCGTGAGCACATGCGCGGATTCATCAAAATACCACTTCAATCAAGACGCAGCATTATTCCGTCACCACAAAGATTTCCTCTGCGCTACCTCTTCGTAGTCATAGTTCCCCTACTTCCACCTACCACCCCCTCCCCCCACCCCACCCACTAACCTGTTTTCATCGCTACAATCCTGTGACTTCAAGGACGTTACATCGATTATACGGTATGTGGCTTCCGAGACTGGCTTTGCAAACGCAACACGCTGCTCTCAAAATCCGTCCACGCTGCTGCACGCGCCGACGGTTCACTCCTTGGCACCGCTGAGCACCAGTCCACGGTCTGCACGAACCGCACACAGTTTTTAACCACCCATCTCCTGGGGAATATTAGTAATTTCTGTCTTCTTTCCTCGGTGTGGCTACCGGGTTTGTCAATTTTATCGACATTTTTTCAACTGACTTTCCCCACTGTTTCTGTGTTTTCGGCTCCACTGATTTCTGCTCTTGACTTCCCTTCGCTTGCTCTGGCCTTGGTTGTGCATCTTTCTACTTCCCGGAGGTGGAACCGCAGGTCGGCGACGAGACTTCCTTTTGACTGCAGTGTGCTGTAAGGCTCCCTGTCAGCGCCGCTGTGGCCACGTTCCACAAACGCTGATGTTGTATTTTCATTTTCGTTCAGTTCGATGTATTCTTAAAATTAACTTCTCTTGAAATTTTCAATATTCAAAAGTGTGTTGTCCAGTTTCCAAGTATTTGGAGATTGTGTTACTTATCTGTTATTGATTTCCAATTTGATTCCTTTTGGTCAGAGAACGCACTTCTAGGATTTTGATTCTTCTAAATCCTTTGTTTTCTAGCCCGGGAGATGGTATGTCTTATGTTCTCTGTGCACTTGAAAAGAATGTATATTCTGCTCTCAGTGGGTAGAATGGTCTATAAATATCTATTAGAATCTGGCTGGTTGACGGTGTTGAGTTCTATTTCCTTGCTAATATTCTGTCTAATGGTTCTACTAATTCTGGAGAGAAAGGTGTTGAAGTCTCAGACCATAACTGCGGACCTGCCAGCTTCTTTCGGTTCTACCCGTTTCTGCTGCATCTGTTTTGCCGCTCCGCTGTCAGGAATACGCACACCTGGCGTCATGTCTTCTCGGTGAATTAATCCTCCTATCAATCATCTTGATTGATAAGATGTCACGTCATTGGTACGTGTGGACTATTTACTTTGAATAACATTACTAGTAAGTTTGGATTTAAGTCTACGATTTTGTTTGTTTTCTGCTTGCTCCCTATTTTTGACTCCTTTTTTCCCCATCCGGCCTTCTTGTGCATTAGAATTTTCTAGTATTGTTTTTATTGCATTTTAACTATTTACATACTTTAAAAAATGGTCATGCTATCAACGACAATCTGCCTACCTTTCACAGTCCACTTATCAACAGTCTACCATTTTAAGAGAATGTATACACCCCACCGCCTGTACTAGTCACGTCTTTTATTCTCAATATCCTGTATTCCGACATCCCGGGAGGCCTGTGAGGCCTGGGGAGAGACGCGCCCTCCCCGGGCCACCACTCCTGGGGCTGGGGCACAGCTTGCTTGGAGCATGCCTTTCACGGCAGGCTGCTGGACTCCGTGCTGTGGCCCCGCCACCTCCTCATCGCTCACAAAGCCAGTATTGCCCCTGCCCGTTACCGAGCCAGGGCCAGGTAACAGACGACTAAGGACAGCCCGATGCCCCAGAGCCCACAGGATCATCCAAACCAGCCACCCGAAGCCGCCTCCCCAGCCGGGCCCCGCCTTCCCCCTTGCGCCCACTTCTGCCTCCTGGCCAGCACCTGACGCTTTACCTGCAGCCCTGCCTGGCGAGGCGCACGCCCTTCTCTGGGGAGATGTAAGCAATCGAAATCTTCTTCCCACGGCACTGACCCCTGGGCACCATCGTGCAGTCACCTCCATAACCTAAAACCCCATGGGGACGATTTTAAGAACGAGGCCACTAGCAAGGCTCCTTGACTCTTGGTCTCTCCTCCCCCCCCCCCCCCCCCGTGCTACAGCGACCTTGCACTTCCGGAACACCCACCTGATGTCCCATCGGATCTTATAAATTTTGCTTTCACCCATTAATTCATCCTACAGAGCTCGAGAGGAGGAAGTTAAGGACCACCTTTACCCCGGCATTCATCATTTGCGTAAGAGGAACGTCCTTCGGCGATGCTGAGCAGGCCACGGGCAGCGATTTCGCTGCGGTCCTTCAGCCGGAACGCTCTGCCTTGCTTTATTTCACTTTCGTTCTCCAAAGATAACTTCGCCGCACAGAGCACTCTCCGTTAACAGCTTCTTCCCCCACTTACATACAGTGCCCCTCCTTCGGCTTCCGTGGTTTCCCACGGGAAGTCTCTTCGCATCCCGGCTGCTGCTCCTCCACCGGCGCGTTCCCTCCGGACGCCGGCGTGGAGTTGCTGTCTTCAGTGCCCAGCACCGCGGCGTGGACGCGCCTGGGCGCAGAGCTCTGCGGGTTTACTCTGCGTGTCCACGGAGCTTCCTGAATCGTTGTTTACACCTTCTGCCAAATGCGGGAAGTCTTCAGCCATTATTTCTTCCAATATTTTCCACCGCACTTTCCTCCACTCCTCTGCTCACATTAGATAACTTCTCTTGTTCTATCTTCAAATTCACTCTTTCCTGTGTCACCTCCATTTTAAAATCGAGCCCACTCAGTGAGTTCTTATTTAGGTTGTGTTTTTCAGTTCAAACTTTTCCATCTGATTCTTCTTTACATCTTCTATTTCTTTGCTAAATCTATTTTTCTACTAGTTCTTAGAGCGCTTTTGACTGCCTGTTGGAGAATTTCTACGATGGAGGCTCTAGCGTTTTTGTTAGGTAATTCGACATCTGTGTCATCTTGTTACTGGTGTTTGCTGTCTTTTGTCACGAGAGTTGGCATTTTCCTGGTTCTTCATATGCCAGATAATTCTGTATTATACCTATTTGAATATTAAGAGACTCTAGGGTCTTACTTGAGTCCTTTAAGGAATATTGACACTTTTGTTCCAGCAGGTCACTGACCTGGATTCAGGCTAGAAGCTGTCTTCTATAAGCTGTGACTCCGACATAAGTTCCGTCGTGAAAGCCTCTGCAATGCTATCTGTATCTGTCCCACGTGCCCCAGAAATTCTCAACAGCACTTCCGGGTGATACGGGAAAAGGGTAGCAATGTATTAAAAATCCAAAGAAAAGTGATTTTCCATCCATAATTCTACCCCATCCATATTACACATCAACTGTCAGGCAGAACGAAGGCACTTCCATATATGCTAACGGCTCAGAAAATTAGTCCCTTGGACTCTTTTCTGAGAAACTATTTTAAGATGAAGGCCATCAAAAATATGGAAGATGAAATAACAGGCCACGGGCGGTGTCCATGGCCCAGAGGCTGGGGACTCCTGTCAGAGGCATTCTCCCCGTACAAGAGGCTCAGTGAACAGATAACATACGGAACATTTGTAAGATATTAGGGACAGGTTTAGAGTGAATTTCACAAGTCGCTGGAAGCAGGGCACATAAAAATTTCAGGAAAAATTAAAAGCCATACCAGAAAGAAAACATAATGTGATATAGTGTACGGCTTTGCAGGGAGTAGTATTTAAATAAGCTGTAATTGTATAAACTGTTTCTTGCTTTAGAAAAAGAAAAGAAAAAGGAAAAGGAAAAAAGCCATATCGGTCTTAGTGCCTTTTTTTTTTTTTTTCCATTAATGATTTTCTCTGGAGAATTACTAGGTAGCCATGATTGATTTTTATACTCAAGTTCAGAGGTTTACAGTATTATCACCTTCTAGGAGACGTCTGGCCACCAGTTGTGCTGGTGGGAAAGGCTCTGCGGATCTAAAGAGGCATCATTTGTATTTTGCTGTATCTGCTATCTGAACACTGAACGTCAGTCAAAACCTGTCTCCCTGTCCTACAATAATCGCATTGTTTTACTTGACTCAGGCTTCCAAGGGAAGAAAGGGGGAGCGTGTATCTAATAGCTTCCCTTGCATATGGCAGAATGAATTCCCGTGAGTCCACCCTGAAAACCCCAGCTCTTCTCCACTCTCACTTTTCGCAAATCCAGAGAGAACACAGCTTAAACCAGAAGGCTTGGCGCGGCTACTGGGCAGTGCGGGTGCGACCGGGGCGCAGGCCCCTCAGCGCCCGGGCCCGCCAGCTACCACCTCCCGCTGCGGGCGCACGTTCGGGGCCTGTCAGCCTGCCTCCGCCTCGGTGTGCGGCTTGAGGCGGCTGGCTGAAACGCGAAGAAGGAAACGCACAGGGCGCTACCTGCAAGGCACCCGACGGCAGACGACAACCGAGGGCGCAGGTGCAAAACCGAATTCGAAGAGGACGTGAAGGTTAGAAGCCGCAGCAGCTCCCAGTCGGCTGTCACGAGGGTCGAGAGTCCATCTAACACCCCCGGCAGCTGTCGGGAGCATCGGCCACGCCCTGGCACAGTATGACAAGACACTCAGGGGACCACGCACCACCGAGGAGCACTGCTGGCAAGGGATGAACATGCTACAGAGAGAGTTCTGAAACGTCCAGACCGGCAGCTCGCGGCTCTGGCTGCGCATCCAGCACGCTAAAGATGCGTATATTAAGGAGCTTCCTGCGTAAATGGTGGCATACATGATCTCCGAAAGAAAAAGAGGTTTTAATACGGCTTGTAGACAGTGACACATGAGTCCTACAGGGCAGGTAGAAATTAGAAGCACCATGTAAGCCTTAGAGAAATCAAACTTTTAAACATCCTTAATCTGTGAATCTGTGATAGGTCCATTCTAGGTTCCTACCTGGCCATCTACATTAACAACACTGCTATAAATTTAACAATAACCATATGAGCCATTTTTCCAATAAACTTCTAGCATTTGCTTTCTTTTCCTCAATCTTCCTTTTCTTCCTCTTCAGCCTCATTTCTACAATGTCGACCAGGTCCTTCCCAGGAGTGTGCCCTGACTGTGCCACAGGAAAGGAAGTGCAGGAGCAGGACCAGGGGCCCGCGCCGCGTCCGCCCCCACCGTCCTCCCCACCGCGCCTGAACTCAGCCCACACCTGCCGCAGCGGCCGGCACCCCTGTTTATTCCTCACTCTTCGCCAGCCGCTGCCTCAGAGCCCCGAGTTCTTCTGTCCCTCTTCCCACCCTCGGTAAAAGACGGGGTTTCGTCAGAGCCCCGAGGCCAACCCACGACGCCCTTCGACCGCCTGTTTTCATCTAAAAAGGCCACCTTTCAGGAATTCCTTCTCCTTGCTTCCTTTCCTAAGTCACATGGCCCCTTCCCAGCCTCGAGGGGTCGCTCCCTCTTACCCGCCCCCCCCCCACCGCCCGCTGCTCCGCCCACGCGCATGCGTGGGGTCCCCGAGCCCGGAGGCGCCTCCCGCAGCCCCACCGCCTTCGCACGGCCCATTCCCATCTGTCTTGCCACCTTCACGCTCATTGAAAAGTAGCCTCGGCTCCCGTTGCACTGTCGAGCCCCGGAGATCCAAACCCGAGCTCTTCCTCGAGCACCGGGAATGATGACGAGTGCGAACTGGCAGGCCCCGCGCTGCCCGCCCCGACTTCGGCTCTCCGGAGCCGACGCTGTTGACCAACTTCTCGACACATCCTTTCCCCTCCGCCCTCCTGGGCTGCCACTAGCTGTCGTTTACTTCCTATTTCCCTGACTACCCCCGGTCCCTTGGCGGCCTTCCCCCACGGCACCGTGAAGGCAGAGCTGCCCGCAGTCGTGCTCGGGTCCTCTCGCTCCACGGACTCTCCAGTCCTGACCCCGACCGCTACTTCTCTGGGGATGACTCCAAATCTCCCTTCCGGCCTCCAACCCTGTAAGGCTGCAGACACTCCCCGGGCATTCTGACACGCGCCTCCAACTGCAAAAGGTCTGCCCCAGGGCTCACGGCGCTCCCCAGCTCCATCTTTGGTCCAGGTTCCCTTCCAATGAAACACGGTCCCCCGGACTCGGAGCGCCCTTCCCTTCTGCATGTGCGATCCTTCACGGACCCTGCAACCAGCTCTCCGCTCCTCTGCTGCCAGGCTTGCCACACTCCACCCCCGGACGACAGTATCAAAGTTGTGCCTGACAGTAACGCGTTCCCACTCCCTTGCAAGAGTAGCGAAGTTCTGCCTGGAAGGCAGCTGTGCCCACCCCCCTGCAACTGTACCAGCTCGGAGAGCCGCCGCCTCCCTCACTCGGAAAGCTGCAGAGCTGCGGCTGCACGGCACCAACGCTCCGGGTCCTGGGAACCATTCAAAGGCCTCTGTGGTTTGGGCTTCAGCGCGTTTATTTCTGCAGCCTAATTTAACCTTTCCTCCCTTCCACTCTTATCCAAAAACACATTCCAAAAACTGGGAGGGAGGTCGCCTGTGTGTGTGGGGGGAGAGGGGGGGTGGAGGGTAGACAGTGTGTTTTCTACACACAACAGTATCTTTTTTTTTTTTTTTTAATTGCAGCATTTACCAAAACTTTTACTAGACAGTGTGGAGACCAGCCCCGGTCACTTAACACTGGTTCTCAACCAGGGGTGATTCTGCTCTTCCTGGGGGGACTGGCGATGTCAAGGGACATTCCTGGCTGTCGCACTTGAGGGGGTGCTGCTGGCACCTCAGGGGTAGAGACCGCGGTCTGTGCCAGTGGCGCCCCTGCTTTGTCGAAGTGTTAGCTAACCAAAATGTGGATTGAGCCACTGCTGGGAAACCCTGAACCAATTAACAGATGACTAACACATACACAGCAGAACCAGAATTAGAAGTCGGAGAACACCAGCTGACAGCCAAAGTATCATCGATGTGGGTAGCACTCTACGAGGGAAAGCAGCCAAAATGACCCCAAAAGGATGTGTGCTCCGCTTTAATAGTCTGCATACAGTTAGGAAAATCTACCAAGTACTTGTAAGTACGGCAAAGGGCTGGCCTCGAGATGAGAAGGCAGCGTGCTCTTCGGCCGCCCAGGGACGAGTTCTCTGGGCAGCAACCTTGGTCCGACTCGCCATTCACGTCTGTTTAGGGCCTGGGTTGTGATGCTGTACATTAAATGTAGACTTTTGTCCAGCAAAGATGCCAATTATCTCAGTCCAGCATAAACGATATCCCGAAGGTTATGATTTCACTGCTCTGCAAGACATCCACTTTATATCTAATCAAGCGATTTTATTCCACCATTTTTTTTCAAGGTGCTGATAAAAAACTTATCCTCAAATGTTCCCTGAACCTCGTACATGCTGTTGGCTCCCTCATTCATAAGTTACCTGACTGAAAGTCAACATTTATAACTTTTTAAAATTTTACACTTTGGCATTTTTAGGGGACCCATGGAAATGTTCATGTCAACTCGACTGCTTGGAGCTACTAAACTAATGGCCCAAGAAAGCCACCTCCCTGGCCACGTGAGCCCAGGCACGTTTCATTTCGGTGCCCGGAGTGAGTCCCGAGCAGGAAAAGAATGCACTAGTACCACAGCCCTGTTCTTCTTCCTTCTCATTTTGCATTTTTGCTTTACGTTTCTTGGCCACGTGACCCTTCCCACACTGGCTCAGGGACCGCGGGCTATGGACAACCAGGTCGGTCTCAACTGTAGCATGCACGAACCTAGTCTGCAGAGAACAGGGATTTATTTTCTGTTAAATGAGGGACTACAAGAGAATCTGGTTTTCGCTTTTTTCTGTTTGTGCAAGAACATGTCTGAGGACTCTGTGATATCTGGAGCAGTTTTGTGTTCTTGGATTCCTTCTGACCTGAGGATACCATTGCGGGGAACCAAAGCTGAAAGCTCTCTGTACATCTGTGTGTATAAGTGAGAAAAAAATTCATCTCTCGTGCTGTGAGGATGAAATATATTCCCACCTCAAGAGACCTTAGTAATTTAGATTACGATGCTTCTTTAAAAACCTGTTTTAATTGGTTTATAGGGAATAACATACTTTTACATGAATCTATATTCCTAGAATTCCCAGAAAATAAACATTTGATACTTATAATGTATTAACTTTTTAAGGACCCCCCCCCCAAAAAAAAACCCAGTCACAGACACTGATTCAAAAGCATTTTTTATTTCAGAACCCAAATTCATGCAGTCAAAAAAAAAAAAAAAAAAAAGTCCTTAGAATAATCAATCAGATTTGGTCATTTTAATGCTCATTTAAAAATAGATATTCTTTCCCTCATGGGAGGAGCATAATGCATACATGTTATTTTTTTTAAAAAAATGGGTATATTCATGAAGGAATGAATATGAACTTCCTAAATGTTGTCAATTTACTGGTCAGATAAAGTACTATTACTCATACATCGTATCTACAATTATTAAAAACACAAATTTATGTAGTCAAATATATACTGAATTATAACACTTGATGAACATTCTGATACCAGAGTAATACCAGAGTTATCACACTGCTTAGCTGCCAGTTTAAGTATAATTTCCAATACCCTTAGTTAACTTTAAGACCTTAGTTGTCCTCACTTTATATCTTTGGGAATTACAATTTAATTTAAAAAACAGTGAAAGTAAGATATGCCCATTTTAAAGTTTCTTATTTACAAAAAAATGGTGGGAATCCAAGACCTGACTTAGAAAGCGGACAGCATGGTCCGGCAGCCCTGCCCCCGCCCCCGCGCCCCACGCCCCCTCCCTGCTGCTTCTGTCCAGGGCGGCACGGCGCCGCGCCACAGCTGGCCAGCGCCCAGCGCCCTCTCGCACTGGTACTGGCCAGTGGGAGCAAGGACAACTCTGCCGGGGTTTTCTAGAAAGGTGTCGCTGCTGCTTCCTTCCTTTCTGAAACAGACACGGGTGGCTGGAACCGCAGGAGCCGCTCTGTGCCCGTGAGGGGACGGCCCAGACCTCCGCCCCACGGCGCCCGCTCCTCAGCCCAGGCCTGCTGTCTAGACTTCTCGTTAAGTGAAAGGAAACTAAACTACTTCGCAGGGGTTTCCGTTACTGTGGCCGAGTCCATCGCCCGACGGCTAGGGATCCATCACCTGCCTCAGACTGACAGTTGTAACAAATAACTCCATTATCTTAATTTTAAAACATCAGGATTAACACTGAACATACTGTGAACTGAACGTGTAGGTTCAAGAATGGATAAAGGTCCCGCATGCCTGGTGGGCAGGGAGCTTCGATCAAGGGACGCCATGACCACAGCGGACTCTCAGCGGAACACTCAACGCGCATCCACGCAGCTCCCGCTCACCGGCTGAAGGGGACCAACCTGTCCGCACCGAGACCGAACAAAACCTTCTCCGCGTCGAAAGGAACTTAAGACAACAATTAAAAGGAGTGATTCGGTTTCTTTAATCAAAAAGATTTTCCTGTTGTCTCCATGTGTCATAACTTATTTTTTTAAAAATAGTTCTTTAATTAATTACTATAAGGACACTCTCCTTATAATTTTGTTTGGAAATACAAGATTGCTCACTATACAATTACATTAATTTAGTAAAAAGCCACCACAGAACACGCTGCCCCTGATTTGATTAAAGCCCCGCACCCCTCGCTGGTCACAGTGGGAGGAGGGAGTGGTCAGCAGAGCCTCCCTCCCAGCACAATCAGTGAGAACCCCATATTTCAACATCCTGGTACAACCCCAAAACGTTAACCATAAAAAAAAGACTGAACAAACCACTGTTTCTTAAGAAGTTGATTTTCACAACTGGAGTGAGTTAAAAAATATCATTCTAGGAAATGCAAAAAGGCCACCGACCTCCTTTCTGGTAAGATCAAAACAAAACCTGCATGTCACCACGCAGGACTGCGTCTGCGAATTACTTCCTCCACGAACACATCTACTGCTCGGGAATTCATTCACGAAACCAGGTACTGAGCTCTTCTTGCAGAAAAGGAAATGAAACGACCAGGGTCCATTTTAGCCTTCTGAAGTCAGGGCAGTGTTAGGCCTCCTTTAACTGGATTCGCATTCTTTATCTTTCTCTCTTGCTCTACTAACATGGCAGAAAGACTCAGAGTTTGGTAAAGGATGATCACCGACCGCGGCGGTTTCGCAGGTAGGCTAAAATTTCGGTGACGGAGACCGACCAGTCCTCCAGACTGGTGCCTCTGCCTCACGGCGGCTGCTCAGTGCCTCAGACGCCAGCAGCCGATGGGCAGCTGTGGTTAGCAAACTCGGCACCGTGCGGCTCACGGAGACACTGGGCACGCAGCCACCCTCGCCCAGTTCCTTCTCGTTTGCTCAGCTCCAGGACAGGCTCCTGGCTCAGCGACTAACTTCAGCACCCAGTTCCCTGCGAAGGACCTCGGTGACCCCAGCGTGGCATTCTCTCCAGATGTCGCACCCTCCCATCGCCTGACTTCTTGAAGGGAAAAGGAACGCTTCCACTTCCGGCAGGACCACGGCGGGCCCTCCCCCTCGGCTCTCAGAATCACCCTCAAAATCCTTCCACATCCGAGATCCTGACCTCTGAAACGCCTCGCCAGCTACACCCCCAGCACCCTGCGGCACTCACTGCACGTGCCCCTGCCGGCACGCTTCCCTGCGCCCAGGAGGGGCACAGTCTGAGGTCCTGTCCCCCTACTCAGTCCATCATGCCCCTTGCGTCCCTTCGCCAGCCTCCTCTCCAGGCCGAGCCTGAAAGCAGAAGCTAAGACTTGTGTGTTTCCGGACCGTCCCAGCCCAGGTAAAGCTGCTCCTGCGGCGACCTCCCAGGGCCCCTTTTTGCCGTGCTCAATCCAGCCTCAGGTCCCCCCCGTCGTTGGGCAATGGCTTCCCCAAGCCCAGAGCAGGAGACCCGGTGCCTGCTGAGTTTCTGGAGCAAGTCGTCCTATGAATTCACACCACCTAACCCTCCCTGGCCTCCCCGCGGCCGCAGTCCCGTGGAGGCCACGCTGCTGTGCGTCCCGCAGCCCCTCTGCATCTGACGTGCGCCCGTCCGCAGGCGCGCCTCCCTCTCGGCCCACGCGTGGGCTGGCTCCCGCCTTCACGGGGACAGCGCGGCACGCCGTGGCCCCCCACTGCCCTCTTCTCCAAGTGGAAAAGGCACGTCCTCGCTCGCCCCGCCTGCCGCCGCCTCGGGCAGGGGCCCTGCACAGGCCGCCCCGCAGCTGGCCTGTCCCCGCCGCATTTCACATGCATGCATGCTTTCGTGTCTTCTTTTTCATAGAACACACGTGCTTTAAAAATACACGAACGCACAACTTTTCCTGACGTAATCGACAGCCGCACGGATTTTACAACAAATTAGTCACCTGTGAACAGCCCGATTTCACGTTATGAAGTGCAGACTCCAGGCGTCTCCTGGTCCCTGCGGAGGTGGGACATCCCGAGCCCACACTGTGACCGGCTAACGCCGAGCACGGGCATCAGCCCTCTCCACGGGCACGAGCGCCTAGGTCCCCCCCAGTTCCTTCCTACCCCAAGCCGCTTCCCTCCGCAGTCCGCCCGCCCGGCCCCAGGCGGCCCCTGAATCTGTGGCCCCTTGGTCTGAAGAAAGGGTGCTAACCCTTCCCGGTCCCCACCGCTGAGCTCCTGTCCGCCTCCCCCTGCAGGCACTGCCTGCATCTCGGGGCTCACTGTGAAGAGGCGGCATCTCACCGGCACCTGCAGCGCCCCCCCCCCCCCGCCCCGCACTCGGCCCTCCTCCGGGTTCCTCTCTCTCCCAGATGGCTCTCTCCAGCCCTCGCCCTCGTGCTAATGTCACCAATGTCACCAATGTCGCCGTTGCTCTGGACCCTGACTTATCTCATTAAACCCCCAGGGACCACGGGGCAACCCTGCCTTGAGATGTAAACTGAGGGTGGGGGCCCGCTCCGCCCCGCCTCACAGCCCTTGCGTGACTCCCCACCGCCTGCCTGCTCGGTAGAATCCCTGGTCCGCGGGTGCCAGGCGCCTCGTGGCCGGCCTCCTACCCCTCTGCCATGCCCTCCCTCTCCTCCCCCCCAGGAACCCCGTCACAAAGGGCCCCGCTGCTGTCACCTGCACTTGCTCCTCCCTCTCAGCCCTTGCGCATCCTTTGGCAGCCAGCAGGGCACACAAGCCTCCCTTCCCTGTTACTACGGCAACGCCTTGCACACGCACCACCTGTTGCACGCGGCGTACTGCGTACTGCGCTGCTGGTTTCTCGGTGTGGTGCCTTCCGCACGAGGCTGCGGGGTCCTCGGGGCCAAGAGGTAACAGCCCACTTCTCGACACGTTACCTTTCTTTACACGTCTGCTACCCGGCCCCACCAACCAGCAGGTGAACCACGTCCCCACCATCCCTTCTGCCACCAGGCTTAAAAACCTCGCCCCCCATTTCTATATCCAGGTTGCAGTGAAAACCTCGTCACCCGCCCATGTCTAGCTCTCACTTGGAACAATGTCCTTTCCACAGGGGGGTCTTCCTGCCTCCATATACAGAGTTTCAAACAAATTCTCCCCCTCCCCAAATCCTCACTCCCTACTGGGTGAGGCGCATGGCCTCTGCCCCGCATTCGGACCCCTCAAGGCTTCAACTGAGACACTGCCTGTACCTTCTGCTCACAACCACCTCTGCCTAGGCATCGTCCCGGCTCTTCGACGCCTCCTTCTTCCAACAAACGTCCCCTTTGACGAAAGTGGTAACTCTCGAAGAGCTCGTGCCTTTTGATAATCTCTCAGGACATTATGCTTTCTGCAAGGAGCCCCATCTTGCTGCTCTGTAGCCAACGGAGCCCTAACTAAACCCCTCATTCTCCTCTACTCTAGCGTTAGCTGAAAGATAGTGAATTAACATTTTGAAAGCAGGAAAACAAAGTAAACCAACTGATGGGACCCAGCGCAGTTGTTTTATTCAGACTCAACCAGCTAGTTTAAAAAGTTCTTCAATCTTCCTTCTTCCAAATCTCCCCCTCCACAACTTAACCTAGAATACTGTAGCTACTGAAGTTTGCTTTCCTGTTCTTACTTTTTAAAATCACATTAGTGATGTTTTCTCCATCAAAAGAATGTACAACTCCAAGTCGAAGGAACAAAAAGCCCTTGAGTATAGCATTCAACTCTTACCCCTGAGTCTGGGAGAGAAGGGATTTCTTACAAGTGGGAGGGTTCGCTTATGAGTAACACAAATCACAAAGATAAACGGGCAGGTAACACATACTTCCAAGATACTGTAAGACACACCTTTTCCAATTAGCTTATGCTACACTGTGTGGCGGGGACAGGCAGGAGCAAGGGAGTGGAGAGGGTCTGTCGAGGCAGGTAGGGTTTCTCTGCCGGGCAAAAGCAGCACTTTCCACACTTGGGGTGGGTCTTGAACAAAGCTGAACTGGGAGTGGCAGAGCGCACAGGAAAACCGAGGCTGGTCAGACTCTAGGGGAGCAGCTAGAGCAGAGCTCAGGGAGAGTAAGGGGGGCCGGGCCAGTAAAGTTCTGTAAATCAGACGAGTTTAGAGTGAATGAGACAAGTAACAGGAGGCCCTAGCAGCTCCCAGAGCAGAATAACTTTCTGTGAGGGGATTAGCCTGAAGCAAGTGGGCCCGGGAGGGAGGGAGTGAGGGAGGGAGGCGGGAGGAATGCTTGGAAGGCAAAGATGCATGGGAGGGGCAGCCGCCAAGAAAGGAGGTCTAATTTGCAGCAAAGGTAAAGGAAGGGAGGTGTGAATGCAAATGAAGAGACTTTCGGAAGGAATAATGGGGCTTAGTCGAGTCAAACGTTTTAGCCCAGGGGAGTGGGAAGAAATTGTGTAGCTGGGGAGGAGTGAAGGAGGGGCCTGGGAAGTTAGATCGGTTGTCTGAAGTCAGACAAATAGTTCTTAAAAAGTTAACAACAAAGCAAACTTGATTCAACACCTACGGTGTTTTAAGTTAAGCTGTGGAGAATAATCATACAGTTTTAAGTGTCCTATTTCCTCTACAGATGTTAAAAGCGAGCAGCCAGACTTTTTAATGTAAGAAAGTCAGACGCTACAGCTCATTAGGTTCTTCACGGGCACGTGAAATGTCTGAAGTAGGATGTCAAAAAAGGATTCCTCCTGTCTTCCCGGGGATGGGGGAAGGGGGCTCATCATCTGGGAGATAGGTAGCAAGAACGGTTCTGGAAACTCTCTAGGTCTGGATCCTGGCCCCCGCACGTACTGGATGGGAAAACCTGGAGAAGTTTGATTTGGGGAGGTTGGGAGGGGCGGGTATTTTGTTGCTACTTTTGGCTTGGGGAGGGAGGAGAGTACCTAAAGGCCTCCAGTAGGTATAAGTCTAAAAGGCTGCCCTACAGAGGTGAGTCACGTCCTCAAAGAGTTTCAGTTTCTCCAGCTGTTAATTTAAAGCGGGGAGGATAATAAAGTCTACCCCACTGGGTTTTTAAGGGCTGCATTAGATAATCCTTCCGAAGTATTCGGCATAACGTCTGACGTGCCATAACCATTAAAGAAATGTTCGCTGTACAGAATACTGCACAAGGAACGATGCTATTTTTAACACTATTGTTAAACATCCTTATCTCTTCCTGGTATTCTTCGAGTATTTCGCTTCCACGGTTTTGTCAGGTTCGCAGAGGAGGCTGACACCCCGCAAAGGGTCAGAAGCCCCGTAGCGGGGGCCGGGGACGAGCGAGTGGCTGCGGGGGTGGACGGGAGGCTGCGGGCCCGGCCATCGGCCCCGCGAGACCACAACAGCCCGCGTTCGCGGCGCGCTCGCTCCGGCCGCCCGCGGGGCTCGGCGCAGTTACACGCGTCGCCGCCCCGGGTGCTCGCGACAGCCCTCCGGGCTGGGCGCCTCCGTCAGCGCCCCTTCGCCAACGGGGAAACTGAGGCTCCCGGGATGGAACCGCTAGCCCAAGGTCACATGGCTCGAGAGCCGAGAACGCAGGTCCGCCGGCGGCGGGGCCGCGCCGCGCTCCGCCGCGCCCCCGCACGGGGCCCGGGGCGGGGGGGCGGGGCGCGCGGGGACCCCGGCGGCGGGCGCGGCCGGACTCACCTTGGCGCTGTGCACCGCCTCCTGCGCCCCGCGGAGCTGCAGCCAGATGCGCGCGGGCAGCGGCTCCTCGGCCCCGAGCGCGCCCAGCACCGCCAGGCTCACGCCGAACAGGCCCTCGATGCGGCCGCGGCTCCGCTCCAGCAGCGCCGCCTTCTCGGCGGGCGCCGTGAACTCGTCCAGCACCGCCCGGGCCGCCATGGCGGGCGCGGCCTCCCGCGGCGGCGCCGGGGGCCGGCGGCGGCGACGCCCCCTCAGCGTGCTGCCGCGGCGCCCGAGTCCGTCAGGCGGCGTCGGCCCCGGGCCGCCTCGCCCCCGCCCGCGCCCCGCCGCCGCCCGCAGGCCCCGCTACACCATCCCGCCACGGCCGCCGCGGCTGGGCAACTGCGGGCAGAGACCGCCTCCGCCCCTTCGCAGCCGTCGCCGCGGGCCGGGCCCCGCCGCCGCGCATGCGCGCCGCCCCGCCGACGTCATCGAGGCGCGCCGCCCCCCGGAGGGGCGGGAGCGGTGCGGGCGACGGGAGATGACGTCGCTCGCGGGTGCCATGTTTGTTGAGGCAAAGCGCTGGCTCCGGGGACGGGCGTGGGCGGCCGTCCCCGCGCCGGGCGCACGGCTTCCGAGTGACCTGTTGCATGTTGACTTTCTGGTTGTACCGATGGGGAAGCTGAGGCTGAGAGTCAGGAGGCGGGGCCGACCCCGTGTCACACTAGGGGCTTTGCTCGCCTTCAGACATCTTGAAGCCCGAGCTGGGGTCCTGGCGATGGCGTAGCCAGCATCTCCGTAATCGCTCGGCAGATGGTTCCCGCCCTTTGTCCGTCCGTCCCGCCCTCCTTTCTCTCTGTTTCCCCGTGCCCACTCCCTCTCTTCCATTTCATTTCCCCTCCTCTTTTCTTTACCTTATTTTTTCGCTAAAAATGGTACCAGGAAGGGGAAAATGGGAATAATAGGGATCGAGAATTGAAAAGCAAAGAAATGATTAAAAATGTGGGAAAGTGATTTCCTCTGGGAGGGAAGGAGCGGCGTATGTTACAGGAGTTACAAAAAAACAAAAACAAAAACGATTAGGGGCTCATCCACGATTTCACTGTGGGACTTGAGCAAATACACCCTGACCCCTCTCCAGGTCACTTTTCCCTGCTGTAAAACCAAGGATTGCACTCACTTATCCCTAAATCTTTTTCCAGATCTTAACATTCTTTGAGTCCCTGAAAACATTGTGGAAGATAAAGTTAGCTTACTTGCTCTGGCCTAAATCTTGCGGGTATAGTACATAGTTAAGGACCATGGGAATATTACTTCTCTGTGCCTTCATTACTCACTTGTAAAATGTGGTTCACGAGGACTTCTTGTGAAAATTAATATCGTACTGAGAAATAGAGTGAAGAAACGGAGTCAATACAGTCGAATAAGTTTCTGAAAGCGAGGAGGTTGAGGCCTGAGGAAACAGTTCTATTCTTGGTCTAACTGCCTGGGAACCTAAACTTTGAACTTTCCAGCCCTGCATCAATGCCTGGAAACCTCCAGATAACCCTCTGATTACCCTCTGAAGAAACGGGTTAAAGAACGATCATGTGTGCAGATCACCTGACGTACATTATCCAGACCACAGCGGTCACCTCCATGGGATGACTATCTCAGACCAACCCAGAGGCTAAAACACAGGACCAATTCTTCTCAAGAATGTACTTTTTACTGTAAGAATCCTCGGTTTTTTCTTCTTGGGAACACTTGGGGTATTGCCTAGTTGTGTTTACAGTGTGCAAACCCCAAGACCCTTGAATAAATCTTCACTTACTCCTAGCTGAAGCCTCTTGATCCGTTTACGCTCAGTCAACAGTACCTGGACTCAGTGGGCGGTCTCTAGATATTAGCTGTCATTATTGCTACGTTAACAATATACTTAAGGCTCCATTTTCATGGAAAAGCTGTGTGTGGCCTATGCAACCACACTGAACTTGTGGGCTCAGGACCCCCCTCCATCTACGTAGGTTCCGCCTTGGGGTGAAAGTGGGAGGATCTAAAGATGTCACAGCTGGAAATGCCAAGGGGCGATGGCCTTGGGAAGAGGGGTTACCCAAGGTAAAACCTCCCCGGGATCCCGGCTGCGGGGATTTTCCACAGAAACGGGCAGGTGTGTTCCCCTGATGCCACACCCTGAGATGACTAAGCATGAGGAAGAGAAGCACTAGGCTCGAAGACCAAGTTCCTGCTCCGCTGGGCTTTTCCCGTGAGTGTCCACAACCAGCCACCGCCCTCCATGAGGTAGATGACCGGAGATTGGCTGAGGCGGGTCAGGTGGTGAGTGTGACTTTGCTGGTGGATCACACCCAGAGCTGGAGTCAACACAAGTTATTTCCGGTCTTCTCGGGGGGTAGAGGGGGCAGCGGGCGCCCACCTTAAATGGGACTGTAGATGTTCGGTGATTGGACAGGGCTTTCCCCAGGGCCTTCCCGTCCTCCCGGCCACTCCCTGGGTTCGGTATAAGGAGTGGGGAGGGGCTCCTTCCCCTCTCACCTAGAACACCCATCCCAGAGCAGCAGCAGCCGCAGCGCCGGGGCGCCACTCACGCCCAGAAAGCCAGCTGGGTCTCTGTGCCAGACTCACAAGTCGCTGGGCGCTGTGTCACCAGAGGCGTGGCCTGGGGTTTTTTCCTCTGCTTAGAAGACATGCCAGTTCCTATCCGGTCAGCGTTTCCCTTTAGGAAACTCTCAGGATTTCCTGAGGATAGGGAACACGGGGAGAGAGGGAGACAGAAATCCCCGGTTAAGAAACCCCCTTGCCTCATGCAGTCTCTGAACCACAGCTTCCCTCCACTGGCGGCCCGGCCCAGTGGGCCGGCCTCGACCCGCCCGGATGCTGAGGCTGGGACGAGACCTCTGCGGAGTCCGTCCCGGAAGACTTCACTAGTCTTCTCTAATCTCCGCGACCCGCCCCCTGAGAAGCTGTTGGGGGGATGACTCGTTTCCCCTCCTGGTACTTTCATGACGGGGCTGGATTCTCAGTGCTCCAGCAGGGAGGGCCGAGCACACAGGAGCACGGCCAGCTCCCCGCGGCCTCCGACTCCCTCCCCAGGGGCAGGAGGGAGCCGCTGTCTGTGGCCCTGCTGACTGGTGGCTTTCCAGCAGGCTCAGTGCTGAGTCGTGCCACCCCGCCCCCCAGGGAGGGCGTGTCGCGCCGGGTCTGTGGTTGCCGGCTGTGTCAGTGGCCGCGTGAAGAAGCGTCTCCACCTCAGCGCCGTCCTCCGGTCCAGTCGGAAGCGTGACTTTTTTGATCTCAGTTCTGAAAGCAGGAGGGACACACGGTGTTTGTATTCGGCCTCCTAAAACCCCAACGGTGGTTGCTATTATTATTCTTCATATAAAGATGAGGAACTAGAAGCAGAGAGAAGTTCTGGAATGTTCCGCAGAGCTAGTAAGTGAAGCGGTAGGAATGCGCATTCGAATCGGAATGTGCCGGGTGCCCTTACACGCTAAGCCCTAAGGACAGCAAGCCTGGTAGCCGACCCGCCCCCTTTCCTGCCCCCGTGCAGAAGTAAGCAAGAGGAGATCACATGTCCTCAGGACCAAGCCCCCAGTGCTCGCACCGTCTGCCTTGGGGTGCTGTCAAAAACAGACAGACTCGCACGTGTAACGTTGCTTAGTACACCCAACCGGCCTGATAAACACACTCGACACGCCCCCCGCCAGCAGTCTGCAGGGTGGTGTGTCTTCCTGAGTTCTTTGTTTTGGGGGTAAATGACATCTAGGGCTTTAGAGTTAGAAACAGGAAGACGACTGTGTTTCGGCCACTCACAAGTTTTAATAGACTTGCAAACTATTCAGTTTCTCTCACCTCCCTTGTCGCTAGTCCATGCCACCACCATCTCTCCCTTTAACCGCGGGGTCTCCCCTACACTCTTCCTGGCCTCTCTCTAACTTTCAGGACCCACAACTGCTATGAGGTTGGGGGGAAATAATTTATGCTACAGCCAGAGTCATCTCAAACTGCAAATCTCATCAATCAGTCTCTTGCTTAAGACCCTCCGAGAGCTGCTCCTCGTGCTCAGAATAAAATCCGCACTCCTTACCTTGGGTCGCAGCCCTTGCAGGGTCTGTGTCCCGCTTACTCAGCCCCCACTCCCCCCGCCACCTGCCCTGGCCTCGCTGTTTGCACGTGCCGTTCCCGCCTCCTGCTCTCTCTTCACTTCGTTAGCTCTCGTTCGGCCATCGATCCTAGTTCAAGAGCAACTCGCTCATGAATTCCTCAGTCAGATCCCCTGGTGGGCACTGTGGCGTTTTTGCTCACAGCGTTCGGCCCAGTTTTACCCGTGCTTGTGTGACCCGATTGATTCACGTCCATCTCCAGATGTCATCCGCCCCCATCACCTGCATGGGGGCAGTGCCCCGAGGCTGGATTGAGCTCGAAGTGTCCAGGAGTGAACAGCAGGCCAGCATGCACCTTCCTGTGGCTGGTGCGTGCTGAGGCAGGGGTGCACCCACAGGTAGGACGAGCCAGTTACAGAGGAGGTGTCTCATCTTACGTGCAGTGGGAAAGCCTTCTTGGGCCTTTCAGCAGCAAGTGTACCTTGAGTTTGTGCTCTAAGACCCAGAACTTTCAAGACCAATGCTTCAGAAGACTGTTAGCTCCTAATTCCTTCCTCTTGAAAAGCTTGCTTGTGGATCAGGCCTACTTGGAACTTAGTTACCATGCCAAGAGGAAGCTCGGACACCAGCAAAGGGAGCCAAGGTCCCTGCTCCCCCAGCTGACAGCCCCAGAGGGTCCTGGTTAGCGGCCAGCACTAGATTCCAGCCATGTGAACGAAACCATGTTGGGCTTTCCAGCTGGTCCAACATTCTGGCCAACAGCCTGTGAAGTGAAAGAACCATCTGGTCAACCCACAGACTCATGAGAAATAGTGAATCATTAATTGAAGCTCTGAGTTTTTGGCGATTTGCTATGCAGCAATAGATAAAAGAAACACATCTAAATTTATAACCAATTGACAGACCAATACAGGAGCCAGGCAGAATTTAAATTTATAACTAATACTAACGGAGCATGGAGGACGCGGCTAGTCAATGCTTTGCTCATGAGCCCCACAGGGCCAACAGCTGCACGCCCTCGGGCTTTCTTCCTGTCTCGGGCAGGCTGGGAGGCTCCTTTCTGTGTGACAGAGAGGACAGGTAGGTAGGCTGGTGGGCCGGCTCCCCAAGAGAAGGGGGCCGAGCTGAGCATGCTCAGTGTCTTCTCCCAGACTCATCAAGCAGACAACTCGACCCTCCCGTAGAGAAGGGTGCGGCAGGCCAGGAGGGTGGTCTGGCTGGTCTCCCTGCACAAGGAAACATGAAGAATGGAGAAAAAGAGCGATTTAGCAGTGACGAGCATTCTGAAATGCGGATGTGTTTACACTACTTAAGACCTGCTGGACAGGAAGTCCTCTGAGGAGCTGACGTCTGAGCAGGCAGCCGAGGGGAGACGGGGAGTCAGGCGCCGCGGGGCTGTCTGGAGGAGAGCGTCCAGGCAGAGAGAAGCTTACTGTGTTTGCAGAAAAGCGAAGAGACCCGCGTGCCTGGAGCTGGGTGAGCGAGGAGAGGGCGAGAAGGGACGAGGTGCTGAGGAGCAGTCAGGGCCGGGGCCTCGGGGCCTCATGGACCTGACAAGGATGCCGGGCTTTATTTCGCATGGGATGGGAAGTCATTAGAACATCACCCATGCGCCTTGATAAACAGGTTTTCCAAATCACAGAGCTGCACGGGCTTCAGCGTCTTTGTCCCTTGTTGTCAGGCTTCCTGTTTGTGGGAAGCGTGCGAGCCTTGGCGGAGGGGCTGTCGGGTGCCCGTACGTGGGTGAGGCCACCAGGCTGGGCGTGAGATTCCAGGTGCTCAGCTGTGTGTACTGCAATCAGGTAACACCTGGCCGGTTAGATGCTTTCAGAACAAATGGCCAAACAAAAGTCGTCCGCTCTGCGGGACCTCTGGTCTGAACCAGTACAATTCCAGACAACGAACTTCACGAGAGTGCCTGTGACAGTCAGGGCGTTCTGCAGGCAGGGGCAGGACAGGGAGAGCGGGCAGGAGGAGCGGCCATGACTCAGGTGGTCTCTGCTCATCTTCCTGGAAGACGGAAGAGAACGGAAGATAACGTGTCCATAATGAAAGATGGGCCGCGGTCACCGCCACAAGTGCTGAGGAGCAGTCAGGAGACGCAGAGAGCACACGTAAGAAGGGGGACTGGTTGGAACTACCGGGGGGAGGAAGACAGGCCGCAGAGACACACGCGTGTGTGCTCCGTGTTGCTGTGCTGAGTGCCCCTCGCGTGCTCGACCCTGTCCGCGGAGCTGGGCTGTGCACCAGCCCTCACGACAGCGCGTGTTCTGGAAGTCTCTGGTTGGCTGAATCGACACAGTCTTACTCAGCCTCGCACACAAGTTCGTGCGGCAGGAATCACACCCATTTCACACACGAGGAAGCTGAGACCGATGGAGGTTAGGTGACTTGTCTGGAGTCCCCGTCACTAGGAAGGGACAGAGCCAGAGCTGGCACAGCCGGTCTGCAACGAGGAGCTCGACTCCGCAGGCCCCGAGGGTGGAGGCGTACCCTGGTGCCCCGGGACCGCGCCCACGCCCAAACGCAGACTGGGCCGGTTCAGCGTGGAACCGAGGGCCCTAGGACTTTGATTAAATTTAGTTTTAAATCCTAGCTCTAGAAATTGCATTTCTCTACTTCCCTCTCCCTTCCTCCTTCCTCTCTCTCTCTTTCTCTCTACCCACCCCCATACACACACACACACACACACACACACACACACACACATACATACTTCCTCCCTCCCCCAGGATGATCGACACCCCCAGGCAGCAGAGCACAGGCTGGCTGCAGATGACAGACATCCTGACCTAAGTGATGTTTCAGCTCCTGAGCCCTAAGGTGGCGCTGATCCCCTGGCGAGTTTCCCCTGAGACCAGACAGAGGTTACGCTGGGAAAGACCTCAGGACTGTCCTCCAACCCTGAAGACGTGATTTATTAGCCTCACCTCCTGCCACGCGGCTCCCAGCACGACCCCGTCCCACGCTGTCTGTGGCTTTGCCGCGTAGAACCTGTAACCTACACGCCGTCGGGGGTCGGGGTTTTTAGATCATCAGCTCTTTGTCTCTGCATTGGGCAGATCGATATTAAACTATTTTTTTCCCCACACTGCCGACTCGTGCCTGTGTGTTTCTTCGGGCCAGTGTGCCAGGCGGGTGGACGCGAGGAGAAAACACTGGGGCTCTGGTAACAAGTGACTTCCCGGGACCAGTACCTGGGTCTGTAGGACAAGAGGGCACACGCGACCTTCCCACGTCCCAGGGCTGTGGGCCCGGGCTCCGAGGAAGGTCTGTCTCCTCCTTGCCCACAGTCTCGAGGTCGTCCTGTCCTCGAGAAGCGGAGGAGCCCAGCGGGGACCTGTTGTGAAAGTCACGCTTATTCTAGGAAACAGTCGGCCAGGGGGCGTCCTCCCCCCACCCCAACCCCCAGCCCCGAGGTGCAGACTAGAGAGGCGCTGCGCTGGCCTGCCGCGAGGCGAGGCCGTCCAATCCTCCCTGTTTTACACATACGGAAATAAAGACTACAAAAGGGGAAGTGGCTCGCCCAGGGCCTCGCGATTATCTTTCCCCTAGTCCTAAGCCAGGGTGGACAAACCACTAACGACAGGCTCATGGGGCCTCCTCTAAAGAAGGGGCCTCCTTCGGCCATCCCCAGCTCACACGGTGGTCCTGCCCCCTGCCCGTAGGGGCCGCCTCCTGCGCTGGCAGTAAGCCGGGCAAGGCAAGAAGACCCCCCAGCAAGGGTGTGGGAGGGCCCAGCGCTCTGCTGCGGGGGCGGGGGGGGGCAGCTGGCTGGGGAGCCCCCAGACCTCCTCACCCCCAGATGCTGTCATGCTTTCCAGAAGACACGGGGCGTGGCAGGCTCCTAGAAGCCCGGCCTCCAGGCCCTTCCCCGCCGGCTTCCACGGTAAAACATAACTCGAGGTTCCGGAAGCGAGAGGGCCCCGCAGCAGGGCCAGAATACTGGGCAGAGCCCCCCTGTTCTAATGCGAGAGGAAAGAGCGAGGCCGCCTCTCTCCCCGGCTCGCTGCTCCCTTCCCTCGCGTCACCCCGACCAGCCTCGGCTCCGTACCTGCCGGAGTCCCCGCCTTTCCTGAAGTGTGGACGACGCCGCGGATGGTGCCGCAGAGGATTCTCAATGGGAAACAGCCAGACTTTCGAGAAATCACCATTGTTCTATAGTCTTACAGCCCTGTTTTTGACCAAAAAATAAAATCGTACCGGGCTTCCAGTTATTGTAATGATGGAATGTTTCCTTTATAACTATACTTTGAAAAAGTGTGAAAACCCAGCCTTCGGGCGAGTAAATGTGAAGATCTACGTGGTGTGCTAAGCGGTGCTTGCATCAGGCGGCATCGCCCCTAAACCAGGAGGGGGTTCTCCGGGGCTTGTGCAAACCCTGTTTTTAGGGGCAGATGGGTGGGGCAAGAAGGCTTTAGCCAAAGAAAAGAAACACTGTCTTGGACAGCTCGGCTCCCAGTGCAGGCGACAGACGCCGGGGCTCAGCCCGAGGTTTCAGATCGTCACCTCCCCGAACTGCTGGAGGTGGCCCCTGAGTCGTGCTCTGCCGGCCGGGGGCACGTGGCTCCACCTGGGGCCCATTTCTTCGCTTTGGAGCTGAGACTGGGAGACAGAGCTCAGCGGAAACGATGTCGGGCTCCTCGCGCTCGCTCGCTCCCTGCCCGAATGCTAGCCGCGGCCCCCCGCGCCCGGGGCACCCCCGCGCTCTCGAGGAAAGCCGGTCACTCCGGGCCCCGCGCCTCGGCCGCCGCAGCCCGCGGCGCCACCTGCTGTCCCGACGGCGCCACTGCGGCCTCCGGCCTGGGTTCTCGGCCCCTTGCGTGGGGTGCGGGGGAGGAGAGTGAAATCCCTGGGGAACTCCGGGGCGCAGAGCTTTGGGGCGCAGGTGGCGAGGACGAATGGGCGTGCAAAGTGAAACGACCTGCGCGACGGGCAGAAACGCCTCCCACGGAAGAGGGGACCGCGGAGGGAACGGAAAGAGCTCGTCTCCGGCAAAGGCCCGCAGCCGGCACCCCCAGACAGAGACGGGGGGCTGGCCCGCTCCCCACCGCTTCGCCGGGCGCGGGGAGGCAGCGGCGGAGCGGCACCGGAAGCTCCGTAAGGGACGGTGACCACCGAATTGGGACACCGCGCTCTCTTTTTGCCGCGCTAAGCGGCGGAGGGCGAAGGCCACCCCTCCCATGGGACGGAAAACCGCTCCCCAAAGCGCCCCTTCTTGGCGGCCCCAGTGACGAGGCTGGACCTCCACCGCGTCCGGGACGCCTTCTGCACCCCAGTTTGCCTGGGGTTGGGCCACCTGCGCCCCAACTGCACCACCTGGTGGAACGGCGAGCGAATAGCTCAGAGTCCTTCTAGGTTTTGCAGCTGGCGCGGGCGGCGCGGTCCGGGCGCAGGGGACCGCTCTGCCTGCGCTGTTCTCGGAATTGAAGGGGGCGGGGTGAGGGGTGGGGGTGTGAGGTGCTCAGGCCCCGCCCCCGTAGGGTCCCGGACAGCGCGTTTGGAGCACCCCGCATCCCCTAAGTGATTCTGGTCCCCTGAAGGCTACAAACCACTGCACTGGCTTCAGGCGCTCCTTTGCCCAGCGTCTGGTGCAGTTTAAAAAAAATGACACGCCCTGTGAACTTGAGCTTCGGGCGAGGCACTCTGAGGGCGCCACTGGCACCACCTTCCTGTGCCTTTCAACCAAGGAGGAAGCGAGGGCTGAGGGAAGTTACCTGACTTGCCCACGGCTAGTGAACGGGGGCGCAGGATTTGAATTCGGCTCGTTCCAAAGCGCATTTTTTTCCTCTTTCCAATACAATGGTTCTCTTTATTCTCTTTATTCCTACGATTTTAGCATAATGATATTAAAGTTATTTTTTTTAAATAGGCAGTACAGTTAGTGGTTAAGCTTTTTGAAGTCTTAGAGTGTATTTGGTATCATCACGTGACACTGGGAATACACATACTGAACTGTACACTTGAAAACGGTAGAGATGGTGAATTTTATGCTATGCGGGTTTTGTTTTTTTTTTTAAATCACAACCTTAAGAGAAAAAGGCATTCAGTGGAAGGGTTCTCTCTTGCCTTTGTCCCCCATCTGCCGAGTGACCCCCTCACCATAGGAAACCATCTCTATTAGTTTTATGAGTTTCTCACTTTTTATTTTAATTGAAAAAATTTATTTTTCAATTAGAGTTGACATCCAATTATTCTATATTAGTTTCAGGTGTACAGCGTAGTAAATAAGACAGTTATACAATTTATAAAGTGATCCCCCCAATTAATCTAGTACCTACTTGGCACCATATAGTTAGTACAATATTGCTGACTATATTCCCTGTGCTGTAACTACCAAGGATCTTTCGCTTTTTTAAAATACACGTAAGTAAATACAAATACATACTACCCCTGCAATGGCCCTTTTTGCACAAAGACTAGCAAAGTGTCCATATCAGTCTGCATCTTATTATTGTGATGCGATGCTACGTCTTGGAGATCTTTCTAAATCATTTTGAGAGCCCCTCAATCCTTTTAAAAATTTACTTTATTTAAATTAAATTAGATTTTTTTATTGAGGTAAAATTGACATGAACATTGTATTAGTTTCAGGTATACAACACAGTGATTGAAATATTTGTGTACCTTGCGACATGACCACCACGATGAATCTAGTAACATCCGTCACCATTCATATTCACAGAAAATTTTTCCCACTTTTTTTCTTATGATGAGGGTTTTACAATCTCTTTTTAGCAACTTTCAAATCTTCAGTGCAGCATCGTTAACTGTAGTCACCACGCTGTACGTTACATCCCTAGGACTACTTAGATCCGTAAGTTTGTCTCTTTCAATCACCTTTTCCCATTTTGCCCGCCCTCTACCCTCACCTCTGGCAACTACCAATCTGTTCCCTGTATCTGTGAGCCTGGTTTTGATGGGTTTGTTTTGTTTTTAGATTCCACGCGTAAGTGAGAGCATATGGTGTTTGTCTTTCTCTGACTTATTTCACTTAGCAAAAGTCCATCCATGTTGTCACAAATGGCAGGATTTCATTCTATTTTATGGCTAAGTAGTGTTCTATTGTAAATATACGCCACGTCTTCTTTATCTATCAGTCCATCCATCCGCACTTCCGTTGTTTCCCTGTTGGCTGTTGTAAGTAACAGGGCACCTCATTCCCGTTTGAAGCTGGTATTTCCGCGCTCCCCTGCAGATGGGAGGCAGGTAACATTGTTTCCGGTGATGCATTTTTTAGGAGCAGGCTCCATGTACCCAGAGTTTAAACCACAACAGCAAAGTTACATGTGTTAGATTCACCCTTGACAGTGGGCAGGCTCCTGGTCTGGGCGGTCTCAGTAAATCCCATGTTTTCCCCTTCAGCCTCGAAATGGGTCACAGTGCCATATGACATAGCAGCAGGCGTTGGCACAGTTTACGACAGAGACCTTATCCTGGCCGTAAGTGGGGTGGGGGCAGGGGGCACACTCTGTGCCGGTCTCCAGAGCCCTACGGAAATGACTGTTTGCAACAGAGCCGGGCGCACAGCCCTCCCCTGACTTCCTCCCCCCACCGGGAGGAGGCGCTTCCTCCGCCTTGACGTGGTTCCGTGTGTGCACGAGGCCGGCCCTTTCTGCACATACCAGCTTGCAATCCCTTCTTTTTCCCCCTGAACACATTCTTTTCGGTTTTGCAGTTGAGAGTGTGCATTTCATGGCTTAGTGGCAGTCCCCCGCGTTGTGGCCAGCTCACACTTTGAGAGGCTCCTGAAACAGAGGGTCTAGCGTATTTACAGACTCATCTCATGCCCTCTCTGGGCTTGTTGGGTGGGGTGGCGGGTGGAGTCATTTGAGATAATAAACTTTTTTGGGGGTGCATACAGATGAATTAACATAGGTTTACCCGTGGGGGTGCCGGGGGGGCTGCCTCTTGCTGTCCTGCATGGGGGTGACCAACCCCCATGAGCGCTCGCTCCGATGGCCCTCCCTTTCTCCTTCTCTCCTTCATTACACTTTAAGTTCCTTAAAGGCCAAAGTGGAAACTCATTGGTCCCTGCCCTTCTCACGGCCTTGGAAGTACAACCTGGGCTTGGGCGATGCCTGAGCGCCTACCACGTGCCCAGTGCCTACCACATGCCGGGCGCCTGCTAAGCCCCTTAGTCAATTAACTACCTCACTTAATCCTGGTGACAATCCCTGAAGCGGGTGCTACTGTTATTTATTCCCAGTTGTGAGATGAAGAAAGTAAGGCACGGAGAGGTCAAGCGCCCAGCAAAGTCACAGGGCGCCCGGAAGCAGAGCTGACCGGGGGATCCAGGGGGTCGGTCTGGCTGCAAACGCACCCCCTTCGCAGCTCTGCTGCGGCCTCAGTGGCCTTTCCCCTGGTTCTGGGCACTTAGGGAGGAGGGCCGGATCTCCTGCACTTTAACATGAAACAGTAACACTCAGTGGAGCAAAAGGGTAACAACTGAGGCCTGGCTCTCCTACCAGTTAGCTGTTAGAACCTTGGGGCAGATACTTAATGTGCCTGCCCCAGGTCGTCTGGGGTCCCGGCACTCAAAGCGTGGTGCACGGACCGCAGCTGGGGGGCATCGCCGCGGATGTGCAGACCCAGGGCCGTGCGCCAGACCCGCTGCATCAGAGCCTGCCTTCCACTGAGGCCCCTGGGTGATTTGCTTGTGCATTTATGTGCAGAAAGTCCTGCTCTGACGGTGGCAGCTTCCAGTCACCCTTCTGCAGCAGACTCCCAGGCCCACCGCCTCACCCCGCACCGTGGTGTGTGGGGGTGGGGCCGGGCAACCCAATCTTACCCGCTCTTTCAGCCTCTTCTGGAGCTTGGGGGCCAGCCAGGCTTGGCGACTCAGCCGTCAGAGGCAGCAGAGAAGAATGAATGAGGCAGTTCCTGCACTTTTGACGCGACACGGAAGACACTGTTTTGGCTGGACCACCCAGACTGTGTCATCTTTTTTGTGGGTCCATCTTCCATCCTGGCTCAACTTGGCATTTTGAAAAATGAAGCTTTAGGAGACTGAGGAAGGAAGGGCGGCCAGAAACAAGAGTGCCACCTTGTGGCTAGAGCCTGGCATTACCGTCCGGAACAGAGCTGGTGAGGAGGGCGAGGATGGAGGATGGAGGATGATTTCTGTGATGCCGGGACAGTAAGAGCTCAGTCTTCCTGAGCCTTTGTTATGTGCCAAGTCCTCCTCAGGGGCTGGTTTGTTTAAAACTCGCAACAAGAGTATGAAGTGGGGACCACTGCTATCCCCACGTCGCAGGGCTGGGCGAGCAGATGGTGAGAGATGAAGTAAGGGTCCCCTGGCTGGAGACGGCTGGAGCTGGGAGGTCACCCAGCCTGGCCTGGTTCCAGGACCCACGTTTCTAACAGTTTCGATGGGTTTCCTCTGTAGCAACGGAGGAAGACCCCCACATTTTGGACTCGTTTTAGACCTGGAGCCAGGCAGTGAATGTTGGGGTTCGCGAGTTGTGGACCTGGGTTCTGGGGTGAGCTTTCCTCTCTCCTACTCTGGATGTTTCAGATCAGACATTTGCATAATTTTTCTGAGTTTGTGGGAGAGGGGATAATATTATTCGAGCCGTTTACCTTATAGCATCTTTGCAAGAATCCAAGGAAACCCCTGGAAAAAATAAAATTGGGCTTAAAATTTCACAGCAGTGGAAAAGGAAAGGTGGTATCTGATATTCTCATGGAATAAAAGGTTTAAAAACTTCATTTCTCCCAATACCTCCAACTGGCTGCATCAGTCAGAACAGACATGGTTATACTGGGCTAACGATGAACCCTAACACCTCAGCTGCTAAAATAAAAAAAATAAAAAAAAAAAAAAAGCATCTTTCTCATCAGCCAGGTCAGCCAGGTCTCCGCTCGTTTCAGTCACTCGGGGGCCGAGGCTGACAGAGGCTCCAGCTCTACATGTGCCTCTATGACCCTGCAAGCAGGAAAAACAAACAAACAAACAAACAAAAAACAGAGCCCAGAGCCCAGAGACTAGCCTTTTAGCCTCTGTCCAGTAGTGACATGAGAGTGACACATGCATTCCACGGGCCAACACAGGTCCCGCGGCCATGCGTGAGCTCCGGTGGGCGGAGAACCCCAGCGTGCGTTCAGGAGACACAGCTCGACTTTTGTGAGCCAGTGGTTTCCTTCCTCTGCTTCTCTTCCTTCCTTCTCTTTCTTGCCTTTCTTCCCTTCTCATTAACCGAATGCCTGCTACGTATAGCTGATGCTTCTCCCTGGGATTAGAGGGTAAGGCAGGACTTCATCATCAAGGCACACATGGCCTCATAGCGAAGTCAGAAAGCTGACAGGGGTAAGCACAGCGTGCTACGTGAGCACAGAGAAGGGGCAGCCCACTCAGCGTGGGCAGCAGTTAGGGAAGGCTTCCTGGAGGAGGTGGTACGCCAGTCCCCGGGGACAGGCTGCAGCAAGCCTGGTGAAAGAGGCAGAGTGAGCACTTTCAGCAGAAAGGGCTGAAGGCTGAGAGATGAGCCGCAGAGCTCCTTGGCCAACAGCGAGGAGGTCCGTAGGTGTGGTGCGTGCTGGAGGTGGACAAGGGGTCAGGCAGCCTGGTAGAAGTCGCGGCCAGATTTTCTGGGCCTGGAAACCCCTTTAGACGGTGGACTTTAGTGGGAGGGCACTGGGGTGCCAGAAGGGTTTTACGCAGGGCGGCGACACAGGGGGTCCTTCGTCCGCGGGGCGGCCTGGGGTGGGGCTCGGCTGGGAGCAGAGTTGGGGCGCTGATGTAGGAGTAACGAGGCAGGGATCGGGGAGACTCACACGCGGGCAGGAGGCAGACCGGGGCCGGCTGCGCGCTCGGCTTAAATCAAAAGTGGGGGCGACGCCGGAGCGTTGAAATGTCTGCGTTTCAAAGCGCGCGGGACCGCCGAGGCTTGTCTCTTCGTTCAGGGTATTAAAAAGTGCATTAAAAAGCAGACGCCGTGGGGGGGGGGCGGGGAAGGGGCGATCACGGGCGTCGGGGGCGCGGGCATCTCTGGCTGCGGGGAGGGCGCGGGGCGGAGGGGCGCGGTGGGTGCCCGGCTCGGCGTCTGCCGGCCCGGCAGGTGGCACTCGAGCGGGGCCTTGGCAGGTGAACTGGCCTGTTTGGGTCACTCGAGATGATGAAGGGCGTCCTGGGTGGAGGAAACAGAGAGCGGAGGCAGAGGGGGGCGAAGCAGCTGGAAACAGGCGGGGTGACTGGCAGGAAGCGCGTGTGCGTGCGCGCGTGCATGTGTGTGCAAGGCTGGAGGGGTGGCCGCAGACACAGGAGTCTCGAACTGAGGTGCCCCTCGAGCTCAGGCCGCCGGCGTGAAGGAGCCACGCGCAGCGACCACGGCAGGGCGGGCCGCGGCCGGCCGCACCCCCGCATCCCGCTTCCCACGGGATCTGGCTCCGAGTTCTCGCCGAGTCACCTGAGAATCCGGGGCCAAGGGGCACAGATGTTCTAACATCATCTCAGCGGCCGGAAACCTAGAGGATGGATTTTCACGTGAGGGCTTCTGATTGTAACCGCTTCGGAATGCTAAGCGCAGGTAAAGGAACGCACCTGTCGGCCGTAGGTCCCTCTTACTAACATCCCGACTCTCAAGGACCTTGACGCTGCATTCGTGTCCAAGGTCATGACCAAACGAGTCCCAGAATCTCATCTGTGGGGATCCATTTCTTAGGGTCACTCATGCTGACACATGTTAGAGCGCTCAGTCAGTGAAAAAAAAACTCAACCCATTAACTTCCTCTATATTAAATTACCTCTTTTATTTTTATTTCTATTTGTGGACATAGAGTATTCGTTTTCTTAAACCTATAGCGCCAGGTCTTCCAAGGTGGTCTCTCGTTCAAGTGCTAACCAGGCCCGACCCCCATTAGCTCACGAGATCAGATGGGACCGGGCTCGCTCAGGGTGGCGTGGCCGTAGTAATGACCTCTTTTAAAGGGACTTACTTAACAGACAAAAAGGGAACGCTGAGGTATCGGAGGCAGGAACTTCAGAAGGCGCGGGTTACGCTTGGGGCTTGAGAAGCCAAGGGAAGAAGACAAACTTCTGTCGGAGCCCAGACTCCTGGAGCAAGGGCCCTACGGGACAGGGACTATGAGCCCAGTGCTGCCGCTGGCCCCGGCGTATCTGGGTGGGTGAGGAGGAGGCGGTGAGGCTGCTTCCGGGAGGGCTGGCGAGCGGGATCAACTGTTGCTGCTGGGGTCGATGCCAACGGGAACCAGAAATCCGTTCCTGGCCCCGCATCGCAAAAGGGCAGGTGTAAGGGTGTCTTTGTTCCTGAGAAAAGCTTAATAACCTGCACATTAGCTCCTGGGGGCCGTGGCATCTGAGAGCCCGGATCGGGATGCTGAAGGAGCAGCCCCGACTAAGGGGACTTTACTTCCGACAAGGAACCCAAGGACGAGCACGTGGCAGGGACTCCACACCGTCTCGTCTCCTTCCTCCTGCATTTGGTGGCCTCTCCACCTTCCTGCTGCCGCCGACCCCGGCTTGCAGACGGCGTGAGCGCAGGTAAGGGGAGGGAGGCCCGCCCGGCTGTGGCTTTGCACGCGCTCGGAGCAGCGCGCGCCCCAACGAGAGCTCTGAAGAGTGCGCTGCGTGGGGACATTTTTGCGCCTTTAAGTAGCATTAGCAGGCCTCCTTGCATCTTTAGCACTTAAACTTCTTTTTCTCATTAGCACAGTCTTCTGGAGGGAGACAAGGGGCAGAGTGGCTAATTAGTGAACCTGGGTGGCTGCCTCCTACCTCAAACCTTTCCCAAACATCTGCCGCCCCTCCCACCCCACCCAGAGGAAGCCGGAACCTGCTGCTAGCAGACTTTCTCGTTGGAGAAACTATCAAAAAACATTTGCGAATAGCCATGATCGCCTTAAAATGGGGGAAAGAAGCACATTTTCCAATTACGGCCTGGGTGAACGCTCCGGCTTGTTTAATTAATGGAGGGTGCATCTGTTTGCCGAGGCCCCTCTGAATGCGTTTTCTGGAGTTTCTTAATTAGTTACAAAAAGCTGCAGGTGTACTGGCAGGGGAGGCAAGCAGGGCTGGGCTGCCTTCCAGAGAGAGGCTCTCTCTCTTTTTTTTTTAATGTAAATATTTAGTCGTATGCTGATGAGGTTCGTTTTGAAGTTGTCTTCCCTGTTTGATCTGCGTGCAGTGGTACTGCGAGATGTATTCGTGCTCCATTTGGATCGCAGACAAAATAAATTGAAATGGAAGAGACCAATTTTCGTTATGACAGACACTTATATGCGGTTAGACCATTACCGGGATGACAAGTTATTTGCATGCTGTCACTATGAGGCTGCCGCCTGGTTTTTCAGGCGAAAACGCTGCAAGGAGGCGGGGTGGGGGGGAGGGAGACGAGTCGTTGGGTGCTAATTCTGTGGATCAAATCGCAACGTTGTACGCGTTATACAGAGGACACCAAGGCGGGGGGTGGCAGGCGACAGGCGCTTTCATCCTTCCGGCGAGCGGAGATCGTCTGGGCAACGCCGATGTGGCCGGAAGGTTTACCCTCCTGCAAACGTGGCTCTCCGCCTGTTACTGTTTTTAAGAACCTGTCGCTCGGCGCAGTAATCACCACTTCTAGATTCGAGGGATGATGGTACCGTGGAAAGGTGTTCAAGGCTGAGTTCGAGGAGTTTGTGATGATCGAGTGTGATGGGCACCGAAGGGTGCCCTCTGATCAGTGATAGCAGGAGTTGGCGAACTGTGGCCCGTTATGGACCACAGTTGACCCAGCTTTTTTAAATAAAGTTTTATTGGAACACATCCACGCCCATTCATTGATGTTCATGGCTGCTTTCGCCACGATTCGCGGAGTTGAGTAGCTGCGGCTGGATCGCCTGCATAGCCTGAAATATTTACTCTCCAGCTCTTTATAGAACAGGCTCGCTGACCCCAGAACGGCGGAGACACTGTGGCTGGCCGTGCAAAGCTGGGGGGCAAGGGCTGTGGCTCCTGCGGTCTTCCTTGCGGCCCTCCGTTTCCCGACCTCTAGGTTGGGGACAAAACTTCCTCCCCTCGGCGTCTCGGAGCGCTGTGTGAGACGCACGGTTGAAAACGTTTCCAGCGAATCTTTGTATTTCTCTCACTGAGAAACACACGCTCAGCAATGGGGAAAGCGGAAGGTCCGTCTTCATTCCTTCCTGGGTGTCGTTCTCCGGCCCAGGAATCGAGGCGAAGGCAGGCGAGCGAGTCACCGACACGAAGCATCGCTGGAGTCGGCCCCTTCCGCTGCCCCGTGGCTGCTTCTCAGGAGGAGCCGAGTCTTCGGCAGCGTTCGCAGGACGGCGGTGCTTGTTTATTCCAGGAGAAAGATACACACATGCGAGTGTCCCGGGGGCAGGGCGTCGCTTGTCCGGGGCCCCTCCTGTTCCGCCTCCCAGGTACCCTCGTTTTATTCCGGTACCTACAATGGAGGTGTCTCCGTGCTACGAATCTTAATTTTTTTTTTTTTAATGTTCTGAATAGCTCACAACATTATTCTTAAGATTTCGTAAATCAAGATTCTGCTTCTGGGCCTGGATTAAAACTTGAAGGTGAAATCTATTCCAGCAAGGTATCTTGTGGGTATTTGGGCACAGCGTGGTGAGCAGAATGACGTTCCGTGTGTTCGGTGCCCACATAAATAATGCAACGAAGCCTGAGATCGAGGGGCTTACAGAAGGAGCTGCTAACTAACCAGGCGACCTTCAGCCGCTAACCTGCCTCCTCTGGGTTTCGTCTGCCAAACAAGGGCTTTGGGATAGATGCCCTCCGGCACACCCGGCTATTTAAAACATTCAGAACGTGGAGACTGATCCACATTCTTTCCCTTCTAATTTCATGCATCCCATTCAGTCTGGCCTTTGCCAGGGACCCTTCCATGACAAACAAAGGTGGGATAAGCTGGCAGGAAGGGGTGTGTGGTCGGGGGTCTGCTGGACAGACAACAGATGTGCCAGCACTAGAAACTGAGTCCCACAAACTCAAGCAGGAAAGCGACATGCGGGGAGGACGAGGCGGTGCTGGAGGATCCACGGGAAGGCTGGAGGACCCGCCAAGGGAGGCTGGTCGGTGAGAGGCGGCTGGGGGTGTGCCTGGAATAGTCCGTGTGCGTGGCTGCTGCTGGCGCCCCCACCCGAAGCCCCACTCCGGGCCACCGTGATCTGCTTGTCAGGGTTAGAGGGGCGCGCTTTGCCGGGGCAGGATGGGAGGCCGGCTTGGCGCGCAGAGTGCGGACTGACTCAGCCCCTCCCCACTTCGTTACCCAGGCGCCCTGGGGCCGGCCTCCCAGCGCCACGACCGACCGCTGTCCTTGCCGCTGTCCTTGCTGCTCGCCACTGGGCCTGCGTTTTCGTGTCACAGCTCGTGGAGTTCTGGGCAAGAGCTCCGGTTCGTTTTGCTTCGAGCCTGGTCCAGACCTAAGCCATGGGGAAGAGGAAACAGGCATCCTGTTGGGCTGCGAGGATGGGATCCGGGGTTCCGCCTTCCTGGGGTTTGGGGTACCCTCACATTGGAGAGAGAGCCAAGCAAAAGGCAGCTGCGCATGCACAGCGGGTGTGGACCACGCACGCGTGGGCGGTTCGCTGCGGGGCTGCCCGGGCTGCCGTTCCCTCTGCGGGCTGAGGCTCCGTGGACCCGCTCCGCAGCGCCCTGCTGTGCGGGTGGCCTGTTCAGGACCAGCTCGGCGCTCCCATGCTCCCGCGGGCCTTCGGGGGGTGCGCGCCCAGCTGCCCGCAGTTCCCCGGCTCCGGAGGACGGCTCGGAATGACACACGCCCTCTGAACGCTCCTGACAGGCGCAAGGGTTTATTTGCTGGTTCCTCCTGAGTTCAGCGGGGTTGCGAGGGTGCCGGTCGTCAGTTACGTGTTCACAAACACAGAACAGCAAATGCATCATTGGCCCGTTTTCAGAGAGTTTCACTGAGATGCTCTCTTTTAGGACTTTAGAAGATTCCCTTTTCCTCTGTTCAAAGGAATTTTGGGGTATTGTGAAAGAAGTTCATATTTGAACTAATGGCAGATGTGGTTCTAGCTAACATGCAGTTTTGGAGGCCAAAGGAGGGAGAGATTTCTAGAGTATTTTTATTTTTTATTTTTATTTTTTTTACCAGCGAAGATGCCTTCAACAGTCGTTAGGAGTTTGGACATGCAGTTTAAAAGATCATATTTCCTCCGACTCTCCTCCAAGAAGCTTACATTTGTTTTCCTTAGTTGAGTTGTTTACGTTCATTTTCCTGAGTTTAGTATCAGAAAATTCCCTCCCGTTATTTTATCAGAAGCCTATATTTTGACACAAAACCAAGAAGCATTTCCACTTCTTACATTTTAGTTTCCTCACTTCTAAAAAAAAAAAAGAAAAAAAAAACGTAGTTCAATTTAATATCATCTGAGGGCTCCTCGCAGGCAGAGACCTGCAGAAATTGCTCCAAACCTTTAACATTTGGAAAAGCGTGTTTGCAGAGGCAGAATGTCTGTGCGGGGGGCGCGCTGTGCAGAGAAGGCAAGGCGCCGTGCCACCCGCCGGGAAGAGCAAAGGGGGCCACCTCAAGCCGGCCGTCAGGGGTGATGGGGGGCTGCTCCTGGGAACCTCGAGGGTCCCAGGCTCATCAGAAGGGATTCAGGTTTAGGTTTTGAATTAACCACGGGGAGAGAGTCACCTTCTCTTTCCGCTGGACCAGAGAAGCTCCCGGGGGGAGATGTGGGCAGCACCCCCCCACCCCACCCCCACACACGCCCATCCCCAGCCCAGCCTTGGCAGACGAGACGGAGTCGAGGCAGGAGAGGCCCCTCTGTGCCCACAGGGGTCCGGCGTGGGGCTTCACGCCCAAGGCCCCAACAGTCCCTGTCCTGCAGTCTCTATTTTGCAAACACAAACGCAGTTCCAACGCTGCATGAGACAATCCAGCCCCTCAGCATCCCGGGCGCCCAGCAGGTCGGCTGTTCCGGCTCCGGCCAGTAGGGGCCGCCGTTCCCCTTTCGCAGTGCTGGCGTCTCAGGCTGGTACCTTCTCAGGCCTAACCATATTTTTCCCCGTTTTTGCTCACGGCATTAATCGTGAGGTTAGGGTTGGCCTGTGGTGAGCAATAATACGTTTAACCTTTGACTCCGTGGACTAAGATGTAATCGATCATTTGTGGTCTCCCTTCCAAGAACTGGGAGCCTCCGTTCGGTCTCAGATAGGTGGAGACAGGCAGACCTTCAATTTTAGTGATGAGTCGGAGACGGCAAAGCACAGATCTGACCGACTCGTTTTATGAACTCCACTACCCGGCGTGTCTTTATTTAAAAGCAAAAATATCTATTTTTTTTCCACTAAGTGATTTTTTTTTTCTTAACATTTTACAACCACAGTCAGATCCTGGTGAGGATAATTTCCTTTAGCATGCACATTAGTGTCTAGTTGGCAAATAAACTTGAGGCATTTCTGCATCGGGCCTAAAGCGAAGATGGATGTTGACTTCGGAACCAAACGGTAGCCGGGGATTGGGGGGTTCCGCGCGCATGCGCGGCGCCGTGCCTCTGACTGCAGTCCTGCCGCTGTGCGTCAGGGCCGCGAAGCGATTATCCGATGTGCGCTCACGTAACCGTGCAGAACTGACGGTAAGCGCGGCTGTTTACTGAAAGCCCACCGCGTGTCAGGCTCACTGTTAGCTACTGACACCTCTCCTCTGATCCTCGGTGTTGGAGCAGGTACCACTCGAGTGGATTCAGGTACCTGGCAAATAGATCGCGGCAGATTGAGCAGAGAGAGAGAGAGAGTGAAGCAGAGGGATTAAGCAGAGAGAGACAAGATGGGAAACTAAGAAGGGGGCAGAGCAGGATTCGAACCTGGCTTCGGAGCGCGAAAGGCCCCTGGTAGCACTGCGAGGCCACTTTGGGCTCTGAATACTTGCACAAATTTCTTGCCTTTCCATCCTTTTTTTTTTTGGTTTGTTTTTCTCATTTTCCAGTTTGAGGCTCTAGACATCTGAACTTTACAATTCTCTAAAGCGTCTGGACTTTAATTTGGACTGAGACTTAAGGAACATCCCTGGAGTCATCTAGTTAGCAGCTTGTTCCTCACAAGAGGGAAACAACACAAGCTGGAATGTTTTTCATCTTCTGGACGGATACGGCAGCCAGCTGACTTCTGTCCGTGGGGCCTGCTCCCCTCCCCTGGGAACAGTGAAGATGGCCGTTGAAGGAGAACGTTGGTCTCGTAGGGTCTAGTAAAGAGCCACGAGTGAGGGCGCCCACCATCCTGTGAGTGATCGGCCTGCAGCAGGCTACTAGTCCACAGTTAAGGCCCATGCTTGGGTCCCCCTGGTTCTGAAGAGCCTCTGAGCAGGGCCTGCGGATTTCACGGCCGCGAGGGGCTTTCCGCAGGGTGGTCCCTGGCGTCCCAGGATGCTCCTGGTCTCTGGCCGGGCAGATGGCCTCTCCACTCGTTCTTGTTTGTCTGAGCAGTGGGGGCAGTGGGTCCGAGGACTCCCATCCTTCCACGGCCAGTGCCTTTGCCATCTTGGAGAACAGCCAGCTCAGCCGTCCTCCCCCTGAGGCCGGTCGTTGGAGCAGATAGCTCGTGTTTTGGATCCAACTCTGCCCTTGGATGGATGCAAAATGCCATCTCTTCTGCCCGCCTGCCACTGGCAGACCGATGTCCCAGGAGCGTCCCTATTTTTAGTGGAACTCCAGGATATAAGATCCCGCAATCTTCTATAATAACATTCGCCTATTTAAATTTATCACATACTTGTCTTTCCTTACAGCTAACTTAAATAGCGCATGCTGTAACGTCAGCCCATTTCTCATTAGTACTTCCTCGATAAAAATCTAAAGAATGCCCCTTGGGGTTGTCCCCCTGCTTGACACCGAAGGGGAGGCACGTGGGCTCCAAGCGCTTTCCGGCCGGAGGAGGAGGACATCCTGCCAGGAAGCTGGAATGGATGCTGGCTGTTCATTCATTCATTCATTCATTCATTCATCTATTCAGTGTTTACTGAACATCAATGCTATGCACGGGGCTGGTGACATCATAGCAAAGGAAAGAGGCCGGTTTCCTGCCCTCACGAAACAGATATTCAAGCGGGGAGCGGGGTGATATGTCGACCAATAAACGCATAGACTGAGTGGATCGTGATTACCACCTTGAAGAAAATGAACGGCGTGCCGTGACAGAGGGTGACGGGCGGGCGGGTGTTTTGCATAAGGCGTCGGGGAGGCACCCCCCCCCCCCCGAGGTCGGGAAGGCACGGGCGCCAAACAAGTTCAGGCCGTGGGAACAGCAAAGGCAGAGATCATGTGGCAGGAAAGAGCCCCGTGTGTCCTAGCAACAGACAGAGGATAACACACAGGTGGTTCGTAGCGCACTGTGCGACCCTGCCGGGCTCCGCCAGGTCCGGAGCGAGCGCCAGGGTGGGCGGCAACGCGCCGCTCCCCTCACCGAGAAAGCCTGCGGCGGGGCCAGACAGTGCGCTTAGCCACGTAGCCGATGGACGTTGGTGCCCAGGCCCCTGGCCTCATCCCACACTGGCGGCGCTCTGTGGACGGGAGTCGGTCCAGGGACCATGCGCTGAGTGGTCCTGAAGGAGAGGATGCCGATGACCTTCCAACCGTGTCCCGTCATTCTCTCCCGGAGGCACGATGGCTTCCTGCGTCTTCCTGACGCAGAGCGCTCCCCAGTGGGGGTCGGGGGCACTCTGAGCGCTGGGAGTCGTGTCCCCAGAATGATGCTCAGCAGCGAGGGCTGAGACATGGTGGATAAACGCCCTAGTCCGTGCTGAGAAAACTGCGAGGCACGTGCACACAGAGGCCCCCCAGCAGAGCTGAGCCCCGATTGTCCACAGAGGTAATTTACTTATTAAGGTACTTAATAAGCTCCCATTCCCTTGCGTTGTTTCCTGGGATCATCGCAAATGATCTATTTGAACCCAAATCCTTGTCTCCACGTCTGCTTCTGGGAGAACCCCAACAGAGAGCACGGCTGGACCTTGATGCACGAAGACTGGTGGTAACAGGACGGTCATCGAGGGGCCAAGTCACATGGCCTTGGTGACCGTGGTGAGAAGCTTGGACTTCGTTCTGAGGGTGCGGGGGTCCACTGACGAGCTTCTGCAGAGGAGGAGTTACAGGACAGTCTGTAACTCAGAGAGCTCCCGGCCGTGACTTGTGGACCGGATTGGAGAGGAGATGGGGTGGGACGGGGGGCCGGATCCGGAGCTGCCCGCAGGAGTCTCGGGAAGAGCTAGAGGTGCGGGTGGAGGCGCATGTGCAGATTTGAAATCTGTTTTAGTGATAAACCAATAGGATTTGATGACGGGTGGACTGTGGGGGGCAAAGAAAGGAAAGAGTCCAGGATGACACTTTGGTTTCTGCTTGATTCTCAGTATGGATGGGGGAGCTGGGCGCATCCTGGCACAGAAGGCGCTCGGGAAGTCAATGGCTAGGAAGCGCCTCTGTGCCTTGAGAGTCCTCCCAAGTTATCTGAGCCACGCGGCTGACCCGGGCACCCACCACACGCAGGGAATAAATATGAGCTGTATCTGGTAGACTCTCCGAGAGAAGATTAAAACTGCCATTTCAGCCACAAGGAGAAACCGTTCCCTCTACTCCACCAAACGTGGGGAGGCATTAAACTTAACAGACTAAAAAATGAAGCGTCAGACCAGACCATGACCGTGACAGCCGCTGACGAGCGCTCGCGGAGAGGACGCCCTAAGCGAGAGGGGAGACGCAGGAGAGGTGGAGTGGGGGGCTGGGGCCAAGGCGCCCCCGAGACGCAACAGCCGGGGGCTGCCACCCCACTGCCCTCGAGCCATGGAAGGCCGCCCGGAATGCACACCCGCACCTTCCAAGGTCTGGCTTCGAAGGGAGGGAGTAGACGCCTGGGCATGCGGCTGGCCTCTTCCAGGCAGGCCACCTGGAACAAGACATTGACCAATGAGCCTGCATTTTAACAAACAGAACAAGACTGGCATGCCCCAAACGAGGGTTTCCTTAGGGGGCAGTCTCCTTGGAGGACCCGAGGGAGACAGGCTTTCCCAGTCAGAGGTGTCCAAAGCCAGCACGGGCTGCCTCGAAGTGCAGAGAGCGTCTTGCCACTGGACAGGACAAGTGTTTGGCAGTATTTTGAGAGGAGTTCTGATAGGGAATATCTGATTCCGGTGCTGGAACTCCAACCGCCTTTGTATTCCCGGTTGATGACATTCACAAGGCGACCAGTTTCCGTATGTCCTATGGCAGCCGGGTTTAACCAAATTATGATATCTGGATTTATACCTTTCTCTGTTCAGCAGACTGATGTCCATTTATCTCTCTCTCTCTCTCTGTACATATACATGTATGTACGTATGTATCAATCATCTATCTGTTGTCTTTTGAGCGACGTTTGACTCTTACCAAAAACGAGAGCTGTTTTCATCATAAATGAGCATGGTTTGAAGCAGTGCCCAGAGATGTGAACGCACGCTCCGGAGGCGGACTGAAGGCGTTCAAATCCCCGCTCTGCCCTTGCTCGCGTGTGGCCTTGGTCTGGTTGCAGCCGCTCCGCATTCCAGCCTCTCAGTCCGTAAATGGCGTGAAGCTCGCAGGACCGCCATGAGGACGGATCGCACCGAGGCGTGTAAAGCCGGGCCTCACTCAGGTCTTGCTGGATGTCGAGGAGTCTTCAGTGCGGCCCGAGCCAGGGCAGCATTCTTGCTTTGAAACATTCAGGCCATTCATTCATTCATTCATTCATTCACTTATAGTCTCTATTTCCTGAACCCTTGACAGTGCTACCTTCTAAGAACTGCTGGGCACCAGTAAGGGTTCCGGCCTCGAAGAGTTCACATGTGGTCAAGAGATGGGCTGGGGTGTGGCCACTCTGACTCCAGAGGCATTGAACCAGACTGATCTCCAAGGCTTTTCCTAACCTGTAAAAGGATGGTCCTTCTCGCCCTCTTTCCCCCTTGAGGGGCTCATGACAGTGACATAATTGAGCAGGCTTGCAGCCAGTGATTTAGAGGTGTCTTTCCAGGCTGTACTCAGATGCCCCTAACGCCTCTGTGGGCACACATCATTACTTCCCTCCTTCGTGCTGACGGAGTCTCGAGGAGAAAACCTCTTTGCTCACATGCCCTTCCTCCCTGTCTCTCTCTTTAAAGAAGAAAAGAATCTCCTCTCCGATAGTCAGACTAGATGAGCGTGCCAAGCCCCGAGTAGAGGATTATTAAAGCAGACCACAGTCGGCTTCCAGCTCACAATCTAATTAGCTGGAAGAGGCCGCTTTGAGGCTGCACGAGAGAAACATCCTGTGGCCCCGCATCGCCGACCGCGAGATGAGACGGAACCTTCGGAGGAGAGGAGAAGCTCGTGCTGTGCGTGCGGAGGGGGCAGGGAGGAGAGACGCCGGCCCCGTGTGCTCGTCATAGCCGCCCCGGGTACCTCCGGCCGGAAAACCGAAAAATGCGATCACGCGGCTCTCAGCTCAGAGCCCAGGCGGTTGCCGCCCCCGAGGACACCTCCCAGGGGTTTCCAGAGAGAGGAAGATTGGTTTTCGTTAGAGCTACTGCGAGCCCCAGGTAGCCAGCCTCTTCTCATCGCCTTAATAGACCAGAGAGGAAGGAACAGACCAAAAATAGCCTGCGGCCGTGTTAGGGAGGCCTCCCGCATTCCGAGAGAGTCGTAAGTGACTCTGCGGCCCTGTGAGACGGATGGGACGGCCGATCAAGTCTGCTCTGCGTCACGGCCTGCCCTTGAGGACCTTACGGCTGTGTCATTCGGTTCATCCACTCCACAAACCTTGACCGAGTGTCCGTGATGAACCAGGCCCTGTATCAGGCAGTGAGATATGGACTCGAACAAGCCCCAACATTCTAGAGCCAGAGACAGATACACACGAGAAAAATTAACGCGATAGTTGCGAACGTGAGGAGTGTAACATGCAAGCAAACGAACCAGGCTTTCGTGTGACGCGGTATACGGTGCAGTTTGGGGGGTGCTACCTGGATCCCTTTCTTACTCTGCAACTCTGGGATCTGTGGGCTTCAACGTCTTGGTCCCCAGGGGTGTGTGCCACCACAGGAGGTCGGAGCAGGAGCTGCGTACACCTCAAACTGTGGCTGCCACCCGGTCGCGTGAGGCTCCCAGAAATCGCTCTGATCGTCACTAGGAGGTAGGTCGCTACTGAACAATGGGGCCAGGGAAGGGTATGTTTGTCACTCAGCTGGTCCACAGGGACACTTCTTGACCACTTTTCTCAGTAAATGAGTAAATGCAGCAGCCGTGGCCCGAGGAGGGCGTGGTGACCGTGGCTCGGACCCCTTACAGGTGAGCCATGCCCGTTATTCATGGGAGAGGAATCCAGGTGTGTAGGAGAGAAGCGGGGCCAGGAGGGCAGCCACAGTGTGGGGGGCTGGGTTCGTCCCACGGATCCTCTCTAGTACGTTTGCCCCCAAAGAGCCCAGACCACCCCGGAGGATGTGCTGAGCAAATGGAAGAGGTCCCAGGAGCGCACGGGGTGGCAGGGAGCAGACGCTATGAGGGGCCACCGCACGCTTCCCTTTAGGACACGGTACCCAGGGGCCCACTCGCTGGGAGTGTCGGTGGCTGAATCACTCTCTGGAAACTTCCCTCCACGAGAGCGCCGCCTTCCCCTTCCCCAAGGTTGCGTCTCCTTCTCAAGGGTGACCGGCATCCAATGACCAGCACCGCAGATGTGCAAAGCCCAGTCCCCTTGGCACAGGGGGGATCAACGCTGGAAAAGGCCACCCCAGCTCCGGGGCTCCCGGGGAGAGCCGTGGAGGCATTGCTTGCGAGTGTACCTCGACTTCTCCCTCTGCGCGGTCCTGTTTCCTTCGCTGTCCCCCACGAGCGCTGGTCCCAAGAGCGGCCCCCAGAAACTGTCTTCAAGCAGGTCTCCAACGCACAGTCTGTTTTCTGGAGAATCCGACCCAGGACGGCGAGTGACCGCTGCGAGGAGGACACGTCGAGGTGCCAGCGCTGGAGAGTGCCCCCCTGCAAGGGCACGGCCTGCGCCGGGGCCTGCGTGGTGCGAGGGTGGAGAATCTCTCTGGGGAAAGTCTCTCGGGGATGAGGGCTAAGCCGTGCGAAGTCTGTGAGGTGGGAACGGTCTTGGTGCGTCGAAGGAACAGAAAGGAGTCCCGTGGGGCTTGGGGGTGGTGCCGGGGAAGACAAGAAGGACAGGAGAGAGAGACGGATAGGGCCAGGTCTGGCGGGGCCTCGCAGGCCGCAATGAGTTTGGATTTTTATTTTAAAGGCGACGAGAAGTCATTGGAGGGGGTCAAGCAGAGGAATGAAAGGATCCAATTTACATTTTAAAAAGATCATTCTGACTACTTGTGAATTCAATTTCATCAGGAAGACAAGACTAACTGACACGGAAAATTAGAGAATAACCTCAAAGCAATATGATTCTGCGTCTAGAAAGGACATGCGTCAGGCTCTTTGACATGAGTGTATCTCATGATCACCGAATATTCCTTCGAGAACGAGAACAGCGAGCACCTGTTAGATGCCAGACGCCGTGCCGGGCTCCGGGATTCATGCCAGGAACAGGGTGAGCAGCAGCCTGAACCGCATGGAGCTTACATCCAACGTGGGGAAAACTTCACTAAAATGCTCATTGGGTGGCAGGGATTTTAAGCAAGTCGCTGGGAGTTACATAGAGGAGAAAGCCTTCGTGGGGGAGGTGCGAGAACTAAGCAGGGAACAGCCACAGCAGGTAAGAAGGGCCCGCGAGGGCGGTAACACGGCAGCAGCGGTGAGTGTGGGCGGTGAAAGCATCGACAGTCACCATGCACCGAGCACGTGCTCTGTGCCGGGCATCACGGCGACTCAGCATCTTTTATGCGGTGTAATCTTCAGGGACACCGTATAAAGCAAACATTATTTTTCTCCCATTGAAATGCCTTGTAGGCTCATTGAAATACCTTGTTTGAGGCTACACGCTTAGAAAGAGGTGGGTCTGGATTTAATTCCACGTCCGTCTGATTCTGAACCCGAGGCCTATGCCCCTCAGAGCGTCCTGGTTGATCAGAAGTGGCTCGCTGGCTGTCACCTCTGTCTACGGGCTTCCCAGGACGAGTTTCGTGGCAAGACTTGCTTGCTGTTGTGTGGAGGCAGCTCTTGGTGCAGCCTGAATTTCTCTCTGAGATTCTTTCCTTTCCACCTGTCCCAGGGCTCATTCGGCAGAGATGGCTAAGTAGTCCCCCATACCAGTTTTATCCTCTTTGTGGCACATGGTTTAAGATACATCCCAGCATTCCTTACATTTATACCTGGCCATGTGACTGGGTTCTGGCCAACTGAGCATGAGCGGAAGTGGTCTCCCCTCTCCCTCCCCAAGTCTCTCGCTCACACTCTTTATTCGTTCCCTTTCTGGCTGTCTTGGAAGTCATCTTTTGACGATGTCGGAGCCACTCTTTGCCTGAGTCTCTGAAAACCTGCGAGGAGAAGAGCCCGCCCCCTGACCCGGACCTACCTTGGACTGTGAGGTGGACTGTGATGCTTATTTATGAGAAATAAAAAAAAAAAAACATAGACTGTTCATTTCTATTTTGTCTGGTAGAAACAAAATTCTATCGTGTTGAATGGTCACATGATTGGGTCTGTGACCCAATCATGGCTCGCACCAGCTCACGTGCCTACTTCCCGTCACGGCTCCCGAGGGTACCAATCCCCTTCCGAATATTGTTCCCGTTGTTGTTCAGGGCGGCTGGCAGAGCCGACGGTCACTTGGACGTTCTGAGGAAAACGGGCGAAGCCAAGGAGTCTACAGACACAAGGAGCGAGTAAATGAAAACTTTACGTTTGTTCCAGTCACCGCGGCAGCAGGATAGCGGGAGCCAGGGCCCTGAACGAAGGGAGGATGGGGACCGAGGAAGAAGAGCGCGGGTCGAGAGAAAGAGAAGAGGGAGCGGAAGGGCGAGAGAGAAGATGGGGAAGAAGGGAGAGCGAATACAGAGGAGAGGGGAAACGAGAGGTTACGGAGGAGGGGACGAGCAGACGAGAAAGCCCGAGGGGGCAGAATTAAAATTATGTCACTTATAAAGGTCCGAGCGGCTCCGGCTCTTCCAGCACGACTGCCCCAGGAGCGCGCCAGACCCAGCCTCTGGTACTACAAGGTGCTCCCTTCCCGGTCTGAGGCGGGTCCGCCTGGTCCACCGCCCGCCGCCTCTTACGCTGCAGGTATTCTGGGTACGGCGCTGTGCTCTACTAGTACTGCCTTAGGTCCTGTACCCAACCTGAGATTAGCGACCAGTCAAGCTCTTCAGGACACAGGATGTCTTCCTGGCAGGTACAAACAGGAGGGACAAAGGTTACGTCGACAGGAGACGGCCTCGGCTTCGCAGTGGCTGGAAGTTAATTAGGTGTGGTGGTTTCTCTGCTCGCCACCTCCCCATCTTCTTTTTCCCCAGAGTAATTAGTTTGGAAATGGGTTGTAAAGAAAATGAGAGCGATTCTCGGGACCGGTAATGGGAGAGTGGGGTGACGAGGAGAAAAGCCCCTTTGAAGCGCTTTGCGTGTAACGGGCCAGGCGTTTGTCAGGACCACGGACAGCTCCGAGCACGCCCTGATGGGGGCGGGGGCGGGGGCGCGGGGGGGGGGGGGGAGGGACGTCTAGCGGTCTAGCCGAGGCCGCGAGGGTGGGGTCCATAGCGCGAGCCCTAGAAACTCCTGGAAAGCCGGCTCCCTCCGCCTGCCACTTTATTCAATTCGCAATAAGCAGCAACCTTTACATTTTAATTAGAGAGTCACTGTTACGAAGCCATCCTCCTCCTACCCGGGCAGGCCTGCTCATTCTCTCCGGCTCCAGAAGGGTCTTCAGCACTAATTGGCTGTTTGGTGCCTCCATTGTGACGGTGTGAGGTAGGGTGGCGAGCCCCTTGCTTTCCTTCTAATGCGTTCTCTGGTCTCTCTGCCCTCCTCCTCTTTGATTTGCCTAATTAGTGCTAATAATTTAAAAGCTGTGTGGCCCTCTTTTGATCCTGCCGCCGTCGGCAGACGGAGCCATTCCATTAGCGGATATTAAACAGCGCTAATATGTGGTGACGCGCGGTTGGAACTGGCTTTGCACACAGTTCCAGCGCGGGATCCCAGGGCTGCCTCAGTCGCGTGCGCGCACGCGCGCACACACACACACACACACACACACACATCTACTGTATTCCTGGGGAAAAGTCATTATAGGCTGTAGCAGCTTAGAGTGCTGTGTCTTAATAACTGTTTGAAGCCCCTTTATTGTGGGCTGGCATTGAAACTGCACGATTTATTCCGCATTTCAGGATTTTAATGATTAATTCATGAATGTATCTGCAAGAATGCCAAGGTCTCCCGAACAATGCAAGCCTTTTTTTTTTTTTTTTTTATCCCACCTAAAGTTGTTTGTTTTCATTTCAAGTCAAAGCAATCTGTCTTGAGCATTCATTTCTCTCTCCCTTCACTCCCTTCACCCGGAAAAAAAAAAAAAAAAAAGGGAGCTCATTTCACTGGGGTCTTGATAACATTTTGACAAGTAATAGAATTCATTTACATTTATCAAAATAAACAGATAAGCCTTCCATCGTCCCCCTGTCTCTCTGACACGGACTGGTCTTTCACCTTCATTAGTAAGCTTGAGGTCGTGTGCAACGCACGACTCAACCGGTGTGTTCCCGGCTATTCTGAAAATCTTGTGGAAACGTAAAGGGGGGGCCCAGGCTGAAGGAGCCCAGAAGAGCTTCCCCAGTCCCCCGGGAGGCGACCATTGTAGCTCTCAGTTGGGTCCGGGCTCACAAACCGTCGGCGCCTTTTACCTGTTTAAAGGCAGTGGGATTCCGTGGTTAAGAATGCTGGTTCTGGGACTGGATTGCTTGGGTTCATTGCTCCCCCCGCAAAGTGTGTGACTTCAGGCAGGTTGCTCATCACAGTGGTAGCTACGTCACAGAGCTACTCCTGTGGTGAGCAACCTGCCTACGTCACAGAGGATTAGACGAGACCGTCCGTGCAAGATGCTTGGCCCTGCACCCGGTACATAGTAGGTGCTTGAAGATGTGGGGGGAGGAGGAGGAGGAGACGAAGACACCAAGATGATGGTAGCGCTTGGGCAGCCCGCGGTTCTCTTATCGCGCCTTTGTGTTTTGGGCAAGAGGAGATGGCGACTCTATTATCATAAAATCCAGACAAACTCCGAAGTCGATTTTCTTTTTTTTTATAAAATTTCTGCTGTTAAGACTATTGTTGAGGGGCTACCTCATGTTTAAGGCATTGTTAGGCTTTTCTAACATAGCCCCATTATCTTAATGCTTGCGCTTTGTGAACTCGGGCATATGCAAAGTAGTCTGGAAGCGTGCTGTAAATTACAGCGAGCAATTAGGACAAATGAGGAACTGGCTCCGCTTAGCCCCTGCATGCGGGGCCCGTGCAGACTGACCTCTTTGGATGTAGGCCTCTGCCCATGACTCCAAGTGGCTGGGTGGGGTCACAGAAAGGGGAGGCATTCAGGGTTCCCAGCATCACCAACAACATCCTCTTTTTGCCTCCGTTAATTTTTTTTTTAATTCAAAACTTTATATTTTTCAGCAATTTTAAGTTCACAGCAAAACTGAGTGTATAACTATAATGGGGTACCCATGGGATCTGTAGTGATGTTTCCTTATTCGTTTCTGATATTCGTAAGTTGTAGCTTCTCCTTTTTTTCATTAGTCAGCCCGGCTAGGGGTTTATCAATTTTATTGATCTTTTTAAAGAACCGGCTTTCGGTTTTGTTGATTATTGATTTCCCGTTTTAAATTTCAGTAATTTCTCTTCTATTTTTTATTATTTATTTTCTTCCGCTTACTCTGGATTTAACGTGCTCTTACTTTTCTAGTGTTCTAAGGTAGAGACTTAGATTGTTGATTTCAGATCTTTCTTTTCTAATACATGCATTCGGCGAGACACATTTTCTTTTAAGTGTCACTTTTCTCTGCATAGGATACATTTCGTTGTCTTGTGTTTTCATTTTCATTTAGTTCAAAATGTTTTTAAGTTGCCCTTGAGATTTTTCTTCTATCAACGTGTCGTTTAAAAGTGTTTTGTTTAATATTTAAAATATTTATTTATTTATTTGAAAAGGTAACATGGAACAAGGTTCCAACGGTACAAAGAAAACAGATGTCGTGAAGAGTCAATTTCTTTTCCATTTCGATCTACCTGTTTCCTTGTTCTCTCCAGGAGGTGATGCCTACTCTCTGGCTCTCAGGTCCCCTTTCAGAGATGGTAAATACAACATAAGATATAGGAAGCATGGTCTTCTCATCCTTTTTTCTTTAAAAAATGGTGGCACGTTCTTTACTTTGCCACCTGCACTAAACAGTAAAGTCTGAGAAACATTCCATGTTACTACATTTAGTTTTATCCATTTCCCCACTGGTGGACATTTGGGTCATTTCCCATCATAATGTGATCTTGAAACAGGCTAAGAAATAGGCATCCATTGGTTTCTTCTGTAGGAGAGACATAATGAAATAATTTGTAGCACACTATTGTTTCTTTCCCTTCCTCCCAGCATTCATTCTCTATGCTTTTTATAATAGGACCCTAGTTTTCCTCTGGGGAACTACCCCTTGCTCACTTTCTGGCCATGTGATTTGGTTTGGAACTGATTTTAAGGATGGGCATGTGACAGTGGTCCACCCAGTCAGAAGTGCTGAAACCCCTGGATACTGGGATTCGTTCAGGGAGGAACATGTGACCAAGTTCAGGCTGAAGAGGGACCCGAGACTTGCTGGAATTGTTTGTTGGGTCAGAGGTGCCACCTTCCCATTCAGGATATGGAACCGGTGGACGGGCTGGAGGAAAAGAAGCATCGAGAACAGAAAGACAAGATCGAGAAGCGGAGGCCTGCCCTGGAGGGCGCATGAAGGCAAGAAGAAGGAGGTGTGCGAGGTCGGGCACAGCCCCAAGGGTCTCGGTTTGGGGACCGAGGGATGAAGCCACTTGACTGAACACTGACCACGAGAGGCGAGGCTATTTGCTGGTCCTTCTCCTGTTCTGGTCCATGTCACAGGGAGCTACATCTCCAACTCTTCTGGCCTCTAGTCCAGGGAGATGTTGATGGATGTTTGGTGAGCAGGAGGGGACGAGAAGCTGGAGAGTTTCCCTCCTCCTTCCTCTGTTTCCGGCAGCCGGCCAGCCATCTGCGGCTCACCCCTGACTCCGACCGCAGCCGGACAGACTCTCTTTTGATGGACCGAGCTCCAGCAGGCAGGACCCTTTGGACGGCCCCATCTTCTGGGCTCCGGTACCCCAGCTCCGCCTGCTGTTCCTCTGGCCCTGGGGTCGGGAGCACCTTCCTGCTGCGGTTAATCTCTGGGTTGCCGCGGGTACCCTGTTTGGCTTCTCGGCCCTTCCATCGCCTAGGTAACCAGTTCTCCTTATTCAGTTCCCTCTGTTGGAAGCACATAGGATGACTTCTGTTTCGCCAGGTGAATTCTAACTGATAGAGTGGAGGAGTGGGTAGACGTGAGCAGGGTGGGCTAGCACGCAGACAAGCAGGCATGCATAAAAACACAGGTGTGGGGCTTCGTCACGAGAAGGGAGGTTCTCGAGGAGAGCGAGCTTAGAGGGAGGAATGGGCAAGGACAGGACATAGGGACATTCCTAGAGAATTCGCAAAGGATCGAGAAGCATCAGCTAAGTTGGCTTAGAAATGTAGGTTCCAGACATGTGAGAGAACCATCCAGATGTAGTCTTCCTGGGACCAGGGACGAATTTTAAGGCGCATGTGTATGTGTGTGTGCGCACGCACCCGCACGCACAGTTAGAAGAATTGATTGATACATTAGGGATCAAAAAGAATGAGGGCACTGAACAGTGTGATTCCAGGCTAGGCGGGCTTGACTGTGGCGCTACATCACTTAAAGCAGGAAGTTAAGAAGGGAGAGAGGTAGAGAAATTGGAAGTTGGAGGTTAATAATGGGAAGAGGACTAATAATATCTTCATTATGGGACAACTACATTCATTACTAAAAGTAAAAAACCTTCACTGTACGTATTGGGAAGTATGCAACTTGGCTCATGGTGTTGCCAAATCTGCTTAGTCACGAGCCGCGTCACTGTGGTTTTCACACTGGCTTTGGAAAAATATGGCGAGGTCTTCACGACCAATGGTTCGTCGTCTGTGTCGGAAACCTAACTCTGGGGACTGGCACCCAAGGAAAGCTGCCGTTGGTCGTAGACCCACGGACTTTCAGAGGTGGAAAGGGTCATTTTAGAGAAGGTCAGTCTGAAGCCCAGGCAGAGTCAAGTATTAGCTGATTCATGGGTTGCATGAAAGAAAAGCCATTTTTAGTACTCGAAACGATGTCACGTACCCGGTAGACCCCTTCTCGCTCCCACACGCACTCAACTCCTTGAGATCTGGGGCTGAGTTTCAGAGTTTCAGGGGTGTGTGTGCGTGGGCCACCTAATCGCCTTAGAATTCCAAATTTTGGGATCAAAAGTCCTTTGAAAGCAAAAGTTACTCTAAATCGGGGGACCGAATGATTACGTCGCCGTGGGTGCCCAGGACGCGTCTGGGGCAGCGGCTGGAGGATACGCCATGGGGTGTAGTGGCCCCATCGGGTGAACCCCGAAGAGTGATGGCCGCACTCTCGGCCCTTCCTTTTGTAGAGCTGGGTGGAAAGTGGCATGAATGTGGCTCTCGGCAGGTCACATGTCTCGTTTGATTATAGCGCCTAGAATGTCTCACGGGCGGAATCATCTTCGCCTTGCAGACTAGGAAACCGTAGCTCGGTGAGATTAGGCGACTCGCCCAAGGTCACAGGGGCAAGCCTTACATCTACTGTGCTCAACTGTGAGCTTCTCGACAGCAGGGTTCGTGCGTCTCCTGCCTCGTCTCTTCCAGTGTGGCCCCTGGACCCTGCCGGGGGGTAGACTCAGGTTGATTTCCTGTCTTCGCGGACACAGTGAAGGAAGCCCGCAGAGCCACCGAGCCGCAGAACCTTCTCCCTGTGGGCCGTGTCAAGACGGTGGCTCTGCCTGGCTCTCTCCGAGTGACCTGGGGCGGATCCCGCCCCCTCTCAAGCCTTAGCCTTCCCATCTGTGAGGCGAGGGCCTTGGATAATGGCCTTAAGAATCCTTCCGGCTTCGCTGAAGGATTCCGCGGTGTCAAAAAATAAGAGGTTGCATTATCACGAATTGAAAAATAATTATCTTTTATGCTCCACGTGTAACTTTCCGCTTCTCGGGGTACCTGTTAGATAGTGTCAATGCCGCCTCGTATATCAGACACCGTTGTGATAAGTACGCAATCTGTGTCTGCAATTTCCATTTTATGGCAATAACCGATTTACACGAGGTGTTTTTAAAACGTGTCACTTGTATGTACGCACCTGCCAGGAGCCTGCTCCCTCGTAATGAGTTTCTGGCGAGGTCAGAGAAAGTGCCCGAATTTAAGTAAACAAATAGCAGGCAAGTTTTGGACACCGAAGCCTCCCTCTTTCGCTGGGGAGGCGTGCGGCCTCCCCGTGAGGGACGGCGACAACTCTCCGGTGTTCAGACACGAAGACCCCTGGCTTGGCAGATCAAGATTACAGAAATTTTTCTGACAGGTGCTCTCAAACTCCGACTCGGGGAGGGAGAGGATGTTCAGGGCCTTTACACGCACCAGGAGACCGGGCTGCTATGCGTGAACTTGACGGATACCAGGTAACCAAGAAGGACCAGTTCACGGAGTGTCCAATTTGTTGCTTGATCGTTTGGATAAAAATTACAAGGCAAATATTCGAAGGGCAGGGGCAGAGTGAGAGGCAGGGGCATCCTGAAAAATAAAGTTCTAATTTGGTGAATTTTTTCCTTACTCTTTACTATTGGAAAACTGGTTATTTTGCACGTTAGCTTTTGACTAACTGATTTTTGGCGCATGGGTACGTTTCTGAGGGCCGAGTCGGCCATTTGTGGGCCTTCTGAAACTTTGACCGTTCGGTGCTGCTGATGCAGATTTTAGACCCACCTAGTTCATCCCTCTGCAGCCAGACAGAAACCTACCTGCGCCAGCTCAACTCCTGGAGAAGAGAGTGTGATAGGTCGTAAGACAGGCTGTGCATGATGGATCTAATCCTTGTCCTACACACCCTGGGTGAAAGGGTCTTGAGGAATCTTTCTCCTTAATTCTGGCAGGACTTTAGGGCCTCTGACACAGAGCCAAGCAGACACAAGCTTCTGGGACACTTGATCCCCTCGCGAGCCTCCGAAGTCCTTTCGGCCACTCCCTAAACACCACCGCTCCCGCGTGACGGCTGCCAGGATTTCTATAAAACTTCCCATGCTAGCGCAATAATGACAAAAGCATCCGGAGGCCAGGAAAGACGAGAGAAGTGAGGCTGTTTCTTGGGATAAAGCATCTGCTGACCCGGCCTCTCTTGGACACTCTGAGGCCCAGTGAAGCAACTCGTCGAGGTCGGCGGGCCACCAGGACAAAGGCTGGCTGAGAAGAGGCTGCGATTCGGCCGCTTGTTCAAAATCCTCCCAAAGGTCATTCATCTGGCTGGGATTTCTTCTTGAGCCTTGCCTGGCCCGTGCGGCTTATCCTGATGCAAGCTGGCCTGGGAAGCCTACAGCTCAGGTCTGCCATGCCCAGCTGCTTATCGTGACAGCCCGGGGGCCAGCACAGTGCCAGGCTGGGCGGAGAGGCTCGCTCGGTCATAGGTCTGGGTGGCAGCCTTGAGAAGAAGCTCGCAGCCAAGTCAGCAGAGTGCCCACTTTCCTCCTTCCGCTACTGGCTACTTTGTTACAACTGAGCTCTTTCTTAGACAGGCTGCAGGGGCAGGGAAAGCCAGCGGGACTGCTCACTCCTCTAACGTGGCCCGTTTCCTGGCGGTGGTTCTAGCCATCACGTTCATCACTCTCTCAGCCAGGAATGCGCTGTCTCTGTCTGTTGCCTGGACTCCCCCTGGACTCCCCCTTCTCCAATACCCCACTCAGACGTCGCTTTCTCTGGAGAGCCTTCCCAGTTCCACCAGATGACACAGAATTACAATTTATCTGTGCACATCTGCATCCCTACTAAATAGTAAAACCTTCAGAGACAGACGCTTCATCTTTATTCTCATTTATTCATTCACTTGTTTCAGAGACAGCGTGGGCTTGAAGGTTAGTTGTGAACTTATGGGTTCTATAATCTACAGTGAGTGCCTTACCTTTTATTTCTGTTATGCAAAAGTGAATGTAGTGGCAGTATTCACCTCCTGTGGTTGTTGAAGGAATTTGCTACGCATATCATTTTTGGGACACTTGCTATATAGCAAGCATTACGCTGGTCATGATCATTACTATAATTATTCGTTTATTCAACAAACATTTATTGCACAAATGTTGGGCACCTGCTACTCTCCTGGGTGCTGCCCTGGGATCTAGCAAGATGATTGGTACAGACTTAGGGATTGGTAAATGTTTCCTGGATGAATGAAGATTTAACAAGCCATGGACTTGGTTTCTCAGTCTGTGTATTAGTCAGTTAGGCTGGACTCTGTCGTGTAACAAACACTCCCCCCAACCCCACTCCCACCAAATCTCAGCAGCTTGATTTAACAGAAATGAATAGTGTTCCTATCAGGCGTTTAGCGTGAGCCAGCTGGGACGTCCTGCTCGCCAGAGAGCCAGGCTGACCACGCACCTCTCAGCACTTGCTTCCATGATCTCTGCAGCATTAGCTCTTAGAGCTCCCACCTAAAGTGGCATAGACCATCTCTGCTCACATTTTATTGGCTAGAGCAAGTCACGTGGCCCTGCCTAACTTTTTAAAGGGGAGAGAGAATTGCAATTACTATCCTATCCTGTGCCCTAAAGAAAGCGGACCAGGATATCTGGGTAGAGCCCTCTTGACCATCATGGGCTGGAAGCTGGTGCCATGGTCTTCTGGCTAATACACAGCCATCGCTGGCTCACAAAGAAGCCCTGGTCCAGGGTCAGTTTCAGCAGCTACCCTGAGGCTTCCGCTTTGGAATTAAATTTTCAGACTCGGTCTTTTTTATACTCTTCTCACTTCCTCACTCAATTATACTTTAAGCAGATGGGTGAGCCTGTCAACCTTAAGAAAACAACAGAAAGAAACAAATTTATGTAAAACATCCCACATTCTAATTAAATTTCTCTGCCACCTCAAGGTTTTGAGCTTGGGTGCTGATTTGCACTTAAAAAAAAAAAAAGAAATTCAAAACAGAAGCCCAAATTCATGAAAACTTGCAAAGTGCTTTCATGTTGTGCTTTACGGCTGACATGTAAATGGACAGGATGCCTTCATTTCTCCCCATGACAAACACCTCTGTTTTTGGTGCTTGATGGCTCGGAACGGGGTTCTGTTTAAGGACGATTGAAAGCTGCTTCTAAATGCAGACCTAGCGAAGCAGGCCAGGGGGAAGGTGTATGTGGAGGGTTAAGTGCGGCGAATCTTAATCAAGCACTTGGGGGTCTCCGAAGACCCTCGTGCAGTCCCGCGATGACTCTGGGCTCAGCCCGAGGCTCCAAAACACCTGTCACCACAGCCCTGCAGACCTTCCTGCCCCGATCGAGTGAGAGAGTATTAGCCGTCCGTTCCTGCAGCCAATAACTCCCACACTCAGCAGTTTAAGTCAACGCAAGGCTGCCGTTTCGTGCGGGTTCCGAGGGCCAGGGATCCGGGAGCCGCTGGTGTGGGTGGTTCTGGCTCAGGGTCTCCCGCGAGGTTGTGGTCAAGCTGTCGTCTGGGGCCGCAGTCGTCTGACGGCTGGGCTGGGGCTGAGGGTCCCTTCCCACGCGCAAGCACGTGCTCGTCGGATGGTCCCGGTTCCTTGCCTTATGTTCCTCTCCATAGAGCCATTTATGACGTGGCTGCTGGCGTCCCTAAGTGATCAGACAGACAGACAGACAGACACAGATGGGAGGCATAGTCTTTTCTTGAAATAACACATATCACTTCTGCTAAATTCAATTGGTCACACAGACTGACTCTAATAGAGTTTTGGAGACTACCCAGGATGTGATTGTCAGGAGGTGAGGCTCATTGGGGTCATTTTCGAGGCTGATAACCTCACGACACACAGACACGCATTTTAAAATCAGTAAACAAGAGAACAAACTACCTACGGTGGCCGAGGTGCCGGCTAGGTGGTTTACACGCGTCAGCTCAGTCTTTACAATAACAGTGCGAGGTGGGAGCTGTTGTTATAGTGCCGGTTTCGCAGGTGAAGAAACTGAATTTCAAAGAGGTTAAGTAGCTAAACACTGTCTGGGTGGGGCGTGGCGAGCTAGGGCACAGAATAAGACCTGTCACACGCAAAGCACTCCCTGGAGCCATGTTACTGCCGGGTAGGGCACGGATGGCACAGTGTGGTCTCGACAGTGACCTTGGCAGCCCGCCCAGCCTGGTCTCAACTCCGGCTACTGCTCCTTACCAACCACGTGACCTGGAGCAAGCTATCTGTCCTCTCTCAGGCATGGTGCCGGCTCGGAAAGTGCCAAACCCGCGTGACTGTCACTGGTCTCAGTCTTACACTTCTCTCTCTCACCACCCAGTTCCCTGCCCATTGCAGACCCCGGAGTCTTCCATGTACGTGAGCACCCCACCCCCCTGCCCTGCTGCCGGCCGGGCTGGGGACCTCAGGCTTGGAGGCTGAGTAAGACCCTGGGAAATGTCAGAAAATGAGAGGGTGGAGCCACTAAGGTAAGAAGGACGCGGCCATGTTTCTGCAAGTGCCTAAGCCGGGAGGACTGCCTGGAAGAGGTGCTCCATGAGTTACTATGCTCAATATGGCTGTGAAAACAACAATAACAACAATAATAACAACAGATAGAGTAAGGAGACATGAGTTGGGGCTTCTCCTGTTACCTCAGAACTCTAGTTAGAGGCCCAAGCTCAAGTCGGTCAGCACGGAAAGCTCCTGCCGCCCAGAAGGGCAGCAAAGGAGCCGGGAGACTCGTTTCCCGAGGCCTGCAGCGTGTGCTTCCCCGCCCCCGCCCCGCTTTGGCGGTCTGGGACGGCGGCGAAAGGGCCTTCAACGCTCATGAGGAGAGCCCCGAGACACTTACAGGGAGACTCCCCAAAACTAGGAAGAGGGTCAAAAGCTCGGGTGGGAGCCCCCCAAAATTAGGAAAGCGGCACCGAGGGCAAGAAACGGGTCCTTAGGAGGAAATCGCTGACCGTTAGCGAGAAATATTTTTGAGTAACCCGAGATGGCGACATTTGTGTAATGCCCCCTCCATCTCGGTATGTATCGGATTCTAAGAATTTTGGGCCAGGGTGGGGGGCTGGTGGATTGGTCAGAATTCCGTGGGCTGTGAGCATAGGATTTCACACGTGTCCCTTTCATTGGCAAACTTACCTGGGACCACATAGCAAAGGGCGGGGGGGCTGGGCAATGTAGCTTCCAGACTTACAAGGGCGCGACAGTGATGCCAATTTCCCCGCAGGAACGCAGACTTTCCGGGCCACCCACCTTTGACTGTTCCGTGATGTCCTTCGCAGAAGAACTGCACGAGAACCTGGCTCTTTGTTTCGAAGAACCTGAAACGGGGCAAACAAAACTCAGGTGCATGAGGCCAGCCAAGCCTTGAAAAAGCTGCACGTGACATGGCGAGTCCTCCCGGGTGTGTTCGCCAGATTTACAGCACCAGTGACATGCAGGGGGTTGGCCCCGGACTCTTGCATGACGTCAAGGGGCATGAGTGAAAGCCGCACGCCTCCGCCCCGCCCGGAGGCCATCGTACCTGGCCTGGCGGCGTCTCCCCATGGAGGGGGTGGCTGAGGACTCGGAGTTGCTCTCTTTCCGGCTCCATTAGCACGGACCCTCCTGCACGAGGTGACGTGTGACACCTGTTAGAGAGCGGTCTCTAACGAGTTAGCGCGGGTGCTTCTGTTCATGCTGGATTCTGGCAGTTAGGATGAACGGTATCACCGAACGGACTTGTCTGTGTTTTGGATTAAAAAAAAAAAAATGTGAAGGACCCAGGCAGTATTGCTGCCAGAAAGATCCGCCATCAGAGAACTTGAGAACTTAGACTTGAAAGTGGCTTGACGGAGCCTTCAGTCTGTTTCCGCGGAGCAACGGCGGGTCTGTCTCTGGGGTCAGTTCCTATGCTTTGACCAGCTAATTTTAAGTGTCTGCATCTCGAAAGAAGTCACAGTGACATTTTGGGAAGCCTCTTGAATTTTTAGATTAGTCACTGACGACGATGGCAACTTTCAGCTTATTAGAAGGATTTCTCAGGGCGGAATCAAATAACAAAACCAACTGTCTTAGCCTGAGTTCTGCAGAAACCAGAGCCTGAGATGAAGGCGTGCCTTTGAAGGTAGACTGTTTGGAAGGTAAGGCTGGGGAGAACAGGGCAGGGGAGCGGGCAGGGAAGGAGGGCGAGCGACTGGGCTGGCTCCCTGTGTGGGTATCAGGTGCTGGATTCTTTTTAAAATTCTTTTAATTTTTCAATCACAGCTGGCATATATTATGTTAATTTCAAGTGTTCAACATAGTGATCGGACATTTATATAATTTACGAAGTGATCGCCCTGATAAATCTAGTACCCATGTGACACCGTGCATAGTTTTTACCATACTACTGACTCCATTCCTTATGCTAGACTTTGTATCCCCGTGACTACTTTGAATCTTTTTTTTTTTTTTTCAGTTGAGGCAACCCTTGGTTGACCTCACAGGTTGCAAGGACCTTGTCAGCTTACAATCCCTTATATATATATTTTTTTATTTTTTTTATTTTTTACGCCTACAGGTCCTGGTCTTCCCAGGTGGTCTCCCATCCAAGTGCTAACCAGGCCCCACCCTGCTTAGCTTTCGCGATCAGACGGGATCAGGCTCGTTCAGGGTGGCGTGGCTGTAGACCCAATTTGTGCTTTTTAACCCTTTCTCCTTTTTTCGCCCACTCCCCCCAAACCCTCCTCCCATCTGGCAACCATCAAAACGTTCTCCGTATCTGTGAATTTGTTTCTGTTTTGTTTATTTTGTGTTTTAGGCTCCACGTGTGAGTGAAATCATGCGGCACTTTCTTTCTCTGACTTACTCCGCTCAGCATGATATCTTCCAGGTCCATCCACGCTGTTGCAGATGGCAAGGTTTCATTTTTTTCTATGGCTGAGTAATATTTCATTGTCTATATGTACCATCTTATTTATCCATCCATCCATTGATGGATGCTCGGGTAGCCTCCGTATTATGGCTTTTGTAAATAATGCTGCAATGAACATATGGATTCACGTGTCCCTTGGAAGTCACGTTTTGGGTTTCTTCGGATAAATACCCAAAAGTGGAATTACTGGGTCCTTCTTTGTCTCTTGTTATAGCCTTTGTTTTAAAGTCTATTTTGTCTGGTATATGTATTGCTACCCCAGCTTTTTTTGTCCATTTGTTTGTTTCCATTTTGATGAAATATCTTTTTCCATTCCTTTACTTTCAGCCTGTGTGTCTTTCAATCCGAAGTGAGTCTCTCGTAGGCAGCGTATGTAAGGGTCTTGTTTTCTTATCCATTCAGCCACCCTATGTCTTTTGATTGGAGCATTTAATACATTTATGTTTAAGGTCATTATTGATAGATCTGTAATTATTCTAATTTTATTATTCATATTTTTTATCTTTTTACCTCTCCCCCCTTCTCCTTCTCGAGGAAGTCTCTTTACTATTTCTTGTAATCCCGGTTTGGTGGTGATGAACTCCTTTAGTTTTTTCCTGTCTGGGAAGCTCTTTATCTGCCCTTGGATTCTAAATGATAGCTTTGCTGAGTAATCTTGTAGGTCCTCGTTTTCCATATCTCGGAATATTCGACGCCTATCTCTTCTGGCCTGCAAAGTTTCCGTTGAGAAATCAGCTTGCACTCTTACGGAAGCTCCCTCGTAGGGGACTAACTGCTTTTCTCTTGCTGCTTTTAAGATTCTCTCTTTGTCTTTAACCTTTGGCATTTTAATGATGCTGTGTCTTGGTGGGGGCCTCTTTGGGTTCATCTCGTTTGGGACTCTCTGTACTTCCTGGGCTTGGGTGACTATTTTCTTCACCAGGTTAGGGACGCTTTCATCATTATTTCTTCAAACAGGTTTCCAATTCCTTGCTCTCTCTCTTCTCCTTCTGGGACCCCTACGATGTGAACGTTGGTACGCTTGATGTTGTCTCCGAGGCCCCTTCAACTCTCCTCGTGTTTTTGGATGTTTTCCTTCTCGCTGTTCTGATTGGGTGTTTTCTGTTACCTGACCTTCTACATTGCTGATTCGCTCCTCTGCTCCACCTGATCTGCTGCCGATTCCCTTTAGGATGGTCTCCACCTCAGTCACCGTATGCTTTATTTCTGACTGGTTCTCTGTTATCTTTTTTTATCTCCACTTTTATGTTTTCTGTCTCTGTTACAGTCCTCACTGAGTTCATTAGCTCTTTGCCTAAGTTCATTGACTATTGTTATAACCAGTGTTTTGAACTCTGCGTCTAGTAGATTGCTTGTCTCCATTTTGTTTATTAATGTATTTTTTTCCAGAGCTTTGTTCTCTTCTTTCATTTGGGACGCGTCTCTTCGTCTCTGCATTCTGGCTGCGTTAGGTAGCGCTGCTGGGTCGTCCGCTCTGTGTCTGCCCGTCTGCCTTTCAGGTGTGTTATCCTCACATGCAGGCTCAGGTGATGCTCTGGTTCTGTCCGAAGCTGGCCACCAAGTGTGCCGGCCCCAGGTCCTCCTGGGAGGGAACCCGCTGCAGGCCAGGTTCAGCTGCAGCCTGTGCCCTGCCCGGGGCCACCTGGCATGAGCCACTAAACAATATGCAGATGGCCACCATCTACACTGAGCTTGGAGGTGCCCGGGAGAGGCCCAGCCGAGAGCCAAGGCTGGCTGCTGCTAGTGCCAGGGCTGGGGCTGCTCAGCCAGGGTACAGGGCACGGCGAGGCCAGATGCTGCTTATTTGGGGTTTGTGAACCTTCGGGAGATTTTCGGAGAGTCTGCAGCATGAGCCAAGACATGCCGTTTGTATGGACAAGCCACGGGAAGTGGGTTGGCTAGGCCCGCATGGTGGGCGGGGCGGGGTCTCAGGGAATCAGGGGCAGGGCGATTGGCGTTGACCAGGTGGGCGGAGACTCAGGTATGGCAGGCACCTGCGTCTGCTGCCAGGACGAGGAGGGCTCAACACAGGGCCAATGGCCTCTGCCGGCAGTTCTGTCTGGGAGCAAGCTGTCCCTCCAGACCTCGCCCGAAGCCAGACATCTCGGTCTCTCCGCATGTGTCCCTGGAGCCTTTCAAGCCCTGGCCCAGCGCTGGAGCCCGGAGCAAGCGAGCCCGTCAGTGGTAAGTCCGCACGCGGGCCTGTTAGGAGGCGTTGCAGCTGCCCCCTGTGCCACTCAGCCGCTGGCTCTGCCGGCTTTCGCAGCCAGGTGTTGTGGGGACTTCTCTTCCCCACGCTGGGACCCTGGGCTGGGGAGCTTGGTGCAGGGCCGGCAGCCGAGACATCCCTCCTGGTTTTCGACCGCCGCCTGTGGGACTGAGAGCAGCAGGACCCGTGGCTCTGTCCCCCTCGCCCGTCTCGAGGTGGCTTCTTTGGTGTGTCTTTAGCTACAGGATGCTATTCAGTTAGATTTCAGGGTTTCTCAGTGATGGGTGTCCTTGGTTTGGCTGTGATTCTGATGTGGTCCTGAGAGGAAGCGAGCACAGCACTTCCCTACTCCGCCATCTTGACTTGGTGCTTGATTCTGCTAGAACTTTCCGGGGAGGTTTATGGGATACATCTGAGGAGCAAAGCGGGAGGTGTCTATCCACTGGCTCCAGGTGCCCCCTGATCAAAGATGGTCCCATGAGGGTTAGGTCCCTTGCATTTCCAGGTCATGAATGTACAACGCAGGTTCGAGCGGCCCCCCAAGCAGGAACAGGCTGAGATGCATTCAGGGCAGGCCCAGGCAGGGTGATGATCTGACTCTACCTAAAATAATCATGGTGTGGGCAGGACCAGCCTCTGCGGCAGTGACTGGAGGCAGAGGTAGGGTCGAGAAGACTCTGAGGAGGGGCATGCGAGGTATCCAAGACATCTTCCAAACAAGGAGCTGATGTCGGCCCTTCTGGACGTCAGGTGTGGGGACGGTCCAGGTAGAATAGATAGAACGGTGACATGACAAAGCCCTTCCTCCTACTCTTCCCCAATTATCTATACTTTCCCTAATATAAAAATATCGTAGGTATATACAAGTATGTCATTTATGATAAAATTTAAACTGTAGTTACTTCTGAGAAAGTTATATGTTCAAATTTGAATTCACATTGAGATGTAAATGATAGGTAAAAGGTATGTGTGATGGTTAATTTCATGAGTCAACTTGACTGGGCCACAGGGTGCCCAGATATCTCTTTACACATTATTTCTGGTGTATCTGTGAGAGCGATTCTGGCTGAGAGTGGCATTCGAATGGGTAGACTGAATAAAGCCATGTGGGTGGATTTCCTCCAGTCCCTCAGAAAAGTGGAGTACGGGAGAACGTGCCTCTCCGCGGGGCACCTCGGGCTTCTTCTGCCTTCGGACTCAGACAGACTGAAACTTAACATCATCAGCTCTCCTGGGGCTCCTAGGAACTTGTCAGCTTCTGCAATCACATGAGCCAGTACCTTATAGTAAATCTCTCTCTATATATATCCCTCTGAGTATATAACCAGTAATCTGTAGATATAAATCTTCTCTATCTTAGATACATATCTATAGATTTATATCTTATTGGTTATCATCTATGTATCTTTCTATCTATCTATCTATCAATCAATCAATCAATCAATCAATCATCTCCTATTGGTTCTGTTTCTCTGGAGAACCCTAATAAAATATGTATTTTCTCCTAAATCATGTTTTTTTTTTTTTTTTTTTTTAATGGAGAAAGAGGACGTGACACAAGTATCCTGGGATGGAGCTGATGTAGTTGTGAGCCAGATTTTCCGAACACACTTTTTCATGGTCATCTTTGCTTTGCTTAGTGCCTATAACCTTGGGAGTCGTCTTGTGCTTCCCCGCCCCCAAGCGTGGCTCCCCCTACCCCCCTCCGCCATTCTTCTCCCCTAGCTTTTGCCGTGAGGAGCTTGATGTGAGGAGAAAGCTCAGCAAATATTTAAGCAAATATTTATGGGATGACATGAATGAATGACTATGGAGTTAAAAATAGAACATTTTCTTATTCGACTCCTGGGTAGATTCACAGCCAAACAAAACAGAATAGATTCTCGCATAGATTAAAGCCACCTTCCTGACCTCCCCGAATGAGTTCAACTACTGCTTCTCCTTTGTTTTTTTTTTTCAGACCACCATAGTGGCTCTCGCCTTCTTTCTATCTTTTAGTATTTAGAATTTGCTAGAGTATGAGCTCCTCAAGGACAAGGACTATTTCTTGTTCATCTTTCTGTTGTCAGCTCTGAGCAAAGCCTCTGGTGCATAGCTCTTTGGAATTAGAATCTGACTTTAGCCTATGCAAATCACAACAGCTTCAATAATAGAATTAAAATAAAAGAAACAACAACCCTATCTGTAAAATAAAAGGACTAGGCATACCTCCCAGCTGGGCAAGTCACCGGAATTTCTCTGTGCCTCAGTGTATCTCAGCGGAAAACCCAAGCAGGATCGAGAGATGCTTGGTGCGTGGTGCTACTCTGCTCGCTGTGCCTTGGCTGACATTTCTAACGGATCATGACTCTCTCCCACTGAGCACAGACATGGCTTATTTTTCTTAATCTCATACTCGAGGCCGCCTCTGCTAGTTGATCAGAATAATCTTTGAGAACATAAATTGCAGAATAATCTTTGAAGACATAAATTATCTCTCTCTCCTGCTTAAAAGCTTCCAAAGAGCTGATTCCAGCCTGGTGGCAAACTAAGGTTATCAAAGAAACCTCTGGCTACCTATACATTATACAATATATACGTATCCTCAGATACTCTGAGCATCTGAGGCAAAGACAGAACGCATGACCCATCGGTGGAAAAGAAAGGGAAGTGAGCAGTTGCCAGAAACGTAAACGAGAGGGCGTGGCTGCCCAGGGAGGAGGAGGATGGACGAGGGCTCGCGTGTGTTATCAGGTCCGACAATTAAGTTTTTGGTCAAATTCGGGAATAGGAGATACAGTCTGGAGTCTGAATGAGGCAAAGCGTCGGAATGAAAAACCACACGAACGAGGATGTTTGAAGGGTCGATCTGTAGTGACAAGATTCTCTGAAGAAAATTCTACCTGTCGACATAAAGGGACAAGGAAACGTGTTTGTGCTTTGGCTCTGGGTGACAAACAGTATTCTTGAGAAAGCGAAATCTCTGTTTTGTGCTTTGTGCAAACTTAGGATCAAAATCTATTCCTTCTATGTTCTCCATGAAACCCAGACTGAAAAAAGTTAATGCCTAATTTATTCTAAGCCAATGTTCCTTCCCGCATGCCTGGCAGAAGTGAACTTGAATCTCCTGTGCAGGGACCTAGAGGTCTATTTCCCATGCTGACGGTATTTCACAGACAGAGTGAGGCTGAAGATGAACCCGCAACTCACAATTCCAAACACACGAGGAAACCAAACAACATTCATTGGAGAAGGTGAAACGATATTAAATAATCTACTAATTTTAAGTGTCTGAGACATAGTAAGTCCTATAGAAATGTTTAGATAGGTAGATAAGTGGATACACAGATAAATAAATATATAAGTAACAGAAAGAGGATTAAAACACTAGGAACTTGGTTAACAGAGAAATTTTAAGATGTTTCAAAGTAGGTATACTTAAAATTATTAAAGATATAAAAGTCACTCACACATACAGGTACAAAAAGGTTACAGAAATGTTCATAGAAGCATTGCATATTATTGCAAAAAATTAGAACTCAACCTAAATATTCATCAGTGGAAAAAAACTGTGTGCATTCACATAATAAATGAATTAGTGAACACTATGTATCAGTTTAATTAACAAATTACAGCCAAGTTTATTTAGTTAAATCTGAACCATTAATGTTGAGCGAAAAAGGATATGTCCAGCGTGATTTTATTTATAGTTTAAAACCATGCATGATAACACTGTATATTGTTTGTGGGTATACACATACATAATAAAAGTATAAAACATACACATGCATGATAATCTCTCAAGTCAGGGATAGCTGTTACTTCTGAGTAGGAAGGGTGAGAAGGGAAATCGAATTGTTCCCATAATGTCTCATGTCTCAAGCTAGGTGGTAGAAACTTAGTGTGTGTTAATTCATTTTTTTATAAAATTTTCAAACACGAGGTTATTAATCATCATTATAATTATAAGGGAAAAACATTGAATAACTGATACTTATACATCCAGAAAAGAAGCCAGACGAGAGCACAGAGCAAGCCCAATAAAGTCATGGAAGTAAATGGTAGCGACAAGGGCAAAAATTTATTAAATAGAACGCAGAGAAACAAGCAAAAGGAAGGAAATGAATCTAAAATCCAGGCTTTTGAGAAGCATAATGAAACAGACCAACCTCTGGCAAATTTGATCAAGATAAAAATAGAGCGTACAAATAAAAAATACTAGGCCTGAAAAAGGAGACTCAGCGAGATGAAAAAAAAAAAATCATAAGAGAACACTTTATGCCAATGCCGTCTGAAAACTTATACAAAAAAATGGATATCTTTTTAGAAAATGACTCAACATAAAATAGAAAATCCGAATAGACTTGTAATCATTAGAGAAACCGAAACGGCAGTGTAAAATCTATTCATTTAAAAACCTCATTTCACTCCCCTCTTAAATTTTAGGGCCTTTGGTGTCCTTCCGCAGAGCCGCCTGCCACTGTGTGCTCCATTCTTGGAAGCGTCGTCGTCGAGTGCCGGGAGGGACGGGCGCCGTGAGCGCGCCACGGGCCTGCGGCCTCTGTCCTCTTCGGTGAGGACGCTGGCCTTCCGATGCGGCCGATGCTGCTGTCTGTCCGTCTGTCTGTCTGTCGTTAGGGGCCGGAGGCTGGCGAGGGCGGGGCGCGCGCCGATGGATGGGCGGGGCCCCTCCTGAGCGACCCCACTGGGGGAGGGGAGCAACGGAAGCTGGTGGGTGCGGAGTGTTTTCTGAATCGCCCTCAGCAGTCCTGGGAGTGGATTTACAGAGAAACGTGTGTTCTCGGCATCCGACTAAACACAGACAGGCACTAAAGTACGGTGCGCTCCCGAGCTGTGTACAGGTGCCCGATGTGCAACAGCTGACCCTCTCGGGCGTCTGTTCAGAGAGGAACCCGAACGCTCAGTACTGTCATAGTCCCCCTGCGACAGGAAAGACCCTCGGGAAATGCTCGTGGGGGGGGGCGGGGAAGCGACGTGGAGCGGGGGAGGGAGGATGAGGAGGAATGCAGGAACAGAGGAGGAGGGATGAACAATCAAATTGCACCGTAGAACCCTTTACGGTACCTGGACCCTTTCTGAGAAAGTGTTCGCTCGCGTGCGCACCCAGGAACCACACCGAAGCCCACGGCTCCGTCCACGGCGCTTCTCCGGAGCGAATCCAGACCCTCCTGTTCCAGGTCCATGTCGCTCAGCTTCCTTTTATGGGGCTCAAGCCCGAGTGCAGCTCTGTCCTTTGCCTTCGATGTCGTCGGGGCTTGGCGGCTGGCGCCCTCCTCTGGCCTCAGGCGTGCCTGGCCGCGAGGACCAGGTGCTGGCCCAGGCTGACCTCCCCCACAGGGAAGCTTCCTTGCACGGGTTTGCCCGCGGCCTCGTGGGCGGTGCCGCACTGAACGTTAGCTGGACTCTTCCGAGGGGTCCACAGTCTCCGCTGCTGTGGACAGGCCGCTTTTTCACGAGAGAGGGGCTGTGATATAGTGATTTATAAGAAGATGTTGACGTTTGGTCGTCGGCCCTGTTTCTGGCACAGAGTTTCTTAAACTCTTGGCACTTCCTAGGTGCTAAAAACCAGAAATGTGTCTTTTGTGATGTTAACGAGGTGACTTTTGGATGGTAACTAACAATGGGGACTGGTTGCTCGTGGAGCTGGCCTGTGATCAGAGGCTTGGAACTTCCAGTCCCACCTGGGCTTTGGGAGGAGCAGAGGGGCCGCAGGTGGAATCAGGTGGAACCAACGGCCGGTGGTCTAATCCCTCGTGCCCGTGGAGTGAGGCCTCCATGAAACCCCGAATGACGGGGCCCACAGAGGGCAGGTGGGGGCTTGGGAGGGTGGCGTACTCCGAGAGCGCAGGGGAGCTCCACACCCCGTCCCCACGCCTGCCTGTGCGTCTCTCACGTCCGGCCGTTCCTGAGTCACCTCCAGTGATCTGGTGTGTGACATGTCCCCTGAGTCCTGCGAGCTGCTCTAGCCCATTGATGCAGCCCAAGGCGGGGGTTGCGGGACCCTCTGACTTCGAGCCAGTTGGTCAGGAGGACAGGTAACAACCGCGCTTGTGGCTGGCGTCCGAAGCGGAGGGCAGTCGGCGGGACCGAGCCCTCCGCCTGTGGGATCTGAGGCTCCCTCTGGGGACGTAGTGTCCAAACTGAGTTGGATTCTAGGACACCCAGCTGGCGTTCAGAGAGTTGCTGGTGGTGTGGGGGCGCCCTCCCACCCCTGACGCATTGGAATTGGGTGCAGAACCCCAAATAGGGGCAATCTGAGAGACCGACTTAACGGCCCTCAGGACGTGCTTCCACGGACAGGGAGGATAAAAACACAGGACCGAACACTTCAGGAAACAGAATGACCCCGTGCGCGCCCGGCCCACCCAGCAGCCCCTACCCCCTCACAGCCTTTATTTCTTCTCCCTTTAAAACGCATTCGCAGCAATGTTTGAGCAATGTCCCTAATTAGTTTATTGATTTCAAAACGATGCAAGATGCGTCTGGTTAAGAAGAAACTGATCCTTGACCAGTACCAGTTACAGACTCTTCCCGTTCAGATGGAGGCCGATCCCCGGTAGCATGAACCGCATGCGCCCTCACCCGGCCCCCACCTGCAGACAGTGCTCCTCTCCATCTGGGAGCGAACCGCACCCACTGAAGACATGGGCGCATCGGTCAGCAGCTACGGCCGAGTGTCCACTGGGGGGTGAATCGGATTGAGGTCCCGAGCTGGAGAGGATGGAAAAGGTCCTCCAAGGAGCCGTCCACGCGGCCTTGGTGCCTGGGGAGGAAAGTGGCCCCCCCCGCACCCGGCGGGACTGCCCTCACAGGCCCGGCGCCCAGCCACGCCCAGGGGTTAGGACGGGACATCTTCATCACATCAACAAACAGCATCTGAGGTGGGGTTAATATTGTCCGGGTTTCAGAGGTAAGCAGGAAGGGCAGAGGTTAGAATGGGCCAATCGAATACGGCCACCAAGGCTGAAGGCGTCATTTACTCACAGGTGCACCTGCGCCCCGTGGACCACGATTCCCCTACACGCCCACATCCTGAAATGTGCAGGCCTTTGTCCTCTGGTCACCGGCTGTAGAATCTTTCACACTTACAGTCAGTTCAAAGATCAGGACACTTTTCTCTGTCTTCTTCCCTCATGCTCCGAAACATCGCGATTCCTACATCCTCTGCCGAGTGCTGTAGCCGGGCCTGAAATCCCCCTGTGACCCCGAGGTGTCCTGGCCCTGGGCCCGGGGCCTGCGTATGACCTCCTCAGCTCCCGGGGCCTCGTCTCCCTGCAAGCAGCCGAGTCCCGCCTGTTGTGAGCGAAATGGTGTTTGTGCAAAACTGGACCCTACGGAGCTGCGGTGGAGTGTGCCGGCTTTCCTCTCAGTGTGCGTCCTCGGCCCCCCCCCCCCTGCCTGGTTCCCCTCTGGGGTCCCCTCGCGCCAGCCTGCTTTTCAGAGTCGTCTGCTCTCTCATTCTTTACGCGCACATTCCGAGCGTGAGCCGAGCGCTTCCTGACACTGTCGCGGTTCCCCGGCCTGCGCTCTGTTCCTGGCTACACGTATCCTTCTTCCGGTGGCGCTTTGTTTTGTTTTGTTTTGTTTTGGCCTCCTGAGTGGCTGGATGAGTTGAGGGAGGAGGAAGCCGCTTAGCCCACGTCTCCCGCGCCCACCGCCACACACAAGCAAGCACTCCACACGAAGCGTCCGAGAGAAAGCAGGGACCTACTGACAGGACACGGAGGGGCTTAATGCACGCGATTGCTAGCGTGGATTAAGTGCTAACGCCGGACACCGTGCTGTGAGCTTTATTTGCTGTATTATTTTTTCTAAACTTTCGATTCCATGAAGCGGTATTAACCTCCTTCTATAGACAAAGAAACCGAGGCGCCAAGTGGTTAAATAATGTACCCAATGTTACAGCGTTCGAAAGTGACGTGATTGAGATTCAGAGTTAGGCAGCTTCCCACGCGCTTAGCTGTGACCCCTTCCCCGGGAACGCGGAAGATGGGGAGAGGCGCCCGCGGCGCATGTGCCCGCGGCCTGCTCTTGGCAGGGCCCCCTGAGCCCAGACGCCCTTCCTGGGGGTGGGCGTGTTGGAGATGCTCGCACTGTCAGTAATTCTTCTCGGTCCGTGGCTTCTCCGAGCTGGGTCCCTGCTGAGGGTCCTTATTTGCAGGGAAGTTGAGAAGCCCACCGGGTCTTCGAGCATCATCTGCACGCGCGGGGGAGGGTGCCCAGGAACCAACAGCTGGTCCTGTGCGTAGGAGGTTTGCCCCCGGCCATCAGAAACGGGCCATCCTTCCCCGGCCCCCTCTGCCGCATGAGCCAGGAGCTCAGTGCTCACGGCTTGCTTGCTCTAAGGACCCGCTCATCATTGACTTTACGGGTTTATCCCACTCGGGGAGACGAAATTCATGACCGTCTGTGTTAGTCCCCAGGGCCATCAGCTGGGCGGCTTAAACCGGCAGAAGTTTATCCGCTCGCTGCCCTGGAGGCGGGAAGTTCGAGATCAGAGGGCCAGCGGGGTGCGCTCCTTCCGGAGGTTCTGAAGGACAGTCTCTTCCATGCCCCCGGCCCCCCTTTCTTGTGGTTTCTGGCAATCCTTGGTGAACCTCGGCTTGTGGGCACACCATGCCAAGCTCTGCCACCGTGGTCACATGGCCCCCAGTCATTGGCCCTTGGCCCCGCTGCAATCCATTATGACCTCACCTTGGCTGATTACATCCGCGAAGAGCCAGCGGGAGGGCTCTTGAAACGTCAGGGCCTCTGGCCCAGGAAAGGCTGGTGCTGGCCCACACAGAGTTGGGGGCTCTGCCGCCGCCCCTCTTCTCTGCCGCCCTGGGCAGGTGAGCCCCCTCTGCAGTTCGCCGTGGGGGTGCCTGCGGCCCAGACCCCTGCTGTGGTGGCGGGGGAGGGCGGGGCGGTGCACGGTGAGGGCCTGGCGGGCGGCTGCGGGGAGCTAGCTGGCCGGTAAACAGGGCCGCGGACATGCTCGGCGACCAGCTCGGCCCATTTACACGCTCAGCCCTAATTGCAGCGAGCCCGGCCGGGCGCCGCGCGCGCCAATCGCTCGCACTCACCGGGCGCCCGGCGCGGGGCGCGGAGCGTGCGCTGTCTCCAGGCAGAGCCGGCTGGTCAATGGTGGCCTCGCCCCGAGGCCCCCCGCCCGCGACCGATCGATCCCACGCCCCGCGCTGGAGACCGGTCGATGCGGCTGGGGCGTCAGGGACCCCGGCCTTCGCGCCCCGAGTCTCCCTGCGCATCCCGCGGGGCGGGAAGGGGCCGTGCTGCGCCCCGCCTCTCCAGGCCAGCCCAGCCGGGCTCTGGGACGCCCCCCCGCCCCCGGCCAGAGGACGGCACTGGGCACTAGGCGGAGGTGGCGGCAGTGGACAGGGCCACGACCCTCCGGGGTCTCTCCCTGGCGCCTCCCGCGCGCCCTGACCACCTGGCCGCCCCTCCCTCCCTTCCCTCCATCCCCTCTCCCCTGCGTCTCCCCCCACTTCCCACTCGTCCTCTATCCCCTCCACCGTCCCCTCTTCTCCCCGTCCCCTCTCCCCCCTTTCTGTTCACTCGAAGTCCCTCTAAGGGTCACAGAGGCCTCTCCCTTCCCTCCCCTGGTCTCTGTCACCCTCCGGTTCCGCCCCCGCGGGCACATTTCTGAGCCTTACCCCGCCCCCTCTCTCCGCCCCCCCCCCCCCCCCGTCTCATTTTCATGCCGTCTGATCGCTTCCAAGGCTGCAGCCCGCCCCCCAGGCGGAGGGGCTGGTCCCAGGCGCTGGGTGATTGTTTACTGGAGGGTGGGGAGACCCTCCCAGCCCTTCAAGTGGAATCAGATTAATGTCAGTGGAATTACGCGGAGCCCTCTAATTACCCCCTGCGGGCACTGTTCGGGTTTTCATCTGAGCTGGTGTTGGATGAGTCTCTGTCAGAGAAACTCAGCAGAGCGAGTCCTGGAGCAGCCAGAGAGGGTGGTGAGCAGTGGAGAGGAGGGGATCCCAAGCCCGGCCCAGCACCTCGTGGCCGTCGGCCCCTCCCCCTGAGCTCTAGGATGTGAGGGTCCTCCACGTGCGCCCTCCTGTCTGGGGGCCACTTCAGCTCTGGGTCTGTCTGTTCCCAGGGTCCGTGGTGACTCTGTGGCGCCAGGTGGGGGCTAGGCTGGTCGGGGTCACTCTTTAAATGATATAAATGTCTAACCATGATGCTGCACACCAGAAACTCACATAAAACTCTTCCGTGTCAACTGTAACTGAGAAAAGTTTTTAAAGTTTCAAAGGCGTCTGTGACAGTGGGTTTTCTGCCAGCCACGTGCACCCCCATCTCCCAACCTGCCCTCCTCTCAAACCCCAGAACTTGCAGCCGCAGCTGCCCTCCTCTCTCTCAGTGGTAGGGTGCAGGCTCCCCAGCCTCAGAGCTTCTGTTCCACGATCTGCAGACTTTTCAGGTTCAAATACAGCCATGGTGGGCTAGGTGATTTCGTGGTTGTGCGAACATCACAGAGGCACTCACGCACCCTGAGGTGGTGTGGCCCAGGGCACGCCCAGGATCTCCGGATCAGCCCGGTGCCCCCGGGCTGCACACCTGTATGGCACGTTACTGTACTGAGCACCGTGTGTCTAACACATCTAAATACAGAAAAGGGACAGTAAAAGTACAGCATGAAACACAGAGGGTGCGTGTGCATGCGGGGGGTGGGGGGGCTGTGGAGGGGGTGCAGGAGGGAGAGGGGGAGGGAAGAGGAGGGGGGACCAGGAGACGGGGAGAAGGACACAGAGAAACAGGATGGGGGGATGGGGGATAAAGAGAAACTGAGGGAAGAAAAGCGAGTTCGTGTGTACGTGTGTGTGTGTGTGGGGGGTGCAGGCGAACATTCCGTCTACCTCCCCCGCCCCCCAGTTTTAGTGGGACTTTAGGACTTTCGCTCTTTGTGGTGCTTTGGGAGCAAGAGAACTGTTTGGCTTGGCCTCACTTTTACAAAAGGAACCGAGCCAGGCTCTGCTCTACTGAGAAGCAGTTTGTAGGGTAACTTAGGTGCTTCGCAGAGAGGCCCTTCCCCACGAGACGCTCCCCTGCCCACTGCCAGAAAGTGGTCATGACGACCCCACACAGCTACGGCAGCCGCGAGGGGAACAGTGCCCGGGGAGACCTCGCCCACGGGTGGGGGACGTCACCCCTCCAGGGCGGACGTGTGTGCCGTTCACGGGGCGGCGACTTCAGTGCTCTGCATGTTGATGTTTTAAATTCCCCCTGGGAGTCGCACCGTTCCGTTTCATGGTGTGACAGTTGGCCCGTGAACCCCACGGTCCGAGCTGCACCCGTATGTGTTTTCTTCAACAAATACCTGCACTTTTTTCGATGTGCGGATGGGTGGGCCAGTGGGACGCATCGATCTGTGCCATTTTTGTTGTTTTAGGCGAGGCAACCCTTCACTGACCTCACAGGGCGCAAGGGCCTTGTCAGCTTACAATCCCTTATTTTTTTTATTTTTTATTTTTTTACACCTACGGCACCTGGTCTTCCTAGGTGGTCTCCCATCCAAGGACTAACCAGGCCCGACCCTGCTTAGCTTCCGAGATCAGATGGGATCGGGCTTGGTCAGGGCGGCGTGGACGGATCTACGCCATTTGATATAGGGGCCTGGAGCATCTGCGGGTTGGCTCCTGGACCCAATCCCCTGTGGACAGATACCAAGAGTCACCTTAAGTTTTGGGTGAGTCAGAGTTACAGGACTGAGCAGGGTGTTAGCGCCCCAATCCGCGCACTGTTCAAGGGTCAGCTGTAGTTGCAGTGCGTGTCTGTTGGAAGTATATAGTAAGAATAGCACGTGATTTTTATAGCCATCTTTTGGCCGTCATTCTTGTAGTTTGCTATACCACAGCTCTTACGAAACAGCCTGAACTTGGCCTCTTCTCACCGTACCTCACTTTGGGGCAGCCCGGCATCCATCCCCCTCTCATACTAACTTTGGGGAACCACCTCTCCCAGCTCTCAGCCCAGGAAGTTGGGGAGGGGTGGACCTAGCTGGCCAATCAGAACATCGGATTCCCTTGGGATGGGCATGTGACCAAATCTTGCCCTTGAGACCGAATTTCAGAACTTCGTCTTAGATTGCTGTGGAAGACCCTCGACTACATGCTTCTCTGCTCGCGCGGCTAACGCCTTGGGCTCCTGGCAGCCACTTTGTCCCCATGAAGCGAAAGCCAGTCCGAGAATGGATCTAAGACCAAGAAGCGGAGAGGGACAGGAACCAGTCACCGGGTCTTGCTGTGGATTTAAGCCAGTGCTTAAGCCAATGGGAACTGTCCTTCCAGCCTGAATGGGGGTTCTGGAAGGGCTTTCAGAACTCAAAGTCCAGCAGCCTCATTTTAAACGTGAGGAAACCAAGGCTTGGGGGCCAGGAAGCTGAAAAGAGCCAGGGCCGGCTTGAGAATCCAGTGCGCCTTGTCCTCTTGCCCACAGGAGGTCTGGTCCGGTGGCCGCGGTGGAGAAAAAGACATCTAGAAAAAGCAGAATGAACAACTGAAATTCGGCTTTAATAAAACTCTAGTTTTAATTAAGCGTTAGACGTTTTTTGAGCAGCTCCTCTGTTCACGCAGAGGTATGATATGTATCTGTCAGAGGTTGAACATGCGCAGTGTGCCAGGCGCGCGCTCGGGCAGGTGCCCTGGTGAGCGCGGAGCCAGGCGTGGGAGCTCGCGGTGGCCACGCCGGGCTGCAGGTCGTGTGCCGCCCGCTTCCACCGGGATGGACAGATCCCCCCACGCTGGGCAGGCCGCCCCGGGGGCCCGGGAGGAGTTAATCCGGAATGCCCGGCGCATGCGAAGGCAAAGGAGTGGGCGTCGGCTCTGCCACGCGGCGTCCCTCTGTACCGTCCACATGCGGGGCACAGCCCTTCCTCAGGCCTAGCTCCCCGACTTTGAAAACGACCGGGGAAGTGCCGGGGGGCGCGCGGGCAGAAGCCGTCTCGCGCCCTGCTGCGTGCCAGGCTCGCTTGATAATTTTCGGCGATGCGGGGGTGGCGCGTGGGGAAGCCGGAGGTGGACCGCGGGAAGACCGACACTGTGGCCAATTAGCGGACACGCTGCAGCCGGCGCATGGCCGGCTCCGCGGGCTCATTAAGGGCCGGGTCCTTGACAGGCTCTGGCCGTAGCTGAGGGCGGACGCGGGCTCTGCGCCCCGCGTGGCTGTGCGGCCGTGCGCCTCCGCGCGTGCGCGTCCACCTCGGCGCGCCCCCATCCCCCCGTGTCCTCCCTCTCTGCCCCCCTCGAGGGTCTGCGGCGCGTGCGGACTGTTGCACCCCGAAGCCTTTCCCAAATACCAAATGAGCTCCCTGCGTGCGCAGACGTTTCCCCTTCGAAAGTTTAATCGGATGCTGCGTGTTCAGTGGCCAAAGGCAGCGAACTAATTTCGCCTGTCACTGCCGCTTGGTGAAAATGTCATCATTAGTGAGGCGGGAGACGCTGGGAGGGCGCGGTGTGGGGGAGCGGATGGGGAGGAGGGTCCCGGGCCCCCTTGGAGACTCCTAAATGTCACCGCAATTAGAGACCCAGGGCCCTGGGAGCAGCCAGTGCGGGCGTCCGGGAGTGGGGGTGGGGGGGGGGCGTGCAGCCGGGGCTGGCAGGGTGGCCGAGCTTCCTGGGCCAGGAGGAGCTCCGCCCTGGGGACAGACAGGCAGCCAGAGTCCCGGCTGACCTCTGTAGTGAGGAACATTCCTAAGCAAGAGTTCTGCCTTTTGCAAAATCACTGTTCATTCGCTCGGTGACCTGGTGTGGCTTACATAAGGGTCCTTGCAAGTGACTCCTTGCAGCCGGGCCGGGAGGCTGTGCGGACAGAGCTGCCCGCAGCCTCTTCCCCGCTGGTCAGAAGTCGGCCGGCCGCGGGGGCCGCTGGAAGCTCAGAGTCACCCTCAAGAACGCTTCCTGTCCCACCGTGCCTGGTCCGGGCATTGTCCTGGTCTCTTCAAATTGTTTTCAACCCCCATCTCACATTCCACATGACTTTCTTTAGTTTAAAAATGCATTCTTTTTTTTTTTTAATAATGAAATAATTTCATGAAAAAGCCCTGAAAACAAAGCCGGTTCCAACTCGCTCTGTCTCCGTCCCTGACTCACGCACAGTTCCGGTCCTCCGTGCTGCAGGTCACAGGTCACCCCACGTTCGGTTTGGGGGTGAACAGTTTACACACCTGGCAGGAACCGATAAGGCTCGAGTACGTACGGCGTGTGCCGAGAATGTGACCCTTCCCCGTTCACACTCACGGGCAGCCCGATGGGGGGGCACGGTGCGTCCACCTTCCAGGCGAGGGTCAGAGGCGGTCCGTGGTCGGCCCCAGGCCGTGTGGTGCAGAAGGCGACTCAGCTGGGAGTCGGCCCGAAGGCAGACTGACGGCCAGCGCTCTCAGGCTGTAGAAGCCCGTCCGCGTGAGCCCACCGCGGTCAGGGCTGCCTGTCCCGGCGCTCGGCGCGTGGGCTGCTGCCGTCAGCCCCCTGGCCTGGGTCCCGGTCCCCTCGTCTGTGGAGCGCGGGTGGCGTGCTGGACCCCACCTCCCTCGCCGGGTCATGGCGGGGACAGAATTGCTGAGCACAGGGGCAAAGCGGTGACAGCCGTGTTCGCGGGGTCAGGAACGCTGACGATCCGGTCAGCGTCGTCCCAACTCCTTTCTTATAGCCCAGGGCTCGCTGGCCACTGTAACCACAGCCCGGAGGACCGGCCGAGGTGAGACCTGTGAGTTCAGGTCCCAGACTGAGCCGGGGGTGGGGGTGCCCCATGTCTGGAAGCTTCCTTCTCTCAAACCCGTATCCTCTCATCCACTGCAGAAAAATGGGTGACTTTGCCTTCAAAACTTGACTTATTCCTCTGCTCCTCCCGGAATAGAAATTACGTTTCTGCAGCAAAGTCTGCCTTCCGGCCTTTCCACTGCCACCTCTCAAAGCGGACAGGCCACGTCCCATCTTGGACCTGTAATGGAGGTGGGGCGTGAGACAGACCCTCGTTGCCCGGTCGGCCGGTGCTGTTCATACGTTTGCTTACGCCTGGGTCCTTCATGGGCCGGGTGGACAGGCGGGCTTCTCGGGAGCGCGCCCAGCCATCACTGCCTGGCCTCAACCACCTCGCGATCGGGGCGGTGATCAGCTCTGGTTGGACAAGTAGGGGAGCGGCCAGGGCCCTGGGGACACGTGGTTGGTTCCAAGGCTGGCCCGGAAGTGTGCCAGGAATGTGCTTTGAGCAACGACGTGGCCTTCGCTTGCATCTGCTGCTCTGAGCAGCTCCTGAGGGGCCCAGCCAAGGCCCCCCTCGAGCCAGGGCTTCTCGTCAGGCTCATCCCTTCCCCTCCTGGCTCGTAGCCAGAACCCTAAGGACCCCCCGTTCCCATGAAGAATACAGAGTTCAGGGCTGCCCAGCCTGCCCTTGAACCAAGGGGCCCACCCTGCCTCTCCCCAGCTCCCCCTACTCAGCATCTTGGCTTCCAGAGCACTCGCCCCAAATACCCATCCTCCGAAAAGGGAGCAAAAGGCAGCGGCCCCTCAGGGGAAACTCCCCGAGATGTCGGTGCCTTTTACCTCACCAGGGACCAGTGCCTGAGACTCCCGTGGACTCCGGGGTCAAGGTCAGAGTCACAGCCCCGGGATCCTGAAGTCATACTCTCACCGAGCACCTCCCGTGGGCCAGTCCTTGGCTTGTTGCTAGGAGATGAGATTCCTCGCCTTCAAGGAGCCGGGACTTCAGAGCTTCCTGGGAAGCCAGAGCGAGGCCGGCTCTCAGGAGCTGACTCCGCAAAGCAGAGAGGGCGGAGCGCGGCATGTCACCCTCTCCCTTTACATCAGCTCTACTGAGGATGTGTTCGTTTCTGTTCTTGTTACCTCGTTTGACCCTCTCAGTAACTCCGCGAGTAGTTGGGGAAGGGGTTTAGTCCCATTTCGGGGAGCCGAGGGCCAGAGAGGCGGAATGCTCTTTCCAAGGTCACACACCCACTGCGAGAATTGGAGCCAAGACTCCAAATGTATGTGTCTGGCTCCAAGTTCAACCAACGTCTGCTTCCGAGGAGCAGGGATTCGCCTGGGTACGCTGTGAAGGTCGCAAGTCATTGGAGGTGCTCGGAGGGCAGAGCGAGGGCCTGAGGAGGGGGTAGTCTAGGAAGCCTTCTTGAAAGAGGTGGGCCTGGGCTGGGTCCTGGACAACGGAGAGAATCTGGCCGGGCAGAGGGGGGATGACCTTTCAAGGTCGCCCCCTGCCCAAGGTCTCTCTGATTTTGCAGGAGCCATATGCCATCCTCACCCCCTTCCTCCACCTCTTTCATTAGGGACCCAAAGGCTGGAAATTAAAAAGTTGTCATCCACCAGAATAAGGCAGCTTTGGGCCCTGGGGCCGGGCCGACGAGGACCATGCTTGACGGGGCCTGTTCACAGCCTGCCTGGCTCAGGGGATGGCAGAGTCATCACCATCTGGCCGCCGTGCCGGGCTGGTCAGAGGAAGGACACAGGGGCCTGGCTGGGGTCGGCGTTGCCCGGGCTCGGGCCGGAAGCCGAGCGAGGCCCGGCTCGTCTCCCGGCCCCACTTCTTGCTCTTCCCTCCAGCTGCGCCTGGACTCACGCCCCAGCCTCGGCCTGGCCTGGGGAGGATCCGCGAGAACGTCGGTGGCAAAGGCCACACAGAGACGTTTTCATTCATGAGTGAGACATTTCCAAGGCTTTCGCTTTGACCTTCATGCGATGACGGCTCTCGGGTGTCTGCTCTGGGCCAGGGGCGGTGTCTGCACTGGGGGTGCAGAGCGAAGTCAGCCGCTGCCCTGTGCTTTGTAGGAGCCGAGTCTGGTGTGTGACCGTGATGAGGACTTGACCTAGCTTGTTTCTTGCTTACTGCTCACACTCACAGCTAAAGGGCCCGGGGGGGCAGATCCTGGCAGGAGGGCGGGGACTGCAAGTCCCATCCAAAAGGGGGTGCCACTGGTCAGCCCCGGCACCCGCCCCCACGGGGGGGGGGCGGGCCCAGATTGCCAGACTCCCAAGTTTTCAAGGGCAGCCAGAGATATGGAGTTTTAATATGTCCACGTCTGAAACAGTTGATGACTAATTTAAATAGGTATTTTAAGAACATGGTGTGCAGCACACACACACGTGCACATACACACGCATATGCGTGGCCCCTGCACAGCGATGACACGCAGACTTGAGAAGTGTTCCGTCTTTAAAAGCAATGCTGGGGAGGGAGGGATGTTGGACCCCATTGGTCCACTGCCCGTGGCCACACCCCTGGTCCACTGCCCGTGGCCGCGCCCCTGGCTCAGCGTCCCTTCTGCGTCTCCCGTTTGTGGCGCTCAGCTGCCTGGGGATGCCGGCCGAGTCAGCCTCCACGGCGAGCGTGTGTGTGTCGTTCAGCCAGGCCCCCACCGCGCCCCGCGCCCCGCAGACCCGCGGCTACTGTCAGGGCGCGTCCCAGCGCCTCTCGGCTCCCCTCCGCCTTCTCAGCTCCCTTCTCCTCCCCCAGAGCAAATTCTCCCCATTTGACTTCCAGCCCAGGCAGAACCCATCTGCCTCGGCCCTAAGACGACCAAGGGTTGTCACTTGGCTGCAAGTGAGCAGCTTCGACTGCTCGGCAAAAGATATTACAATTTTATCTCCTTGTACTGTTCAATAAAACATTAGCACCTCGGCATTTTTACTTAACAATAGGCAACCTTAGGCCAGTAATTATGCAACAATTATAATCATAAAAACTGTCCCCTGCTGCTCACCGAGAAGCACGAATATATTAAACTAAGGCTCACCCGCTAAAAGGTAAGCGGCCGAGCCCCCTCGTTTTTAACGTGCCCGCAGTGCACCATGGGAAGCTAATAATTCACCCTCTAATTAGTACCCCGTCTGCCGCCGCTGGCCCGAGGACAGACGGAGAGGGGGCGGCTGCGTTACAGGCTCGCCTGGGCCTGGCGACCTGTAAACGTCGGGCTGCTCCACGGGCCGCTGAGCCGGGCGGGCGCCGCGGGGCGCGTGATCAGAGGCGGGGGGGGGGGGGGGGAGCGTGCCTGGCCCCCGCCGACTCCAGGCTCCGGGCAAGCACCCCGCCGGCCCCGCCCCGAGCCCCTTCTCCTCCGAGCCGCCCCAGCCCGGTTCTCCGAGCCCAGCCCGGTTCTCCGAGCCCAGCCCGGAGGCCGCCGGCACACAGCGCAGAGGGAACACACCAGAGCCCAGGCCCGGAAACTGCCACCAGGGGTGACAGACAACGATTTTCAAGGGCCCACGTGTCGAGGGTGATAGGGGGTGGCGGGGACCACAGTGACCTGAGCTCACACACCCTCAGGGTCAGGGGTTGGTGGCTGCTAAGAGAAAGAGAAACCAGAAACCTAGATTCTTTTAAGGTAAAACCTTCTGAAGTAATGTTTTTAACTATGCAGAGTTACACAATTGTGTATTATTGTTGTTATTTAGACGCCATGAGCCTGTCCGAGCCAGACGGGGTCTACGCGCCTCCGGCGTGGGGCTTAGGGTGGGAAGCAGCATTGTGGGCCACAGGGCCAGGGGACGTGGGTTTCTCTGTGTCGAGCTGGGGATCCCATCTGACCACCACTGACTGGACTTGCCCGCACCTTCCCCACGTGGCCGGCCGGTCAGGACCTCTCATCGGCACTAGAAACCTGGTCGGGAACGGCTGGCTACGATTGGGCGACCAGGATTAAGCACAGCTTTGAAAAGATGGGACATTTTCCTCCCATCGGCAGCTCATTAAGGGCCTGGCTATGACAGCCGGAGCGTCCCTGAGGCTGGCCGAAGCCAGAGTTTCTTCCTCCAGAGCCGACCGCGGGCACCTGGGCCTCGGCGGCGGGGTCCTCCGTGACCTGGGACGTGAGGGCAGCGGGGGGCCGAGGCGTGAACTCCTGGGGTGTCTGGGCCGCCTCTCTCATGGGGGGCAGGCAGCCCCCCAGCCTCGTGCTGCCGCCAGGGTCCGCTGGCCGTGCGCCTGGGCCACATCCCCCGCTAGACTGCCACCCCAGCCGTCACCGACAGGAGGGTCTGGTCAGCAGCCGGAGTGGGACAATCCAGGGCCGGGGCCAGCAGGAGCCTCAGTAAGTTGGGTCAAGGTCGTGAGCGGCCACGGGGACCTTTCTTAAGCCCTAGGAGACAGGAGACTTGGAATAGCTTTATGGTTTGTCTCAGCTGCGGGGTGGGGGTGGGTGTTGCTGATTTTCTTTTCCGGGGGGCTCCCTGGCACAGAGGGAGGCCTTTTGTTTGACCCTTTTGTGTTTTTTTCAAACAGACAGATGAACACAGCGCGGCCGCTCTCCTCGTGGCTGGGGGAGGCGGCCGTGCCCTGCCGAGTCGCTGGGCAGCGGTGGGGACCGGCTGGGGAGAGGCCGCCAGGGTGCCGGGCGGCCGAGGAGCCGAGCTCTCCGCTCTGGGCAGCAGGCCGTTTCGTGCTTTAGTTTTGCCTTTTAAGCATCAAATTAAAAAAAAAAAAAAAAAAGAACAGCTTTTACGATAGGCGTTGGTTCATGAATAACGTCAGGGTAGCGTTCCGACCCGCCCCGTCCCTGAGCTCTGTACCCGCGGGAGCCGGGGCAGCCGGCGCTCATTACCCCGTCGTTAGGGCTTCAGGGACGTTTTTCACGCAGTTTCCGTTTCCATCTTCCATTTCTCATTTCCGTTTTCCCACGCGGTTTCTCATCGGTTATATTTTCTCAGAACGAAGGTACCGTGGTGCCCATTTGCAGCGGAGGAAACCGGGGCCCAGAGAGATTGAGGAACTGGACTCGGGTCGCAGGGCGGGTTATAAGGGTGGAGTCGAGTTTAAACGCACGCAGAGAGGATTCCGCCCCACGGCCCCTGCTTCTCAACACCCGGTCTTCAACTCTGGAGCATTGTTTTGAATCAGGGGCCTGTCCTTCATCCCGGAATTATGGAATCATAATAAAAATACGCTGGGACCCAGGTATTTTCTTCTTTGTAAGCGTCCCGGGTGCTCCTGGTACACAGCACCTGCCACCGGTCCGGAGAGGACGCAGCCCTGGGATCGGAAGTCGGGGTGTGAGTGCTGCCTGGAGCCCCTTCTCACTGCTCACCCTCAGCATGTCACCGTCAGCCGAGCTCCGACATGCATCTCCGCGGGAGGCTGTCGAGGCATCCGGTGAGGTTCCGGACGCGCAGGCCCCTTGTGCCGCACACACATCGAGCCTCGCTCTCGCGGACGCATCCGGATTCCTCCTCCAGAATGGCGTCGAGTTCGGGGTCAAGAGCCCGCGGCTGGAACTCCGCCAGCCTGACTTCTTCCTCCCGCACGGTTGTTTGTGGATGATTAAATCACTGTAAGTCTGTTTCTCTTGTAGCATAATAAATGTCATTAGCACGACTAATCACACACCTGATTATATAACCGGCTCCTCCTCCCTCCGCCCCCCAAGCTTCGTCTGAGTCCCTCCTCTCTGACCTCGTGAACGGGAATGGTCTGTGCTTCTCAGAAAAGAAGCCTTCTTGGGAGTGCATTTCCATAAAGATGGAAAATATGTGCTCCCCCCACCCCCAAACACACAGTCATCAGAGCCGTTTCTCTGCTTAGCACGATGTCACCCAGTCCTGAAGACGGCGCGATCAGACCGGCAGGGTGGGGCGCGTCGCGCGGGTGACGAGGCTGCCCGGTACCTGTGCGCTGCCCGCTGCCCGCTGTCCCCTGTCCCCGTACAGCGACGCCGGTTCCTGTCCCCGGCGTGCAGCCTCGTCCTCACAGCGTGAAGGGGCCGCTGGGTTTGGGCCGAAGCGCAGAGGGCAGGAAACGAAGGGCGAGCTGTCCACGGCAGCGGGAGGCACCGCTCCAGGCGGACGGGGCGGGAGCCTCGCAGGCCACAGCATCCTCGGGCGGCTCCAGACCGTTCCTGACGGCTGCGAGGCGTGCGTGCCGTCCCCTGCCTCCCTTCCCTGTCCCTCCCTCCCCTGGATCACGGCGGAGGTCTTTCCTGTCAGGCCTCAGAACCCTTCGGGGCTGCGTGCTGGGCAGCCAACCCCGAGAAGCTGGAGTTGCCGGGCGCAAAGTCACCCAGCCGCCACAGCTCTGGGGCAAAGCATTCATTTTTAAAAAGAGGGTCTCAAGACCCAGAGGGGGAAGAAGATTCGTTTGAGAATTAGAAGAACTCTCTTTGCTTTCCGTCCTGGAAACTCGAGCCTCTTCCAAACCTGTCTCGATACATACATACCATTGAATCCAGGGCCATTTACATATTAACTTTTAACATGTTCCTTAAAAGAAGAGAAGGTCTTTGGTGTAGTGACAGATGAGAAGGGATGTTAGTTATCTCCCACTGAACTGCAACACGACCTGAAACATCTCAAAACAATGACCATTTATTATTCCTCACGTGTCTGTAGGTTCACTGGCCGTTCTGCTCGCTGAGCTTGGCTGGTCTCCGCTGGGCTTGTCTACACATCCGTGGTCCGCTGGGGATTCGCTGGGGTCTGGTTGGCCCAGGATGGTCTCATTTGGGACAGGGCATCTTTCCTCCACCTGGCCTCTCGTCCTCCCGCCGGCTAGCCCAGGCTTGCTCTAACGACAGTGGCAGGTTCCAAGTCGAAGCCAGGGCTCGGAGCGGGCACAGTGTCCCTTCGGTCTCACCGTGTGGGCCAAAGCACGTGTCCAGCAGGACTGGGACTAGGGCGAGGGAGGCAGGGCATCTGGGGCACAGACCTTGGGGAGACACTCTCAGGCGCTGATCTCACACCTGCATGGCCCTGGGAGTCAACGCCTCCCTAAATTCTGAGCCCTGGACATCTTGTTTGTCTTAACCCGAGCCCAGTCTTGGTCACAAGGCCAGCCCAGATTCAAGGGGTACAGAAACAAACCTCTCGATGGGAAGCACTGTGAAGCCACATCGCAAAGGTTAGCGATGTGAGGCCGAGGAGGAAGCCAGGGCTCGGTGCAATCAGCTCGCAGGGGGCAGTGCAGTCGCGCAATGTGTTTGTCAGGTGAACCTGGGGCCTCACGGGGCGAGGTCGGCTGCCGTTCGTCTCCCTGAACCTCATGACTTTCTCCCCTCGACGCAAGAGCCAGTGATCTCAGAGTTACCTCGGAGCCCTTTGTCCGGTCCCCGTCTTCCCGTTCCTGAGCTGTCCCCGTGACTGCCGGCTGCACTGGAGCCGCCTGCGTGGCCACCGGGCCCTTGGCGATCCTGGCTGCAGTCCCGAGTCAAGGGCAGTGCGGTCGATGTGGTGACCAGGACTGCTAAATACATCACAGACCTCAGGTCCCCACAAGGAAGAGGTGCAGCTACCAATTATTATACAATCGATCGCCCGCGACACTTTTGCACAAAGTCAAAGGTCATTTTACGTCATGTGTGGCCTCCATGAATTTGCTAAAATCCAGGCTGTATGCTTTCTCCAATGGGTTTCTGGGAATTTAAAGAATTTATGGATTTTTCGATGGAGATTCCTAAAGGATCCGGCTGTCTGAGAGCATGTTTATGTCTGAGCTGAGAGCCCTTTGGGGCCAGAGGCGTCGTCAACCAAGTCGGCCGGCCTCTGGATTTACGGCTGAGGCAGGGAGAAGCTGTTTCTGCCGGATGATGAAGACGTAGCCGCCGGAGGCACCGGCATTACAGCTGACACGAGGCCACTCGTAAGCCCGGCGTCCGGCTGGGTCAATAGCAGTGCAAGTGCCCGGGCTCCTCCCTATTCCCGTGAGTGATGGCGTAAGCCGCGGCGTGACGCCCAGGAGCGGGGTCCTGCACCCGGCTCGGGTCCACTCGTCAAGGGTGCCCGGACGTGGCCTTTGCGGGTTTTGTCTTCCTCCGCCACCTCCCCCCGCACCTCTGGCCTCTAAGCGAGGCCCGGTGGGAAGCCCGCCCCAGCCCGAGCTCTGCCCAGGCCACGTTCGATGGCTCTCGGCTCTCGGCTGCCTCCACACACCCGGCCCTGCGCCCTCCCTGGCCAGACTTCCTTATGGTCCCTTCACAGAGAATGTTTTCCAGTCGCACTGAACCTGCCTTTCGCATGCGCCCGGGGCCTTCCCTCGCCAGGCCTTGACTCGCTCTGTCCCCTTTCCTTGGAAATGTCCCTCTTCTTTTCCTTAAGTCCAGACACTCTCTGTTTTTAAGGCACAGGTCAGTTTCCACCTCTTCCACGAAGTTTTCCTTGACCTCTTTCTGGAAGCGGTTGCCTTCTGCTCCGAGCTCCCGTGTTGTTTGGGTGGATTAAGAATACAGATACGAATGAAGCCTTCAGATACGGCTGAGAATCAAATTCCATTTATTGGCCCCATGACTTTGGGCAGCATTTTCAATCCCTCTGTGTCTTAGCCGGAAAATGGGATCGATAATACAATTACTCCATAGGTTGCGGTAAAGATGAAATACTTTATTAAATGTTGATTTCAGTAGTGTCTGGTATATGGTTAACTTTTATTATTGCCATTTTAAAGTAGCCAGCAAATAGTTATTGAGCACCTACTATGTACCTAGTATCATGTAAGGGATGGGAGATAAGGTGAATGACAGATGCCACCCCCGCCTCCTAGAGCTTACATTCTACCAGGTAAGGAACACCAGTTGGCCCCTGTATCGTGATGACTGGCTTGTTGATTTGACCTTCCTTCCCAGACTATGGGCGCGTAGCTACTGTTCTGTATTTCCCTGCAATTGTTGAGTGTCCAGCATAATGAGTGTTTCAGGTACAGTAGTAAGTGATAATGTCAGTGAATAAAACAAAGCCAGTCGCCTGTTCAGGCAGGAGCTTTTCCCCCCGTGAATTGTGGGGCATGGACTCTAGATCATGAATCCTGGGCCAGGCATACGGCAGGACTCGTGTACCTGGTCGGTAGAGGGACCAGAGGCAGGAGTCCTTCCTGGCGATGTATTTGGCGTAGGCCGCCGCAAATTCTCCCGGTCACCGGGAAATGAATCCTTTGCTTCTGAAATCTAAAATGCACAAAGCTGGCGCGGCGGGAGACAGGTCGGCTTGGGGACCGGTGTCTGGGCTGCCGTGCGGGCTGCACGGCCGAGTGTCGGTGTGACGCCGGGCAGGTCTCCCCACTTCCTGACCTTCGGTCTCCCCGTGGGCCGGATTCAGTCAGCGGTGTCTGAACACCCCCTCTGTTCTTTTGTCTGTCCCCCTCATTCCTATTGCAGCCTAAACCGTTCCAAAAATACATTCGCGTTTGGAGAGGTTCTGTCTGAAAAATGAGGCTGAAAAGTCTGGGCCGCCTGATGCTCAGCCCTCCGCCCGCACTCCGCCCCACGGTGGTCCTGGAGCCCTTCCCGAGGTCCCGGGCGGTGCAGCGAACCCTGGGCACGGGAAACCCGGCCTCGAGGTCTTAGAGCCCTACGCTGCCGCGTCTCATGACTCAGGGCGAAGCAACCCAAACGCCTTTAATTAAAATCATTTCAACTTATCTCCACTAACTATGATTGATGCCCCGACCGGAGAATAAGTGTATTAACGCTATAATTATCTGTTGAGGCTGTTTTATTGATTCCGCAATGATATTTTAGTCAGTTTATATTATTTAGTTTCTGACTTATATCAGGAAGAAATGGCTATTGGTGAAGAGATTAATCATCTAAATCAAATTGTCATTGATGCTTTCAGAAATAAAAGTCTGGCGCAGGCCTGCCCGGGTTTCTCGCTGGCCGCTGTCAGTTGCTGTGATGATTGATGATGTGGGCTGAGGAGAAGGCTTCCGTGTGCAGCTCCGAGGCTCAGGGTTGGGATTTTATAAACGTCTTTCCTCCAGCCCAGGCTTCTGGAATCCATTCTAGAGACTGTGGCTCAGTCGATAAGGGCGAGGCAAGGCCAAGCCGCAGGCTGTGTGAGCTCCTGGGTCCTCTGCTTCTGACTTCTGGGCTCCCCTGTCTCTTGGGGAGACAAGGGAGAAAGTCTCAGAGAGCAAGCACCTCGGCTCTGAAATCTGCTTCAGGGAGGTGCCTTCGGCTGCCGTGGCGGGAAACCCGAGGCCGAGGGAGCCGCGCGCAGAGGACCGTGGTTCTCCCGATCAGGACGTGCGGGGCGGGGTCCGCTTCCCACGCGGCCTGGTGCAGGCTCGAGAGATGCTGCCAGCCTGGCTGCTCTGTGCCTCGGGCTGGTTCGCCTGCACACCCGGGCCTTCCCGCCCAGTCCCGTGGTGTCGAGAAAGGGGCGGTGAGGCCCGGATCCCCAGGGGGACGTTGCCCGTGTTCCTCTCGGGGCCGGGAGCAGACGCGCCACCTCTCGCTGTCCCTGCTCAGTGCGTTTCCTGCCTCGGGCGCCCACGCTGCGCCTTCCACTCAGGCCGCAGGAGCAGCTCGTGTGTGTGCGTGTGTGAGAGAATGTGAGTGTGTGAGCGTGTGAGTGTGTGAGGGAATGTGAGTGTGTGCATGAGTGTGAGTGTGTGAGTGTGTCTGTGAGTGTGTGTGCGTGTGAGTGTGTGAGTGTGAGTGTGTGAGTGTGAGTGTGTGTGCACGTGAGTGTGAGCGTGAGGCCGTTTCTGAGGCAGAGGGAAGAGCAGGAAGCGAGCCAGCCCGAACCATCAACCGGAAGCTTCTGCTCGGATGTGGTGGGTCGTGAGCACTTGCCGCCGTCGGCCAGCGCCAGCCACACGGCGTCACGGGGGCCGGGGGCGCGCCCTCCGCAGGGGGAGAGGGGCGAGGGGGCCCTCGCACGCGGTACCATCGACAGTGACCCCTGATCCCCGCAGACAGGGGGGAGGGGGGGCTTCCCCAAAGGAGCCCAGGGTGCGGACGGCTGGAACACGCTAAGGGCAGCCACCCGCCTTCGGCGCCCCGTAACCCCCATCCAGCGCCGGCGTTTCTCTGCTGGCAGGGCGCCCCCCGCCCCCCCAGCCCGGGAAGGGGCGCTCGTGACCGGCGCTGGCGTATGGTCTATATTTTGACTGCTCTGTCATCCTGCCAAGAAAACATAAAAAAATAAGACAAGGCACCCTTTACACCGAGCTCCCGCTGCGGGCTTCTACGACAGGAGGGTGAGGAGGAAGGGGGAAGCCTAACGACCTGAGTCTCACTTGGGGGCTTCGCTGCAAGGGGAGAGGAAGGGAGAAGCCGGGCGAGGAAGGGCGCACGCAGGACGGACGCGCGCTCAGGAGCTCCCCCTCCGATGCCCGGGGAGCAGGGCCACGCTCTGCCGCGCGCCCTGCGTCTTTGAGACCCAGTGACGGATCCGCGGTCCCGAGCAGAGGTGAGATTTCCGGCCAGGGCAGGGGCCAGGGGCCGGGGGCAGGTGGCAGGGGGCAGGGGGCAGGGTTCCTGACCCATGGCAACTCCGCTTCCTCCCCTTCGACGGGTTTGCAGACAAGCTGTTTACTTGCACTCGCCTGTAATTCACTGGCCAGCAATTAGAGCCAGCGACAGGCCCACGGGCTGGCACAATGCGGCCAATTATCTTCTGAAAATGTATTTCTCTGATTGGGGCTTTTAATTGCAGCTTAAATCAAACGCTCGTGAACCCAGCCACTATCAAGGGAATGAGACCCGCCGATGAAGTAATGAGCGCTCTGACCGCAAGGCAGGGGGTACAGGGGCGCGAGGAAAGGAGGCGGCTCCTTGTTTATTTCCTTCTTCCCCCACTTTTCTTTTTTAAAGAAGAAAGCAGTCGCCTTTGAGGGCGTCGATGTCACGAGGCGGCGCGTTCCCGTCCAACAGCGAGGGGAACAGGACGAGGCAGCTCCGCCCCCCGGGGTCCGCCCCAGGGCTTGCGGGGAGCCCCGGTGTGCACTCCGGTTGCCCCAGACCAAGCAGCGATGGCTTTGGAATGACACTTCGCCCAGTGGGCTCCTCCCTCCCTTCTCCGACGCCTGCTGACCGGGGCACATGCGGACCCCAGGGCCACGGGCCCCTCTCCCTGCGAACTCGGCACTTAATCCAGATTCCTTCCCTCTTGTGAAGAGCCGATTTGCCGATTCTCCCCGAAATGCTTGATTGGGTGCCTTTTACCTGAGACACGGTGCCGTGGGCGGTGGATCTCCGACTTCCGCGGTTCATTTCGTCCCCTCTGCAAGATGACAGGGGCTTGGCCGACAAGCACAAACATGCCACCAGCTTCCGACGCAGGCAACTTGGTCCCCTGAGAGGTCTCGTACCTCCGAGTTTGCATCTGGACGACGTGGGTTAAAAACCGGCAGCGCAACAGTCCTCGTAGTTACTGTTCATCTGGAGAAGTGGCTGTCTTTTGGAATTTGGAATCCCCAAGGGAGGCTTAGAAAGTCCCAATGCCCAGGCTCCCCGCCTCATCCCCCCCCCCCGCCCCGTCCCCCCCCCCCGTCCCCCACCCCGCCGAACCTTTCCGGTTTCACGGGTCTGAGCCGGGGCCCAGACAGCAATATTTTCACAAGCCGCTTGAGTGTTTCCAATGAGCACCCAGGCTGGAGACTCCCGCTGTACCAGGAACTGTGCGAGGAGATTCGCACATGAAGGAACTTTGAACAAGGTGCAAAGAGGCCGGAGAGGAGAGGCCAGCCCTGCCCCTGGCCGAGCCCTCGCTTGCAGTCTCTGCACCTTTGCGTTCGGCGCTCCTCACCCACTTGTCTTCTCACCACGCTCTGCCCAGAGGCTTTAGAGACCCCGGGCCGTGGACGTGGGGCGGGCTGAGCAGAAGACAGACAGCTCGTCTCTCTGCTGAATTCTTCTCGTTCCATATGCCAAGGACGACCTCTTCGGGGCGAGGGGAGGGAGACCGGCGGTCCTGGAATCTTTTATCTGCTTTATTTATTGCTATATCTCCGGGACCATGCCTGGCGTGTAGTAGGTGCTCAATAAACCTATTTGAATGTGCATATAAATATAGTGTAAAAAGATGGGAAGTCGCAGACTCGGCAACCCGGCACTGTAAACGCCGCAGGCCGTGAGAGGCAGCGTCTCCCCTGGTGTGATGGGGCCGTGGTCCGGGCGGGATGCGGGGCCGGCGCGAACCGTCCCAGCTCGGATCCTCCCTCGGTTCCCAGAGTCGCTTCTGAGCGAGTTGGAGCAGTGTGGTGGGTCAGCGTGACTTGACGTCTCCGTGGGTAACAGGGAGATCATCCCTCTCGCCGCGTTTTGGGCGGATTGAGAGGTTACACGTGGAAACCGCTTGCTGTGGTGCTCGGCAAACGTGTGGGGCGTAATGAGTGCTTGAGGAGTCACGGTTGGCAACTGTCATCAAGAAGGGAAGCGCGCCGCGGGCCCGGCGTGCCGGGGAGCCCTCGGCGGTGGCCGTGCGACTAGCCGTTCGTGTTCTCGCGAGCCCTTTCCCTGCCGCTCACCCTTCGTTTCCGTATCCAACTACTTACATCGAGCTAGCTTGTGCCAGACTCTGCTAGATTCCGGGGGGTGCGACAAGACATAAGACAGAGGGCTCCCCGCTGCCAATACCCTTGTCACTTCCTGCAGAGGACAGAGGCACATCCTGGGGCGGGCCCTGTGGATCTCTCCAACTCCTTCCTGGCCGTGGGGAGGGCTGACCTTCCCGTCACACGGCCTGTGACGGCAGTGTCTCGGTCCAGCCTGATTGGTGGCATCCACCTTGGGGCAGGGGGTAGGGCAGCAAGCCCCTGGTTCCTCCGCTGGAGTACTCTTTCCCTAGAGCTTCGTTTGGCTCACCTCTCTTCGCTCCGAGTTCCAGTCAAGTGGAGTTCCCTTAGAGGACTTTCTGCATTCCTGATCCCCTCTGCACCGTAACCCGGTGTTACGGGCTCCCAGGGGCTCCTGTGGGCATCTCTCAGAGCCTCGGGAGGCTGGGATTGTCTACTGTAGGGTGAGCGGGGGTTCACCCGATGGTAGAGTCACAGAAGTCAGCCCCGACCATCTGAGTGGACAGCATCTTTTTTAGAGCGGGCGTGGAACACTTGATAAAAATACACCAAGAGATCAAAGCGCATTGAATTGCATTTAGGAAAAAAAAATCTCTTTTTAAAAGCCTAGGATAGGTCATGTTTTTTCATGCTTGTCAACTCGGCTGAATAATTTGCTTAAAATAAATGGACGAGAACGGTAAGTTGCTATGTAAGGGGATGAAGCAGACTCCCGGGTCTGCGTGCAACGCACCGCAGCCTCTGAAGGCTCCGGCCTGGGTGGCGGAGACTTTGTGGGTGGGGAGCTGGTCCTTGGCGCTTAGACGGGTTCGGTGACTCCTCGGCTTCAGCACACGGTCGCTGGGGCATCAGCACATTCGCCAGTTCCCAGTGCAAACGGATCTGACGATGTTGGGAATAAAAGGCCCGCGTCTCAGAGCCGTCAGGTCCTCGAATGGGAGCCGGCTGAGTCACCCTCTCGTCACGCCTTTGTTAGGCCGGTCTCGGATCATGGCGCGTCTCTGTCCGAGGTCTTTGAATAAAGTGAGTGTTCCTTTGCATAACCTCTCTAGAGAGAAGGCAGCGGCTTTGAAGAGGCAGGGAGCCGCAGGTGTCCAAAATGTAAGTGACGAGGCTCATCCCCACATGCCGGCCCGGGGCTGAGCGGCGAACTCGGGGGCCGGCACGGGGCAGCACAGGACGCTGGAGCCGGGCGTCCTTTGGTCGTAGAGGGAGGGGACGGGAGCTGAGGAGGCCGGGACAGGCCCGGCGCCCACCTCACGTGATGCCAGGGGAGGCTCAGCTCGTGACTCAGTGCCAAAGCCACGGCACAGGGACACACGGAGAAACCCGCATGGGTCGGCCCAGCCCTCTCTGCCTCCTTCTGTCTGTGCATAGGGCTGCAGTCGCCGGGAAACCCGCGTTCGCTGTGTGGGCTTGCCCACCAGGCCAGCCCGCTGGGGCCGAGCCCGACTCTGGAATCGTCCCTCCGGCTCCTTTCGCCAAACATGCCCCTTGCTGGCCCCTATCCATGCTGCGTGAAGAGTTAAGGGGACTGCATCCCAGCTCTGCCCCTGAGCCCTGTGACCTGAGACAGGACCGAGAGCATCCCGCGATTTCTTCAGGGACGGTGGCAAGAGCTTAAAGGGCGAGAACCTAAGGAGGGTTCGGAGACCGAGACCCCAGAATGGAGCTGGGAAGCAGAGCTGGAGACCGAGGCCAGAGGTCAGAGGTCAGGGGACGCCCCGATGGGGAGAAGGCAGGAAGCGCGGAAGGACATCCCCGGCCCCAGACAGAGCGGTAAGAAGGCGGAGTGAGAACAGTGTTGTGAGAAAGAGGTCAGGTGGGAAGGGACGTTCGGTTCAAGACCCACCCCAACCTGTGCCTTGGGTCAAAGGACAGCCCATGGCTGCCCCCGAAGGCAACAGCATTACACAGAGCCAACGGCGGCCTGGAGACCCCTCCGCCCTGAGCTCTCGCTGCGGCCCCGGGGCCCGGCTTCTCCACGAGGGCGCCATCTCTCCTGGGGACCAGGAGACCCCTCGGATGTGACCGACCTTGGGGAGTGGCACGGACCTCGCCCCTGGGGCTCCTCGGGGCCATGGGGGGGGCAGGCTGTTTCCAGGACCAAGTGGAGGAGGCGTCCAGGGCTGGGAGGGGCAGGGCCGGGCGTCCTGCGGGCTGGCGTGGAGCTGGGACCTCGGTGTTCATTCAGACGTCCTTTGGCTCAGCAGAAATGTGACAGCATGACCTCAGATAGGGAAATCACCCCTGTCTCCTGCTGCTCCCAGCAGGCTTTCGGGGCACGATCCCACCCCCACCGGTCGAGTGACACGTTCATGGGGGGGGGCCCGACGTCCCGGGGTATCGGTCCACGTGTCCTGCACAGATCCCAGCGACCCCACGACCTTCCCTTCAGCAGGCTGGCCACCGTTCACCATCAGCCAGTGGGACAGGGACCTTGGCAGAAGAAGCAGCTGTCGTTTCAAAGAGGGTGCCCGGGGGGTGTCGGGGGGCCGGGCAGCCCCGGCCTCTCCCGGAGAAGCTCCGCTGTTCTCCCGGCCCCTCCCTCCCAAGGCCCCCCCTCCCCGTCGCTGACACGCCTCACCTTGACCCGCGCCCTTCCGTGGCGTCTCAGAGGCCGGGGGACCCGTCGTGGCCCCGTCGCAGGAGGCGAAGGGACTCGCCCTGGCTCAGCTGCTTTCTTCTCCTTCCCTCCTTGCTCTCCTCTTTGCTATGTCTCCGTGACCCTCCGATGCGAAAAAACAACAACGAACAAACCGAACACCCGGAACACTAACAATCAGAAAATAACATTTACATCGGAAGCGCCAGGTCCCCATCCGGCGCGGCAGAAGTTGGCCAGCGGGTGGGGTCTGGCGCTCGGCGATGTTTGGATTCTTCACGGTGACTAGATCGCCTCTTTGTCGATGGAAAGCATCAGGTTATAGTTGGTTACCTTTAAAAATTGGAGCTATCGCTTAATCATCCAAAGGTATAGTGCGGATTCTCCTCGAGTATTAGGAGACCTGAGCCCTCAGAGTAACGACTGTCTGGCGAGGGAGCTTGAGTTCAGCGTGTTTTATTCTTTTTCCAATTCTTTGAACACTGGCAATGTTTGCAGCCTCCTGAGACTGGTTAACTAGGGACGCCAATCCCCCAAACCAAGAAGAAGGGGGAAGAACTCGGTAGATTTTGCCGTAACTCCTAAGTGGAATCCACACGACACCGCCCTGGGAGGTGGCTGTCTTCCGAGCGTCATTTCCTTCCGAAACGTCAGTAGCTAGTTAACTGTCGTTCACAGATCTTCAGTCCCTCTGGCGTCAAACCTTTATGAGAGTACCCCTTTTTATTTTGAAGAATACTATTTTGAAGAATCAAAATATTTCCCAGGCTACAGTAGAGGTCAGCTGATCCACATCATTCTGCATTGGGGAGAATATCACTATATCTACACATACGTGTGCCTCGTATGTGTGGGCGAGATAAGGAATTGGCCCCCATGATGATGGAGGCTGAAGGGCGCCCAGTCAGCTGACCTGCCATCAGCCGGAGGCCCCGGGAAGCTCATGGTGTCTGTTCTGTCTAAGCCCGAAGAGACCCGAGAAGCAGAGGGGCCAACACCGCAGGCCTCAGCGGGAGCACGGGGGGAGGCCGGGGCTCCCCAGCCAGGCAGGGGGCGAGTGTCCCCCTTCCTCCAGCTGTTCGTTCTATCCAGGCTCACCTACATCGGGGGGCGGGCACGTGCTTTACTCCGTCTAGCCGTCCAATGCTGCTCTCATGTGGAGACGCCCCCCACCCCACCCCCCAACCCCCAGACACATCCAGGATAATGTAGCCAAGTCTCCAGGCATCTCACGTCCGGGTCAGAGGGGGTCAAATCGAACTGGGGGCAGACATGGTGTGGAACAGACACACGCTCAGAAAGGCTGCCGTGAGCCGGTCCTCGGCGCTTCGATCCGGCTGGTGACGTCGGCTGACACTGTAATCGTCAGCTGTTGGGTCATTCCAGGTTGCGCGTGGTGTTTGCCGTGCCCTTCACAGCGAGTTCGGGGATGTTCTCAGTCTTCCTGTGTGTCCCCTTAGTCCTGGGGTTCCCTGTTCCTCAGGCTCCCGTGGGCCCCCAGGGCTGGGGACATGTTCGTGGAGCTGGTTTGCGCTCCGTCAGGGGCCTGAGCGGTTGGCTTGCGCGGAGGCCGCGCGTGTGGGTTACCGCGTGTGCTCACGCCTCATGGAACGCGAAGACCAGAGCGACCATAAACACACGAAACATCCCCATTAAAAACTCAGGGCCGAGCTTAGGCCCCCCGACATCGAGAGACATAAATATGGCTCCTCCGGCAAATACGCAGACACATGGGAGACCTGAACAGACGACCACCACGGAAAACCGGGAGAGGAATCTCAGCTGTCCTGCAAGGCTCTCTTTGGGGGTCGTTGTGTCCAGCCCTCTGCCGCCCCCTGCCCTGCCGGAAACCTCCCCCTCTTCAGGAGGCAGCGGACCCCCCTGCCCTCAGAGGAGGGGCAGCCCGTCACCATGACAACAGAGCCCTGGGGTTTGCCATTGGGCTCTGAGCCCAAGGGACCCTCCCTCAGGAGCCCCTCACCTGCCACCTCCCTGCAAACGTCTCTTCAGCAGGTTTTCCATTTTCTCTGGTTTTTATTTTCTCCCCACGAACATTACCACTTTGTCCAATTCATCCCAAAATAGCCCGCCATCCCATAATACCCATATCCTGTGTCACTCAAAACGGGGGCCCGGCGGGAGCCCCGGGCTCGTCTTCCTGTCCTCTCTCTTCTCTAATAAGCACACCCCGGGCTCGGTCAACGCTGTTCCCTCCACACGCATGAGGCGGCCCCACATCCTGGCAGATGAGTCTCCCTCGGAGCTGTCAGCACCGGCAGAGCGGAAGGCTCCGCCGGGTCCTCGGGTCACTGCAGAGACACCCGCCAGCTTCGTCGCCCACCCCGCTCCCTGGGGCGTCGCCTCCTTGAGCTTTGGAACGAAGCAGAGGCCGCGGAATGGACCTGGATGCCGAAGGCGCCGCCTCCACAGACGCCCGCCCCGCTGGTCCTTGGGGACAGGTGCAGGGAGGCGCGAGGCCCTTGACCTCCCTGAGGAAGGCGCGGCAGTGCCGCCGGCCTTGCCGAGGACATGACGCCGCCGCCGCCCGAGGGGAACGCGCTGCCTCCGGCCCTGCCCTCCAGGGTCGCTCTGGAGGAATTTTAGCCGCTGCTGCGCCCCCGAGCGGGCCACACATTTTTCCATCTTAGCCATGTCCACGGTCTCTCCTCACCCAGCCCCGGCACCTGCCCAAGCAAAACAGACGTGTGCTCGTGACAGCGCGTCTCCATGAAGACCGATCGCGCTCTCTCCAGGGCGAAGCTCCCGCTGGCCGGGCTCCTCCGCGAACGATTCGTCAAACGGGGCAGCAGGCAGCAGACGGTGCGCTCAGGGCCCTGGCCGGGCGCCTTGTCAACACCTTTCGGAGGATTATTTTGTCCCGTAGAACTTTCTCCTTCCTCTGTCTGTGGCTCCCCTGCCAATGCCCCCCGTCCCCCAACACAGAGGGATGACTTGGCAGGACATCGGAAATGATGACAGGGACCCAGAAGGCAAAGCGAATCCTTCTGCAGAAACTGGGAAATTTCTCGGTCACTTTGCAAGGCAAGAGCCATGGCCCCGCGTGAGCTTCAGAGAGCAGAGCGGCGAGGACGCGGCCTGCCGTGCCTGGCGGTGCAGCCGTCCGCCTGGCCCCTGCAGGCGGGGCCTCGGCCCGGTTCCCACGAGCCCAGGGCGCACGCCGGCCTTTGTTAATTTGCTTAGTGTCTATGGCTGTCTATGAAAATGCACCTGGCCCTGGGCACACATGGTTCCTGTCCTCATGGAGTTCGCTGTCACACTATAAAGAGGCGAAAGAAATAGCCGGGAAATAACGCCCTGAGAAATGCTACGAAGATCGCCCTGGGAGCCGCCTCCACAACGAGCCCGGCGCCCTGCATTCGGGCGTCATGCCCGCCTGGAAAGCCCCCTCCGCCGGCGTGGCCTGGGCCTAGTGGCTTCCCCCTAACAGCGGAAGTAATGGGATACTGCTTCGAAGGTTATAAAGAGGATAGGACTTCTGTCGGGCGTTTCCCCAAACCCTCTCTCTCTCTCTCTATCTCTCTCTCTGTCTCTCTCTTTCTCGCCTCAGCTCTGATAGACGGCCCCTGTCACGTGTGCAGAGCCCCATGAGAGGCCATGCATCTGGGGACCGGACCCTGTGGGTGACCAATAAGACGGTTCTGGCCGCACAGGAGATCTCCTGGCTGAGCGGCGTGGGAAAGGCCGGTTCTCATTTTCTGTTTTCACTGGCCAGGTGTGCAAGGTGGGATGTGGTCATGGTAGCAGCCCGGGCCTCCCCCGCCTGTCTGCACGGTCCCAAGACACTGGAGCCTCCAGAGACAGCATGTTATGCCTCCTAAATTTCTCAAAATATAGGGAACCAGACCAAGCGAGAGTCGAGGGACCACGCAGCAGGGAAGGCCGGCCAAGGCCAGGCCCCATCTCCTGAGCGCTCAGCAGTGCGCTTACCAGTCCCGGCCTGGGCATTGTGGGGGACCCAAGAAGGAAGCAACGGCTCAGGCTTGGCTTTTAAAGAATGCAGGACAGTAACCCGGACCCCAAGAATAACCAACGCTCGCATACCGATTATAAGGTGCTTCGCCATTCACCGAAAGGTTTTCCGCTGTTCTCCTTCGAGCCTCACCTGGGCTGTGTGAGGGGGCGGGGCGTCGGCACTGTCGTTTTACCTGTGAGGAGAGCGCTTGGCTTGATAAAAGTCATACAGCAAACAGTTAGCAGAGTCAGGATCTGAACCTGAGCCTCTGGTTCCGAAGCGTGGGTCTGCGCCATGAGCCGGTGGCATGAAAGGGGTGGGAGAGGGGTGTGGCCTCCTGGGGGAAGCGGGGAAGGGAGAGGCCACTGCGGCTGGGTGTAGTCAGAGGGGGCTTCCTGGAGGAGTCGGAATTTTCCTTGAGTTGAGGAGTGAGAATTAGTCGGAAATTTGCCCTTTCTTTGACCTCTCATCCGGCTTAAACAGGGAAGGGGTTTCCCTTGCCAGCTCTCACCTCTGCCCGAGGACTGGGAAACATGGCTTTTATTCTTCAGTAATTTCCAGACCCAGGCAGGAGACCTAAATGGCTCAGAGAATTTAATCATTCAACAGGCAGCTTCGCCTAAGGCCAGTTATAAGAACTGGGTCTATCAGTAAATAGAGTTAGCCTGGCTTTTATATTCCGAGTCTTCCCCGAGTCCCCACACTGAGGTGGCCAAAGGAACCTGCTGGCTTTCGGTGACTCTCGAAACCAAGAACCTTTGTCGGGCTCCAGTAATTTGATTTATCTCAGACACAAGCCAGAATTACAAGGCTGGGTTTGCAATTTCAATATGCAGAGATTAATTTACATGCGGAGCTAATTAAGCAACTGAAATGCCCACTAATTGATTATTACATGAAAAAGAACACACCAATTTGGAGAAATGCACTCTATCAGGTTGTCCAATATGTGTAAACTTAATTGCCAAGTGGAAATTCTGCTTTTAGTGGCTAATAAATTTAGCCGATTGACCTTCGCTGGGATGGTCCTTAACCCTTGGCGTCCAGCGCATCATGAGAGCCTTGGCCTCTGCCTTTTCAAACCCAGAGTCAGAAAGGAGAGCATCTCTAGGCTGCCTTCTGCACTCGGCACAAGCTCGGTTCATTGCAGGAGCTCACAATGAATGCTCGTGAGCAAATAAATGGCCGAAGAGTCTATAACAGCTATTTCCCATTTATGTCTTCTTATAAGAATTTTGCTGGACGACACTCCTGGAAAGAGTTATTATCCACTCCTCTCCCTTTCAAGCCGCATGGCGTTCATAGAAGTACAGACGAGTCAGGTTACGAAGTCAGTAGTGGGAGGTGGAGTGTGGCTTTAAACTCAGGTCTTCTGGCCCCAGGAACAATTCGTTTTCTCCATTTCGGGCTCTTTCCTGTGGCCCAGCGAGCAAGGCTGACTTGCCTGTAGGGAAGGGACAAATGCTCACGTATAGAGTACGACTCGACGGGTCCCCATGTCCTCCAGCTTCAAAGCGTCGCCCATCGCGGTGTGTCTCAGAGCTGGGCTTCCGTCTTGGGCAGCGATGCCCGCGAGGCGAGGAGGGCCTGGGTCTCTGTTTAAGTCCGTGTTGAAGTGCAAAGGCTTCTTAAGGGAGCAGCTTCTCTCAGTCATGATAACCCCAGTATGACGTGCCCGGGCCTGGCAGATTTGCCTTTTAGATGAGGTCGCAGACTACAAGGGTTCGAGAGCATGGGACGTTTTGACAGGTCAGACAGGCGGCGTGTTAGTCTGGATCTGTGGCCCGGGGAGGAGCCGTTCTGATCGAGCGGGGGTCTCGAGTAGCTAGGGTCAGCGCAGGGCTCTGACACATGCAGGATTTTGAAGCAAACGGGGTAGAAGTTCTGGGCAAAGGGGCCTAGGAAGGATGCGGTTTTCTGCTGTGTGGCGTCGAGAACGTCGCATAGGAACTCCGTCTGCTCACCTCCGAGGAAACTGGCATTTCAGTAAGGGACGTGGACGGTAAACAAGAAGATGAGATGCTTTCAGGTAGTGATCGGCTTTGCCGCAAGAACTAACTTTCCAACTCTGCCAAGTTTAAATACAAAAAATACAAACGACAAAAAAAAGCCGGGGACAAGTGTTCGTTGGCGGGATTCGGGATTCTCACCAAGAGGCCGCAGGACGGAGGGTGGGCCAACTCCACCCGAGGGCACATTTGCCTCTCGGACCTGCGAGGCAGGGCCTTTATGTCCCCACCTCACTCGGTCACCGGGTGTGGCTTTCCCCGGGCAGGGAGTGACTTGTTGGCTCTGCAGCCGAGGCAGACCCCGAAGCCGGGACCGGTCCAGCCGTCTGCCGGCCACGCTCTCTGTGGTTGGGCAGGAAGCCCTTCCTCGTAGGGCCACCCGGGTGGCACTCTCCCTGTCTGCTGCCTGTGGGCTCCAGGCAGGTGCTGCCGACGAGCACGCCGGGCTGAGTATGACGCGGCGTGAAGTAGTGGGGACTGTGGCCACCCAGGGTACAGCCACTACTCGACTCCAGGTGACTCGTGCCAAGCAGGCAAATTGTGTCAAACCCAAGAGACATTGTGCACGAGACGCCAGCCCTTCTTGCCTCTTTAAGGACATCGCTCCAGAGGCCCTCCCCGCTGCCTCCGGCCCCCAGGCACGCCCCTCTCCTCGGCGCCCTTCCCTCAAGCCGCCAGCACTGCTGTTACTTCTCCCCACTTCAGAGGGCGCCTCGAGCCACGTGCTCCCTCAGCGACCGCGGCGGGCTCTTCTCGGCGCCTCACGGAGCCGTCTGTGTTGCCGCCCCCAGCTCTCTTCCTCCCGGTTTCTCCTAAGCCAAACCCAACCTGACTTTGGCGCCCACCGCTCCGCCACTAACGGCCGTGTTGGCAGGATCGACAGTGACGTCCGCGTTGACCCACCCAGTGGTCAGTTCCCAGCCCGCGTCTCGGTCGGATTGTCAGCAGCGTTGGTCACAGCGACCGCCCCTCTCTTCGGTAAACTCGATGCCCTTGACGGCACACTCGGTCGGTTTCCCTCTTTTGTGTGGTTCACCCTTGTTTGTTTTCTGAGTCATCCTTCTCCCCGACCTCTGAGTGTCGAAGGCCGCAGGGCTCGGTTCTTGGCCGTCTTTCCTTGCCTGTTTTTCTTTGGTTTCACACGGTCTTATGGCTTCAGATTCCATCTGTATACCAACGGCTTCTCACTTCGCATCTCCAGCCTGGCCTCCTCTCTTAAACTCAAGACGAGGATTCTCAGCTGCCTGCTTGACACTCCCGCGAGGGCGCCGCACCAGACAGGACAGACTCGGTTACGCGTCGCTAATGATGACCTGGAGTCTGGGTGGCCTGTCGCTGTT